>NC_139061.1:4475000-5693471 GCF_965140915.1 Aythya marila | reverse complement strand
GCTACGTGCACAGCGTAATTCTGCTCCTCTGAGGTGTCCCAGCCTCCTGCCAGGCTCTCTGGAGTTTCTAGGAGCATTACAATCCCCTGATCTCCCCTCTCCCCAGGTCTCCAGCAGCTGTGACTATGTCTTCGTCAGCGGGAAGGAGTCACGGGGCTCCATGAGCGCCCGGGTCACCTTCACCTACGAGCACCTCTCAGCCCCACTGGAGATGACGGTGTGGGTGCCCAAGCTGCCGCTGCACATCGAGCTCTCAGACACCCGGCTGAGCCAAGTGAAGGGCTGGAGGGTGCCCATCCTGCCGGACAGGAGGTGGGTGCTGGGGGGGGCTGTGTGTGGGGCACCCCAGGGTGAGGGAGGCAGCAACGTGCTGGAGAAAGTCCTCAGGAGGACCCCGAGATGTGTGCAGGGAGAGGATGGAGAGGACAAGTTGAAGGTGGTAGGGGGCTAATGGCCGTGTTCAGCTGGTTAATGAGGGGCTATCAAAAATGACGGAGCCAGACTCTTCTCAGAGGACCCTAGAGACAAAGTGAGAGATCAGGGATGCAGGATGAGTGTTGGAAAATGAAGAGGAAAATTTCACAATGAGCATGGTCAAACATGGGAAGTGGTGAGAAGCATCCATCTGTGACATCCATATTCCCCTGGATGAGGCTGGGAGCAGCCAAGCTCCAAAGTTAATCCTGCTTTGAGGTCTAGAGACCTCCAGGTGTCCATCCCAACCTGAGATCCCTCATCCTCTCAGCTGCTTAGGGGGCAGAGACCATGGTTGGCACGTTCTTCTGAAACACTCACGGACAGCAGGCATCTTTTTGGCCAGGAGGCTTTACCCCGCATCCCCCCTCATTTCTCCCTGCCCTGCCACCCCTCTCCTGTCCCCGTCCCGCAGGTCGGTGCGGGACAGCGAGCACGAGGAGGACGAGGAGGAGCGGAAGCAGAGCCGGGGCTGTGCCCTGCAGTACCAGCACGCCACGCTGCAGGTCTTCACCCAGTTCCACACCACGGCGGCGGAGGGCACGGGGCAGGTGGTCACCATGCTGGGGCCCGACTGGCTGGTGGAGGTGACCGACCTGGTCAGCGACTTCATGCGCGTGGACGACCCGCGGGTGGCCCACCTGGTGGACAGCTTCACGCTGGCGGGGAGGGAGCCGGGCACCACGCTCTTCAAGGTACCCCCCCGGCCTCTTTTCCACCCTTCCATCACCGTGGCTTTGGGTGGTGGGGTGGTGACGGTCCCCTCGTCCCCCGCAGGTGGTGTCCCCGCTCGTGGAGGCGGTGCTGGGCGAGACGCTGGTGACGGTGGCGGAGGAGAAGGTCAGCATCACGGACCTGAAGGCCCAGGTGGTCTCCAGCCTCTCGCTGTCCCTGCACCCCAGCCCTGGTAACAGCCACACCATCATCGCCCGGACGGCCGCCCAGCAGACCCTCAGCTTCTTCAAGCAGGTGAGGCCTGGGGGGGGTGAAGATTTGGGGTGGAGTGGGGGCTTAACCTGTAAAAACCCTTTCCCAAATCCTGACTGTGGTCATCCTGAACACCCGCTGTCCTCCAGATATCCCCAACGACCCCAAAGCAGCCCAGAAACCTCCCAGTGGACCCATGAGACCACCCTGCCCACCCTTGGCTTGGGGATGGGGCACAACCACCGGGACAAAGGGGCCTGGGAGAAATCCTATAGAGTTCCCAGCTTGTAGCCTCTGGGGCTGGGTTTGGGGTGAGCCTGGTTTTCTGGAGGTCCTGCCTGTCCGGTAGCCTACAGCCTCTGAGCCTTGAAGCTCCTCAGGCTGTCCCCTGGGCCTCTCCTCCATGCCAAGGACCAGGGAATGGTGGGGAAGGGGCTGAGCACCTGAACCACCCGACAGCAGGCTGGGGGCAGCCAGAAAGCTGCCTGCGCCTTGTCCCAAACCCCCGGCAGGCCCTCGGTAAGAGGAGATGTTCAGAGGCCCCATCCTGCTTCAGCAAGTATGGGGAGAATTGAGGGGAGAACGGTCAAAAGAGAAAAACGAGGAGATGGTGGGAAGGAGAAGGCTGGTTCAATAGGTGGAGGGGTGAAGGATTATGTGGGGGAAGGATGAGAAGGAGGAGGGATGGATGGATGGATGGATGGCTGAGAGGGTGCAGGTGGGACTGGCATCGTGCTGGGCAACCGGTGCCTGTGTTGGTCCTGCAGGAAGCGCTCCTGAGCCTGTGGATTTCCTACAGCGACGGCACCACGGCCCCGCTCTCCCTCTACGACCCCAAGGACTACAACCTGGTGGTGAGCAGCCTGGACGAGAAGGTGGTCTCGGTGACCCAGGACCGGGCTTTCCCCTTGGTGGTGGCGGAGAGCGAGGGCTCCGGGGAGCTGCTGCGGGCCGAGCTGGTCATCTGCGAGAGCTGCCAGAAGACCAAGCGCAAGAGCGTGCTCTTCACGGCCCTGGCCAGCGTGCGGGTCCATTTTGGCTCTGAGGAGGACCCGACCTACGATTACGACCACGTCCCCAGCAAGCCGGGGCCGGCAGAGCCGGGGGCGAGCACCACCCTGCGGGCAGAGGTGGAGAGGAAAGCGGAGCCGAGCGAGGACAGTCGGATGTCCAGCGCGTCTCACCCCACCGAGGACTTCCCCACCATCCCCACCGGCTTTGTCCAGGTGACCAGGGGGCTGACGGACCTGGAGATAGGCATGTACGCCCTCCTGGGTGTCTTCTGTTTGGCCATCTTGGTCTTCCTCATCAACTGCATTGTCTTTGTGCTGAAATACCGGCACAAACGCATCCCGCCCGAAGGCCAGACCAACATGGACCATTCCCACCACTGGGTCTTCTTGGGCAACGGGCAGCCCTTGCGGGCTCACAATGACCTCTCCCCCCAGCCCGAGAGCCCCGGGAACCCCTTGGAAAATGTCCAGACCTGCTGCCACGCGGACCACCACAGCAGCGGGAGCTCGCAGACCAGCGTGCAGAGCCAGGTCCACGGCCGCGGGGACGGTTCCTCGGGGGGCTCCACGCGGGACCAGAGCGAGGACCCCCTCAACTCGCCCACCTCCAAGCGGAAGCGGGTGAAGTTCACCACCTTCGCCACGCTGCCCACCGACGAGCTGGCCTACAACTCCATCCCCATCGCCGATGAGGAGGACTTGGAGTGGGTCTGCCAGGACATGGGGCTGCAAGACCCCGAAGAGCTTCACAACTACATCCGCAGAATCAAAGAGATCGCTTAACGCAGGGGCAGAGGGGACGGGGCGGGAGGGAGGGGGCTGCCACGCCGTGCCACGCCACGTCACGCCACGCCACGCCGGCCGCTTCCCGGGGCCGGAGACCCAACTTGGGCTCTCTGGCGTGTTCCCGTTCGCACATCTCACATCCTCCTCACCCCGTCCGGAGGCACCCCCGGGGGTCTTTTTCTTTTCTTGCCCTTTCCCGTCTGGTTGTCCCCAGGGGAGGCAAGGAGCACACGCACAGCCACCGAGCCTGCTGGTGAGCGGGGAGGGGGGCACAAGGGAGGTGAGCTGGGGGTTGGAGATGGGTGAGGTCAAAACCTGAGCACGCGCGATGGCGAACAGGGCAGGACGATGCTGCGGGTCCTGTGGGGCAGAGGATGGAAGAGTGGAGACATCCCGGCCCCCTCCCAGGAGCTGAGGAGGCAGGTGGCGGGTGGGGGTCCCCAAAGGCACCCCCACCATACCCGGGGGGTCGCACAACCCCCTATACTGCACCTGGTTGCACAATTTCGGAGGTGAGTGCTGGTACAAGGATTCACCGTCCTATGGCTGTTGGGGTGTGGGGTGCACAGCCTGGCCGCCCCCACCCCGAGCCCGCTGTCTGCTCCATGTGGGATGGTGACATTAATGTTTGGCATCCCTCGGGGACCACGTGCCTCTGCCCCAGGGCTGCTGGTTTCTGGCCTCCCAACACTGGGATGTGGTTGGGAGACGCTGCGGGGGCTTCCCACCACCCACCTCGGTGCCAGCCTGGTGGGGACACCATGCCCAGTCCCAGCCCAGTTCCCCCAGTCCCAGCCCAGCAGGGATGCCCGCAGCCAGGCTCAGCCTCCGTGGTGCCTTCTGACTGCCATAACCTCCCCCGTCACCCCATCCCCAGCCCCAAAGGCACCCCAATCATGGAGCATCCTCAGCCAGGCTGACCCCATGGGGACCACTGGGTACCAGGGCCAGTGGGTTGGGGGTCCCAAGCATCATCTGGTGGAGGGGGCAGGCGGCGGCTGGCAGCGGATTATTTCTGGATCGGAAGTTACCCACCACTGTGTCTATTTTTTTTTTCTTAAATAAAAGACTAGAAAAACAAACAAACAAACAAACAAACAACAACCACAATGAAATGGAAAGCCAAAACCAAAAGGCGCTGCAGCGCTGTGTTGGCTGCAGCTCTGCTGCAGTGCCCTGTCCTACGTCGGGGCTGGTTTGGGGTCACCCCCAGCCAGGTGGGTTCTGCTGGGGGGAAAAGGGCACACACAGCACTGTCCTCCCCCCCCCGCACCTCAAACCCATGGTAGAACCACTGCTGGCACTCCAGGGGCATCGCTTGGCTTTGATGCCTATTGGAGCACCAAGCACTTTGGGAACAAATGCTGTGGATTTGGGGCTCTCCCGTCCCCAACCCTCCCTACCTCAGCAGCCCAATCAAAGAGGGGATGATGGCACAGCCCCATCTCACCAGTCCCCGTGCCTCAGTTTCCCTGGCAGGACAGCAGCAGCTTGGGGCAGCGTCTTGAAAGTCTCTTTAAGGCGTTTATCTTTTTTTGGGGCTATGGAAATTTCTCCCCCGAGCGGCCTTAAAACTTTCCTGATAGCTCTGTGCTGGTTTTATATACACATATCCATATATATATATATGTGAGGGAATTGAGATGTGCTCAAAGACCAGGTGGGTGATGCAGTTATGTTTTACTGTGCCCTCTTATCTAAAGGACACAGGGCTGGCTGTGCGAGCCGCCGATCTGATAGCGCTTCTGAGCAGTAAAATTAATACAGCCCAATTCCCCGCCTGGAGCCACCAAACCTCCTCGTTAAATTAACATATATGAATATTTGTTAAAAAAAAAAAAAAAAAAGAAAGAAAAAAAGGAAGGAAGGAGAAAAGGAGCGGGGAGAGGTAAGAAAAGTGCATAATAACTTTTTATAATGGTAATAAGCTGCAGAATCCTGCTCTGTGAGTGCAACCTGGGGTTGTGGCAGTCAGGAGGGGAGGACAGGGTTTTGCCCCCGTTGCAGCAATCCCCATGAGCTGCTCGCCTGCTGCCTCCTCCCGACAGTGGCATTTTGTCACCTCCGCACAGGGTTTTGCCCCTGCCCGTGCTGCCTCTGCGCCCCCTGCACTGGTGGGGATGGCGCGGTGACGTGGAGAGGACACCGGTGCCGGCCCTGGTGGCAGACGTGCTCAGGGCATCTGGATGAAGACAGCAAAACCTTCTAGATATCTACAGCTATTTCTTGATACATAAATATGTATATATTTATAAGTACAGATGTATATATATGCATACACAAGGTGTGTATGTACATATATAACTATATATATATAAAGTTATATATATATAGCTCTGTGTGCATTCCTGTTACCGATGCCAAGGGCTTTGCTCGGGTGCATGGATGCACCTACACAATATACGTATTCCTATGAACAGGCACCCAACACCCACCCCACTGGTCCTCCAAAGGCCCCTCTGGGCTATAGGGGCATGAGGGAAGCAGCTTGCCAAACTGTGTTCAGGCTCCTAACGCCCTTGCAGGCCTTTAGGAAACATGCCAGGTAGGCACTGGGTGAAATTCTGGGGTCAAACCCCAGGAAATAAGTGTCTTGGCACGGATGGTATAAGACCTGTCCGTCTCTGATGGATCCTGTCTCTGCCTGGTTCCCACTCCATCTGCTTCTCCTCACTCCCATTACTGGGATTTTTTTTTTTTTTTTTTTTTTTTTACATAGGCTGCAAAAGGGAGGGGGGCTGCGGGGCTCCCACCACCCCCAGACCACCCTCGTGGGGGCTGGTGGCACCCACTGGGGGAAGCCACCCACAGCCAGTCCCAAACCAGCACTTTCCCCACTTGCTACTCCGCGTACCATAAATAAAGCAAGCAAACAGCCCTCCAGCGGCCAAATCCCAGGGAAGAAAAAGGGAAGAGTGGAAAATAATTAAAAAAGAAACCTCTATTCCAGCTCCCCTCCCGGCCTGCCCTCTGTTTATTCTCTTCTGCCTCATTCTTTTTTAGGGTTTCACTCTCTGCTCCCAGCAGGTAGGCACAAACTTGTGGTGTAACGCAGGGCTGGGGGGGAGCTCAGCAGCTGGGGGGGCAAAGCTGGGGACTGGCACCCCTGTAACCCTCTGAGGCTTGGTTCCCCTCCAGTCCCCACCTTCCCATAAGCCAAATATCCCCCTTAAACCATATCCTATTAAAAAATGGTCAAACCACTTAAAGCACCCAAGCCCTTCAAGCAACAGAGAGAGCAGGGTGAAGATTTGGGATCTCCCTGCACCAAGGCCACTGGATGCAGTGGTCATGGTGGGGCTTTCCCCCCCATGAGGGTCAGACCAGGTGTCCCACCACACTCTGTCCCCTCCAGCCATCTCCCCAAGCTCTCACCCACCTTTTTCTCCCTCCCTGGGTTTTCTCTTGACAAGTGACAGCAGTCGGGGCCCTTCACCCTACTCCCACCCCAGCGCATCCCCATTGTGCTCCCCCTCGAGATGCCTCTGACTGCCATCAGCGCCATCCGGGGGAAGTTTAATTAACACAGGACCTGCCCCCCCCACGCCTCGCTGTTGACATTACCAGTGCACAGCAGCTGGGATAATTACTTTGGTAATTGCACTGCTATTTCTGGGGTCTCTTGGCTCTTTTTTTTTTTTTTTTTTTTTTTTTTTTTTTGCCTGGCTCAGCAAGGAATGTAGATGGGGGAACAGGAAAGCCCATAAAACCCCGGTATTCTGGGGCTGCTCTGTGCTGGGAGGCTTCCCCCCTGCTGCTAACCTGGGGCTGCCAAAATATGCCCCCTGTGGCAGGGAAGATTGGGCAATTTGGGGTCGGAGCCAGCCAACAGCAGCTCTGCAGGGCTGCACCGATGGGAAGCTTTTGGGGAACCTCCATGGGGTTTTAGCCCTGTGAAAGCCATAAATGCTCGGGGGGGGGGGGGGGGGGGGGGGAACATTTCCTGGGTCGAGGCCCTTTCTTTGTGTTTTCTAGGAATTTCCCAATAATTGACAGGATTTTACCATCGCTTCTCATAAACTCCAGGATCTCGAGCTGGTTTGCAAACTCTTGGCTTAAACGTTAGATAACAGCATCGGGGAAATGGCTTTAAAAGTGTGACCGCCTTGGAGATGCTATCAGGGTGACGTTACGAGATGCAGACCCACTGTTTTAAATAGGCTCCATCGCCTCCCGTCCTCTAAAACCTTCTCCTCTCACTGAATCAGCAGAGGAGGGAGCAAATTCTTTGCCTTTTTTTTTTTTACCTTTGGTGGGTGCTGTTGGTGGGGGATCTGTCCCCAGCCCCCAGCTGCAGGTTTCTAGCCCCGGCAGCTCTTGCAGGCTCAGCCCAGCCCTCGCAGCAGATACTGCCAGTGTTCCCAACAGCACAGCCCAAGGAAGGCTTCGATTTTGTTAGCTCGTGGATTTAAAGGTCATGAAAACCATCTTGGCTGACCTCCTGTGACGTGGAGCAGCAAATGTCACCCAGTTACCCATCTGTTGAGCCCCTGCGGCGTGACCAATAGAGGCGTTTTCTTGGCTGGGATGGAAAAGAAGGATACAAGAGATGGCTCGTGGCTTTATCAGTTTTTCCCCACAGGCACCTGCTGAATGTTTTGCTTTTGAGGGACAGCTGGGGGCTGTGGGGCCGAGACACTCAACGAGTCTGGTGCCAGCCCAAGAAAAACAAAGCCTTGTGGCCACGCAGGAAAAATCAGGAAAAAAAAAAATCACTGCTAATTTCCCCACCCTGTGCATTTTAAAGGTCCAACTCTGTCCTCTCAAGACACCACTTAGGACAGCTGAAACTCCAGCTAAACCTCAGGGAGAACTAAAACCTTCCTTGGCCCGAGCTTACACCCAGGTCCTGCTCCAGCTTTGTCTGCTTCGTTCGCCAGGCAGTTGACATCCCTGCGTGCCAGGATCCTTTTGTTCCCCCCGACCTGGTGCCGTGGCTCGATTTTGGCTCCTCGTCTCCGCACAAAGCTGTGGGTGCCCCAGGGGGGCCGCCCGGAGAGTAATTGGAGGCGGCACAGATCACAATAACGCCGGCAAATCCAATTACCCAAGGGTTAAGCACTCTGCTGATGAAAACCAGGGGCTCAAACTGCTGAGCCAGCGAAAGCTCCGTGCCGATCGATGCCATGTAAATAATATTGCTTGTTCCTGGGAGCCCGTCGCTTTCTCTTTGGGTGGTGCAATACGTTTAGCCCGGCAGGACCCATGGAGCAGATGAGCAAACAGCTCGGTGTGTGTGGAGGAGCCTCCTGCACGAGCCCTTAAACAAACCCAGGAATAATTGCTGCTCACGTCGCGCTCGTGGCTGCTATCGAGTGAGCCCGGGATTACTCAGTGAACACGAAGCCTTCTCTCAATCGTATCTGTAGCGGATGAAAAAAATGCCAATTCTGGGTCGGTGTAATCCCATCATGGGTTTATGCACCCTCAGTCCTGGGAGAGCGTTGCAATCTCAGCGGCAGCTCTGAGCGCTGGGTGCTGCCTGCAGATCGAGCCCGCACCCATCACCACTCTGCTCAGCAGTCCCACTGTGGATTCTCCAGTGGCTACAAAGGGTTGTGCTTGGGCTGCTGCCTTCCTGTGGGGATGGGCTGCCTCTTCTCCACCTGCCCAGCCATTCTCCCCACATTGCTGGTCCCAGTTCCTCCCAGAAGGACCTCTGCCACTCCATGCCCTGGTTTCAAAACCATCTAAAAACAGAGGCAGCACAACTGGAAATCAGCACGTTCCCTAAACTCCCCACCCCACCTGCAGGGACCTGCTAAACACTGCTGCTTCTCTGGAGTAGGCTCAGCAAACACTGCCGGATAAATAAATAGCGGGGGAAAGAAAACCAAACGCGTTTGCAGAGGTGGTGGTGGGAGAAAAACCCACCCTGGCAGGCACCTTGCTGGAAAGTCCTTCAGCAGTGCAGGAAGGGCTCCTTGCTGCTCCTGATCGATCCCTGGCTGCTGCTTGTGACATTCTGGTCCCAAGGGGCGAACGCTTCCAGATGGAGAGGGGGATGCACGAAGCCAGTTCGGGGTGCCTGGATCTGAAAAGTGCCCAGAGTGGGGAGGGGATGGGGATGATGGGGGAGCCCCCACCGGGCATCATGGGCTGAGCAAAGAGAGCTGGGGCTGCTCCATCCGAATCAGCTGGATGTGCTCGTCCCACATCACCCACATCCATCCCCGCTGTGCCTGATCGCTCGTGGGTGAAACACCAAGGCACTCCCGGAGACAAAGGGCAGAGAAACCACATTCAAAAATGAAAATATTTCCCTTTGACCTGTTTTCTTGGCTTGCAAGAAGCATCTTCGATCTTCTGATCTGAAGTTTCTTCCCCCTTGACATGTCCTTTGATTGCATTTACTTATTTTTTTTTGCCTCAGAAAGCTGGAAATCAACCGGAGCCCTTTTGATTCTGACTGAAAGGGAGCAGGAGCACAGATGATGTCTCTGGAAAGTGATTTTGTTTTTCCTGAACCGCTCCAGAACTGGGAAGAGGAAAAAACCCAAATAAATCTGTCGTTGGCACAGCAGAGAAGGAGACGCCAAGTGCGCGAAGGTCTGTGGGGGGTGGCCTCAGCTCAGCCTTGCCACCACCCAGAGATGCCAAAACGCCTCAGACAGAGGCTGGAGAGGAACAGGAGTGTGGGACCCCAGGGTATGGGGCACAGCAGGGATGGAGGAGCCACCCGCAGCCCAGCTGAGGCCCCCCAGCATGGGAATGGTCCCGTTTTTGGGGTAATTCCAAGGATTCAGTCTTGGCACAAGGATAGCCGTCTGCCCCAGCGCAGCAAGAAATAACGCTGCTGTCGATCTTTCCTATTTTCCCCCAAGAAAAACGGAGCCTTGGGGAAGCTTTTAACTTGCACACTTGTTTTTAGCTGAGATATTTCCCTCGGGGAGCTTTGCTGGGTTTTGGTTTGTGTGAGTAACTGGCAGAAGCCCGGGCAGGTTGGGTTTGTTTCCCTCCGTGCTGGTGTGCAGGGATGAAAACAGGGCTGAAGCCCTCCTCTTCCTCACTCCTCTCACAGGAGAGGTTTTTAAGAGGTATTGGGGGGTTTCATTCCCCTTCCCATCAGCAGGCATTGGGGCTCACAGCATTTGGGAGCTGTTGGAAGTGCAAGGGAGATAAGTTAGGGTTTTTCGGGAGCAGGAGAAGCCAGGTTAGTGCCATTCCACCAACAAAACGCCATTTCCCTGCTATTTAGCAAGGAAAAAGCAGGTCCCACCACACGTGACGGTGCTCCCTACCTGGCTGGAGGCTCGTGCCCAGACTGCATTGGGGGGACGAGTCCCCACTGAGCCTGGCTGCCCCCAGACCTCAGCACCAGCTGAATCATTTCCCTGCCCGTGCGTTTTTAAAACCATCTTCACTGTCGATCTCAGCTATCCGTATCCGTTTTATAGCTGGTTTATTTTCTCTCCATACTCCGAGTGCTCGCAGACGTTTCAAATCACTGCAGCACACAAATTTGCCAGCTTTCCTCTGTATTGCCTTCTTTATTTGGGTTTTGCGTTGCGGGCTGTGATAAGAAGAGATCTCTTCATCCTTTAGCCATGCAAGCAAACCCTATTTGGGGCAGCTCGCCGGGCTCTAGTGGCTGCCCAGCTGGTGCCAGCAGCTGGCGATGCCACCACCCTGACTTGTGCTTGTGGGACGGGGATATTTCCATCTCCAAACACCTGAATTCCCTTCTGGGTAATGATGAAGTTGCTGGAAACCCATAGGTAAAAACCACAGCCCTGAGCCCATGGCCACCCTCCTCTTTGGCTCTGCACATCTCCTGTCCCTGCCTGACCCAAGGACCCTATTCCTCCTCCCGGGACCCCAGAGCAAAAGGCAGATCTGTAGGGCCAGGTCCATGCAATGTGGGGCTGCGGGGAGCACCAGCCATTGTTCTCTCTGATTTTCCCTCTCCCTCCTTCCCTTCCCCCTTTCCCACCCCTCCCGGCACCACGTGATGTATAGCAAGATAAGAGCTCCAATTGCTCCAAATTGCTTATTGAGGACTCGGTGGTAAATCAATGATTTTAAATGGGATCACAGAATAGCAATCCTAACAACAGCAGAGTAAAAAAAAAATCTAAAATAAAATAAAATAAATGGAGCTGGCCAGCGGACAGGGGAGGAGGAACGGCCGGGTTGGTTTCCCTCATTGCCTGCTGCTGGCGGGGAGCTGGAGCAGTGCTGGGCATGGGGAATACTGGGGTAGGATGGAGGGAAGGGGCTAAACCCCCCGTGTGGTGCACACATGGGTCCTTGCATGCCATGCACAGCCCAGGGTGGGTTTGCAGGCAAGGTGTGAGCACAGCTGAAGTCACAGAAGCTGCTGTTTGTTCCCTCCAAATCTAATTTCCAGGCAAAAATCTCCCCAGAACGACCGGCTCGGTAGCTGCTGAAGAACATGAGTTATCGCGTCCTTAAATAGCCATTTTCATGCTTTTAAGAGCCTGGGTTCTCCAAGATTGTGTATGTGAGAGTGGCAACGCCGTCACTAAGCAACCTCCCAAGTTTTGAGGCTGCGAAGGGAAGTGGCGAGGATTTGGGGTGGATTTTTGTCTTTCTTCTGCCGGAATCTCCCGGTCGGCTCGGTCCTGCAATTACTGCCTGAGTGCCTGTGAGGAGAGACAAAATGAAGATGCAGGCAAACAAAAGCTCCATTAGAAACGTCGGGGAGTGGATGAATGAAGGCTCTCCCCCCTGTGTTTTTCTCTCCCCCTTGATTAATGCATTTCATTTGCTGCATTAGCAAGCACACCTTCGTCTGCTTGGTTAATAAGGCAAGAAGTGCTCTGCCTCAGCACGGACCGGAGAGAAATGGGAGGGATGGAGGGAGGGATGGACAAAGAGGTGAGTTTTTTGTACCTGTGGTGCTGTCCACGATGCCCCACCTGGCAGAAAGCACATGGGTTAGGTGGGCATCGCAGGGATGGGACTGCAAGGAGACCAGAGAAATCACGGGACAAGTTTTCCTTTCCCCTCCACGGTCGTTTCCTACCTCTGCGCATACAGAGGAGCATGTCAGGCCATACAGACTGCTGCAGGGTGACATGAAGAGGCACCACTGGGGCCAACACCTCAAATCCCAAGAGCAGGCTCTAGGGAAGGTCATGTGAGTCCTGAGGCCACATAAATTAATGCTGGTTCCTTGCGGGATGGGATAAGCTGCATGTTAAGAAAGCATTTGGAGAGCCAAGGGCATGGGGTGGGCTCAGGACGGGCTTCACCTGAAGGCAGATGGAAGCTGATGGGGGCTCAGGACCCCTGGCTCTGGGATGAGCACCGTGGGCTTCGGGGTAAAAGCAGGGGCAGATGAACCCCCCAGGACATCCCCGGGGCAGTGATGCTGAGCGCTGTCAGCAGCTATTATGTGATCGCTAAAGAACGTTCCTAATAATTAATTGTTGGTTATTTAGGAGGCGAGAGCTCGCCCAGTACGCACAATGTGCAATCAGCTCTATTTAAAGGCTCTGCCGGGCCAGATTTAGCAGGCTCGTCCCACCCCGATCAGCTCGCCCAGCTTCCAGCAGGTCCCCGTCTCGCTGACTGCAGATTAAGCATATGCCTCGCCGCGTTGCTTGTTCGGCGCTTGATTTATTGACTGATTTATTTAAAAATGTAACACAGCACTGCTGACAGCTTGGGCTTCGGAGACCTGTCCAAGAATAATTTTTATGAACAGAGACGGAGGCAAAATAGAGCTCGGCTGTGATCTGATGGGATGAAGCCGTCAGCCTGGCAGTGTTCATGGGGCGCCGACCTCGGCATGGGCACCAGCCTGGGATGGGGTTTCCCAGCTCTCAAGAGAGGTTTTTCCCTCCTGGGAGGCTGGAGCTGGACCTTAAGGATAAGAACGGAGACCAAGAGGGTGTTGGTGGAGATCTGAGAGCATCCTTGCGATGTGCTGTGCCCACATCAAATTCAGCTTCCACCCCAAAGAAAGATGGGATGGGAAGATTTAAGGACCAGATAACGCCATGGGTCCTGCCAAGGCTGGAAGCTTTGCTGGTGTTTCTGGCTGGCTGAAAGGGGCTCATTGCAAAACCGAATTGTGCAGGGGAAAGCCACATCTGCAGCCCCTTGAGCTGCTGCCGGAGCCAGGGACAAACTTAGCAAAGTCTCTTCTCACTTTGCTGCTCTCCCCGTCTGTAAATACTCGGAGATAGCAGCCGTAAAAGTACCTTAGAGAGAAGGCAGCGGTAAAATTACATCAAGCCTAGGGGCTTAAACTGATTGAAGGATACATTTTCCAAGCTGATACAGCGAAAGCAGCAGCAAAGCTCTCGTGCACCAGGCAGCCTGTGCGGTTTGATCATTTTTTGTCCTTCTAACTGGCCAGACAGCTGGAAAAAACCCTGTGAATATTTTTGGGAACGTGCTCGTGAGGAGGAGTACAGCCATCGGGGGCAGGGGGAACGCGTTAGCCGGAGGCAAAAGGCTTTTGCATTTTTCCATGCAAACAACCACGGCTTGGAAAAAGCAGAAATAACGTGGTGTTGCAGCCTGGGCTGGTTTCTGTCCCATGGAGGGGTTTCTGTATGGGATTGTGCAAAGGGATGGTGGTCCTGGAGATGCTGTTATTGGGACAGAAAGGTACAGGGCTGAGGTGGCCATCCCAGCAAGGTCTTGCTGGCATTTGGGAGCCTAAGGCACGGCTCCAAGATAAACGCTGCCTTAAATAAATAAAAATCCTTCTGCACCCCGCTAATCGCCAGCCCTCCTGCCTCCCCCCTGCCCTGCTGTGTGAGCCCAGCCGGGGTCGGTTTGCTCCGACCCGCCTGGCACCTCTAATCAGTATTAATGGCCCTGACAGTTATCTGCTTGACTTCTGCTCTGCACCCAGGCCGGATCGCTGACCTGCCCCGCGCGCCCCGGGCCCGTGCTGACACCAATAATCGATCACGGCGGCTGTTGGCTCGCTGCGAGCAGCAAAGATAAAGTGCAGCGAGGGAGGGAGGCTGGCTGTGCTCTGATGGGGGAATTTCCCGGCGGGCACGGGCAGACGTGCCAAAAAAATCCTTAAGCATCCTCGCTTATCCCGTTGAAGCTTCTGGGGGCTTGCTTGGGGCTGGAGGGGGCACAGAGTGGGGGCTTTTCTGACCCCAAACCTAAAACTGTGAGTGAGTGGCTTGTGTCATGCAGCCTCCAAACCTTCCCGGCTCGCCTGGACACAGCAATCGGGATGTCAAAGGCATTAAACATCCACTTTCGCCCGCGAGGGATGGCAGGCGGGGGGGAGAGGGACGCGGCGCCGCATCACACGTTCGCCTGCCTTCTCCCTCCCAAATCCCCCCTGCTCACTCATCCTTCCCAAGGACAGTGATGGTGTTTGAGCTGCTGGTGCCTGGCTCTGACCGATGGGCTTGGGGACAGGTCACAACTCAGAGGTGCCTGAGCACCCCCTGAGCACCCAGCTCCTGGTGCTGGCTCGCCCCATTGCTCCTGAATGGGGGCAAGAAGAGAGCAGGAGCAGGAGTGAAGGGTCAAATCATCTCTTTTGGCAGCAAGGGGGATTTAAAACAGCATTACCCAGTCTCTACTTACCTGATGGCATCACCTTGCAGGGAGAAGGATGAGGCTGGGGAAGGGGAGCCCGGACCTGGCACCAGGACAGTGCAGAGCAGGATAACCCCGAGACCTGGGGCATGAACCGGTTGCCTGCAGCCGAATTTCACTGAGGGCATGGTACTGGCATGATGCTGTTGTGGTACCCAGAAGGGCTGTAATGATCTGGGAGGAAAATAAAGGCAGGCCTCCTGATCACTGCTCACGCTGCTCTCCAGCTCCTTGCTGGAACGAAGCGCAAGGTTACGCTGGACTTTGCTAAACAGCACAGAGCCAGCAGTATGCTAATAAATGCTGATTTAAGTTTGATGAAAGCCAGGAAGAATTATCCCAGAATGTATTAATTAGTGCGATGATGAGGTGCTTGCAAAATGAAAATGCAAAGCAGTGGCTATAGGGAGTAGAGGCGTTGAGGGAGGGAGAGCCTTTGAAGAGGTGCCTGGAGAGGCGGCTGGGCTCCTGCACTGCTGGTCCTGCCTGATTGCCCCGTGGCAGGGAAGGGAAATTGCTGTGAGCACCGAGATCCATCCTCAAGGATGCTCCCAGCAGCCTGGGACCCTTGGGGGTGGGGTCAACTCACTGCGACCACCAGCACCGAAGCCGAGAGGTGGTGATGCAAAACACCCCGCATGCAGCCTGAGAGCAGAGCAGTGTGCTGGGGGCTGGCTCTGGAGGGGCACGCATGGGTTTCCCCAGAAGGGGAATAGGTTTTCAAAGTGAATCTTTAAATCCGCCATCTGACGGGCAGCCCTGGCTGATTTCTTCCTTCCTCTCTTCATTATTGATGTTTTACCTGGCTGCTATTTCCTCCAGCCTCCTCCCAACTCCCCAAGCCACATAAAATGCACCGGACTCACGCAGCAGCCCCTGTGCGGGGCTGGTTCCCCTGGCAGAGCATCTCCTAGGGATGAGATGGATGATTACACCCTGCAGTCATGGCAAAGGCCCTTTGCCACAGGTTGTGTCACCCTCCCAGTGCGGATTTCTCACTTTTTGCTGCAGGACAGTGACAGTGACAGCTCCATGAGCAGGCTCAGGCCACTCAGGGGAGACCCCACCTCTGTTCAGCATCCACCCGTGCCACATTCACCCACCCCGTGCCCAGTGAGAACAGTAGAAAGGACAGAGGGACGGATGCTTGCCTGGAGGAGGTGAGGAAGCACTCACAGGGATGGGCAGAAAGCTGAAAACCCCAACTTGAAAGATTCCTCTGCTCTGAAGCATCCCCCTCTGACAGCCCTCCTGTGCACATCCCCGGCAGTTGCATGGTGCAGACGGGAACAGGGCTGAGATATCCCCAAACTGCTCCCAGCTTCTCCTTTCCAGCACATCTCTGCCACAGTCACCTGCTCAGCCACATCTTGGCAAGCATAAATCTTCCCAGCTTCCCATTAAAGCCCAGTTCTGCACCTTGGCTGGTGCCCTAAAGAGCCTCTCGACTCCGCTGCCCTGTTCGCGGCAAGAAATGCTCAGCAATATCCCGAGCTGTCACAGCTCCGGAGTGAAGCGTGGAGGAAAAGACCCTGGAGCCACTTCCCTTGATCTGTCAAAAGGCAGGATTTTAGCTAATGGGCTCTCATCGTTATTCAGCAGTTTGTCCTCGTGCATCTGCCTCTGCTCTCGCCTCCCTTTGCAGAGCGGAGCTGCAGGTTTGCTCTGGGAAGGATGGAGCCTATTCCTGGCCAGAGAAAAAAGTGATGGGAAAACACAGCATTTGGGCATTTTTTAGGGTGTGAGCTCTAGTGCTGGGCTGAAAGGCTGGAGGGGACAAGTCCCAGCCCCCAGCTGGGCTCACCATGGGGGATGCTGCCTGGGCACGGTGGTGCCTTGCCATGGGCCCACTGGTGGGTTCAGCTGGGTTTGAAGGGAGCCAAAACCACAGCTGAGATTTTCTCCAAAAACCTCAGGTTTTAGGCATTCAGATCTACAGAGATTTGCTTAGTGTGGAGGCTGGGCAGGGAGGAATAGTAGTGGAGGTGCACAGCTAGAGAAATGCCAGCGTGCTTCATGCCAGAGCTGCCTCAGACATTACTTTCCTGTCCTTTTCCTCTAAAAGAATTTAAAGAAAAGAAAATGTTCCCAGCTGCCACCCTCTTGGAAGGCTGCAGGTTAAAAATATCCTCCCGGAGGGAAGGAAAAAAACAAACAAACAAAAATAAACACTCTTAAGAGAAAAACAAAACCAAAACAAACAGAGCCCATCTACAAACCATCACATCTCCAATCCCATCTTCAAAGCTGAAGGCATCAAGGACACCTTTCCACTCCCCCCTATAAATCCTTACACTTTGTGGTTTTCCTGTGAAGATTTCCTGGTGTAATTCATGCCTATTCCCCCACCACCCTATTTTTTTCCGCTCATTTTCAAGCAATTCCTACAAAAGCAGAGCTTTGCTACCAGCCAGCCTGCGCTCGCCTGCGTACGGTGAAAAACCAACTCAGGGGGCTTTGGCTGTCAGCACAGCTTTAGAGAAGGTAATGATAAAAGGGGTAAAAAATAAAAACAAAAATTCTGAGTGGCCGGATTTGGAGGCTGTGAAAAGCTCCAGGTTAAACACAAGCACCTGAACTTGACGCTGCCCGCTTCTCTTGGGGGCAAGGAGGCTGGGTCTGAGCTATGGGGTCTGGGGGATGCAGGGCACCTCTTGGACAGCCTCATCCTCTTCTCACCCCCCCGGCACCACTATCACGTCCTCTTGTGATGGAGCTGGGCGTTTACACGGGAACCAAGCTCACCAGGACATCGGTGTGAGCAGCATTTGAGACAGCTTTCCATCACCGAGGCGGCCCCGAAGCTCCAGGTCCGGATGTCCCTTGCAGTGGGACATCCCAGGCCTGGGTGAGGGTGGCAAGGAACGGTCCCAGCACCAAACTTTTTGCCATTTCACCCCGCTTCACCCAAGTCACGTCTTGGGGAAGTTCAGGAGGAAACGGCAGCTCGTCCCCACATGGCACAGGGCTGGCTTCTAAGGGAGAGACGTTGATTCAAAGTGACTGCTCCTTTGGAAATTTCCTCCTGCTGAAGGAGCAAAACGAACAAAAACCCTTTTCTTCAGGAAAAAAAAAAAAAACAACACAACAAAACCCAACATGGAAACAAAGCTCAGATCAGCACCCGGCCACGTAATGGGAGCAGACACGGTCCCTGCCACGGCTGCACTGACCGCAGACAGATTGTTTCGGGTCAGTGCAGAACAACACAGGGGGAGCAGCAGGGATGGGGAGGCTGTGATGGAGAGGGAATTTTTTATTTAATTAGCCCTAAATAATTAGGGCCCCTATCCTCTGGAGCATCAACGACAGCAAACATATTTGGGCAGGGAAGCCCCGCAAAGAGGGAGCTGGGTTGTGGCTGAGCTTTAGGAGCCCCATCACCTCCTACAGCCCTTCAAGGTTATCTCAAGAAGGTTCCAGGTGTCCCACCAGCCGATGGCAGGGACACCGGGGACATTGGGGACACCGGGGACACTGGGGACACCGGGGACAGGCCTGGAGGCTGTTCAGGTGTGCACGCATGGCTGAGCGGAGAAGAGCTGCGCTCAGATGTGGAGAACTCAATAATCCGTCAGCATCCCGGCGCAGGCTCTGCAGCACGCCGTTAATAGACTTATCTTTACCACAATAATGTATTTTATTTTTCCCAAGCACATTCATTATTCACATGCTTATTTCCCCGCGGATTATGTATGTCGCCCGAGCTCTGTTCTCCTGCCTTATTTTCACAATGTCGGCTCTGGTACCTACTTATTTTTACAGCATTGTCACCTGCAAACGGGTTTCTATTTAATCGCCCAAACTAATAATACGGCTCACTGGAGATGTCGGGAGGAGGATGCTCGCTTGCTTCTAAAGTCTCTCGTTTGAAAGAGCCCAGCTGCTGGCACTGAAGCATCCTGCACGCGGCAAGTCCGGGGGCTCTCAGCCCATCTCTTGCATGGATCCTGCTCCAGGACAGGCAAACCTGGTGGCTGCAGCACCTAAAACCCCAGGAGGGAGCCGGGAGGAGGGTGAGGGTGGGATGTGCCGTGCAGCTGCTGGGCTCGGGGGACACACGATGCCCGCTCTAAGGCACTGGGGTCGGTTTGCACGGATCGCTGCTGCACAGAGCTCCTGAATGAACCAGCCCTTGGGAGCCCATTTTCTGGACCTTCCCAATTCCCAAGCTCTTGGTGTGTTAAAGCAAATTGTGTTCCCTTGGCACAGCCTCACCGCGAGCCCGATACCCACCCATGGTCCTTGGGGCACACAAACACAGCCAGCACAGGCTGCTCCCAGCCTTCCCCACACATCACCACGCGCTGTGATGGAAGCATCAACCCCCTTTGAAGCCCTGACGAGCTATTTTTTTTGGGCTGGATCTTGGCTGGTTTTGGCGTTCTGGTGTTTTTTTTGTGGAGGATGGTGATTTAATTTTGTCGCTTTACTTCACAGGGAGAGGGAGGTTACTTTGCAGTGGGGGATGCGAGGGCTCATGTTTGCACGCGCGCCTTTCCGTGTCGGGAAGCAGCAACACAAACACTGCTGCTGCAAGCTGTGCGATGCTCCGAAAGGAGACAGAGACTTCTGGCTTATGCCTGAAACAGCTCCGGGGGCTCAGACGAGCTGCACCGTAGGCTGGATGTGCCGTGAGGGCAGCTCAGCACCTTCGCCCCAGCCGTCTCCCTTTGCCATTTCCTGAACCCTGCAATTGGGACGCTGAGGATGGGCTGAGCAAAGCAGAGTCTCCGGGCACTCAGGGGGTGAGTTTGTCTTGTGGGTGCTTTGTTAAACCATCTGCAGGGCTCGCAGGAGGAGCCCTCCTCATGTTGCAAGCACCCAGTGCTCCCCATCCTTCCCCTCCCCACTGGGGTCCCCATTTCCTTGCAGGATGCTCCGGGTCCTGCTCTCCTCCCCTGCACCTCTCCTTGGGGCCCAGCTGCCCCCCAGATCCTGCCCCCAGCTCCCAGCCCTCATTCACCACCAGATTCCTGGTTTTCCTTCAAGATTTTGATATTGCAGCTCCTGAGCCATGCTTCACCCCGAGCCTTCATCCCCAAACCCCACTCCCCACCCAGGTCCCTGTCCCCCTGCTGCTCCCCCAGCACACCCCAGCACTGCCACCAGAAGTCCCTCCTCTCCCCACCTTTAGCCCCTGTGTTATTCTGCCCACGTCCCTGCGCTCGCTCCCTTCAATGAGAGTCATAAATAAGGCATAAGGCATGCTAAAAAGGAAGAGAAAACATCTGATCTTTTATTCCAGCTTGTTGCAGAGTCACGATGGATTTGGATGCACGTTCCCCGCAGACCCCTTGGCCTGTGCAGATGTTTTTGCAGACGTTGAGCACCAAAGCGCAGCCAGGAGCCTCGTGGAGAGGTGGGTGCCAAGTGCTGCACCCCATGAAGGTAATTTGGGGGAAAAAAAGAAGAGATCCTATAGCTAAAACCCACTTTTCGTGAGGTCCTGATGTGGAGGGCAGCTCCCACCCTCGTGCTTTCCCCTTGTGCTTTCAGCTGAGTGAAAAAAATCAGCAAAAGGCTTGCTGGGTTGGCACGGGAGCTTTTCCAGGGATGGGTCCCTGGTGCTGGGCTTCTGCTGGGAGGATTTTGGGCAGTGCCACGAGACCACGCACGAGCATCCCTGCGGGAGAGCCATCACTGGACACGTCCACAGCCACCCTGCAGCGATGCCAGGCTGAATTTGCTGAACTCCTAGGAGATAATAATTTAAAAAAATACTATTTATTTTTCCTGAGGAAGAGGGGTTTGTGCAAGCACATGTCCTGGGTTGGAGACAGCCATTGTGCTTCTTCCTGTGGAAGTTTATAGCTTATCAGCCAACTTCAAGCAAATTTGACAGTAGTGATGGGAATCTGAAAAGAATTGTGTTGTTACAGACTGGGTGAGTGTCCACAGCCCAGCAGAGCGGTGGAAGATGTAATTAATGGCTCATTTGAGAAACAAGCTGTGGTGTGAGGGTCTTCTTTGCAAATGTCAGAGAATCCACAGGCAATTCAGCCCAGCTCTCACCCCTCCGGTCCCCTCCTGGTGACCACACTGTGCTGCCCTACCCCTATCACCAGCTGAAGGGAAGGCTTTGTTTGCCTCCAGGATTAAATGTTTCCCTTCCCTTCAAGCCCCTTGTTTCAATAATGGCAAACAAAGCTCTTTTGCCACAGCACTCATTGTCTCATCCCAATTTCCTGCCTTCTGATCTGAAATAATTTGACGAAGCTGGCAGTGGTCCCCAAGCTCTCTGTTTTGGGGCCACCCCCCCTTAAACAGGGTCAGGGATTTTCACCCAACAACCAGCTTCTTTGGGAAACTCTGGAGGGGCTGAAGCTGGGTGTGAACTGTGGGTTTTGGCTATAAAACAGCTTTGAAAGTAAAAAACAACAACCTGCTTGGTATGGCCATTACAACGTGTGCCATCCTTTGATACTGACCCGAGACAAATGTTCTACAAGGAATAAAAGGGGCAAAAAAGAAACTGGGAGGATGATGGATGCAGAAACCCACACCTCTCCCAGCCCTGCTGGGACAAAGAAACCTTTCACCTTCCTAACAAGTGCAACAAATGCCAAACCTGAGAGGTTTGCAAGGAAGAAGCAGAAAATTAATAAACCCAATTCCCAGCACTGGAAGAGCAGCAGAGCGTGGGGAGGCTGGCCCAGCGAAGGGCCGGGTGGGAATCGAATAAATAAAGGCAGAAAGAGTCAATGCAAGAGGAATTATTTAAGAGGTAGAAGAAAGCAGTTAAAAAGGAAAAAAAAATATATCAACCCTTTTCGGGGGGGAGTGGAAAAAAAAATGTTAGGGAGAAAGTAGGCCATTTGCTAAACAATAAAAGGGATGAAGCAGATGATGACTCTAAAATGGCCGGGAAGCTGAACTGCTTTTAAAAATCTGCCTTTATCAAGAGAAATGTGGAAAAGTGGTTTGGACAATTAGGAAGTAACAAAGGCCTCATAAAAATAGCTGCAGGGGAAGAGAAACGTTCGGGAACAGGAGTGCAGTGAGCGCATTAAGGGATTAGCTATAGGGCCGACCCCATGGACTGGGTCTGTGGGGCCGCATCCTGCCCAGCCCGGCACGAGGCTGGGAGTCAGAGCTCCCAAATCCACTGACCACATGGATTGGGAGTTTCACTTTTTGGGATTAGAAGTGTGGGGATGGGTCCCCAGCCCAGGAAGCATCCCTGATGGAAGAGGGGTGAAGCGGGGCGAGGATCCTGCCAGGGAAATGGGAGCGGTGCCTCTGCCTCGCCTTACAGAGGAGGCGAATTTGCGATGGCAAAGTCAATTCTTTCTGGATATCAGGACGTGATATCGCTTCCCGGGGGGTGAAATGGAGGAAGGATGGAATTAAATTAAGAACGGGGAAGTTAAAATTGAATACCTGAAAGGAAACGTCGCTCCAAGTAATTCTCGGCTCCGTGGGAGAGCGGCGTCCCAGAGAGCGGCTGCAGATCAGGTCCGATCGCACCTGGATGTCGGCATCCAAAAAGCTGAGCCAGGAGGATGCTGAGCATTTAAATCGCAGTTGTGGGGTCTGCTCTGAAGGGGCCCCATTGCCCAAGGGGGCTCAGACTCTGCCACGGGGGATAAGGAAGAATAGAGGGGAAAAAAGGGAAAAAAATTGCCCTGCACTGCCACTTTTCCTGATTTTCCTGGCCCACGAGAGCTGATGCATGTGGCCACAGAGGACACCGGTCTGCTGCCTCAGTTTCCCCACAGGTGGCACAGAGGAGAGAGGCCACCACCTCCCCACCTCTGTCACTTCTCTGCATGGGCTGGTGAAACAGAACTGCCACTTTCGGTCAGCCCAAAACCACCCAAATTTCCCCAAACCTAGTCCCAGTCTGCGCCCACTTTGGAGCACGAGGCAACATCTTGCTGAACCCCAGCAGCAGGAAGGACAGCAGGTGGGAACGAACACCCTTGTGTTTTCTTTACACTTCTCCTTAAATCCCCCTAAGTCATGCAATTCGCAGCCTGAGCCATCGCTTGAAACGAGAGCAGAGCATCACCAGCAGCCCCCAAAAAAGCCTGTCCCCTCGGCAGCTCCAGACGGCTGACAAAAATAGCCCTGTTCCCGCAGCACCAAATTAACTCACCACCAGCCAGGAAGGAGCCCAAACCCTTCTATAAGCTCTGGGGACCTGTTTATAGGGAGCTGTGGGAGCCCCGAGCCTGCTCCTGCCCCATCCCAGCACCTGCAGGCAGCCGAGGGGCTGCAGGTGGGGCTCGGCCTCCAAGGGCCAGATTTCCTTGTGAATGCAAGGATTTAAAGAACTGGTTTTGTTCTTTTTGTTAAATTCTTGTGTGTCCTCACTTTGCATCAGGTGGGGAGAGATGAAAAATGCTCAGTTTCCGGAAAATGAAGCCACACTCATGGCTGGTTGGGGAGGGATAGGCAGCGTAGTACAGCTACTGCCTGCATGCCCAGCCCCAGGAGGGACCCCAAAACCTGGAGGAGATCTCTGGGTTCTCAAATCTTTTGAGGATCTAAGTTATGATTTAGGGGAAAAAAAAGAAAAAGGAGGGAAAAGGCTCCTGAGAGCTTCACCCAAAGCTTCCAAAGAGGATCCTCAGCCATCATCTGGGAGGACTTTCCGTTGGATGCAGATGCTGCCCTTGGCGAGGAGGAGGGAAGCTGCTGGCCACGAGCCACGCAAGCACAGATCGGTGTCTGGTACCAAATGCCATCGCTCCACGAGCTGAACAGGGTACGAGCAGGCAGAATTAGCCAAAAAGCAAAAATTAAGCAACCCAGCAAGGAAAACGTTGCCACTGTGGGTAAGAGGCCAGAGGAAGGAACATTGGGGTTGGCTCGGAGAGGCTTTGCCTGTCGAGAGGAGAATCCGGCCTGAGCACGGAGATGCTGAGCTGAGGGGCTGAGCTTTGTAGAGTGCTTCTGGATTAAATAAGGAGAATTGAACATAGGGAAGGCTGGCTCCTGGGTGTGCTGGTAGACTTCGGTGTGGCACCTCTGGGGGAAAATTAATGGGTTAGAGAATAGGGAGGGAAAACCCACCCAGTTCTTGGCTTGGGTTTTGCTTGGGAAAGAAGTGCAAAGAAGTTGTGGTGCAAAGAGGTGGTAAAAAGTCCTGGAGGTGCCTTGGAAGATGTAAGTGAGCAGGAGGGCCCACGACAAGTGATCTCTGCCAGCAGAAGGCATTGGAGCGGAGCAGGCTTTCAGCAAAAGCAAGCTCCCGAAACACAGCGCCCCGGCGTCCGCGCTGTCAGGAGCGATGTTGTAAATGGCCCTTGGATGTACTATCACCTTGTAACACGGCACAAAGAGCTTGGTGGATCAAGTGGAAAAATGATGACTTTTCAAGGGAAATCATATACTGCAGGTGGGGGGAGGAAAAAAAAAAAAGCAGGAGGTTGGACTGATGCGAACCCACTGGTTTTAGCCGAGCTGTGCACAAAGGAGTTTCTGCTAAGAAAAGGCAGCTCTGCGAGGGGATCTGGTGTAAAGTCCCATTTCCTGCAGCCCTGTGGCACACAGCAGGTGCTGGAGGGCTGGCGTGGGCAGTCAGACAAAGCAAAGTGTCGCCCCACCTCCTCCCTTGGGTCCTCTTTCTGTTCATATTCGTTAACTGGGTTCGTTCCCTGCTACACCCTCATCACAGCGATCAGCTCCAGCCCCCTTTCCTCGAACAACAGTGAGGAACAGCAGTTCAGATGTACCGTCATGGCTTTTAATATATTTTTGCCCTCCTGGGCTGCAAAGAAAGAGTGGAGAAATTGCTCTGGTGGCTCAGCTTCGGGCTGGAAGGGGGAGCTGGAAACATGATGGGGATCGATGGAAAAAGGGTCAGCAGGGGGTGGCTGGGGTCCCCTGGAAGACGTTTTCCTGGGGTTGGAGCTGGCCATGGGGGGAGAAGCTGAGACCTTTGCTGGGAGCTGTGGCTGGGATGGCTCACAGAGATGGCAGAGATGGCTCGTGAGGACAAGGCACGAGGTCACCTAGAGAGTCTGGGACCTGAGACCCATCTGGGAGCAGTGTGAGAGGGCACAGCCACTCCACAATGGGCTGTGGGCACCCAGAGGGGTTGGAAAGAGCTGACTTGAGCTCCTCTCCATCCCCTGCACACCCCTAATTCCCCATGCAACATCTCTGCCGAGCTTGGGGAGCCATCCCAGGGCACAGCAGCAGTAGCCGAATGGGCTTGTCGGTTAGGTAGGACGAAGTTTGGATGGAGACCAGCCTTTTTTTTTCAAGGCAGAAAAATAGGGATGGAAGTGGGAGGCAAGTAAAGGTCTCCATTCACACCTTTCCCCAGACAGCCTCCCCAAACACACAGGCAGGAGCCAAATTTGGGGCTGTAATTAGGAGGCGGGGAGAAGCTGATTGTTTTGTGTGGCATTTCTTTGGGAGCTTAAGGTTCTTCTGCAAGGAAACGGAGCTGCTGTGATGGTCGGTGGTGTGGGGTGGTTGGCAGTGTCCACGGCCCAGCTCAGAGCTCAGGATGCAGTGCAGGGTGGCTGAAGCTCTCCTGGAGAGATGCATCCTCTGGGGACGCTGAGAAGGGCTTTGGGACAGGACAACGAGGTGAAGATGGTGCTTAGACGTCCCAACGGCAGTTTCTGCCTTACCCTATATCTTATGGGCACAAAAAGGAGCCCAGCTGGGCTCTTCCCTCTACAGCTCTATTATTTCTGATGGAGCTCAACCAGCGGTAGCACGTCTGGTGCTTGGTTCATTGAAACAGAGGCTGAAGACCAACAAAAGCCACACACCGCTTCCCTTTCCTGCCAAGGAGAGAGTGAATCGAAGCTCAGCCCTCCTACCTCCCCCCGTTTCGGACCGTTGGGGCCGGGGGCTTGCAAATTACTTTTAATTTGCTTCAGTGCAGCAGGGGAAGGTTGGGACCGGGAGCCGTGGGACTCGCTCGTCAATTTTTCAAAGCGAGCTCCGCTTGCTCTTGCGTGAAAAGGACATGCTTGAAAAGTCTGCTTTTGCCTTCGGAAGAAAGGTCTCTCTCTCTCTCTCTCTCTCTTTTTTTTTTTTTTTTCCTTTTTTCTTTTTTAAAAAAAAAAATAAAAAATAATAAAAAAAAGAGAGACCTGGGCAGCTCCTGAATTTTGTAGGATGGCCTGGGAGCTCTCAAGTATCAACAGGAATAAAATAGTGGGGTTGGTGTTAACAGACTGCAAAGGGGGTTGTGCAGGGTTTCCTGTACCTGGCTGGAGATTTAGCATATTTTGATTTTTCATCTCCTCCTGGCAGGGTCTGAAAAGGAATCACAGAGAGGCTGATCCCTCGCCGAGGGGAAAATCCTTCTTTCAGCTGGTGCTGGGAACGGGAGTGCGCGCAGAAGCTTAACACGGTGCAAAAGGGCAACCCAAAAAAATCCCAACCCAAAGCCACATTCCCTCCCCGCATGTTTCATGGCAAATTTCCCACTGCTCACAAGAGCGCAGAGCATGACCCTGAGGGAGAGGAGCACGGCCCCGACCCATCGTGTGGAGATTTCCAAGAGCTGCATGGGGGTGAGGAGCACATGGAGGTGTCAGCCCTGCTCCTGGCACCTTTTATCCCACGGCATGGGGCAGAGGATGCCTCCCTTTTCCCCCCAGCTGGGCAGATGCTGACAGGTTTCTGCCACGGCTCCTCCAGCCACCCAGGGCAGGGAGAAACCATCACAGAGCGGCCAAAGGCACTGGTGGCAAAGCTTCAGTTCTCATCTGAAGGATGAGAGGATCCTGCTTGGAAAACCCAAGTACCAGCATCAAACCCAGTGAGCCTGGACAGCCCTGCCCCCTTGCATCCCATGTTGAGAGGGGCAAACAGATTGAAACATCCTACAAAAGCCTTACTCTGCAGGGATGCTGTGCAGGGTACCTGCAGCACACACAGACAGTTCTGCAAGCCCAGGGGCTTGGGGATCTGCTGGTGGCTTTGGGGCAGGCTCAGGAGAACATCCCTGAGGCTTGCAGAGCTGCCTGGTGCCAAGGCCAGTGGGACAGGGGAGGAAGGATGGGTACAACCAGGGACCTGATCACCCTCCATACAAGCAGGGAGAGAGCATCCCCAGAGCGGGTCCCACCCGGACCAGGCTACAGCATCCCCAGGGAGCCCTTCCCAGTGGCTTCTCCAGGCGGTGGGATCCTCCTGGAGCCCCTCTGCCCTTTTCCAACCTCCTCCGTGCCAGGACCTCATTATCAGCCCTAGAGGAGCAGAGCACAGGGAGGGGTGCGTGTGCGGCGAGCGTGCGTCCCGACGAGAAGCACGAGCATATGGTGACTGTTCCTGGAGGCACCAAAAGCCACAGCCATTAATCTCTATAAATAATTTTAGCCGTGAAGCCTTTGATGGCTGTTTCTTCCTCTCCCCACAAAGAAACAACAACAACAACAAAAAAAAAAAAGAGAAAATGAAAGAAAGAAGGAAATGAAAGAAAGACAGAAAAATAAAGGCTTTAAAAAATGTCAGCGTTCCTGAAAGAGCAGAACTGAGGCCAGAGGACTGGAGAGCAATTAATTCAAGCCACTAATTGCTTAGAAGCAGTGTTTCTCTGATGGGTGATGGAGGCTGGTGTGCAGGAGTGTGGCTGCTGAACATTTTGCCCCTCGGATCATCCTGTCCCAAGCAGTGGGATCGCCCCATCACGTCCCCATCATTGCTGCCTCTGCCCATCCTCCAAAAAAGCCACCTAACCCTGTGTATTTGGGGCAGGCCAGGGTGGTGTGGAGCTGATCCCCCTTAGGAAAATCCCAGATGGGGCCCAGCACCTCCAGGAATGGGCACAGCATCTCCCACAGCATCCCGTGCCCCCCACAGCCCTGGGCATGGGGAGCAGCTCTGCCCCCGAAGGGTTAAGGCAGGAGCCACGCGAGGTGACGGAGTAACAAATTTCACTTTGCTCCTATTTGTAGTTAAAAAAAGCACTAATTCAGCCTAAATCTGCCTGAAAGAGCCTTAAGTGGTAATACGCCGATAAGACGACTTTATTTGGCTTAGCGTTTAGGAAGTTGTGTGTGTGTAAATGGGTGAGGATATTGCAGGGGCTCGTTTGCTCTCTGCCTCTCTTGCTTTTAACGCGGGGAGCCGCCTGCTTTGCCTTCTGCTCCGCTGCCAGCAGTGCTTATAGGGCACTGTGACACTTTCCCCAGGCACAGGCAGGGGTGTTTTGTGCTCTCAGCAGTGGTTGTGGCTCGGCACAGGACCAGCACCCCGCTGGTGACCCCCGGCAGCCCCACAGCTGAGGACGTCTCCACCTCCTGGAGCAGCCCCAGGCAGGTTTGGAGCCACCTCTGAGCCTCCGTGGGTTTTTTGGCTGCTGGATCCCTTTCCAACCCCTTTGTCTAATTATGGGGACGTTGGGTGATTTCCCCGCAGTTAATAAGGCTCGGGGAAATGTTCCTGCCAAAGGTTAGCATGGCTGAGAAAAGCCTGATCATCAGGAGCACAAACACAGCCAAGAGGTGACACCGGGCGAATTTCAGAAAGGTCAGGTATCATCTAAATGAGAGGAGATGAGAAACTTCAGCCAAATGCTTCTTAGAACCACCTGAGCACAGGGCTTGAGGAACGCTCGGATGGGCTCCATTATCTGTTGCTGTCGATGCCTAGGGTTCATTTTTGCCCTCTTGATACAAACGTGGGATTTTACGCACACGCTGCTGGTCTCGGTCTCTGTTAACATACATCGGTGTCGATGGGGCTCATTCAGGAGCGAACAGAAGCAAGGATTCGCAGTTAGCCAGCATTGGTTAAATTGGTGCAAATCGGCTGCAGGAGGCTTTTTTGTTGCCTCTCCCAGCACTACCCAGCACTATGTGGTGGGCGTCCGGCACGGGGACGCTTTGGGGGCTTTTGCTGCATTAAGAAGTGCTGAAAAGAAGCTGAAATGTTTCATTCTGGGACATTCAAAATACGATAAATCTCTCCAGGATACTCAGGCAGTTCCCCTGGGACCACTTTTAAGTGAATTGTTTTGACTTTTTTAATGGAAGGTTTTTTGTTTTTTTTTTTTTTAATAAAAATTGACTGATTTTAAAGAAATAGGAAGGTAAATGGGCCCTTAGATGATGTCTATTGGTGGAAAAAAGAAAAGAAAAGAAAAAAAGACACAACTTCTCCCACTGATCTATAGCGACAGCTTTTATAGTTTTCCCTTTCACATACTCCCCAGACCTTGGGAAAAATTGCTTTTTTTTGGTGGACACCAGCCAAACACAGCAGCTCGGCTGAGCCTGCCTTGCTCCTCTAGCTGGGCACCACCTGCAGGATGCCAACAGGGTCATGAGCTGGGGGCTCGCAGAAGCACAAGAACCACAAAACAGAGCAGAGAGAGGAGAGCTTCGTGCCTGCCCCGACCAACCTCTGACAGCCCAGGAGGAATTGGGATGATTTCAGTTTGGTTTTCGCATTATTCCTATTCCATTTAGCTAAATAAATAGAGGCCGGGTTTGAGCTAATTTAATCGTGTGCGTGCAGCCAACGTGCGCAGCCAGGAGCAGATGATAAATTTTATTGAACTGGTGCAGTCGGAGTATTGGAGGAACGGCTGTGAGACGCTGTCAGAAGGCTTCCTGCCCTTTTCAACAGGGACAGCAACGAACGGCTTAATGGGGAGAAATAAGAAGCACACACAAAAAAAGAAGAAGAAAGGTAGTAATGTGGCTTGTTTTCAAGGAGACACCCGGACTTACAGCACAGTTGCTTTTGTCCTGCGCTGGCCTTCAGGAGACTTGCTGGGTCTGAATGCGTTTGGTGTTTAATGGGATCTGTCCATAAATGATCACAGCACAACAGCAGCTAGTTATTTAATTGGCAATAATGTGAAAACGGGTATTCACTAAATATTTGAGATTCAGTGGAGAGTCTCCCAGACTTATAACCAAGCCTAACCCAGGTGGGTCGGGGACACCCGGCCGGTTGCCTACCCTCAGCGATGCCCACCCTGCTCAGAGAAACCTGCCACTTTTACCACTTGCAGCAGAGACCAAGTGCCTTTATTTTCAGAACTGCCCCGCTTGCAGGAGATGCAGAACCACCCCCAAAAGCTCCCAGAAGCAGGGATGTGGCAGGGACACAGGAGCTGTGTGGGGCAGGAGTGGCGCGGAGGCACCGGTGCGGGCTGTGATAATCCGGCAGCGGCAGCTTGATTCCTTGCCACGCCGTTACTCACGTTTGTTTACTGCAGGAAATTCATCTTTTCGGCTCATGCTGGGGATTAATTAATGGTTATGGCTTCTGTGACCCTGTGATTAACTCATTTTCACATAATTGCTTGAAGACAAAACGATGTATTAGTAGCTTTCCTCCCTCCCCATCCCCGCTCGCCATGGCCTCGGGAGGGACCCAGCAGTCAATAAGAATTTGTTTTTTCTTCCATTTTTTTTTTTTCCTTTCCCTGCTTTTATTTTGCACATCCCTTATAGATCCAGAAGGAGAAAGTCAGTGAGAAGTGGGGTCGAGAGCATGTCCCAGCAGAACCCCGTTGGCCTTTGGACTCCATGAAAAACACCGACCAAATTTTGAAGGTTTGCCATCCGGGGGGCATCTCGGAAGGGCTTGGCTTTGCCCTAAGGCTGCTGCAACCTGGAGCAAAGCCCTGCAGCCTCCTGATGCGAAGGTCCCTGTGGCTTGCTGGCCTCCATGACAGGTTGCCCAGAGAAGGGCAAGGATGAGCCGTCCTCCTCCATCACCAGGCATTGCCTTGGCCATGCGGGGCTGGAGTGGTGAAGGCTGTGTCTGTAAGAGATGGTCAGACAGGGATGCAGCACTGGGCAGGATTCACCCCACTCTGTGCTGGCTTCCTGACCCCTGGGACTTTTTCCTGAAAGGAGGAAACCAGGGCAGCCCCGGCAGCAATCCCCATACCCATCCCACGCGGCTTATGAAGACTTGCCTCACCAGGGATGCTCGGGATGGAGAGCGAGGCTGGAGATCTGCCACAGCCCAGCCTGGGGCCAGGCCCCTTTGCCCCTGGGTCAGGTTGGTTCTCAGCATCACAAGGGGTGCTGAGCATCGCTCCTTGCCTAACCCGATCTCCTGCTGGGCAGGCACCTCGCCTGGCGCCGCTCCCTCCCCTACAATCGGAGATCACGGCGGCAGAGCGAAAGGCTGACACAAATAATAAGCTCTCAGCAGGCAGCCAGCAGCTTCTCTGGGCTTCCCTCTTCCCACACCCTTCATCTATTTATTTTCAGAGAGTCCTCAAGCACCACAAGCCCTCCTTTCAAAGCTGGGAAGCTCTGAATGGGGACACCAGGAGTTGTCCCTGCTTGTCCCCAAGTGCTCTGCTCTATCCAGCGTGGGACAGCTGGGGCAGGACAGGGGATGGTGACATCTTGTCCATGGCGATGGGATGGAGGCACCCATCCAATGTAGACATGGAGAATGTGCCCATGGGGACCATGGTGCTGGGCTCAGGTTATTGTACCGGGGAGGTGTGGGGCTTGGCAGGCTGCAGGGAAGGACCCCGAGGTGAGGTCCTGCCCTGGGGCCCACCTGCAAGCAGGGAAATGAGATTAAATGAGCTAGGGACACTTATCTCCTGCCTCTGATGGAAGAGAGGGATGCTGGAAGGATGGTTTCCATCACACACCCATCCTGCGTGGGCCCAGCAGGAGTGAGAATAAAGTTTAAATCAAGCAATTATTTCCTTAATTTCTCTTCAGCTTCAAATGGCTTGAATTGCCAGAGGGTTTTCTGGTTTTGGTGGTTGGTGGTTTTTTTTCCTTTTCCTTTTTCATCCTATTCTTCCTCTCCCTCTTTACTGGTTCTAATTGTGTCATTAGTAATTAATGACTTTGGAGGGAGACATTTTCTTTTTAATTAAATGAAGAAAAGAGGAAAGCTGCGGCGACGCACACAGCGTTCCACCTCTTGGCACGGGCAGGGCTTTCCCGAAGCAGTTTTTTCTCCCTTCCATCAGGTGGGGAAGGGGCTGGCACCAGCCCGGGGCCATTTTCTGTGCCAGCACAACCCGTGTCAGAGGGGTCTTCCTCGTCCAGGCGGGAAGCTCTGCTGTGCTGTGGTCACAGTGAGCTGGGGATAAATTTAACTCCAGGAGGGACGCACTCTGAGAGCGAATTCACGCCGAGAAGACAGGCTGGGTGGTGCAAAACCTGCTCCAGACGTGGTTCATCCTCCAAGGAGACCTCAGAGAAGACTTCAGGCTCTCCTGATCCCTCCGAACTGGAGAGCTTTGCAGAAGCTCATCCCACTGCTGCCCTGGAAGATGAAGCAATAGCAAAGTGAATATCAGACCCTAGTGATGCTCCGATGTCCCCACTGCTGGTTTGGGAACCCTCTTCCAGAGACATCCCTGCCTCGGGGACCAGAGCATCACTTCATGCATTTCCAGCAGGATCAGCCCCTCGGCATCCCATGCTGCAGCAGGGATCCACCCTCTGCTTCCCAGCACCGGGAAGGAGGCTCAGGGCAAATCATGTCCCAAAAGGCAATTATCCCTCCTGCCAGTGCTTGCTGCTCCGTCCGAGCTGACGCGGCGCTCCATTTGTCATCGTTTGTGAGAGCAGCGAGGGGGGAGGCCACCGCCGAACGGGGACTGATTGCTTGGATGCTGGCCGGGCTGGGCAGGCAGCCTGGGCTCTGGGAAATGGCAAATCATTCCTGCACATGGGAGTCGTGTGCAGGGATCCCGGCCACCCACCTCCAGCCTCTCCCGAGCCACTGGGAGGACTGGGTTGCTCCCAGGGCAGCCTGGAGGAGCACTGGGGGCCCCAGGGCAGGTTTTGGGGGAGGAAAACAGCCAAATGCTTTCACTGCAGCTCTGGTGATGCCTCCCAATTTACTTTCAGTAACAGCAGTGAAGGAGCATTGGGGATTTTGGAGAATAAAAGGAGGAAGCCTCACGTCTGCAGATGTGCAGGACGCGGCGAGGCGCAGTGGGAAGGAGGGGAATTGGCCCCAAAATTAGCAGCTGATGGCCAGACAACAGCTCTGGGGGCTCCTGCAAGCAGCTCAGAGCAGACACCTGCCCAGCAGTCAGAGGGATTAGCGGAAAAACATAAAAAGAACCTTCAAAACCTAGCAAAAAGTTCAGTCCCACGCCAGGAAAACACAAAGGAAGAAGCACAAAGAGCGCAGGGCATTTTCTAGGGCCATTACCCGAGGTTCGCAGCCCCTCTCAGCAGCGCTGTGCAGCTCTAGCTGCCTTCCTGGAAAAACTCCACGGCAAGAAAGGAAAATGTCAGTGGGTAACGGGGACAGAGAGCGTGTTTTGTCAGGAGCAGAGGTCTCTGCGCTCGGAAATAGATGTCCCTTAAGGTCCCTTCCAACCCAAGGTGTTTGGTGATCCTAAGTGGAGTGTGGGGTGGTGGGGAGCATGTTTCGTGCCCCCTGCTGGCATTACCTTGTGGCCCTGGGGTGCACCTCACTGGCTCCCCTTTGGGACCACCGGATTTCCTCCTCCCTCTCACCCCCCTCCACTTCTCCTGCCTCTTTTGCCCCGTTTTCAGTCCTGCGAGTGGCTGGGATCCCTGCATTAGCTGCAGCTTGGAGAAAGTAATCAAGCTATTTCTAGGCAGAGAACTAATTTAATGCATGGATGACTTTAGCTCAAAAGAAGAAATAAGGACAATCAGGCATCCTAAGGGAGCAGAATAATAGGGTAATTTGCACAAGATGAGGAGCAAGAGGGGAAAAAAAAAAAAAAAAAGAAAAAGAAAAAAAAAAGGACCGCTCCTTCTTTTGAATAATCTTCTTTATAAATCTTCTTTCCCCTTTTTACTTGTCACTGGCGGTGGATTTCCTGGGCTCGGCACCAGCGGTGACGTGGTTTGGTGCTTCCATGGGGCGAGATTTCCAAGCAGCTGCAATGAAGGAAGGGCAGGGAAGGCAGGGAACGGTCCGAAGGCTTCCTTCTGGTGGTGAAACTGATGTTTGGAGCTGTCTGATGAGGTGGGAAAACAAACAAACATCAGCGTGAAAATCGGTTGGAGGTGAAAAAAATGAAGCTTTCCCCACCAAAGGTGTGGAAACAGGGAGGGTCCCACTTTACCAAAGGGCTCTGTGACATATTTTCCCCTTCCCAAGAAAAAATGTGACCGAAAGCAACGCTTTCTCATGGGAAGTTTCCATTTTGAGGAATCTCATCACCGCATTCCCCTGCCCTCCTGCATCCCCGCCTGGCTCCAGCTGCATTGCACTGCTGGGAAGGGAGGGAGGGAGGGAGGAGGGAGAAACACAACACACCAACACAACAAGTAGGTCAGGGCACCATTTGTCAGCTCTTTTGCACCGGGTGGAGTGAGCGGAGCCAGCAGCTTAATGGATGGAGCTCACTTGTGAAATTACCCGGCGCAGAAACATGTGTACCTGCGGGGCACCGAGCCTCGCTCGCGCAGAGGGGAGCTGTGAGCCCGACACCAGCCAGGAAAGGCACAGCAGAGCCTGCTTCTCTCCTCCTGTTTTCCTCCCCGGGGCGAGCTCTCAGGGTGTATTTTCAGACACGCTTTCCCAGGAGCCGACCGAGTTTTCCAAGCCTCCGCTGTGCCGGGCTGGAGGCCGACTGCCAGCCCAGGGATGCTCTCCCCACGTCCAGGCTGCCTCTATTCAGCCAGGAGAAACGTGTCGGGGGCTGGCAGTTTGTGAGTTAGGTAATTTCTTGGCCTTTTACTAAATGAAATTGGATGGGGGAAGGAGTGCATACGGGAGAGCAGCTTTGCTCTGTGCGAAGAAAAAACCTCCATAAATCATCTTCCCCAATGCGCCGTCCTTAGAAACCTCTCCCCGGTGCTGGCAAAAGCTCCCGAGGCAGCACGTGGCTCACGGTGATGATAAATAAATCCCTCGGTGTTCCCAGGAGATTGGGGTCTTCTCCCCCTTGACTGAAGCCCCCACTAAGGGCTGTCCCCAGCCCAGGGCAGCGACCCCAGCCTGGCTCCAGGCTGTGGCTCTGGGGTCCTGCACCCGATGCGAGGAGCATCTGCAGCACCCGAGGACGGGGAGCTGGAGGTGCTGGGGGCTCCTCGGGGCAGCACGAGGGTGCTGAGGTGAGCAGAGCACCAAAAGCTGAACTCTGGGTCCGGGCGGGCTGGCCAAAGGCCCCGTGGACAGCAAGAGAGAGCGCTGGGAACGAAACGTAGCATCTTATTAGTAAAGGCCATCTGAGCCTCTAATTAAAATTTGCCTAATGACCTGGCTCCTTCGTCATTTTCACTATCAGAGACATTAATTTAAAGTGACAGGTGCTTAGGCAAAGACGAAATTAATTTCTCCTTTTAAAAAAAAAATTAAAGGGGCAGAGCCCGTGTCTGGTGACGTCCCACAGGAGGAGCTGCTGCGAGCTCATCCCGGCGGGGAAGGGAGGAGGGAGAGGAAGGAGCCACACATCATAGGTGTTCTTCACCCTTCATCCCTGTCCAAAAGGGGCCCAGATGATGGGACAACACTTCTCAGGCCTTGGGGGGGCTGTAGGTTCACCGTCCGGGGATGGGGTGTCCTGCAGCACGCACACAGACACCAGTGATCAAGTCTGAGTTCTCCTTAAGGGGGAAAAAAAATCCCCCAGCCTTATTCCTACTGTCCAACCGCAAACAGGACAGGATATTTTCCAGATGCCTTTTCTCATCCAAATTCTCTGCAAAGCAAAGCCACTGCCCCAAACCAGAGCCTGCTGCCCTCCTCTCCTCTTTACTACCAATCTCCTCTTCATGACTCCATTTGAAGTGCTCACAGCACCCAACAAAGCCCACCTCCACCCACTCGGGTCATCCAGGGCCTCCTACAGCTTGACCTAAATGGGACAGAGGAATAAATCCAGAAAGCAACATCCCACCTCGCAGCAGTCCCCATTGACTGTCCCCAAGCTGATGTCCCCAGGGAGGTGGATGCCACGGGTCCCCACGTCCCCACACCCCCAGCCCCATCCCTGCCCGCTCGTGCCCATCTGCAGGTCCATCTGCCCCCACGGTGCATGCAAGAGGTCTCTGAAGATCTCACACCTTGGTTTCATCCCTGCCTGTACCTGCACGGCGGTGCTGAGCTGCTCCCCGTCCGCCTCCTGCCCCTCGCAGCTGGGGATTCTCACGCCGCAATATTCCTCTTCGTTAAAGCAGAGGCTCTGGTGGATTTAGCGTTCGGCGTCTGTAGTCCGTGCCTCATCGTTCATGCCACATTGATTCTCAATTCCAGCCCTGTAGGTTATTTAATTGGGCAGATATCCCTTCAATTTTCTCCTCCAGCGATATTATTGATGGCTGAAGTCTATCCATTTCTTTGCGCAGGGCTCCAAAAGGAGCCTGTTAACAATTATAACAATAGTCAAACACTTTGCTTTCAATTGTACTTCACAGCCCCAAATCTCAAACAAACCATTAAGCCCATCTTGGAAGCATTCGTTGGCCTGGGTCCGGCCCCGGGATGGCTGGCACAGCCCTTCTGGCTGCAGCCACCACTGCTCCCTCTCCGTTCCCCTTGGCCACGTGCGTGCGGAGCCAGCCAGGACCCCGTGGAAACGTCCCAGCAGGAGCTGGCAGCGCGGCACAGCCCTGGCCCCTTGCTCACCTAAATCACGTCAGTGCTGCCAGGTCAGATTGGGACCGATAGGACAAACGCACGAATAAATCACAGTGTTGATGCTGCGGCTGCTGGGCTGTGGCCAGAGGCGGTGAAGGGAAGCAGGAACATGTCCCAGACAAAGGCAGCAGGGATGCAGGATGCTCTCTCTGCCCACTGCCATCCCCTCCAGCTCCTCTCGCACCGACGGAGTGTGGCACAGGAAGAATTTTTCCTGAGCATCCTCTACCCCCAGGCTGCAGCAATCCTCTGGGGTGGGACAAAACCAGGCTCAAATGCCCCCAAATTCCCAGCTGTGGGGAGCAGCCCAGCCCCCTCCTGCTCCTGGATGGAGACGGATTCAGGCTTACGGGTAGGAGAAGTTTCTACCAGGAGAAACTGCTGCTGTTGGAGCAACTCTGCTGCCCCCAGCTTCCCGGAAAGGACCCCAAAACCAAAGGTGAGGGTGTGAGGGGCAACATTTCATTTCAAGCTCTACCCTTTTTCCTTAATTTTTGATGGATGCGGTCTCAACCTTTATGCTATCCGAAAATGAATGTTTTACTGCCGAATAAAAGCTGAAATTACACAAATTAATTCAATTTAAATACTACATTGGATGTTGGATGCATGGGGAGGAATAGCTGCGAACATTTTGGCCATGCCACTGCTGTCACTTGAGCCCCCCTCCCAGGTGCAGGTCTCCCACCCAGCAGCTCCAGGTAGGACCTTTGTCCCCAGGGGAGCTGCCAAAACCCTGGAGCCATCAACGTCTGAGATGGAAAGCCTGGAAGACCCCAGCAAATGCCATCACGGGGTGCAGTTCCCCATTTCATTCATGCTTTTGCTCCTTCTCTCTGCATTCCTCATGGAAATCAGCAGCTCCATGGCTCCCTGCCCTCCTGCACTGTGCTTGCACCCGGGCTCCACGCACAAACCCAACAGCAAAAACACGCAGAGGGCACAGAGCTGCTGAGAACCCTCCTTGCTCTGCAGCTAATTACTGTGGGGCTGCTGGCCGTGCATCTTCTCGGTAATTACCCACAGGTCACAGCAGTGCCTCTCGCCGTACGAAAGCCGCACCAGTAATTTCATGTTTCAAATCAACTCCAGGAGCACCCGGCGAGTCGCGCAGCGTAGGAGAAGCGAGCGCAATACGTATAATTAAACACAGTGGGGACGGCTTAATGAGCATGGAGAGAAGCAGAGCAGAGGTGGCCGGCCCATTTGGCCACCCCGAGGGGTTCCCTTTTCCCATGAGGTTTTGGGGAGCGAATGAGGTTTTTTTTTGGTGCAGAACTGAGGAGAAAGCTGCCAGCACTTGCCCGCCAAGGGGACTAATGGAGGTGATGCTCCTAATTGCCAGCATCTTTGGGGACGCATCCGAGACCAAGTGCTGATGAATAAATACAGCATCATCATCCTCACGCCATGTCTGTCTCTCCAAGAGGTCCCCAGAGCCGAGGACATCAGTGAGGAGGAGGAGGAGGAAAGGGAGCAGTGACTGCAGTCACCTCGAGGTGGCTCAGGATGGAGGTGTTTGTGTGGGGACCGCAGCGGGAGAAGCTCGTACGCCATCTGCTCCCGCATGCCCTGCATCCAGCGAGCCGGTGTGCTGCTCGTTCCGACCTGCTAAAAATACTCCCTTAAAAAAAATAAAACAGAAAAAAAAGAACAAAAAAGGAGACGGGAAAATGAGAAGAGTATAAACAAAGCCTCCATGGAGACCAGAGGCCTTCCTGAGCTCTTCCCACCGTATCAACCCCCCCTTTTCCCATTTGCTCCCTCTCTGCCTCATGTTTTAGGGCAGAAATGAGCTATTTGTGGTCTGCTACAGCTCTGGGAGCAGCGCACACACACACAGCCTGTCTGCGCTGTTATTTACGGAGCATTCAGGGATGGGAATCTGTCTGTAGATGGGACCTCCCCACGGAGGGATGGGTTCAGCAGCAAGCCCAGCCCCACCGCAGGAGCTCAGCCCATGGCCTCCTCCATCCCCTCCTGGTCCCTGCCTCCCCCTGGTATCCTCCAATGAGCCTCCACCTTCCGGCAGCAGTCCCAAAACCAGAATGATTTATCCTCAAGTGCCACCAAAGGCCCCTGCCGGTGGGGAAGCTGATCAAGCCCTGCTCACAGGAGGCATGGAACAGCTCTGAGCTGTGGCAATTCCCCTTCCTTGGGCAGGGAGCAGGGAGGGAGATAGGAAAGGGAAGGGGAAAGAAGAAGAAAAGCTCTTTCTGGGGAAATTAAATTGGACTTCAGATTTACAGGGTCTTCATTTTGTTCTGGTGATAATGAATTAAGCTCTTGCTGGCAGTTATATTGCTGCAGAAATAAGTACCGGTTAAAAGCACTTTTGGAAACTATGACTTTCATTTTAAAGCTGCCACAATTTACATTTAATCCATTCATTAATTCATTTATTTATGCTGCTCAGGTACCAGCCCCACAACTCTTTGCTTCCCCAGGATTCACCGTTCTCAACCGCAGCCACGCGGACTCGAGGCAGGGGCAGCACACGCTTCCTTGTGGGTGTCTGGGCTCAGCCCCACACCTTGCCCCCAGGACACCTCACGTGGGAGCCCTTGGCAAACCCTCCCCTTCCTGGGGCTGAGAACAGCCCTGTCCACAGCAGGGGGCTGGAAATTGATGATCAGTGAGGTCCCTTCCACCCAAATCCTTCCATGAGTCTAAGATGTGCAGAAGATGCATGGTGGGCTCAGTGCCCCAGCAGCCCCATGGAAAACCCCTCTCTATGAGGTCTCCTCATGTCACTTTCATTCACATTATCCAGAAAATGCATTTTTGCCTTTGCACGGCAGGAGGACAGTCACAGTGACCATGTACTCGTAGTCTGACACGGAGTGAACCCACACCAGAGATGTACACCCATGGCCGTGGAGAACATGGGGCTGGGGGATCTAGACCGGAGTTCCCATTAGCTATAGAACAGGGCGGACAAAATCCAACTGCCCTTGGGGACAGCCGTATCTACGAAGCCTTGAGAACTGCTCCCAACCTAGGAGCTCATGGACCTGCTGCCGGGCACGGGTCTCGCTCCTGGGTTTCACTGGATGGACAAAGACAGCAGCAGCTCGATCAGAGCCTGGTGATGGTGCCTGGCGGAGGACACATCACCTGCTGCCAGCACCTGCGGTCCAGAGCTCTGCAAAACGGCCTCGGGATGGGGTTTTGCACCCAGAGTTTTGGGGAGGTTTATATTTATTCATAAGCATCTCTTATCTCACTGCAGCTGCTGATGCCTACACGCATAAAGGCTCTGTAATTCCTCCTTTGTCTGAGAGCAACCCGGCCAGCACGCTCCATCGCTGCAGAAGCTGCCCATGGCGAAGGACACAGAGGAGACAGAAAGCAGACCGGCTCAGAAAATGTGCCCACGGAGCCCCTTCCTGAGGCTGCAGCTCCAGTAAATCCCCCGTTCCCTACAGCACAGGCGAAAGGCATTTCTGCAAGACGTGAGCTCAGCTCTGAGGATGCTCAGGACTGCAGTACCTGGTTTATTTTGGCAGGCCCGGTCCCACCTGGCACGGCTTCGTGGCTGGCTGCTCCTCGGCAAGGCGCTCGCTGCAGCCGCCGGCTCCATCAGAGCCACCAGCGCCGGGATCCCGAGTGCTCCTGTAATTTATATGGCAGTTTTCATTACTTCCCTTCTCCAAAGACTTGTTCAATAAATTACCAGTTTATGAATTCCAAAGTGCTCTGCGCGGCCCTGAACAAAAGGGAAGGGGAAAAAAATAGAGCCCAGCCCAGCTCTAATGGCAGAGCTTTTCATCCTGGAAAGAAAGCTATTACTGCAATGATGTCCCCTTTCCCCCAGGTGGATAACGCTGCTTTCATGAGCTGGAGGGTAGCGACACCCTCTCTGTCACTGAGTACTCAGAAGTACCCAGGGTCACCACCTGGGAGCCTCTCAGTGCCCCAAAAACCACACGGACATCGCACAGGGACCTTCCTCAGAGAGCTGAGCCACCTGAGAGACATGGAAGGTGGAAGGAAAGTCTTTAGAATTGGTTAAGCAGGGAGAAAAATTCCTCTTTCCTGGCACTTTTGGCACTTTGGCTGGCAGAGAGGGAGGCTGGCAGGGCGGAGTTTTGCTGGAGGTGCCGAGATGCGACTTTGGCCAGAGCTGCTCTTTTTCCTTCCAGCCCTGATCCTTCCCCATGTCCAGGGGTGATACCCAGCTAGGCTTGGGCACGGCAGCACGGGCAGGAGGCTCCATGGGTGGACACCACCCATGAGCATCTCCCCCACGCACCATGGAAAGGAGCGGGGAGGGAAGGAGGGCGAGAGCTGAGCACAACCGCCCCTGCAGCGCTGCCTCCGGAGCCTTTCCTCTCTGCAGGGCAGCAAACATGGGGGAAAAATCAATCGATAACCACCACCCACTGTGTCTCCATCTGTCATTGATTTATGGCCCTGCTGAAAAGCCTTGTTGTCCACAATTATTGGGCAGTCAGCTCCTATTTGCCAGGATTTCATCACCTCTCCTTCCCACCCAGCCTCCCCAGCAGACCGCATCCTACAACGTGCAGGGCTGCAGGGGCTCCTGGCGTGTTTGGTGGCTGGTCCCAGCCATGCCCAGACCCATGGTGGGATGCGGTAAGGCTCAGGTGGGGCTCTCTGAGGGCCTGGGATGGCAGCAGGGATGTGGGCATCTCAACGAGCAGCACGGGGGGAAAGAGCAGTCAGGTGGACTGCAAGTAAAGCCAACCAGAAAATTACATTTTGCCCTGAGCGGCTGAAAATTCAGCTTTATCTCACGAGAAACCAAAAAGCTGAGCACAAGAAGATTTCCTTTCTAGCCCTCCTGAAAACCTTCCCGGCTCGATTTTGCTCTTTTGGCCGTTTCTAGCGCATGTCATGCTGACCCGGGAGGTCAAATTGATCCAGTCAACCAACCCTGGTGAGAGCAGGAGGCTGCTGGAGGAGCTCCCTGAGATACGTGCTTCATTATATCAGCGCTTCCTTGGGGGAAGAAAGGTTGTGTTGGGAAATAATTGAGTGTCCTGAGCATCAGCAAAGTGCCTGCATCTGCAAAGCCCAAACCTCATCCTCCTGTGCTGGAGCTGGGGCAGCTCTGTTGGATCGAGCACTGCCTGATTCCAGCCCCGTGTCCAGGCAGTGCCCTCTGCCTCCTGTCCACCCCTGGGGGCACCCTCTAAGGGTAAGGGAAAACCCCAAAGGGGTGTGAGAAGGGGAGGAGGAGATGGTCACCAGGCTGGGGATGTTACCAGGTTTCCTCCTTGTAGGAAACACTGGGAATATGGGGACTGAGCTGTAAGACCTTCATGGGGTGTATCTCCCCTTGAGATGGAGCAGCAATCTCTTTTAGGGCACTTCTGTCATGTGGACGTGACTCTGGAAAGCCTGGAAGGCAAATGCTGCTTGCAACAGACTGCCAGACAAAGCTGGATGTGAAAGCTGGAGGGTTTATGCTCACCTGAACCAGTGAGACAATGACTAGGCTTAGTTTCGGTAAGAAATGGAGATATTATGGGAGGTCTGATTGCAGAAATCTGCCCCAAATTGAATATTTTGACCTAAATCACCTCGTGGCTAAGTGAATGGACAAATGACAATAAGCCTGCCACTCCAGGATCCTCATTTCGAGCAAAGTGCACGTGGAGAGACAAAGGAATTGGTCAGGGAAGTCAGCACAGACACAGATATGCAGGACATCTGGAATGGCATCACGTCAAAAGGTGTTAGAGCTGCAAGAAATCCTGAGCGGGAGGAAATAAAACTGAAAATAAAGGCTTGTGGAGAGGAGCCTGCAAGGCAATGGGCTGAGCAGTCACCTGAAGGAAGGTGTTAGGGAGAAGCAGAGACCCTGCCCTGATTGCAAGGTGGAAGTCCCAAAATTAAGGCTGTCACAAAGTTTCCAACAAAGTGGAAATTGCACCAAAGCAGGCAGAGGGAGAACTAACTTATGAGAAGGGAATGAAACCAAGAGCTAGTTACAGAGCCCCAGCACCTTTCTGGCACCAAGACAGAAAGAACAAGGGTTGTTATTTGAAGAGAATACAGAAAAAAATGAAAGCATAACTGAGGGCACAGCCCAGCACTGCTTGACCTCAGTTTTCAGCCGGGGTGAGGTTGCCCGTGGAGGTAAGAGACGTTCGAGGACGTGGAATGGGGAAGCAGGAGCCAGGAGCCAGCAGTTCCCTGGGGAGGGGAAGGACAGGCACGAGGGAGAGCGTCTCTGCTCGCAATTATTTTTATTACATCAAGACAAAGTATTATTGGTTTGGAGTACAGCACATGTGGGGGCTGTATTTAAATAGGAGATACAAGCCCATTAATCTGATCTCGTAGAGGATGAGGTTTCACGGCAGATTCAGACGGCAGGGCTAATTGAAAGTAAGTAAATAACTGCACAAGGGTTTAACGAGGGGAGATCACGGCACACTAAGTGGATTACCACAGCCCCTCTGTCTGCAGGATCAACTGCTCGCATCCACCCCGACAGAGCCGAGGGACCTGGAGCTGGAGGCTACAGGAGCACACAGAAGAAACGTGGCACGGGCTATGGCAGAAAAGGCAGAGAGGCAAAAAGGGCAAGGCAGGGAGATGAGAAGCTGCAGCACCTCCATGTCAGACACATCTCGAAGACGCCTTCAGAAATCTGCAGATGGGAACCAACCCATGACCATGGCGGCACCAGAGGACCACCGCCTCCACACAAAAAGCCTCCTTTTATTTGATAAAATGAGATTCCCTTAATCTGCCTGAGGCATACAGCGCGGCCGAGCCCGCTGAGCGCTTTTAACACAGCCCTCGTCCCCCAGGTGAGATCGGCCGTGGACCAGGAATATTGCAATATTGCACCGCCGGACTCGAGTATCCGAGAAGTGGACTGAAATCGTGGTGTCACGGCGCGAGGTGCAAGGCCAGGCACTTCGGTTTAAAATATTCCTCTCTGCATTTTTGCCAGTCCCTCAGAAAGAGGGCTGGATTGATGAAAGGAGGATTACGAGACAACGGCACCATATGGCTGTGAATGAGACTAATGCAGCCTCAGCCGCAGAGGGGAGAAGCACATCCCACATGTAGGGTGAGGATTAATGCTGCTATACGGAGCAGACAACCTGGGATCCAGTCATCTGCCTTCAGGAGAGGAGGGAGCCTGTGCTGGCAAAGCAGAAGCCAGGAGGGAATATCACTGCCAGCTATAAATACATCAGGGTCTAAATACGCAGAAGGGAGAAAAGCTGTTGAAGCCAGGAGACAATGTTGGCACGGGGACAAACGGGCAGGAGCTGGCTGTGAAGAAGGGTTGGAGGAAATGTCCTGCTGCTCCCAGGGCCCAGCTTTGGCACCACGGTCCCAGACTTACCTGCAGAGCCGGCCCAGGAAGGCGGCTGGGAGGTGCCGTGGGTGGGACAGCAAAGGATCATAAAAGGGTGAGCTGGGCTCCCAGCCAAGGTCCAGCACAGAACCTGCTGTTCGCACTCATCCCTCCAGCCCCTACCATTCCTAATGGGATCAGGAGGGTGAACCCAGCTTTTCCTCGACCAGAAAGAGCAGGGACTGTTCTCAGAGCTGGGTGCTCCTAGCTCAGAGCACCAGCTCCTCCTTTCCTCTTGCTCCCATCCTCGCCGCCTGTCTGGGATCTCCAATTTCCTTTTGCCTGCTCCAAGCAGACTCCCACGGGGCCCTGCACCAGAATGGATTTCACGGCCTGAAAAAGCTGTCTGTGGAGCAGCCAAAGCTGTCCTAAGCACCCAGTAATGCTGAGCAGCTTTGGATGCTGCTCCATGCCCTGTGCTAGCCAGCAGTGGAGGCTGCCAGGGAGCAGCAGAAGCAGGGTGCAGGCTGGAGGATGAGTCTGGGGGGTTCCTCCCCCATGTGGGCTCATCCTAGGAAGGTTTCCTGGCAGAGACCAGCGCCTGTTGTGAGAAAGGGGACGCCAGGAATTATGAATGAGAGGTGGGCTGGTGTCAGGAGACAGGAAGAGCCTGCGGGATCCGTGCTCTGCAGAATTCGGGCACGGCTCTGCCCTGTGGGCTTGTCCTTTTGCTGCCTTAGCCTTCGCTTACCCCTGCTCCACATCCAAAGGCACCGATAACACTCAGTGAAGCTCTGAGCTTTCAAGCAGGCTTTCTTCAGCCCCGCTCCCACGGGTCTGACAGGCTGCCAAGGTCCCCTCACGTACCCACGTGCGCCCACCCGCTGCCTCCCCACGCAGCACCCAGCTCCTGCCCCACTTTCGGCTGCAGGAGCTCCTGCGCCACTCGCAGCCCTGTGCCTGCAGGCTCACACCAAGCTTTGGGGCAGGGGTGCAGCTTTGTGAAATTCAGCATCTGCCTGGCTCCCAGCCCGCCTCGGCAGCATCACCATCACCATGGAAACCCGGCGGGGGGAGATGGGTTGCTTGGCAACAACCCCCCCGGCTGGACCACGCCGCTGACCCCAGGTACAGCATCCTCGCAGGGGGCTCGGTGCTCGCAGCGATGTGCCCCTGGGATGGGGATGCAGTGGGGAGGGTGGGAGAGCATCCCGGCCCTTGGGAAGGGGTGGTGTAAGGGGCAGCCGTGGTGGCATCTCCCCAGGGATGCCCCAACCACCTGGGAGCATCCCTTCATGGTCCTGGGAGCAGCTTCTGTGCTCTATGAGGAGGGGTTTGTATCGATGCACAGCCAGGTTATAACTTCAGCACCCCCCTAAAATGACTCTGCTGATGCTCCAGGCTCTGCCTGCATCCTGGATGTCCAGAGACATGGCATGCTTGGAAATCCTTGCTGAGCAGAAGTGTGTTTCATCAACCCCAGCACTCCATGTGCACTGCCAGTCCTGGTGGTGGGGAGCCATGGAGCAACCCCAAATGCTGTGCAGAGCACATAGCGTGAGGAGAGGGAAAGCTCCACAGACTTGGACCTGGAAAGGCTGCTTGCAACTGGATGCAGTGGGGGCATGAGCAGGAGCGCTGCCTGTGTGACCCAGGGCAACCTAGCACCCACAAATTCACACTTGCAGAGACCTTGGTTTTTGCTCTCCACATACCTTTGGCTGTGTGGACTGAGAAATTACAGGAAAACCACAGAGGCTGTTCTCTGCCACCTCCCCCCCGACCCCAAACATACAGCCCTCCTGCCTCCAGCCCACGTGTCCACCCGGCACAGGAAAGTTTTCGGTGAGGAGTCACAAGGCTCTGGATTAAGCGAGCAGTGAGCAACTCCATCAAGCTGGTAATGAAAGTCCCCGCAAGATGCACATCTTTCAGCACCCGGTCTAATCTCGACCAGATGAACTGCAAAAAGGAGAACCGCTAAAGGTAGAAGTTAGCATTTGCAAAAAGCAGTCTGAGGAACCAGACCATCTGAGATTGCCAAGAGAAGAGATAAAAGCAGTCATTACAGCCTGCCAGTGTGGGTGATAAAAACAAAGATATGGCTAGCAGATAGAGATGCACACACGGAAAGCCACCTGCAGTCCCTAGGAGAGGCTTGCAATGGGTGCGGATCGCATCACGCGGAGTTCGATGACAGCCGGGGATGTTGCCCCAAGTAGGACAGAAAGTAATTTTGCATGAACATGCACAAAGGCACAGGGTGTACAGTGCATGCAGCTGGGGAACTCAGCAACGTCAACTCCGAGGCTCTTCTGGCTCCGGTACAAAGCAAAAGAATGCAGATAAATAAAAAGGGATGTGATAAAGCATGCATAACTCTTACTAGGGTCAGCAGAAACTCAAAGAAATGCAGAGCTGACAAAGTGGGCTCAAGCAAAAACATCTCAGAACAGAATACGGAAAGAAAAAGACGCTGTCATCACAAGCAGTGGGGACGAAAGGCACGGATAAATGCTGGTGAGACCAGGCACGGGAGGGTTTGATATGGCAATAAACGTGCCAGCACAGCCAAAGCCCTGTGTCAGCAAGTTTCTGAAACCCTGGAGTGGACTAAAATCCTGATGGCAGCAGGGAGTCTATAAACATCCCGCAGCAGAGGAAAATAAGAGGCTTCCTCCTGATTTTGGAGGCAGGGCACGCCTAAAGAAATCACCCAAACAAGCAGCGAGTTGGTTGCTATCGCCAAAGGCCTGCGAGCACTTCCAAACCCAGTGGGAAGAGGAGGAATCAGTGGTGGGCAGCTCGTCCCACCTCCACCTTTCCCCCTGTCATCACCCTGCAGCTCTGCCTGCCCTTGCAGGATGGTCTGCATCACCCTGGATGCTCCCTCATATGCGCAAGCAGGGATTGTCCCTTCCCAGAGAGCATCCCAGACAAATCTCATGATTTTTCCTCACCAAGCATGGCACAACCAACCTCACACACTGCCAGGTGAGAGCAGACCACGGGTTTGGTGCAGAAACTCCTGGAGCAGAGGCCTCTGAAGCAATTGGAGGAAGGACCGAGACAGAGCAGGCAAACGGCATGCTCTAACTGCAGTGAATTACAGAGGGACTTATTCAGAGAAAGCAATCAGGATGAATTGCACAACCCCAGGACAGACTCCCCCGGCTGAGAGACGCCGGAACAAGGGGAAAAAAGGATTGACCCCAGAGCCTGGACTGACGTTGAATGGAGAAGAGAAAGAACAAGGCCAAAGACAACGCAGCTGAAGGTGCTGGGAATTATAAAGTACTAGCAGGAACTTTCAGCGTGCTATTGTTCAGCAGAGAGGTTATTGGCCCTTGAAATGAAAGTATAAATAGATGGGATTGAGACGGCCACATAAATGCGGAGCACCAGAGAGGAGCAGAGAACCTCTGCTCATCTGTAATCCATCCAGGAGAGCCAGCCCGCAGCAGACAGATGAACTGCTCAGACACCGAGGAAACCATGACCTGTGAACAGCTGATTATTACCATCATTTTTTCCCCAAATGACTCAACCTGAGCGCACACTGGCCAGCGCCGTGATGCGTCACGGCACGACACTGCTCTCCAGGCGCAACGTTACTGATGAACTCATCCCAGCGAGCAGACACCGGCGCTGGAGACGCGTAGAGCAAAGCAGCTGTGGTCCCTTTGGGCTGCTCCACTGGCTCAAACAGAGCCTGGGCAGTGATGGACAGCCAGCAGAACACCGCTCTTCATGGAAATTCACCCATTTCAGTGTTTCATGCTTAGGCAGAAAAGTCATGCAAATGTTTCAGAAGAGAAGGTTTCCCCTGTTGAAAACATTCAGTATCGATTTTGGATCTTTTTCCTCTTAAAAAAAAATCCAAATGCATAATAAAACAGCTTTTGCAAAACCATCACTGTGGAGTCGATCACTGGTTCTCTCCCCGCAGAACACCAAGATGGGAAAATGCTTCTTCCAAGGAAAAACAACCCAAAAGAGAGGAAACTACAACAGTTGCCACCTCACAGTGGCTCCTCCCCAAAAGCCACCCTCTGAAGGCCGGGTGGGATGGGACATGATGCCAGCAGCCCCACTGCCTCTTCCAGAGGTCTGGCCACCCCATCCCATCCCACCCCACCCCAGGTGGCTTAAACCATCTTTTGGGGACCGTCTCTAAGCACAGAGGGGCCATGATCCAATTCAAGCACTACAGGAATACAGCGCTTGGAGAGGTCTTCAGGGAGCCTGATGCAAAGGGTCACTGGTGTTTTTCTGGGGAAGAGCTGCTCATATTTTATTTATTTGCTTCAAAAAAGTTTTTTTTTTTCTTTTGTGTGTGTGTGTGTGTGTGTGTGTGTGTGTGTGTGTGTGTGTGAAGGTAAGCACCTAATTGAGTTCAGGTTCTTCAGCTAATGAAGAAATGAGCTGAATAATTAATTATTTGAAGATAAATTATTCATGGACAGTTGCAATTCCAGTGTGGGAGCAGCGGGCTTGGAGTGTTATTTAGTTATTTTCGTTATCCTTTTATGAAAAAAAATAATATTAAAAAAAGAAGCAAGCTGCAGCAGGGCTGTGATGAGGGGGTGGCAGGGGGCCAGCCCTAGCCTCTGAAGGAAGGGGCGCAGCTCAATTCAACTCTTGGTTGCCTCCCGTAGGAATACAATCCCCAAAGCCAGGTGTTGGGGCTGTCCCTCTGGGTCACCCCCCTTCTCCCAAAGGCAGACAGACCCTGAGACCCCCCAGGTGTGGAGGGGAGGCCGCCCACCCTCTCTGTCCTTGTTTGCACCCCTCAGGCCTCACCCCTGTGTTGGCTGGGACAAGGCCGCGGGCCTGCCACCAGGCCGGGTAACGAGCCGATAGCCACCACAGCGACGACGTCTCATCAAGGGATTAAGTGGCATTGAACCCAGAGGAGGATCCATGGGAGACCCTGCTGAAAGCAGAAACATCTATCGATCCCTCCGTGACTGACTGCATTCTGAAAGCCTGCACGGCAAAGGGCGTGCTGAATGCTCCACAAGGCACCTGAAGGAAACTAGAGGCCATGTAAAGTTGAGCTGAAGGTCTTGAAGAAGCCCTAATTCACATAGTCTTAATTCGTCCTAATTCACACAGTCCTAATCCACCCTAATTCACCCAGATGTCTCCCATCCTGGCCACGGAGCTGCCTGTTGTCCTAAGACCTGCCATAAAGCCCCCACTTCTGCTGCACCTTCCCTTCACCACGCCGATTTGCAAAGGGATTCCCCGCACCCTGCTCCTGCACCGATAATGAATTTCCCCATGATTTCACCCCGGGGTGACCCAACATCCTCCCAAAATATCCCAATAGTACAGGGAGCCCTCCAGCCCTCGGGGACCCCCCAGCTCTGGAAGATTTGAGCAGGGGCAGCAGCAACTCAGGGAGCAGCCTGGTGGCCTGCAAGAGCTCAGCACACCATAGCCTTCCCCAGGGCCACCATCCTCCTGCCTTGCAATCATCGAGCTTTATACACCAGACACAGCTCAGCTGTGGTAAATCCATCCTCCCGCCTCGTTTCTCCTGCATTTGGAATAACTGTGGAGATTTTCTACCTTTCCCGCTCTGCTATTTACAATTTCACCATCTGTCTCCAACAACAAAGACATTTTTTGACACAGGAATAAATCCCACGGTGTGTTTAAGTGCTTTCTTATTGTCTTTGACCCTTCTGGTCATTCATAGTCCATTAGTTTCTTTGATTTCTTCCAACTGCTACCTATATTTTTAGGTAACACATCCCTTCTCTAGCACTTGCTAACACATTTATTTCCTTTCTCTCTCCTCCCTGCTCCTCCCTGTGCTCTCCCGAGGATTTGGAGAAGCCCAGCCCCACGGCACCCACAGTGCAACCCATCGGTCAGGGCCTCATCCCATCACCTCGGGCACATCCTCACAGACTGTAAGCCAACTGCAGCTCCCACTTCAGGCAGCCAGGCCTCCCCTTTTCATTATTTTTTTCCCCCAGCCAGCAATTAATGTGCCTCTGTCTGCAGGGATGGGGTTTGTCAGCGGGTCCAGCCGCAGTGGGCACAGCTCCGTGCTGTGAAATCATCCCATTAGTTCAGTTCTGCCGGGGGCTGATTTGTTTTCCGAGACAAAGTGTTCCCGAAGTCGCCCCTCTTTCTACCCCCAACTCCTGAATCATCTCCCTCAAGCTCGCAGACAGATGGCTCAGCAACTTACCCCGTGTGCCAGCAAAACCTGACGGCGTTTAAGTAGGTTCTCACCCGTTCCCCAGCTTTTCACACCCCAAATCCACGGATCTTTGGGCTCCTGCAGGTCAGCATCACCAAGGTCTCGCCCTGCCACCATCCCCTCCAGTTCTGCTGCCCAGGGAGGGCTCTGAGCCCCCATCTGTAACCCAACAGCACCTCTTCTCATGGCAGGACATGAAGTACTGCAATCCCTGCACTGTCTCAGTTCTCCTAAAGCCAATTCCCTCTGTGCACAGCCCCAGCCCTGCTCTCGGGGGACCTGACAGCCCCTTCTCCCCCCATGTCCCTGCAGCAGGGCCAGCGGGTGCAGGGGGCCCTGTCACTGTGCTGGGAGGTGCTGAACCCCCCGGGGTGGGTCAGGCAGGCTGCTGGCACTGACGAGGTTTGTGCATGGCATCTCCACGTCCTCCAGAGCAGGAGACTGCCACAGCTTTATCTAGGTCACCCTATGCTCTTCCCAATTTATTTTGCCTGGGGACATTGAGTGATATGGCTCGGCTAGGAACTCCCAGGGGCTGGAGAGGGCGAGGAGCAGAGGTTTTGCACGGCCACATCGCAGCGGGTATTTGGGGTCACCAAGAAGCCACCCATGCTCCTAGGCCAGCCCAGCACAACCCCGGTGCTGGTGGGGCACACGAGACCTGTTCTGCAAGGGCCACGATGGAGGGTTTCCTTGCAGAGAGCAAAACGAGAATCATCTGATGGCTAATGATGCTCACCTCTCTCGTTACAGAGCCGGGAAAGCTGGAAAGCAGCCACACATCCAGACAACATCCCTGGCGTAGATATGAGATGGGCAAGCAAGAAAAAGATAGCCAGTGCTGGCAGCGGATCCAGGCTCATACCGTAGGAGTCCCCTTGCTAAATACCTTTTCCAGTAGGAGAAAGGTGGACTCATGGCCGCTGACAGGCAATGGGAGCAGCTTAGCTACCACCTGAACATCCCATCATTTCCTATGCAGCTGTCCTCACAACCTTACACCATATTTTCAGAAAGCCCAGAGGCTTTCCAAGGTCTCCAACAAGGGATGGAGCAGAGCATATGTTGGGCTGCTCCAGTTTTGAGCAGAAGACTTTGAGCTCTGGGCATCCCTTCTCTGTTGGCTTTTTTCCACCCCTGGTAGGTGCCTTTGGAGCACTCCAGCCACCCGTGCCCATGGAGATCCACAAATCCTCCCAGCATAGCCAGGAAGGGATGCTCCTGAGCCATGGTATGGCATCACATGGATGTGAAAGCCACCAGTGACCCCATCAGGCCACTTGGGTACTGCAGTGCCTGCCCGGGCTGCCTCCTCTCCCTCTCTGCCCCACTGAAGCGTTTAACCAAGAGAGGAAGGAGAAAGTTAGCAGTTTCGGTATTATTATTACTTTTTTTCCTTTAAGTGATTGAAGTGCATGAACGAGCCAGCTGAGAAAGAGGCACTTGAAAGCAACTTGAGTCTGGTTAAAGCTGGTTATCCATCTCGATTTGCATAATGATCACGCGAATGGCAGTTTGCATAATGTTGCTATGATCTACAATCACTTTAGGGTTTTATTGCACGACGAGCCCGTGGAGAAGGCATCGAGCAGCTGTCCGTCCCTCTGGCGGCTTGGACCCCTCCAGCATGTGCCAGGGGTGCTGCTGCTTCTCTCTCCCCCCTCCGGCTTTTCGCCCCCACGGGGGCTGAGCCTGGCTTTGCAATTGCCCTTGGGTGAGCTCAGATTTTGCCCCTACTCACTCCTTGGCATTAATTTCTCAGCCCAAGCCATGGGTGATTTTGCAGCTGCCTTGATGCGCTAGGTTGGGATAAAGCTGTGAGCTCTTCCACTTGCACTTTTACATTGAAAAAGGTGCCTTGTGAAGCAAAACCAGCCACGTTCTGTAAGAGGAGACCTCAGACTCAATAAAGAGTGTCCCTAACCACCCCAACTGGGGGGGGGCACTCTCCTCTGACATCCCCCAAACACCATCCGTGGACCACCGCAAGGCCCAGGGCATCGCAGCCCTCGTGGTGGTCACCCCGTAGCTGCTCGGTGGCACCGGCTCTGCAGCGGTGCTGGTCCCATCGCCTAAGGCAGGCCAGGTGGGGAGCCACTGGTGGGGACAGGACAGCCCTCAAAATCTCTACAAGACAGGAGAAAAGCAGGGAGGATTTCCTTAATCATTTAATTTATGTTAAAGCATAACACGTGGCCTTCTTTCATTAGTTAAGCAGCGTATTAAATGCATGTTATAAACGAGTAATTGCAAAACCAAACAAACAACATTGCAAAAAACAAACAAACGAACATACACACAACACCACAAAAACCCAGCACAGCAATAAATAAAAACAGAGGAGAAAGCAATCAAGTGTCGTAATGGTTTCTGTGAAAGGAAAAGTCTGTGGGGTGAGCTGGCAGCCAACCCTGCCCCTCAGCGGTCTGCGGGTTATCCCATGGCACAAATACACCCTCAAAACGCTGCTTCCAGTTTTCAGGGTTCTGCTCAATGCCTCAACTGTGGTCTCTGTCCTCCCTCACCTGGGGATTCTCCACCCCACACGTGTGAGCAGCACACATTGTTGTCGGCTCCTATCCTCTCCAAAACTCACTGCTGCCAAACGGAGGGGAATTTTGGTGCTGCTACTGAAAGAAAAGCTTAACAACCATGAGAAGGGCTAAGAACATTGACACAGTTCATGTGAAGGCTAACACACGGTGCTCGGAGACCTGCCAACAAAATGAAATCCTTTCTGCTTTGGGGCTGAGAGGGATGGTTTCATTAGCAGCAGAACACAGGGGCTGAGATTTTTTGCCCAGTAGCATCTTTAGCGGGGCAGTTTCTCCACTTTAGGGCTTGGCCACTGCTCCTTTCCCCCACACCCTTTCCCCACCACCAGGAGCATTGCTGGATGCAGGCTTATTTCGAACTTTTATGTACTCAAATTTTTCAGAAATTCACCAGGTTTTGCTGAATGAAAAGCCCTTATTGGAAAAAAAAAAAAAAAATCCCACCAAGTCCAAACGTTTTATTGCAAAACTTGGAAACGAGCTGGAATTTTTGAGGTGTCCTTCCAGATTATTCTGGGAGAGAGAGAGAGAAAAAAAAAAAAAGTCCACCCACTCAGCAGGGAAATGAAACTTCTCTCACACCAAGGAAAGTGTTTTACAGGGCCGTGCAGCCCTGGTTGTGCAGAGTGGCATCCATGGAAATGCTTCATGCCCAACCCCGTTTTGGGACAGCAGGGAAAGCATCCTGGCTCCAGCGAGGAGTGCTTTTTATCTCCTCACACGTCAAGGTTACAAAAGCTACAGCAAATGGAGGAGGATGGCAGGCAGCAACCTGGAACCGAACCAGAAAAAGAAAGAAAAAAAAAAAAAAAAGCTCTTTAGTGATCAATCCCAAACCACTGGGCTAAAAGCAACAGCGCCACGTGAATTGGCTCTGTGCAGTTTGAGGAGGAGCGGGACCTTCCCGGGAACGCCGAGTGCTGGGGACGTTTCTGGAGATATGTTCCACGAGTGAGGACGAGGGAAGGGAATGGGCATGGGTTTTCCTGCGGGATGTAGCTGTGGATAGAGGCAGCACAGATCCGGCAGAGGCATGGAAAGGAAAAACTCCCCAGCCCCGGCTCGTTTTTGGGTTCAAATCCCAGCTCGATAGCTCAAACTCAGCACAGCACGGAGCAGCTCCAAGCTCTTGGGGGCTGCACGGGGAGGACCAAGACCACCACGGGGTCTTGTGCCCAGCTCCTGCGGTGCCCACAGCCTTCACTGAGCAGGCAGCTGTGGCTCTGCTTCTGAGCTGGGTGTGATTCAGGGCCCCCAACAATGTGCAGATGGAAATGGCTCAGTTCTGGGCCACCTCCTTGTTGGCAGCTGACGTGCTGGAGTGACATGGCGGGGTGTCAGATGAAAAAAAAAACACGATAACAAGTGCTGCCATGCTAACAGTGCGAGGCCGAGCCAGCGGCAACTGCTGCCACGTGCACCTCTGTGCTCTGCTCCCATCGCATTGCGGCTGCTTGCCTGTCCGCACACGGCTTTTGCAGCCCGTCCTCATCATTTGAGGTTGGGGTTTTCCAAGGGGTGATGGGATGAGCCACCAGAGCAGCCTGACCCCAGCAGTGGCTCACAGCATTTGGGGGACAGGGATGGTTTGGGTGCAGATCCCTTTAGCTCCCCTTGCACGTGGTGCCCACAGCTGCTGTAGGTTTGATGTCCCCATTATCAGTGGTGAGGGGACCTAAGGGAGGTCCCACAAGCTGGCCAGCCCCAGCTGGCCTGGAGAGGGGCAGCACTCCCAGCAGAATGGAAACTGGATGGGGATTTCACTCCATGGCATGAGATTGGGGACCCAAAGCCAAGAGGGAGAGCCAGAGTCAGGCTGGGGGGTGGCTGGGGGCTGAGTGCACTTCCCTGCCCTTCTGCTGCTTCTGTCTCTCCCGTTTCTTGCTGTGGGGTCTCCAGTTGCAGCCCTGATGTGAACCACAGCCATAAGTGAACCTTTCTGCATCCCTGTGCTCCATAAGTGCCTGAATCTCACTTCAGCCTCTTTAAACAGGACCTGTCCCCATAAGGGTCTGGGAAGCAGCTCAAGTGATCACAGCTCTGTTCTGGGGATGGAGGACCAGGGCAGAGGCATGATCCCATACGAACCCATTCCCAGAACAATCCCCAGCTCCCTGCCCAGTCCCCGACAGCCTCCCACAGGGACAAGGTGTGGTGCTGAGACCCCTTCCCACCCCATCCTCCTCGGCAGCATCTCCTGCCCACCCCCTTGACAAAAGCCTCGCCTCACTTCAAAGCTGTGCAAGCAGGGCTGCTGAGCTCCCCAACTCTTCCCCGACATCAAAAGCTTTACTTATTTATGTTTTGCACAGCACCAAGAAGCCATTGGGACACACTAGGCTTATTTTTCCTAAGAAGAAGGCAAACCACGGGAGCCCGAGTGTAAATTCCTCAGCAGGAAGAGAAAACCGAATAAAAAGAGGAGAAAGTTGGGGTTGAAGACGCGAGCTTTCTCTCTCCTTGCTTTGTTTCCTCTCCTTAATGGTGTTCTCAGCCTCGACCCGCTTAACACCCCTGCCTTTTCTGGTGGAGGCTGCGGAGCGTGCGAGAGGCAGGGCGGTGACAGCTAGCGGAGACAAGGCTCAGCCAGTGGAAAATTGAGGTTCCTGGGAAGATGTTTTATTCATGTGGGCCTGGCACATGCGAGGAAGCTGCTGTGAGGCAGACGGACCCTGCCGTGGACTCTGTCTAGGAGCAAGACGGAGGGATGTGCCTTCTCCTACGTGACTGGAAGGTGTCACTCGGCTGCTCGGAGCCAGGTGCCCCATGGAGAGGGTCATGCTGGAGAGCAGAGGTGGCCGCAGAACTGTTGCTGGAGCATCATGCAGTAAAACCAGCCTGCGAGGCTGCCCTGGGAGGCACGGGGTGGATGAAGGGGGTCGGACACAGGATGGGAAAGGAGGTCCTGGATCAGTCCGGCTGCCTGCTATTGAAGGCAACGAGGTCGTGCCACCATCTCTGACATTCATGTACCAGCCCCGTCTTAGCGCTGTGTAGGTCGCTTTTCTACTTCCTAAACTTCTCCTGACTTTGAGCTCAAGTGTATTACTGCCCAGTTTCCCCTTGGTTTTCCTCTGCAAAGAGAGTCCTTTAACCTAAAGTGCTCTTCTCTTTCCCTGACACATCCTTAACCTCCTTTTTACAGGCCAAGGAAGCCTCTCTCTGTCTCCTCCCATCAGGTGGGTGCTCGCTCCCTCCGGCAGCAGCAGAGTCCTCTCTGCCCTCTCCCTGTCTCAAATTGCCTTCGGGAGGAAACCAAAGGCGTGGAGGACGGCAGCTAAATCCCACCAGTGGTTCAATCAGAGGCATTACTCCTCCTTTCTGTGCGCTGATGGCTTTTCCCCGCACTGCTGCTGATGCATCCCTAATATTTGTGCTGAGGTCAGGAGCCAAATTACTCAGTTGTCCTCGGGACCCATCTTCTGCGAGCCAGACACCGCCGTGCCGGGCGCACGGAGCTGTCAGCTCCTCTTTAGCGAGCTCCTTGCGCAGTCTCCCCTCTCCCATTAATCCCTGTCCTCATTAATGACTTCCCACAAGGCACCGTATCAGACACCTTGCTGAAGCATGGCGAGAAGAGATCTGCAGCATTGCCTCTGTCCGGCACCTAACATTGAGACGAGCCTGATGCCTCCTGCACTGTGTTTTTTCTCATTTTGTGTTTAGCTCTGTAGGACGAGCTCCTCGGTGCTTTGAGCAGCTCTCTGATGGCCAGCATTGTCGGGTCTTGGAAAAGGAAAATGACATTGGATGTGTCAGGGGCAGTCAGGGCTCATCCTCAGGCGCTGTCTCTGCTGTCTCATCCCCAGCAGGGTCAGAGGAGGGGACCGCAGGGGCTGTGGCAGGAGAGGACTTTGGGCCAGGCACTTCCAGGGCAGCCAGAAGTGGGGACGGGCAGCGGGAGCAGAAAGGAGGCTGATCTGACAAGGAGATGCTGGAAAAAGCTTCACCTCTGAGTGGGATTGCTTCAGATGAGAACACGAAGGAGAATCCAATCCCATCACCTCCCAGTCCCACAGGACATGCTCCCAGCCCCGTATCCCTGGACAGCAGCACAGGGGTTCCCCAGCCCGTGTGGGCATCTCGGGACACCCGAGCAGGACCCGCACAGCTGGCGGCCAGGGCTTGAACGGAGAGGGAGACAGCAATCCTCTCTCCATGAATTTTCTCCCCACTCAACCACTATTTATTGCCTTGAAATACCTTCCGGTGTTTCTTCAGAAACCCAATCTTCCCCGCAGGGGAAAGCCATCACTGCTGAGAACCCCCCTGGGAGTGCTGTGAGGCGAGGCTGAAGCAGATTGTTTAACTGCCCCTTTTGTCTGTCGTTTGGTCTCGTTTCCCCTGGTTTAATGACTTGGGGGGGAAGAACCAGCTCCATCCCCATGCCCGTGGGTCTGCCACAGGACACAGGACGGGGTGCTGAGCATGCGGGGTGATGCTCAGCCTCCACCCCTGCCCTCCCTGGGGAGAAAAAGGGCAGCGTTTGTCTGTGAGCCAGCCCCGGCCATGTCCCTACACCCACGTCCGCTCCCCGGCCTCCTGGGACCCTCACCCATCCCAGAAAACACCCCAGGGTGTTTGTGCTTCCCCTCGCCTTCCCCTCTGCCTGCCAAGCCTGGCTGGAGAATGGGAAAACCCCAATGCTCTAAGTGAAAACGTTCCCCCAGATGAGCGCAGTCTGTCTGCTTCCAATTTTTTGTAATAGATTCTCCTATTATTTTTTTTTCCCCTCTCCATAGGAGGCTTTTCTATGGCTTCTCTATTTGGCTTTGTTTTATTTTAAATGGGAGTCCCTTTTAATTAAAGGAAAAAGGAAAAGCCCTTCAGTCCCATTCAGCTCAAAGCAAAATTGTCTTTCTTTCTTCCCAGGAGACCCAAGACACCGCTCAGGGTCAGATCCATTCCGCAAAGCGATCTGCACATTCGAAGCAAGCAGATCGGCTCCACGCCACATCTCCTTATTTCCCCTTGGCTCCCATCTCCCAAACTTCCAAATTTCCAATTCCTCAAGAAAGTTCCCGTCGCTTTTTGTGCCCAAAACCGAACAAAAGCAAGCAGCATTGCTGGAAACCTTCCAGCCCTGCAAATAACGCAGGTCTTCCTCGCCCCACGCTGCGAAACTCAGGCAGGCTTTCTAGAAACAATGCAAACTGATTGTGGAGTGGGCAATAATAATAACAATAACAGCAATAATAGCAATAATCATCATCATAATAATGCCAAAGTTGTGCTACAGTGAAATGGGGAAGTGCTTTCTGTTCCAAACAGCTGATTTCCTTCCTGGGTGGCTGCAGGGGTGGGAGCAGGCAGCAAGGAGAGGCAGGGAGCTGCTGGGTGCTACTGGGGGCTGCTGGGTGCTACTGGGTGCTGCTGGGTGCTACTGGGGGCTGCTGGGTGCTACTGGGGGCTGCTGGGTGGTGCTGGGTGGTACTGGGTGCTGCTGGGGGCTGTTGCTGCCTGGGGAGCTGGGGCTGGCAGGAGAACCGCCCGCTGCTCTCGCTGCAAAACGCAGCGTGGCAGTGGCTAAGTGCTCGCCGAGGAATTGAAGTGCCGGTAATTAATCTTGGGTGCTCAGATAACCAATTAGTCAGGGCAGAGAAGCGGGTGACGTGCAGGACTCGGCGAGCGGCTGTCAGGGTGGCGCTGGCCAAGGACTGGCTCCCAAAACCTGAGCAGGATGGGACCGGTCCCTGAGCAAGGCTGCGTCCCCCGGGGTGCTGCAAGAGGGTGGGGAAAGAGGGCAAGGGAAGGATCGGGGAGGGAAACTGAGGCAAAGCTCAGGTAGAAGGGAAGCTGCCCCAGCCCCACGCTCTGCCCAACGGCTCCGCTCCCCCAGCTGGGTGCTGCATTAGGAATGCAGACGCCAGCCCGTATCAAAAGGCCTTTTCCATTTCTGATTCCTCTAATACAGCTGAGTAAAAGTATTGACATGTCAGAATGGTCTTTTATTATGATCCATTTATGCCATTAATGTAATATCCTCCGCTTAGATTGCTTAGTTATGTATTAATATTGGAAGGACGTCGGCGTTTCTTTTAGTTCTTCATTGTCTAAAACGAGTCCCAAACTCTCCGTGTGACAGCACTTTGATGGATGGCCATATTTTTAGCTGTGATCATGTCTTGATACTCCGAAATGAGGGATGTGTTTTTAAAATATTTTACCACGTGCACCCACCTTATTTTTCTTCAGCCCTGTCTTCCCAGTTACCGTCCTGCCTTTATTGCGGAATCATTAGTGCTCGTTGCAGGCCTGATGTACGCACACGGCATCATTTGTTTGCTGTTCCCAGCATCACAAGGAATGGAAAAATAAAGCACGGACATGGGGAACCCGAAATGATCCAGCGGCTGCTTTGCTTTTTAAATAAAAAAACATTTCTATTGAATTGTCTTGCTGAGGCTGCCAGGGCATCATTACGTCCAGCCCGTCTGAGAGGTCTGGGGGAAGACACCGAGGGCTCAGAACAGAGCTGCAGAAATGAACCTGGAGAAACGCTGTGAAGTGGCAGACCAAAGGGATCTGACCCGTCTGATTGATCAAAGACATCGAGAGCCGAGCAAGCTGAAGTGCCAAATACCCTCAACCAGAAGAAAATATGAAAAGCCTTATTAAATCTCCCAGAAACGGGACTAAACGAAACCACCACCTGCAAATTCACCGTGGATCAAGCTTTACCAGAGCAGCGAGGCAGCGCTGGGTGAGCCAGGACCCCCACAGTCCTCAGCACAGCTCCCCGGGGCAGCCCAGGAGCGGGGGTCCTGGGGGTTTTGGGGGTCCTGGGGGGGCCCTGTGGCAGGGAAGCAGAATGTGCACGTTTCCAGGCTCCACATCGCTGCGCTCGGCTGGGGGCACATGGAGGGGCTGTTGGCCACTTCACCTGCTGTGCTGCTGGGGAAGAGGTGCATTAGCCCAGCACTAATGAACGGGCTTGGGAAAAGTCCAGTTTGTGCTGTGTGAGCAGGTTCCTTCGTTTAAAGGGTGAAGTGATGCCTGCTCTGCAATGGGGTGCTTGGGGGTTCCCCGAGTGCTGGGGAAGCCTTTGTCCCCGTGCCAGCGGGGATGCAGCGGGGCTGCCCTCACCCCCACGTCCCACATCGGGGTTTCTGGTCCAGTCCCGGGGTCCCCTCTTTCTGCCCCTTGCTCCTCTCTCTACTACGGCAAAATAAAATGTGGAAAATGGATAAAACTGGTGTGGCCCATGGGCAGAGCATCAGTGCTGCCAGGGAAAGCCCCGCACGTGGTCCCGCAGTGGCGGCCGCTGCATCTGGCTGCCGAACGGGAGCCCTTCTCCTCTCGAAATGTGATGGATGATCCCAATTATATTCTTCCAGCACTGATTTAATGTAATGTTTTATTAATAGCAACAATCAGAGGAAAGCAAACAGCTCATTCTGAACACGCCATTCTCTTTTCTGCTTTTGCTTTCCCACATTCGTACGCGCGCCGAGTCTCCTTGATGTCACGGCGCTGGGGGTGTCAGGAGGAGGAGGGCGGGAGGAAACGAGAATGCAATTCACTGAACAGGGAAATAGCTCATTAGTACGCTCTTGACAGAATTAACACAATTGTGACAATATTTTCTTCACTCATCCTTTACAGATGATTTGGAGGAAAGTGCAAATTACTGGTTTGCTTCCTCGGACGTTAAAAGACAACGCGAAAAGGCGAGGAAAAATAAAACTCCTGCAAGGGTTTTGTATTATTACCGGTTGTAATACCCTGCCCTCGTGGAAGGAGCTAATGGAGGAACATGATAAATACATCAGTGATGCCCCTGGCTGGTCTGCCAGGGGGAAAAGGTGCCTTGGTTTGCACTGCACCCCTTAGGGTTTGGCTGCGGGGTGGTGGTGCCAGGGTACAACTGAGACGTGTATGGAGATGAATTTAAAATAGGAACCGCACCTTTACTCCCCAGGGGAGGCTTTACGCTTTTGTACACGCATATGGATAACCCTGTGTGGATACACAGCGCTTGGGTAAAACCTGAACTCTCCAGGGGAGCCTTTACGCAGCCCCACATGCAACTGGACTCTCTGTATTTGCTCTTTCCAAACAACCCTAAACATATCCCTAACAGGAACACTGAGAAAATTTAAAATAGGACCCCAGAAAACACATGCAGAGCCCCTTTCTCCCATCAAAAAGCACTCCCAGCAGTAGCCTTTGGGTACACCTGAACTCCCCAGGGGAGCCTTTACAGGGCCCCATATGAACTCGGACTCTGTGTCTATGGTCTTTCCGAACAACCCTAAACGTAACCCTAACCGGAACACTGAGACAAGTTTTAAATAGGTTTTAAATACCCCAGAAAACTCGTACAGAGCCCCTTTCTGACATAACTGGTTAGGGTTACATTTAGGGTTGTTCAGAAAGAGCGAAGACACAGAGTCCGGTTGTATGTGGGGTTGCGTAAAGGCTCCCCTGGGGAGTGCTGGTGGGGAAGGGGAGTGTCAGATAAAGAACAAAAAAAAAGGGGGAAAAAAAAGGAGGGAAAAAAAAAGAGAGAAGGAGAGCACGCTGCCCTCCCCTCTGACCCTGCAAGAGCCATTCGGTTCGAAAGCATCACTCTGCTCCACACTAAAAACAGCACGGGGCAAAAGTGACCGAGGTGTCCTCGTGTCACACCGTGCCATGTGCTGACGCTGAATCCATCCTCTGTGTTCCTGCACTCCCCAAATCCTCCCTTCATTAGCAGCTCTCCATCATCTCCCTGTTTGCTTTTGTATTTGGAAGCTCGTTTGCGTATTTATTCATTCGATTGCCTGCTTTAATAACAATACAAAGCCCCCTGGGCCAGTGGTGATAAACTCCACGGCCACGAGCTGTAGATAGTTTGTTATTCCAGTTTTTGCTCCTGGCTCCAACATGGAATTTAAAGTTCGTTTCAATCCAAGGCGCTCTATATTGTGGCTAAATGATTTCTTCCCCCCCTCAGAGAATCATTAATCAGGCAGACGATCTAGCATCTCTCTCCCTTCCTCAATCTCTTTTGGCAAAGTCTTAAAAGAAGGAGAGCGGGGGGGAAGGAGAAGGGAGAAAGATTAAACGGAGCAGGTGTCACATTTATCTTATTTCCAGTGCAAATACAATCAACAAGTGCCAGGCTAAAAACCAGACCCTAAACAAAACCTGCAAAACGTTCTCTAAAAAAATGATTCTTGGCTCTCCTCTGTTTGTTTTTAATTTGCAGTCATCCTCTGAATACTTCTGCCAAGCAAAAACTGCGTAGGGAATGAGCTCATTGGAGCTGGCTCCGCGGGGAGGGTTCTGCAGCCAGGGGCCCTGTGATGTTTTGGGTCCATCTCCTTCCCTCTCCCGGTCACTGTCCCCCAGCCATCACCCCAAAACCACCCAATATCCCTTCCCAGAAGGAAACTGAGCAAGCACTGAGCAGGACTTTGCCATTAAACCTCTGCTTAATGCTGGCTCTCCAGCAGCCGAGAGAGGCAGGCATCTGTAGATGCAAATCACAAAATAACCCCTACCTGGGTATTATTTTTTTCCCAAAACGTATTTTAGGATTTGGAACCTCCTTGCTCTGTGTGCCTGCTTCATATGGTGATCATGGATGGACTCAGCCCTGGCCAGAGGCTGCTGCTGGGTCCCTTGGTGGGGAGCTGCCCCATGAATTCCCTCTCAAAAATTGGAGATTTTAACAAAGAAAGCCTTTTACAAAATGTTTCCACTTTCTACAGAGGGGATAAAGAAAAAAAAAAAAGAATTCAAAACACATTAACAGGCAAAGAAAACCATAAAAGCTCTTCCCCGAGTCAAAATATTTGAGTCAGTGCTAAAAACTGCGACAGAAATGGCTCGCGCAGCTCTCGCTCAGCCTGGCATCGTCTCGAACCGCTGCAGCGCCCCACGAAATAATCACATTGCCTCCTGGGCCCAGTTCCTGGGCCAGATTGCCTCTGCTGTGACCCTGGTCTTTTATAAAAATATCTGGTATAGTATATATACCTGGTAGTAGCATATATGTACATGTATATACACCCACATACATGTAGCCTAGTTGTATATCTGGTATATCCAACTGCAGTATATACTACACCGATGCATTATCCTACCAGATAAACACCTCGCCCTCTTCTGCTTTTGCCTTTACCCGCTGTGGCTCCAGACTCAAGGGCTCTCTGCTCCCCTTGAGCTGTGGCACCGGTGTCCCTGGGGACTTCCAGGTCCTGCTGGAGGCTCTGCTGGGCATCCTCGATGCCGCCAGCCCCCAGCAGACCCCATGTACAAAGCTCTCATAAATGTGATAAGGAAAACACATTCTTCTTGACTCTATTTCTTTAAAGGATTCTGAGGGCAGCGTGTGCCCTCACACAGCAAAGTGCCATCCATTCAGCATGACGCCTTGCCTCCTTGGCATTTATTTTTAATAACTTGGCTACACGCAGTGCAGAGGAGCACAGCATCTCCCGCATCACCCACTCCTCTCCTGCAGGATGCTGCCAAGCCCAGGGGTGGCACCGTCCTCGTCCCAGCCCGGGGTGGCTGCCAACAGCAGGGAGGTTGCATTCGCCACCCCCTTGGCATGGCCGTACAGCCCGGCACAGAGCACGGTGAGCTACAGGGGCATTAAAATGATTTTAACCTCGCCGCAGGGCACGGAGTGAATTTCCAGGAAACCTCTCAGAGGAGCAAAACAGTGCCCCCGAAGCATACATAACCTGAAAGCAATAGGCTCCTTGATGCAGGCAGGAGAAGCGAGCCCAGTGTCGGGCGGCACGGTGTGCAGCACTGGGGGCAATGGGGCAGCCCAAAATGGCTGGGGTCGGGTGCCAAGGGACGTGGGGCACACGTGGGGCATGGCTCAGCCGTGTGGTGCTGCTGCAGGACGTCTGCAGCAACACGTGGCTTCGGTCCTGGGCCAGTTTGTTAAAGGATCAGAGTCATTGCTGTCCCTGCGCTGCTCTGGTGGTGCAAAATGGCCTTTTTTTTTATTATTATTATTTTTTTTCTAACGTTGGAAATTGCCAGATGTTGCAGGAGAGGGGAAACCCAGCCTGTGTGCGAGCCATGGAGCTGCTGCCACGCACATCCTGGGCTCAGCAGGAGCAGCTTGTTGTGCTCAGCGCCGCGGCTCCCCAGGTCAGCCCTGCCATGACCCCACGGCGCTGGCTGTTGTGTGTCACCGAGCTACAGGGACAGGGGCACGGGGACTGAGCGGGGCTCTGCAAGGCTGAGCGAGGGCTCGGAAAGGTTTCTGTGTGCTTTGTGTTACTGAAAACAGGTGGAATTCAACACGGTCACCCCCCCGTGTAGCTTGACACATGGGACCGTAACATTTCGTGGCAGGGACAGCATAAAGAGGCTGCCACCAGCGCTGACCCCTCAGGTGTTGCTTTTAAGGTTTGATGGCAGCCAAAGCAGCTGCTGCTGTGCCTTATTCATGTGCCTTGTCTGGGGATGCAGGTTTTTGGCAAGAGTTGGGGGGAATTGAAAAGGAAAAGGTGCCAGTGCCCAGGCACAGCATGTAGGGCTTTATTGGGGCAGAAGCAGGGGACTTTGGGGCTGCCATGGGCTATAGGGAGGCAGCAGCTCCCCAACCCATCTGTGTTTTGGGGCTGTCACCCTCCTCCAGCCACCTGTGAGGTGTGAGGACTCAATTTGGTAGCCGAGAGGATGAGAGGATCGAGCTGATGGTTGCTGAGACCATGCAACTCCTGGCACTGGTGCAGGACACAAAAGGGAAGGAGGGGAAAAAGGGCCACTGATGCCCTAAGTGCCTTATTGATTTAGCTGATGCCAGCAGATCTACACAGCCCATAAACTGTATGATTGCATTTACAGTTATGTTCTTACCAAGCGAGAGGCAAGGCGGAGATTAATCACGAGAAGGAGGAGGAGGAAGGTTGCACGGGGACTCTAAATCCGACGGAGCTAATAAAGGCGAGCGGGGAGGAAGCCCTGCTCCACCGCCAGCCCCATCCCGTCAGCTCCTCCAGGAGATGCCGGTGGGACCCCTGCCTAAATCTATGTCTCAGTCAAATGCTTTCTCCTTTTCCTTCCCATCCTTCTGTCCTTCCCCTTACTGACACAGGTAAAGGCTGGGACATTGTTCCTGCTCGCTTTCTCTTCCCAGGGCCATGGAGCTGGTTAGGAGGAGAGCAGAATCTCCTGACTCCTCCTGTGAGATCTGGCAGCCCTATCCTGCCCTCTGCATGGCCTCAGAGACCAGAACAGGCAGAAATGCAATTGCTAGTTGGTGATTTTGGGGGTGTATTTACTGGATGTGGTTAGCTTTGGCTCCATTTAGCTGGGCACAGGGCTGGGAAACGCTCAGCTCCGCTGCAGCCTCTATCCCCCCTCAGAGCCCTCCCGAAGAGGCCACTTCTCCAAAGTCAAAATGCTCCTTGCAGGGGAGGGAGAGGACTTAATAGGAGAAGCGGCAGGAGAAGTAAAGTGCTTTTATTGCAAAGGATGTTAATTGCTTGATGAACTCTCGCCGTGCAGCGCTGCTGGAAAGCAGCTGCGTCCCCAGGGAGATGTTTGTCCCCACAAATGGGACCGGGTGGGGGGGAGAAGTCGGGGGGGATAAATGTGGAAACGTGGAAATGCCCCGCTGCTGCTGTCACCCACCAGTCCTTCCCGCACGAGCTGAGCACTGTGGTTTGCTCACCATTTGCCCTCACACCGCCAGGATTTGGGTGGAAATCACCACTCGTTGGCTGCATGGAGGCAGCCTCCCTTTCCTCACTGTGGCCGTGCTAAAACAGGAGCACGAAACAACCCTGATGAGGATAACCCAAGCCATTCGGTTAAATTCTGGGCCAGGAGATGCCCTGTTGGATTTGGGGGAGAAAACGACACATGAGGACCATGAGCACACACAACTTTATCAGCTAATTTCAGCAGCCTGGGGGAACGACGCAGAGGTGACCAGGTTTGGGGTCTGTCCTTCCAAAATTTGGCTTCACCTTCACCCGTGCCGTGGTTCCCGGCACGAACGAGCCCACTCTGGCTGCTGATAGCTCCCCGATGGAGTTATGAACGGCCGCGTGTGGAAGCTATGAAGGGTGTGAAGGCAACGGAGCAGGAGAATTATGTAGAAAATAAAGGTAGTTACAGTTGCTTCAAAACATTTTCTCAGCTAGGGCTCAGGGTTTTTAATCAACTTTTTTTTTTTTTTTTTTTTTTTTTTTTATTGCAGGTTCTCCTTTCTGCCAAACATTTGCAGAGGGAAAGAGAAAATAAAGAAAAGAGAGAAAAACAGTTTTAGCTGCCAATCTGTTGCTTGCAAAGCCATGAAAAGCACCCTGAGAGAGACGAGCACATGTCATAAAAAAAAAACAAAAAGGACTTTGTGCATCCTATATGCCAAAAAATCTTCCTAGACCCTTTCCTGCTGGGACCTCCCCCATGAAATTGGCATTCCTCCCCATTCGCCTTTGAATTCTTACAGAAATCCGTGATCTCTACGCTTTGCCCTGCAGCACAGGGCAGGAAATCCAGGTCTGTGACTTGTCACCGAGCTGCCGGGGGACACACGGCGGTGTCTGAGACACCCAAACGCACCCTCTGCTCGGTTTTACTAGGCCAGAGAGCCGGGTAGGAGCTGAGCTGAGCACGTGGGAGTCTCCTCCCCGAGGCCACATGAGCAGAAGAGCGAAGATAAGGATATATATGTGTGCTCGTCAAGCTAATCGAGGCTCAGAGAAAGAAGAGCTGTGCCAGCCTTCCGCTGCTCCACCATGCAGGGAAAGAGAATTAGAGGGGCAATGAGGAGACAAACGGAGAGAAACATCCTCTAAAGCTTGTTTTTAAGACATGCCTTCCACCCTAGGGCTTGTTTTAACAGCCCATGCTGAACACTAGCTACGGCCCCTTTTATTTACGATGATTATTACGGGCTGCTGCAAGGTCCCCTGGGTCCCAGAGAGGCAGCGCCGGCTGCTATTAAGGCATTTTGTCTTTCTCTAAAATCACATAAAGACCTTCCCCGTGCTCCTCCCGCTGGGCAATAAAAAGCCAAAGACAATCCGTGGCTGGGCTGGCTGCTCTCTCCCCGGATGAGCAAAGTGCCTCGTTAGGCACAACGAAGCACTCTCCTTCACCCCAGGACATCTGCCAGGGCCAGGCACACGCCCGTGGGATGGGAGCAGCTCGGGATGTATCCCCACCACACAGCAAACAGCAGAAAGTGGGGAATCTGTGCTGCCCAGGGTGCCCAGGCTTGGCTCTGCTCCTGGGGCAGGAGCCGAGCACGTCCAAGCCAGCCAAGAAGTAGTTTGGAAAACGAATCAGTCCAATTGAAATGGGTTTGATTGAGGATTGAAAGCCACAATCCAGCAAGCCCTGGAAAATGTAATAATCTAAAACCCTATTCATTTTTCATGTTCTGCCTTTTTTTTTTTTTTTTTTTCGAGGTGGCCTCATGCCATGTATTTGCACACGAACGCTTCAGCTTGCTCCCAGCTGACCCGGTGCACCGGGTCTGGGATGGTTTGGAGGCGGTGAGAGCCCGCTGTCAGGGCTGGACAACGGAGAGGAGCAAGGTGAACATCAGGCTGGGAGACAACACCTCCGTGACCCTGAAAATTGTCTTCTAATGCGGTTGATAGCAGGCTGCTCTGAAACAAAGGGTACGTTTGGTGTCCAGAAAGTCCTGAACACAAACAGCCCTTTAGTGCAGCAATTAAACCCAGATGTCACACGTGGCGAGAGCCCAGCGCCAGCGATGGATGGCTTGGGGTGGTTTTGATGCAATTTCAAGATTCAGTCCAAAGCTACCTATCAAGCATTTTGCCAGTGGATTGGCCATTTAATTAGCAATTGTAGTAAGCTTAAGTTGCAAGTGGTGCCGTCAGTGTGAAAATATTTCTGTTTTCAACAGATCTATTTTGATTTTTTGGTTCCAAAGTGAAAATATCTCTATTTGTTCAACATTTGTTGTTGGTCTGGTTCTTGGGGATTTTTTTTCTGATACAGCGTCAACATTTCTCATGTGGGAAAAAAAAACAACATAGTTTAGTTTAAAAAAAGACCAATTTTCTGCCAGTAGCATCGATGGAAATGTTTCAAATAGGCCTCTGATGAAGTAATCTGAACATATGCCATCAGACCCAAGATCTGACCTCTTCTAATAGTCCTTGTTGGATTGGTTTCCTGGGGAAATGAGGCTGTAAAATCACACCTTCCAAGTGTCTATTTCTCACCTTTCTACCATGAAACTTTGGCATACCTGGGCAGATTTCAAGCACAGATGGAATGAGATCTTGGAGATAATTGGGTTGTGACAAACTTCTCAAAAATAACAGTCCAGATTCAGTTATATTTGGTTTTCTAACTGAAGAAAAGGTGGTAAGCAGTGGGAGTTTGGCTCTTATTAGGCACAAGAGAATCCCGGGTGAACAAAAGCCTCTCAATTTTCCCAGCTGGAGGGCAGCCACCAGCTGGGGTTGGCACCTTTCTGGCCTGCAAGTCAACCAGCGGAGCTCTGATGTGCTTTGAGCAGAAGCAACCTTTTTCCCCTGCCTTGTCTAAAGGGCTTCGTTGCTGCTTCCCTGGAGTAACTGCTGTGGCAGCTTGCCATGCGTGGCCTCTGCCAGGCCAGCCTCAAAAGCTCCACGAGAAGAGGATAAAGCAAGCCATCAATCCTCAGCCCCGGGCAGGACACCGCTCTCTGTCGGGTTTTTAGTTTGGATGTTCTCCTGCAGGACCACAGGGCTGGTGTTTGCAGCGGTGCTACATCACACCGTGTTTGCCCCGGGACCTCTTGGTGTTCCCAGAATTTTGGGCACAAGATGGATCAAACCTGGCTGTGCCCATAGGGCCTCTGAGCTTCTGTCACTGTGTTGGGTCTCTCCAGCCTTTATTAGAGATGTTTATTTATGTCCTGCTCTGCCCTGAGCGCCTTTCTGAAGTGTCTTTGTTATCTCCAGCAGCTCCTGTTAAATCCAGAAGACAAAGCGTTAGTCCTCTCCATGAGGGTTTTTTATTTTTAATAAAACTTGCTTGTGCTCTTCCCCGAGGGACTTGTTGAAGTTGCGAAAGTCAAAGATAAAATGTTCTAGCTGCTGTCTCCTGGAGAGTGATGCTGTGTTTTCCCATGAAACTCTTTTAATGAACATCTGTAAAGGGCAGAGAGAGGGCCAAGGCACAATCTGTGGTCCAAGTACCTCTGAACCCTGCAGATGTCATCAGCTGCATCCAACTCCATTCATTCTGGCTCTTCTGAAATGGTCTCTACCGGGCTGAAAAATGAAAAAAATTGAAAGGGAACATCTTCAACAGGGGAGGAAAAACAAAGCCCATTTTCCCTCCCAATCTATGCTTTATGGCTGTCTCACAGCTCTCTGACAGACCTCAGGATCTTCCTGGAGCCACAAGAAGAGGTTCAGCCCCATCCGAAGGACAAGCTGATGGTGCCAAGGCTGTAAAAGTCACTTTTCTGCCAGGCAAGAGGCAAGTTCTCTGCACCTACCGTGCCATGAAACAACATCGTCTGCAGAGAGAAGCCCAGGGGCGGCTTAGTTCTTGGTTACTCATCAAGGCTAATGAGCTGATGCACATGCTGGGCTAATGAGGTTGCACTTCGCTGGTCCCAGAGCGAGCAGCTGCGGTGGGCTCTGCCCTGGGCTGCACCGCGCAGGAGGCAGGGAGATGCTCCCAGTCTGGGCCTCCCTCACCCATCGCTCTGACAGGGAGAAAATGCATTTCACCCTCATCAAACACTTGGCAGGAAATGTCGGCTTGATGGCAACAAGAAAAAAATCAAAAACAGAAAAACAATAAATACAAGGAAGCACTGATTTCCTTCGGATGGCTTGAACTGTCAACATTTTCTGGGCTGAAAGTTGACTTTTTATTGTTCTTTTTTTAAGCTCCTCTTCCACTGACACTAAGCAACACCCCATTTAAACACCTTTTTACCAGCATCTAGGAGGACACACTGTGGGTAGCAGGCTTGATGTTGTTTGGGCACAAAATTACATCCCTGGTGCCTGTGTGGGGACACGTTCCCATGACAGGGGCTGGCCGTGGTGTGGTGGGGATGTGGTGTCAAGGGGCAGAGGAGCCTCCAGCAAACACTGACCCCTGTGGGAGGACAGGAGGTCTGGAGCCTCAATCCTCCCCACGGGTGCCTGTTGTCTCGTTGGCTGGTCCTCAGGGAGCCAGCCTGACCCCAAAGCGTTCATCAGTGGAGAGGAGTTTTGGTAATGAAGAAAATTGCATTTTCTATAGAAAACAGTACTTTACACATGGACGTAAACTTAAAGCCGGCTCCAGCTTTCTATTGAAGGAAAAGCGCTGATAGGAAGCTTTACTTGACCCACACAAACCTTCACACAGGATCCAGCCCTAAATTATAACGCTGCCGGGATTTCCCATTCAGCTTTGAACAAGTTTGTCCTGATCACAGGAGCCAACGCAGAGGCTGGGCAGAGAAATGGCTTTCTTGGCACCCAGATCTCCTTGCTGATTATTATTCTGGTCATTCACCCTCTTTCTCTCTCAATCTTGAGGAAGAAGAAGTGATTTTCTGAGTTGGAATTTGGATGTATTCCCAGCTCCGTTTTTTTTCTTTTTTTTTTTCCCCTCCTGTTAATTAAAACTAATAAATCTGCTCAGCAGAGTTTGCAGAGCAGAGGGACAAGGTACAGTTATCTTGACACAGCAAGGCCATCTCGCTCCTTCCCCCCTCCTTTTATTTATTTAATTTATTCACGTATTTATTCAGTTCTTGAGCCTGTTCCAGAAATATGCTGCTGATCTCAATTTCTTGTCTCTGCTACGTGCGGGCTCTTTGCCTTTCTTTGCCGAGGAAGCAGTCCCACAGGAGCTGCAAATAATCAACAATTATCATGGCATGCATCCCTAGACATAATTACAGACAATCCAGAGGAACCTGGAGACAAAGGCAGCCCGTCTTACACAAGACCCATGCTGTCTCTTCCTCCTCACATGCCCCATACCATCCAACGTGTAAAAGGAGATCAAAGCCTAGGGTTCGGGGCACAGGGGGTTCATGAGGTGCTCAGAGGAAGAAATGCCCTTTGTACAGGTTCTTGCCTTGGGGATGCAGCAGAAAAAAAAATCAAAAAAGTGTTTCAGCCCCACTGTTGGGGGGTCTGATGGCAACTGAGATGTCACCCACCCCCATGGCTGCCTTGGAGGGGACTCTGAAGAACCCTGTGCCCTTCTCCAGTGTGGAAAATAGGTTCTCCAGGAAGACACCAGTGGCCTCCCAGTTGGTGCCTTGTCCAAGATGGGGCGGGCGGGACGATTTTGGGGACACTGCCCATCCCTAGCTCCTTCCCCATGGGAAGTGGCAGGCAACAAAGGGACCCGGGGTGCCCCCGGTGACTTTAAAAGGCCGAAGTTTGCACGAAAGGGTCTGGCTCTGAAGGCCCACAGCCTCCTCCAGGCCGGTCGCTATGGCAACGGGGCCTCCTCCAGCCGCCAAATTTTGCCCAGCCAGGCTCAGGGCGCCGAAACGAAGAGGGCCGGGAGAATGCAAACGACCTGCAATCCCTCCAAACCCTTCCAATCAATAGCATATTAATTTTAAACCATGGGAGCCAGGCGAGACGCGTGTGAGGATGAAGGAGCAAATCCCAAGCAGCACGGACGAGGCAGAAAAACAAGGCAGAGATCTGTCTCTTCCACACCCTGAGCCTCCAAGCAGGCACAGAAGAGGCTGTACTCGTGTCACCGGCAGGGTAACTGCTTTAATTAGTGACTCGAGTGCTCTCCACAACAGACTTGGCTCCCTCGATGAGCCTGTGAGGCGGCTGCCACCTGGCTGGAGGCCGGAGGGTGGCCTGGGCCTTCCCAGCCCTGTTTTCTGCCCCATCCTTATCCCTCTCTGCCTCTTTGGCTTTCTGCTGTCTGCTCAAACAACCCCCAAACCTTCTTTAGCCCATTCCTCTCGTAATATTTGAAGACCCGCTCCTGCTTTAGAGAAAAGGAAACTTAGGGTGCAAGGGACTTGCTCAAAGCAGGGCTGGTGAGAGGTGAATGCTGCTGGAGTTATCCTGGGATTCTGAGTCCGAGTTTTGTATCCCAGTGAAGCCTCTGCTGTGCACCTCCTTCCTCTGTTTCACGTGCCTCTGCAGCTAAACTAAAGGGGAAGCAAAAAAAAAAAAAAAAAAAAGGAAATTTGACTTCCAGAAAAAAATTATCATCTTTGCAATGAAGGTCCTGCCTCAGTTTTCCAACCAAAATTTCCAAACTACTAAAGTGTTTATTTTAGGAAGTTGATGGTTGCTTTTTGGAAACAATCACTTTTTCGAGAAAGCTGTTTATACAGATAACCATCATCCTTCTCTTTCTTGAAGCAGCAGCTGTTGTGGGAGACAGCCGAAATGGCAAACACGCTCCCTCTCAATCCATCACCCCGACACAAGGAAAGAAGAGCTACTTAAGTTAAAGGACAATGTTTGCATAAGAGCAGCTCGACCACAAATCAATTCATGCTGGAAATCAGGAGAAGGCTTTAACCAGAGCAGCAGGTTCCTGGAATGATCTGATGGGGTTGGGGGAGAAGAAATATCCTTTTTTAAGGAGGAGAGGCAGGTGAGTGAGTTCATGAAGCATCACACATGATGGAGCTGACTTTGACTTGATTGAATCAGAAAGATCTAATTTCATATTTCTGCTTCATGCCAGAGGTCTCCGGGCAGCTAGAGCTTTACCTAATGATCCGTGCTATATGGAAAGAAACTTAAAGAACGTTCGCTATTGAATTTCCATAGTCTTTCCCAGCCCATTTGCATTTAAAACAAGCTTTCAGATGCTGTGCGTGGGACAAGACACATTTCTGCTCAATACCCATCCAATTTTCCCCATTGCGGATTCAGGCTGGCGGCGCCGATTGCTGTAGATGCAGATGGAGTTGTGTGAGAATCTGGTGTTTTCTGGCCCAGAGAAATCTTACAGGGAAATAGCTGCAGCGGTACCAAGTGCTCTGGCTGAGCCAGCGCGTGGCAGGATGAGTATGGTGTTTCCAGATTACTGAGAAACAACATTATGGGAATCTGGGGGTTTGAATCATTTCCCTTTCTTAAATGGAAACCAAAAATCCACGATTTCCAGCCCAACCATTAAGAGTTATTCCAAAGAGAACTGAGCTCAAGTAGCAAGAAACCTTTTGCTTCAACTATTTCAAAGCATTAGTTTCAACCTTTACTGCCTTGTTATTAAAATGCATCCATTTTTTAGAAGAAATTGATTTACATTTTAAAACAGCAGAAAAGTCAGTTTGAATTTCAAAAAAACAAAAATCCCACTTGAAAATGTCAGTGGCTGAAGAGGGAAAGCTATCGACAGACGATGCTGAGAAGGCTAAAGCATCTTCCAGTTCAGTCTTTACTAAACAGATCAACTGTGAGTTGGTGTCTGACACAATTAATACTGATGAGTAAGATACCAGGCGGAGAAGGGACAGAAGACGTTCAAGCATCCTTAGCCAAGGTGGATGTTTTTGCATGGGCTGCATCATGCCAGCTCAATCCCTGGCTGCTCCAAGAGCCACCGTGTGCCACTTTGGGGCCAACAAGGTGATATTTGGATACATGACGATGCAAAAAAGAAGTAGAAAAGAGCAGAGGTAGCCCCTAAGTTTTTAAAGTGGAGGTTGGCAAATTAAGTTTACCTTGAATTTAGGGAAACAAGCTGAGAGCAAAGAAAACCTATACGAACACCTGGAAGAACACAGAAAAATGAGCAACAGCCAACTTGAATTTGTAAAGACCAAATTGGGTCAAACCAATCTAATTTCCTCCAATGACAGCGTGGCAGGGCTGGTGCTGGAGGAAGATGCAGGAGATGTCATCTGTCTTTACTTCAGGAAGGCTTTTCAAGCTGTCTGCCATGACATTCTCATCAGCACGCTGGGAAACAGCTCTGTATTGCAATTTGGCTCTACCTGGAGAGGGATTATCAATGGCTCCCTGTCAGGGAGGGATGCGTCTACCAGGGGTCTCCTGATCTGGTACAATTTGATATTTCAATTAACCTCCCGGATGATGGAAGAGGGAAGATGTTTATTAGATCTGCAGAGGGCTCTCCCCCCAGGAAAGGCTACCAGCACTTTGGAGGGCACGAAACCAAACCTTCAGACCAAGACTTAAGCCCCAGTGATGAGAAATGGGAGAGAGGGCCTGAGTCACCCTACAATCCCAATGAAATTCAGAGAGGAGCAGAGCACAGCTCAGCAGAGAGTCGCTCGCACAAACACCAGATGGGCTACAACGGGCTGGGCAGCAGCTCGGCAGAAAAAGATCCAGAGCTGCATTTGATGCGAAGTGGAACAGACTGCGGCGACAAAGGTGAAGGGCTGACGGCAGTGTTGTCGTAGAGATGGCTCACAGCTTTCTTCAGACAGCGATGAAGTTCAGAAGCTCTCTGGGGCCTTCCGCCCTCATTTTTTGTTCAAGGGTTCGGGTCCAGAAAAAGCTACTTTTGCTGCCATTGGTTCAGGTTTAAATACGTGTACGTTTCCGCCAGGAGGTTTCCACTTTGCTTTGTTCTTCCAGCACAGCATCAGTTCATTCTGTGCCCGACACTGCCTGCCTGGCTTTTTTTTTTTTGATCTTTCATGTAGAGCCAGGGATTAATATAGTTTCAACACCATTTTCAGAAAATCAGCAAATTGCATTTGTGTCTCCCTGGAGGCTGCAGGCTCCAGAGCAGCCTTCTCCTTCGGCGAGACGTGGAGCAATGGGGCTCCTCCGACGGGCTGCGACCACAGACCTGCCAGGAGGAGGAAGATTCACAGCCTCTCAGATCCCACTGACGGCTCTATCCTTCAGCAACTCCGCCGTAAACATGCACACAGCAATAACTGCATGCACACAGAAAAGGCTGTTGCTAATAGATTGTACTGCTTGTTGCTACTCTGCTACGAATGTCCTGCTAATTTTTTGTTTTCACCAAATTTTCCACTTGAAATATGAGAGAGGAAGCGAAGCCGTGAGTTGCATCGCTGAGGAGATGCAGAGCTGCTGCTTCGCCTCTGGCTCCGTGGCGAAGGGGACTCAGAGCTGCTGGGATCACTGCTGGGTCCTGCGGGGCCCCGACCATGTCCCGTGTGAAATGTCCTCACCGGCAGCTGGCGTCACGCAGAGCCTCATCCTAGGCTGCAGTACCACGAGAAATAGAAGATGGGGCTGCAAGTCCTAAGGCCACGTCGAAAGGAGGGGTTGCCCCTGGTGGCTCTGCAAATATTGTAAAAAGAACAAACACAGAACTACCCCAACCCACAGCCCAAGCCCTAAAAATAAGGACTGATGCTGCTAGTCTCGGGAGGTGGGGGCTTTGGAGAGAGAACCAGAGATGACAACTGAGCAAGCATCACCATTTTAGAGGCATGCTGGCTGAGCACCAAGGTCAAAATGACGAAGGCTATTTGTTTCACTGCGAAGCCAAACTTTCTGTCTCCCTGGTGCACCTTCCTCTAGCCATATTTTATGCAAACCCCTGTCCTGGGTGCTCAGCTGCGGAGCAGAGCAGGGAGGACACAGGCAGCAGAGCTGCATCCACCCCTGTTGCTGGTGGGCAGTGCCCGGCACGGAGATTTAAAGGCTGGAGCAGAGAAATCCTTTAAATCCAGACGTGCAGTGTAGGAACAAGAAAGGCAAATGGGTAACTGGGAAGCGTTTTGATGCTGGGAAGGAATACAAATCAGAAGGGCTGCCGGAGCTTTGCTCTACAGCTCTTGGCATGTTGTTGTTGAGATGCCTGAATCCTGCCATTTTCAATTGACTGAATTATCTAGGAAACAGCAGCAGGGGCAGCTCCCAACGCCAGCATTTCGGGGATGCTCACGCCTGCCTGCCCAGCCTCTGCAGCTGAAGCACCACGAGGTGGTGGGGCAGAAGCCCCAGCCAAGCCCTGGCCCCCCTCTCCTGCAGACACCCCACGCTGCCCCACGGGCACGGTGGGGCTGGAGGTGAGGGGCAGGAGCTGCTCCAGGAGGAACTGAGCAGGGTTGAACCCAGCAAAACGCCCCGGTCTCAGGGGAAGGAGAGGGGGCCCTGCAAGTCAGATGCCATCAGAGCTGCATCTGAAGGCTGAGAGACTGCTAATGCTGCCCTTTTGGGGAATTGCCAGAAAATCGCCAAACCCAAGAGCAGGCGTGAGCGTGTACGGGGCCGGGTGAGCGTGCACGGGGCCGGGTGAGCGTGCACAGGCGGCTGCTGATGGAGAAGGAGTGAGCGAGAGGCAAAGGCTGGAAGTGTTTAAACATGCAAACACACATCCCCTCTTAACAATCAGCACGGATGGAAATATTGATGGTTGCATTAAAAGTAAATATATTTTTAATTAAATCATTTTCCCCTTCTCCATTCAAGGGGCGTGAAAGCACTCATAAAATTAAAGTGCTGCATGATTTTTTTTTCCTCTCTCTCTCTCCTCTGCCACAGCCACTCTCCCTCCCCGTTCTCTCTCCCTTCCCACCACCAGCACCACCCCACAGCACCGCCGGTTTGGGGCTCTTTAACCCCTTCCCGGCACCTGGCAGACCTCAAGGTGCAAGCACAGGAGCTGATCCACTCCCTGCTCTCTCCTCCTCACCCCCAGCCCCAGCTCTGGCACAGCTCTGAAGGGCTCATTAATCAAAAGGCAATTAATTCCCCATCATGGGGGCAAATAACAGATACAGACGTTCAATAGCCGCCTTTTTCCACGCTCGAGCGTTTCTCTGATTCCTGCAAACTGAAATAAAAAGAAGCCAAAGCAAAAGAAACACCAAATGATTAAACGCTTCATTAACATCCTGCAAGGCGGGGAGGCCAGGGCTTATCCGTCTCTGTCACCAGAGAGACAAATAGTTCAGAGGTGGCGGAACCGTCGCCAAAAGCAGGGTGCAAATTGGGGTGCGAGGCCCTGGGAGGTCCTGTGAGCAGGAAATGCCCTGCAAAACAGGGCTATTTCCCCCCCAAATGGGCAATAAAGCCTTTTTTGCCTTTTTTTTTTTCCTTCTTTCCCTGCTTGGCCTCCAGGCAGTGAGGTGGGAAGATGCTCAGCCATTCCCCACATCACCCTAACCCCACATCCCTGCTCAGCTCCAGTACCTGGCCCCACCGCACATCCCTCCCACAATTCTCCTTCAAATACAACGAGCGAGCAGGTTGATGGCATGGGAAGGAACTGCTGCTCCTTGTCATTGTGCTGCTGCAGAGTCAAGAAATGACTAAGAGTTTTGATACACAAAACCCTCGGTTTGCTCAGCCCCCGTGTCCCGATCAATTAGCTGATGATCGCTGCCTATAGAAGAATTAAGGGTAAACTATGATATTACTTATTTAATCACCGAACTCACAAAAAACAAGGCACACGATTCAAATGCTCAGTTGGTATCATTAATCACGGTTTGTAGCAGAAAATAATTTTATATTATTAAAGCAATTACCATGTAATCATTTATGTTGGCAAAAATTCATTAATCTTTATTCATTATTCAATCAGATTGAATTATTTTAGCCTATTCCATCTAACTTGCCACTTCAAAGCGGTGAGAAAAAAAAAAAGGAAAAAAAAAGTGACAAAAGAAACTTTTTCTAATTCCGAACTATAAGGCTTGGCAGAAATTACTTCCAAATATAATTAATGTGAAAGCATTGTGTCTGCAGGAGGGAAAGCAGGGATGTCGTCCTTTCCCCAGAGTTTATTTGCTGCTTCTCTGTACTTTGGGCTGCAATTCCCAAGGGCTCGGCGCTCACAACTCAGAGCCGGGTTTGGGTTTGCTTTTTTTTTTTTCTTTTTCTTTTTTTTTTTTTTTTTTTTCCCATTCCCTTCTATTTAATCACCTGAATAAATTGCCAGATTGTGTGTTCAGGAACCAGCAGCTCTCCTCGTGAGCCTGATGGGCAGATTAGCAGAAAACTCAACCGCACGGAAAGAGAGGAGAGGAGCACGGTGCTGCCCACCGAAACGCCGCCAGCCCCACGGGCACCTCTGGCTGTGGTTTATACCTCTGAGCCTTCCCCCTGAAAATCAAAGCTGTGTAGGAAGCTGAGCTGTGCCAATCTGGGTCAGGCTCTTATCTGCCGGCAAGCAAAAAGGAAATTGGCCCAAGTTTTCTTTTTTTTTTTTTTTATCTTCTGAGATGAGTGAAATCGCAGTGCTCATTATTGGAGTTATTTTACTTTAATAGTCAAAGAGGTTGCCGAAGATCTTTTGATTTTATATCCATGAATTTATCTTGATAGTTTCTCCTCCATGGGAAAAAAAAAAAAAAGGGGGTGTCGGGGGGGGAAAAACAAGCAATTAATCCCCAGGAGACCACAGTTTCAGGCTCCTTAGCATGCCACTTACAAACCGTGTGGCTAAACCCTGTTTTGGTTGGTGAGCAGGTTTCTCTCTAGTCCTTCTCCCCAGGGAAACACAAATTTGTCTTCAAAACGTCACTGCAAAGTAGGACAGTAATGTTAATGCTATTTTGCTGCTAAGAGAGAGTGTGAGCAGTTTGCCCAAGGTAGCTGAGGGGGCGTGTGATGGATCCAGGCGTAACACCTGGGTCTCCAGCTTACCCTATCCCTGGCTTGCTCTGAAGTCCTGTGTTGCCCCAAATTCAGGGCAATGCAGTCCCCTCTGCCCCAGGGGACAGCCTGGTGGCCCTGTTGTGGCACCAGGTCTGGGTGGTGCTTGAATTCCTGTCCCCTGCTGCTTGAGCTGCTTTCTGTGCTGGGTAGACACCGATGAGGAGAGACACCTCTACCAATTTCCCCTTCTCTGTACCATGATTCCAGCTCAAACCCTGCCTTTCTGTGGTCCACGTGAATTATCCTGAATTTCCTGGGAGTTTCAACCCTCCCCTTCCTGCTGCAGCCCATAGGACCTGCACGGAGCGGCGTGCTGACCCCCATGGGTGACATCTGTGTTTCTGCTGCTCCCTGGTGCGGGCTGGCAGGTGGCCGAGGGGAGGAGGATGATGGAAAGCAGAGCCATCATAAAGCAAATTCTATAGCATTTCCAGAGCTCCCCAGAGGATCTACGAGTGCTATCCCTTTCTAGATATCTGATCTCCATTTAATCCTTTTCCCCATGGCTGTACAACTGTAGCTCCTGCTTCCTCGCCCCTTTACTCCAGGTTGGCATCCCTCTGATACGACACCGGAGCAGGACAAGGGTTACTGGTTTCCACTTTCCCCATCACTTTCCATCCCCAGCTCTCCCCAGGGCACGCTGGCACGGCACCACGGGGTCAGCAAAAGCGGCCAGTGCAGCCCACCCAGGGGCTGACTCCCATCACCCCAAAAGCCGTCATTTGGATTTCCGAGGCAGAAGCAGCAGCTTCGCTGGATGCGAGAGGCAATTCAGCCTCAACATAAATAACAAAAACAACAAAAAAAAGAGCAATATTGTTTTCCTTTGGCGCATGTAACAGGTTGTCATGGGGAAGGCGTGTGGGCTTTTTCGCTAAGGGAGCAGCGCTGCTGACCTTTGGAGAGCGTTTGCTCAGAGCCAGCTGCTGCGTTCGGCTCATCCCCGGGCTGTGCGAATCCACAGCCTCGTGGATTGAGCAAGAGGAGGGTCGGCCCCGTCACCCCTCCGGGGGGAAAAAAAAGGCTGGAAAAACCTGAGTGCACCTCCACGCTCCTGCCAGAGCCAGCAGCCTCTGCCACGCTGTCCTCAGGAGCTGGGGCTAGCACTTGGCATTGCACAGAAGTCACCGAGTCCCTGGAAAAACGCCCCCGTTGGAGGGAATTCTAAAGATCAGCTGGAATTTGTCCAAAATCAGGTCTATAGCATGGCTCCTAAACACAGACCTGTAGCTGAGCCTGAGCTCTACACCTGCGAGGCTGCGCTCCAGCACCAGCAGCAGTGCGCCGCGTTGTGCCTGATGGAGACAACACGGGGCCCTCGGCTCTCAGTGCCTCCAGGGCTTGGCAGAGATTCCCCCCGTGATTTCAGGGGCTTTATCCACTTGTCCAGATTCTGGGAAAACTCCGGGGGATGCATGCTGACACCTGGCCTCCACCCGGTGTGGTTTGGGACACGCGGTTTGGCAGGGGAATGGGGACAAGCCACAGGGATCAGCAGCAGGAGGGAAATGAATGCAGGCAAACCAAAACATCCCGAAATCACAGAAATTAAAGCAGATTGGGGCAGGTCCACAAAGCTTTAATGTGCAGGGAAACTACTCCATTTTTAGACAGTTTCCCTGCATGTCCCTCTGCAGACAAGCCCCTTGCCCACCGGCTGGGGGTGCAGACACCTCCATGCCGACCACTGGCAAAGCTCCTCTGGGGGCTTCTGGTTACCCAACACACCCTGGCTCCAGCAAAACATTTACCTGCCCATTTTTCCCTTAAAATTTCCTGCACATTTCCCTGGAAATAAAATCCTGCGTGAGACAAGCTCCCGGGACATCCCAGGAGGGAACGGGGACTTTTGCAGCTGCCAGGCAGGGATGAGGCTCGGCACGGGGCTGGGGGAGGGCTGGCTGCAATCACATCTCCCACCCATTTTGCAGGCTTGGTTTAGTGCATCTGCGGTATGCTCTGGAAGCAGCTTAAAGAGATTTTGATAGCATTGCTGGGAGAAAATGAACCTGTTAATGCTGCTATTTGCCGCAAAAAGGATTCACGCCCAGAACACTTTCTCACAGCAATGATCATTTTTAGCTGTGAGAATGAATTAGCCTTCCACTGAAAAGCTATTTGCATGGGAAAGAGGTCAGCTAGGAGCAGGAAACCGATTATTTGGGGGTAAGGCCCTGTCCTAGCCTTGAGGCGACGTGGGTTTCACTCTCATTTTTAACTCTTCATCTCCTGCCACCCCCTGCACCCTCAAAACCCACTCCCCTCCGCGTCCCAGAGCAAAGGGGCCCCGGGGGCACCACGAGGGCTTTTACCATCCCCGCAGCCAGCCATCTCGCTAATAAAAGCTCTGGGTTTATGCTGGCAGGACCAGTTCATTTAATCATCCTCCGATTGCCAGCTTGCTTACAGCAATTTGAGGATGAATAGCGCGGGAGCGGTGCTGCTAACCCCGGGCACTGGCTCGGCCGCGCACCCGGCCCCACGCACCGAGCCGCCTGGCGCTGAGCAAGGCCCACGACCCGCCCGGCTCCGCTGCCAGGAGTTAATTGCAGGCAACGTTTCAACAGGAAAGAGGCCAAAAAGATAATTATCCCGGAGGCTGCAGTTCTCAGCTTGGTTTGTAAGGCCACCGGGAACGGGGTGGGTTTGGTCTCCCGGGAATAAAGCTCTGCCCAAGGAGCAGCTCTCCATCCAGGACCCCAAGGAGGGGCACTCTGGGGGCATTTCACAGCTCGGGGACTTGCTGAGGAAGGGCACAGAGGCTCTCAGGTGGTGGTGACCCCAAACGAGAGCCTCCCAAGGTCCACCTTGCTCAATCAGAGGGGACACGATCCCTGCAACCATGGCACGACAGGCTACAGGTCTGCTTTGCCTCTCCAGTGGGCTCCCCTCGCCCTGTAGGGTGGCAACCAACTTTTCTCGAGCCCACCATTTATTTCCTTCTCCAACTTCCCGCATTACTAATTATCTGAAGGAGATTGATAAACCCGCCAGTTGCAGCTCTGGTTAAAGGTCACTTACCGCGGTAATAAGAAGTGCAGAAATCAATAGCCATAAATAGCGGTTGGGAATCAAATTCCCCGAACACTACTTTAAGTAAGGAGAAGGTTTAATTACGCCGTCGTCTGGCTTACTTTGCCCTGGAGGAGCAGGATGCAAGAACTCCAAGGGTTCGGCCGGTGTTTTATTCCCAGTCCTGGCACGGGGCATGAGGAGCACAGGGCACCGTGTGAGCCATCCAAAGGCAGCGCAGCTTCGCGCCACGTTTAACTGCAGGCAGGGTTTTAACGCTGCCTGTGCCACCCAGAGTGAAAGCTGTGCATGATTTAAAAACAGGCTGGAGCCAGCCAAGTAGGAACAGGTGGAAGGCAGGCAAAAAAGTAAAATGATTCTTTTTTTTTTTTTTTTCTGAAAGCAAACAAAGGTTTGGACTTGGGATTGACTCAGCCCTGCACTGAGCTGTGGATGGCCCACGCGGCAGCTCACGGGTGCAGGCAGAGGGGGTTCTCAAAGGGATTTGGGGCGGGGGAGCTGAAGCCACTCACACGAGCAGTGCCCATCGCTCCGCAGGTCTGCAGCTCCGCTAGGGGTGGACGTGACTTCTGGACGGGTTGTTAAGCTGGAAAAATGGCAGTGTCAGGTTTTGTTATTGTTAGACACAAACTACTGGAGCAAGCCCTGAGGGAAGGCATTTGCATGTCTTGGGAGTGATGAATGCTTGCACAAACCTGTCTCTGCCATGCCCAGGTACCCCGTTTGGAGCAGGCGCACTGACCCAGCACTTGTACCTGACCCTAACCCTGGGGTGGGTGTGTGAAGTTTTCCACAGGGTCAGGCTTTGCTGGGTGTGCAAATCCCTGCCTCCAATCAGCACCCAAGCCCTTTCTATTCCTGGGAAGTTTGAGAGAGAAACTCCAGCCGGTTCCCTGGCGCTGCCTCCCGAATAGCCAGACTCCAATGGGAGCGAGAAGTTCAACCCCAGGAAAAATACTGGTGAAAAAGCCCAGGGAGGTTGAGCTTGGCAGCGTTGCTGCTTCCAAGAAACTGGCTTTTCCTCCAACACCTGCTCCCACACCTGGACCCGGACTGGGGCTTGGGCAGCCCTGTCCTGCATTGCCTGCGCGCTGCGTGGGGCCGGCACTGCAGCAAAGTGATGCTCCACTGCTCGCACACAGGACTGATATACTAATATACCTGCTCTGGTAAAACACACAGGAACGCTGAAAGCAGAGCAGGGAAATGCTCAACCACTCCTCCCTCAAGGACTGATACCCGCAGGGCATCCCAAGTTTTGGCCACCTCAAGCTTGCACAGTTTCAAGGAAAAGGCTGTGACAGACCCTTTGCTGCAGGGCAGCTCCAGAGCCCTGCCCTGGGTTACCAACATCCTCCATCAAGCTGGGCCCTCTGCTCTGACACCTCCTTGGCTTCCCAAAATCCTGCACTTCCCCCCAAATCGCCCTGGCACAGCACCCATCCTGCTGCCTTCCTCGCAGCACCTGCCTGCTTGTGGCTGGTGCAGCCCGCGGTGCCTCTCCAGCTATCAGGGTATAAATATGGTATGAGATAAATATTGTCACGGCACATTACCCTGGTCCTTCCTCACCAGCACACACTGCAGACAGAGTTATGCATCTATTTATATGTGTGTATATATCTAATTATACTATATAAACTGTATATTCAACCCTCCATTGTGTATATTTAATTTAAACGCCGGCTAATTGCCCTCAGTAAATATATATGGGGATTAACAGTATTGAAATTAAATTTATTGGTAATCCCCTTGAAAATAAACAGAGAAAATAAAACAAACTCGGAAAATAAAAGCAGAGGGCATCGTGTTTTGGGTGTTGGGCTCTTTTCACTGTACACGAGGCTTTGGTGCATGAGGGGATCGGGGGCTCCAAGACCTCTCCACAGCCCCCTGGCTCCATGCAGCCGCTCCCCACGCCAGCTGGCCCGGCAGATTGGTGATGGGCTCGGGCGCCTTCCAGCCCAGGGTCAGCGCCTCGAATACGGCCCTGGCCGGCGGTGCCGTGAAGCTATTAGGGCCGAGCAGATGTTTGATGGTGTGAGAGGAATGGGCTGCGGGGCTCGGGCCGGCGCTGGTGTGCAGGTGTTGGCGGCGCAGAGCAGCATCCCCACGGATAGATCCTGCCAGCCCCGTCGCCAAGCCGAAATCAGGAGCAGAGGGGGCTGTCCTGGCATCAGGAGTCCTCTCCGTGTCAGAGACAGTTCATTTCTCCCCATTTTTATCCTCCTCCCAAGGAGGTGCTGCTCGGTGACTGTGATTTGGGGGAAAACCCTGTGCTCCTGACCCAAAGGGATTTGCATTCAGCACACGGAAACATGCTCTGAGCAGTGCTGGAGCCGGCTGCTGTCGGACCGAGATGGTTTGTAGCCTCCATTATCGCAGAGGTTTTAAAGACGAAGCTTGCCGAGCTTCTGCCAGGGTTGTTTGATGCCAAAATGGTCTCACGCAGCAGATTATACAGCAGGCTCAGTGTGCAAAAGGAGTTACACGGAGCCCAGATCTGTCACTGACAATTGGGCTACACGGAGACTTCCTCCATCTGATGCCTCAGATCTTCCCCTGCTCCTTTTGGGTTTGACAGGAAACCCCTGACGATGCTAAAATCTGCCGTTTAATGGTTTTGCAACATTATCAGTCCACGCAGCCCTCCCGGCTGCTGCGCCGCTAATTGCTTGGTTGCGATATTTTCTGTCCTGCTCCTTCAGGCTGGCAATGGATGTGTTGGTGCTCGGGGATGAGGGACCTGTGGAGCTTTCAGCCTGGGTCCAGAAGGGATCTTGGGCCTTTGACCCTTGCCATAAACCCTCAGATCTTGATTTGATTTTAGATTTTTCCCCAGCAAGACAACGATTTCTATCCACCTGCCTCAGATCATTAATTTGTTTAATCCCACGCCTCACCAGTTTGCAGGCCTCTGCCTTCCTGGGGGGGCTCGGGGGGAAGCTGCTGCTCCGAGGCCAGCCCAAAGCGCCCCGCAGAGCTGCCCTGCTGCATGGGGAGATGTCAGCAGCCCCCACAGGACCCCTTCTGCCCTCTCCTCAGCCCTACAGGGTTCCTCTGGACACCAGAAAGGTGGCCAGCCCACAGATGTCTTTCCTTTCTTTCCTTTTGCACCATTTTTCCCTTCCAGGCACCTCCTTTTTCTCTGCAGATCCCACAGGGAAAGGCCGTGGCGCCTGTTTTGGGTCTGTCTGTTAAATTAACATCCTAGCAGCTCTCCTGGTTAATTAAGGAGAGCAAAAGGCAGAGAGCAGACCGGTGCTTCCCCGGGCGCTCCTGGGTCTTTCCACTTGACTCAAAGATCTGTCCTTGGGACTGAAGCCAAAGCAAGACGGCAGCGATGACTGTGGTGACCCAGCGATGTCCAACATCAATCTCCTTGGACTGCAGCAGCATTTGGGGCGGATTTGGGCCTATTTCCTCCCATTTGACAAGCCCTCCATCCCGGCTGCTCCTGGCGTGGTGTCCCATCCATGCAGTTGCAGGAATTGCCGGTGTCCTGTCCCCTGCGTGGCGCTGGGCTCCTTGTCCTCACTGTCCTCTCACCGTGGCCTCTGTGGGCCAGCTGCCACCGAGTCATTTGTACCCAGAAGAAAGCCCATGTGCTCCTACGTGGCCCTGTGCCCTGGCCAACTGCCTCCTTCCAGCCTCCAAAGCGAGCTGCAGGAAAACCAACCCGTCAGTCATGGAAGCCTCCTCTCTCTTTGGACCGGAGCAACTTGTTTGAATGGGAAAAACAAAACTAAACACAACAAAAAACCAAAAAGCACCACCCTTGGATCTCTTAATTTGACAGGGCTGGGAGCTAGCAGATGAATATCTTAAATAACTAATGGTGACTCAGAGGAGCGTTAAACAAAGATAACATTGTCACTTCTTCTCTGTTCCTCTTTTGTTTCTCACTCTTCAGCTTTCCTGCCGGTTTATTATCTCCTCAGTTTTCCTTCTGATGATCTTGTTACTATGACAGGATGTATATTATCTTTGGCAGCCTCTTCCAAACGTATGACCTGTTGTATCAATGCACGGCAGGCGTAAACAAGACAAATGCATGCAGAGGAAAAAAAACACCTCGGGAAGGGATGTGACGGCGAGAGGAGGGCTCCGTTTGTCAGCTCGGGGGGTTTGGTGGATCGGGTGTGTGGGCGCCCCGCGTTCAGTGTCTGAGAGAAGCTCCAGGTGGGAGGGTTTCCTTTCTTCCACCAGCTTTCAAAAGGGAACCTCCAGCAGCCTGGTTTCATCAATTTTTATTAATTTTCAAAATTCATAAATTTCATAAAACCCAGAAACTGCCCGTTTCATAAATTTGCGCATTGCCGAATCCTTCCTAAAGCTTTGCTCCAAAACAGCTACATTTTCCACAGGCTAAGACAATCTGGGTGCCATACTGCATGAGATCTGCAGCTAAAGGCAGCGTTATCAAATTTGGGACAAATTGATAGCAGCAGCAAGCACTGCTGGCACCGCCACGAGTGCTCGCATTCAGAGCATCGCTGGAGCTCCACGGTCACCAGCCTTCAAACCCTGCAGGGAGCCCAAACCCATCCCATCGACAATAAAACGTGCACAAGGAGGGGATCACCCACCACGGGAGCAAACCAACCCCTTTGCTTTACTGAAACTTCTTCAAAGATGAGAAGTGTCTGGGTGAAAGTCGCCGGTCTGGTCTGTCTTTTGGTATAAGTCAGTAAAAAGCCTCGGGGAAAGTGGGAAATCTCATTAGGGATTAACTTGGGATCAAATGTGAGCGCCCAGGTGATTCTGACAGGCCAGGTCAGTCCGAGGGAAAATTGCCCGACGAACAGAGCCACCTCAGATGTCTTTGAAGAAAAGCACCGCATGAAATTTTGATATTACTAAGCATTTAATAGATCTAATTTACAAAGCAGCGTTGCTCCCTATTCCCCGAGTGCTAAAAATCCTGCAACCCATTTCTTTACAAGAACGACTTCAATTCATTCATGGGCTTTAATGCAGCAAGCTGTTTAACAGCTGCAAAAAACGTCTGAGGACAGGAAGACTGAGCCCTGCAGAAGTGTACCAGGCTCTGCTGCACCTTCAGTGTGTCGGGGGAGTTATGGAGCCCTGCTACAACACGAGGGACCAGAGCTTTTTTCACTCTGCCACAGCCCTACCACAACATCTGAAGTCATCACAGAGATCCTTGATCACTGGACAGCCGTCAACGGGGCAGGCAGCTTCTGCTCAGGGGTCTACAGATGGACTGCACCCACTGCATGACCTGGGTGCACTTCTCCAATGAGGTTCTCCTGATGAGATTTGTGCTCCCCAAGGGACCTGCAGCTCCCGTGCCTTACCCCGTGGGTGGTGGGGGGCCCTGCGGTGTGCGGTGCTCGGCTCCTTCCCGCAGGTCGTGCACGGCATCTCGGCAGAGACGTGGGCAGGTGGCGTTGGCACCGCTGCCTCCTGAGGTCAGAGCTTGGTCCTTTGTGACCCAAAGCCCGGAGTTCTGCCTGGCGTGGCAACCCGATGTCACAGCAGCAGCAAACATCCCTGCCCCTGGCCCCTAGCACCAGGGTGGATGGAGCCCGGCCCCGCGCAGAAGTGTTCTGAGGACGTCAATCGTCAGGAAGGACCCAACAGAAAAGTACCCAGGATTTTGGTGAGTCTTCCAAGGACATCAGGTATTTTAACGACCACTGAAGCGGATTTTCTGATCCATTTTCCATTTTGGATTGGGGGCCATACTGGTGAGCACTGGGAATCACTCCCACACATGCCTGGTGTTGTGCCTGCGTGCTCCGCTGCAAAGCCTGCCCACCAGCAACGAAATCCTCGCCCCAAACCCTCCCAAACCCTCCTCTCCTGCTCCAAAGAGCTCTTCAAATACATCAGCCAGAGCCCTCCCACAGCTTTCCACCACAGCACAAGCCTCGCTCTCTGTTTTCTACCTGGAAATTGAAAGCCACCGTGTTCTCAGTGAACCCAACTGGAAATAATTTGCCTCTTACCCCGACGAATCTCTTATCTGTGAAGGCTGCGAGCACCCACAAAGAGTTTACAGGAGTGCCTTGATCAGGCAAAGACATGCGGTTTCAGAAGCTTTCTCTAACCAGAGTCTCTGAATGCACCGTGTGTTAGAACAAGTTGAAAAAAGGTAATAAGCATGTTTAACCAAAAAAAAAAATAATAATAAAAAGCAAAACAAAGCAAAAACGAATTTTCTTTTCATAGCAAATGCTTAAGAAGAATTTCAGAAATGATTTCTGTGCATGCTGCAATACAAGCAAGGAGATAAAAGAGACAAAACCCTTCTCTTCCCAGTTGGATTTCATTTTGACCAAAGAACAGCCTTTTTTCTCTTGATCCATTCTCCCTCTTCCCTCTGTCGCTGCAAGCTGGGGAAAGGGAAACTATAGAAGAATGGGGAAGAAAAATGAAAATGCCTGTTTCACGTTGCTGGCTGTTTTGGGCTTGCATTTGTTTTGGAGGTGGAAGCAAGCACCATATGCAGTGCAAGAATGGGACGGCAATGGTGAGAAAATGGTTAGGGATTCAGGAGACTTTCCCCATGCCCTGCTCCTTCTCTGATTTCAAGGTTGAAGTTGTAGGGGCACGTCCCGAGGCAATTTCCATGGGATTTCTTATCCCACAGGAGGTGCAGGCTCAGCTATGAGGCATCTCTGTCCCTGATCCACTGCTAGGGCTTGTCACCCCAACTGGGCAGTGTTGATCTTGTCAAAGCTTCTGGGGGCAAGTTCTGGTTCTCTGTAGGAGGCCAGGCCAAAAGCATGCCAAACTAAGCTGGCTGGAATGGTCCCTGCCTCTGTGATTAAGGGGATTCATAAATATTCAGCGCTTCTTGGCAGCTGGGAGTGCTTCAGTTGTTCTGAGCATCTCAAGGGGGATGGGAAAGGCAGAATGAGCCTTAGTATTTCTGACACCCCGCAGAGACAATGAACCAGGGAAGGAGAGTGCTCATCTTCTTGCAGAGAAGCGTTTCACGTAGGGTGATTTTAATAATTCAGCCTTCGACTGGTCTGTTTAAATGTTTGATGCCTGCGAGTTGATTTAAGATCTGGCCTCCTACGAATCCAAGGAGCAGGATGCTGGTTGGGTGCTGCCTGCCTTCCTCATCAGTGGTTTAACCGTGTTACCATGGTGTGGCCCAAGCCTGAATAAGAGCACAGATTTCTTCCATCACTGCACGAAATTCTGGCTCTCTCATGCCATGGGGGACCATCAACCATCCCATCCTGCTTTGTGTTTGAAAAGAAAGGAAGAAAGAAAGACAGAGAAGTAGCACTGATGAATAAGGATTAAAAATGCGTAATTACATTCTGCTCGTATCAGAGACACTGACCAATGCCATGGCAAAATGGATGGAAATCAGGCACCACTCATGAGAACATTGGCACAGAAAGGATCCCGGGTGCCTTGGGTCTCCACCAGCTGCAATCAAACCATGGTGGAGTCTCAGAGCCAGAAGGCTGTGCCAAACATGCTTTGAGTTAGGTGAAGTTGGGAGCAGCATCAAAAGAACCTCACCATTTCCATCTCTCGCAGCCATTGCCACTTTGCCACATCCAGAAATTCTCCATCCCATAGCTAGAGTTTTCCATCAGCTTCGTTCACAAGAGACCCTTCACTTCCATGCGAGATCCTGATCCTGTAAGCCCTTATTCTAAATTATCCATGAAATGCACGGGCATGAGTTATGCATGAGATGAATTATCCATGAACTGGGTTGGTCGCCTTCTCCCTCTGTCAACTCTGTAGGTTTCTGCCAGGTATCAAAGCACGGAGGAAGAAATGTAGGCCTCCTTGCCTTTTTTCCCCAAAAAGCACCTGCATTTTACACCGCGATGTACATAACCTGGGAGAGGGCTTAAATATTCAGTGGCTCATGATGGAAGAACACAGAGAGCTGCACGGAGTGCAGCAGGTCAGCCTTTCCCCGAAGATGCAGTTTCAGATCCTAAATCCACTCAGTGGTTATTCACTCCTGTAAGGAGAAATAGCTCCAGGAATGACGGAGACAACTTGCCTGTCTCTGACAACACACACCCACACCCAGGCTGGTGGTTAAGTGTAGTCATCTATGAACTGGAGCTGGAGATTTGAGTCTCTTCTCTGTGACAAACAAGGCTACGTTTTAACTTTTTGGTGGATATCTATTTCTGATTTTCTATCATGAAAATCTGTGCTGGAGCTGTGCTACCCTTCTCGACGTAACTTTTACTGAAGTTGGTCGGATTGAAGAAGTGTGCGAGAGGGAGAATTGAGCGAATTAAGATTTTTTTTCAGAGCGAAAAAGCATTTTTAGAGAACTCCTGAGCAGCTCCACCACCCTGCTAATCCTGTGCTTTGTCCCTAGGCACGGCCAGCCAAGATGATGGCACCAGCTCCCGCGGGCGCAGCTGAGCGCGCCCTCTCGCACAGCTCCCGGGCCATCAGATACATCTTCCTCGACGGCTGCAAGAACATCTCCACGTCTCACGCCCTGGCCAGCGCGGGTGCCCACAAGATCTACAAAGTGTCCGCCTCCGGCCGCCCCGAGGTGAAACACATCCCCAGCACGGCAGAGGACTGCTGGCCTCCCCTTCCCGCTTCCCTCCCCATGTTTGTCTCCTTTCCCATTCACCCCGAGAAGCAGAGCAAGGGTTCAGGACACTTTCTTCCCCCTAAGAAAAGGCTGCCAGTGTTTCGGCAGCTGTGTGGGGAGGACGTGCCGGGCATGGCCCCGGGAGGTGCACGTCTCCAAACCTCAAGCCAAGGGCAGAAAGAGCCGCCCTGTGCCAAAGCGCCGAGGGAGACCAAGAAAGGCTGGAGGAAGAGGCAGGTGGTGGGGTGCTCCCCTTGTGACAAGGCATGAACTGACTCTTAGGTAGCTTCTAAATAAAACATAAGGTTCTTGGTGTCCTTACATTATCAGGAGGTCTGCGGAGATGTAATGTGAGTTCGGATTCACTGATGGTGAGGGTGGCAAAATGGGAAGAAGGCAAGGTGTGGTATCTGCTGCCTGGGATACCCCTTCCGCTCTTCTGGGGACCAGGGCTGCCTGCCAAACGAACAGACTGGAAGATTGTATGAGGGTGGCCATATAGCCCCATCCATTTCTCTCAATGCCCCTGGCATGCTGGAGAGAAAGGAACATTTCCTTCTCCACCTCCCGAAACCCAGCAGCAGCTCTGCGCTGACACCCAGCGCCCCTTCACCCGGCACCCTCTCCAGCTGCTGCTCTTGGAGAAAAACCCTTTGTTAGTAGACAAAGCATTGCATGCAGGCTGCGACGGAGCAAGCACCAAACACTATGCAGGAAAATGAAAAACATGACAGGGAGAAGAAAGCAAATGAGATTTCATGGCAGTGTCTAGGAGGGACTCTGGGAGATTGTCACTGCTTAAGTCTAGAGACTGGGAAATGGTGACAGTTAGAGGAAATGCCCCACAAAGAAAAGGTAAAAACATCATTGGACCCGGGTGTTTGGGTACATTTATGACTCTTAGATGTGCTCCTGGAAGAAACAATTTACGTGTGGAAGATCCCAGCTCCAGACCAGCTGGGACCTTCAGAATGGGAAGCAAAGAGAGGAGGCGGTGGGGACTGCGATGGTTCGAAGCCTAATGAGGGAAGGGATGCTACTCGGAGGCCTTGGAGGAAAACAGGGCAATCAGAAAACAGGAGGAAGACCAGATGGGGGGAAAACCAGATCTGCACATGGTTGGAAACAGGCAAGTACCTGCGAGTGGGGACTTGTTAGGAAAATGTGGTGAGCCTGCTGTTTATTTGGGACGGAAGGCGGTGGTGTCTGCCAAGGGGAAAAGGGCCTGAAAAAAAGATGTTGATGGTTTAAGTTAAAAGTTATTGCTGGTCCGTTTCCTTTAGGCCGGTTACACTGTAGAAGCTCACAAGAATTGGTTGCAGGTGCCAGCACCATGCCATAAAGTGCTCAAAGAAAAGAGGTTTGAGGATTTGTCAGAGGTCGTCCCTGCAGTCAGCCAAGCACACCAGCCCAGCTGAATGCTGCTGACATGAGAAAGGCTCAAGGCTGCTGAGCTATGCATGGGAGCAGAGTTATTTACAGAGAGCAACTTCCCCACGGTGAGGTCTGGGTGTTGCTTGCTGAGATTAAGGCTAAACATTTGGTAAGAGCATTTAGAAACTGAAGGACCAAAAGGAGAAACATAATCACCACACTTGCTTCCACAACTGGAGAGTGCAGTCAGCCTAACAAAGACAGAGCGAAGGGACAGGATGGGCTGGGCTGATGGAAATAAAAGTTGCCTGGGGAATGACTCTGCAATGGGCTCTGAGGTTGTGCTGGAGACCGGGTTTAGATCTCCCCAGTCAGAATGGGACTGAGTCATCGCAGAGGCTTTAATGTTTGAGGCACAGATTGCAGAGCAAATGTTGCTTATTGCAGGCACCACTTATTCCTGAGCATGATAATAAACAGACTTTGTCTCCAAATGGTGACTGATCCAGCAAGGCACAAGGCTATTTTAGTGGTATTTCAGGGGACGTGAAGACATTACGGAAGAGGTTGACCTAGAAAATAAACGTGGGTCCGGCGATCAGAAGTTGATGCCATTTAAATTAAATGGAAGGAGATATTAAAACAGGTCCGTAGCCGAGGTTATTCGCAACGGATTTGCATATGAAATTACCAAGATGGCAACGAGGAATTTTACTGCATGCAACAAACTGGGAGTGGGACCATATGCCTGGAGTTTACCAAACACAGCACCCACGCTTCAGGAAATGGGGCAGGAGGAATCGTGAGAGCTATGGAGCCTTTATTCTGGCCTCAGAAGGATGCTTCAGTTCCTAGCCAGTTTTGCAGGTGAGCAGAGAACAGGTCCGTTGCAATGTGCTGTTATGAAGATAGGTCATACCATGGTGGCCGTGCCCGATGGCCACAAGCAAGCTCCCAGTAAGAAGACAAAACTCAGATGGGGTCTGAAACAAGAGGCAGCTCCCTCCAGCGAGCAGCCCAGGAGCAAAATGTGCCTTTGTAGGGTTGGTGCCCTTGGCAGGCAGGCACTCGGTGCTGCCAGTCCTGCAGTGAAAATGAGATTTCTCTAACAGACCTCGAATGGACCCGTGAGGACACCAGTCCAAGGCCTGGCACTAACTGGTGTCCTGCTTTGGGAAGGAGACCAGTTCTTTTAGGCATGAGAAGCCCGGTGCATCTAATCCATGTGGGGAGCAGCTCAGGCTCTGCAGCAGTGGAGATGGATTCAGTGGGTACCGGCGGAGTTCCTCCAACAATATCCAGGGGACTCATCTCTTTGGCATGCCCAATGATGGATTTGGCACAAAGAGACAGATTGGATTTAGGAAGATTGCTGTTTTCCCACAGGTGAGAGGAATCTATTTCTCCTGCGGGAGAAATTCAGTGACCTTGAGGAAGAGCCACGGCACAAAACCTCCCGTAACAGGAGCTTCTGCTCCGCGCTGGGAGCTCATCCACTGGAAGCAGCGGCAAAAAGGCAGAGATGAACTTACCAGTCATGGGTTGATGAGAGATCTCTGATGTGATGTGGCTCTGAAAAAAAGACAAGTATGATAGCAGAAGGTGTCAGGGGAGATATTCCCTTCAGAGACAGGAGACTGCTGCTGTCATCGTGGAAAGCCCTGAGGAGTTCTTGTTCAGAGTCCTGTTATGACTCCGATCAACCGTGTTTAGCAGAGATTATTTGAAACCAGAGCAGGTGGGAGAAGGGGTGGGATGAAGATCCTTCCTCCAGGACCTGCAAGAGTTTGGCTCATTCAGCCTGGCAAAAAGCAGACTGCAAAGGGAAGGGATGCAGCTGCTGCCTGAGCAAAGAGCTAAAAGAGGAACGCTTGGGGGGAGCAAGAGAGGAGTTGTTTGAGTTTGGCATTGGAAGAGATGAAGATAAAAAGACCAAGGACATGTTTCAGCTGGAATTAGAGGATCCTGCATCATGAAAGAACAAAGTTTTCTGCACCCCCCCAGTTCAGCGGAGCACGAGGTGAGAAACTGAGCAAGAATCTAGATCTGTTTAAGACAAGGAGGATGCAGCTGGTGTCTGTCACCGAGAAGGATTTCAGCTTGATGACCAGCAGATCCTGATCAGCACTCAGCCTCTCCACCCCCGGAACAGCCAGTTGCAAGATCTCACATTTTTTTGTAACGTTGTCATGTTGGTGTATGTATTTGGGTGTGTGCCCCCCTCTGTCCTCTATCAACGGGTCTGAAAGTTGCTCAATATTCTAGATTTTCTCAGCCTGAAAGGCAGAGACCTTGCAGTCTGGATGAGCCCTCCTCTCACTGACTGCCATATGGAGGAAGGACATCTCCTTCCTTCCCCAGATCAAAACCAGAGACCTGTTTCTCTTCCAGCTGGCTGGCTGAGCAATGCCTCCTTGCCCAAATAATCGAATGGCAGAGACCTGCTTGCACCTCGCAGCTCCGTTCAGGGGACAAGCGTTGCCCTCTGGAGCTGCTGCTCTTTCCCCACCAGCTGCAGGAGCTCAGGGAGGTGATGCTCCCAGTTCAGGCGGTACAAAGGCACACCACACTGCTTGATGTGGGTTGGTACCTGCAGTGTCCTCACATTTCCCGTTGTAATCTGGGCTGTGAAAGGAGCAGACAACGTTTCTGTTCCCATTCTCTGCCGGGCATGTGCACACCCTCCCTGCAAACCTCCTGGCCAGCAGCGGGTTTGCTCCTCTGCTTGCTATGAAGGAACAAAAACCCTACAATTCCTCACCTGCAAAGCAATCCCTTTCTTTATTTGCTTGCTGCCACAATCCTCACCACCTGTTGTGATGGTCTTTTCCTCCCAGTCACAGCTTTTAGCCCCTGCTCTTCATGTAGGTCTTCTTTTTATTTTTTTCTGCTTTTCCTCCCCTTCCAGCCATCAGCATGCAAAGCCCTCCACCTCCTGCTATTCCCCCAAACGCCTCCCACCCCCAAGGTCTCCACAGGTGCCTTCTGCACGCGTGTGAAGAGCAATCAGTGCCTCACCTCCAATAATTGGAGCCGAGCCTCCGGAGCTGAGAGATGAATTTTGCTCTCTGCTGTTCTGCATGGGAGGGATGAGCTCAAGGGGCTGCCTTCTGCTGAACGCAACGTGCACTGCTGCTCGGGGGGCTTTACACCACGACGGGAAGATCAGGACATCCTAAAGGGGGGGCACACACCTCTCCCTGCCTTGCTTTCTGCACCCTGTGCCCTGCTCCTTGCCCATGGGGGAAGGTCTGCCCAGCTCCTTGGAACTGAAAGCCACGGATTGCTCGAGAGCTGTTTTATTCCTCTGGCCCTTGGCACTAGCTCAAATGCTGCTGAGGTGTTGGTGCACGGCACGGGACTGCTCTTTGCAGCGCAGTTTGACCATTTCATCGGCGTGTCTATGAGCACAGACAGCCCCAGTGCCCTTGCAGGAAGCCAGAAAGTTTCAAGAAGGAGCACAGAAACTTGTGCACATCTCTGCGGGCTCCTGTAGTCCTGTGTGGCTGCGCTTTTGCCTCCCAGTGGTCCTGCAAAGGTGGCCTCACCTGCAGATACATGGGACAGGCAGCTGGGTGTGAACATCTGAATGTGTTTTATCATTTTAGCAGGATGCCTTATCTCACAAACGCCCAAGAAATGCTCCCAGGGCCAGGCAGATCCTCTCCACCCCCTTGGCAGCACCCACCTGCAGGCAGGCTGCATCTGACCGGCGAGGAGAGCCCTGATCCCACAGGTGCCATCACGTTTAGACAGGCGGCGGTGTGTGTAAAAACATGCTCATCCGTGAATACCAGAGCAAATTACCGTCCTGTGATTATTTACATGAAGATGTGTTTGTGGATGAATTACCAACCAGCCTGGAGCAGGGAAACGGAGCAGTCACTGCGCCTAACATGTCAGCAGGCAAGCCAGAATCCCACTTGGGGTAGTCATTAACAAATTAACTGATCACCCAGGTCTCTCCCTCCCCACAGGGGCTCCGTGTGCCTTGAAACCCGAAGCAGCAGATGTGCATTTCCAGCAGAGCTTCGTGGGGCCAACAACGTTGGTGCACTGACAGCAGTCTGGGCCAGAAATCAGCGCTGGGCAAGGCCAGGCCAAGGCAAACGTGCTGAGTCTGGGCTGTAAATGAGAAGAGAGCAAAAGAAAGACCCAAGAACCGCAGAAAGGAAAGGGGAAGGCTCCCAAAGAGGCAGAGGGAGAGAGCCTGAAATGAAATGAGGAAGTGAAAAAAAAAAATTAACAGCTTTCTTTATTCCTTTTCATTTATAGACAATATTATGCTTCTGCACAGAAGGACTAATTTAGCCCTCCGCACAGCCCCAGTGACCCTTCCTAATAGAAACCATTTAAATCTTTAAACAATTTACATGAAAATGTAACTTTGCCGCGAATATATTTCTTCCCCCTCCTGCTCCCATCACGAGTGCAATCCTTCAAATCTCTGACAGCTTCCATTATCTCTTAATGAAGTGAGAGCATCTTTCTTAGGAGACGCGCCGGCCCCGAGGTTAATCGCCAAAACGAGGTTCACAAATAAAAATCAGAGGAGGGAAAAGAAAAGGAGAAGCAAACACCGAGAAGAGCTCAAGAGGGTGGCTCCATCCCCCAGAGCCTTCAGATCAAGGATGTTGGTGATCAAAACCTCCTCGAGAGCCACACGCGCTGATGGGTGCCTCCATCCCTCCATCCTGGCTGCCTCCACCTCTCCATCATGCCTGCTGTCGGCTGAGCCACCAAATCATGGGGATTAGGGTTGGGGGACCCCCGCCTTGTGCCCTGTCTCATGCCCGTACCCATACACGGTGGCTGTGAGAGCCACCAAGGCCAGGCCAGGGAAAGCAGAGCCCTGAGGACATGGAGAGAAGCACAGGAGGAAGAGCAGTGTATATAAAACCCCTCTTGGGATGTGCAGGGCTGCCAGCATGTTCTCATGCACTGGTGAGAACCCCAGTGGTGTCAGCTGTCCCAGAACAGGCACCACGACACCTCTAGGACCCCAACACCACCTCCATCATCAGGCACAGCAGGGTTGGATCTGAAAGGCACAGGGAGGGTGGCATCGGGCTCATCCCCAGAGCCAGGTGCCACAGCTACAGACAGGGAGCCTGCAAAGAGGGGCTCGGGAGCATCTTCCAAGGCCCAAGCATGGACTACAAACCTCTCCTGTGTCCTGTGTGAAAAAACACGAGCCTCTGGGGCTCACGGGGGGCAGCGCAGTGCCGGGGGGCTCTGCTGCAGGGCTAAGTGCAGGGATTTGGATGGGCAGAGCAGAGGCTGCTGCTCTCCGTCAGCTGCTCCCTGCTCTTCTCCAGGCTGGAGGGCTGCTTTGCACCAGCCTTTGTGGTGGTGTGGGGGAGGCTAAAGAGAGAGGAGGTAATGAAAAATAAATGTAAAGGGCTGAAAATGAGGAGAGAAAGGCTGAAAAACTATCGAGCTGGCAGGAGCCGGTATAGAAAAGGGGAAGAAATCAGGAAGGTCTCAGGGGAAAACAGATTCACAAGAATGGGGACTACTGACTCGAACAGAAGCGAGATGAAAGCTGAAAGCACCAGCAGAGGAAAATAAATAGCTATTTCCAGAAAAACAATAAAGTTTGAAATATTCCAGGCCAGAAGGAAGAAAGAAAAGAAAAAAGAAAAAAAAAAAAACCAGTAAGAGTTAACAGCTCTGGTTGTTGAAGCTGCTTAAGTAAAGAAAAGAAAGAAGGAAAAGGGAATTACGAAGTGCAGAAATGAGGAGATGAGCGATGCAGGGAGCCTGCCTTCGGAGGCAGTTTGCTCCCCAAGCAGGGCAGCAAGGGACGGGGCAGCACCAAGCCACGGCCCTGCGCTCCTTGACCAAAGCATCTCCTCCAAGCTCAGCACGAGAGCTGATGTTGTGTGGCCTCAGCAGGCTCCCCACCGAACTGCCTGCAGAAGGAAGGATCGCTGAGCCTCTGGGCACAATGGGAGCGTGTTTGTGTCCTGTCTGACCTTAACACAGCTTCGCTGCTGCCAAATAACCCCCAAATTTGAGAATACCTGCACAGAAGTCTGCCCCATGCGCTCGCCTCCAGCAAACCCTCTGGCTGCAAAACCCACAGGCAAACGGGTCCGTATCTGAGCAGGGTATGCCCGGCTTTCCTGGCTGATCTTAAATAGGATTCGAGCCCTTGTGCTGCAGCCGTGGGGCTGTCAGAGCCTGGCACATCTCCTGGGAGTCCCAGCCTGGATGCACGGGGCACGCACAGAGCATTAGCTGCTGGCCCAGGCTTCAGAGCTGTGTGTGGGCACCAAGGAGGGCAGGGATGGCACAGAGCCTTGGGACCGCTTGGGGAATGCCCAGGGCTCAGCCTCACCTTGGGGCTGCCCGGACTTCTCCTGGCCCAGTCCTGGGCTGGATGGGATCAGCAGCATCCCCTCCTGAAGCACACGCAGCTCCTCCTTCACACGTTGGGATTTAGGGGAGCAAAACCCCTCAAAAAGGTGTGGAGGAGCCCAGCCAGGGGGCTCGAGCTGATGGGACCAGATCCATCGGGAGACACAGGGACACCGGCCTCTTTGTTCCCCATCCCTCCGGCTTCTCACACAGCTCCTGCCCTGCAGCACGGAGAGGCACCAACAGCTCTGGTGAGGTGAGGAGGGTTTTGGAGGCTGAGTGGGTGGCGAATAACAGCCGTGTGTCAGGCCTGAGTGCCCGCAGCCCAGCAGTCGGCTCCGAGCAGGGCTTTTAGCCGCCTCCCTTCCTCCCACCTTCCCCTCTCTCTGCCTCGGCGGTGAGCAGGAGCGAGTTAACCCCATAACCTTTAATCAAGGGCTTGTGTACACCGACGGGGATTGATGGAGCTTGTCTCCCTCGGGGCCTCACGCCACGGCTCCGATTACACCATTAACTCCCCAAGCCAGGGAAATAACAGGCTCGGCCAGCACGTTACGGGGCCACGGGGAAAGGGGCACTTCCACCCCGAGGCGCAGGGCAGGACCTGGCTGCTTCCCTGCGTGCAGGGGGCTGTGTCCAAACACTGCTTTCCAGCATGAGTTTGGGCAAGTCGTTGCTTGCCTGCGGCTGATGAAGGCCCCAGGGGACACCCCACCACCAGGTCAACAAACCCGGTTGTGCTGCAGAAACTGCACCCAGAGGGGCAGCCCACATTGTGAGTTTTCCCTCTGTTTTGAGGACTGAGGGGTTTTCAGGGATTTGGTGTACCCAGAAGAGAGAGTTCTCGTCCCCAGACAGCCTGGTGAATGCAGCCAGGATGCAGATTTGTGGGGCTGCACATGGAGACGGGGAAGCTTGACCGAGCATCTCTGATACTGCCAGGGAAAGCCACAGGGACAGCCTCGCCTCGACCTAGGGAAGGCTGAATTACTAAGGGCAGCCAGCACATCTCCAGCAGGAGAAAATGAGAGGACTGCATCAGAGGGGAAGCCCTGGCACCAGGTCTGCAGGCAGGATGTAGCAGACAGAGGCTCTGATCCCGATGGTGAGCAAGGATGGCCCTGAAGCTGCAGCTGGGACCTGGCTGCTGGGATTAGGGACCTTCTGGGGCACAGGAGCTCTTGTTCTTTCTGAGATTAGGGACCTTCTGGCTGTTCTGGGGCACAGGAGCTCTTCTTCCTTCTGGTTTAGGCCAAAAGATTCACCCCCACAGGTGATAATGCCATTGCAAAAAGCTTCATTGGCAGGGAGAAAATCCTGTGCTCTGGTTAAAATCCTGTGCTTGCTGGTTAAAAGCCAGCCCAACTTGGCCAAACTCACCAAGCACTCAACGCACAGCCATGGCTGCATGGGCGCCCTGCTGCTCAGAGTCCCTTGCTGCAGCTCCTGGAGTGGGACAAACCCTGAGATGTGAGTGGGATGGGGCTGGTGGCACCTTGTCCTGGAGCCCCCTGTGCAGTGGGACCCTCTTCCTGGGAGCAGCTCTGCTCTCCATGGAGGAGGCCCCGTCCTCCAGCCTCCACGTCCCCGAGCGGCTGGGAAGTGGGATGCTACTGACACCCAGTGGCTCCGTGCATCCTGCAGAAGCACACCGGCTCCTTCGACGATGGAGATGTGTCCACGCTCTCCCCGTGGCTGCTGCTGGCCTTTTTGGGGGAGCTGGGTGCCCTCTTCTTTGGGGACTCACCTGAGGAAGGAGGGGTTGGAGTCCCTGGGTCACCACGTGCTTGTGGTGAGGCTGGCAGGTGGACCCCAGCAGCGTGGTGGCAAACGGGACCTGGGGGAGAAGCAGGAGCCTCCCCGAGGGCTGTGGCCCCACGTGTCGCTCAGTGGTGTCTGCCTCGCATATTGTGCCCGGGGAGACGTCGCGCAGCCTCCTTACCTGCAGCACAGCTGCATCCTCTGCAAATGATTTTCTTCTAAAAGCTTGTGTGTGCCAGATCCATGCCCTAAATTGACACCAAAGTGCTGGAGGGTGGGAGGAGGAGAAAGGTTGGGTTTAGTCTCCTCGGAGATGTTCTGGTTACTGCTCCCCAGGTCGCCCTGGCAGCTCTGGGCAGGCAGCTCCGACCTCTGCAGATAACAAATGCTGCAGAGGGGAGGTTGGGATTTTAGGTAGGGGCTCCCCCGGCCAGCCGTCTGCATGAGCCATCCCCTCAGAAACGTTTTGACTCCAGGCAAAGAAGCAGCTTAGAACTGGAAGTGGATTAAACCCCGCCAGGAAACCCCACTTGCATTCCAGAAGAAGGCCATCTACGCAGGGAGTTATTTAAGAGCGGCAGCAGAGCTTTTCAATTCACTCCACACGTCATTTCAGCCCCAAAATCAAGTGAGCAAGAGAACAGCAAGGAAAAATAACAACAAACTGCCTGCATTTGGCACCCCACAGTGCAGAGGCAGAGCAGATGCAGCCTCTGACCTGACGAACAGCAACAGATAAGATGGACACGGAATGGAATGAGAAAGGCTCAGGAGCTGCAATTCACAGCTGAGAAAAACACATTTCCTTACGGCCCTTCGTGCTGACAAGCTCTTCTTTTAGCTAGGGAGAGCGCCCAGAGGCTGCTGAAACAGAAATGCATTTTTAATTATTTGTTTTTATCAATTGCTTCATATTTAGAAGCTGCTGATAATAGGAGCGCATTGCAGCAAGCACAGGGAAGTCGGCTGTGCCAGCCAGGGGCTGGGTGAGCAGACCCAGCTGCGTAAGGGCAGCGACTCCCCTGGGGAAGGTTATCTCAGTCCCACAGGGGACCAGCCATCGCCCCAGGGGATCAGGGAAAAGGGGATGCTTCCTCTGCAAGTGTACAAATCAAGTGGCGGGTGGAGAAAGAGAAATGGAAGCTCTAAGTGGAAGTGGCTGTGGCCACGGCGCATGGCGCACAGATTTTGTTTGTGTTCCTGCTGAAGGGGTTGGTGGCTCTCTGATTGCAGGGATCTGGAAGCACTTGCTGAAAATAAGGCACCAGATCTGGACTATAGATAGGGGCAGAAGTCTGGAAGTTTGTGCCCGCATCCTGTTCCCAGGCCCTCGTTGCATCCCTTTATCATGCAGACCGGGGACACAGCAAGGCTCCGTGCGCCTTGATGGGGGGGATGATTCTGCAGCGTCCAAGGAGCTGAGAGGAACACACCGGCTGAATTAATGCATCGTTTCCATCTGTAATTTCTCACCCAAACGAGCCTTGTTGGCATACACTCGCACGCACGCACATCCAGCTCTGGAAACAAACGGGCTGATTAGCATCGACCCCGTTACCGTCATTATGGGCAGCGACGGCTGATCGATGCCTGCTCCGTGAGGCAGAGGCGGGTGCGGGGCCCCCAGTGAGCTCTCCTTCCCCTCCCCGGGGACCCACACACGCAGGGACCCTCATGGGGAGCCTGGCTGATGGACCCCAGGTGGAAGGAAGGGAAGGAAGGGGTCGCTCCACGTTTCATCCCCATTGGCAGCAAGGAGCCGATCGGAGCAGCCTCCCTCGTGGTGGGACTTCAGCTGTCCCTCGGGAGGATTTGGGCTTCCTCCTGGCCAAGAAGGAGGTGTAGTGCACCCTCAGTGATAAGGATGAAACCTCTCCATGCCCAGTGGCCATCACAGCTCTGTATAAACATCCTGTGCCTAAGGGATTAAAGCGTAAAGATCCTGAGCTGCCCTTTCGGCTGGCCCTGTCTGCCTTCCACGAGCTCCAGCTCTGAGCACTAATAAATAGCTCTGCCCCGTCTGCCCACCCTTCCCAGCTTGACACTTTTTCAATACCCTTATTTTCTTCAGTTTGTCTTGTTCCCTGGAAGCGTGCCTCAACGCTTTGCTCCTGTTTCTGCTGCACAAATTGGTTTTCTCTTCTACATTGTCTGGAGAGCGGTGGAAGAGGAGCGCAGGAATCCCAGCCCTTTTCTCCTCTCAGATCATCCACTTTCCCTCTCTCCGAGCACACATTCAGAGCCAGGAACAAAACAACCAGTGGCAGCTGCTTTGCAGTGCGGCCGAGGATCATTTTGAGGCTGCTGCGTGGGATGACTGCCCTGCTTCAGAGGTGAGATGTCCTGCGGTGCCGGGAGAGAGGGAGCAGTGAATACAGGAACGGTGCTGGGGAGATGGAGTGCTCAGTCCCACTTCTCTGCCTGCTGGTCGGATGGAAATGAGTGTCCAGGGACGAGGCAAAGAGGCTCACAAATCAGCTGTGGCAGCAAGGCGGGAGGTGAAGAAGGTCCTGGAGGCTCCTGGCTGCCTGCAGTGGCTCTGTGGTGGTGCTCTCCCCAGGAGACCTACAGGCAGGGGTAAAGGACCTAACGCATCAGCCACGTGTGGGTCTGCGGCTCCAGTTTTGGGAAAACCCACGGTCAGCTTCAAACCCCAGTGTGGACACAAGGAAAATCCCTACACTGCTCTGAACGGAGCTTTCTTTTTCTTCCCTTGTCCTGGCTCACATCCAGCCCAGGGACTGTCCCCTCGTGGGTGTGCAGCACAGGGACGGAGGTGTCCTGCAGGGACGGGGACGCACCAAGGGCAGGAGCAGCCGCAGGGCGCAGCGCGGGCACTGTGCCCGGAGATCGCACTGCTGTCGGCTGGCCAAGGGGTGATGAAGTCATGAACAACTTACGCCAGGTCGTTATCAGCCAGGACGAGGTAGAAGCTCCTTGCCAGTTAGGGATGACAGGGAACATCACTCACGGCCGTCCCCGTGTGAGAGGAATCCAGAAGCACGGCTCCCACCAGGCTGTAGGGGTGAACTTCTGACCAAGGAGAGGGGAAGCCACAAGCTCTCCAGGCTGCTTTTTTTTTTCCTGTGTTGCTCAGCTCCAGCTTCCCTGCTCATGGGAAGTCCCCAGCTGCACGTCCTGATAACCCTGCTGAGCCCGGGGGCCACAGAGGTGTAACGCTGGGCACAAGTCTCCATGTCACTGCAGAGGGCTGGCCTTGTCCAGCGTGGTGCCCTGGTGGCACTGCTCCCAGATGAGGCACCACTGCCCTGCTTGGTCCAGAGGGATGCATGAGGATGCCAGCCGTGTCCTGACAGTGGGAGTGCATCCATTGGTGGCACTCGGGCTGCTTCAGCTCGTGCTCTGGGCTGGACCCAGCTGCCAAGAGGGCCGGGCCACCAGCTCCAGGCAGCTGAGCTTGTTGCTGGCCACTGAGTAACATCTGAGACACTGGTTTGCAGGCGTCTGTGCAATTCACTGCTCTCCGAATAAACACTACATGCATCACACCCCAGGGCAATCTGTGCACCAGCAAATCCCAGTCCCTCATCTCCAGAAAGCTGGAAAAACCCCTAACACACCAGCATCCTCTGCTGAGCTTCCCTTGCCCTTGGAGCATGGCAGACGCTGAGCAGAGCTCAGAGGCGCATGGGCCCGGCCGGGGACTCGTCTGTGTTGGGACGGGGCTGCAGGAGGGAGGCATCACCTGGCACCCCACATTTCAAGCTCAGAAGGGTTTGCTTCGAAGCCCGGTGAGTGATTTACGGTGATGAAAGCACGCCGAAGCGTGGTGTTTTGTGCTGACGAGGGACAGGCCGTGGTGGTGCGTGGCGTGCATCTCCTGCGGCTGCGCAGGGCGCGTGGGGACGTGGCTGCTTTGAGGCCAGGCAGCTGGAGGGGCTCTGCGCACTGCCTCACTTGCTCTGTCGGGGCAAACATTTTGCTCCTCTGTCGTTCAAAAAGCCCGGGGACAGCAGCTCTCTGCTGTGTCGATACAGCTAGAGGAGCCTCCCTTGAAGAGGGAATAACCCGCAGGCGTGAGCACACGGCACGATCTCTCCATGAGACTGAGAACAGGCAGGGAAAAGGTGGAAGCTGCTCCAGACATCACAGGAGCCATAAATCTGAGACACCGAGTGAGGCTGAGTAGGAAAGAGAGAAAAAGCCGTGTGTAAACTTCCCTTTGATTCAGACAAAATCCCTCTCTGGGTCCCCTGCTGAGCTTCCCCACGTTCCCTGTCCCCCCGGTTTAGGTCCCACCGCACTGTGGTGGGGCAGCGCCACTCTGCCACGGCGGGAGAATTTAATGAGTGAGTTAATTTGGCTCTCAACTGGGTGCAACGTGTATTCAAAAGCCAGAAAATAAACGTTTCCTTTCCTAATTTCTCGTGTCCCTTTTGATTTGTCATACGTGCAACCGTGTCCGTGCGGTCTCTCCGTATCTCCCCCCTCAGTGGGGTCCCTGGGTTTCCATCACCGCAGCGTCCCCGCAGCGTCCTCTGTCTCTGGCACCGTGCGGCACCACATGTTGCTCAGGAGCCCAGGACTGATATTGCATCCCTCTCATGGGTCATCACGGCCAAGGACAAGCGCCTCCCTCCACTGTTGGTGGAATCTTTTACAAATTTCCATCTGAAATGTATTTATGCCCATTTTCTCCCTTGCCAACTTTCTATTTAAGCATCTGTATCCTTCTCCCTCCACGGTGCTGTTCAGTGTGATATACACAGAGGGAGTGATCCTGTTCCCACTCAACTTCTGTTTTGCTAAGCTTAATAAGCCAAGAGTCTCCGCTGCAAAACATGCTTCTCACTGCTCTGGCCAGCCTTTTTTCTGCTGTGCCAGTTTCTGGATGGATGCCACAAAAATGGTGACCATATTGCGAAAACCTTCAACTAACTGCTTTTAAGTGACCACAACCAAGTCTTTTTTTTTTTTTTTCTTTTATAGGAATGCTCACGAGACTGTGAGTGCACCCCAGACTTGGATGGACCTGGGAAGGGAGCTGGTTTTGCTGGATTTCCCCTGAGGCTGGGGGAACGCTTGGCTCAGGCTAAATCCAAGCTGTCAGCTGGGCACCTCCTGGCTCCTCCATCTCCTACTTTGCTCCCTCCAGGTTACAGGCTCCTCATGCCCTTCCCCACCCTGTGACTTCATTGTCCTGCATCCTTCAGGAGGCGTTAAGTGGCCTCTGCCCTGCTCAGTGTGTGCACGCACATGGCTGTGCTGGTGACTGTGCTTCCTTGTGCATCTCACGGCTCTTCCAAGCTCCAGGAAACCAGGACTTGGCTTTACCAGGTCACCAAAAGGTCCCCTGTGATCCTTCAGTGCCCCTTCCTAGCAGACCTAAGAGCCCAGCTCTAAATCCTGGCCATTTTAAGACAAACCACTTCTTAGCCTCTTTCAGCTGCAACCTTTCCATGCATTTGGGTGTAGCCCTGGTGCTGTGGAGCCTGGAAGCCAATTAGTGCCATTAAGTGTGTTGCCACTGGTTAAAAAGTCATTTGCAATTATAGGTGGGTTTTCTCTCCGAATATATTTAGATAACAGAGCAGCAGTTCAGTGGTTAAGTGCAGAGAATCATCTCCTCAAACAGCCCAGGGAGCTTCCCAGGATGGAGACAGAGTTTCAGCGCCAAAATTAGCATTTGCAATCCCTCTCCTAATGAGAGGCCATAGGCAGTCTGCTGGAACAATCTTTCTTACTGCGCTGTCCCAAGCACAAAGCAGCTCTGGAAAGCAAGAATCTCTTTAGGAAGCAGTAATTGTCAGAATTTGCAAAAACCCATTTGCTTCCATCAGCTCTGCAAATCCATTTTAGAATTTGTAAATTTGTTCTAGGATTAGATTAACAGGTTTCCTGGTTTATAAACCTTTTCTTTAGGAAATGATCACAGACTTCAGCTCAGCCCAGGTTTTAAAAACGATTTCTCAATTGCAGCTGTTGAGATGTCCTGCGTCCAGCTGTGGCCAAAGTCGGCCGCCTGCGAAGGAGAGCACGGGAGGGTGAAGGCGTCGTGGTGCGCTGCGCTATTATCCCGAATATCTCACAAACATCATCATTACTTTGCAGCTCAGAGGCTTTCCAGGCCAGCGGTGGTAAGTTTGCATCCTTTAGCCCTCGAGGGATTTGTCTCCTGTGCCTGTGCCCCAGTGGTCTGCCTTGTCCCCAACCTGAGCATCCCTCACCGCCCTCGTGCAGCTGAGGGAGGCGAGCAGCACGTCAGGATCCTCAGCAAAGCCCAGCACGCCGTGGGACCTGTGCCCAGCAGACCTGCTGAAGCAAATCATCTATCAGGCTGCAATAAAAGGTCCCGCTGGGCAGCCCCAAAGCCACTGCCTCGGCTCCACTCTGCTCGCTGTCCGCATCGCTCCCAGCTTGGGCTGATGTATTCTTAATTAGCATCTTAATGTGAGGAGCATATGCAATGAAGCATGAAAAGAAAATCCCCATCATTTAAATTCATTAACAGTCATCGAAAGTCTTCAATGCAGAGGTGGAATTATCTCTGAACTCCTTCTGAGAGACCAGCTGTGCTCGCTAAACTGTGCTGGATGTCACCGCACTGCCTTATTTATTTAGCTGCCTCCTGCAGGTTTGCCCCCCCCGGGTTATTACAGATCGACACCAGATCGCCTGGGGGCCTGGGTCAGGCTGCACACACGTGTGTGTGACCGCAGCCACCACCCCACGTCCTGGTACAGAGGCACCATTCACATGTTGGTCACGGAAACGCTGCCAGTGCATCCCGCTGAGGATGCTCACCGGCCGTGTTTACCGCACGGCTCACTCTGTCTCCAGTATTTGCTCTTCTTCTTCTATTTGCCACGGGGAATACCTCCAGCAGCTACGGTGTTTAATCGCTCCCCGCCGCTCGTCGCGGTTGTAAGGCGATAGAGGCAGAAGGTGCAAGGAGGCACAGCCTGGGCTGGCAGCGCTCCAACTTTGGGCTGGCAGGAGGCTGGGAGAGCCACTGGGACACCCAGACGTGCCCACACCCAGACGTGCCCAGGATGATTCAGATGCACGAAGCAGGGACAGGAGAGCACCCAAGAGATGCCACGAGGCTGCCTTGCCATGCTGAAGAGCTGTGCCCTCCCATTCCCAGGACATGAAGTGTGACTGGGTTTGGCCATGCAGAATTCCTGGTGTTGGATCAGCAAGACTTTTCTATGTGCTGGAAAAAGAGAGCACTCATTTTTCAACCCTCCTACCTCGGTCTCCTGTCCTGCCATCCCCTCGACAAAGGCTGGTGGCTGCAGACAGGCGGCTCCACTCCTTGACTCCGTGCTCAGGTAACTGGTGAGGGGACACTGGTTTCGAGCTCACGACTGGGGGTACTGGGTGGGCTCATTTCTCCCACGCAGGGTCCTCCTGACATAGGTGAGGAGCTGGTGAGAGGCAAGATGGGAGCAAAAGAAGGAGCCTGTGCCAGTGAGAGCTGTGCTGCCGAGCATCCCCTGCCTTTCCCTGCATTTTGCCTGACCCAAGTGTTTTGCTGGAGGCAAATTACCTGAACCAAAGAGGCAAAGAAATCAGAATAAGCAGCTCCAGAGCAATTACAGAGAAAGTCTCATTTGCAGGAGGAATCCTGATTTAATGCAAAATGTGCTTATAACCCGGCGTGAACTAGTCTGTTTAAGGGTGTTTGAAGCTTCTTGAATTTCTTTCAGTCAATTAGAGATTGGTTTTATAAGTCAAACCCAAATTAACCATTAAAAAAGAATAAAGCATCCTCACAGAAGTTTGAGCAAGTTCAAACAAAGTGGATCCGGATCCCATTTGCATTCAGCCCATGCCACATTCTGTGTTCCTGAGGTGGAACTATCTGGGGAAGAAGACAGCAACCAACCAGATAAATCCAGAAAGCCCACGAAAATGTCAAATTGTCCACAAGTATATATTCTTGGAGGTCAGTCTTCATATGCAGGTTACAATCATATCATCTTTCTAGTGACAGAGCTGCAGGAGGAATGACAGGAGCGTTTGAAGAATGCGGCGATCTGAGATTCTTTCAGCCATCTTTAATAAATGGTATAAAGGTTTTTTTTTCCTCTGTGCTGGAGGAGTTTTTCATTGGGTTCCAAAAAGATCTTTTATTCCCAGAACAGGAAAATAAAATCCTTTCTATTCAAAACTCTGCTCTAAGATTACATGAGCCTCGACTTCATGTTGAAAATACTTTCAAAAGGAGAAAAAACGAGCCTAAAACAAAAGGAAGAGAAAACTGTTTTAATTTGGCTCATACATGCTGTCTCATTTCATCTCAAAGATTTTGTGAAAGCGGAGGGCTCGTGCGCTTGTGGTCCTCTATGGCACGAAAAAATGGAAAACTTTCTATTTTGGGCTACTCCAAAAAAGCAATCTCATTTTGCATTTTTCCTGGTTAGGCAGGAAAATGAAAAAGCAATTATTCATGCAGTTCTCATTAACCATCCATTTACAAGTTGTTTATAAGTGATTAGTCAATCTCAGATGCATGTCCTAGACAGGAGCAGCATGTGTTTATTAAAACCCTCAGCGGAAGGTGTTGATGGCAGCTCTAAGCTGTGGCTGAAAGAATCGGCTAAACCCTTTAGCTATTGATTAGTGATTTAGCCGGCCCCTATTCATTACAATATCTCCTCGCCTTGTACTAATGAGTGCTTATGAACAGACCTGTAATCTAAGGAGTTCTTCAAAGGCTGGTCCGGCTCCGAACCCCTGACAAACCTCAGCGTGTCCCTGCCTGTGTCTCCATGCCACCTGGGACGAAGCTGCTGAGTTTTCCTCCTGTGCTGCACCCATTATTTCTTCCCAGGGACGGAGCCGTGATGCTATTTCCCGTTGTGGTGACTTTGGTGAAATCACCTGGCAGCTCTCGGCACTGACCTCCTGGCCCTGGCCTGAGTGTGTGCGACAGGGCCAGGCTCAGATCCTGCTCTGTAAAAACGGATGGATTTATTCTAGCAAATAATTTAGCCCGGTAATTGTATTCTTCTCTCTCCTACTCTCTTGCCCTGTTTCTTTTTCTTTCTTTCCTAATAAAATAACTAAATGACAAGGACTGAATTCTACCGTAGGAAATTTTTCAACCTGGGCCTCCTCCCAGGATAATCTATTATCTTCACAAATTACTGCAGACAGTTCTTTACTGTTTAAAACCTTTTATCCAAATAAATGCATAAACCTTTAGGAAGGGAGGAAGGGTGGAGGAGATGAACAGAATCAGCATTTTAAATGGAAACCTACTTCTTGCATTGACTGGTGTAAGCTAAAATAAAATAAGATTTTTTTTTTTTTTAACTGAAAGAAGAGAAAAAGACTGAGCCCAGGGGAACAGAAATTGGTGATCTGCAATGGATTCCATTAAAGTCTTCCCCCTTTAAATATTACAAGTGTTTGTTCTCCGCAGCCTGACAAATATCTCGCTGTGTTGAGATTGAAAACTGATAAGCCATGCAACATCCATCTCTTTCAGATTCGCAGCCTCCCTGCGAACTCATCACTTTGGGACGGGCACCGGTTTAATTAGCTGTTGGGGTAACGCCACGTCGGGCAGCTACCTAACAGCCTGGAAACATTTCCAGGGTTCTGCTCCATTAGGCCCCTTCGGGCAGATATTTCACATCCGCCCAAACACAACCAGGGATGCGAGAGGCCAGATGAACGAGCTGCCTCCCCTGCCTCCCCCCAGCCCCGGCGCATTTCGTGTCCCCGTGTTGGCATTAACACGCTGCCGGCGGGTGAGAGGCGGCGGGCAGGAGGCAAGGGCAGAGGGGTGCTCGGAGAGGACGCTTAGGAAGACGAGGGGCAGGAGCTTGGGGAGTTTGTCTCGGTCGGAGGCTGGTTTCTGGCTGCACAAGCAGAATGGTGATTTTTGGCAGCGCTGCTACACAAGGGCACACCGAGGAGCGTGGCGCCTGCCATCCCATCCCACTGCCATTTACACATCTGGTTGGGTGAGGCTGGGGCACAAGCTTCAAATTTTGCTTCCCCAGAAGTGAGACAAATCCTACTGGCCCCCGTTATACCCCCAGACCTCTTGTTTTACCCGTTTCAGGGGGAAGGTTTTCCAGTGTGGGGTGATATCCCAGCCCAGCTGCTCATTTTGGGGGACCTGGCTGGAGGAACCTCTCCAAAGCCAGCCAGTGGGAGCTGAACTTCAGCCTGGGGGGGGATTGGATTCCTCTGCCAAAATCAAGGCTTCCTCCTTTATTCATGAAGTGATGCAGCAATGCTGTGGGTAGAATGGGGGAGACACAGGGGCAGAGGGGAGTGGGGGTGAGCAGCTGGATTCCCACCGCAGCCCATCATTGCCCATCTTGGGGTCGCCTCACTCCTGCCTCTACCCCTTGGGACCTCTCCAAGCAGAGCACAACATTGTCTGGGCACTGAAGAAGCAGCCAGGATTGCACTGGGAGTGTTCTAGAAGCAGAGCCCTATGGCAGGTACCTCTCTCACATCCCCATGAAGGCTGTGGTGGGGATGTTCACGGAAAAATCACGCAGCCTGCTGCCAAGCCTCCACCAAATCCTTGACCTCAGTGATGGAGCCGCTCACATCACCTCTGCTCAGCACGCTGAGGACCAATCCTGCTTAATTTGGGCATCCCAGCTATGGGTACAGCAGCACAGGGGCTGGCTGGGAGGCACACCTGGGTTCTCTCCTCCTCCCAGGCTCAGCGGGGCGGTGGAGCGGAGCCATCGCCTCTCCCCCAGCGCTGGGTTAGGCGAGCACGGCTCCTGCTCCTCGGCAGGAGGAAATGACTCGGAGCTGAACACAATGAAGATGTTGCCCGGGAGAGCAACTCCTCTTGTCGGGCCTCGGCGACTCTTTATCAGGGAAGCCTCGTTCCCTCTGACAAAGCACGGCTAATGTTCTGTTTATTACCTTCGCTGCTGCATTTGGACTGTCAGGAGATGAAGAAATATCCCCAGAATTAACAGCAACATAACACAGGGAGAAGAGCCAGGGGAGAGGTTAAGGCAAGTGCTGTTATCTAAGATATGGGCTCATAAACCCTCTTCTCTGGAAACGGCTCATGCTAAGACGGCAGCACCCATCCTGGCACCCCGGTGGGGATCGGGGCTTGGCCCCGTGCTGCAGCACCCACACGCACTGCAAGGCAGCCCTGCCCCAGGAGAAGCTGGCTTTTCCCTGATTCGGTTTGCTTTTGTGGGTGCTAACAATCAGATCATGAAAATACATCCGATCCCGTGAAACCAGAGTTAGCATTAAGTCCCTGAAGGCCTGGGCTGAGTTGTGTATGAGCTGAGGGAGGTGCCCCCGAGCCCAGGAGGGATGTAAATGCAGTGGGTACAGCAGAGGAAATTAGGATGGGTCAAAATGAAGAGATGGGATGAAGAACTGGACAGCTCAGGAAGATGACACTGGAAAAACCTTCATTTTTGCTGGCTAAGACACCGATATGGCCTTCAGAGAGGGGCTTGTCTGGCTGGGATCAGCAGGAGCACAGAGAGAGGGCGAGATAAGCTCTGTCAAGTATACCCAATCTTAAATAAAATAAAATAAACTCATCGTTGCACACACAGCTGCTGCTATCGTGTCTCAGAGCTTGGGCTGATGAGCTGCCAGCAGCCAGCAGGGCTCCTCCAGTTGTGTCAGAGGGGGCTGTTGGAGAAGCACACACTGAGCACATCTCACGGCGGGTCTTGGAGCCACCCAGCCTCTGCCTGCCGGGCTGCTGGGGAGCCACGAAGCCCCCGCAGCCTCTCCTCGTGGTTTGTGACCCCGTGACACTGCAGGAGGGCTACAAGCCACGCTACACAGCCTCAGTGCTGTGGGGATGGAGCTGCTCCATGCAAAGTCTGCCAAGCAGAGCAGCAGGGACAGAGGCAGGCAACGCAGCAGGAACACGAGCTCCTCTTGGGTCAACCCAAGAGCGCAGCTCGTCCCAGCCCATGCTGCATCCCCCCAGGCCTCCCAGCAATGTGTCCCAGCACAGCGAGACACGAGCAGCCAGCTCCTGCCCATCTGCTTGGAAAAGGGCACGCCACTTGCGAGCTGCCCCCTTGCAACGTGCTTCGCCAACGCCGTGCAACGTGAAGCAAAGCAAAGCAAAGCAAAGCGCTCGCCGCCCCCCAGCTCAGCTGCAAAGCGAATCAGCTCCGGGCCGCGCTGCACTAATCCTCTGCAAATATGCAGGCTTTCAATTTGCTTTTAAAGTGCTTGCGAGGAAGGAGCTGTCAGAGGAGAGTGCCGCAGTACAGGGAAAGCAAAATGTTTCCCCCTGCCTGGGTGTTCACAGGAGCCCTGCAAGGAGCTAAGGGCCAAGCTGCTCACTGCCCGCCTGCCACCAAGGGGGACCCGGCCTCAGGGCAGAGGGAGAGCAGAAAAACCACTTCTGGGTCTTGTGGTACCCATCCACAATGGCACGGATTGATCTGGAGATGGGACACGTCCCTGTTGGGAGAGAGGAGCCTGCTGCCAGCATGTGCTCCCTGCAGCCCATGTCAGCAGCTGCCCTTCTCGCCCTGCCCTGGAGCTGGAGCTGATAAGAGCACCGTGATGATCATCTCCCATCACGGTTCTCCCTGACCCTTTTAGCTTCATCTCAATCCCCAGAGCCTGTGATTGGGCTGGAGTGATGCATCACAAGCCGTGCCCACTGGTACCTGCCTTTTGGACACGCTCATGCCCACACATCCGCAGCTTCAATTTTGCTGTTTGCCTGGGAGGTTGGAGAGCCACCGCGTGCCCCCTGGGCCCTGCGCACCAGCCCCAGCCTGGAGGAATAGCAATGAGCCATTAGGCTCGTGGGGAGGATGGAGGGAAAAGCACATCCTGGGCAGGAGGGGACAGGTGGGGTCAACCAGAGAGAAATTTGATTCACGGAAAGGCAAAATCTCTTGTGTGCCCCCGAGTGCTGAAATGCCCTTACCGATACGGTGCTCCTCCGGTCTGGGCAAGCTTAAGAAGGGAGCTCTCTGGAGTAAAACACCTCCGACAGCCACCCCCATTCCTCAGCCTCCTCAGGTGCCCCTCAGAAAGAGCCCACCACCTCTGGGATGCTCCCAAGCCCCCTGATCTTAATCTGAGGCCCCTGCAAATGCAGTTTTTGCTGTCCTAAAGACAAGGAGACAGAAGCACCGCTAGTATGTTAAAAGCCAGCAGCTGAATCCTTTGATACTTCAGAGCTCCTGGTCCCTCCAGCTACTTGGATTCACCTGGAACAGGTAAAGGCTTACGAGGAAATTGGGGAACGCTCCAGAGACACGAATGCCTTTGTGCAGGGAGGTGACTGCTGTGTCCTCTGCCCTCCCCTTTAACTGCTGCTGCTCGGTGTTGACACCGCTGCTGGGCTGCTGGAGGTGGAGGACACCAGCACGGGGCCAGGAGCTGGCAACAACCCAGCAACACCCGGAGGGACACGAGAGCGAGCCCCTCTGTGCCAGCAGGACCCCCCGGCAGGATGGCCCTCGGTGTCCTCACAGTTGCAGGGATGCTGCCCGCGTCTCCTGACTTTGTCCTTCCTTGTGCATGGACAGAAGGACAGGGCCAGGAGCAGCCCCCGGGTCAGAGCCGGGATGCGATGTTCTCCGAACACCACCTTGCTGGGAGGGTGAGCAGCGCTGTCAGAACAGTGCAATTAGCCACTTAATTCTTAATGTTAATTAACTTTCACTTGCTCTAGCACCTTTGTCAAGGTATCGCCCTGCTCTCTGGGGTGCTCTTGGGAAAGCAATTATATGCTAGTTACTTGCAATTAATTACAGCTTTAAGAAGGCTGTGGGAGGGCACCTCTTCCCGTTTGATCTTGTAAATGCTTCATTAAAGGCCCAACAAGGAACAGAATATTTTTGTAGTTTTGCTCACCTGGCAACCCTGTCCGTCTCCCCTTTGAAGAGGCGGTGGCGGTGTGTGCGTACACTTTGCTTTAGAAAAGAAGAAAGAAAGACCAAACCCCATGGAGCTCATTTGGTATGGACACCACACACCACCTCCGCTGCTTTCCCTTGACTACACAGGCTGCTAAAATTAACGCCGAGAGTCTCTGGTATTAATAGGGAAGGATGGGTGACACTTCTCTAATGAAACAGCTTTTCAGTAGGCAGGCTGCAAATGAAACCAAACTTTCCACAGGCGGTGTCTGCACACCTGGAAAATGTTGACTTGTCCAAACCCCAGAGGACGTTTCAACTGAGATGCCTGGGGTCGGATGCTGACCGCATTCGATCACCCAAGAAAAGCTTTTAAGCCAAGAAACGGAAACTTCAGGGTTTACCACTGATTGCTATTTAACGGAAGATGCTGAGGTTTTGATTTTTTTTTAATTAAGCCATCGGAAAAAATAATCGTGTTAGAATTTTCTTGGAGCAAGTGCCGTTCTTAAAGCCTGTTCTACCGCACAGATGCGGTTCAATTATCCAACAGCTCCTTTGTTTTCTGCATTCTCACCTGGTTTCACAGCGAACGGAGCAACTCCCATCCAAGAACATTAAATGAATAATTGACACGGCTGTGACTGCTGCAGCAAGGAGCAGAGCCTGACCTCTCCCCCTCTGAGAAAAGCACCACAATGAAGGACAGCTGGGGCAGGGAGGGAGCAGAGCTGCTGTGTGCAGGCGTCCCTCCTTCGAGGCACTGCCTCCACGTGCTGGTGACCCTCACCCGGAGCCATCTGCGAGCAGGGTGTCGCGGCATCACCACGTCCTTGACTCCAACCGTGCTGCACTGGCCAAAAAGCGGGCCAAGCTGGCCAAGAACTGCAGACCCTCTGCCAACGAGGCCTTCGTCCCACCCTGCTAGCCCCTGCGTGGCCGCCTGCTCCCCCTCCTTCGCCCGAGCGCCGTGCCATACGGCGCGGTTCTGCTCTCCAGCTGGCGCTCGTGCTCAGAGGAGCTCTGCCTTTCCACGAGCATCCTCTCGGGGAGGGGAGAACACAGCAGCTCAGATAAAACTTCTTGCTTGGATTATTTTGGATGCTGTTGGCAGCTGGAGCGTGTCGGAGGTGCTATGAAGCCTGGCAATGAAGCGAGGGAGGGAAAGAGGAAAGAACAGATGAGGAGGGGAAGAAAAGAGCGAGTGTACTCGGGGCTGCCTTTGCTGTTTCTGCATCTTGTAGCTTATCTACTGGATGCCGAAAAATTTACTCTTTGTGATGCTAATACTGCTCTTGTCAGCACAAACGGCACGGCTGTGCCCTCCCTTCCCTCCTCACACGAGTGGAAGCACCAAGTCAGCAGAAGAGACGGGGCCACCGCTCCCCAAGCAGCCTGCAGTTGCAGGGACTTTTTGTCTTGTATCGCAGCTCCCCGCTTCCTCCTCCCTTTGATACGATGCAAGGAAAAACAAAAGGAGTTGAAAGGAGATGCACGTGTGCTGGGGAAGGCTGGGAGGCAGCTGGGGTGCTGCAATATTGCCTCGTCCCTACGGGTGGCATTGCTATCTCCTGCCCTGATGGGATGGAAGGGGAGGGCGCTCCCCACATGGGTGTCACAGGATCACAGAATGGTTTGGGATGGAGGAGACCTGAAAGATCATCGAATTGCACCCCCCTGCCATGGGCAGGGACACCTCCCACTAGACCAGGTTACTCAAAGCCCCATCCAGCCTGGTCCTGAACACCTTGAGGGGACGTTCTGCCTGCCACCCCGTGACAGTGGGACAACTCTGGCTGCTTGGAAGCACAACCCCATCAGGAAAACTGAGAGTTTGCAGGCATGGAAGCCTCCCAAAAGACAAGGACGGGTGTTAGGAGGACTCAGGGGATCTGTGGGAAAGACAAAATGAGATGCAGCCTGCTTCCAGCCTTCATTAGGCACCTTGTTCATTTATCCAGCTTCTCCTCTCTGCTGTGACAGCGCGGGTCAGGACGGCAGGAGACAGACCCAGCACTGCGTTGGGCAATTTGGCTCGGCATCAATCAGCCACCACAACCTAGCCCAGCAGCCTGGTAACACCAGCAGTGCCTGGGCTGACCGAGAGGACCGTGGCCACCTCCTCGGCCGGAGCTCCTCCAGCCAGGGCTGCCTGCACTGGGGAATCCTGCACGCCCGCGGCCCGTGTCGCCAGGAGAAATGGGAGCCATCAGTCACTGGCGCCATCAATCTGCCAAGCCACATCAAATCTGCCGTAAAAGACATTTAGAAAGAAAATTGGCATTTTGTTTTATAGCACCGCAATTCAGCAAAGGGGGAAAGAGGGCTGGAGGAGCCGGGCTTCCTCGTGTGGCTGCTGAGTGGCGCTGCGTGGGACTTGTCCTGTTCTCAGCCCCAAACCCGGTCCCACGGTGCCCACTGGGACTCCAGGGATGAACGTCGGCCTCTGGGCATGAAACTTATTCCCAGCATGGGTTCAGCAGCTGCCCAAGGCTTTGCAGCAGCACAGGCAGAGCCGAAAGCACAGCCCTGGCTCTGTCCCGCTAACCAAAACCTGCGTCTGGCCCTGGGGCCACCGCATCACACCCGACCATAACTGGTGAGCAGTGCAGCTGCTGTAGGTGATTTTCCTCCTGCCTGGCCCCAGCGAGGCAGAGATGCTGAGTGAGCCTTTTCTGCCACTTAGGGCAATCAAATGCCTTGCCCGTCGTGGGTTCTTTGGTGTCTAATAAAGGCCAAGCACACTTGCAGCCTGACACTGTTGTGGCTCTGCCGTGGTGCTCAGCACCGCGTGGGAGGGGGAATGGGAAGCTTTTCCCTTCTTTCCCTCCTGACTCCATCCTCCTCGCCCCGACCAAGGACAGCCCACGTTCTTGGGCTGACCCTGCTGCACGATTACCGCTTGGATGGAGGGGGAGTCCCTACGAGGCAGGTTGCCATAAATAATAATAAGCCATAAAACCTGGGATTTATGGAGTGCCTTCCGCCAGGACGCTGCCGTGTACTTTATAACCACCGATGAACGAAGCTGTGCAGCGCCCCGCAGAACACAGCCGTCTGCCTGCTGCAGAGGAAACCGAGGCAGGGAGGCAGGCAGCAGTTCCAGCGGGGTCACGCTGCCATCCAGGAATGGGGCCGGCAGGAGGAGGCACAGCACATCCTGCCCAAGCTCCTGTAGTGAGCTGTAAGCTTGATAGAGGTGTGGGGATGACACGATTTATGGGCCAAACCTGCATCTGCCCTTCTCTGCCTTACCACCCGGGGATACAGGGTGTCCCCCAGTAGTCCCCCCCTCATCCCACAGTGGTCACTTGCTCCAGGAGGTCCAAATGCATCCCGTTTCAGGCCTTAGCTCTGATTTCTAGTCTTCAGCTTTTAATTTCTCTCCGCTCGGGCTATTAATTAATTCTACAAAGCACGTTGGGGTACATTTATTATGAATGACACGCTAGCAAATAATCACTCTGCTTTTATTACCGCGTGGCTACAGCAGATCGCCCGCTGATTGATGGCTTCTTATCCGAGCAGGACAGTGGCCGGCAGCCGGCGCGCGCTAACCCCTGGCTCACGAGGATGTAGGGCACGTCGGGGAGTCACGACGGGTTAATGGAAACTTGGGTCCCATCCAAGAGTAGCAGACCGGTGTCTTCTCAGCGCTTTGCCTCTTCTCAGGAGCTGATGTGGCTGGGGATGGGGCTCAGAGGCTCATTGCAGGGCGGATCACCACGCTGCTTCGCTTAACCCGGCAGGCGCTGGGGCTCGTGCCTCTGGCAGCGGGCACTGCACGGGCACCGCCTGGAAATAAAACAGCCGAACGCACCGCGGGGCTGGCCATGAGCTGTCCTGGCAGTCGGGGCGAAGGTGATGTTTGTGTAACAGAGCAGGGAAGGTGGTGTGGGCAGGAACCAAATCAAACAAGGGGTGAGCGGGAGCAGAAGAACAAGGGGCAGCTCTGGCTGGGGTTACAGCACAGTGAGGGGCACAAAGGGGCACACGCTCCTGTGCATCCAGCTCCCCCACAGCAGTTCCGTGCAGGCAGGGGTCTGGGGAAAGCTCAGAGCTGCCAAGTCCTGCCAGGGCTGAAGCCACCTCTGGCCCACACCTGGGAACTTTCACGCCGAAAATTAGATATGAGGTAGCTTCGGGGTTAAGCGCTAATTGAGAGGGGTTTAAAGGCTTTACACTTTTAACCTTGCCATCCGCAGTGGAAACCAAGTGCCTCCCTCTCCAACAGATCTAATTCACAGTCTCCTGTATGGCAGCTCTCCATCTATTACACAGACAATATTCACAGGCGTGGGAAGAGGGCAGATGGGCTGAAGTAGCTGGGAGGCTCAGATGCAAATTTTGCAAGCCCGGTAATTATTTCATGGGGCTGAAGACTTCCACATTCCTGTCTTGATCATGAGAGATCAAGATGGGAGGGAAGAAAGGCTCCAAGATTCAAATGAAAAGTTCCATCAGCACAGAAAAAAATGAAGCCAAATGATCGTCATCTTGATGGTAAATCTAATTAGGCTTGTTGCTGCTAGTTTCCTTTTATTTCCTCCAGCACTTTTTCAGGCAGAAGGACAGATGTCAAGACCAGCCTCTTAAATATCATTACCAAAGCAAGCATGGATATCGGGGAGCAAAAACTGTTTATGTTCTTGCTATTTAATGGCATAAAACAATACTCTTTACAGCAACTATTAGCTGCCTAATGGCATCCCATCATTTCTCATATCAGTTAAGTGACAGATGGAGCTGACGGCATAATTAAGCCACTAAGGGTCTCATAAATTACCGAAGTACCACTGAAGCACCAACCACACCGAAGGAACCATTGCAAATATGATGTATGAGGAGCGCGAGCGAGCAGTCTTCATTAAGAGACTGAAACAAAGCCATTACGGGGCTTGGTGGCGCTGTGAGGGACCCCTAAAGTCAGTCACACTGCACTGCTAACGAGGCTCGTTGGGCCCAGCTCCTGCTAACGACCGAGCGAGGGAGGCAGCGGCCTCGTCTCGTCGAGGAACACATCTGCAGGGCCTCCGCTGGCTGCAGCTTCCCTTCCTTGGTGCTGGAGATGAAGGGATTTCAGCAGGGAAAACCCACACCTGGAGCAGTACCTGCAGACGGGGTTGGCTGTAGCAGAGGGTGGTAAAAACAGCTCTCCTCTCCAGAACCTTCCCATCAAAACCAGGGGGCAGCTCGGTGTCTCCCGCTTGGGTTTAGGAAACGGCCCAGCGCTGAGGGTTGCAGGTCCTGCAGTGCTCCGTGGAAGCAGCTTTTGCACCCGTCGCTTTTGTGTTTCTTGACTCGCAGTAAACAATGAACCCTTTGTATCGCTAGCTGAACAGATTTGGTGGGAGTGGAGCAATTTTTGACAGCAGTAAAATTTCTAGTTCATTACGAACCTAAGTAAAGTTGTTCTCCTCAATCTTTTCTTTTCACTTCATTCCGGTATATAATAGGAAAATGAAATATTGAACAAAATTATATTGGATACTTTTGACAGAATTTTTTTTTGCTGTTTCGGAGATGTGAGAAAATTTGAAATAACTTTTCATCCATCCCCCAGGAAAAAAAAATCAAGTTTTGTGCTACTGGGAGGCAGTGTACTGGGGAGCAGAGGCCGGTCTTTTGCCTCTGCTTGGGCCCACGGTGTTGAAGTGGAGGAGATGAGGAGCAAGGGAACCGTGGGAGTCCTGCAGCTGGATTTCCTCTAATTCCCAAAAGCACCACACTAAGAAGTTAAGGCCCTGGGGAAGGGGGAAGCTCAGACAGCAATTCATTGGATTTAAAATCCACTTTGATCATCTTTTGGATGCCCCGGGCCCATGAGGAGTGAACATCTCCCTCTGGGTGTACAGAAATGGACTCCTCTCCTTCCCAGCTTCTCAGGTGGTTCCCTAGCGCCTGGGAGAACACCCCACAAAGGAGAAGTCACAAAGAGTTTTTTCTGTTCCAGTCCAACGCTGTGTCCTGCAATGACACAGCAGATTGTTTTATCCGAGCGTTATCCCTTGGAATTTAAACGAATTTAATTTACAAGACCAAGGATAAGGGAGGAGAACGATGCATGGAGATATTATTTCATCAGAAGAAAAATCACAGCGAGAAATCTGTAGCGCAGACAAATAGAAGCACATTAAGGCTGACAGTGAATGATGTGAATTTACCAGGGAATTGTATAGAGAGGGTAAGGGAAGTGGCAGAATTTACATTTGGTGCCTGTGTTTATTGCTTACATCTGAGCATTATAAATAATAAACTGGGCTCTTACTGCCTGTGCTCTCAAGTTGTATTTTTCCCCTTCCTCCCCCTCTTCAGATCTCCTGGATTTTGTGCCATGAACAAAGGACCTTGGAGAAGGAGCCGAAGGAAATGATTTGCTGGGGAGGAGAGGAAAGGTGGGGGTAAGGGAAAGGAGAGTCACGGAACAGCTGGCAGAGAAGAACCCCCACATTTTTCCACCCCAGAAATTGCCACAAGTACGGTCTTATCGAGCAGTGCCACTCTGAGACCTGGTTTTCAGGAAAAAGGCTCTGAAAACCCCATCCTTGTAAAGCTTCCTAGACCAGGCCTAGAGAACGGCTGTTTCTTTTCTACCTCTGGCTCCTCCAGGCGCTGGTCTCAGCCCAAACCTGCTGCTGCTGCACTTCAATCTCCTCCTCTGGGCTCTGCTTTTCCAACCTCGCCCCTCCTTTGGCTCTGCCATGGCCCCAGCTCTGCCCTTTCATCTCTCCCACCTCTGCCCATCGCAGGGTGCTGCAAGCGAGCCCTCTGCAGAGCTCCTGCGGCAGCTAACGGCAAGTTATTTTCCTTCTTCCCTGTGGCAAGAAAGAAAGAGGAAATTTGATACCAATTTATTCCCAGTTACTGTTTGCGCCTCTAACAGCGGTTCATTGGGGAAGTTTAATCACTAGGTAGCTCGTTCTGCTCCTCACCGAGCATCTTTTGTGCTGCAAGACACGTCGAGCATTGTGTTCAGGCCCTAACATGGGTTTCATGGCGTGAGCTTGAAAAATCATTTTCCTGGCCACTTTTGCTCTTGAATCTTTAAGGCATTTTGTTCTTTGTGAATACCTGGCTCTCCTCCTTCCCAACTGTGCTTTTTGTGATCTGCTGTGACCCTGCATGATCCGGTGTGAAGTCCCGTGAAGTCAGCTCTCAGAGGCAGCAGATTTTGGGCCACCTCCCGGAGAATCTGTCCACACTCTCCTGGCTACACTAAACACCTTCCAGCCCAGAAGGAGTTAAAATAAGAAACGAAAGAAGACAAAATCAGACGCAGCTATGCCTTGATATGTAATAATTAGCCCCTCGGGGAGAAACTACTCCAAAACTAGCGAAGACTACTCTTGCATGAGTTGCTGCACAGGTGATTCGTGCAGGGACAGGAATGCTGGCATACCCAAAAAGTGTCCTGGAAGGCAGGCAGCCCACGAACAGCAGATCTTGGGATCTCTGGGAGTTCGGGATTCATTGCGTGAGGACAGGGTTCTCTTGGGAAGCCCCAGAAGGCAGCCCTGCCTCTGGGGCAGGTGTACAGGCTGGTCCAGATTTCAGTGCTGGGCTTTGTGCACGGCCTCCTTGGGTGTAACGATCTGTTTGTTTGGGCTCTCTGTACCCAGTTATGTGCACAGGATTTTGGTGATACTCCCAAGGTCTTGGAAATCATTTCATTAATTATCCTGTACCATTTCATCCACATTTGTTTCAGCAGCCCTGGCTATTAAAACAGCCTTTGCTCACTGGGACGGGTACAAAGTTGCCCTGTGCGAGGTGTCTTTCATCAGGAAACTTCCTTTTATCCTCCTTTTGCTTCTGATGATACTGAGATGCAACAAGGCTCCCTTCAGGTAAGGAACAGGGGAAGCTGTCATGAATGAAACTGTCCAAGGACCAGGGGTGAGAACAAGCTGGCCCAACTCATTCGGGTGCCCTTTCAATCCACCCAGAACAGCTTGTGACACTGAAGCCAGGGATGAGTTAAGCTTCCTTTCTCCCAGCAAGACTAGCAGTGGCTTCTTCCCTGCTCCTGTGGGCCTGGCCACATTTCTCCCTTCTCTCCCCCCTTCTCTCCCTTGGGGCCGAGGGCCCCTGGGCCAGTGCTTTGTGCCCCTGGAGGTGGGTGACATTGGGATGTAGGCTGGGTGAAAAAATCAAATTTATCTGCATTGGCAATATTCAGCTGAAAAAGATAAAGTGAAAAGCAATATTCCCCCTGCCACACACGCACAAACCAAGACTGAAATATTTTTGTGTGAGTTGTGCCAGGGACCACTCTCATTCTCAGCACACCAGGCTCATTCCCGTTCCACATGGACTCCCATTACACACAGCCATACTCGAAAGGGTATAACCCTCCCACTTTTCATTTGGGGTTGAACAAAGCCTTTCACTTAGTCCCAAATGAAATCAGTGCTGATTTCTCCACGCACTAAAAATTCAAAACTACAAAAGAAAACTACCCGCTCCGACTTCATTGTGAAATGAATTCATTTCCCAGCCTGTTTGGGAACGGCAGGTGTTAGAGCCAGATTGCAATGCAGGTAGCAAATGAGCTCATCAAACTTTAGTTAGCAAGATTTCTACTCTGGACTAAATGAACCCGGTCTCGACTCTCTCTGTAGTCAGGTGAAAGCAGGGACAATGCTGCAAACAACAGCTCTGTGCGGGGAGCTGTGGCTGCAAGGCTGGAGCATGGCACCCTGGTTGCACCGGGGATTGCTGGTGGCAGGAGATACTTCCCCTAAAAGAGGTTTGGAGGAGGAGGCAGAGCCCAGGGCACAGGAATGATAAATCCCCCCCCCCAGGCTTCAGCTTAAATCCTTGACTCGTTAATGAGAAATGCAACTGGCACTACTTAACTGCACCGCTCCTCTTTATTAGCAGCCCCAGCCTTCTGCAAGCAGAGAGGAGGAATAAACAAAAGCACTGCTCACAGCTACGCCCGACTGACCTTGGTAAGTCAACCTGACCTCAGCTTGTCTGTCTAATGAGTCAACGACATAATTATGGCTCAGGAAGAGGCTGGTAAGTGCCGGGTATGCAAAGTGTCCCCAGCTGGTGGACGGCCTCTGGCACCGGAGGCGTTGCTCTTGCGCTGGAGGCTGAGGGCTGCACGCAGGAGGGAAGGGCGAGGAGAAAAAAGGTTGAATTTGGGCTGCCTCTGCGTCTGGAACCGCGCTGTGCTGGGAGGTCCACTGGGACATGGACTGACTTTGTGCCCAAGGATTGTCATTTAAGGACAAATCCACCTCTCCACCTAAAACCCGTGCATCTGGGCTCCTTCTGCAGCTTAAGGGAAGATGCTCGCTGAAGTGGATTTTTGCTGTACGCGGAGAGGGGTCACAACCTCTGGGGAAGGTGCTCCTGCCTCTTGCTGTCCCTAGAGGAAGCCCAGAGGACTGCCTAGGATTTAAGGCTTGAAGAAAAGGCACATCCAGCTAAGCCTTTCCATACAGCAGCCTCAGATGGAAAATCTCTTAAGAACAGACCTCTTCGTGTCCCACAGCCCCTGCTCTCCACCTCGCCCCGCTGTATTCTGAGGCACTGGGGTCAACGCACAGAAATCCTGCTGCAGGGAGAGGCAAAACAACTGAAATACAGACTGAAGCAGCAAGGAGGTTTCCTTGTGCCTTTGTTTCCTTGTGTCTTTGTTCTTGCTGATGGAAGGACTCCGGAATTTGCCCACGATACGATTTATTTGCCTTTTTAAGGAAGACACGCTTTTTTCCTCCTCCCTTAATCTCTCCTTCCCTGAGATAACATTGACACCAATATCTATAAAGGGAAATATTAAAACAACCCCTTCCATTACATCCTAATTTAACTACTTCCCTGTGTTGCATGACACACCTGGTTGTCTTTGTCTGTTTGTAATGTGCTCCTTCATTCCTTTCTTGAGAGCCCCTCCATTCCATCAAATTCCTCCTCCTTGCACACTAAGCTGCAGATTACTTTTTCATAAGATGCAATTTCACCTAGATCTCATTACTTACTCTCTTAATGTATTTTCTGTATTTGTTTCATCTACAATTTCTCTTGTGCTCTGTTCTGCTGATAAAACAGGCAGTTGAGGTGCTGTGGAAAGCAACTTGCTGGAGTGCATTAACTAAATTTCTCCGTGTTCCTGATTCGGTGTGCGTTCTCTGGGCCTCCAGCCTGCCAGACAGAATTAGAGCTAGGATCTGCACAGTGCAGAAAGGACCCTGGAATGCAGCCCACTTGATTTATTAGCATCTATCTGATAGTGGCATTTAAGCTAACTGGGAACCAGAAGCAAGAGGAAGGTGGGCAGGGAGATTCACTGGGAATGCTGGATTTTCAAGCCAGCCTCAAGATGCTGAAGTTCCAGGAGGATGCTGTAGTGCTCCATGAGAGGTGGACTTCACTGTGGATGCCCTCTCCTGTGCTATACTGTGATATTCCCTGACCCTCGGTAGCCGGGATTTGCATAGAAATGGTAACTGCAATGCAGCATGGAAAGTGGGAGTCTACTTGGAGCCACTGGCCCAAAAAGGACACGAGGAACGAGCTGCCTCCAGATTGCAGATCTTGTCTGGCACCGTGTCAGCCTACCTAGATGGAAACCGCTCCATTTTGCCTGAATTACAGCTGTTGTGGGCTGGTCATCTCCCGCTTTTCAAGTATTTTGGGATAAAACCGAAGGCAACTTTTCTGGGAAGAGATGACAAAGTTGAGGAAAATAGCTATTATCTGAGAAAAGAAGTCACCAGAGTTTCAGAGGAGCCATCCTCATCACCCTGACACTGCAGACAAGCCCTGTCTGTACTGGCCAGAGTTACAGCTGTGGACCACGTCTGCCATGCAGCTCCCATACCAAAGCAGGGGTACCCATCTCTATTACATCTGTGCTGCTGAAGGACCTGCTTTCCTTCCAGACTGCATTTTTACGGAGATCGAGGACTAAATGCTCAGCCTGGGGGCCTTCCCTTGGGACAACGCTGCTGGCCTTCAGCCGACAGGTTCTGCTGCTGGAGCCAGCCTCGAGAGGAGGAGATGGTCTGAGCCAGCACTGGCCATTCACCCCCTTCAAGCAGGAGCCTGGGCTAGGTGAACCCTGGGTCCCTCTCAGCCAACTTTGCGAGCTCTATATCCTGCTGCTGCTGCTTCCACAGGACAGGGAACCTCCTTGCTGAGCAGCGACAGTCCTTACACCCATATTCTGGGTCACTGCATTGGCCCGTCACCTTGACCATCACCAAGTTAATCAAACATCTTCCGGATGGATTTGGATTTTTTAACCTTGTTGGGCTCATTTGGAGTCACCGTCAAGCTCCTGTGCCCAGAGCACGTTTAAGCCCAGTGCTGGTTTGCCCCCTTCCCTTCGCCCCCAGCTGCAGGCAGGCAGGGCAGGGCGCCTCCGTGTTGAGATGTCTGCCAGGGGAACGCCAAGAACAGGCTGTTCTCAGAAAAGAGGTATTTGCCGTAAGAGGCTTAAAGTGCAAGTTTGGGGTCTGGCCTGAACTCAAGCCAAAAAAAAAAAAAAAAAAAAAAAAAAAAAAAAAGCCACACCAAAACCCCCTGTAATTACAGGCAATATTTTCACTCCGCAGAAGATTAACAGGCCAGGAGAAGAATTTAAGTCTCCTTCTTTCCTGAATTCCAATTTAATAGCAAATAATCCTGCCCCTGAATGCAAAGGAAATATATTACCCTGGAGAATTGTGGTGAAGTTCAAAGGAGGTCAGACAACAAAAAGGTCAAAAATTAAGCAGATGGCATTTTGTGATGGGGTATAGAAAGTAAAAAGTGATCTGTCTTCCCTTTCCGTACCTACACTCCTCCCCTACCACCAAATTCTGTACATATCCCCCCTCTTGTTTATTCTGCAGCTAAAATAAGAGTCTGAAGTCGCTAACACTCCCTGTTCTTCAGTGATGTTCAGGCAAGCACACCACTTTTAATGTGTCTGGAGGGAGGAATTTATTAAAGAGGCAGTGCATTAAAAATATGCAAATGTTCCCGGTAACTACACAGGCCCATGAGGAAGCCAGATGAAATGTCATCCCTCCCTTCTCCCCTCCCTGTTTTTATGCACTAAGATGGTTTATGGCTCCTCCTGTTTTACACTGTAACTGGGAGCATGGCAGATATTTAATCTGTTTGGAAATAATTGCAGCAATAATGATTATTTTATTGGGTTTAACTACGTTCTAAAAAAAGGCAATGCTGCAGCAATGACTCGCCCAGGAAGGAAGAAGGAGAAACGATGCTCAGAGTGTTTGTGCGTGGTTTTATAGCCACCAACGTGCATCTGGGCAGGCTTCGGGATGCCCGTGCGCTGCTCGTGGATGCTGTGGTCTTGGGGCCACCAGGCAATGTGGATGGGCCCAGACTGCACCTACCCCACAGCTGAGGAAGGCTGCCTTAAAAATAAGGTTCCTTCCAAGGCCAGAAGTCCTGCACAACAGGAGCCACTCTCTGCTTCGGTTCAGTCCTTTAGAGCTGAAGAAAGCATCTCGACTGCATCACAAGGCTGGCAGCATGTCCCTTCCCAGCTCCTGCCTGGACTCCCTGGGGTGCTACACAGACTGAGGGCAGCTCCTTGAGGACATTGGAGCTGGGAGAGCTGCGAGGGATGCTCTCGGCTGGTGTTTGTTTCTAGCACTCCATCCCCATCCTGGTCTCCCAGGAAGGAAGCTCTCTGCAGGCCCGGTTTGCAGCAGGTTGCTGCACATCGTACACAACAGGAGCCAAGCTGCCTCTGACCTCTAACCAGGGCTGTATTTCTAAAATTAATTGCTCATCCTGAGTTTTGCACAAAATTCTCCCTGTCAGAGTGCAGCAGGATGGCGGGGCTGGGGGGCAAGCAGAGGAAACACCATTCCTTTTCCGTTGCTGCAGATTTCCACTTCGAAGCTGCTGTGTTACACAGCCTCCAGGCAGCTAAAACCACAGCGAGATGGACTCTGCGGTCTTAATCCCAGAGAAAACACATCTCTCAAGTTCTTTTTATATCTTCCCAACCTTCCCAAATCCCTGCCTAATACCAAGCTGCAGAGAGCTTTCTGTTTCACGTTTCCCCTGCTTTCCCCATCCTCCCCATTACCCCCTCCCTTTCGGCTGCCGCAGCGGAGCTGGGCTGTCGGAGGAGGCCAGCACAGCCCTGCGAGGTCTCGGTGATGATGGCACAAAGGAAGGGTGGGCGTTCCTGCACATTTGTACCCTGCTGTGTTTGGTGGGACCTGTTCCAGGCGAGAAGAGGTTGCAGAGGGCATCTCTGGGGGCTGCTCGTGGTGCGCAAGGAGAGGTTTTTGCCAGGGTCATAGCGAGAAGCTGCAGTGGGACTCGAGTTGAGACCACCGCTCCTGAGGCCTCGTCGAAGGCAGTGAGCTGTTCTCCTTCATCCCCTGGCTTGTTTATAATGAGCAGCACATCTTAATTAGAGGAGGATTTAGAGAGACCTGATACCCTTTACTGTCCTCTCCCCTCTCCAGGAGCACAGCTCAGCCAGAGCGACCTGGGATTAGCCCAGCAGGCAAGAAACCAGGATGCTTTCTGAAGCCTTCTGCATGACAGCCAGCTGGTGTGAAACACTGCCTCCCTCCTCTCCCCACCACTGCGAGTCCTTGCCACGGTGTGCTGCCACGGGCTACCAGGGGAAACAATGGGATGGACAAAATCAGGGCAAGTTTTGGATGGGTGAGATGAGTAGGGATGGGGATAGCATCCAGGGATCCTGAACTTGATACCCAGCAGGACTCTTGGAAGAGGAGGTGAAGCTTTCCATCATGCAGCCCCGCTGCCAACCCCACCTGGGACCTCGAGGCTTTCAGGACAAGCAGGGAGTGACAGGGACACCCGACTCTCAGGGTGCCTCGTGCACGAGGCTCCCCTAGCTTCGGGAAGTGCCTTTTCTCAACACAGCAGCTCTGTTTTCCCCCCCAGAAAAACCTTTCCCTTTTCAATAGTTCATCCAGCCCTGGGTCGCGAAAGTGTCCTAAGCACCAAGTTCTGCCTCTCCCTGAGGTTTAATGGATAGCTGCAATATGTGAAACCCCAATCACTTCTGCAGCATCTATTTATCTCTCCCAGCCTGCAGTTGTTAAACCTCCATAAATACGTTTTGTGTCAGCAACTGGTGCTTAATTATTATATAATAACTGTCTTAATAAATAGAAATGAGAGTCTTTATTTGAGGCACTTCATTTAACAGATGAGACACCATCTTCCCTCCCATAAATCCCGGAGCAGATCGAAGTGTCAGAAGGTCCTCAAGCTGCGACGTGGGGTAAGGCTGCCACCCTTGTTTACAGGACAGAGCAGGTCTCCGCCACATCCTACCAGAGCAGCACAACAGCCTCTTGTTTGAGTTTATGACACCGTTTGGAGCCTATCAGGCTGGAACAGTTTGTCCGATTAAAATTCACACAGCCTAGATGTGAAACTGTGCAATTATCAACCTGGTGCAAAAAAAAGAGCTGGAGAGCAAAAGCGACCAGATGATCCAACCCCAACAGCCCCTTCCCGAGAGGAGGACCCCTCCCCAAATCCAGGCAGCAGTTTGACACGAGGTGTATGAACAAGACGTGAAAGGTTTGCCATGACCACCATGAACACTCACCCAGGCTCCACCAACACGCATTAACCAGAGTTTGTTGCTTGATGTCATCTCCTTTCATCTCAATTAACTTCTCATCTTTTTTCTCCCCCCTGACACTCAATTAAAAGTGTGACCAAAAGTTAATTACTCTAATTCGATTTAGCTGCAATTCCTGTGGGGGAATTGAGAAGAGAGCGTGGGTGAGGGGCTGGAGAAGGCAGCAAAGCCACGGTGGCTTTTTCCTGAAGAAGCAGTGGGGCTTGTGGAGCTCTGCTTACCCAAAGATGCCCAGCAGGGCTTGCTCATGATGGGAAACAGTGGCGTGCAGAGTCTGGGGAGCAGGACTTGGTCGTGGGGAAAAGCAGGATCCTAACAGTGATCCCACAGGAGAAGCAGTAAGGGCTATCTAGGAACAAGAGCTGAAGAGCAGGACGATGCTGGCTGGCTGGACAGACAGACACAGGCAGGCGGGTATGGGCTGAGAGAGGGCTGTGCGTGGGGATGGACGGACAGAGAAGCAGACAGAGAAATCAGACTAAGGTGAAGAACAAGCCTGACTTCCCTGGCAAGCTGTCCAAATGGCTTCTGCTAATTAACTTCCTTCTCACAACACCCTGGCAAGGTTGCAGACTAATTAGAAACCCCTCTCCGATGCTGGGAAGCTATCCTGACTTGGCCACTCACGGCCGCAGCCCTCAGATTGGGGCCATATGGCAGCCGAATGTGCCAGACGAAGCAGCACGGCTCGTCGGGAAATGTGGGCAGCTGGGAATGAGCAGCCCGGCTCGGTCGCGAGCCCTCTCCAGTCTGCTTCCCTCGCTGCCTGCAAACAAAAGGGCCTGGAGTGCAAATCACAGGCACTTCTCGGCAGCCAAGCTGGGCCAGCTGAAGTCAGAGGTGGAAATCAGGACACCAGGCTCCCATCCCCGTTAAAGTCACTCTTCACTCCCTTTCAGTCTTCAAAACAAATAGAAAAAATGTGTCATCGGCAAGCTCAGCTACCTGTCTAGTCAGCCCCGGCCACAGCCATTAGTAAATAGACTGAGCAATATTCCCATCTGAGGCTGACCTGCCAGAACCCCTCGACAATCACAATTTCCCCTGCTGAGAATTGCCCATTTCTTCCTATTCTCTCCGACCGCATTAATCTATCAGAGGGATTTTAACTCGCACCCCCTGGTCAACACCGTGCCTTGATAGCATTCTGTCAAGGTCTTTATCAAAAAAAGGCTTTTGAAATTCAAAAGGAGGAGTGTGTGTATATATACTCTCTCATTCCCTTTTATCCACTGGTCTCTTAACTCATCCTAAGGATTTAAGTGGGTCGGAGAAACACAATTTTCTACAGCAGAAACCATGCTGACTGTCCCTTATCCTATAGAAAAGCCTAAATATAGACTCTGAAAGTCTCCGCAGCTGGGAACGTGAAAGCTTCAACTACTTTGAAGCTGTCTGAGACTTGTGCAGTTCCCAGATGAAGGGCTGGCTGGCTCTGCCAAAGGAAGGGAGAAGTCTTTCAAAGATGGTTGGAGATACCAGGGAGGATGTGGCCTGCAGATTCTCCTTCTCTTCCTGCTTTCCTCAGGTTTCCTGCAGCCACTTTCGTGCTTTGTTTGTCGGTTTGTGCTGAGGAGGAGCGAGGCCGTTCTGCAGCCTACACCCACCTGGGGAAGAAATACAGAGAGGGCCTGCTGCCAGGTGGGAAATGGCTAAATATCATGGAAGTGAGAGTTTGTAGCCAGGCACAGCGCATGAGCACGAGGTTTTGCTGTGACCGACAGGTCCCAAGACCAGGATTTTGCCCAGGTCACATTGAAACCTGCCGAGAGCAAAGCCCTGATCCAGTTCAGTTGGCTGCAGGCGCTGGGTGTCTCCCAGGGATCCCTCTGAGGCCACTGCTGCCCAGCAGCTCTCCTGAGCAGCGCAGGGGGTCAGCACGTGGGCTCCCGTCCTGCAGCTCCCTTCCTGCTCCGGCTTCCTGCACGTTGCTTTCCCCTCTAACAGCAGGTTATCAGCACCTGCCGTGCCACCAGAGGATAGCTAAGACCGAGAGTTATCAGCAGATTCTCCAACCAGTCAGTGACACATTTGCCAGCACACTGTACCTGGATTAAGCTTCCTTCTCTGCCCAGAGCTCGGATGTCTCCAGGATCCGCTATCCATTTTCTTAATGCAGCTGCCTGACAGTTAAATCCATGCCTCTGTCTATTAGGGAAACGCATGTGTTATGAGCACTGTGAATTTGGGCAGCCCTGTTAAATCTACTTGATGTATTCACTGCAACCCTAACCCCCCAAAAAAAAGAAGTTACCTATAGGCTGGGCACAAGAGCTGTCAGGCCATGAAGGATAAGAGCATTACAGGACTAACGGGGAGCAAAGCACCAGGGGGAGCGGACTCGCTGCGCGCTGCCTGCATTAGGCACGGGGCAGCTCTGGGAAAACAGCACTTCTGCATCAAGTGCGGGGGAGGCTTTGGAGACATCAGGCTCCACACGCTGAGCTGGAAGCATTTTGGAGACGTTCGCTAATGGAGATTATTGCCCTGAGGGGAAATGGGAAGGCAGGGAAGGTACCGACTTGTGTTTACAGCTGATTTCAGCCCCACAGTGGCTCAGCTGGAGCCAGACCTAAAGCAGAGCAGTTGTGTGTGCAGGGCCGAGGAGCTCACCCAGAGCTCTGCACAGAGGACCCTCGGTCCTTGACTGGAGACATCACCTCTGCACCATGGACCCAGCCAGGGCAATTTCACATCTCTCCGTTCAGTCTCTGGGTGCTGGTTCCTCGCTTGATCTCAGACAGATCCTGTAAGGGCTCCGGCAGCGCCTGGGGCAGGTCAGTGTGAGCTCTGAACTGCTCTCCAGGGAGAGCTCTCACCCCTTTGGCCGGCTGCAGGGCGACAAAGTACAGCTGCTTGCCATTTCTTGCTGAACAGCAAGGTGAGGTGGTGTGAATAGTGCTTCCCGAGACCTGTGTGTATCCAGATAGGCGAGTGGAGGAGAGAGGGAGGTCTACACAGAGGGGACTGTCCCTGGCTGGAGGGCATCCAGATAATGCCTTCATGAGCATGGGCTTCTAGGAGCCATCTACAGACTCTCCGGGCCATCGATGACAACTGTTTCTGCTGTTTTAGCGCCTATATCAGCTCTACAGATCATCACCAAATAGTATCACAGTTAAATGTGGGTGAAATTCCCTTGGGCCCTGGCCTGAATGGGCCAAGATGTGATTTCCACGCAAGTCACGCTGCCTTGGCTCGGCGTGTGGGTTTCCCTCCCACTCCAAGCTGCTACCAGGGCTGGGATTTTTGTTGTTTCTGTTTTTCTTCTTCTTCCTTTAACCTTTCTCTGAGCTCTCACTTGCTTCCTCAGCACCTAGTGTAATTGCTTGCAGTCTCCGAGGATCCTGGTGAGGATTTATGTAACGCACCAGGCAGCAATTTGAAAGGCTGCTTTTGGATATAAGAACTTAATGCTACACCAGCCTTGGGGAAAATGAGCTGAAATCCTTGGGAGGGTTGCGTGGTGGTTGCTGCACGCTGCTTAAGCGAAGGGCTCTGGGGCAGCGCGGGTGCCTCTGAGCTTCCCCCTACCTTGCAGGGCGAGGAGGGGAGGAAAGAAGTGGTGTCTTTAGGCGAGTGGCTTGCTCCTTCCACGTCTCATTATGCTGCGGTTTTGTCTGGAGGGGGATTCAGAGGCAGCCAGCGAACGCTCAGCATTTCTAAGCAGTCGGGAGAGGGGAGCGGAGAGAGAGGAAGCGCGGTTATTGCTCTGCCAGGCAGCGTGGTTTTGCTGGGGTTTCTCTCTTTCTTCTGCATTCTTGTTTGTGTCGGGGCCAGACTCTGGGGGTTCCTTTGCTGCTTTCAGGACTGCTGTGTGAGAAAGGAACCAGAACTTCAGTACTCTTAATTATTTGGGGCAGGGCGGGATGCGGGCAGGGATGGCAGAGAGGGGACTTCTAGGAGGAGAGAGGAGCAAGGTTTCTGCAAGGCTCCTGGGAGCAGTGGTCATATTTACCTTAATCTATTTTCCAATCATCTTGCTGAAGAAAATAACAGTGGAGCAATCAGCGCGTGTCTGTCCACCTGTCAGTCTGTCCCTCCCTCAAAGCTGTTGAGCTGATTTCAAGTGCATTCAACAGAGAATTAGGGACCTGAAAACTCGGCGGCGCCGATGAACGAAGTGAAGAGAAGCAGCTGAGCAGAGGAGAAAAGCTCCACTCGTGCCTCCTCTGAACTAGTCATTAGGGAAGCGGCATGGGATGGAGATGCAGGAAACCAGACAGATACATCGTTCAAGGCTCCAATTTCTTCACTTAAAGCTTGATGTCTTTCTAAGTGTTATTTATTTATTTATGACAGTGAAAAGGAACGGAAAGGCCTTTAAAATGCCAGGCAACCTGCAACCTGCTCGGCTGGGGAAGAGCCCAGCATCCAGGAGCTGCCCTGCTTCAGTGAGAGGGCTCAGGCTGCTCCCGATTAACCAGCGAGGCCCATCAGATGGTGCTGGCAGGGCTAAATAAGCCCAGGCTCTCCTTGCTTTAATATTAAGCCCAGCAGAAGATCTGCCACGCTTCTGCTTGCCTTGCCCTGCGGTCCCGCGGGGAAGATGAGCTGCATCCCACAGCCCTGAATTTATGTGAGTGTTAACAGCAGCGCCAAACCTTCCCAAATTGTCCTGTTCCCACTCCGCACCCCTCCTGCCCTGGCGCCCCTCCCAGGCACTGAGCCAGGCCTGGCTTTTCTTCTTCTGAGCCCTGGAGCAGCCTTTGCACCTCCACCTCCCTGCCTGCAGCACCGACAGCTGCAGCCTGCCTAGAAATTACTGGCACTAGCGTATCATTTGCAGCATCAAATAAGCATGCTGCCACTTCCCTCTTCTCGTCCTTCTTGGATCTATAAAGAAATTGAGGGGGGGTAAGAGGGGGAACGGCTAACAACAACAGCAACCAAAAAACCTCGAGTAAATTAACATTACAGCTGAGATTTTACACGCACAAAAGTCAGGAAGTTCAAAGTTATGGTTCCCCCTCCAGCTGTAATTCTGGCACACTGCACATATATATTAAGACATTAAAGTTAGCCCCATAAACTGTAATACAAAATACTACACACACACAAGGGGGCCAATCTACGATGGCCAGGGGAGCCATAATTCTACCTACCCTGACTCCTGTGCGTGCATTTCTCCCTTAAAAAAGGAATAAGTCAGCTCTCATTCACTTGTAATTCAAAGCTGAGGATGCTGAAAGGGAAGAGAAAAGAGAGATTGTTCTGACTGCTTCTTCTTCCTCTTTCTTTCTCTGTTTTTTTTTTTTTTTTTTTCTTTTTTTTTATTGCACAGGCTGTTGTCTAGTTACTTGCGATCAATGCTCTCCCTCCGCCTGACTTTGATATATCGGGAGAGATCTCAGATTTCTGTTCCCTTCCCCTCTTGCTTTGTAACAGATCCAGCTCTCTGAAGCACCCCGGCAAGGCACACGCAGGCAATAGATAAGGGATAGCCTTTGATTGAATTTACTTAATTTATACAGCTGATGGGACACAAGAGGAATATTAAAATACAAATTAGCAGCTTCGTATTTCACATGCATTGAAATCTCCTCGGCTGATAATGAGCTGCTGAAAACTTATCTGCCAAAGGTCTCCCCCAGCCACACCTCCTGCCTTTTCCCCCGAGATCCTCGCCTAAATGCCAGGCAAGTTGGTAACTCAAGAGTTAGACTTCAAGTCCTTAAAGGCACCATGACTCTGGTCAGTGTTTTTAAACAACTCTGCCGCTGGGGGGGGGCATTTTGGAGTCTGTGCCCACCTTCCTGCCCTGCAGAGCAGGACGGAGGGAAGCCTCCAAGCCCAAGGAGCTGCAAGGGGAAGGAGCAAGCTTGTAGGATCACGTAGGACCTCTGCTGCCCTCGTTCAGCAGCTGAGCCACAGAAAGAGGCTCCTTTTGTGAGCTGCATGAGACTCTGGCCACTGTGGGGCTCAGCAGCAAGATCTCCCTGGAGCAGAGAAGGGGCAGAGCAAAAAGACCAGGCACAGTGAGTTGCAGGAAGGAGTTTGACGTGCACGTTTTCCCTCCTAGATGCCCCATGGATGTGGGTAGGGGTGCACAGGTGCAAACAGGGGAGCCCTGAGGAAACTTCTGCAAAGTTGTATTGTGCTTCCACTAGAGATTGTAAGCTGGGTTTGAACAAGAAACCTGCCAATAGACCTGGCTTTGGAGTGGTCAGTAAAAAAAAAGCCTGCAGGTAAATGAAACCAATAATGCCAACCTGGAGGTCAAGCTGACTTTGGATGATTAAAATAGGTTTCAAAAGGCCCTGATGCTTCTCAGTCCAAGGTCTTTTACTCAAGTAATAGCCAAAGCCAAACAGAAGTGAAGAAATACTCTCCTGTGGGATTCCCATGAAGACAAATTTTGAAGTTAGGCTGATGTTGCCCAAATTCTGCATGTCAGGCCAGAGCAGCCATTCCTCCTGCAAGGGCTCCCAAGGTATCTTCAGAGCTGAAGGCATCGGTAACACGAGAACTGCTCTGCTTCACCAGAGAAGAGGTGCAGCCTGAGCCCTGCTGGTAATGACAAGACAAAAAGCAGGTGACATTCCCTGTAAGCAATGGATGCCCAAGAGCAGGGCATGCCCCTGGCTCCCCAGTTCCTGATCACACCAGGCCCTAGCACAAACGGGAACAAACACCAAACGACTTTCAGCCAACCTCCCGACTTTCACAAGTACATTTTCCAGTGTCACAACACAGCCAGAGAACCAGGACGCTCTTTCTCCATTAAAAAGCAGTCTGATCCTCTGGCTTTTTCTTCCCATTAGAAAGTAAAATGACCCAGGGAATGACAAAATTATGCTGTCAAAAACAAGGCAGTCACTCTGAAAATCAATAATACCCCAAGGTGTTATTGTGAGTTAACAGCTCTCTTAGGCCCGAGGCGCAGAGCTGGTATTAATGCTGTTCTTGCCACCTTTCCCACCAAACATCCCCGCTGCTGCCGTTGCTTGAGAAAAATCTCTGACAAGGAATTCTACTTACAGCGCTGCAAAGGATGGATTTTTCAGTTCGGTGACCAAACCAAAAATAATCAAGAGAGATGAGAAAAAAAAAAGGGAGAAAAGAAATGTGCTACAGGCCACCCGAAATGCTTTATGTAAGGCAAACCCAAAATATTAGCTTTTTAGTTTGGGGTGATTTAACAGTTACTGACTGACTCCCACTCGCTTATTTTTATTTGTTTGTTAAAAACAGCATTGGAGGAAAGGTTATTTCAGAATGAGATGTGGAGTTTTTGTAACTGACAGACACTATTCAGCTCTCTGCTTAACTTTCCTGTCCCCTACTGTCCCCAGCCCAAACCGCAGCACTTGCTGAACTGAGCCCTAAGTGGGTCAGCCCGTCCCACAGCTAGGAAAATGCATTTTCCAGCCAACTGAAAAAAGAAAACTAAAAGTAATCAACTCCCAGAGTACGGATGGTTTCACGAGAGATGAAAGAGCTGAGAGGACTGGTGAACCTCCAGGAGTTTTGAGGTCCCGTCCAGATGGCCTTCTGCATTTCCCAGCAGTCAGGAAAATGCACATCCCTCAGAGGGCACAACACAGGTACGAGCTACCTTGAATACCTCTTGAGTTGCTACATCGCTCAGGGAGGACTCAAACAGCAGTGTGCACAGCTGGTGAATCGGGCTGGGGAACGAGAGGCGATGCAGGAGGTGGCGTTCGGTGCTGGGAACACATTAACCCCCCCTCCTGGGGACGGGCACTCGGGAAGGCAGCGGCGCTTCTTTTCCTGAGGCCTGAATACGAGCAGACAGGGCAGAACCGGCGAGGCGCTCCCGTGCGGCTGTTTTTCACGTGTGACATAAAAACAAGGCCCCGAGCAGCTGTTGTCAGTGAAGCTCCTGCTGCAGTTGTGTAGGAATCAAGGCGTTAGATGTGCCGTCCTGGCCAAACGCCGAGCGGGGGTAATTGGCTGCTGCCTAAACCTGCTTCAGGGCCTGGCACAGCGATGCCCACTGCTGTCAGCTCCTACGGAGGAGAGCACACGGAACGATTTGCCCACACCATCCCTCATCTAGCTGCACGGGCGTTGTGCTATCAGCCACGGAAACACAGCGGGGTAATGGCTGATACCAGGCGGGGTGAGAGCGCAGAGTTTCCTCAATCACAGCAGGCCAACAGGGCAGGAGAGGGCTGGAAATAACAATCCCTGCCCTATGGCACAGCCCGGCCTGGCCTCTCCTGGGGGGTACCCAGAGATGAGAGGTGAGGAGCCCCGTGACCCCAAGGGCTCTGCGCTGGCCGCGCTGGCCAGGATCATAAACCCATGTACCCTGCGGGCTCCAGTGGTAGCCAGGCTGCACGAAGGTCTTGGTGAAATTGCACATTAGTCTCATTTCCATCCCCGCCTAGAAAAAAAAAATGTCCAAAAGGGCCTTTTCTCCTCCTCCTGTGACCAAGGCAACAATCGGAGAACATCTCCCGCCTTGGACTCCTTATTAGTTTAATTAGATGATTTTCTGCATGATTTATCCTGAACGCTGCAATTGTGCAATCAAATCACAGATCAGTTGACAACTTCATTTAAAAAATTAGCATTTAGCAGCTTCGCAGGCTCTAAAAGCTCGGAGGACATCTGTCAGCAGTGACCCCTACTGATAATGACAAACAGTCCCAGCCTATGTCCCCACCTCCCGTCCTTCCGACAAGCTGGCAGGCCGAAGAGTCCCCGGAGAACAAAAAAAACACGCCACGGGGCATTCCTACTCCACATCTGCCCGCGCTGCCTGCTGCTTGGCCTTCCTGCTCACTTCTCAGTCCACAAACGTCAGCGAGTGCCACGGGGCTGGCAGGAGGAGGCTGGATCCCGCGGCTCGGAGCGGGCTTGGCATTTCAGCCACGCTCACATCGGGCCCCGTGCTTTTGCTCTGTGATGTGAGGGTCGGTGCCCGGCACATAGTGCATCGGGCACGGCCGCAGCCCCAGCGCTCAGCCCCAGGCGCAGGGGAGGTGATGTGTTGTGGCTTCGGAGACAAGATGAAGAACCTGAAGCCGTCGGCAGTTCCCAGGCCTTCTGAAGGATGGTGATGAAGGCTGGGTTTGGGTCAGTCCGGCATGGGAAGTGGTGAGTCTTCTTGTGCTTCGCAGGCTGCCACAAGCACTCCCAGTGCCGGGGAGGGCAGTGGTACCTGCTGATGGAGGTGGTGACACCACGGCCGTGTTCCTCGCAGGCTTGGCCTTCCACAGCGAGAGGACTGCTTGGGCAGATCCCACAGTGAGTGGTGGGAGAAGATGAGCAGCTCAGCAATCTTTTCCAGTGGGGTCAGGGAGAGGAAGACATCAGGTGCCTTCTGAGTAGGGAGTGCACAAAGCGTGTCTTTGTGCTACAGAACCAGACGCCCAAACTGGGCTCCCTGCCCTGCTTTACCTTTTTTGCTGGTCCAAAGAGCCCTGCTCCACAGGGTGCAAGGTCTGTGATGGGTGGACAACTGCTCCTCAAGCTGTCTCAAAGCTTCCTCTGAAGCCTCATGTTCATGGCCAGGCTGAGTCTATGGCATTGCTCCTGAAGGAGTCCAGCTTTCCAAGGGGTCCTGTCCCCGCAGGGGGACACCACGACACCACAAAGGCATCCTGAGTCCTCAAAGACCTCTGGAAACCCCGCTAACACTGAGTGAACCCGGGCCTTGTTAAGAAGCTCAGGAATCAGCCCCCATTCCAGATCTTCAGCAGCCTGAGTGACTGATTATAACGAGCTCCTCTAATTAGACTGTTCTATTTCAAAGGCCAGCAGGCTAAAAGAGATGTGAATCATCAAATCTTTGCGAGGCATCTGCCGGGATTTCCAGCCAGCGTAATTCCTCCAAGCTGCCCACTGACGAGTCCTTTAGCAAATGTCTCCTCTCCCACCTCCCTCTCCAGAACGTGACCTTGGCCAGGAAGGGCCAGGAAGGTCTCCAGCCAGCCAGACCCCATTCCCTCCGTCCTCCAGCAGCCCCCCTCTGAGGGGTGAAATGACAGCTGCGTCCGCTCAAATGAACCTCCAGCTCTTGTTCTCCCTCTTTGTATGTTTGCTTCAATTGTTATTCAATTGCACGGCTGAAAAGAACAGCTCAAGGAAGGAGCTAATTACAGGAACAGAACAGAAGCAGCTTCACTGAGGAGGAACCGGGAAAGAAGGTGGTGGATGGCAGAGTGGGGAGTGAAGTCAGTCCTGGAAGGAGCACCAAGCACATGGAGGTGGTCCAGGAGGCACCATGTGGTGGATGCTGAGAGCAGGGAGCAAGGCTGGTGGCTGACCCCAGCTGCCAGCAGCCACCAGGACAAAGGGCTGTGCACTCTGCCCGCTGCTGGTGGTGGGATGCCTGCTCTGCTACGGAACAGCAGAACAGCGCTGGGGTTTCCTAAGGCACTGACAGGAGCAGTCCTCCAGGCTCAGCTTTGTCACACCTGAAGAGCATCACTTGCAGGAAAAGCTTTCTTCCTCCTCAGCAACTCGCCTTCCTAAAAACCCTGAGAGAAGCCAAGGTGTGAGAGCGCTGGTGTCTCAGTTCCCATGGCTGCAGCCCTGGACATGAGATTACACGATTCCGTGTCAAGCAGAAATCCTGTCTTGGGGCGAATCCTGTCTCCTGCTCGCAGCAGGTGGGGAAATGCAAAGAGCAGGGCAGTGTTACTGGGACTGAGGAAGCTCCCTGCGTGCTTGGCAGTGCCTGCACAATGCCCCAGCTGCTGTCTGTGGCAGCCCTGCGTTCATATGCCCTTGCTGAAATCGTAACAGAAGGCAAACCTCTCTCAGGAGGACGGCATGGGTTTGCAGTGTCACCAAAGCCCTTGCTTCTTGTGGGGTTCCCACAGCACCACCAGCACTTGCAGTGTCCCTGCAGGACATGCCTGTGTTGCACTCCTTGTGTTTGCCCATCCCGGACACAAATCCATATGGGATTGCACTCCTGGTTCAGAGGAATGTTCAAAATGCTTCCCTGGCACCTGGCTGCAGCAGTGCACAACACCAGCTGCAGCCCTGCTTCACATCCTGCCCCATGACCCGCACCACCCAGCCTCATTGCTTCATCCACCAGAGCAGAGACTGTGCTGCGCTGCAGGAGTTGTGCCCGTGCTGGTGGGCCCTTTGCTCAGAGACGCTTTGACTTTCCCAGCAGAGCAGCTCTGGGCAGAGCAGTTGAGGCACGCTGTCCCAGCTCCCATTCTGTAGATAAATGGAGATCTCCTGAGCTTTCGATCCTTGCAGATGGGATCCGCAGATAAGCCAGCTATCTCCGAGCGCAGTTTGTGCTAACAGAGCTGTGGCTGGCTGGCTGAATGCTGTCCTGCTCCTGCTGGCTAATCCAGCCTGGAGCCACGTCTTCTCAACCCCAAATACAACATAATCCCTAAATGAAGATAAAGAGCACCTAACTGCTGGTGCACCTACCGGCATTGCTAGAAAGTTAAGGAACAGCTTGACACAATTTCATCGGGAAATGTAACATCCTCTGGGGCTTCTGTGTCTATGGGAGGCTCCCACAGTACAGGGGAGATCTGATTTGAATACAATGCCAAAGAAAGAAGAAGGACTGTATAAAAGAAAAAAAGAAGCTGGTTTGCATGGGCATTTGCTGCTGATGTGGCAGACACCTGGCTTTCTGCAGCAGGGGACTGGATAGTGTGGGAGAGCGTGAGCGTAGGGTTTAAAATAGCAACCACAGGGAGCAGTGCTTGGGGGGGGGGTTAATATGACATGACGGCCAGCAAAGCCCCACAGGCAGGGGAGGAAAAGCAAGGATGAGTGTGAGCTACGAGTTGTCAGCCAGCTCTTAACCCTTAGAGTAAAGCAAGACTTGTCATCTGCGCCTCACTTGTGCCTTCCCAGCCACATGGCCTGGGAACTCCAGGGCAGGTTCTGATGCTCTTTGGGCCTCAGCTTCCCTTTTTGTAAAAGCAAAGTTCATTTCTGTTGGCCTTCAGGAACGATCAGTGATGGATGGAGGAGACATCTTGAGCTGTGCAGACAGAAGGGACTCCCGCAGGATAGGTCCTTCTGCAGTGTTGTTATTTGGGCGAGTTTTTGGCCACGCTGCATGATCCAAGGGAACTCCTGCCACTGAATGCTCTGTTCTTGGCTCTGTACCTGGCACATCTAGAAACTCATCGCCTCCCAGCTCGGATGGCTTGGAGGAGGCAGGTACTGGCCTGTCATGCCAGCGCCTTCCTGTCAGTGGCAATATCTCCTCCTGTCTCCCCTGCTTCTCTTCATTACCAAAATTCCCTAAAGACACCATTGATGATGGAGAGCCATTGGAGAGGCAATTAGAAAGAAGTTAGAGTGAATTACATATGCAGGGTTTATTTTCTGTTTTCTGCTATAGCTGCTGCCAATTATTGTGCAATTAGGCTGCCTTCATTAGCAAATGAGATTAAAATTAACATCGTTAATTACTCGTTCTGTTAAACAGAGGAAAGCAGGCATTTAAGGGAAAGATGCAGAGAAGGTTGTTCTTAGAGCAGATGCAGTAATGTTTTCTGTTTGCAGCACTGTTTCTTCAAGGGTTACGTTGGGTTATTCAATTTCAGCTCGTACGGCGGGGAAAAGGAGCATTTAAATGCAAGCCACTAGTGCAATGCCTTGCAGGAGCACATTACACACTGCTCAAGAAAAATCATCACCACATGCTGCAAAGCACGTCCCGATGGCCACGGCATTAGCCACTGCATTCCTCCTGCCAGGGACCAGAGGGAAACCTCTCTCCTCAGTCTCTTGTGCACTAGGCTGATCATCGAAAGACGTTTCCAACAGGGTCTACAACCCAGCAAGCTGGGAGCATGGCTCACACGGCCAGCGATGCTGCAATGAAGCCATAGAACAGTTACTGCTATCTATAGTAACGTATTCCAAGTGCTGGATGCTTTGCAGACACTCACGGAGACTGCTTTCCTGAGCTCATAGACAAAAGAGGGAGGTCAAGGGCAGCAAAGCTCCAAATTGATAGAGATGTCTTTGCAAGTTGACTCAGTGGTATTGCTTGCTGCAAAACTTAGATGCTGAGTAAGCACAAAGCAATGCCACTGATCTCCGTGGCAGCACGTTGAGGGTCCTGGAATCACAGGGCTGGTAAGAATCACAAGAAGCCACCTAGCCCAGGCTGCTGCCTGCATACAGAACTGATATGACTGTATCATTTGTATTTGCTGTCTGTCCAGGTTATTCTTGATGCCCTGCACAAACGCAGGCTCCACCCGTCCTGTGCCATTCTGTCCAGCGTTTTGCTTTCTTTACTCTTGGGAGGGCTTCTCTAAGTGTTTAATTCAAATTGCAGTTGCCTGGTGCTGGCTGCACTGCTCCCAATGGACATGGCAAACTGATTATTCCCATTCTGTTTGCATCAGCCTTCTTCATATTTAAGGAATATTCCTCTCTTGCCTTAGTTCCTCTTCTCTGGACTAAACAATCCCAGTTTACTCAATCTTTCTCGGCAGATCATGTCCACTATTCTTCAGGCAGTCTTCCTTGAGCTGGGCTCCCTTCTATTGCTTTGCAACTCCCTGGACGAGTTGTGCCCCAGACCAGACCCAGGCGCCCAGCTGAGATCTCTGCAGTGCTGGGCAGAGCACAAACACTGTTCCCTGTATTTTGCTGGTGACACTTCTGCCTAGATTCTCCTGCTCATCATTTTTCACAGCAACTTGACATCACTTACTCCCATTCACATATTGATCAAAAATGAGCCCCTGTCTTTTCAGCAGGATTGCTGCCTAGTCAACTCTGTATTTCTGCATCTAGCATGTGAACAGTTCATTATTCCTGCCTAGATGTAGAATCCTGTACTTATCTCTATTAAATTGCATCCTATTTCTTCCAGACCATTTCTCCAATTCGTCAAAATTATTTTGAGAAAAATAGACAGATTGCTAAGGTTCCTCGGAAAACATGGAGAGCAGTAAGCCAGCCCTGAATTCCTGCTTGAACTTTGCCAGGCTGCATGCTTCCCTTGGTTTATATCAGTCTCACTTTGCTTTGCAACACCTGAAAGCAAAATGTGGCCCCCATGAAGGACTTTTTCACAAGCTAATACACGGGCTGCCTCTTCAAAGCATGCAGATGTGCAAATCACGTACCGAGCTATGATTGCAGAACCACTGCTCATGCTGCCCTCGCTGCACGCAAACCTCAGCTGATGCTGAACTCCTTGTGTGCCATCACAACATCCCCTTCCAGCCCGGCCCAGCACCAAAACTCGAGCGGTGCAAGCAAAAGCAAAGACTCCGAAGCTGGACCAAAGAGCTCAGAAATAGCTGCTCAAACAGACTCTTAAAATGACAGTGGGGATCTAGTGAATGGGTTACCTGCCAGCCTGCCTGCTTATCTTGCCTGCCAGTACTTCTCCTAATGGGTTCACTTCTCCGTGTATAACAGGTAGCAGCAGTGCAGCAGCAACCAGGAGCCTTTATGAACATGAGTAAGGCAAAGGAGGGGAGCCTTCATTAGATCTGCTTCGGAGTACACAAGTCTGTGCATCAGGAACAGGAACATCAGACCCCAGGTGAACAAAGACAGATCACTTACTGCCTGTCCCCTTGCTTGTACATTCGTCTGCTCTAAAAATGCCCAGTTCCCCCCCATCACACTGCCCAGCTCATTAGCATGCATTTGAAAATGCACAGGAGCAGCCTGGCTGGAACAGACCAGCCTCTGAAGAAGCACATCGTGCTCCAAAGCTTATCTGCTGTGTTTGGGCCTGCTGGCTGACCAAACAGAAGCCCCTTCCTCTCTCTGTGTTTTCTCATGTGCACATAAGAAGGTGCAGCAGTTGTGGGCGGCTTCGCCAGCTGCAGTGCCTGCACAGCCCAAGCTGAGCGTTTATGGGCTGTGTCCCCTTCCTGGGAGCCTCGGCACGCACCGCAGATTTTTGTTTTCCTGGCACCCCTGCGAAAATGGGAGGAGAAAAAAGTCTCATCTGCTAGGCTGGAAAACATGAGCAGAAAGAGATTTAACAATCCACTCATGACCGGTCATGAGCAGGAAGCCGCTTGGGGAAGTAATGCTATTTCTTAGTCAGGGGAGACATTCAGTGTGGATGATCTGTGAAATGTTTGCCTTGAATTTCCTTTGGTCCCAGTGCAGAGCAGTATCTTATTCAAAAGCCATATTTAAGAATGGCAATGAACTTTATTAGCTGTGTGCCGACAGCTTCGCGGACACCTTCAATAAGAAAAGCAATCGGGCTCTGAGCAATAAGATACCTTGTGCATAGCAACAAGCCAGCTGGCTCTGAAAACCATTTCCTCATGCAGACCTCATCAAAAAATGAAATGAGAAAATAAGTAGACATGACTAGGTGGGGAATTCTCCTGCCCTTGTGCCCCAAGGGGAGTATATCCAAATTAATAGGCCTTTTCCACTGCTAATGACTCCGTGAAGATGTGGGACGCAGGGGCCACATCATCAGCTGGAATAAACCAGTGTGTACATAGAGCTAGTGCAGGAACAACATCAGATCACACCCACTGAGAGCACAGCCCAGCTCACTGGGGAGCCCTGGGTTAAGCCACAAGTCCCTGGACCCTGCCTGGAGGTGTGTGGAAGGACAGGGATGCTCTTCAAAGCCTCTGGTTCAAAAGCCACGCTGTTGTATTGCTGCTGATAAAATTCCTGCCAATGCCGAATCATCCAGCACTGGGACTTCCAGGTTCCTCTCTTGGGTTCAGCAGCTGCCTGGAGAAAAGCAGAACGGACACCAGCAGAGGAGGAGCAAAAGAATGAGAGATGTACAAGGGAAAAACAAACAGCGTGATGGAATCAGTGGGCTGGAAGGGACTGAGAAAACGTGCAGAGACCCCAAGGGGTGCACAGGGAAACGAAAGATAGATGTAAAGGTGTGGGAGAGAAAGCAGAGATAAACAAGTGAAACGAAGATTTCATGTCAGACTCCTCCGTGAGGGCAGATTTATCTGCCTTCCTTCTCTGGAAAATTCATTAGGCATTTGTGCCTCCCTCTTCTCCCTGGCAATATGCTTTAGCTTTGCCTGGGAATGAAACAGTAATTCATGCCTGCGTGTTCTCCTCTCCCTACACCTGCAAACCAATACAGCATCCTTCTACCCCACCCCTGCTCTTCGTCCCAGGCTTTTGGGGGGGCTGATGGGCACCACTGATGGATGCTGGGGGCATCCTGGGAGGCTGGAGATACTCCTCGAGCAACCCGCAGGACAATCAGCAAAACCCTCTGGTCACACCGCAGGGCAGTGTGAGATCTGACCCGGGGGTGAGCAGCACAAATGCTGCCCTGGAACAGGAGGGAAGAGGCTCCCGGAGCAGGGTGTGCGCTCTAGATAGCTTGGATAATTTATCTGTAACTGAAGCTAAAGGAAATTGAAGTGGCCTGGACCAACACTGCTTAATTTGCCATGAACTGGCTATGGGAAGAGATAAGAAATAAATCTTAAAGGAAGCCATTAGGAAAACACAGAAGTGAAGACCAGCCAAAATAAGGCCAAATGCATGCTTGTGAGCCGATAAGATGCTGAACACCTCTTTCAGCAGCTGATAGCCAGAGGTATCAACAAGGTAGACAGATTAAATTCCTACAGGCATTAATTAAAAGAAGTTTGTTGAGAAGAGAAATTAGGGTCCAGACACTGAGCACAAATAACTGCTATTTCTCTTCTTCAGAGAATGTTTAGCTCCAAACAGCTGCAGTGGGGAAATAAAGGTGGATGTAAGGTGCAGGATGCAGATGGGAGATGTGGGAACACAGGAAGGACAGGGGCAGCAAGCTAGCTGAAAAAATACACAACATTGAGATGAACCTGGTGGTGGTGAAGGAAGAAGGATGAGGAGAAACTGGCCTACAGAAATGTGAAGGTAGATAATGTGTGAAATCCCAAAGATTTCAGCGGCCAGGGTACGAGACTCCCATGACAAAAGGGAGTTCAGCGAAGCATCTCCTGGTATTCAGCTCCTCTGTACGAAGAGCTGGAGGAACGGCACAAGCACGGCGTGACTGCAGCTGAAATGAGAACGGGAACCTGCTGCGATCAGTCACGCAGCTCTGTGCATGCAGAGCTCAGGAGAAAAGAGGAAAATCTGTTTCTGAATCCTCACCTGTGTATAAAATTGGCTGGAGGCAGCCAGAGCGTGCTTTGTGCATAGCTGGCCAAGAGGGAGGTGTGGAGTAGATGTCCCATGGACCTGAAGACACCCCTGGGCAGTCCTGTCCCATGGCTACACAACCAGAGAGACCTGAGAGAAGGAATGACCTTGGGGATTGGCACATCCTGAGCTAACTCCTGTTTCTCCCACAGATGCTGGGTAGAAGAAAGGATTTAGGGTAAGTCATTCATCCTAGCTTCCTTTCCTAGGGAAAGAAGTTCTCCTCTACCCTTCATGCTGCTCTTTTCTTTTGTACCAAATGTTCTCTGTCTCTTATCTGGTGTGTGCACGGTGCCAGGAGTTGTCCGGACCCTCCACTGAAGCATACAGGGCTTGGTACACCTGAAAGATCTGTGCCCACTGAATTCATTGCTCCAGCTGCTGTGCCGGCACAGGAGGGCAGGGGTGTTGTCTCTGCTTCCCTGTAACACCCACACGGGTAAGTGCCTTCCCGACAGAAACCCCAGCTTGTGTGGCAGCGTGTGGATTCACGCCTAGCTGCAGCCCTGTTTCCTCTGGAAGTCACATCGAGCTGAAGCCAGCCCAATTCCACCTACCACAACACGGCAGAGCTGACGTCTTGTGGCAGTCCCTCGAGGATACGTCTCCAGAAAAAGAATCACACAGCTGCTCAGCTCAGCTCCCCAAGTCACCACTTCTCTCCCTCTCTCTCTTCTCTTTTTTTTTCCTTTTTTTTTTTTTTTTTTTTTTTTAAATTTGCTTTGCTTTATTTACGATTCTTTTCCCCCAACAGGTTGACAGAAGAACGAATGCTTCGTGGCAGGGAGGGATGGAACGGCAAAAGACTTGCCAAACGCTCAAGTGTCTCAGAAACACCCGCACGTTGCAGCTCCAGCGCTGAACCCGCGATCGCATTATAATGCAGCTGCAATGTGCTACAGATTAAACACCAACTTCGGAGTTCACACAAGTGAAATGTCAGCTCAGAGGTTGATTTCATTCACCTGACATTCCTGTTAATAACAATGCCTAATTAGAAAGGCTTTTAAGCATCCGTTACATTAATTTAACGTGAAAATCTCATGGAGCTTTATTGGAATTTTTTTCCCCTGTAAAATTAACCCTGCAGGCTTGTTACACATGTTTTCATTAGGGACTGTGAGCAGTGGGGATATTTGATGAATTAGAATCAGCCCCTTAGTCTTTGCACTTAACTTTGCTTTGTACTCCAAGTTCTTTTATGCTGATAAAGCCCTGATTTGACACCCCCCCTCCCCATTAGCTTTAATATGTGCTACAGACTCCTCACACCGTGGCTGAGGGCTCGAAATCCAAATTCACTGCTGCCAATTTCCACGCAAGGCAGGACAAAAGCCCACGGCTCGGATCGTTTCATAGCAGCTGGTGTTAAATTCCGGCCTGCAGACCTGCTCTGCCCCACGGAGCACTCGCCGCTCACACAGCTTTTCTTCCACACACCCCTCCAGCTGCCAAGCCTGCTTTACAGGAGCCCAAAAGCCGTGCTAGGATTGCCCCGGTGTTATTCCCCTTTCTCAGCGCGATAGATGCCATCTTAGCCAGGGCTGAGATTCCCACCGCTAAGGGCAAAAAATGCTCCAGCGGGAGCTCAACTATCAGCCTCCTTTGCTAGGAAGGGAAGAAGAGAGGCTATTAGACATCACAGGCTCCGCGGCTCAGCGGAGGAAGGGACTGGCAGTGCTAATAGGCTCCGCATTACAGAGATCGCTCGGGCTCCTGCCACAGCCTCACACTGCCTGCAATTATGCACGGCTTGGCCAGGGGGACAAGTCTAACGCGAGTCCACTTTGAAAGCTCTTCTATAGCTTGAGAGCCTAGATCTTTGAAGAACGTCCTGGGTTATTTCCAGCACTGGGATTCATTAAACCGGGCTATTATGGTAAAGGCTGGATCTCCATTGAACCTCCCAGCTTGCTAGGACCCAGAAAATGCTAGAATGATTTTAATGATGGATCCGCTCGGTGATTTGAAGGAGAAAAGTTGGAGGAACAGGAACAAATACTTGACTGGCATAAATCTATGGAATTGTTTGACAGCCAGTGGAAATCTGACACGAAGCTGACTCCGCTGTCACACAGATGGTGTTACTGAAATTGAACCTAAATGGCAAAAGAATAGTGTTGTCATACGGATAGACGAGAACATATGCCACACCTTGGCCTCTGGCTGGCCACCGCAGGATGGCTTCCCAAGCAATATTTCATACTGCAGCTTCCCTGGGATACAGTTCCCAGCTGATTTCACCTCTCCTCACAGTAAGCTACCCTATTGCCAAATACAGCAGATGTAAGAATATTTTCCTGATAACCACCGAGATTTCTCCTCTTGTTAAGACTCTCCCTTGAGTCACTGAACATTAATATTATCCATCCATGGTATTTATTCTATTTCGATATGCAGCCGCTTATCATGTCCTTCCTAGTTGTCACTTTGCCAAGCCGCACATAATTAGATTTTAAAATCTTTTCTCATTAATCAAACCTTTGAACTCCCCCTACCCTCAATAATTTTTGCTGCTCTTTCTTGAACTCCCTGGGTTTGTCAATACCTATCTCATAATGAGGTGTGCAGAGCTGAACGCAGTGCCACAGCTGGCTCACAGAGAAGGGAAGGATGACCCCTGCCTCTATGCACGCAGTGCCAACAGCCTTCCCCTGCACATCTCATCTTCTCCCCTCGACAGCCCCGGATCCCTTCTGACCACCTCCTGGCTCAGAAGCCCTCCGAGGCTCTGGTGAAGATGACAAAGATCTTTTCTGCCAGCTCAGTGCCCTGCTTCCTCCCACTCATCACACGGATCGGGTTATTAACTCAGAAGCCAATCAGCAGAACAAGGGATAGACAGGGATAGGAATGAAAGGCATGCAGAGATTCCGTAAGCAAGATTAACTCCTCTCCATGCTACTGCACTGGCATTACCTAAGAAACTAGTCCAGTTTGCTCCCTGCTGAGAATTTGTTTCTGGAAGCCTGTCCTGCCTGATTTCCTGGACTTTCTAAGGTTATATCCTTTGAAAAATAGGCTCCTCAGCTCCCCCTCCGACTGCACTCTACTAGCTAGCTTTTCTTCCATCGTTCCCAGCTGCTCGGTACTTGCTGCCCGGGTTAACCTCTTTCTTGCTGCCTTGGGGCAAAATCCACAAAAACTTCCCTACAAGGCAGCAGGCTGGGGCTAAGAACCATCACGCCTGATGTAAAACTTATTTTTAGACCGAGACAGTGAAATGTAAGCTAAATATGATCTAGTCATGATTTCCTATTAGGAAGCTCTTAGCATCTGTTAAGAAACTTTGGAACCCCCTCTCTGCCAAATGGTCTGATGAAGGCAGTGGGACTGGAGTGCCGTCCCTGTAGGGCAGCCAGGGGCTGTGGAAGGATTAGGACTGGTGTGGAAAGTCTGCTGTCAGAGCAGCTTTTGGAGTCTAGAGTTGGATAAAGAGCACTGACGCTGGCGCTGGGCTGGGTTTCCATGTCATTTACATCCTTCTGATGACACTGTCTCTCATCCCCACTGTGGATGCTCTGTGTCGAGATATCTTAGAGGCTGAATCTCACCACCTGAGCTGACAACGTTTTATCTCAGCAGCTCAGCCAAGCAAGAGGACTCAGAGCAGGTGACAAAGGCAGAAATGTGCCTGCTAATTGCGTGCATGCTGCTTTGCCATAGGATGGCAGGGCCTGAAGAGTGACAGAGTAAAAAAAAAGCTTGAACCTAAAAAAAATCCTGGCCCACAAATTACCTAACAAGTCTTCAGTCACTTGGAAAGGAAAGGGAGCCTATTTGTGAAGATTTCCCCAAAATTGGGTTAGAAAGAAGGTGTGGGGGCATGCCAGAAGCAAAAGATGCTGAGAGATGAGACAGCAGGAATAACCCAGAGGCTGGGCTTCTCCATGGGACTTACCCAAACCTCAGAGCTGAACTCCTGGCCCCACCAGTTCCCTGCCTGTCGAACAGGGATGTTGATCCTGCCTTAGTTTCTGGAAATGGTGAGAGGACAAGCCCACCTGGGACGGGAGGAGATAGCAGGACGTCCCACTCACCAGCAGCATAAGGCGGGAGGACATCCTCCCCCCCAAGGACCTCCAAAGCCTTCCCAGCTCCTGCAGGGCCAAGCAAGGCTGGCTTTGAGGGAGTCAGAAAGGCAATTCACTGCCTGCTTGTGCAGGGGGGCTGGGGGTCTGCAAGGAGAAGGGCCCTCCTGGGACCAAGGACCAGGGGTTTGTGCTGGGTTTGTGCTGGGAGAAGCTCGGTGATGTGAGAGCAGTGAGGGGCTGCGCCAGGCTTTGGCACTTGCTGCAGTGGAGCAGAGGGCGATGCCAGAGCGGCTTCTGCACTGGCAGCAAGCGCAGCGGCAGCCCCAGCCCGGCTGTTCTCAGGCCTGTCTTCTCCCAGCAGGCAAGGAGGGGATTTACATCACACCGTGCCTCCTTTAACTTTGCTTCATTGACTCCTGACAAGATACAATATTTTTGATTAAACGGCTTCCCAGGAAGGAGCTGCTACCTTAAACCACTCGCACTCTCTCTGACCCCACGCTAGCTCGTTAGTGGTCCCCTCAGACACTGTCTGATGGCATCTGAAATTCCTCTTTCCCTTCTTCCTCCAAGTGAGCTCTCGGGGCAGGGCAGAGCTCTCCTGACCGCCGGGCAGTGCCCAGCCCCACAGGACCTGGCCCTGAGCAGGACTTTTTGTTGCCGCAGTGTCAGCGAGTCCCGGGGCCTGCTTCTTCTCCAGCTGCTTCCCTGGCTCAGTCCTTCCTCTCCTCTTTCTTCCCCTATCAATCTTTGATCTGCCTTTGCAGTTTCTCTTTATCTCACACCATCTGTCTCTTTTCTTTGTGCCTTTTTTTTTCCTTCCTCCGCTGACCAGCCCAACAGAGACAGATAAATCTCGCAAGCCAAGGAGACCACGTCCTCCATATATATTTGTGCGACAGTCAGATGCTACAGCGACAAAGATCAAATCACCAGCTAGCTCGACAGAGAGATTCAATAAAAGCAGAGAGTTATATTGATAGGAACAAGGCAAACGGATAGTTTTGATTTTAGTAGATTATTGACTGCTCAATAGAGGCAAAAAAAAGGCTTCCCAGCAGCATGGCTTAGAGAGCAACTCTTCTTGATGCACCGCGGCCAAACAAGAGGAGTGAAATATGAGACAGGGAGCACTTTGTGGCATGTCTGACAGTCCCATCATCTGCGTGAGCAATGGTCCTCCCTGCCGGATGAACCTCTTGCAGCACATATCAAGAAAGATGAGATGTGCTTTCAGCTACGCCTGAAGGCAGATGTGCTGTGTGGAGAGCAGGGGTGCACCCCCACGGAACTGCCCCGTTACATTTGGGCATTAGAGAAATCCTCCCCATCCCTCAGAAGAGTCCCGTTGGCGTCGACACAGCTACTCTAAGCCAGTGCAGAACTACATGGCATGCAGAGCGGTTTTTCTCTTCAATCTGTCTCTAAATATAGTATGTGCCTGATACTTACACGACGCTCATAAATCGCCATGGTCTGAGTGGCTCACATGCTGCAGCAACACGTCCCGACTGCTCTCTGGCCTGTTTAACACTGGAAACTGTAAAACTATGGATGCACACATGCTTCCCAGAGGAATCTGGGTCAGGGCAAGAAATCATTTTTGGTTATGGCTCTTTACTGTCCAAATCAGTCAGAGCAGCTAACTCTGCATTCCCCTGTGATCACATTTGGCACACAGATTATTTGCTTATAATCCTGCTGTAAGGGAGGAAGAAATTCAGATGCGAAGCCCAGGCAGCAGGAGGGGGGCAGGCTACCTGCAAATACATGCCTGGAGGAGGCTCGTGCACACAGGGAAAGCTGGGGAGCTGAGGTCTGCATAAGCAGGTATGAGGCTGAAAGGCAGCAACCTCATCTCCAGCCTCATCATAGCTTAGGGATATGGTTTAGTGGGGACTGTTAGCGTTAGGTCAGAGGTTGGACTCGATGATCTTGAGGTCTCTTCCAACCTAGAAAATTCTGTGAAAAGGAAAGGAAAGAAAAATCCCTGAAGAGGCTGCAAATCTGTATCGTATTTCTGACCAGACACTAGCCCTTCGTGCGAGGGACCGGCCCGCAAACAGCAGCCTGGCAGAAAGATGCGGGCTGACCTCCAGACACAGCAGCTCACCCAGCCCCGAACACAAGCAACCAGAACAGAGGAGCAAGGATCAAATCGCTTCGCCCTGGGAGCCGCAAGGAGCTGCAGCATTTAGGGAATATTAAATAAACAAAAATGACAGGGGGTTGCTAAAAGTATCTCTCTGAGAGCCTGAAACTCTGCAGATGGGGTCAGAAGTGATGCGGAGCCATCTAGCGCATCAAAGAGGCTTAATTGAAGCACTAGCAGGCTGAAAAGCTGGGAAGTGAGTGTGGAGTGTGAGGGGTATGTCAGTGCTTGCTGCTTAATTTTTGCCAATTAGCACTCAGCCAAGGAAGTGGGGAACCCTAAGCACAAAATAACAAGGGTGTGAGCTCAAGTGTGAATGGGTACAAGCAGGAACAGAGAGAGACTTTCAGCAGCATCTCCGTCAATATTCAGGAGGGGAAAAACACCATGAAATTATTTCTTCTGCATTACGGGAAAGGAAGGAAATCTTTCGGTACAAACACGCTAATGGGCTACGCGGGGATCTGAAGGAGGATTGCTGAGGTATTAGAGCAGACTGCATTAGGAAGAAAAGAGCAAGAGAAGAAACAGGATTTTCAGGGAGATTTCGTCCAAATCGATTAAGTGGGAAATGTAAAGGGGCAGCTTTCCACAGGGATGGAGCTGTAATTGGCCCACGCAAGTCCCAACAGAGAAAAGCACTCAAAGGGCATGCTGGGAGGTGAGCACGTGGCTGATGTTTCCCTCACTCAGAGGCCAGAAGAGACCACAGAGAGGAAAGTTTCTCTTATGTTAATCCTCTGCACAAATCTACGAAGCCTCCCTTACCTTGCTGTAAATCACTGCTACTGCAATGCCCGTAAAACACCGGCCGTGCCCAAGCAGCAGGCGCAGCAGGACCAAAGCGGAGCGCAGCGATCGGATAGCAGGTACCACTGCTCCCCTGCACAGGCCCCTGTGTGCTTTGTGTTGCTTCACCTGTTGTCTCCAGCTGAACTCTTCGGGATGGAAACTATCTCTGTGTTCCAAATGTGGTACAGGACGAGGGGTCAAGTCCCCACGGTGGGGTGAATTCACAGCGTGATGACAAAACACCGCGCATGAGCTCTCTGCAGTCAAGTGATATTGCACTCACAATGCATGAATATGGTCAGGAAAACGTGGGTCCAGAGGGGAACGGGCAGCACAGCAAAGCATCAGATAGAGATTGTCACTCAAATTCTGTGTATTTCTCTTGCACTGAGTTATTTCTGATTTCTTCCTCCAGAAAAACAAACATCACTTGTCCTGCTTTTACATTTCTTCTTTTTTTTTTTTTTTTTTTTTTTTTTAGTAAAGAAATGAAAAACTCAAGGCATGAAAGGAAAAAAAAACATCTAAAAAGACCTAATCCAGATTTTTTAAATGCATTATTTAAAAAAGTGTGTGCAGTAGGGAAGGTTCATTAAATGCAGCTCCTGACTGCTCTCAGCTCTCATCAGTGAACTGACTCTAGAATAAAGCAGGACAGAGATGAGGAAGCTGCAACTCTGGCTTCATTGGTCTCTATGTGTAACGCTGACTCAGTTTACAGCTTAAAGTCTGGATAAGATTATAATCGTGAGCCTAAAGTAGAGGGGAAAAAATCCCTGTATCTTGCTCATTTTCAGTACAAGAATGCTCTGAAAAAGTGCGTAACAGACTGGGTAGGAGTCAGCACCCACTGCCCTCTGTCCCGCGTTGATCTGCAGAACCAGCATCTCATATAGGGGGGCTGGACCCGATGAGCTCTTGGGGTCCCTTCCAACCCCTACAGTTCTGTGATTCTGTGATCTCTTATGTGAATACAGCAGCAGGTCAGCGGGGAGCCCAAACCTGTGTACACTCAGCTCACTGCCGTCATGCAGAGTAGCAAGGTCTCTGCAAAGGTGGTGTCAGGATTAGGGTTTTATTTTGGCAGCTCTGGCTCTGAAATCTCCCAGGGCTGACTGTGGAAGAAAGTACTATTTTTACATGCACTATTTTGGGTTGTTTTTTTCTGTCAAGTATTCACAAAATAGGTGATAAAAGGTTTTTAAATGATTAATAGGTACCTTAATGAATAACTAATCGATGCTTACAGATTAGTATAAAGCCCGAACAGTCAATAGGTTGCTTATAATATTCCACAATACCTTTTCTAGACATGCTTATAGTCACCTGTTAAATTATGCTTCTCATGTTTATACTGCCTATTAATCATTTATTAATCCTTTATAAGCTATTTGGAAATGAAAGCATCATATAAACCCTGAGATACTTTTCCTTCTGCCATCCACAATCACCACACTTGCTGGGGGCTTAGGGAAGTATCAGTCAAAAAAAGACAGGACTTGAGCCAAAACCTAAGTCTTTGCAACACTGCTGGACTCTGAGTAATTTGTCACCTTCTGCAGGATTTCAGATGAGACCGGGGATGGCAAGGCAGCAGATAGCTTAGTGGTTCAGATGATGCCAAAGTGGTGTTCAGGAAAGATGAAATAGTCACGCACACAAAAGCGCCAGAAAGAAAATCCTCACAGAGAGAGAAGAAGGAATTAACTTCAAGACTTAAAGCAAGGAAAGAAAAAAAAAAATCGTATCTGTAAGGACAGAGGATTGAAGCAAATGGACGATAGGCAGGTAAAAATAATAATAACCCCAAATCATTCCAAGTAATCACACAAAGCAAGGAAAAGAAAGCTGACACAAAGCAAGGAAAAGAAAGGGAATTGATAACACAACAGTCACGTATTTCTCCCTGCAGATAGGACCAATTTTAAAAAACATATATATGCATTCTCAAGAGCTCACCAGGTTCACTGGAGCCTCTGCTGTGTCACTAGATACCCAGGGCTAACAGCTGCAGGCTGCCATTAAATTCGCTTTTCAATTACTTACAACTCCAGTGACTTACAAGAACCAATTTTTAACCACTTCCAGTGCAAAGCTCTACACAGTGTGCTCCAACAGGATTCATCTCAACCCTTCCCAGTCTGCTCATTCTGCAGATGCTCCCTGCAGGCGCAAGCACGGCTCTGAGCCAGGCAGAGGCTGCTTACCCCCCCAGCCCTGCGGCCAGGGGCTGCAGGCTGGGGCTGGAGATTCATCCAAAGAGTGCTTTGAGCAGGGTCTGGTTGTGAAAGTGCCCGGCCTGGCCTCTTTCTGCCCGAGGACAGCCATCGCCTGCTGGCTGTTTCTTGTGCTGGCTTTGTACAGCACCTAGTGCCTGACCCCACTGAGCTGGGGCCAACCATGCAACCGGGAGGATTAAAGGAGCCTCAGGAAAGGCAGCGGCACAGAAAAATCAGCTGATGGGCAGGAAAAGGTATTGAACCTGGCTTCATGTGGCTCCTCGTCTGCAGATCTTCCAGGGTCTAATAATGTGCTTGAGCTCCACAGCCCGCCAGTTCTTCAGCAGAACTCTAATTTAGCTCTTTCTCTTCTGCCCGTTTTCACCGGACACGTAGGGATTTCTCTTCAGCCCCCAAATTTGTTTGAACAACAGCATGTCTAACAGTGTGTACACGTGGGTGCGCCACGCAGACACAGAAGCACACAAAGTTGATTGAAACCCTTCCTTTCCTTTGGGCAAACCCTCCAGCCGCGGGGAGCTGTTCCACCCTCTTAGGCCAGGGCTCTCAAAGCACTGCAAGCGGCCACCAAATCCTCCTATTTCCCACTGGGCAGCAGAGGAGATTCTTTGAGTGCATTGTGTGCCACTCACTCCTTCCTGCTGCAGGAGATGCCCTGATTGACGTGCATTAATTTCATTCCTTCGTTTTGTGCCCCGCTCCCCTCAGTGTCCCTGGCTGTGTTGAGGTGCTGTGTCACCTGCTGGAGGCATCTGCTTGCGGCAGCATGTCATGTGAGCAGGGAAGGAAATGTGAGCGAGTCTAAATTAAAAAATAATAATAATAAAAAAATAAAAATAAAAAAACACAATCCTCCTGATCAGTATGCCTGTCATTTTAGCAGCATTAAATACATTAAAATGGGATCTGCACACCAGCTTAATTAAATGAGCCAATTGAAAGTTCCTGCCAAGTATTAGTTTAAGGTAGAAAATACACTTATTTTGGAGCTTATGCAGATTGAATTTGTAGGGTCTTGTGGGAAATGCTAAGCATTTTTTTTTTGGAAGACTCACTGTTTGGAAATTTATTGCGGTGATCTGAATTTTGTTTCATTACGAGTGTCAAGCACAATCACAGATAGAAGAAGTCTCTTGGCTGGTTCCCAGGTTACAATATCCCTTCTAAATTGATCTGTTCTTCAAAAGTACTGCTGAAATGTATCCAACTATCTGTGCCCAGGGGCAGATGACTCACATTTGCCCACTGAAGAGGCATTTCAAGCCCTGAAAACAGAGCAATTACGGTATTAAACCTGAGAAGATATTTCGTGTCCGGTATCATTGTTTGATCTTAGCTCTTACTTGGTGATGTGGGGCCAGCTGCAATGTGATTACTGAAATGGAGAGCCTGGAACATGTAGCAAAGCTTATAATTTATTCCAGGCCTTTCTGATCCATGTAACACTGCAATCAAGCATTAGTTGAATAGCAGAACAATTGATTTGAAACTATTTCAGTAAATCAAACTGCCAATTTCAGCCCACTGTCTATCTTACCCAGTGATGCATCACCTCTCTGGCAGTTGTCTGGAGGCGCGGCAGTAACAGAGGCTGCCTTGGCTGGGCTTAAAATTTGGGAGAAAAGGTGCAGACCTGTGCAATAGGGGCACCAAGCAAGCCTTTGGCAGACATGCTTTTTTAGCCGAGCTAAGTCTTTTACTCTAACAAAAAGAAACAACTTTACCTCTGTGTTTTCTTACTGAAACATTTATTTGACCCAGAATGGAGCTGGTTATTATTTTTCAATGATAGATTTTAAGATCTGCGTGTGGTTTCTTAACAGGAAATTTAACAAGCCTTTAAATATAAAAGTTGTTCCAAACTGATGAGTGGAAATGTTTCACTTCAAAAATATCAGATGCTTTCATTTTATTTTTCGTATGTTTCATTTCCACCCTGCTCTGGAAAGAATAATTTGGGGTTTTCAACATGGATTCAAGTATCTTACTAGAGTCCTCATCTCGTGCATACAGCTGATGGCATTATTCTCAACTTTCAGTATTTTGATCAAATTTCAAAACTGGGAGGCTGAGAGTTGGAAATCAATGAAAAAAATCCCTTTGGTGCTTTCTCTCCCCCTCGTGTGCTATCCCTGTTGCTGAGAGCCGCAAGAGTGCTGCAGGCTGAGGTCTCCACCGATATCCGTGCTCATCTCGATGGATGCTTAAGAGCTCCGCACTGAGCTCCAGATGTCCTCAGAGCAGCCCTGCGGGCACGCAGATCACAGCAAGTGCTGGGCTGAGGGTCACTGCACTCCATTTGCTGTCCCTCAGGCAGACATCGCACTGGGGCATAGCCAGCTCCGAGATCTTGCTGCCTTTGAGCAAACCTCAGGTGCAGCAACCAAGGAAAATCTTTTCCTACGTGAATTGTTCGAAACACTTCATTCAATTCTCTCCAAGAGTAAAAGACATCAGGAAGATCCCAAATTACATCAGGAAGATCCCCAAATGAAGTCAAACTGCCACAAAGTTCAATTGAGACATAACCAGATCTCATCAGCACTTGGGTGTTAGCCTAGGAAGCCGAGATGCTGCAGGGAACAGCATTACAGGAAATTCGCCTTTTACTTACAGATGGAGAAGCTGAGTCGCTTCTCACAACTGTATGAACGAGACACAATCTCCTCTATGAACAAGATACTTAAACTGCCAGGGAGACCCACATCCTTTTGGTTTAATTCCAGACTCCCTGAGCAGCGCTGCCCAGACATTACAGATGATGCAGCAGATGCTCTCTTCTGCTGTCATTTGCCCTTGCAACTCCAGGCTGTTGCTCCCGAACTCTTCGCTTCCACCCCACACGTGGTTTTGTGACATGCTCTTAGGCCAGCACTGACCCTGCTGAAGTCAGTGCCTGTGTATGCCCCAGCACCACACGGCCCCATCGGTCTCACCTGTGGGAGCCAGGGGGAAGCAGATGTCAGCCACGCCGGGCTGCCACCGCGGTGTGCACTGCTCATGCAGGGCTGGCTCTGCCAGGGACAAGCCCCCTCCGCAAGGCACACGCTGTCCAGCTGCCTTCCCACAGCTCACCCAAACCTTCACACCACGGCTGGAGAAGTGGCTCTCTACCTCTTTTGCTCTCTGTCTTCCAGCGATCTGTCAGATGCACAGACACCCCATCCATTCACGCCGCAGGACACACTAAATGGAAGCTTTAAGAAATGCCACCTGTGCCCTCCCCCTGTCCCTATCTCCTCAACCATTCATCTCTTCTCCCCAGCTGCAGGGGAGTTATCAGGCTAAACACAGGTTTCTCCAGGGTAAATGTTCAGCCTGCTGCAGGTGCCTCGGGAGTCACAAAAGCGCCTGTCTTCGCTAACGGAGGGTGATTGCTCTCTTCTGAAGTGGGCGTCTGCAGCAGGGCACATGAATCAGCCCCTCACAGTGCCCGTTTTTCTCTCTGGCACGCACAGGGAGCGTGAGTAGCTGGATCAGAGGGAGATGGTGAGTGCAGCTGCCTGAGGTTGTGTGTGATGTGTCCCACAGCCACCCCTACCCGCTCCCACTTCTCTGTGTGCCACCATCTGCCTGGCAAGAAGCGACTGGACGCTGTCTTGGAAGACAAAATCTGATGGCATCGCAGAGAAGCTCTTCTGGACAAGAAGCTCCTCGGGCCCCTCTTCGGTTAGGGCACATGGAGCCTGCCCCTCGCTGCCTCTGGGAAATGGACATCCTGGACAGCTGCACACAGCCTCTAGACACAGGGTGCTCTGTACTGCTTTATCCCTCCTCTTTTCCCTGCCTACACCCCGTTAGAGACAGACCCTCACAGTGCTGGGAGGGGAGTTCTCTTTACTCCGTTGTCTGCTCAACCCTCAAGGGAAAAGGCAACTTCAAGGGAAGTGTAAAACCAGAAGTGGCTCCCTTGATCCCACGTCTGCTGTCTGGGTTTAGTCCTCCAACCAGCTCAGCACATTTCTTTTAACTACTTACTGCTGATAAATGGTTTCTCTGCTTGCCACGGGTGAGTGAACACCAACCGCTCGTTCCAGGCCCAAAGAAAACGTGCAGAGAAACCCTAAGATTGTGTACTGACCTTTCCGACAATATGCATGCCGGTAAATACCAGCCAGCCTCTCGAATATTAAACAAGCCACAGCCAGCCCTGCATTTCCTATTACCCCAAAGTCCTTCAGACTGCATTTTTAGTCCAGCCGTGCATCTGTAATGACCTGCCTTATCTTCACTCCTCTCCCGTGCTGGAGGGGCTGCCCAGCCCTGCTGCAGTCACTTTCTGAACCAAGTCCTGCTATGAGCGGGGCCAGTCCCACAGAAGGGAAAAGCACGGAAGAGCCACCAGCAGCAGAAGCCCGTGGGAGACACCGTCCATACCGTGCAGGATCACTAAGCATGGTGCAGTTGTTGAAGACATGCCCTAAAGGCCAGGACTCTGCTCTTTTTCCTGGAGAACCCTGCAATTGCTGCCCAAAATCCTCCCTGCATTTTCCCATAGTTACCTCGGACAATTCTGTTCATATGGACTCCAGAGCTTCACATGGAGGGGAACTTCACATTTCCCCAACCCTTACACTAGAGGAGCTTTTGACAGCCTTCCCATGCCCGAGCTGTTCCCTTCGTTGCGGAGTCACAGTCCACCCCCGGCCATCTGCAGGTGCCTTGCAGAGAGCCGTTTCTAGCCCTGCCTGCTCCCTCTGCAGTGGGCGCATGGTGCCCGTGCCACGGCCTGACGCTCACAAACCACGTCTGTTCGGAGAAGAGCTGGCACTGCTTTCTGCTGCAGCTTGTAAAGTCTTGTTAGCCTTTTTTCTCGGCGCACACTGATTCTGCAATTTTTTTGCAATCGGATAGGCTGGCAAACAGAGCTACCAGAAATATTAACCTCTGCTTTAAGAGCAGCTGGTCCTGGGCTGAGGAGGAAGAGGCTGAGCAAGGATTTTGCCAGCCTTGGAACTGGGACACGTAGCAGGCTCCCGGGAAAAACAAAAGCAAACACAACTCCCAGCGCCCAGCGCAGCTCTCAGCCACGGACCTCCACTCGTCAATTAGATTTCCTCCACCAATTTGTACGGGGAAAGACGGAGAGGAAATGCCAGATGCTGCTGGGCACGCAGAACAGATTCGGTGTGTGTGTTTAAAGCACTAATAACTCCCTTCCTGCCGAAAGAGGGAGAAGACTTTCTCTTAATCCTTCCTTGCATCAGTAATCAGAGAGAGGAACAGATGGTGCCAGAAGTACAGTAATATGCCCATTAAAATAACCTCACTTGCTGATGAGTTAGCACCAGAGCCCATGCGGCAAGCACCTTTATGAGAGCCCTGCTCCAGCAGAAAGCAGTGGCTCGTGCGATGGGATGGGGGAAAGGAGAATTCGCTAGGAAGGACCCAGCCAAATTTCACCAGGAAGGACACAGCTTTCACCCATAAACTCCTCACTAGCAGATGTGCTCGGCAGGATTTGTCCTGCAGGCACATGGAAACAAGGCATGTGTCCCATTCTCCCCCCACACCGACACCTGCCTGTGATCTGGTGACACTTCGGGGCCAGCTGAGGGCTCCCAGCTGAGCAGTGAGCGGCTCCAGCACTGCTGCTGGGCTTTCCGGAGTCCATTCGTCCCCCAGGAGGAACAAGCAGATGGAGAAGATGCTTTCCAGTGATAGATTTCTCTTCTACAATTCCCAGCATAAGGTCTGTACATAAGCAACTCTCTTTCAATCAGACAGAAGTTGTGCCTTTCATTTCACAGTGGATTTACAAGTTTTTGTTCTACTGTATCTGCCTGGGGATGGTAATCTTCTAAGTGGGCCGTCTGAGCAGTTTCCTGCAACTTTTCTGTGGCATTCACGAAGAAAAGCAGACATGTGAGCCATCACCACATGGCTGACATTTAGGTTTGCATGGCCAACCTCTCTGCTCCTGGCCACAGTGGTGAAAACCACTTGCTATTCAAGGTCTTCGTTTACAGCGGGAGTGCTGCCATCTCCCTGACCAGTATCTGAAAAGCAGTGTCCTACAGCCCAGGTAACGGCCTGCATTCCTCTTTCTCTATCTCTGACCTCATAAATCTTCCCAGCAAGGTTTCCATCCAAATAGATGTGCTTCCACAAACATTTATGCCAAGTCACACTTATGCCAAGCAGTCTTTCAACAGAAAAGGACTGCATCCAAAATGTTGCATCAGCTCCGGCTCCATGCCTCTAGAAGGGTGAACCTTTCTTTATCATTAATTAACTCTTTATATGACATGACATTTATTTCATTATCTCACTGAATGTCACTGTCCAATTAGCTCATCCCCAAGGAATGAGACCTAATTAACCAAGATAAGCAAACTGAACTTTAGCAACCTCCCTCCCTCACAAGCAAGTATCCAGTATGTAAGTACTCAGCAGTAACGCCCTCATTAAGGCTTGACTAAAGACTCCTTCTCCTTTCCTTGGCTTTACTCATAAAGAATTTTCTAACTCATCTATTTCCATTTTGCTTGGCACAAAGTCTCAGAAATCCATAGGGTCAAATCATGCTTCCTTCCAGCATCAGCTGTATGGACGTGGTCATAAATAACGATACCTCTCCCTCGGCAGCTAATGGACACTGATTTGCACTTAGGCAAAGGAAGATTTCCACTGGCAGAAGAAAAGGAGTGCTGGCCCAAATCTGTGTTTATAACCCAGGTGATGCCCCGCTCGCCTGCTGGATACGCTCACAGCCACTTCACTTCCCTGATCAGCTGAATTCAGCTATGAAAAAAAAAAAAGCAAGAGGTTTCCATGCAGCTCACAGCCTGTCCCCTGACAGCCTAATTTGGCTGAGCATGTTAGAAATCGGAAAATATCCCTCCTTTCTCTCATTATGGCTTTCCCAGTTGCATTTTTTAGCTTTTTCAGTAGCGAAGGACCCCCTTTGCCCTCACTGAGCAACAGAAGGCCGGGAGCGGAGCCGTGTCCCTACCAGCTGACGCAGCCCTGCTCAGAGGCGTGCTGTCGGACACGTAACTGGAGGCCACCCTGGCATGACCACCCATGCGATTACAGAGGATGGAGGGAAGATGAATAACTCTCCCTGAGTTGATGCAATGCTCAGGCCTTCATTTGTGAACGGGTTCTTTTCTTTGGTTTTATTTTTTATTTTTTCTTCCCTCAGGTAGCATGCTCAGAGCTATATTTTACACGGTACCTGATTTGAAACACAGAGATGAAGGGTCGTGAGATGAAAGGAAAGCATTAATCTCGCTTGTTCCCTCAGCATCTCAATAAATTTCATCCCCTGATTGCTTTTGCTCTTGGCTAGAGGTCAGTGTTTTCAGGGAGGAAGCCTCCCAAAAAAGACATTGTACTGGTACAGGAGCACGAACACCCCACAGCCCAAACCTGCATCCTGTCTGCTAGCACAAGGGTTTTTCCTTGCCAGTGCAGAGACCTGTGGGTGACATCCCACAGGCTTTGGAGCAAGCCTCCTACAAATTGAGGCTGCAGATCCCAAATCTTTCCTTATCACGTTTGGCTTTACAGGGAACCGGACTTTTAAGCAGCTTTGCCATGAGCCATCTGAAACCGGCGGCTGCGGGATGAGGAGGATCCCAGGAGGCATCTCTGAGCAGCGCAGCTCAGGCACGGCACGGCTCAGAGAAGTCACTGAGCACTGCAGAAATCCCCTCCTGGTGCGACACGAGGCAGCCTGGAGCCGTCACAGAAGCACAGAATCATCTAGGTTGGAAGAGACCTCAAAATCATTGAGTCCAACCTCTGACCTAACAATAACAGTCCCCACTAAACCGTATCCCTAAGCTCTACATCTAAACGTCTTTTGAAGACTTCCAGGGATGGTGACTCCACCACTTCCCTGGGCAGCCTGTTCCAATGTCTAACAACCCTCTCAGTAAAGAATTTTTTCCTAATATCCAACCTAAACCTCCCCTGGTGCAACTTTAGCCCGTTCCCCCTCGTCCTGTCACCAGGCACGTGGGAGAACAGGCCAACCCCCACCTCGCTACAGCCTCCCTTGAGGTACCCATAGAGAGCAATAAGGTCGCCCCTGAGCCTCCTCTTCTCCAGGCTGAACAAGCCCAGCTCCCTCAGCCGCTTCTCGTAGGACTTGTTCTCCAGGCCCCTCACCAGCTTCGTCGCCCTTCTCTGGACCTGCTCAATCACCTCGATGTCCTTCTTGTAGCGAGGGGCCCAAAACTGAACACAGTACTCCAGGTGCGGCCTCACCAGAGCCAAGTACAGGGGGACAATCACTGCCCTAGCCCTGCTGGCCACACTAAACATCCCAGCCTTCCTCACCCCATGCCACGCTGAGCACCTGGAGAACAGGATTCAGAACAAACCAGCAAAGATTATTTAATACCTGCCTTAAACACCACCTCCCGACCAACCCAAGATCACTTTTTGGGTGTGAAGCAGCCACCCGAGGCAGAGCTGCTGTTAGGAACAGTGCCCCCAGACCACTGCTCGCTGTGGAGGCCGCTGCTTGTCTGCAGCACCCACGTGTGTGACCGCACAACAGGGCCTGCAGAAGACAGAAGGGACAGAGCATTCAGTGCTGCTACCTACCCAGGGCTAATCACAGCCAAATGGTGCTGGACTCAAACCCCGCACGTGGGCAGGGGAACAAAGGGAGGCGGGACCAGTTCCCCTCCCAGTTCCATTTATGAATTATTCTCTTGCTGTATTTTTGCTCCTGGTGGGGAGCACAGAGCCATCCGTGATGATTTAAAGAACGTGCCTGATGGCTGCCAGAATTGCTGGGAAGGCAGGGTCGGCGCGATCAGATCTCTACATATGTTATTTCCTTGTTCTTCAGCTTAATGGGGCGTCCCACTTTATTATTGTATTTTTTTTAATTTTATAAGACATGTTTCATTAAATCTGAATTATGGCAATTCAGGGAAAGAAATTAGCCATTAAAATTACAATGAAAACATCTTATAAAAAGGGCTGTCAACTGCCATTTCTGCTCTGCTGGGCGAGGGAATAAGGAGGAGAGAGAAACACAGCATCTTGGAACGGGCACAGCACCTGCAGAAGTGGGATCTGTCTGCCAGGGGCTCTGGAACAGGAACCCGTGTCAGGGGGAGCTGAAAGGCTCCTGGGAGCTGACTGAGATTCTTCCTTTAAAAGGACTATTTCAGGCCTTTCAAAAGGCTATGAGAAAAGGGGAGCTTCGTCCTGCATTCACATTTGGTCTCACTTCCTTCTGAGCAGCCGGGCAGCAGAAACAAGTGGCGAGTTCTCCCTCCTGCAAAGCCCCAGCGAGGCCAGGACCCTGATGCGATGGAGATGCGCACTGCAACTGGCACAACCCTGGCCCTTTCTGGAAGGCAGAGCTAGCACAGGTCTGGACAGACGGGGAACTGGAAGCAAAGAGTATCCCCAAAGCCCCATTGAGGAAGGTGTTGTACTTTTGAAACAGAATGTGCTTCATGTCAGCAGGGACACCTCGTACCGCCAGGGCTCAGCTGTCCCCATGCACTGCTTTGCTCCTGCAGCAGTGACATTCTCAGAGGAGGAAAGAGATTTTGTTAGAAATACAAGGGAAAAGAAAAATAAAAGCGCTTAAGCTCACTTGTTTCTATAGGCTGGAAAGCCCAGGTCTATTCACCAGTCAAACTGCTGCATGATTCCTGCGGCTGTCCTAAACTCTGCACCCTCTGAGCAAAACGGTGAGCACCTCTCTGTGCTTTTCAGCAACATAGCAAAGGTACTGGCTGGAGAAAAACATATCTGTCTGCAAGGGAATAAAGGTCAGTTCTGCTGAAATGAAATAGATTTTGAGACTGCATGTCAATTAGATGCATACAAAAGAAACTAATAAAGTTAATCCACTAAACATGAGAACTGCGATAAAACAGCCCTGCAGGATAGAGAGAAAAGAAGGTGGGGAGGGGCTGGTAAACAGAAAGGGAAGTGAGGAATGGAATAAAAGAAGGCACAGAAGAAGAAATAGCGAGTTAAAGAGGAAACAGATAACTGTGATAGTATTCTTGAGAAGGTAAAAGCGAATGAAACGATCAGGGTGAAAGGCAGAAGCCCAGGAACCCAAAATACGCAGCTCTGCTGTGTTGAACGCAAACACCAGCAGCTGGCAGGCCAGGATGCAGCCAGTGAGCCTGGGGTGCTGCCTGTAGGGACCCTGCGCTGTGTGACGGGCTGCCCAGGACAGCCAAGGCCAGATTCAGCAGCTCAGGTGGTGCTTTCAGAGCGGTGCTGTGCAGACTCCGGTGTCACGGCTGGGCTCTGGTGAAGCAGCGATCTGTACAACGCAGGGGCTGTGCGCTGAGCATCGTGACCCATTCAGCAGGGATCGCTGCGGAGCTCAAGGACGGCTGATCTCCACCTGTCCCCAAAAGGGCTGCTGAGGACACCAGGAAATCTAGCCCTAATTGAAATGTTTACACAGGAAGCTGAAAATCTGGCTCTGTTTTTTTTTTTTTCTTGCTGGTGCCTCTGAAGCCTGACAAACACTTGTTTGAAAATCTGCCCTCCCTCTCACCTTGTCTTCTGATTCTTTGATTTTTTTTAACTGAAGATGACGCACTTAGGCTCTAAGAGCACTTAGTCCTTGAAAGTCTGTTGCACATTGGTAACTGCCTTCGTCCATTTGATCACCAATATGCAATAAAATTCAGCAGCAGTTTACGTGCATTGGGGAAATACGCTTGTAAAAGTCCCATTACAAGTTATTGGATGCTTTTTGCTTCCTTCTGTGGTTGAGGAAGTGTGGAAATTGTTCTGCTTAATGTATACGCAGTGGGCAGGGGGTATGACAAGGCAGCTCAGCCACGTTTGGGAAGCGGTGCCTTGCACACCACCCGTGCAAGAAGACCTTCTACCTCCTGAAATGGCCTGACCTGAGAAAGAGCATGGGCTACACCGGCAAGCAGGAGAAACCTGCCCTGCTCCACTCAAGCATGGCATCAGACTGGAGAGCGATTTAGATGGGTCCCAGCCCAGCCCAGGCACGGATCCGGCATGGATCTTAATGCCATGTGGACAGAGCCTGAAGGAGTGACCAAACGCCTTAGGACAAGTTGTCCCAGAGGAGCTGCTGTTACATGACGCAGCCCCATACAAGCCTTCACTCTACAGATCACTCCTGAGTGAAGCCACGGAGCTGGATCCAACCAGGAGCTGATCTAAAATGCCTCCCCTTAGGTCAACTTTAAGTTCTTCTGCTAATTTTACCTTCCCACAAAACTGACTGACCCTAAAGAACTGGGGAGGTATGGGCCTGCAGCCCAGATCCGATCCTTGGTTTGGGAATTCTTCTGGACAGAGCCCAGAGTATGCTGGCTGGAGGTATGGCTCACCCCTCCTGCCTTTCCACTTCTGTTTTGCAATTGTTCCATTGCTGCAGGGCATTTCCTGGGTTTAACGAACATCAGGCGGGCCTTCCGCCTGGCAGTTCATTAGTGCCTTCCAACAGAGAGAGCATCGCGCTCAAGTCATTATTGATTTCTTACATGCACCACTGAAGGATTTCCATATGGAGAGGCAGTCAGCTGAGGTGACCCTGAAAATGTGGAGCCTTACATCAAACGCCGGAAGGATGATGTATGAAGGAACATCAGGGAATCTGGTACCATTAGCCCCTGTCTCTGATCTGGCTACAAGGATAGAGGGGAAGCTGTGTGTGGCCCACACTGTCCTGAAATTTTAAGACTGTCACAGAGGCCACCATGCTGAAGCAACTGGTTCTTGGAGATCTTACTGCAGGTGCAGCAGGTACAACCAGGACCCGGCCGGCTGCGGTCAGCAGACTCCTGGGTACATCATCCCTGCTGTGAGAACTGAGGGGACACGGGATTCTTCAGTCAGATCTTACATGCAGTAAAAAGAGGGAGAGTATAACACTTCGCTGCAAGAGCAAACATATCTCTGAGTGGCTCATTAAGAGAAAAGAAGGTCGATTAAAACTGGAATCAAAGAACTGCAATACTGATGTTATAAATATATGTGCAAAGTGCTCCTCTAGCCTCACTCTCACATTCTCACACACCGGGTTTCTGTTCTCCCTCGCCTCTTTTAAAAGGAGAGATAGGAACAAGCTGATTAATAAGGCTACAGAAAAACAGAGAACCCTCCCCAGAGAAAGAAATACATTTTGTTTAAAATAATTTCCATATTTTTCTTTCCCCCCTCAAATGAGTTTTGACACTGATCTTTTCCCCTTTTCATGTTTATTGTTTTAAATAGAAAGTTCCTGTTTCCAGAACAACTGCTCTCTGTTCCCCCCCCTCCTCTTTATTAATCTCAGAGCAAGGCAGCGAGCAGGTTCCCAGCTCCTCCAGTAATGGAAATGTTCTGTTTGAATTTTCTCATCAAAACCTGCTAGGTGTTTATCTGATTTTTGTCACACGCACTACTCAGGCCAAAGCGTATCTGAGGAGGCATACGCATGATGTATATCGATACATATTTATTGCAATGGCTTCTTCACCCTTTATTGCTTTGCTCTTCTCGGAAAGAACTTTATTCAGCTTTACCAAGCACTGTGTCATCCCCTAGGTGCAGATCAGAGCAGCAAGGATGTGTAAGAGGAACAGGCTCCAAAGGAGCTCACCAGGAGCCCTTGCGTACCAAACACCCGTGGCACCTTGTGCCTGGGCAGAAGCATCACGGTTTGGCACAGAGAAGGAGCAGAGCTGGCAGGGAGGGCCTGGGGCAGGAGAAGGGGATGCACCACCCAGCCCCATGAGCAGAAGCACTTCAACATCCACGCAGAGCTGTGCATGCTGCAGGGCCCTGGAAAACCAGAGGGGAACGCAGCTTCTGTTTCTTCCTGGAGAGGCGCGCTGCAAAATTATGGATGCCAGCACTTTGCACTGCCTCTGTGTCTCACAGAGAGCAACGCACACACTTAGTGCTGCACTTACTGCTCGTCACCTGCAAATGGCACCACGGTGTATTAGCAGGCAGCGGCGTGCATCCATTTTGTCAGCACTAGGTTAAAGATTGGACTAGACGATCTTAGAGGGCTTTTCCAACCGGAAAGATTCTGTGATTTTATCCTGCTGCAGCATCCAAACATCCCCCTGGCCTGAGGCATCAGGGTGAGACGAGGTCCAGCTGCACTGGGGAGATGCCCCAGAAACACACAGCTACGGCACCTGGCCCATCCTGTACCCCACTCGGGGGGGGCAGTGTCAGGAGGTCCCAATGCTCTTCCCAGATAACCTGCACCTGGAATGGATGCTCTGGAAAGGCAGCACCTCAGAGTGAATGAGACAGTACTGAAATCTGGAATTTAGCCTGATTGCAAGACATATATATTTAACACTCCAAATGCAAAAGCATGACCCATTATTTACTAACTCAGGCCATGTTAATAAAGATAATACATAATTTTTGCCGAAATAGTTCAATGAAAAGGTTCTTTCAGCTATAAACATATCACATTTCTTCTTCCTCTGTTTGATGTCCTAATTACAAGTATCACCGTCCATCTGAGTTAGAACTAGATTAAGGCTCTGCTTGCATTTAAAGTAGCTGTTAGCACTGCTTAATGGTGAGAGATGACTAATTGGCCATCTCACTGGTGATGAATGAAGCTGAGATGCAAGGCAGTGCATGAAAATTACGTGTAATTGTTGCCAAAAATTAGACTGAAGAAAATAAAAACGTGTCCAACCCCCTCCACTCCAACCTGTTTGAACACCAAGCTGGATCTGAGACGCACCAGCAGCACCAAACACAAGTGGAGAGGGGTTAATACTGTACAGGCAGCTGTGTCCCGTGTTCGTTGGACACATGCACCTCTGTCCTCTTCACACACAGCGGGATGTGCTTGTCACTGCGGGTGTGAAAGCAGCTGTTTGTCACGCTGCAGCCAGCTCCTTCCCCACCATCACCACGGAGAAATAATCGTGTCGCATCTCACAAGTTGAACGTGGCTTCTGCAGCTCTCTGTGTGGCGCTGACAGCGCAGTGGGCATCACTCTTCCCATCCAGGTCGTGGTGAAGCAGCTCCCCTGTGTGCTGTTAGGATGCACGCCTTGTTGGAGGTGCTACTTCTCAGTGGAAACAGAAAAAACAAGGCCCTGACCACATCAGCTCGTTAAAGACTCAGTTGCTGTGGGTGATTAAGAATATTAGCAAAGCCAGGACTGGTGAGAGAAGTAATATCCTTCATTAACCTACTGAGAAAACTAACAAGCTTTCAGGCACGTGAGGCAGACAGGGAGAACCCAGCCTGATTCCGCTCACAGCTGTATCAACTGCTCCGCTGAATTTCATCAGCGTGCTCTGCAAGGGTGGTGGAAAGAGCTTTTAAGGCTATGGTGTGTAAGATACTTAGATTCGCTTTTTTCTGACCTGTTATTTCTAAAGCTGCATCCGTCTCTTCAGTCTCCAGTGGGCAGAGCTTGGCTGTTCAAGCACCTCTGTGTCCAGCCCCAGCGGTGGCCACATTTCAGCTGGGGCTGGGTTCACCTCTGGACAGTTCTGAAGGCTTTTTGCTGTGAAATGTTCACAGCAAATGTTCACAAGTAGTTTTGTCACTGGAGCACATGCTGTGCGATGAATTGGTAATACTAATATACTTTTCCTTCTCACCTACTTGCTCTCCCTCTCCAAACTGAGCAGTAGCACTGCCTCCCCTCTTTCAGCTTACTGATACAAATCTTCAAATTAAACTTGAAGGAGTTGCTGCTGAAGCTAAGAAAAAAAGACTTTGCTCTACCTGTCTCGCTGCTGGGAAACATGGCGATTGCAGATATCCCTGATCCAGGTGGGAGGCCGTGACTGGGCCACTCCGGTGCTATCTGTTCAGAACGTGAGAACAACAAGATCTCCTTGGGAAATTGCTAAGGTGACTCCTAGCTTGAATTTTTGTCCAGGAAAATCTGGGATGTGCGATAAGAACAGCCTGAATTTTGTGGGAATTACATGATCTTTAAGGTCCCTTCCAATCCAATCCATTTTATGATTCTGTGATTTTGATCTACTCCAGTGGTTCACGAAGAGAAGTTACCAAAATACATCACAGAGGGTAACGGTTCCGTTGCAGGAGTGTAAATTCTCTCTGGCGTGTTGGTTCAGTCTGACCGAACAGTGGAAACTGGTATTTCTCAAACAAAATTACGGAGACTTGGTTGTTTGTTTTTCTTTGTTTGCTTTTTCCAACCTGATTTTAAGAGATCAGATGTGAGCTTTTGCTGAGGGATATCCTCGCTTTTCATGGTTTTTGGCATCTTTTCACAGCAAACACAACATTCAGAAAGGGGTGAGGAGAGAGGTCGTCATTGTTATCAGAGTTCCTGCTAATACTAGGCACAGGAGAAAGGGCTTTGGGTTGAGAAATCAACAGGTGAGTCCATGAAACATTCCACATGGTGCAGCTGCTGGTATAACAAGCCTTTAGATGCTGGAGACCATCCTGGTGCTCCTCTTCATCCACACCTCACGTTGCTACAGGCTGAGGTCTCGCGTGGCAGAGCACAGGCTGGGGGTGTGTGTTATCCTCCTGCACAGGGTGCTGCTCCTTCTTCAACATACTGAGCCCCTGCCTCGAGGCTCCAGCAGTCTGTCAGCACTGCGGGCATGCCCACGCTGCAGCCCGAGGCACCTGGCTTGTTGTGACCTCCCAGAGCTGATATAAAGAGGACACCGAGATACAGAGGAGTCCCTTGTGCTCCAAGTCTTTGTATCTCTGAGGGGCACTTTTTGCTGGTGTATGCAGGTGGGGAAGAACAGTAGTCCTGCTACCTACAGTCCGTGCTAGATGCCAGCCCACGCAAGATGCACTTAGCAGCCCCTGATCGTCTGAAAATGTATAAATCTCCAGAATTACCCTATGGACAAATATAAATCTTAAAAAAGCCCTTGCTCCTCACAGTCCTTTCATGCGTTGCTTGGCAGTCAGCTTGTCCCCAGGATATGAGGAAGCATCTGTGTTTGTAGGGGATGTGTGGGAGGCAACTGGCTTACCCATGAAAATATTGCCAATTGCACCTTTTATTTCACACGTTTAGCCACTGAGATGAAACAAAACTGTGTAGAAAACTAATTTCATCTGCTGCGCAATACCGTTATTACCATAATCTAGTATAAAAGGGTGAACTTCACAGCATTGGTAAATACATTATGAGAGAGGCATTTAAGAGCCTAGCTCAACAGCTGAACATACACAGAGGCTCCAGCTCCTGCTAACATGCCTGCATTTTTGCAAACAAGGGCTTACAAAATCAATGTTTTCGTCCTGCTATGATCTAAAAACTTGTGCTCCAGCTACCTGAGGAATAATGAAACACCTGAGCACTCAGTTCCCTTTTTCCCACTCTGGGTTTTAAATATTTCTGTCCCTCCGCCCCAGCTATAGCCTGGAACTGCATTTTGCTTAGTACAGCAGCAAGGAACCTGCAGGAGGATGACAAAGAAACACTCATTTATTCCTGCCTTTACCACCAGTTGCCTTGGCAGTCTTGGGAAAATCGCTTCAACGTGTCTGCTTAGCTGCGTGGCACCCCGGGGCTGCCTCTCTGTTTGTACACCTTGCAGCACAGCAGGTGAAGCGCCGCCGAAGGTGCCTGCAGCCCAAGCCATGCCTGTAATTAGCAGCAGCCCGTGCCTCCTGGCTCCGCAGCTCAGCAGCTGTCAGCTCAGCAGCAGCATGCACTGCTGCAGCCAGCCAGCCCTGCTTCCAGGACAAGAGCCAGCACTGCAAAACGCGGACGGTGCTGTGACAGCAGGGCAGTAAGCACGCACTGCTTTGTCCAAGCCCTACGGTTTTTCTCTTGGCTCCAAAGGAAATAGTAAGTTTCTAGCCAATGCCTGTATACAGACAAGTTTTTTCACTGCCCTTCACAGCCAGCACCACGCCGTATTTTCCTTTTCCTTTGCACTGCATCCAGGTGGTGTTTGCTGCACGTCCTGAGCTCAGCCGGGGTTATGTCTCTGTGCACCCCAGACTGACGGGTGAACTGTGCGTGTCTGGTACCTTGCACCTCACTCCAAGTCTCTGGTTTCCCTGAGGCTTCCCTGCATCCTTTCTCCAACTCGTTAGGGAACCCTTATCAATCATACCTTCTGCCAGGGCCAGTCCCTGACCCAGCTGACCTCAGCCACCCGCCACGTGTTAATGCATTAACACCAGAAGGGCTCCCGGGAGCGAAGCAGACTCGCGTGCTCACCAGAGCAGCTCTCAGATTAAAAGCAGAATTCAAACTAGCTGGATTTGGGCCCGTTTACAGACACTGGCCATTCCTGCAGAATGCATTAAAGATATGATGGCCTGGTGGACTTAAACTTTTTGCCCTTAGCTCAGAATCTTACAGGAGAGGTGTGAACTCCTCTACAAAAGTCATATCTGGAGGCTGCTGCCCAGCACAGGTGAACTCACATTTCCTAAGCGCTTTTTGTGTACTCTGTAGAAGTACAGAGCCCTCTGGGAGTTGCAGCACACGCAGAAAGCCACTGGGTCTTAGTCACTGCCTTGGCTGAACGCTGTCCCTAGTTAATCTTGTGCTAAAGACGATCTCTGAAGAACCAATCATGCAAAAATCGACTTTATGTTTGAAGGACAAATGCAAAGTCTCTCTTACTGTCCTTTTATAACACACACTCCATCACACCTGACACAACCACTCCTGTCAAATACTGCAGTTTAAATAGCTCTGTTGGTAAATGATAAATATCAGGCCATACATTTGGATAACCTTACACCCTGGGGAGAGGAGGGCACCCTGGATTTATTGTTACAATGCTTAATATTGGTTCATTTTGTCCAAAGAGAAATGCTGGAGTTGTTCATAAAGCTGAACCCTGTAAATCAATAAAGACTTTCTTGGTAAATCTGGTCTTTTGCAGAGAAAGATCTTAGCTGTATCGCTGAGAGGGGCAGAGTGGGGGAAGCTGTGTTTTCCAGAACTAAGAAAAGAGCACGGAGCGGAAAGAAGTGCTTTCTGCTCCGAGTGCCGAGCGACAGAAAGCCTGCTGGTCTGGAATATCTTCCCACAGGTTGTCAACCCCCCGTGCTGTTCAGCCGCAGCAATGTGCAATGAAAAGCACCGGCAGCAGGGGAATCCTTCCAGAACACAGCTCCGAGCTTGCCTGAATCTCTAACAGCAGCGCTGAGCTTCACTGCTCCAGGCTCAGGGCCGGACCCACTTGTGGCAGTGGCTCCAGCCGGTGCTTTAACACCGGTGCAGTGCCCAGGTCCTGCTTTCCAAACGCCTCTCGTTGGCTGCTTTAATGCAAGAGGCTGCAGGCCAGCCCTGTCGGCAGGCAGGCTGCAGGAGATGTGCCGGTTACAAGGAGAAGCACTCACACACTGCTTACTTCTCAAGAGGAAGGTCGCTGGTCGATGGGAGGACCCAGGATCTGGCCCTGGGCAAGCAGTGGGAAGCATCTCACAAGCTGAGCCTTCCACCCCGATTCCACGGGCAGGGAAGGCCGTCCTTTGCTGTTCAGGGGGTGAAGATATGGATGTAAACCCAGACTGCAGCATCTGATAACGGAGAGCAGAGGGCATTGATAAATCAATCCCGAAAGGTAGTGGGAGAGTTTCTAATTGTACTCCTACAGCTTGTTTATGGAGGGCTTCACTGCTTGCTTCTTTGAACCTCCCTGATTTTGAAGGTTTGTTTGCGGCGGGTTTTGTTGTTGTTGTTTTTCTAATAAGCTATGTACTGCAATTTACTCTGTATCACAGAAAACAGAAACATCTCTGAAAGAAAGACAACTCATGCAAAGAATGACTCAGGCGTACGTCCCATCCTGCAGAGAAGAACAATGCTTGTGCCAGCACAGCAGAGCCTGCTAAAATCTGTAACAAGGTTGCTGGAAAGCAAGAAGAAGGTTGGACGAGTTATAGAAACAAAATCCAAACCCTCTGATCAAAGAATCAAATTAGAGACAAGAAAGGAAGACAGAACTGGCTGACAGTCAACCAGACTCCCTGGGGGACTTGGAGAACACAATTTAATCTCTCTTTTGCTTCAATTCCCCGTCTGTACGATGGCTATTAGCCACCTTATCCGTTTAGCCTGCGGGAGGCTGGGGTCAGGACGGTCTCTCGCTGTATGCCTGCACACTTTCTAGCCAAGTGGATCCCCTGTTGCTGTCAAGGCAAACATTTGCAGAAATTCACAAACACCAGGACAGCTGAAGCAGAGGGTGTGTTTCACCATTAATTGCCTGTGAGCTGTTAATGAAGCTTTTTCAGCTGGGGAGACATTCAGGACCTTCTTCTCCCGTGGGACACATGGAGGACGTAGGAGCTGGGGCTTTTTCTCACCGTGAGCCTTGCAAAGCCCTCTCCCTCTGCCTCATCACTGTTCCTGTGTGACCTGTATGAGCATCGTTCCTCTGAAGACCATTTCCCCTCCATTGAAGTGGCTGAAGCTGGTCAAGATGTGCAGAAGTTGGTGACTTGAAGGACACGCAGCTACACAACCCATTTCCAGGGGGAACAGATTCAAAAACTTGGCTGGAGCAAAGCCAAACCTCTCCAATCTCAATCAGCAGATCAGTTTGTATTCTCTAAACAGCCCTGTCTCCTTTCTCATTCAGCTGAAGTTTCAAGGGGAACTTTATCACCAGGCAAATGAGAAGACAATCTGTTTCTGATTTTCACTCGGTCTCCATTGCCTTCCTGTCTTAATGCACTGAGGACCCACTGATGGTAAGATGAGCCTAAAATATTTAATCAGCACCTGGACACAAATACTAACAGGGAGAGGAGCTATCCCCTGCAAGAGCTGCCCAAAGAGCCGTGCTAATTCTCTGTCATTTAAGGGTCTTTGGATCCAGACCAGGAGAGCACAGGAGGAACCACAGCTTATTAGAGCCAACGCAGAGGTCAGTCACCGAGCTTTTCTGAGCCTGAGAGATGCAGGAGGCCAGACCAGAGCAACACACAGGCTCTTTCAGACCAGAAAACCTAGGGGACTGACTCATACTGAGAGAGTCTCTGCTGCACTCCTATCAGTCCCGAGAGATGAACTTGCTCCGCTCTTGGAGCGGAGCAAGTTTCACCAGAGAAACAGGCAGTGGAATAGCACATGAGACCCACACCTAGGTTTTCGAGCCCAAACTGCATCATTCACAGCAACGCATCCCCTGCTCCTACAGAGCTCATCCTCGCCAGGCTGGCCAGCTTTCCCGGGCTGCCTCCTCAGGTGGGCAGCCCATTGCAGGGCTCCAGAAGCTACATGTCCCTGGCCACTCTCTCAGAAAATTGTTTCCATCTCTGACGTGGGGGTGTTTGGTCTCACGCAGCTGCTGCACTCACAACAGAGCCCAGCACTCGACGTGTTAATGCAGATCCCTGCTGGAGCCCATTCATCGATGTTGATAGCAGTCCACGAGATTCTTAACCTCTGTCTAATACTGTCACGCTGAATAGATGGCTTGCCCTCATGTTTGCAGCTTTCACTGCCTTGTCACGTAATACCTTCAGGGGCCAGAGGCCACACCACTGCTTCTATCAATCCAGCTGCGTGCCTTGCCTTATTGCATTAGTTCTTTGCATCTCTGTCAGGCTCTGGTAGGCAGTCAAGGATGTTTACTGATATCCACCGCACAGTCAATCTCTGAATGATCTTGGTAGCTATGACCCCTCTCCTTACAAATCACACTGGTTGAAGGCTATAATTATGGGATATAATTAGAAGTGGAGTTGCATTTAATGGAGGCAGCGACGTGTCAAGCACCCCAAGAGTCCACCAAGCTGCAGGCTATGATTTCCCCGCGCTCCCCTCTGCTGCTGCTGCTGTTCTGGAGCACATCAAATGCCTGTTGCACCGAGGACGACCTAGATGCTGCTGCTGATCTTGCTTCAGATGTTGTATCTCCAGCTAATGAGTAAAGCTCTGCGCGTGCATTTAGCCCATCACTGCACCTGTGAGATCACACAGCACAGCAACAGATCGTACAGGGCAATGGGCTGAATCTGCTGGCTTTCAGCTGCTGCCATGGTAGGATCTCCCCCTTTTCCAGCCATGCCTGTCCAACCCAATGTGCAGTCAGTGCACACGCTTTCACTCCCTTCCCAAATCATGAATTCAAGCACAAACACTTATGGCCATAGATAAAAGTCCCCTGTATATGAAGGCATGGAGAATGAGCCAGTCTTGGTTGTATTCATTGCCCCAAGAGAGCGTTTGTTGTACCTCTTGACAATCATTCAGTATCAAACAAACTGCAGAATGTCCAGGGTACCTGTGTCTTCAGAAAGAGGGAATGTAGTCTTTAAGTCTTGATTAACTTCAATCTTTTAAGTCCTGGTAGCTTCTAAAGCCAACCTCTTCTGGCCTACCAGCTCTACAAAAAGAAATCATTACCACAGAGCAGGAGTAAAATCCAAAGCAGAAAGGCACAGAAAGGTTCTGTGAGAAAGATGAGGACAAACAACCCAGTCGGGATATATTCCTCGTACACTGCATTGAGTGCCCAGCCCTGCATCAACAGGGCGCAGTGAAGGGCACAGCAGCCTTTTGGGTCTAGTCCAGCTTTGGCTTTGCTGCTGCAGCCAACAGCAATGAGCTCTACACAGACTGAGGTGTGAGCTCACGGCAGCCGCTGGGATGAGGGCAGCCACGGCTCTTGCAGCACCTGGGAACGAGCAGCGAGTGCTTCTGACAGCACTGCTGGAGAAGTGAAGAAGTGAAGAGCGTGTTCCTAATTCATCTGGTGTGAACAGGAATTCAGTTCCCTTGCAGGCATTCAGAGGGGTGAAATTGTACCAGGAACATGTTTGGCAGCCTGGGCATGGAGCAGACGGACGTGACGTGCTTAAGTTTCCAGTGCAGCAATGAAGGGCATGCCAATACTGTTAGTTGTTTGGAAAGCTTTCAGGTTTCTTTGGAGGAAGTCAATGAAAAAAATTAAAAACACAGCACTGGCTGCACCTCCCAGTGGCATTTGTTTACCTTTGTGCCTCCAAATAAAACCCACAAAGAATGCAAGGGAAGAAACACAACCACCACTGCCAGTGAGAGATTCCCAAGTGCTGTCTCATCAGGAGTTTGAGCAGTTTAACCTGAAAAGGAGAACACTGCACTGGAAGAACCAACCCCAGCTAAGATGTTTCTCCAGAAACCTGACTTGCCCTCCAAGTGGAGTTCAGGAAGCAGCTTCCCAACCATCCTGTGTGATAATCCAGTTCTCCTTCCTGCATCCTGACAGAGCAGACATTGGAGAAAATGATGAGGATTTTATAGCTCTCTGCGGCAAGCAGTTAATAACTCTTTAAGGCTATAGATCTGGGCTCCACTGCAGAGCTGCAATAATTCACAATAACATATGACTTCACATTTATCACTCTGGCACTTCATATACACTTCCTGGTGAAACCTAGGAAAGAGGAAGAGGAGGGAGGATGATATTCCATGCGTGTGGTCAGCAGGTGCTTTCACTGAACATGGCATATGGTGGAGGATGGTGAGAGACCAACCAAGAAACACAGGCCTGGGAACTGTTAGAGGAATGGATGGAGACACTGAAAGAGGTGAGGTCTCAGCTTTGTGGGGACTTTTCTTGTCCAAAACCATCCCAAAAGCCCCCTTCTAAGCTCAGGCAAGGCCCCTGTAGACGCTGACCTTGTATAATACTGATAATGAAGGGCCCAAATGCCACCATAAAATGGTGTGTGCCCCCTTTTCCCTTGTGCTACCACCTCAGTGCCAGCACACGAGAAGTGCTGGTGTGTCCCATGGTCCGTGTGCTGACGGCCCTGTGCACCAAACAGTACCTTAGCTTGGCTATGGAAGCGCCTCACGGACATCCATCGGCACATCTCCACAGAGACACAGGAAAATGTTGTCTGTGTTCCTCAGGAAAAGAAACAAACCTGCGGCAGAGACTTGCCCTGAGAGAACCAAAGGCAGTTTGCCTGGGGCATGGCTCAGAAGCTCGTGGAGCAGACTAGCGAGCCTTGCCAAGCACGCGGCTCTGCTTCCCCTGCGGCGTTAGCATCTCCCCCCACTGTGCAGCCCGAGCTGGGCAGGAATCAGATCCTGGTGCCTCCAAAACCCACCTAGTCCCTGAAAGAAGAGGGAGATCACCCTCAGGGAAGGAAAAGTAAGCCAGTAAATAATTCTGGCAGGAGTCTGCAGGCAGCAGCAGCTCACTCAGAACTCCCATCTGCCTGCGAGGGGAGCAGCAGTGCTCCCACACCACCCGGATGCCGCGGGGCTGCTGGCGGCTCTGCTCCCAGGGCAGGTGCTTGCTACACGGGAGAAGCCTGCATCCACTTGTACTTCTCTGCTGGATTCCCTGTGCCTTGAGCTGTCGGTGGAAACATCGCAGACACAGACTCTGCAAGTCTGATAGCAAAGCATGGCACAATGGAACTTGTAACGCACAGGAGACTGGTGAGAACTGGGTTTGCTCCTGGCCTTTTTATGTGGTCGCATTGCACGTGGTTTGTCCACTGCATCCAGTCTCTTGAAGGCCTTTTTATCTGCATAGATGTGATTTCCCTTTCAGTTCCTTGCACTTACACACTTCATCAGCTGACCAATGGAAGAAACGGGTCCCTGAAGCCTTCCCTGAAGAGGTCTGCAGCACCAAACCCAAGGGCCCCCAGAGCTGTGGAGCTCCCTGGCCCCCTCTCCCCCTCCTGGGCTCAGGGCAGCGGCGTCCCGGCGTTGCTGGAGAGCTCAGCCTTACGGGGGGGTGAGGATTTTGCTGTATTGCTCTAAACACTCTGGAAGTGTTTTAGCAACAGAGGCAAACAACAAACATTATCCTGTGCACAATATCGACTCAGTTAATTGGCAAGTGAGGTGTTGGACTGGCCTCCTGCTTGGCTTAAATTGTATATGCACCGAACACTGTCTCTGCTCATCACGCTGTCAGTGGGAAAGGCTCCATACAGGGTAATCACATGCTGCTGCAAACACAGCGCTCGGTAAAGCTGCAAATCAAAAGAAAATAGCAGACAAACAAAGATGGGAGATAGGAGGAGGAGTGGAGGGGGCCGAACTGGAGACCACACGCAAACCTGCAGCCCACAGCCGTAGCTGGGAGCTGAAGGGTGCACGAGGAGCTTTTTTTGGATTGATCTGAGGCACATATGGTGGCTACAGGCAGAGCAGCTGACATGAACAGGAAGGAGAGAGCTGGGCAGCTGCAGGAGTGACTCTCACATCTTTCAGCCATGGTGCCAGTGAGAGAGGGGAGAGCTGGCCCTGGGGATTGGTGTCATGGAAGAAAGAGGCTGCTCTGCCACTGCCTTCTCACACAGCCCTGGGAAAGTTGCTGGTACCTCCTTTGCCACAAGTCCCCCACGGCTGAGCGTTGCCGTCCTTCCCACTGCTTACTGCTTAAGGACCAGGTTTTCTAAGACAACACAGACCCTAAAGGATGCGTGTGTATGCCCAGAAGTATTTAAAATTGTTCTAAGCAATTATGTGCCTTACTCACTGGGGTCTTGTCCCATTTCAGCGCAGCCTCAGGCATCCCAAATGCCTCTCAAATCTGGCCCTTAGACATTTTGAGGCAGCAAATTGTCTCTTACTGTAACTATCTGTACAAATAAAACTGACTCTGTATGCACGCACACACACATTACTGTCTCATTTTAAGGCACAAGTAAACAAAAGGCTACAGAGGTCTAAAACTAAAAGCTGTCTCCCAGGAGGGCTCTGGCTTGCAATTATCCCACAGGTTCTTATTGCAGGTGGGAACACACTGGCTACAAAACTGTGGGTCTGATTCTCTTCTCTCTTTGTACCCAGGCCACTTGAGACCTCTCCTGTTCCTCCTAGCTAGCTGGGCAGAGTCACACCGATGGCCCCGGTGGCTGCAGACTATGCAGGTTTGCTGAGTGCTCTCAGCTGCTGGACACTTCTCAGGAGCTAACGAGTCACGCAGCCACACAAACAAATCGAGGGAAGGCAAATGAGCTTGTAACCTCTTTAGCCATGAACTGGGAGAAACCAAATCAAACCCCCACAAAACCCACATGCATTAGCAGTAAGGAAGGTGGCTGTCAGAGAGGGTTAATGAACCAGCTGCTCAATTTCCTTGGAGACAGGCATTTAATTTGTAGCTGCCAGGAAATCCCACACATTTGGAGCTCACATCCTTGGTGGAAGTGGTGTCATATTGAAGAAGCACAGGGCTATCCTGCCACGGGGGACAAGTGCAGCTCTCCACGATATCAACTCCATTAAACTCATCTCCCCCAGCCCCGTACATGCCAGAAAGAGTAGAGAGGTCAGGGCACTGCAAATTTACACTCCCAGCTCTGACAGCCGCTTTGGTTAGGGTTTAGGCATGTTTGCTAGGGAGGCACTTGGACAAGGATGTTAGCCTTTCTGCTCAGCTCTTGCTCAGAAAGCATGACAAAGAGGGGGGAAGGATGTGGGTGAGAGCAATCCATAATGCTCGAGTCAGGCCACATGGCCAGCAGGCAAATTTAATGTACAGATTAGTTCTTCACTCAAAAGCTGCAAACTTAATTTGTTAGTACAGGACTTACTCTCTGCCTCTGTGTATACTGTGCCTAACCTCGCTTCCCGAGATCATCTGGAAAGCAGACATTTCCATTAGCAGTGCTTAAAACTCGGCTCTGTCAGCACTTCCACTCCAAGTTTGGAGGAGTTGTTTTAACTTCCCATAAAGCATCCGCTCCCAGCTGGAACGCAGCACACAAGAGGGGGAGATATATCTGCATAAGTCCCATTACCACTTAGCGTTTGTTATCTCTTGGGCCCTGTAGTTGGAAAACGCCTCCTGAGCTCAGTGCAGAAGCCAACATCCTTCCCAGATTTACTCTACAGACATTTGGCTGGGAATTTTACTTAAGGTTTAACTCGATTGGCAGACATTGTTTTTATGGGTGGCTTCTGTTTCAGCTCTAGGTTTCTGTAAAGCAAATATGAGATGCATTGGCAGAGTTTGCTGGGTGTTAATTACCAGCTACAAGCACACCCTCAAATGCAATAAGATTTTTCATTCACAATCTGGAATGGAATAGCGTTGCAAACAAAGTGCCAGGTTGTAGAAAGGGGTGTTTTTTTCATACCCGTCATCAAATTGAATGAGAGTTTGGGAGCCAGGCGGGGAGAATAGAAAAAAAAAAGGCTATTTAGCGTCAGGAGAGCAGGGAGGGATAGATTTAGGGGAACACCATGAGTCAAACTAAACACACAGCTTCATGCGTCTGAACATCTGCTGCGGAATGAGGTACATGCTGGTACCCTACCAACTCCTGTCCAGGGATACAGGAGATGCTACAAATGCACGCAGGCTCACTGCAGGTGTGCTAAGATCCTGCTGTTGCTCACAGTCCTTTATCTTGTTTTGCTTTGTGTTTTTCAATTTGATGAGGAACAGAGACCTGAGCTACAGCCCACAACACATCCATTCCTCAGATTCACTGCCTGCCAGCCAGGCCAATTGGGTAGGTCACTGCCTTAGATGAACTTCTGGGTGAAGAAACAGGGAGCGCATCCACACAGGAGCAAGGTGAAAGCTCAGACTGGTTTGCAGCAGAGATGGAGCTGCTTCAGTTCCAGGCAGAGAGAGGAAAGCAAGGCACAGCCGCAGCACTTTATCTACCAAACATCTCTGTGTCTCACATTAAGCTGCATTTTTGCAGAGTCTGCATCTCCCTCCCCAGGAGTCAAGGCTGGAAACATCCCTCTGAGAAATGCCCACGGAGGCAAAGAGAAGCGCAGAGATATTTCAGCATCACTGGTGGGGTCTCAAGGCTGCAGCACAATTTCCCTCTCCTCTCCCTCCTGCCCTAAGGCGCTGCATTTTGCCTGCCAGCACAGAGGGCAGCCTTTCCTTCAGATCCCTGGTGGGATGCTCAGCTTCTCCTCCCTTTGCCAATGCCATTACTGCTTGAGGGTAGGGATCACACTCCTCTCTGCCTCGTTTTTGGGAGGTCTCTTCCCAAGGGCAACAGGGGAGACAGGGAGAGAGGGCGAATTGGCTGTCTATATTGGTTCATGTGAAGCCTCTCAAAGCTTTTGATCAGGCTGGAGGGAATGAGATTGCCAGGGTCTTGCTCAGTACTGGGCTAAGTTTGAGGTCTTGGTGCTTCGAGCAGGACATTAATTAACCACAGCAATCAGACAGGCCACTTCAGTGCCATAGAGCATGCCACAAGCCTTTGAATAAATCCATTCCAGCCATGCATGCAGGGTTACTCGCAAGCCAAGAAAGAATTGAACCAGTCCACTACAAGGAAGAGAAACCTTGAAGACGAAACCCAGCAATTGCTGCTAGTCCATTAGGTGAGCCACTCTGAGAGCCAGGTTTTAGAGGATGCAAATTATCTTTTTTGGAGTAGAAATCAACTCAGTCCCTGCTATCAGTGTCTGCCTCTGTGATGGGTTTTTCTTCCTGCAGCTCCAGGTATCCTGAACTTTGCTAGAGATGCTGCCTATTTTTACCCTGCCTTGGCACTTATGTTATCATTCCTGTCAGAATGAGGCCAGGCATTAAATATAACTTTCCACCAAAAACTTCCCAGATTTTGTTAATTTAGGCATTCTAGTGTGATGCCTACCACACTTAGGGGAGCACTCCGAAAGGAATGAATGTCGCAGCCCTGTGCTGAGACCTGCCTCCTGCTGCTGAAGCGAGGGGCGGTTTCCTGCCCGCACACGGCACAGCATGTGCTGTCGGGAGGGACGCTGCTGTTCCCGATGAGGACAATTGCTGCTGCCCTCACAAGTCCCACCCCTGCACCGTGTTTCAGGGGTGTCAATATATTTACGTGTCAGCAATTTGTCAGCTGCCCTGTAACATCTGCTACAGGTAGTAAATCAATACAGGGTATTAGCACAGCCCAGTACGACATCTTTTCATATTAAAACCTCTCCAGATTTCAAGGCTGAGGGACCGAGAGCTTCCAAGGAAATTCCAGGGGTCTTGTACAATACTTACCAGCCTGACAGACTAATTACCCTATAATTCACACACAATTGCAATCTATACTGGAAGCGATTACATGTAAATGACTGGGGTAACTCTCATTTCCGCTACGATCTCTTCTAAGCATTTTTTTCCGGTATCAATTCCATTGAAAAAAAAAAAAAAAAAAAAGATCTTGGAAGTTATTAACACCCAAACCCACATTTCATTAAAGCTTATTTTAGGAGCTGCATGTTAAATCCACATACAGATACAAAGGCTCACAAGGCATCGCTCCTCCTGTTTAAGGTCTCAATACAAAAGCCTGCCTGCACTGCCTTCTGGGAATCATGCCAGCCCAGAGCCTGAGAAATGGTGTAGTAATAAAAATGTAACACGCTGTATCGTAAATTATACACAGGATGGGACTGAGGAGGGAGGCGGTGAGTGGATTTGTCTTTCACCCCTTGCAATAAGCTCAAACACTGCCTGAGGTCTCTTGCCACGGGAACTTGGTCTGCTCCGTCCCTGCGAGGCTCCGGGGCTGAGTCTTCCCCTTGTAACCAGGAGCAGCTTTTGCTGGAAATCCCCTCCAGATGGAACGGAGCCAAGCACCAGCATGTGACGGAGTGCTGGGAGTGCTGCTCGTCTCCCGTGCCACCTCCTGCGTGTCACCTGCAGCAGGTCCCGAGGGGAGACGCCTTGGCCCAGCAGCCCTGCTCCAGCATTCGGCCTGGCTGAGCACCGCCGTGCACCGGCCGCACGTGGAAGCCTCCCCTGGTGTTACCCGGGGAGAAGGCTGGCAGAGCCCCCCCGCCACGCTCACGCACGCACACGCCTGCCTATTTGCAAGAGAATTGCTCAGCAGAGATAACCCAGCTGTATTCAGAAAGGAGACAATTAGAAAAGCCTGGCAAAAAGGATTTTTCTCTAAATTATTATTTACAAAATATGCCAATCCCTAGCAGCTTAATTTCATTCTTCTATTTATTTTGCAGAAAAGATGAGGCTCTAGCATAGTCAGCAGTCCTGTAATGAGGATGTTTGCTTACTCCCTCGCAAGTGGGAGAAAAGCTAAGGAGGGATTTAAGGCTCTTCCTTCTCCCTACAACTTCTCTTCCCCAGACTCTCCCAGGCTCACTCCCTCTCATTTTTTAGAGAGCAGCTTCTGTATCATAGTTACAGCCATAAGGAAATCAGGAATTCTCAATATTTCAGCTATTTTGGAGGATGGAAAGGAAAATTTCTCTCCTCCTGCTTCCCAGCCTGGCCCACAGCCCCCTGAACATGCCCACACCCCTCCTCCTCTGCCTGCTGATGCAGGGGCAGCTGAGCAGACCTGCCCCGTGCATGAGGCTATGGCCTCCCGCGTTGTGCATCTTCCCAGATTCCCATCCTCACATTTCCTCAAGCTCCTTGGCATTCCCATTCTGGGAAGCAGTTTATTGCCAGCACCATCCACAAGTGCCCTGGGACCACAGCTGGCAGAGACCAGCCAGGAGAAACGCAGACAAACTCACCAGGAAGGAGCCTGCAGAACCCAATGCCCAGGGATTGCAGTGGGATGCAAGCAGCTCGTTGCAGGGTGAGTGCTGAGGCTGGAAACCACGTGCGTGTCAGTGACCCGAGGACAGGGAAACACATCATCATTTTGCAAAGGTGTACCTGGGGCAAAGGGGGCACTAGGTCTGGCTGCGTGGTCTGACAGAGGGATGGGAAGGGTTTTTAATCAGACCTCAGCACACAGAAAGCAGAAATGGACCATATTTTTGGAAGAAAGAGAAAAGCTGTAGAAAGCCAGATCTTTGGGGATACTACCCCTCTCCCAGGTGTGAGAAAGGTCATTTCTTTTTGTTTCTGAAATGTCAAACCTTTTTATTGCAGCAGTTCCTAAAAACACCTCAGTGCTTCACTTTGAGGCAGCCATCCTCAGTGTTCCTGAACTGCCCAAGGAAGGTTCCATGGAGAGAAATCTTCTTAAGACTTCCGATCTTGGCTCAAATGAAAGGTTTGTGCTTTGAACCCCAAACAAAAAGTGTTGCTCTCCTTGTGTCCAACAGGAGCCAGTTCCTTTATTATTATTTTTTGACTCCTGAAGTACCTCCTAACCCCGTTGCAAAGGTAAAAGCAAAGACAGAGATCGGGATTTAGTGGAAACTTGGCTCTGTGGCCTCTAATGCAAATCATACATGCGATGAGGAGCAGCAGCTGAGCGCTCAGGCCAGGTGGCCAGCAGATACCACCACTTTCCACAGGCTGAAATTTCCCTGCCCCCTGTATGTGATTCATCCTCCTGGAGCCACCCCTCTAACTCCCTGCCTTCCACTCCTGCACTCCAGGAGCCAGCCCCCAGCTGACCACCGGGACCCCTGCACCCCTGGGGCTGGGTGGCACAAAGCCCTCCCGCTGGAGCGAGTTGAGTGAACCAACCTGCACAGGCAGCCTTCAGGATACTGGGATTTAATATTTTTGTTCTTTTTATAATCATGCCCTCGGTTTATTCACTTGAGAAACACGGAAAGACAAAGCAATAAGACAAGCTGCTTGGGGAACCGGTCACATCCTGACTTGTTACGTTGTCCTGCTTTGGCTTTTATGCACTGCAGCTCTGCTCTTTCATGTCCATCTTAAAATGCTTGTGCTGAATCTCTATTAAAAAGCATCAGCTCTAAATGGAGCATTAGGAGAAAAGCTGCTGCCTGCAGCTGGCAGGGACTGCAGCCCGGCTTGTTTCTGCCTGCAGGGTCTGTGCCTGCTCCTCTGGTGGACAGAAATCCCTGCAGCCTGGCATGGAAGAGCTTCTGGAAGGGAGCAGGTGGATGGCAGTCTGGGATGAGCTGGCACCCAGAAGTCAAAGGAGGTGGACCAGATAAATGCAGCATCTAACGAGGGAGAAGTGAAGGACGGAAGGCAACTCGAGTGCATCTCACCTCCAGCAACTTGGGGAAGGCTCTTCCAGACCTCCACTTCCCTTGCTGGTAATGGAAGGGAACGGTAATTCTCCTGCCTTCTCAGGAGGTTACGGGAAAGCTATCTTGCATCACGATAGTGGAATTGGTTTCAGTTCCTGCTTTTATATCTCCCCTGCAGGAAGGGCGTTCTGCACTGTTTTTTGCAATATTCACACCACATAACTTTCCATGAAAAGGGTGGTTTTTTTGCTCAAGGCTCCTTTTAAGTCATTAAATCGATCAGCAGGAGCTGAATTTAAGAGCTCCACATCATTCCCTGAAGAAATCTCTCTCTAGCCTAGATGTCAAACACCTATGGTGAGTGGTACAAACACCCCTTCCCTCTAAGAGCCACCCATCTGCTTCAGGTGGAAGGAGAACACAGAGCAGAAATGCCGAGCCGTTCTGCAGACCCATGCTGCATGGCGGGATGGGTTTCCCCACACAAGGATTATTTCTCCCAAGACAAAAGAGTTGGGGAAGCAGCCCCATGATCTGGTAAGAAACGAGAATCAGCCCTGCCTGCTTGGACTGGGATTGCTCTTCACAAGCACCGTAGGGGCCTGGCAATTACACCTAAAGGCAAATCCCCTAGCGTGGGCAAGGCTTTGCACGCTGCCCAACGATGCCAGCAGGGCAGGGCCAGCCCTGGTGTTCAACTGGTCCTTCCCCGTGCTGCAGAGGAGGCTGCTGGCTGCTGCTGGCATGCAGCAGGCACCCAGGGAGGCTGTTGCAGCTGCTTGGCAAGGCAGAGCCACACCACATCCAAGCTCAGGACGGACGTGAGGAAAGAAACTGTCTCCTGCTGCAGCAGCAGTAAAAGTCCTTCGTAATTGTTAAAGCCAGACGGAAACTAATTTTTCTCTCTAATTTTTTTTTTTTTTTTTTTTTTTACAGCCTCTCATCCTCTCCCTTCCTTCCCTGGCTGGTAAAAGACTACAAGGCTGAGAAAAGCCAATTGCAATTAAATGTTTCACTCCTAAATGAACGGCTTGGTTTGTAAACAACAATAGCGACAAAAAAAAAAAAAAAATGCAGCTCTCAGCAAAAGCAGCCCAGCTTTCTTTGCAAAATATCCCAGGTCTCCAATGAGAAAATTGCTCATCCCAACATCATTCTGAACTCTCCGGGGGTGCTCCTTTGCCCCTCCAAACCCTCATCACCCCAGATTTAGAGCCTGTCAAAGGTAGTATGAAGAAGTGGATGAGGCACGGAGACACACTAGCCTGGAAGCTGTTCTTCTGTAAAAGCACTGCAAACCTGCTCCTTTAGATAAATAAATAGCACGTCCCCTGTGAGACATCATCTGCAAAGCACTATCGTACGATGCCTCCACAGTCATAATTCCCCATGTCCTTATTGCCCGACAGCCTCCATAAAGAGCCGGCAGGTTTATGTGCCACTTAAAACCAACCTATTACCAGCAGCAAACTTCTTTCAACAAGTTCCTGTGTGCTTTGACTCAAAAGCAAAAGAATCGCATCCCAGTGTGACGAGTCAGCACTGCTCAGGCACCCTGCTAGGTCCCCTGAGACAGGGGGTTACCGGTCCCCGAAGGCAGCATGAGCCTCCAGCGCTGTGGCTTGGGGCAGTCACACAGAGCTGAGTACAGTTACACTGGAAGATTGAACCCAGCACGCACAATTTATATACTGCAAGACATAAATGATGCTTCCCTATAGGCTATGCATGAAGGGAAGCAGGTTTTCTGGAGATGGAAACAGACACTGCTATCAATGCGGTAAATGGATGTTGCATCCCTCCAGGATTTGATTCAGTGGGCACGTTCAGGGACTGCTGTGTCTGAGGGCCACGAGGGATGCCTGTGTGGCTTGCAGCCCTACAGACGCAGGTTTCAACCTTTGGCTGGGATGAAAGTGGAGGAGCTGAACTGATTTTCATGGTTCTTTGCAGCAGCTGGCAAATACAAGCAGGTCCTGCAATATGCAGGGATCTCTGAACAGGAAGGGGAAAAGGAACCTCGAATCTCCTGAACCTTTCCAGCCTTCCCATATAGGTCTGCAGTCAAACACAGTGGTTTTTATTTTAAGGTACTGAGATATGTTTTTTTCCTAACAAATGAAATTAAAACACAAAACACAGGGGCAAGCCAGTCGCCCCAAACTGCCCCATCTGCTTCATGATCAGATTTTATGTGACAAAGGCTAACATACTTGTTTCATTTTTAAAGAGCATATGGTTTGATTTTTAAAAGCTCAGCCACTCACCACCAGGGCCAGCCTTCCAGGAAAGCCTGATGCACAGCAGCTCCTCTGGTGACACATGGGAGTTTTTGAAAGAGCTCAGCACCCAAGCTGCCCATCTGAAGTCCCTGGAAAAGCTGTCCTTGTTTGGGAGAGCTGAACAGCAGAGAAGCAAGCTGCCTCAAGCTGTGGGAATGTAATCCATCTACCTAAAAGCAAGGAAGATTTTAAACCACAAGAAAAAAAAAAGTCAAAAATACAATAAAACACAAAGGGGAGGAAAAAGAAAGGCATGAAAGGGTTGAATAAATTTCCCCTTTGGTTTTAGACTACTAACACCATAAACGCTACTGAATAAATCACCAACAGACCAGAGAGCTGAAATAATGCAGGGGAAAACCTGACTTCCCATTCATCACACTCCCCCTGACATATAATAAATGCTTCTCATTCAACCAAAATGAATTAGCATAGTCGACACAGCACGCTTACATACCCATGCCCACAGATTACTCTGTTCTTTGCTCTCTGACTGAAGCCTCCTTTCCCATTGCCTCCTGCCTTTTGCCACTTTCCTGCAGGGAAAGCAAAACAGCCTCACCTAGACCGAGGGGTCCTCGCTGCCACCAGTCCCCAGGACACCAGGGGCTCACTGCTTGTGTCTGGAGCACCTGTAAGCCCCAGTGAGTAGGATCTATAAAGTCAAGTATGAAAATATAGGCCACGAGAGATGCTCGTCACCTCTTCCCCTCCCACCCTTTCTCAGGGATCTGTCAGCTTAGCAGCAGAACTGGCAATGGCATTTCAGAGTACCATGACAGCATTTCAGCCCCCAGGTGGTGATGGCTCTCTGGCACACTACCTTGCAAGAGCCAAAGATGAGGCCCTCACTTGGCACCACAATTTACAGGTCTAAGAGAGCCCTGAGAGGCGTGAGTGTGCATTTGTGGGGTGGCATTGCCACCACACAACCCACAGGGATCCCTTCAGACTGACTGCACGCAAGCTGCAGTCCTGGCACCAGCCTGGAAGGACGTTCAGGAGCTTGGGACACAGCAGGAGAGTTACAGGAAGCCACGTTTATCCAACAGGATGGCACCTGCATGGATGTTATCACAGAAACATTGCTATTCTGTGATGGAAACTGGCTCCAGTCAGCATGGATCTAACTTTGGCTACAGAAGGGCAGACACCGGGGGGCAACACTGGGGCTGAGACACGATGGGCAACCTCTGTCGGCAGAGGCTCTGTCCCTGGACCACCCGTGTGCAGGCACAGGGGGTAGGGGTGCACTGGGAAGTGTCCCTCTGGTCTCTGCATGGCCAGAGCCAAAGGAGAGAGCCTGTGCTGGGAAATGAGCCCAGTCCACAGCAAACTGCACGTGGCAGGGGCAGGTGGGGGGCAGCCGTGGGCTGAAGTCACAGGGCCACGGTAAAGCCAAGTGGGAACAACCTTTGGCAACGCTTTTTAGGTTTGATAACACCACTGGAGGATTAAAGCCACTTCAGGAGGAAATATCATGCCAGGTCTGAGTGATTGCCCAGAGTAAGGCTAGAGTGATGTGAAAATGGGTGATAAATATTAAGAGACGGAGATGAGAGATGTATAATGGAACGTCTGACAAAACCTTAATTAGAGTCTTGTATATACTCTGAGAAAATATATTTAGCCGATAGCAGCACTGGGGGTTTGAAGCTTTCTACAATGTGCTTAGGTTTAAAATAAACATTTATTTTAAGCACAAGTAAGTCATTCAACTAGCTAGTTTAAAGTCAAGGTAGGTGAACAGCTAACAGTAAATGATCTACTACATGCATTTATTCAAGCTTCTTTTTAGCCTGGATTTCCTAAGGGGGGGAAAAAAGAAGAAAAAGAAAAAAAGAAAGCAGTCTGTTATTGCTTTGTGTTAGTCATTTCCTCCTAATAACTCTTGAATCTCCTGGCCAATTTCTCAGATTCACCACAGGAATAAAGGGCTTGGAAATGCTACATTCCTCCAAGAGTGCTGGAAACGAGTGGCTGATGATCCCCACTCATGGAACAGCTGCTAGAAAATCCAGATCAGACGCTCGCAGGTTTCTTACTCATCTTTGCTTGTTTATAACTCTCCTGAATCCTAACACAAATAGCTGCTCCCACAGAAAGGCCAGCACTGATCCTAGATGAATTGGGTCAAGATGTTATTTTCATGACGGTTTCTCGTGGCTCCTTCTCCCCCTCGCGCTTGAATATTTAAAGCCAGCAGCTCCTAGGAGTGATCCTTGACTCCAATATTTCCCACATACCCAAATACTTTCCCCCAACAACCTTTGCTGTAAATTATCCATACCGCTAGCTCTCCCCATCACAGCCTCTGCAGACAAAAAGGAGGGAGCTCTGCGTGTAACTGGTCCCTGCTCTGAATCACGGGGTCGGATTTGTCTCTTCAATATCAGACAGCAGCATCAAATGGTTCGTATAATGGCTTCAACAGCTCCTCACCCATCCCTGCCTCTGAAATGACCCACAGTGCGGTCCATGTCACGACAGTGGATGTGGGATCTCCCTCAAAGAGCAGTCAGCCAAAGGAGCCAGGCTCCACTCTGGGCAAAAAAAAAAAAAATACCCTCAATAGTTTATTGCCCTGGATGAATTCATCTCCCGGAGGGATGAGCAAGGGCTTTGGGGTGCAAGTGCCCACTCCTGCAATGCTGAGCATGGGCAGGAAGTGCTGGGTAGGACTTGAGAGACATCTTGTCCGTTCCCCTTGCTCCAAGGCAGGAGTCTAACACCTCGCTTGTTTCTGTCAGAGCTGTCTATTCTGTTCTAAAATACCTCTGGTGACAGAGCTGCCACAGCGCCCTTACGTGTCCTCGTCCTGTCATTCACGGTGTCACCTGCTGCCAGGGTCCTGTAAGACTAACGGTGTTTGTCCTAGGGAATGAGTCAATCCATGATGGGGTTTTCAGTCCTCTAGTTTGTCAGGAAAGGTCACACTCAATTTGCCTGCCCATGCTGCTCCACCTATGATTTCCTCCAGGCTATGAGCTCTCAGAGCCCAACCATGTCCACCATGGGCCCCAACTACTCCTTTTGAGTTCCCTCCAGACTTTCAGGACTTTTATGGATGCCTGGAGAGACCACCGTGCTCCTCTGCACACCACCAAAGCAGCTAAGGCAGGGAATTCCCTTCTCTCCTTCCCCACAAAGCCTCTCACCCAGCCCCTTGATGCAACAGGTTTTGCAAGAGGTCCTCCCAAAGCTCGGGGCCTGGGGAGATGCCCAGGGCACTCAGCCACACGCTGGTGTTCAGCGGGGCCACCAGCAGCACAGGCAGCTCGGGAGTGCGGAGAGCTTGGGATTGATTGCGTTGTCACCTTTGCCTACTGCTCCTTGGTTGCCAACCAGCAGAAGGGATGTCCTGCTTTGCATAATGCTTGTACTGCGAATATTATTAACCTCATATATCACCGGGGAGTGCGCACAGCTCCCGTTCGCAGGGAGCACTAGGGCCAGCCCTATTCAATCTACTTCCATAAACAGTAACAAGGACCATTTAATAAGCAGGAGGCAGCTGGTGTCTTCAGAGGTTAGGCTTTTGTGTTGATTTTTTTCTCTTTTACGAAAGACAAATAGGCCCAGGAAATTTTTTGCTCTGGATTTACATCTTGTCGACCTCTCATAAACTAAGCAGGGTCAAGCATTGGTCAGTACTTGGGCGGGAGATCTCAAGGGAAAACAAAATCCACAGTACATTAGGAAGAGAAATGCTTGTGACTTGGCTTTTCAGTGAGTAATGCTACGCTCCTTGAGCCAACGCTGAATCCCCATCGCAGGCAGGGTTAAGAAGGCAATCACAGCTGCAGAAGGCTCCTTCTTCCTATGGGACGTGAGGGCGGGCTGGGCTGGCACCTTCAAAGGAACCAAAGGGAGGAACCAGAATTACACAACAGTCGAGCCTCCTTTGAGGGCCTGTATGAAAATACCAGCCCCGATCATAAACCCTCCTGTCTCTTTCCAACAGCAGGTATTAGCTGAGGGATAACTGTTTAATACCTCAAGCAAAAGGCATTCTAGCCCGCTTCCTCCTCTAAATCCGGGCAGCAAATCTGTTTGAATTCAGTATGTTTGCTCCCCCTACTGAACTGTCCCACACGCTCAATGTATGTTTTTCAACAGTTCCCCAACTACCTCTCCTGCACTGGCTGCATTTCCCTGGTGAGTAAAACGATTTCTATGTTCAGTAGCCTGTAAAGCACTTCAAAATCTTTCAGATGAAAGGCCCTCATTGAAAAGTGTATAATAAGATTTCATTATTGTATCATTTATTCTCATTATCGCTAATAGCAGTGGTTGTATAAAATGTTCTTCCTGTGATCAGGACTGACTACCTAGCAAACAGCCCAGCCTGCAGAAGCTAAGGACAAAGAAGGCATTGGGGAATAGGCATCCAGAGTTCACTTGGCTGTTTGCAGCCCATACATCCTCTCCGCTTCTTTGAAGATTTTAATTAGAAACCTACAGAACAGTGTTGCTGGACCTGGGAGAGATCCAGAGGTATAAAGGACAACAAGCAAACTGCGAGCCTCCCTTCGTCACAGGCGTAAGGCTTTTTAGAACTGAAACGCACGAGGTGCTCACAAAGGGGGCTAGAGACCAAGCAGTGCTGAGGTCTGGGGACACACGGTGTGCTTGGCAAGGAAAAGGGGAAGGTTTGGATAAAGCAGACTCTGTTTTCAGGGGACAGGTTGCCAACAGGCCCTGCAATGAGCAAACAGGCTATCTACCCTCTCGGGGGGCTGGGAAGGCGGGGGGGACAGCGTTTCAGTGGGAACTTGAGGGTGTACGAAAAAGAAGATTCCTGATTTAGCATCTCAAACAGACCAGAAAGAAAACTGGGGAACAAAGCGTGGAGAGGAAATGCAAAAAGAAAAGAGGTGTGAAAGAGAATGAAAAGCACTGCTAACTCGCTCTGACCTAGGCAGCAGTGTTCAAAGCTGTAGAACTCATTGCCCTAAATAAATAAATGAACTAAGGGCAGGATTTATAAGCAAGAGAGATACAAGGAACAGCTGGTCGAAAGGCGTTCAGATGGGTAATGGAAAGTATTTACAATGTTGGCCAAGCAACTTGACAGGCAAGAGAAGCCTAGTCATCAGTTAGGGCAAGAAATAAAAGAGGTGACAGCTGTAAGATCTCCTACTGCCTAGAGAGCTTGAGAATGAGGGATTTCTGCACCACTCCTGCTCTTCCCCTGCGTGCCCCAGATGCTGTAACTTTGGTGACCTGTATTTCCATTCAGACACTCGGAGCCTTACACGTCAAATGGTGCAGTGACAAAGAAGGGAACTTCTTCATCCAGGGGCTGCAGAAACAGATGGGCAGGACGGCATCTCGGACCTTTGTCATTGCAGGATGATGAAGTAAAATTGCAGGATGATGACCAGTAAAAAGCAATTAGGGCTGGATTTGATGCTGAAGCCTGGGGACCCTTCAGGCAGTTAAAATGTTTGGAGATAATCCAGTATGAATGGAGAAGCCAGTCTTCAGATTGAAGGGTAAAAAAGACAGGAGAAGTGACAGCATGTCCAAGGGCACAATAAACGGACAAGAGCAGTTCTGTGGAACAGCATATTTAGTGAGATCAACAGGAAAACTAATATCCAATTTCACTAGTTGCTGAAAATTTGTTTTACTTGAAAATTAAGTGGTAGCAAAGAGCATGGGTTGTGTTTTTGTTCCAGGTCACTGATGATCTCCAAATGAAAGAGGAAACCATCAGACTTAGGCTTGGGTGATACAGGGATTTCTTATCAATTTCCCCTTCACCAGAATCATTCAAAGAAAACCCACTTTCAAGGCTTAGCTCCAGCTCAAGTAGCCAGATGAAAGGCACCATTTACAAGGCATCCCCACCATTACCCAGATAAGATCTGGTTCTCAGGGACTCGGAGAAAGTGGAGGATGCTGGCAGGTGTCCTCCTTCCAGCGTGACAGATCTGAGCACCCCAACGGAAATATAATAAAAAATATTCTCAAGGTGTCAGAGCTGTTCATCAGAACTGCTCTGATTATCTAGCATTACTGAACAGCAGCTACTTTGTCCCTTTGATCACGGCTGGTCTTCAAGTCATGGATGAATTAAATTTTTAACAGCCTGTGTGACAGCTCAGGACAGCTGTTGTGTCAAAATGGTCCTGAAGGCCCCCATATACCTCGGAGCAGTCAGCAGATACAGGGCTGCAGCAGTGGGGAGTTAGCAGCATCCTTGGCTCATCTCCAGAGAACTGCAGCCAAAAGCTGTGCGGCTGGAAGAAGCACGACCTTGCAGCCCCAGAGATGGATCTAAGCAGAACAGGAAGATTTTAACCCCAGGACTTGTGTTTTTCCAGAATGCACAGTATTATTTTCTGGACTGATACACTGCCAAAAGAAGTTCTTGCAGGACTCACCCAGTATTTCTTCCATCGTGCGTGTCTCCATACAGTCCTGGACCATGTGAGCTCAGGGCCACCAGAAACAATTTCAAGGCTGTAAGTCACATGGAAGAACTAGCACGGTGCCTAAATCCCTACTCACACATGAAGAAACGCTGCACTGCACAAGCAAAAAAACACCCTGCTTTGTGCAAGCAAGGAGTTGTCTGGCTTATACTGCTAACTCTGCTCCATAGGCACACCACACGTTGGAAATGTCTGGTGCTGAACGTTCGATGTTGAGCCTTGGGGTGCTGAGCTTTGGAGAAGTCCAAGGGAAGGAAGCACAGGTGGTTGGGGAGGATTTGTGAAGCTGACAATCTCCTGAAATCCCTTCAGTACCTGCTGCTTGACAGCTCTGCGATTCTGAATATGGTTTTCTGGCTCACCCTCAAAAACTGAACAAATGACAGTGACTTTGGTTACAAAACAGCAGCTCTTTAATTGCAACAAGGGCCCCTGCTAATTTAGCAGAAACCTTTTTAGCTCATATAACTGCTCTGCTAATGAAATCACAGACATCACCACTTCTGGCTCCCCATGGTAAAACCTCTGTCCTTTCCAGGGAGTGAATCTCACCATAGCTTCAGACGGAAGTTTTAATGGGCTTTAGCAGCCTTCGAGAGAAAGCGCTTGAAGGACAAAATAAATCATCTGTCTTACTGTACTGTCATAAAATCCCCCTTCCCCTTAATATTCTTCTTGCATCACCTTCTAGTTCTGCCACCATCCCTCCTTCAAAGCTCAGACTTAACTTGGAAAAGCATCTCTATCCAAGCGGAACAATAAAGATCCCCAAAGTTTCCGTATTTCAGGTGCAGGATTCAGGAGATCAAAATAACCCCAAAGCTCTAATCAACAAACTCATCTTTCCTAATACCACGAGGTGTGTTTAGCAAAACCCTCTTCCTCTCCTCATCTTAAAGCTCTGATGCTTGGGTGGCACACTGGGTTATTTTGAATTGGCTTTGCAAAGGTTGCAGACTTTCATGACGGAGGAAGGAAGGTCTCCAGCCAACACAGAGTCAGCACAGCCAGGTGTTTAACAGTGTTCTGCACAGGTCCTCTTCAGGACAAGTCTTCAGAAGGATCTCACTGGGCTGCTCCTAGACCTCGAGTGTTGCAAGGCAAAGGAAAAGCTGCAGATATCCTGGGTGGTCCCTGCCAGACTGTAGCAAAGGCAAGAATAAGGCAGCAAAGCCGCCTCTGCTTCCCAGCTTTTCTTCCAGCACCAACAACAGAGTTAAACTGGATCCTAAGTGTTGATTCATATTTCCAAACACTTTCTAACCATTGCAAAGAAGTGCTTAAGGGCTTGGCTGTATTTATGCTTTTGCTTGTCTTTAATAAAAGCTGTATTTATAATGCATGATTAATTATTTTGCACAAGCCTCCCTTTTATGGGAACCTGTGAAATGTAAGTGATTTTTAATACCACCTCGCAGACATGACGCCTTCTTCCCACCCCCATTACCATTAATCCACGTTGTAGAAAGATGTAACATTTGTCACTGGTTTATTATGAAGTGCAATGTTGCGAGTTATTTATGAGCTTGCTATTTATTGAAATATTTGCGGGTAGTTTTAGCACTTCAACTCTAGGGTGAGAATCAGCCATGTTTTACCCACTGCCTGGCAAAACCCGCTCCTGTTTAACCACTTCACTGCCACTCTCTGGCCGAGCCATCACAGCACATCTCCCAGGGCTGTGTTTTAGGGCAGCCTCTCAGCCTTGTGACTGCCAAGGGACTGGACAAGCAAGCTCAGTTATGTCTTGTTCTCATTAGGTGGAAGGGGATGGTTGAGAAGGTCCCAGGGGCCATAATGGACAGAAACAGGCAAGGAACGGACATATTACTGGACTGGAAAGAAGGCAGTCTGGGTGTCTAGCAGCATAGAAGTGAAGCAGCTGGCCAGACAGATCAAGCCAGTCCACTACTCAGTGTCTAATAGCCAACAAACCCAAGGAAGAGCACTAGAACATGACAAACACGCAGCGACCCTTCCCCAGAGCATTGCCCTGCTCTCAGCAACCTGCCACACAGGAACTTTCCAGGTGAGAGTTTTGCATCTGTCTTTAACAGCTCCAAGAGATTCTTCTTCCTTGGCTTTGCCCAATTCCTCCCCAAATCCACATAAGATTTTTTTTGTACCACAATGCCCTGATGGCTAGGAGTACTGCAGCTTAAATTCCACATTGCATAAATATTTCCTTTTGCTTGGTTTGACCCTACCATCACCTCTTTTCACTTGAAGCCTCCCTGTATATCTCAAAGTGCCTCTGTACCCTAAGTCCAACAGGACAATCCTCACCTCCATTCAAGCCTAAAGCTGCTGGATATGTCAAACAGATGAAGAAGGAGGGTATGATGTGATGATTAGGAGACAGCAGTAACAGCAGTCAAAGAGCATCTGTAGGCCCCAGTGTTCCTGTCACTGTAGATCAACTCTCTCCCAGCTCATGCTCTGTTCTGACCTGGGTGTGCTTTGTGCCTAATCGCAAGAGAGCCCCTAAAACTGCTGTGACTTGTCTCTCATGCCTAGCTGGGATCTCTGTCAGCTCCTGGCTAGCACAACCCAGGAGATCAAGAGGCCAGGAAGCCCTAAGTGGTCTGTACAGAGCCACTCTCAGGAGAATGTCAGTGTTGCTTGGCCTTGCAAGTTGCTGTGTCTGTCTCTGTTGGGAGCAGTACAATGTGGGGAACCAAATTTAAGCAAAAACCTGGAATAAAATTGTTCTGTGGCAGCCTAGCCCCATGTCTGAAAGTACACACTGAATTTAACTAGATGTGAACGCAGTGTCATTGCTGGGGGCCTTGGTTAAAGTAGCTGGCCTCTATGTTTTCAGCTACTGCTTCTTAAAAGCTTAGGGTAGCTTGACTATGCCAGCAGTGAGCATGCTCATATAGCCATATGGCCATAGTCTTAACCTCTGTTGCCCTTCTCAGCTTCCCACTTGAGCACAAAAATGAAAAGTGCAAGACCTAGAGCGCTTACCCCACCCCAACCAGTCCCATGAGAGCAGATGTGAACAAGAAGAACCAAAAACGTACTTCTGACACCTTGTGAAACTCTGTCTTCTGCTCTGAACGTGCTCTGCTGTCTTTCATCACCCATCTGACCTTAGCATTGAAGGATTAACACTTTAGGAAAATGGCCACATAGGAAAATCAAGAGCAACACTAATCACTGCTTCTTTTCAATAGCCCAAATAATACATAACTGTAGTGTATAGCAAACAGCTGCTTCAGCCAGAACAGCTAGTCCTAGGAAGGCAGTCCCTGTTTTTTTTCCTCTATACTGCATATTGTTTCAATAAGAGAAAAGAGAGAACAGGAACCAGCACACAGCACTATGGCTGTTCATAAAGGAATACAAATGAATCCCTTTCATGTAAAAGTGCAGAGAAAAAAAAAAAGAAAAAGAAAAAAACATATAGAAGTGTTTGGCTGCTGGGTTTAGACATGCGAGCCCTGGACAATTAACCAGTCAGTTACCCTGCACCATCCAAGCCACACTCATCATCTACAGAGACACCCCTAGACCATGACAAACAGGGAACGAACTCCTGTTACTCCATGACGAATGGAAGAAATTCATCAAATCTCGCACTGCCAACAAAGTGTGCTGAGCAAAGAGACCTCATGCTTACGGCTGAATGCTCAAAAGACAACTGTCAACTTACGGACAAGGCTCTGAGACAGACCACGAGCTCAGGTCCCCAGTCACACAGCAGATGGTGGTCAGCCAGAAGCAGCTCAGCAGAAAACGTCATGGAAAGCAGAACATTGCCTTTACCGAGCTCAGGGACAGGGCTTCTGGTTTGCCGTTTGCTTTTTAGCAATTGCAGCTACCAAAGTTGTCAGTTTGCAGCACCTGAAATGTCTCGCTGAAAACTGTTTACAACACTTAGCACTTTGTGCTGAGATCACTTGCTGCAATGAAAGCCTGTATTTCATTGAAAAGAGCAGCACTTTGCAGGCACAGATTTATTTTGCTCCAACACTCGGAGCTCCCTGGTGCTAGCTGGATACAGAGATGCTGCACAGGTACGCAGTTTGCTGCAGGTAGAGCATTTGAAGAGTGTGAATTAGAGGCACACGAAGTATATTTGAAATGTTTAGCAGCCAGATGGAAGGCATTTCCTCTTGTTCCATACATTTTTATTCTAATCCTGCTCTCTGTGTACGTGTTTCTGTTGTGCTAGCTACAGTCAGATTTCCATACAACATCTTTTCCAGCAGAAAACACTATTTCATCAGAATAAGCCAACTTGATTTTGACAAAATTTCCATGTTTTATGAGCAGTCTGCTCACTGAAAGCATTTTCTAAAATCAAAACAAATCTTGGAACTTTGAAGTTTGCCTTACAACTCTTTATTATAAATAACTTGTGGGGTAAGGAACCACACTCCTACTGCATTTTGAGAGCAAAGCACAGTCACCTGTAATTTCTGAACACTAAATGCTCCGAAATGCTGTGGCAGGGCATTTTGATATGGCTCAGTGATTGCTCCAAAAAGAAAGTGAGACAGAAAATCACTCAAGGTCTTTTAACTAGCTTTTAGCAGACCTGTTCCCACTTGATCCAGCTGTTTCCAAGACCCCCTTCAAAGGGTCGAACAGGATGAAGCCTTCACTCACTAGTATTTTATACTGCACCACACACCAGGCCTGATTCTGCTGATGTAAAGCCAGGGTAACTTTAAATCATCAGAGCTAGTACAGATCTACCAAGGCATGAATGCAGAAAGAAGACTTTTGATTCTGGCTCTGACAGCAGAGCCTCCAGTTGGGGTTGAGTGAAGCAAGGGTTTTCTACGGTGAAAGTAAGGGTCAGCTTCTCTGCACCAAAAGGTGGGTGTCAGTTCTGCTTCCGCTGTTCCATCCCAGTCACTTTTCCTGTCACACCGTGTCTCAGTTTCCCTCCACATCACAGCTCACTGCCCCAGCTTGCTGGTGTAGCCGAGGTCCCAAGCCAAACCACCAGCTCCAGGGGCTCTTTCCCCATTTCTCCTAGGAGCCCAAGTGGAGAGGCAGGACAGGGAGCCAGGCACACTGCCACACTTCAGAGCTTCTGAGACATTTTTTTGCCAGCCAAGGACAGACTGTATTATTTAGGAGCTGGTCAGACTGGGGTGATGGGGTGAACAGCTTTGCAAAGAACAAACAGGATAATAAACCCATCTTAATGCCTATAAAGGAACACAATCTGACCTTATCTATATGCAAATTGTGGTGCCTTCTTCCTTCTCTTTGAGGGCGGGTAAGCTGGCTATAATGTGCCTGGTAACACCAGTGCATTTGCATTCCACCAGATGCTGTTAGGAACTTCTCTCTGCTTTGTTCAGTGACTTAGGCTGTACTTAAAAAAAAACATAGAAAAAAAAATCACAAAACAGTCCCTTCTGATTAGAAAGCAGTTCCATTTGGCTGCCACCTGTTACAGATTCACCAGAGCCTCAGGAAACTTTCAGACACCAGCAGTTCCCATACCCTTTATCAGCAGCATTTGCCTCCTTGTTCTTTGTCACCGAGCTGTATTTGCAGGGAAACCAGCCTCTGGTGCTGAGGAATCCATCTGTTCCTGCTGTTCCCTCCTCACCTGAAAAGTCAGACAGCCCTGCTTACAGTGTTTTGGGTGCCTGTGAGTTAAAAACACCTGAGAAGTTAGAGACTGGGAGGGAAAAAAAAAAAAAAAAAAAAGAAAAAAAGAAAAAAGCAAAAGCGAACACTGGATCTGCCCGTACCAACTACTATTTTTTCCATGATTCTGCAGAAATCAGCCTGTTCACATAGGCATATGCTTATCAACCCACAGTAAAATCCATTTCCTTCATAACTCTGCATAGCTCCCTTGTACACCACCACTTTCCTAATTTATCTGAAGCTACTCAAGCTCCTGCTGAGGACCCACTGCCCTGTCCCAAACGCCACCAGGGCTGTAATCGTGCTTGCTCCTATCTCAAGCAGCCTGCAGTTACACGAAGTTTGGATGAACTTCCAAATCCGAGGCATTCTGCTCCTCCAGTGCCTGACACCAGTCTTAGGCACCGGTCCACAGTTTTCAGGGGAAGAAATTAAAGACAAAGAGTAGCTACATTTTTGTAAGAAAAAAAAATAATAATAATATTGTTTTTATGCAAATAGCCTTAAACTTCGGATAGGAGCAAGAGAAAAAAAAGGGGGAAAAATCCATTTAAAAACCTTTCTGCCTCTATTCTTTTTTCCTCTTTATGTTTTCAATGTGGCTTTAGTGGCTCTTTAAAGATGTACTACAAAGCTTTTAATAAAAGCCAGAATGAAAGGCAGAATCCTCTTTAAGATCCTAAATCAGTCTTGCAATACGTGTCTAGACTCACACGTTGCTAATACATTAACTTTTTAGGAGTGAGATATTGTAACACCCAGTAATCCCTTCAGCTTCTGCTAAATTCCCTGTCAAGAAAGCTGTGTGTTTCTGTTTAGATGGGAAGCAGCAACATTAACAATGACCCCTTCCAGAGAACATTTAATAGGCAAGTAGATCACTCAAAGTACATTTCATTTCTGCCTCTCATTCATTTAGCAGTCCTTTCCACCACTCTGTGAGCACTGAGGGTATGATTGCCTTGCATCAAGCAACCACTGCGCTTGCTGAACAAAATATACAGGAGTTTGGTCCTAACGTTGGGAGCAATATGCTGGTTTTGGCATTGATCCCACCAAATCTAGGGTTACACGTTTCCAGCAATAGCTGCTCCATCTCCACCAAGCACTAACAATTTCCTCTGGTCACAACTACCCAGTTTCTCTTCCCCAGGAATTCAATTTTCCGTGCTGTTGGCTTCAAAAACGTGAGAGCAAGCAAGCTCCTGTCAGCCACAGTAAGCATGTGCTTCTACAGCTTGCAGTTATGAGTCACAGATTTTTGCGTGAGACAGAAATTGGTGGTTTGCTTCCTGGCCTAAATGTGGCATCTACAAGTTGTCTGCTGAGCAAAGGTAACAAGCAAGCTCTAAGTGAAGTGGGGATTTTTTTCTTAAAAAATCCAACGTTCCTTAGTCCCAAGCAGTGGCCTTACTGCATCTATTTTCGGTGGAAACGCTAACCCGCTGATTCTTTGACTGGAGAATGCCAAGGGCAAAAACAACAGGTCATTGAAAAATCACCTGGTTTGTCTGGAGCTACAAAAATAAGCCGGTTTTGAACTCAGATCTCCTGAGACCCAGCTCCGTGCCCTGCCTCCCCATCTCCTGCGCAACCACAGGCAAATCACTTCATCTCACCCAGCTGCGAAGTGAGGATAAGAAGTGCTTTGTTCACCCAGGCTTGTTTGACTTTGCCGTGCAGACTGCAGGCCCTGCAGGGCACGAGCTCTCTGTCTTCCCACGTATGTAGAACAGCCATTTTTTGAAATAACCAGCCAATGCACCACATGAATTTGTGAGCCCCAAAGATGTGAGAGAGAGGTATTTGGAAACACAACAGAGCAAGTGTGTTGCTATCCTGTGATGCTTGCAGCCTTTGGATGCAGAATCAGCTTCTAACCTGCACAATGCTGCGAGCAACTGCCCCAGCAGTCACAAACCTCAGGAGCCTCAGGCAAGCTGCAGCTAAATTTAGATCCTCTCTTCCGTGCTTCAGCTGGAGTTTTCACAGATAGATTATATTCCCCCAGTGCAGTCAGTGTGCTCAGAGGGATCCCTTGTTTCTCTAGTTAGTTATTACCCTCCTGCAGGGAGAAGGGGCCCTGTTTGCACTAGGAATGCCAGACAAGCTGTTCTGAGCAAAACGCTGAATGCCAAGTCTCTTCATCAATGTGTCAAGGCTAGAAACTCCTCTGAGTGACAGGGACTCTGAGGAACCACACACAGCGGTCACCTCTGCTGCCGCTGCTGAGAGAAGCCTTTGCAGGGCAAAGGGAAGGGCCCAGGAGAGCAGAAATCCTGATCCAGCAATGGGAGAACTCCCCAGGCCCTCTGGGGTGTTGTGGAAAATTGCCTTCCCTCCCCAGGGTCACTCCAGCCATTCGTAATCCACACACACACACAACCCAATCCTTTCCTCAAGGTCTGCCAGCAGCGTTGCTTTCTGGAGGACTCAAAATTATCAAACAAAATACTTGTCCCTTACCAGATCAAGAAGAGCTCGATGATACTGAAACATCTTTGCCCTGGGGCCACTTGATGCTTGCTTTAACTGTGTTACCCCATTAAGGATGATATGATTTAAGTCTGACTGTCTGGTTTGCATGGTGATTAATAGCAGCTGGTTAGCCATATTCCTTGGATATTAGCGGCAGAGCTTTCCTCTGTTGATTTCTCACTGCTCCTAACAAGACGAAGGACTCCAGTCTCAGCTAACAGAGAAGTCTGACTATTAGCAGAGATGAAACGGTCAAAAAAGGAAAAAGATAACCCTGAATCATGGCTAAGCAGCCAGACACCAATTAGATGCATTGCTTCTCAGGATCACCATGCACATCACTTTACCCAGGTTTGAACCTAAGCTGTGAAACAACATTTCAAAGACAATTAAAACATCATAAGCAATCATGTGTGAATACTCCTAAATGCAGCTACTAAATAAGATACAACGACAGATCAGCAACAGGAGAAATCATAGTTTAATCTAACCCTTAATGGTTGTTTATTATCTAAATGATTACCCCAATTTAGAACTAGCCACTTGTTACAGGCTGGAACTATATCACAGCTTTTTCCACGTTGAATTCAAGGCTCAGTGGAGACGGTATTCCACAAGTTCATGGTCAGTGAACATAGGATGGAGACTTACAGACTGAACACACTTGATCCTACTAGACCCTCCTATGCCCACTAAGTGATTTGGATGGAAGGCCACTGGTGTATCCTGAAAACTGGTTAATATCAGAGCCTCAGAGTGAAAAAGCTTCATCTGGCCCCAGGACTGCTGCAGAACTGACAGAAGCATGTAAACAAGCACTACCCAGAGGCAGAAGGGTGGCTGTCTCTGAGAAAGGACCGAAGGAGCCCAGGTTCTGTGGGATGCTGGCAATGGGTTCAAGAAGGTAGAGTAGTAGAGGAACTGCTGGATGGGAGCGAGGCACATTTGGTGAAGAAACAGTGAAAAACATTCACCGGGATAGTCAGGGTACCATCAGTACAAGCTAGTACAAGCTCTCCACTCCCGGCTGGCAGATGGAAGCCCATGCAGCTGTCAGACATCTCCAACCAGTCCTACAGCCCCTGGGACAACCAGGGTGGCTTCTCTGCCCTCAGACGTATACACACAAGGCCCTACTCAGTGATGGAGTTCATTAGCTTCAATTTAGCTGCAACAAAGACATAAGCAGAGAAGCACAGCAATGGCTCTAGCAGGTCTGGCCAGTTCTGGAGTCTTGCTCTCTAATTATGGCCACGAGCACCGGCCTGGGAGGGGCTATATGGCAGTGCCTCATTTTATATTAGAGCAGGTAAGGGCAAAATAGCAAAGGGTCTGATCTTACATCCAGACCCCCCAGTAATAGGAGAGTAATTCAGTGGAAAAAAAAGGGCGGTGTTCACCCACCTTTCACCCTCCTCTAATATTCTCTGTCTTCCCAGACAACTCATTCTGTTCTCTCAGGGATAAGTCAACATCTTGTTCAGCTATTTTTTCTCATATTCAGCTGCCAGGGTGGACTCCTGTATTTGCAGCTAGTTCCCCTGACGGTCTGAAACTTACTCAATTACCAAATCCTTAGGTCTTGGACTCTGCTGCTTGCTTCTTCAGAGGGAACCCCATCGTTCTTCCCTCAGGGCCCCTGACCTGACACACATTTCTTCTTAGTGAAGCTCACTTCATTAACCGAGCGGTACCTAACTCCCACTTTATTGCTTCCATCCGCTTTATTGCTTCCGTCTTTGCTTCTTTGGCTTTAAGGTTTTCTAACGCAAAGGGTTTTATCAAAGCAGATAGTCTGCAGCTGATGTTAGTGCTGCAACAAAACGGTCGACTAATTGCCCAGCCATGTGGAATTAAGCTTTCCAGCTCAGACCTGTCCAGCAGTGTCTCTGCACAAAGCAAAGTCAGCTCCTCCATGTCATTGTCTTGATGTTGGCCTGAGTCTGAGATGGGGGGGGCTGAGCACTGTTGTCTGTTGGTGGAAGAGAGGTAGAAGGCAGACGCATCTCATTTGCATGAGTAACCACCCACCATGCCAGGCCAAATATTGTCATTGTTTCCATTAAAATATTCATTTGTGCTTGGAAAGAAAAGATTAAATTGAGTTGCCTTTACTGCGCAGATAGAGGGAGAAGCAAATTATATTTGTTGTGTCTTCTGCAATGGATTCATGCTCCCCATGCCACAGTGGTACACCACTAACTCATTGTTCTTGGACACAGACAGGACAAGCTGGGATGCCAAACAGTCCCAGCCGGTCTGTTTTTGCAATATACCTCACAACAGAAGTCAATGGATTGTTTTCCACTCAGGTTTGTCTCCCCAAAGGAAAACAGTTAAAATGTAATATTCTGGTTTTGTTTTGTTTTTTAATGTCAAGAGTGATTTATATTAGGGAATAAGTCTGGAAAGGCACTGGTTTCTTTTTTATGGTCATACATCCAGGGAGCTGAGCAAGCACTGGTGCAGGCAGTGGTTGAGGCAGTGAGGTTGCTCCCACAGCCAGCAGTCCTGCAGCATGGCAGACACCTGGAGCTGCTTCCAGGCCACTCCAGCCTGAGGCAGTCACTGTGGGGTTCGTGTATGCTGCCTTTATCCTCTCAAGCAAGTGGGTGGCATACACATTAAAATCTCTGTCCCCATCTCCTGTTTCAGAAAGTTAAGGTACAGATGTGTGGAGGAATGGAAACTAATGTCTTGTATTTAGCACTAACTACCAGGGAGGGCTACCCATGTATGTTTTCATTTTGTTTCCCCTCCCTTGTTAATACAGAATCCCAGTAGTCGTATACTACCTACAGGGATACTCCAGACCCTAAACTGATCTAATCCATGCATCCTACATCAGTCAAGATGACCTCAGGAGGTCTCAATGGTTTGTTTCAGCCCCCTGAATTCCAAAGCCCCTTCCATGGAGCTGATCACCACTACAAAAGTTGTTCAGCCTCTGCTTCCTTCCGAGAGGGAAGGTAGGTGATCTGTGTGTTTATTTGGAGTCAGAGGTTGTTTTTTTTTGGTAGGTACATCTGACAGGATCCAAGAGACATTCTCACTACTCAGCACAGAAGGTGGAGAACTTTCCATCAATCTTTTGGTTGTGGGGGAGTTCAGCATAAATCCTAGCTTATGGCATGAGCTGTAAGATGCTCCACCTCAAGGCCAGTGTCACATGTGGCACTGTGACCCCTGCCCTTACTGTGCATATTAGCATGTCCTGCGTTGCCTTTCTAAATGGCTACTAAGAACTAAAGGACATCTGAAACTGCTGTACAGCAAGAAGCACAAGTTTGCCGGTACGTGACTTGCAATGCATTCTGACAATCACATAATTATAGCTACAATCCATTCACCCAGCCAGAGACAAGAGGTGGAATTGTTTAAGAGAATTCTCTTGCTGAGGATTGTTGCAGCCACCCGTGATACCACAACGCGACTCCCGGTGCCAGCAGAGGGCCTGGGGGTGCTCAGGAATAGCTGCTGGTGTTCACAAACAACTAAAACATCACCAAGCACAAGTGAGGGGCAGATGCCCATGGATGAGACCCTCTCTGATGGCACTGGGCTGTCAGAGGAATGTCTCTGAGCTAAGTCCTCAACCTAGGTACCTCTTAGGAAAATAGAAGGAAAACCAGCACTTAATATGAGCTTCTAGGAGCTAAATGTCAGGTTTATTGCCAATTGTTTTTCTTGGTCTCATGCTTTCCTTCCTGCTGCACTCCCAGTATTGCTGGGAGAACTGTAACCCTTTCACTTACTGGAAAAGGTTGCTTTGCCCTTTTCCCCAGCAACTGCAGCAAGAACAAGGCAATGTAAAGCCCATATAACTCTCTGGGCAGCCTCAGCCCATGGCCAGTTTGGAACGCTCAAGATTCAGAAGATGCTTTCAATGAAGGGAGCCAGGTGAGTTGAAAGATAGGCAGGATCAACCGTCAGGACATAGGGAGAAGTGACACACACCTCTATTCTGGAAGTATGAAGAACAGCGTGCTGCAGTCTCTACTGGCAGAGCAGACAGACAGACTTCTGCAGTGCAGCGTGAAATGGGAAAGCTGAATATTAACATGTAGCATTTGGACACTGAGGGGACAGGATCTTCAGTTTGTCTCATCAGAAGGTTCTTAAAAGCTAAAATCTGCTTTGCAAATGACACACAAGTACAAATTGTAGACAGGGTGACAGTCTATTGCACAGACTCCTGTGGTGCCAAAGGATCTTAGCCACTTCTCAGGGTCTTCGTTTTTTTAGATGTGTTCTAGATACCCCAGGTGTGAGCTCAGACAACAACAAGAAGACCGGGACTGATATGAACTTGAACATGATTCAAACTGCATGGGAGGCCAGCCTGGAAAGTAAGGGGAGAGAAAGCTGCTGAGCTGATGAACTCTGAGTAGCCCATGTTGCTAAGGAGACGCATTACAGCATCCTTTAGCTGGAATTTCCTAAGTGATGAAGGGCTCCATGCCCAGGAACATCACTGCAGCTCAGCCCAGAAGGGATATAGATACCAATAACCAAGGTCAGATCATCATCTGCCAGGCTGGAGCAGAATCTCCCAGCCAACTGGACACAGCAGAGCAAGCCTTCAGATGGCATCAAACCCAATCAAGAACACCAGTTTGTTACGGTCCCTCTGCTAGATGGCTTCAGAGCAGAATGTAGTCATATGGCATCTTCTTTAGTGCTGAAGGTCACAAGTTCAAGTCCTTGGCAGCTTGGTTATCACTCCTGGAGATAGGATGGAGATGATGGTAGAAGGGGTGTGCACAAGGCAGCACTGGCCAGATGGTGGGGCAGTTTTATGTGACATTTCCACTGGCACAGCACACTGTGAATCTGTAAGGCTTCTTCCACCTCCTTCATGGCTGTACACAGCTGGTTACTAATGCTGCTGCCAGATCAGCTTCTCAGAGGATTTGCTTATCTCCTGCAGTGGATGCTTTGTGAAAGGCTGACAGCTTTTAGGATTGCAAATGGAGACTTCCAGGATGAAGACAAAAGGTAGAATCAGGCTGAAATGTTCCCCTCTTTACACAGCAACTTCAGATCTCCCCCATCAGAAGCAGGAGATTATGGATTGACGGACAACACCCCCCTCACAAGCTTCAGTGGTGCCTCAGAGGGCAATTCTCCCAGGGGACACACCACACCTATGACCAAAGTCTGCCTCAATTGCCCCTCAGCCTGTAGTCAATATGCTCATGATTGAAAAGAAAAGCACTGGGGGACAGGGCTACTGTGTGCAACAAGTCAGCCATGAGGACATGTAGCAAAGGCTGCCTCCCATCTGACCTGTGCCACCCTGGGCTCTCCCAGGTGAAAAACTTCTGGGCCACACTGCCTCTCTGCAGCAGTACCCAACAGCCCTGGAGAGGGGCTGGACCCCTCGTGGAGCTGCACAAACACAACAAACAGGCATCTCTCCAAGCTGGTGGTTGCCAAACTCTGCCTCACGACTCCAAGCAGGAGACTAAACTGCCATCCGCTTTTCCTGGGCTTAGTTGGGTGCTACAGATCACTCGCACTTCATCTCACCCCGAGGTGATGCTTCAGTACACCCAGCATGGAGGCTTTGCCAGCCAAAGGGCATGAGGACTTCATCCCTACCAATCCCAGCCCCCTCCCAGATGCCTCAATCACTGACTTCCACAAGCAGAGAAGCCAACAAACCACAGGTGGGCCACAGGTAAAGTGCTCTGGAACTTGGCAGCTGCTAGGAAAGGAGGGTTCCCCTGGATGTCTTTAAAAAGTACTCTTAATGAGGACGGCCTCAGCATTACAAAATGCAGTATTTTCGTGTTGTTGGTTCCTATTTCATCTATTATTTACAGGAAAAGACCTATCTGAGAAAAGAAAAAAAAAAAAGCACTCTTCTGAACTCTTTCCATGACTGACTCAGCAATTCAGTTTTTGTGCTGGCTACTTTTTTTGCTTCTCTTCTTTTTATTGCTAATTTCTTCAATTTTCCACTTAAAATCCTTAAGCAGATTTTTCCTGTCTTTGACTTTTATCTCATTTTCTTTTCTTTTCTTTTCTTTTCTTTTTTTTTTTTTTTTTTTTTTTAATTAAAACCAGCTTTTTTTTAATTAAAACCAGGTCAAGGAAACATTCTTTCCCCCATCTTCCTCTCCCTCCACAGAGCTTCTCCCACTGTAATCCTGCTGGACCCTCTGTCAGTCTCGGCATACTGCCACCACGAGAGCAAGCCTTCAGCATGGAAAAGGTGATCCTGATGCACCCCTGGGTGTTGGCTGCTGACAGATCCCAAAGCAGATCCTAGCTGCACAGGGGTGTCTTACGCTGGTCACTCCCAGAGGAACTCTGCTTTGGCTGTGACCCCGCTCCAGGTCTCATCTGAGCTGGATGGTAGCTGTAACGTGTTGGAGTAAATCTCTTTAACACGTAACAGCATAAACGCTTCGTGCTCCTTTTTCACATCTGCAGGACTAGACAGAATCAAACCCTTGTGGGAGAGACCTCCTAGTCCAAAAGGATGTCTATACTTCGTGGAAGGACAAATTTAACACGAGGCATGAGCCTTTCCATTTCCACTACCCATTCTGCCCTGGCACAGCCATTTAGATGACTGGGAGGAAAGCAAAATCACTGTCAGGATGGCTCAGCTGGCATTTGCTACGATCCTAATGAGGCCCAGTTTCACGCCTACTCTGACACGGCCTAAAGTGTTGCTGCAGAGACTGTTAGCGGAAGGGAGAGTGCAAATGCCTCAGGAAAACATGTGCAAGCTGAGATGCCAGTAGCTACAAATCAAACTGGCACAAATCTGGGTAATGATACTAATTTCAAGTGAGTTGCTCCCTGTTCACATTAGAATGAGCCAGCTCATGGTAAGACTTTTTACAGGTAGTTGCAGAAAAATGAAGAAAGAATCTACATTGGTAATTACCTTCTTTGCCTAATCCTGGCCTGCTGTAGAGACCCACCACATCTTGGGAAAGGAGGGAACAAAGGGTTACACAGTTCATTTATAAACTGAAGTATCAGTGGTGTTCATTCACTTGTTCCCACTACTGAATTAGCTACTGTTTCACAGCAAGACCCATATTTTTCAGCTCCATTTAATGCTTAGCAGGATCACGTTGCATTGAGGTCACAGAAACGACTGCCATGTGTTGGAGAGGGAGACCCATGTTAGTTTTAGTTGGCTGTCGTGTGTACCTGTATCATCCTAGCTGCTGCAGTGGAGAAAGCCACACAGACTAAAATTGATCTTGCTTTTCCTAACATCTCTGAAATCCTGCTGCTGCTGCAGTGAGATTACTACCGCTAGAACATTGGAACAGGAAAACATACAGGCAGAAAGAGCAGTTAGGTCAGCACAAACATCTATGTAGCTATCTCTGACAGCAGCCCAAAATAGGTACATGGAAAAACTGTAAGAATTAATAGCAAGTATATATATTTTTTCCCCAGATAGTCTCTCAGACCCCAACCTTTTTGTCTCAGGGACGTTCAGAGTTGGATATCACTTCCACATGTTTAGTATTCCCGAGCAGACTTCTCTTCCATTAATCAGCCTCATATCCCCTCTGCATTGTGTAAATCAGGCCACAGCAAGGAGTTTCTCAGTTAAACTACCAGTGCAAGGAACAACCTCCTCTTGTTTCTTTTGATCCTGTGACCCACAACTGGATGCTTCACTTGGTGTTTTCTTGTTCAGGAAGCAGTAGTGCACATTCAGTCCCTCCCCATCCTCTCAGGCCTCTCAGGACTTCCCAGACCTTTCTCTTACATGCCTGCAATCAGCAGTCTTTCGGATGAAGGTGTCCCGTCACTCCTTACCCTGAGGCCATCACAGACTTTTGATCATTTCTGTCACCCTCCTCTGAACCTCTCCCAGTTTTGCTAGATCCTTTGTGAAACTAGAAGACCAAAAATGCACAGTGCAGGTGGGCTGCCAAAGTTAACTCAGCAGTAGTTGCCACATCCCTGCTGTGTACTGCAATCATTTCTAGCACAGCTCCTGATGTGTCTTTACTGAGAAGAGAAGGTATGAAAGTGGAGGATCTCTGCCAACTGCTGCTATTCGGGAAAAGGGGATGAGCGAGATCTTCCTAAGCAAAGGCTGAAAAATCAGTGTCCCAGACACAAAATGTTCCCGTGCAGTCCTGGGCCCATCCCCAGACTCCATCATTTGGTGGCAGGAGAGAAAAAAAGGAGACAGAAAAGGATTAGCTATGCTCCACAGAGTAACCAGTGTGATCCAATTAGTGGCCTGTGCTACAAACATGGCCACAGCTAAGATGTGAAGCCAATTGAACCCTGTCATCGCTCGCTTTTCCTAACAGCTGCCAGGTCTGGACTCCTCAGCACAGCTGTCCATCACTTAGTTCCCCACCAGGCACAACTGAGCGTAAAATCCTGGCCAGAAAGAGAAGCACAATCATTCAGCAGGCACCACAAGCAGCAAGGAGCAGATGGACAAAACCAAGCCTTTCCTCCCACCCCCTTTCCACAGCAGACAAGTGCACACACACTGACAGGCGGCCGTGCAACAGCGGTGCAGAGCAGGCACTTGGCTACCAGTCTCCTGTGTAGCCCACTGCCTTCAGCTCCCCCTCTCACCCTACCGCCTCTGCAGCACTTGGTGGGAAGTTGGTGTTCGGCCAGATGCGAGAGGCTCTCAGAAGAGAATCAGACACACAGCATTATCAGCTGACATCCGCAGGCTTATCTAGTCGCTTTGTAAAGCTCCTCAACTCAGGGCAACCTCCACCTTTTTGATTTCTAAAAGCCTGATGCTAAGTAATTGTTTAATATCTCCACAGCATTCGCTCCCCTTTATCTTGGAATCCCTGCTGTAATTCACTGACGGAGCTGTCTTTTCTCTTTTCTCTTTCTCTATTCCATCGTGTATGTACTTGAATATGCTTTCATTGTAAGCAGAGATACTTGCTGCTAATTGATGCTTATTATTCCTTTTAAGCCTGTAATTGCTTTTGTCTAAATTTATTTCTTTCTCTCCCCCCACCTCCCCCAAATGCCTAAAATTTGGTTTTCTCTTCTGATCAGCCCAAATCTTGGTGTTAGAAAGATTATTTGAACGTGTGCCAAAGGTTTTACTGTTGGTTTGACATACTGGCTTTTCACATCTGTGGAGTTTACTTCAACTTCTTGAATGTTTACAGGCAAACTGGGTGGCCTGCAACTGGTAATCTCTCAACTGTCTTCATGAGGACAGATTTTAGGTGTCAGCTTCCACGCAGACTTTAGATTAGAAAGCTACAAAGGCTCCTTAGATTATCTCATTTCTTTCTTACACAGCAAAGGATTCTGAGTCAATTCTCTCAGTGGATGACAAAACAAATGGAATAAAACACAGTTCTGTTCAGAACTGACAGAGCACCAGTTCTTTCTGATGATCTCTGTTACTTCTTCCGCAAGCGTTGCTGGACTGACCCAAAGGAGTTTCCAGCCCATCACTCCCTGCAGGACTGCTCTCCCCTTCATACACACCTTTCCAGAGCTCACCACGAAGACTATTCATATCCACCCTCACATGAGACAGGGCCACAGGCTTGTTTGGGCACCAACTCTGCACAGGGAAGAAACCTGATCAGACAGGCAACACACCACGGTTTGCCATCTCAGACTTATGCTGTTCTTGGCAGCTGATTCAAGTACCATGAGAAATGAACCCTGCCAGCTGGCATTCACCTCTGCTGGGTAAGGGCAGTCCTCTTACCTTCCTTTGCTCATCACCAAGCAGCAAGGACTTGCACCCAGGATGCTGTCCTAGAGTCACAAGGGAAAACAGGACTTCTATTTGGGCTGCTGAAAACATGAGAGATCTTCTCACCTCCATCACCCAGTGATGTCCAGAAAGGCCAAACAGTTTTGGGAGGCAGTGCTTGTAATGCCAGCTTGAGGACTGACCACCTTGTGCCATTTTTAGGAAGCTTATGTGCCTTTGTTTTCTCTTCCCCTTCACTTCAGCTGTGACTGCTCCAGCTGTGTTTATGCTATCTTACTCCTATAAAGTTCTACAAACCCTATGGAGGTCTCCAGATTTGCTCCTTAGCACAGCTACCATGCTGTATGTACTTGTTATTTAGGGGGTAAACCTCACCAGATGCTTTGAAGCACACAAGTCATTCTTCCCAGCCTATTCGATTCCCTGCAGCCAGCATGAGAGCTACCCCGACTGCCTGGACGGGATGTGAAGTAAAGCCTTCCCAGCAGTAAGACTCCACTCTCCATCTGGGCTTGCCTCCAGTAACTGAAAATAAGAGGAAGGGCTGCAGAAGTTCTGGAAGGAATGGTGGAGATGATGTGCATGGTAAATCTTCGACTGGCTTTATAGGGTTGAGCTCTGACTGAACATCTCCCATTGGGAAAGAGGGACACGGCTGAACTCAGACCCATTCAGCAGCACTCCTATCTACAGCAGAGGTTTGCCATCAGAATGGTTTACTGCAGTGCTTTAAATACTTCCCTCCTGGGAACACCATCTACCTGATTTTGCTATCTCAGCACCAGGACAACACAGCCCACCCAGATCTCCATGGGAAGGAAGCAGGAGTAACCACGATTGTGCCTGGACTTGGGTAGAACCTGTTGAGCAGCTGAATCTATGCCATTTTAGACAATCAGCCACCAGCACAGACATCACGTAAATATTCCCCACATCTCAAAGTACCAAGGAGGAACAAGAGCACTTACTATCACACAAGAACATTTACTGCAGAGAGTTTGCTGCATTTCATTTTAAACAAGTTTCTTTTGCAGCTCTAGTGACCTGGGGAGCCCAGAATATGAACATTAACAAAAGAAACAAATAAATAACGCATTCCAATTACACCTTTAATAAGATGCAATGTGCTAGAAGTCTATGTGGATGCAACAGCAATTTCTAATTAAAAACATGTAATTAATTATTAACATGAAAAAGTTCTAGTATTATTCCAGTGCGTTCAAATCCAAGTGTGCTATCAGTGTATTCAAGATAATGACTGCTAATGCTTTGGGGTGTTTTCCTGTTTATTACTATTCTTATCAAGGGAAAAGGTTATTTTTTCAGACAGCTACACTGCCATCAATAGGAGGCCATTAGGAGTTGCTCTGATGGCAAATCACCCCCACTTGCTAAAATGACCTCCTGCACAACAACCTCATCCTTTTTTAAAGGACTGTGTCTGCCCTCTGTTCCGAGTGATACCTCCTTCAAACCCTCTCAGACTCCTTCGTGGGCTGCAGTCAACAGACCAAGGACCCTGCAGGTGGAGGAAGCCCTTTCAGCCAGCAGCATCCACTGAACAGCTCAGAGGAGTCCAAGAGTGGCTGGGGGACAGGAGCTCTCCCAGCCAGCTGGTGAGACTATCACCAGCCCAAGACCAGCATGAGTCATGCTGAGTGAGAATTTGCTTCTTATCAGCTACCTTTTCATGGAAAGAAGACACCAAATTTAAACCAAGCCAAACCCAGTAAGATACAGACACCAGAGGTAAGGAAGAAGATTGGTCATGTAATCAGTAAAGAAATCTGCAATTTAGGCCCGTCCACAAAGCTCCACTACCTGGCAGTAATTAGGATGTTTACCCTTGGAGTATGAATCTGGGAGCAGAGAGTCAAGTAGATTCTTCTGACTTGTATAAAATGTGTATGAAAAAATAAATATGGTGGGTTTAGGATGCTAGAACAGAAAACTGCCTCAGGAGAGGCCTGAGGCAATGAAAGTTTGGAGTAAGACATCAAGAGCTTTACGTTTAATTGTAGGGGGGCAGATTTGGCCCTCGTGGAAGTGAGCAATTTCAAACCAAAAAAGAGCATAGCTTGGTGGATCAAAGATTGCGTTGAGCTTAGGAAACCAAAGCTGATTTTTCAGCTCTCACGAGTAATCTGGCTTCTCTCTCTGCTTTTGCTCCAAGTGTAATGGAACAATGTTCTCCCTCACTATTCACACAGCACAGTGCCTGGCAGCTTGGTCCATAACATAGAGGGTATTAATAGAGGAACTACACTTCTGTATTTAGCTCCCAGTTTTGGATGGAGATGAAAATGAGCTGAACTATGAATCCAGCTAACAATGGACAAAAACTCCCTGGGTGGAAGTCTGAGGGATGACAATCCTCAAAATGCCTGAAGAGTTTTCCTGCCAGCTGAACGGCTTTTCTGAAAGAAAAAGGATAGCTTTAGGGAAAAAAAAAAAAAAAAAAAAAAAAAAAAAAAAAGAGAGAGAAACGTAAGCAGAAAGAAAGGCTGTGAGTAAAGAAGCTGAAAAAAAAAGCTGAGGGAGTCTCTTCTCCCCTTTCCTATCTAGCCTTCTAGACCAACACACACCACTAAAGAGCAAGGCAAAACTGTAGCAGCTTGCCTGGGAAAGATCAGTTGGCATAATAATACTTGGAAGCCACTAAGAAGCCTGTCAAAACTATACACAGTAAAAAAGCAGAAGTAAAGGAGGAAACTCAACGTGCCCTTTATTGATTATGGTTCTGTTCATCCTGTATCTCTACTTTTGGGGTCAGGTGGACACGTGATCTGGAGAACTCCTGGAAATGCCTTAAGCTGAGAGCTTGAGCTCACGAGGCATAAACGAGCCATCCCGAGCCTCCTTCCTTTCCTTCGGCTACGGAGGAATAACAAATCATTTGTTTTCCAGTATTTGGGTCTGAGTCTCTGGGCCAGGTTTAGCAGTGATTAATGTGAGAGTGTACGTGACAACCAAAGTGCTAATGAGTAGGACTTCTAATGAATTAGCTACCCTAGCAAGCAAGCGGAGGAAAATTAAAAAGCAAATGACAGGAATACGTAAGACAAAAAAAATGCAATCTCTGAAAAAAGCTTCCGTATCTCCTCTCCTGTGATGAAGAAATATGCACAGCAGAAACGCACCAAAAAAAAAAAAAAGAGAGATACCTGAAGGTACCCCCAAAGGAACATTACTTTAGGTAAGAACATGTTTTCTATAGCAGTTCGGTATTAAGTTCATAGAAATCCAAGCATTTAAACCTTTACACGTTTGCCCTCCCTAGACACTGCCAAACATATCACAAGCCTAGGTGAGCTCGATGCCCCCCCTAGGGAGCTTGCAGGGCTCACCAGTGTGCTCTAGCTCCCCGAGAAGTCTCCTAGGAAACTCTTGAGGCCTCCCAAGGGGCCCTGGACCACCCTTGTATGAACTGCAACATTCCTGGAAATCCCCAGTGCACCACTGGGTGCGCTATGGGCCTCCAGCTCACACCTAGAGGCTGCACACTGAATGCCAGCTCAGTATGGGTCATCCTATAAATTCGTAGGGCTCACCAGTGAGACTGAATAAAACATAGGGGCACTGCCGGGCTCTCCAGTGTCTCCTATCAAAAAGTGCTCTCAATGGAAGCCTTTGGGTAAACCTGAACTCCCCTGGGGAGCCTTTACACAACCTAACACTCAACAGGACTCTGTACTTTCTCTCTCTCAAGTCTTAACCTTCACCCCAATTATCAGCCTCTTCAGCCAGAGTCCACAGAATTCTCTGATTCTATGCACTGAACACTCCCCAGTGCACACTACAGGCCTCCCATCGCCCCCTGCTCTATTCTGTTGCCTCCAAAGTTGTACCAGCCCCCCCCCCAGTGCCCTCTAGTTCCACCTGAACAGCTTCCAGTGCTCCCCTGTATCTTCCAGCATGTCCTGGAGTTTTCCCAGTGTAGCCTTGAGGCTTCTCACGGCCCTCTTGTGTGCTCTACCTTCTGGAAGCCTCACACGGCCTCCTTCTGTATTCTAGAGCCCCCTGAATGCTTCCCAGGACTCTCTGGTGCTCTCTAGAGTACCCTACAGACATCTTAATGACCCTTGGTGTGCTCTTGTACTCCCTTGAGGTCTCCCAATCCTCCCAGTGCACTCCCAGGCACAGAAACTGCAGGAGAGCAAGGCTAGCTTTACACCAGCAGAAAATACAGCCAGGAACAGAGTCCAAGCCACGGTAGTGGGTGTTTACAGCACGGCTACCTTTGGCTTGCTAGTGGCACTTAAACTGCAACCAGTTTGGTTTGCTTGTATTTTTGAACCTGTACATAATCACCTTCACCTCTGCTGCCTGGTACCTGTCATTCAATTTTGGCACATGAGATAAATCCGAATGTTTCATCATTGTAAAAAGGGAACGCACAAAGCAAAGCATGAACTGGTTTAAATAAATACTTCTCTTAGATGCCTCAGATCTACTTGTTTTTAAGAAGCTTTACTTATTTCGAAAGCAAGGTTCCTTCTCCCCATCTTCTCTTACCACATGTGGCAACCACTCAAAAACACAAGGAGAAAAAAAGCAGCTATGTTTAACAGAACATAAACAAGCAGTTGCCAGTTCCCCCTGTGCAAACTAAAGTCTGTGAGGGATTTCAGAGGGAAGCAGGGATGTACGGGGTCGGCAGGTGCTCAGAGCAGCACTAACACGTTCTGACACCCTCGCTTCTGTCTCCCATATGACTGTCTTGCTTTACACTGAGATTTAAACCACTCAGGCCATTCCCCACATGAAGAGACACTAACATGCGTGGCTCTCAAGCTTTCCAAAGGGCCCTGAGCTTCTGTGCAGAGGCACCTCACCACAAAGAGCTCATTTGGGATCTATCACCTTGATCGAGACAGGATGGGCTCGATGGAAAGCATCCCCATGTGCCTTGAGGGAGATGCAAACCGATGAGCTTTGCTGGGGTCCCACTACCTTTGGGGATAAACCAAGGAGAAAGGGATGAGGAGATGGTAAGTAAAAGGAGATTTCTGCTCATCCTTCTCATTTTTGTCCCTGAATAAGACTGAGTGGCTATGAAGGAAGCAGTCATCACAAGCCGCATACATTACAGCAAGAACACGCAAGTCCACGGTATGTTCATTATAACAACCCATATCACAAGCAGCAGTAGAGTTTATTAGTGCAGGTACATAGATACATGAAAGAAAAGCCTTTCTTCATACCCATGGGCCTCACCATCCAAACAATTCCCCCTTTTCCGAGTACAGTGTTCTTAAGACGATTTAAACCCTTGTCATTTGTTATGCACCATTATAATCCGCTTCTTTAACTCTGCATTATTGGCAGGGATTTGAAGTCTGAGCATGCAGCACAGACTGCAATCCCTTGCTAAGAGACCTGGCTATGTATTGAGTAAAGACAGCAGAGCTGCTTGGCCCACGCGTGGCTACGAAGAGCCCAGTTTGGTGACCTGGACCAGGAGATAGAGAGCTGGGACCATGCACGGTCCCCAAAGGAAGCAGCAGCTCCACACTGCTGGAGCCAGCCCTTCCCATGGCACTGTGGTGTCACAGCTCCTGGGAGACAGCGTGGGCCCAGCTCGTTAAAAAGTCCTGTTTGATTACTTCTGAAAATGAATAATTTTTTTCCCAAGAAAAAAAAAAAAAAAAAACACAAACTGACAGCAGTACAGTGTCCATGCCTTGCTGCTGGGCTTGCAGCAGGGAAGGAAGGACAAATGCAAAAAGTATCTTCGTGCATTCCTGTCCGTCCTGATTTGGCTTAGAAATCAGTCCAAGTCATTAAGGGCCAAGCAGCAGTACTTAGTCTACCTGTGCTACTCGGATAGGTACTCACCAGAGGTAAGAGAGCAGTATATTGTTTCTTTTTAGCAGTTGTTTTTATTTCCTTTTAATGAAAGCAAATTTTTAACACACACAAGCCCAAAGTTTCCTATGCAAACAAACAAAACACTGGGCTCTGAGTCTACAGACGCTTGTGTGTACAATGAGGCTCGCACTGTTGACAAAGGTGTTGGAAGGGGAGTTTCCCAAAGAAGCTATGCATGCTGTCTTTGATTCTGCATTTATGATTTATACTCAAGCTATCTAGATGCTTTCCTGGAAAGATCTCAAGCAACACACTACTGGTCATTTCCTGTTACCGCAATACTGTGATATGAGTGGATCTGACTTTGTAATCTCAGCACTGTTAATACTGATTAAAAACAAATTATTTCATATTTATATCAACACTGGCAGCAGAGTCTCTCTTGTCCTTCAGTATTAGCAAGCAAAGCTCTGAAGCAGCTGATGGCCAGAGAAGCAGATGATCTCCCTGGAGAAGATAAAGCAAAGAAGCCCCCTACGAAGGAGGTCTGGTAGGAGGGCAGAATTGCTCCTGAAGACATCAGTTTTTCAGGGCGGACAGTATTTGAACTCCTGCAGAGCTTATCTGTGCCTGTTGCTCACTCCTCTCCCAAGGTGCCTTATCCTTTGGATGCAGTCATCACTGTAACACCCCGGTACCACGCGCAGCGGATTACAGTAATTAAAAAGTCTGCCACGCTCTTTGCTGGACTAGGTAGCAAGGCACAGAGATGCTGTCACATACAATTCAGTCTAGAGCGAAGTGATTGCTGTCTACAAAACTAACACAACAATATGAAAGGTGCTTTGTGCAGGCTAGGGATTATCTCCTACTACTCAAATCCAGCGCAATTTGTTCAAATCCCCAGACCTTCTCTTCTTAGCATATCCTGGGCTATTTACATTATATTTAGGAAAACAAAAATTGTCCTGCAAAAGCCAAATAAAATCCCAATTCCAGTGTAATTACAATACCAGGTTAAAAACAAAACAAGGGATTTTATACCAGCATTGGTGTATGCTACTCTTGATTGCAGCCCTGTCGTGTTAGATGCTAAACAAATGTGGAGTAAGACATCCCTTGTCTCAGCGGCACAGACATCTCCTAGATCTTTTAATCCTCCCTTTGACGAGACACAATGCAGCTTGACTGGAAGCCCTGGGATTTAAAGTCCTGCAGAGGGGCCTAGCCAGTAAGAGCAACAGAAGGGCCCAGATACCACCTATAAAGCAATTCATTACTGAGGAAATACTTTTAAATTGCTTGGTTGAACTGGTTTAGGATATTTCAAGTTTACAGAAGAAAAATAATTTTCAGAGAATAAAACTGCTGGGAAGTGATATCATTTTACCAACCAGGAGAAGTCCAGCAAAACATCCAGTCAAATAGATTCCTAAAGAGAATCGTAATTTTTTCAGAGCTGTCATTTTTCTCCTTAGAAAGCAGATTATGGATGAAAAAAATACGCGAGCATGTTTCTAATTATACGAAAGACGGAAAGGCTGTATTTTGACCATTCTGAGATTTAACATTCCCTGAGAAGTCACTATCTCCTGTCATCGCTGCTTCACCGGTAACAGTGAGAGCTAACTAAAATGTAAGAATTGTGTTTCTGAAAGAGTTATCATTTCTTCCACTGAAATTTTGATTTAAAAAGATATTACACATTTCAAAGCTGGGAACAGTTCTAATAACCTTTCCCCTACTCTATTTTGTTAAATAGATAATTCTTCAAGCCAGTGACTTCTGTCTATGTACAGACTTTAGCACAAGAGAATTCCAATTTCCAATAGCAAATTAATGTTCCAGAAGTAATTAGAAAAAGTTTTGTTTTTTTAAATCCTGATTTAGGATTGTATGCTGCTAGAGAAGCTTCAACACAATCAAGAACAAACTGCATCTTATTCCTCAAAAGAAGCCCAACAGCAGAATTTTTGTCCACCCCAAGGTCAGTGGCTCTCTAATTACAAAAGGCTGCCTGTACTACAGACAGCCCAGTAAGCCAGCTAACCCAGCCTAACCCCCAAACAGCCTGAACTCTGCCCAGGGTGACGGCAGTCCCTTGCTTTCTGTAGCTGTGGAGGGAACTGAAACGCAGATCACAAAGATCTGCTGCATGCTTCTCTGGGACACAAGCACAAGGCCCTCGGGGGACACTGCTCTTTCCATGCTGTGCCCACCCCACACCTTCCCCTCCCAGAGAGGGTCCTGCATCACTTGAAACCCAACCTCTGCTCCCAGTGACCAGGGAGGCCCTGTGCCCAGGGTGGGACAAGAGCCAGCCTTCAGAAGGTTGGCATTTCACCAGGCCCTAGTAAGTGGCTGTTTTCCTCAGGTGGCAGAGGAAGCTAAGGTACACACAAGCAAAACGGATAACCGAGCAAAATACACAGACCACTCTGCGGGAAGGGGAGCTGAAGGGATTACTTTGTCTCCTTGTTCCCAGCCGTTGTCAGCTCAGCTTTGGTCTGGGGGTAAAGAGAGGTTGTTCCAATCCCATTAGGTGGTGTTTTGCTCAGCTCGGTGCTGGTAGGTTTCCTTACGCTCAGCACTCAGTGGCAGTCACATCATCACAAGCCAGAACACCGTGGAGCTCGAAACCAAGGAAAAGGGCAGGGAGATCTAGGAGAAATGAAGAGGTCTGATGAGGTGCAACATTATCAACTCCTGTTGTGCACACTCCAGACAGAACAGTCTTTGACATACGATCTCCGGGCACCTCACTTGGTTGACTTGACAAATGACTCTCTCCGATTCTTAGAGGGGAAGAAAAATAATAAAAAAAACTACCCTTGGGTCATGCTACCCATCCAACTTATAGAAATCATTTATCATTTATCTGATAGCTTAAGCATATCTGCATAATAAGTTAAACGCAACCAGAGAAGCTCTCTATATTTCACAAATCCTTAGCAATGCATTTTTTAATAGAAAACATCAATCCCAAGTAGCCTGAAGGAACAATCCCTCTTTAATCATCCACCACACTAAGGACTAATTTTAGACAAAGGCTTGATGCTCCAAGTCACCTATACCATGTAATAATGCAGATTTCCCTAAATTCACAGGGAAAGGTTCAGTCGCCTTTTGAAAGCGGGATTGCAGATCCTGCATTAATTACTACAGGAAATTATATCTACAGTAATACTCAGCGAGGCTTTACAATAAATGCCGTCTGATCTATTCCTGCTCAGCCTTGAACTCTTTGTGGAATATTTGTAAATGTAATGGGTACTTCATTTCCACCACTCCTCCTGAATAATTCATACAGTGGAAGATCCTTGCATGGTTCCGTGAATCAAGAGACTTGGGGTATTTTGTTCTCTATAGTTAATGGATTAAAACAGTTTTCTTCAGCTATGAAACCAGGTAATTTATCACTACAGAAAGAAGCGTAGTTCATACATCGCTGGCTCAACCTAGAAACTCATCTGAGTGTACAGATAGCAGAACCTAACAACCAACAATTTTTAAATCATCCTACTTTGTCCGAAAAGCCAGAGAAGTTGCGAAATTCAATGCTGAAGAACTGCCTTGGATCAGTCAAAACATTTGATTTCCTTTTTTTCAGGCATTTCATTCAGACTTATCCAGACTCAAGACTTTTTTCCCCCCTCATTAAACAGTGCATTTTGAAACATCATTCTGAAAAGAGAAAAAGAAATAAATCAAAACTCTGTTCCATTCAGGAAATGTCACAACTGCGAGCTCCGGCACTTTCAAGATATTCCTCTCCAGCTCCCTTCCAAGCAGGATTGTCAAAATCAGTAAGATTTCCTGAGCAATTTCTATTTTATCAAAATGACATTTTTCAAGAGAAAACTGTTGTGACACGAAGAAAACCAAACCCTAAACCCAACAAAACCAAACAACTCTGATCCAATTGTCTCTGACAAAAGGAGATGTCTTAAAGATGCAAACCCTTTGTTTGGGGGAGTCCCAGAACGTTGGCATGACACATCCAGGTTGAGCATGTAAGCTCCTCTTAGGTAATATCAAAAGAGAAATGAAAACAGCCTGAAGCCCAGAGTCCAAAGATACCTTCGAAGATGTTCAGAGCCAAGCAGGGGCTTTCGTAGAACACAGCTCTTACGCCTTCTAACTTGGGAAATTCCAGGTTCCAGCTTTAAATTGCATGGACAGTAATACTGACACCTTGTCAGCGTCCCTCTCTGGAGCTGTGCAGTGACCTGCACTGATGCAGGATTTGGTGTTGCAGCTCCTTCTGTGGGTGTTTGTGTAATCTGCATTTAAATCTCGGGGTCCCTGCCTGCTCTCATGACAGCAGTTTTATACCTCACCAGGCACTAACTCTCAGTCCCCAACAGATCACTTCAATTAGGAGCGAGGAGATGTGCCCAGCCATAAAAACAGCTGCATTGCTTCTTGCAAATGAAGCCAATTCATCAGAAGAAAGTTTAGAGCTGTCACATGTTGCTGGAGTCTTTCAAAGTTATGTTTCCAAAGTTTCATTGTGAGGCACCACCTCCATTTTCTCAGTATCAGCAACACATCTCAAATTGTACGTTAAAAATGGCTCCTCATGCCACTCTGCCATGTGAAAATGTCCATGAACTCATCTGGTGAGATCGAGTCATGTTCTCTTTGGCTCAGTCATCATCGGCAGCTGTGAAAAGATTCCCTGGGGCCAAATGCTGCTTGTGTTGGACACTTCCACAACCCTTCCTCTGTAAAAGGATTGCAGAGCTGTAGCTCAGGGCACAGGCAAAGTTACTCAGGATATGGACACAGCCCTCAGTTGGAGGAAAGTTCATAGTTCTTTGGATTCACAAGGCAAAGGCTGCTGTGCTCTCCCAGAGCAAAGTTGATTCTGCAGGGTAAGAGCAGTAAAAATAGTGGAAACCACCTCTTATTTTTCTTTCCTCCAGCAAAGCAGATATGACTCAGATGCTCACTGCCTGTTTTCAGAGGAATGAAGTGTCATTTCTATGCAGTCACTCCACTGACCTTCATCTCTCCAATGGTACGACCTGGGCTTGGGTTTTAAAAGCGATGCTGTGCATGCTGGTGCAGGACGGATGCTTGACCACCAAATCTCAGTTCAAGGAGGAAGCTCAGAAATAACTGGCATATCACTGCAAAAGGCCTGTCAAGGCAAAAGGTGCTGCAGAGAGCATATTTTCTACACTGAGCTGGAGAGGTCACCAGTATCACAGGTACCTGTGATCAAGTGAAACAGCCACAGGTTGATTTTACCCTTTTAACCAAATTCAAAGCACTGATCTTTGCCAAGAAAAAAAAAATATCTTTTTTTTGTCCCACGCACGCGGAGTTCAGGGGCAAAGTGGGGCCTGCTGTAGTATCAAACTTCATTCCTTCATATCACAGACACCACATTTTTCTTGCTAAGCCCTGAGACAATCCTTCCCCAAACTGATGCAGCAGGTCCTTAATTCACGGCACCCAGCCTGAGCAGCGTGTCTGTGAGCAGCCATCTTCCCATCAGAAGAGAACATCCTTGCAAATCCCAAAGCCTGTGCAGAAAACACCCAATTTTGTCAGTGCTAAACAGCATAACACCTTCCCAGCAGAAACAAGACCCTTACTGAGACAGACAGCCCTGAAAAATTGAGTGCTCTGCTACAATTTTAATTAAAAAGGTGTTCGGGAAAATGATAAGTGCATCATGGAGCTCAGTACTACCTGCGGTAGACATGGAGCTTTGCAAGCTTTAAAAAGCAATTAAGACAAGACAAAAATCACCATCAGCCTAGAGGCCAACACATCGGAAGGAAAAGAGAAAAAAAAAAAAAAAAGAAAAACAACTCAAGACATTTTCAGCCTGCAGGCAAGAAAAACAGAAGAGAAATGCCACCCTTCCACCCAGCAGTCAGAGCAGCTGCCGGAGCATCCTCCTCTTTGAAGCTCAGGCTTAGCCTGCATCCTCCAAGGCAGAGCTGCTTAATGCACAGGAACATGCACAGGGACCGGCTTTTTAGGATCAAGCTCAGTCATGCTCTGCTCTCCGTGGACAACTCAGTCCATTGTGTGCTGGGAATGTGATTTATTTACACAGCCTTGAAATTCCAGGGCCTGAAGTGAATGAATGCAGAAACAGGTTGCTTGAAAAAAGCCAGCAAACAGCAGGGCCTCCCTCCTCTGCCAGCCTCATCAGATGTCTCCAACTCACCGATTCATTTACCAGGAAGGGATGTGCATGAAGAAGGACATGCCAGCCCTCTCTCGGAGGCACCAAAGATGACTTCTGTGTGGCTCCACTCCAGAAGCAGGAATCCGACTTCCCAGCCCATTCTGCTTCAGTCAGCAAGGACACAAGGTACATGGGGTGCTCTGCACTGGTTGCCCCCTTTGCCCGAGAACTGTTTAACAGGTAGAGGGAAGATACTATTTTCCTTTTGTTTCACTCCTTTTCTGCTTTCCCCTCACATAATTTCACCTTTGCTGCTCTTTTCCCTCCAGGTGGGAACTTCGAATTAGGCAGCAAAATCATCAGACCAATCTGGAAATAGAGGTTTCCCAAGAGGTCTGCCCCACTGCCCCACCACCCGCCCACCTGAGCAACCCAGTTCACAGTCTGGGTGTTCACTTCAAACAAGAGGTCAGGAGGTTATTGCAGTCCAGGCCCCAGACTAAGCACACCTCTGCCCATAAAAAAGGAAGAGAAGATCCTTCAGCTGGTACAGTCTATCCCACTCCAGGCTTTTGCACCAAAGCTACTACCATTGCTGGAGCTGCCCTCCCAGGCTGTAGGGACAGCAACCTCTTTTGGACAGAGACCAGAGTACAGCATGAGATCCCAGACCGCTGGACAAAAAGGCAGAACCATGGGCACAATCAGATCAGACTCGCTTAACAAACCAATGGCAAAAGGAACTGCAAAGTCCAACATCCTGTGTTCGTTTCAGCAATGTTTTCACAACAGCCTTTCTGCTTGGCTGGAAAGACCTAAGAACAGTGGTGGTTAAGGTTATCATCAATTCTGAGGAGCAAAACGTGCCATGCTTGGCTGTGGCAACTTAACCCAGCCATTGCAGAGCTGGCAGGCAGAAGAGAAGGACAAAGTGTTCCCCCTCTCTCAAGGAAAGACACAAGCTCGAGGTGGAACCAGAGGACTGATCTGCCACACCAAGATGCCAGAGTCATTACTTGACTCTTGTTTGCACCCCCGTGCCTTTGTTTTGGACCATCACTTAAACCTTTGGCTTAATATTTGGTTGTTCAGAATACACTTGAATATTGCAAAATACTCTCCACTTATAATAAAGTGAATTTTGGCTTTCGGCTTTCTATCTTACCACCATTAAAGACCCTGAGCAGCCTAAAGCAGACTAAGATGACCCCTCCACATGTTCCACACAATGAGGCTGCAGCTGAAAAAAACAGCTAACGGCCAGAGGCAAGAATCTGAAACATTTTTACCTGTGGGTAGCTCTGGCCATACATCCACATCTGCTTTCCCCATGAACAAGAAATTGAAAATTTCTGAATAGAAATGCCAAGAATTCACTTTGGAAGCCTGCAGTTCCTGGCTTCTGATAATTATCCAAAAAGCAGAGACATAAATAAAAATACAGTAAATGTGGTTTTTCCTTACTGCAATATAAGTAAAAATTATAAGCATCTCACTAAAATCAAAATAAAAGCATTTGTTTTGACACATTCCAGTTTTAAATGATGCTGGAAGAGACATGTTTCCATGCAATGTTTTGATTTTGATAAAATTGGTTTTTTAAACATAAAAGTTTTCCTACATATTTTCCACCAGCTCCCAGAGGGATCAGTCAAAGCCTCCGAAGCTCAGAGTCATTAGCAAGCTGTCACATAGCTGAGACCCTAAAATGCATTTGACACATCAGATCACAGTTCTATCAACCCTGGCAAGCGTGCCAGTGCTGGATTGTCGCGTCTAACTCTTGGATCAGAGTCCATTAAGATTCACTCTCTTTCCTGACAGAGAAAGAGCAAGGAAATTAGTCTAGTTCATCCCACCCAGCAAAAAACACAGGCTCCTCTGCTCTGCAAGAGAATAACTTTATGGATGATCCCAAGGCATTCCCATTGCACAAAAAGCACAGTCAGGCCCAGATATTCAAGCCTTTAAGGCAAGGGAGAGCAGCAGTACACAAGACCTCAAAAAAAAAAGAGAGAAAGAGAGCAAATTGTTACCTTTATAAGCATGAGGCTTCTAAAGACACGGACTCTTGGGGATCTAGAGGGCACACTGCACCAAAAGGGCATCTACCTGATAACGTCATATCCCAACAATCCCATGGAAAAGCCACAGAGTGCAAAACATACTGGTCCTGGCAGAGCAAAGGGAGTTGACCCATCTGGAAGTTGACCTCAGGTTTCCTACGGAGCCGAGTTACTTTCATGTTGGCTACTTAGATCACAAACCTCTCCGGCTGCTCTCTCTGAGTACCAAGACAATGACTTTCTGGGGAGAAGATTGTTCCTGCTCCAGTAAGCAAACCAAGGCCTTAACAACATGACCCCGCACTGAGTTTTCTTGCTGTAATCGAAATAAACAAACAGCACTGAGGCAAGGCTAAGTCCAGGTGGTCATCCAGAGCTGTTGGTGTAGGCAGATGTCCCCCTTTATACACAAGTAGTTTTAGGGTCTGGCCTGTTTGCCTTTTTCAGACAGATAATCCCATTCGTGCTTTGTGTGGATTTCTTGCTGCTCTCATGGCCACAATATGGAGCTTTTCTGTACGCTGTGGAAAATTTGCTTATATCCACCCCAGAACAACATGTGCCTTTTTCTGGCTTTTCCTTCCCTGATGGGCTTTGGGACCCTTTCAAATGACAGCGCTCTCACAGAGCTCCCAGTGATGTCCGAAAGTGAGAGCCTTACAACAGTGAAATGGCAGGGCTTCCATGCCATATGGCAGTGTTCAGGAGCACTGGGAGCCCAGCAGGATTGAAAATGCAATCTCTTATTATTACCACTATGATTGCCCCCCCAAAAAAAGAGGTTACATTCTCCTCAGGCAGGAAGCAGCACAAGGAGCAGAATGCTCTGCACCTCAGAAATTAGACTAAGAGCTCAGAGTTCCAGCTCCTCACATTGATCTTGCACTCAATGATCTGCAGAAACTTTGGCTTTTCAGCATGTTGACTTCTGCGTCCTCTCTGGGAACACCCAGCCTTCTTCTGTCCCAGCTTCAGCTGAGACTGGGGTTTTATTAACACGTCTCAGATCTGACTAAAGCTCTCTTTTTCCATGCAGTGTCATTTACTTTTCTCTCACTCCCTATGGAAACTTGCTCCCTATGAAGAAAAAATGGAGTAAAACACAAATGAGGAATTGACGTTCACTAGCTTACCTAGCAATGGAAGAACTTACAGTTGCATCACCCAGATCCTCTGGATCATCATTAGATAGCAGGGTATTTCAGTCAAGTTTGCAGCATGCTTTATATCCACCAGGAGAGACTTTCTAATCAACGAACACAGTTTAAAGTATTTTGGATGGGGAAGCACGTACGTAGGAACGTGAGCCCGAGCACAGATGTATAAAATTGTAGGTGATCAAAGGTAGTGCATCCAAGGCAGGATTAAAAGACGTTTAATACAGCTTTTCCGAATAAGCCTGAGAGATGAAAGAACTGCCACAAGGCCTTGCTGGAGGCTTAGAAATTGCTCTGTGAAATCAGCTGCAATTGGTAATTAAATGGAAACCTTGGGGGTGTTCTGAAGACTCTTTTCATAGCCTGGCATAAGGGAACTCATCTTTAAATTACGCAGACTTTTACCTTCCATGGAGAGGTGAAGGTAAAACACTGTCCTGCTGTTCCTACATGTCTTGCTTCAGAGCAGCTGGCTTCACTCACAAGTAGAGGCGGCTCCTCTGACTTCTTTCCAAGAGGATTGGGGTGCACGATCCAACAGTCCAAGCCCTTCAGAAGACCCTTGTCTTACCAGTGCCTGCTCTCAACCTACCTAGCTGGAAAATGGGTAATTGCCATTCACTCTGAGTCTGCAGGTGCGGGCAGGTGCCCCAGCAGCTGTGACCCTGCGGCATGCAACACCAGCCACAGAATAACGGCGGTGCTCTGGAGGTCTCCCAGCAGGCCCCTGAGAACTTCCTCCTTCTTGGAAGTGCGCACAACTCCAATTCAATTTGTTCTGCTACAGGGACAGCCCAAGGCAGGCAGGAGACCCCCCTTGGTTGACTGAGATGTGGGGAAGAAAAGGGAAGTCCTGGTCCTGATAAGAGACGGGGAAGATTGTTTTATTTGAGTATGATAGATGGGAAGTTCTGAGCGTGCACAGGAAGTCCAGGGAGGAAGAACAGATCAAAGCAGAAAGCACAGCCTTGTGGCTGGAGTACCCAACCGGACCTCAGGAGACTTCGGCCCAACTCTCAGCAATGCTAATAGCTTTCCTCAGCACAGCCCTCAACATGGCCCATTTCCCTTCTCTTTTCAATAAAAGGTGCCGCTCTTTTTCTCTCTGCTTACAAGAACGGATTATTTGCTGTGTGCTTGCAAAGCTCCTAGGCTAATAAGGGCCATACACAAAGCAAACCTACTACTTTGCATTGCAGCTCTACATGTTTAAAATGCCTGATTGATGCAAAGTGCTTTGTTTCTCATTGCAGCCTTTCATTTCTAGATGCCAAGACACTTGTACTCTGTGGCAAAGTGCTCCTTTAGAGAAAGCTGAATCTGCCAAAAGGTAGCACTGGATACCTCATTTCCAGCAGAACAACAAGTATTCAGCAGGTGCAGCCTACACCTGGACAGCTCATCAGCTGCTGAAAAACAAACTAAGACCCAAAAAATGTGAAAAAATTTAAAAGGAGGTTCAATTAAAAAAAAAAAGAAAAGTGCTAAATCTCCACTGAATACAAGACAGGTAGCCAGAAATAGCTGCCCACTGGGAGAGATCAGCAGCTGATATAAATAGGAGTGACTTATGGTGCAACAGGGATTCAGTCCGGGGAACAAATTTCTATCACTTGCTCAGACAAAGCCTCCTACAGCAAATGCCTCTGAGCAGTGCAGGTCTAAATACCCCTAGGGATCTGGAAATCCCAAAGTTGGGATAATACCACTGCTGTGGGTGACTTTGGTTTGTGGCCCTGGACAGAAGGATTTATGCAGAGCATAAGGATACTTTCTCAGACAGATGTCAGAAAAAATCTCTATGCATCAACCGTACTCAGCTGTGTTCTCTCCCAGGAGCTCCTCCTTGAGGGCCTCACACTCACACACACATTCTTTAAGGTGAATATGACCACAGATGCACGCAGGGTTTGGGAAACAGGTACATTTCCTTTAATTTACCCATCTTACAGCTGTTAGCACAATTGTGCGCAACCACTACAAGACTTTTGCCAGCTGTATTTGGCCCTGTAAGCTGGTGGAGACTGAAGTTCTCCAGCACACGTCACGCAGCCCCCAGTGTTCAGTGCTCAGCATTCCCAGAGAAAGGAGGTGGCCATCACACACACACAGTGATCCTTGCTGCTGCCTGCCTGCTGTCAGCCTGCAGGCAAAGCCAAACTGACCAGAGAGGAAGGGAGAGATGGAGTTAGTGACCATGGGCAGACATCCACTGACAGCTAGAAGCATCCCTGGGATGGCAGGTGAAATGTGGACTATCTGGTACTTGTAAATCCTTTGACTTCCTTTTGTTTTTAGAGTCCTGATAGCTAGCCCTGGAGGAGACACCAGCTCTTGCATCCCGCACATCCAGGCACTGAAACCACTTCCTGCCCTGTGCTGATGAAGCCAATCCCAGAGGCAGAGCAAGTCTGAGAAATAAAGAAGCATGAGCCAGCATGGGCAGGCCAGCAGCTGGGATATTGCATGGATATGGCAGTCTCTCCAACACAGGGATGCTTTTCTTTCAACTGTTTTAATATTTTTGCCCCATCCATATAATTCTCTAATAATCACCCTATTAACAATGTTCCATTTGCCACACAACTCAGGATATTAATCCTATTAGTTGGTGCTAATCCTCTGCAAAACAAAATAGAAATATTCACTCCGTCATTTTCTCAGGGTAAAAAAAAAAGGAAAGAGGTGGGGAAAAAAAAAGACAAAGATGCTTTCAGAGGTTTGCCGTTTTGTACGTTAATTGAATGGAACTGGGTCTCCTGCGGTCTCTATATAGGATTCCATTATCAAGTAATGGGGTGTCACATACTGCCTGTTGATAAGAGAGACTCTGTCAGATTAAGCATTAACTATCATATTTGGAAATCGTGCGTTTTTCTACCTTTTGGGGCATCAAAACACAATATTCCATTTCCCTTTTCTTCCCCCAACACCTTCTTCCTTTACTACACACTAATTAAAGAGAGTCGGGGGACAGGGGGAACTGGTCTGTGCTGCAGAGCCCAAGAGAAACTTTGCTGAGTAGGGAGAAAGAAATGAAGCGAGCATCCCAGAGAACAGAGGTCTTTCCTATAGGCTTTCCTTTTTTCTCTCACCCCCTCTTTTACTGTATTTTTCTTACTTCTGTGAAGAATTGCTAGCAGTTTCCATTCTCCCCTGCTCCACAAGGTGAGACTGGCACCTACTGGAACCTGCCTGGAAAGGCTGAGACTGAGAAGGAAAAAAACCTGTTCTCAGCCTACTTTCATCTCCAGCTTCACATTGGCTTATTTTTCCCCCTTCATTAGACAAACAAACAGCTCAGCAGACACAGCAACACTGATTTGAGACAGTGACACACTGTAGTAACAAACTGACAAAGCTCCATTTTTTTTTAAAGCTGCTCAGTTTTTAAGCTGTTTTGTGGTAACTGGGGGTAACCAACATTAGTCACTTCGTTTCTGTCAGCCCCTAAGGAGTGAACCACAATCACAGGTCCTGCTAAAGCTCTCAAGGTTATTCTGGGTCTTTGAGGCTATTCACTCTTCTCAGATGTCTGAGTACCTAATGGAAACAAGAGCAAACATCCCTCCAGGTACAACATCTATCTTCATTAGTTTCATCTCTCCCATACACACTAGGCTGAAGCAACAAGACTTGTGAACACATGTGATGTGTTCGTATGCTGGTCCGTTCTCTAGGATCTAGATTTAGACCCCAAAACTCTGCTCCTCCATGCTCTTCCCCTGGCCTCATTCTTTGCTGTCTGTCTCTGAAACCCACTGGCTGACTTCAGTCAAGCAGCAGCTTGGCTTCATTCTGCCTCTCTCCCTCCTCACACCTCCCCTCCCAGCCCCTCTCCCAGCTGTGCCAGCAGCCCTGGGCCTGCTCGGGGCCAGCTCCCAGACTTCCAGCAAAGCCCAGGCACCCGCTGCTGGACTCCGAGCTTGTGGGAGCCCTGGGAACACACCCCAAAGCCATCACCATCTGATCTCCTAAGAGAGCAGCTCTTTCACAGAGATTCCCTGACAGTTTTGCTCTGTACCACGCTGTGTATTTTACCATTAAGTTGAATACACAAAGCAACAAGCCTCCCAGCTCAGAGGTCATCACGCCAAAAGCCACGGCAGATTAAGTGTAGGCAGATAAAACAGGGGAGAGAAAGGGCTACATGTCACAGCATGCTGTGGAAATATCAAGGGAGGATCAGAGAAGGAAAGGCAGAGAACAAAGCAAATCCAGCAGATTTTTAGCTGAACAAAGTGCAGCTGCAGGCTGGGAACATCTCATGGAGTGGAGCTGCCTCGATTATAGGGCTGCACCTCTTTATTAAGGGGAAGTCTTCTCTCTATTTACACTCTGCCTGCCCCCGAGGCTGCTAACCTGAATGCATATGACTCATCGTTATGGCTAAAGCTGTCCCAACACAGGGCACCAGACAACTCCTGATTAGCAAGTCTAATGCTCCCTCTCCCAAGCACTCCTTTAAGGAGCTCTGGCTCAGCAGACTCCCCCTCAGCCTGAGGAGCTTGTCAGAGACCTGGCAGCAACAACAGACGAGGCCTGCTGGACGAGCTGACTCCCTTCCCCTGGCCGGGTTTGTTTCAAGCAGCTCTCTGTCCTCTGGAGCAGCACGCCCCTGCTTCGAAAAATACGGAGTTGAGCATGTCGCAACTGCAACGGCTGCACAAACAAACAGAGGTTTGTTTGCACAACAGCTCTCCAGAGCAGCCTCGGCAGCTCTGCATGCGCAAGGTGGGGTGAGAAATTCTTCTCCATCTCCCAGACTGAGCCGCTCTCAGCCAGGAAGGAAGCAGAGAGCTCAGCAGGCTGCCCTCGCTGCACGTGTCTGGGGGTGGCAGAAGGCAGCGGAGCCTCAGCCTTCCAACTGAGCTTCAAGATGTCCTGCTGCCTTAAGGAGCACACTGATAATGACCAGGAATTGCATGTACTCAACAGAAAAGGGGGCTCCATTACACTGATGAGAGCCTGAAAGGGCTGTTAGAGCATCTGCGAAACTGCCCTGGATTTGCACTGGGGTAAAATGGGGTAAATGGTGTAGATTCACCACTCAGCTGGACTGAGTGATAGCACCTATGCACATTGATGGCAACTGGGATTGGGGAGAGGAATTGGGTCCAGGGGGGTATGTAAGGGTTCAGGGACCAGCCAGCTCATTGCCTGGCAGCAATTCGTAGCCTGGTTCTGAAATCAATAGAGGCTGAGTGCACTCAGCAGACAGACTAAGCCAGGTCTGTAATTTACTGTAATTCTGAGCTGCTACATTACTTTCTTCAGGTTTTCCAGGAGGAACAGTTAGTCACAGTGGCAACTTACCCCCCTTTGTAGGCTCCACCTCCCATTTTCCCCCTTCCTAATTGTCACCCCAACTTCCTTTCAAGTACTGGGGAGCAAAGAGGTTCCAGCCTCACGTTATGGCCTGAGCTGTCTTTCTGGGGGAGAAGAGAAAGAAGGCTTTGCCAGTTTGAAGGATGTCATTCCTGACCCCTCCAGGAGCTACACAGATATCTGAAAAGGAGCCAGCTCTACTGATGCTTCCAGGAACAACTACATCACAACCACCACTAGTCTTCTTGCGAGATCCCTGCAGGTTCAGTCAAGGAGGACTGAGTGCTCTAGTAGAGCATTTAGTGTCTTGGAGCATTGCCTCACATCTGTTTGACAGCGCACGCTTAGGAGACCCACCTATAGGCAGCAAACAAATAAGAGCTGCTCTGCAGAAGCCTAAGACAGACTTGATGGGACACTGGGATCCCCCCTTGTGATTGACATTCGGGATTTGTTGCTCCAAATACCAACACAGGCTACGGGCTCTCCCTTTCTGCAAAAATGACATACATGAGGGTAGAAGACTCCAACCAGCCACCAGTACTGAGTTCTGTCATCGCTCAAAGGGAACAACCTGTGTAGCTGGTGACAGAGTCCACTTAGGCTTCTGTTAGGAAGGAGAACTATCCCCAGCACAGTTCTGGATTTGCACTGCCAGCAAACAGTAGCTAGCTATCTCGCTGCTAGGAACAGCCTGGGAAAGAAAGATTTTGACCTCTTTCATCTTGACTGGGTCAAGGGAACACTGACTCCGGTGATGGATGGTTGACTGTAATTCCTGCCTACTCATTTAATCAGCGTGAACAGACAGAAGCATGAGCATGCTCGAAAGAGAAAGCAGCAGTGGTGGAAATCCCAGAGGCACTGCAGAGCAGGGAGGTGTGAAGGGGAGATGCTGAGGGTAGAGCTCTGATATGAGGGACCACAGGGAGGAACCTGGGGCGCATCCTTGGATGAGAGCTGAAAAACTAAAATTACCTCTGCTAGCTGTGCCATTTCAGAGGCTGAAACCATGCTGCATGAAAAAACAGCCCCTGGAGTAGCATAAACCACAGCATGTGCCGCATCCTGCTTGCCTGCTCACCGGCAGCCTGCCTGCCGGCCATAAACACATCGGGGCGTTCAGGCATGGAGGAGGAAGGAGGGGGTCCCGCCATACCCAAAGCTACTCTGACAGCCTCACAACACAAAAGCCAAACAAATCTGCTCTTAAGGGAGCCTCCTGTGCACCAACAGCCAACACCGGCTGAGTTTCAGGCCAGAATAGTTGGCTTTGTCTGACCTCCTGCCTTAAAATAGTGGCCAGTAAAATTTCCCCATTTCTTGACCCCAGTAACATGCTCCAAACACAGCAGCACCCACACTCTACCCCTCAGCTCAGCAGCCGTCCTGTTTCCACAGAACCACACAGCCATTAAGGGCGTTTTCAAATCCAAACCTGGTAGCGTGGCGTACACTAACCTTGCCCTAACTTAAAGCAAACTATTTCAGCTCCCAGAGGAACAGAGTGTTGTATAGCCAACAGGCTGGAAACACAGGAGGCCAGAATAGGCAGTACAGCATCTCCGGGCCCCTGCACAACTAACAACAAGGCAGCTCCACAGCTGCTGAAGCAGAGAAGCAGCACGGCTGAACACATCCAGGTTGTGCTGCCAATGAACAGCCTGCTCCAAAGAAGAGGGGAGCAGTGCGAACCGAGTGCAGGCCCAAATGCCTATTTCTGATGTAGCAGGAGTACCCCCTAGTGGGAAAATGGCTTGGAGAAAGCCTTTAAAATCGTAACATACACACACAAACACAGGATTTTACATCTCCCAGAAAATGCAGAGGGTGAGCTTGAAAATGCTACAGAATGTTCTTGAAAACAGAGAGAACCATCACATCGTGGGGAAATAGAGGAATAAAGTCTGATCATCGCTTAGACTGTTAGTTTTTACTTTTCCAATAAATCCATCTAAAAACATAGTCAAATCCACTGTTTCAGGTATTTCTGTGCAGAGAGAGTGCTGGATTGGAAACCAAATAGAGCTCTGCTCGTATTCATGAAGCCAGGCCAAGACTGTTTAAATACCCAAAGGTCACAGAAAAGCCTGCGGCTGTGTGTCTTAATCCTGCTTACTGCTTGAAAGCTTCTGGGTGTGGAAGGAGTCTCTGTACTCGTGGCAGAAGCCCAACACATTTCCTGAGGACATCAGAGCTGGTGAAACCATTTTGCTTTGGCTCACGGATTAAAGATTTTGCTGTTAGGGGAGGGGGGAAAACTGGGCAAGGACTTGATGCGCTGGACATAAAGGATGCTGAGGATGCTGTAAACTGTATACAGATGGGATCAATACGCTCTCCCCAGTGACCCGCTCTAATATCACACTGACACCGCAGTGACAGGTGCAGTATTAGAACCTCAATAGAGTGGAATTATGTAGTACCTTCGGGACCCTTCCGTGCAAAAGCCTATCTAACCTGAATGTTATATATAGATCCCTTCATCCACTATTGAAATGCACCAACCTCTAGGGAAACGTTTGTGGTGTCTAAGCCTCCAACCCTTCTGATTTGGGCAAAGATAAATACAGTTAGGGAGTCTGAGCTCTTTTGTTTTCAGATTAAAGATCTAAGCACTGTTTCCTGAAAAACAGCAAAGCAGGGAGAGGATTTAAAGAAACACAGTCGACTTGTGCATCTGGGGATTTGACTAAAAAAAATTCATGCCAGACTCAAGGTGATCTTTTCTATAGAGACGTAGCCCAGTGAAGCATCTCCGAGAAATCCATGCTGGTAGTCACGCAATCAAGGTGAAGCAGCAGTGAGGGTAGGAATGCTTTGCAGATCAATTTAGAAAAGGCAGGAGAGGTGACAGGCAGAGGAAAATGGTGGGTTAAGCCCAGCATCTTTTGTGAGAGATGGCATAGTGCTTCCTCTGAATAACTATCAGGCGCAACCCACAAATTCCCTACTTTCAGAAAGTGCCAGTTACTCCTCATAAATTTGTCTAGGGCCTCAGTCATGGTTCCTGCTCATAAGCATTGAACTCCCCTTTGATCCCACCTCCAGTGCAAACATCCTTCCCAAAAGGGGATGTTGACCGCAGCAGAGCTCACTGCAACCTTCCTGGCTCACTCTCCATCTGGCTGCTTCAGTCTGTGCAGATTTCCCAGCCAAGCACTGACCCAGCAAGGCGCAACGTGAAAATCACAGTAAGATAAAAAGATGCCAGTCCTAGGCACTGATTCCACCCCAGATCCTGCTTATTTCACTGGGAAGCCTCCTGAAAAAATATTTGCTCACCGTGCAGAAGGGAGGAGCCTGGCCCAAGGTGACTGGGCTGCAGAACTGGACCAGAGCCCAGACCTCTCCCAGAGGTTTTCCTCTACCACAGGCATGGGAGGGAGGGAGGCCTTGGCTCTTTGGAGAGCAGAAGGCTGCAAATTCCCCTTCCCTAGTCTGTACACTCAGTTAAACTGACAGATGACTGTATGTGTGCACGAGCCTCCGTCACTGCTGAAAGGATGGTATAGATGATGTCTTGGAGACAAAGAAGTACAGGGGGACAAAAAAAATGAAGAGGAGAGAAATTTGAAGTAGATGAGAAAAGAAGGAAGGAGAGATTCTCCAGATATGAAACATGCCACTGCAGAACCAGTGACATGCCTAGGGAAATTTTAAAAAAGTTTAAAGGAAAAGCAAAGCACAAAAATAAAAGAAAAAGGATCCTATTAAGATTAATGCTTTTTGGCTTACCATCTCCCTCCAGCATGGCTCTTCCATTTCCATAAACCCATTATCCTCACTGCTGTTTCACTTAATTGGAAAATGTCTATTGCAACCTAGCTTGTTCCAAGACAAACCTTGGATGTATATATAACAGGCACTTAAAAGCTTTCAAATATTTCAAATTTGCTCAACACAATTATGTTAACAAAAACCCTGTGGGACTTTTTTTTTTTTTAACAAAACAAAAAAATACCAGAAAAACAAAACGCACAAGAATCGTAAAGCATGTGTTCACAGGGCTAGAAATGCCGTTACATTTATCCTGATTAGCATTCACTAAGCTTTTATGTGCACACGCAGTTATTGCCAGGGTAGGGAAGAGGGGAGAGTGGGAAATGACAGTAAATTATTTGGCTAGTGAAGGTCAGAGAACTGAAACAAGGATATCGGTTTCACTGCAGTTGCACAGCGACAGCAGGCTGAACACAGAGGTTGTGCCAAGCCCCATGAGCAGCACCCTTGGGGGAAGCCCGAGCTGTGCTTGGGGAGGGCTGGAGGGAACAGAGGAGTCGTAAGGGCGGCAAGCAGAGCCCCAAGCTCAGGAACTGACTCAGAGGAATGGGACTTCTGGTGGGTCCTGTTGGTTCTACAGCACAGAGCAGCAGAGGGGCTCCTTTGCACCCACTTCTCTCACTCCTCCTTCCCCTCGCCCCCTCTGACATCCCACAGAGCAGCTGGGAGCACTGCTCTGAGGTGACCAAGGCATCAAAACAACTTCTATGTATTCAGATGCTCACTGTGAGAACTGCCTTGGTGCTGGGCACATCAGCCCAACAAGCACTCCAGGACCTGGCTTCCATCAGTAGTTGGCTACAGGACAGCAGGCGTTGTGGGAAGCAGAGCAGGAATCAGTTTTCTATCCTGAGAAGTGATAGCTCTACTGGCTTTTAGCTGCTCGTATGATCTCGATAATGAATAAACTCTGCTATTCTTGTCTTATACACTAATCTCCATTCCATCACACCAATACCACACATCAATATTAAAACAGAGTGACAAAGATTTCCGTGAGCTTTATTAAGCACTTTGGGAATGAACCCCGCTGTACTCAAGGTAAGCGCCAGCCCTGGCCCTGAGAAGCTGTGTCAGGGCACAAATCTCTCAAATGTTTGCTCTGTTCTCCTTTCCAGCATCACTGTCCTGCTGACCTGCCCACTGTGTAATGACACCACACCACTTACAAACACCAGATTTCCCCTTGCTATCTGTGCATCTGGCTCAGACCAGAAATGCCTGTGAGAGGAATGCCAGAAATGCTTCCCATCTGCAAGAAATGCAGGAAAATCCCCTTGACAGTACCTTGAATGCATCAAGAGAACTGCCAGCGGTGTTCCTGGCCCCGTGCCTTCACCCTGCCTGTTCCGTGAAGGATAAAGAACTGAACAAATGCACCAGGACGTGTATCAAGTATATCATCACAGCGTCTTCCCCTCCAAACTCCTCCTCTCTACTCAACACCTCTCCTCGGACTTGCCTTTCTGGGGGAATCCTGAGAGCATGCAATCTACAGCACAGGCTGAAAGTAAGAGGCAAACTGCCCTCAGGCAGCAGTAACCAAGCTGTCTCCTGCAGAATGGCATTGCCTGTGCCAGGCTGGGCTCTGTGTCCTCAGCTGGACATTTTCTGAGATGGCTAGCTGAGCCTCTTCCAGCACTGTTCAATAGGCACTAACCCTGCATGTACAAAGTGCCTGTGCTGCCTACCGGGCCTCGTAACACATGGGGTAACTGCTAGCTCCTGAAGTCTTTCTGCATGAAGAATCATTAAGGCCTGATCAAAGAAAAAGCAGCTACAGCAGTGGAGATAGTAGTGGATAGTGGCTGCTGCTTGCAGACAGATCTGGGCATCCAAAGGAGTGTCTGGACTTTGATGATGGCTCCTGCGGGGGAGTGAAATGACCGTATACCTTGGGCTCGCTGCATTGCAATCGAGTGGGAAGGCTGAGGTGGGGAGGTGGCTACCCACACTCAGGGTGTCCAGGCTGAACTGAGAATCCCTCTGCTGTAAGAGAACAAAGAACAAGAGAGCTGTCAGAGGCAGCTGTTACCCCAGACTGACTATTTCCAAAGCAGCACAGCACCTACAGTCTGGCCTTGGGTGGTACATCTGGCAGCTGGAGCTGAAAGGAAAAGTCTGTGCTGAAGTTAAGTGTGATGCAGTCCTAAAGCAGGCTGTGGAGCATTAGCAAAATCTGACTGCGGGGCCAAATTTCACGTGAGAAACCCATGATTAGCAAGCAGCCTGTTGCTCTGTGTCAAAGGAAAGCATACATGAGATGTGGAAGATGGCACGTGGAAATGTAGTGTGAACAGAGCCTGAAACACCATCACGTTCTTTCTCCTCCCCAAGCATCAGGTGCCAGCTGCAGCCTCCTCCAGACAGTGGAGACACAGGGAAAAGTCACTTCTGTTTTATTGGTAATTCACACTGGGAAGAAGAGGTTCAAATCCCAGTGACTACCCAAAAGCCAGGCAGGGAGCCGTAGTGAAGAGCAAATGAGGAGAAGACAAACAGAAATATCTCCCAAGAATTCACAAACTCACTGTTCCTTCCCCCCACAGCGGTTCTGCTTAACCCACAAGACAAATTTATTGCTCTGCACAGATGTCCAGACAGCGCAATTCATTTTTTCAAGACAGAGGCCAAAGATGATAGGTCACTACACCTAGATATTTTTTTCAAGTGCCAAGTCAAAGGGTTACAATATGGCCATGTTGGGAACATGAGGAATGAGCAGGAAAAGACAGAAATTTTGGAACATAACTGGAGAAAGCAGCAACTTAAGTGACATCTGTTTTGGTAGCACAAGTGCTTTGCAGGGCTTTGGACTACAGAAGCAACAAATTTATTCATTTAAACCAGGACTAATTCTTAGGTGTACCTTCTCACCTGCTAGTTTTAAGATTACTGTCCCATCTACATGGATTTCAAACATCTGTTAATCTACTATTCCAAAAACAAGCCTAAGTCTTTTTAAGTCCAGCACTTTGTTTCCAGGGGAGAGCTCATGTACCCAAAGCAACAGGGTACTTTTCCAGTCCTGTAGAAGAGCAAAAGAAGTTGAGGGCTGACCTGCCTTGCCCCTGTATAGTGCAACGTGCCTGTGGGGTGTGGATGTCCCAGCTCAGTTGTGTATCTCGTTTTTTTTGCACTGCCTGCTCTTACCCTGCTGGTCCATCCCGCTGGCAGAGCAGTGACTCCAGGATCTATTGCCCTAGGACCGTTCTTCCCTTCCCCACCCTGCTCAGGGTTCAAACACTATTTCCCAACATGACTTCCCCCTTCCCCATCAAAAGAAGAAAAAAGCTTCTCTGCTTTCTCCTCTAATGGAGGCTGCACTTGAGGAAGCAGCACCATTATTAGGGGAATGGGCTGTTAACAGCACTTGGGCATTTCTTAGTAATGAGGGCAGTGAGATGGAAGGGGGGAAGTAATCAAAAGGCACGGACCAGATGGGCTATTTCAGACACATTTTTCTCCCTTAGCACCTGTGAAGGGCATTGGCTTTCAGCAGGGACACTTTTTGTAATGAAGTTAAACCCATGGAGCATGGTGGGACAATTTGTATCTGCTCACACACATGAGGAGGGAGGGAAAAGCTTTGTCATCAGAGTTTTCTGGCACTAGAAGGATTCTGGCCTGGCTTGGCCCAGGGGAGGGAGCTGAGAGCCCCATTTCTCTACCTGCCTCACCACAAGCAAAGGCTGATTCAGAGTCCACCAGCTTGTCAATTCTTTCTCTGTTACAAGGGCAACAATGAAGGGGGACAGAGAACAGATGGAGAACCTTGAGGCAGCTGCAATTGCAGATAGCATGACACCGTCACACTGTTTCTCAGGCCGAGATGCCAAAACCTGTACAGAGCTCTACCACCGTGATGTTAACTGCTGTGTTACCTCAAACTTCGTTCCCTCGAACTCCACAGTGGTGAAACATCCTTAGGAAACAACTCTTTCACTTCAGAGAAATCCAGAAATGCCAAACACAGGCCAGAATGAACCCCTCTCCAGGTCCCTAGGAAGAGCAGCCGCTGCTCTGGCAAAGCCATGACTCCAGCCAGTTGTAGAGGACTGACTGCTCTGAGAAGGAGCTGCTTTAAGGCACTGCTTTAGACAGGGAGAAAAGATGGCAGAACAGCACTGAGCATCTCCGAATAGAGAGAAGCTTTGTAAAAAAATGTCTGCAAAAGGATGAAAAGGTTAAGTCTTGTGGTGGGCTACGGGCTTGGAGAGTGGCTTGTATCTCATCACTGAATCAGTGCATCCTTGGGTAAACCAGGTAACTCAGCCAAAGGCCACCGTACAAACCCATCTCCACTAAATTCGGCAGCATCTGCCTCAGTGCCGGGCACCACAGTGCTGTATTTGTCTGCTGCACAGATCAGGAAAATACTGTGTGCAGATTTAGCACAACTGCCAGGACTGAGGCAGGAACCGTAACGAGCTCACCAATGTCGGCTTTCTCCCAGACAACTTGAAGGTTTCGATGCCACAAGTTCGCAGCTTTCCATTACTTGTTGAACTGAGTGCATCTTCAGCCTTCAAAAAGGAAGGGCTATAATTCCAACTCTTGCTGCTGAGAGCAGAGCATAATAAGATGGTAATCCTACCATTAGCATATGAGCTTTATTTACCAAGCTGCTACCTGCAGAAATGACAAGTAACTAAAGGGAGCAGGGTGGAACATGCAGAGCTCAGGGATGTCAGCATGAGAAGATGTTTTATTATCTTCAAAGCCAACACAGTGCAAATGAAGCTTTTACATTTGTCTTCCAGACTCTGCTGCAAAGGCACCCCCCCCTCACCTGATGTTTGAAAAGCACCTCTTAGACAACAGGTGCTCTGAAGTAAAATAACAAAAGCCAGCTATCAACATACCGTTTGTATGAAACAGGCAGCAGGAAATTGTGGCTAACACCTTCCTGAGGCATTTGGCTTTGCAGGACAGCAAAAAAGGAAACTTGCATGCATTCAAAGAGAAGGACCCGAAGCCACAGGGCTGCCAACAACACAACAGATCACCAGAGGACTGTTTAGTGCTCAGCTTGTTTTGCATTTATGCTGTGATAAAGTAGCAGGAGTTCCTCAAGCAGGAAATGGCAGCATCAGATTCAGCTTTTCTTAAAAGGGAATTTGAGGTGAGGCTCAGGAAAAGGTTGGTGCTTGCTTTATTTATTTGAATCCCCTTTCTGGTCCTGTTTGCTTTCCAGTCAAGAACTCTATGCTTCTTCAGTGTGCATTCAGTATTAAATTGCCTCTTAATGTACTAACAGCCAGACTTCTCTTGAAGAATAAGCTCCAGCACAGAGAATTCATAGCATTTGTCAAGGAGAAAAGGATTAAGTGAATAGGGACTCCAGCCAAGTTTTCTTGGTATTCTTTTTTTCAGGTACTGGTAGGTAAAAAAAATTACAAAACTTCCTAGGTTATTTATTTATTTTTCCTATGCCTACATAAGCATTTTCGTTGATGGAAATGTCTTGAGCTCTCATCTCAGCCACCCCCATCACAAGCACGTCTTACCCAAGGTCAGAGTCACTGGCAGAGCAGGGAACCAGACTCCACCTCTCGAATTCTTGCAAATCTGGCAGCTGCCAGATTCTTTTTGTCAGCAATAATAACCATATCCCTCAACTCACTACCCAAGAGATGATTTGGAAAGAGTCTGAAATACCACCGTGATGTTCAGAAGGAGCTCTGAGCCCTGAATTTCATTGCAAGCACTTTCCCTGAGGAAGACGCCTCACTGAAGGGGCTGGCACAGGCACTGGAAGGCAGCGGTTCCCTGCCAGCAGCAGCTCCAGTGCTGAGTGTTGCGAAGACGTTTCTCCTCATGGAGGAAATGAAGGACCTCACCGTTGCTGCTGATAGGGAAGGGGCCTATTTTCCACGACTACAAGGAATGTCACCTCCAGGCTCATCTTGTGGCAGAGGAGATATTTTCCTCCCTCTATGCCAGAGGCAGCAGTTGGGAAAAGCTACCTTTAAACTCAGTTTTTGAACACACGTGAGCAGCACCCAGGGGAGGGATGACGTGCACATTCAGAAACATGGCACATCCTTTGCAATCTACTCTGCACGGCCTTGACTCCTTAAAACACCATGGGCCCCAGCAGCACTTCACAGACAGTTCAGGTGCTTGCATGTAGCACTCCAACTCCCGCTTCCTGGAATCTGGAGGGCTTTGGCTACATTTCTGATGAGAACCACATCAGCTGGTTCAGCAAATGTGGCTGTAAGGTTCCACATTAACATTACTTGGTGCTGCCAGAGGTCAAGATACTCAGACTGAGAGCAGGAGAGCATGAAGCCCCTCTCAGACAAGCTCACGGTAAAGGTCTGGCTAGCTAGATCCTAGATGTCTCAGCAGAAACGGCAAAATGAGCTCCCTGATCTATAGATGATGTGGTGGAGGCCTTCTGCAAAGCAAAGCTCCTGCCTCCCATCCATCTCTGCAGGAAGTGAGGAAAGTTACTGCGGTGGCTGCAGCCCTCCTCCAAGATGCTGGAGCAGTCTGGAGAGGGAGGAAGATGGGTATTATCAATACAAAGTTTCTGTTTAAAGCAAACATCTGACACCCTGACTGCCTCTCTGAACTAGGGCCCCTCTTATGGCACTCTGCAACAGGGAAAAAAAGATTGAGAGGGCTCAATCTGGAAACCCAAGAACTGCCTGCAAAGAAAATGGGGCTGGGAAGTGCAGGTATGCTTACCCTCCCACGTGTCACACGGCTGCCCCGCAGGTGAGACAACAGCTTATCCTAGGGAATGAAGTCCACCCGTCCACTGATCAAACAACACCGTGGCAAAAGCCTTCCCCATTCCTATCCTCACAGTCAGGAAAGCTTTAATCACATTTAAAAGCCCTTCAGGGCAGCCTGGTTTCCCACCAGCTTTTCCAGCAGCAAGGCAAATCCCAAGTGCTTTTAACTCCATTGCACTGCAAACATGCAAGCACTAAAGACTCCTCAGAAGCACATTTCTGAGCAAGCTTCAGGGACATTGGGAAGAGTAAATAAAGTAGCGGAAAGCCTTTCTAGAGGCTTCACACTCTCTAATTTCCTCACCCAAGAGTCACAAGTGCAGCAGCTGTCAAGTAAGGCCCTCAGCAATTCACACATGCCAATCCAGCTCTTGCTGTTCAATGTTTAGAGAAACATTCAAAGCCACCTCCTCAATTTTCCCCAGAGTAAATAAAGTTCAAGGCAGTGTGACAAGAAAATTAGAGGCTGCAAGGTCTCAAGAAGCAGTTGTAAGGTAAACTGTCTTGCCCAGTGCAAGGTGCAGTAACTTACAGCCCCTTGTAAGTCATTTCTCCCTGCCCTGAGCTCTCTCAGAACAGCTCACTACTCTCCAGTAAGACAGCCAGCTGAGCAAACCCAAGCAGGCAGTGCCACCCTGCTGGGTGGGCACTCAAAGGACAGAGAGCTTGGGTGTCCATCAGGGGGATTTCTCTAGCTCTAAGAGGAGAGCAGAGGTGGCTCAGAGGATGGCCAAAAACCATCAAGGTTGTTCTGTGGTGCCCAGGGGTTGCACGCAGTTGTCACAATGCAGAAAGGGCTGAAATAACTGAGTGACCTTGAACACCAGAGATGCAGAAGAAAGACTGAACGCCCTAGAACTGAAGAGTTTTTGTCATGCATTCACTGCCTGCAAATGACCCAGGATCTAGACAAGTTTGGTGCCTCAGTCCTTCAAAGAGCAGCTACATGAGCTAACAGTGACAGCAGCGTGTCCTCCAGAGCATGGAAGTGAGACATCCCACCAGAGAATCGGATCTCCTACAGCACACACCACACAGGCAGAGGACCACCACGAGGCCGTTCAGTGGCACGGAAGGTTTAATGACTGGAGGGTGCGATTTGCAATACCCCCGCGTAGATGCGTGCAGAGCCCCCAGCTTCTCCCCTCTCTTCCCAGCAAGGCTGCCCAGGAGCTGGCAAGCTGCCCTGGCACGGCACGAGGCCTGGCTTAACACATCTCCCCAGCAAACAGCCAAGAGGCTGAACTTGCTGTAACCTTGGCAAGAGAGCTCTGCCTTTAATCATGCTTTGCGGCTCAGCTTCTGGGCTCCCTCCCTGATGCAGAGACACGGCAGAAAAAATTGCAGCCCAAAAGTTGAGCTTTTAAAGGAAAAAAGCTTTCTCTGCTATAGACATCATTACCCAACAATACAGAGTACCTACTTTGAGTATCTCTACATTCCTTGAGTAAGAGACCTGATTTTAAAAGCCAGCAGCTTTATCCATGGAGTAATGTATCAAGTGCAAGCTGAATTGACACTTATGCAAGTCAAAGCAAATGTTTTTAAGATGTGACAGCAGAGCCATTACCAGCTTCATATATTTCATTCTACTTTTGTGCACACAACCAAGCATATTATTGGCTTTTTATTTCCCTTCGTGTTTGCTTCAGGATTCTGATTAAAGGAAGGAAATATTTCATGAACTGCCAGGTTGTGCTTAAACCATTAGGTACATCTATGAGAAATATTTATTGTTTTAGGAAATGTGAGAAAAGGGAAATGGGAGCGCTGGTGATACATCTCTTCCACTTAGAAAACCGAACAAATGCTTCTCAGATTCTCGCTAGCCAGAGCTGTGATTCGTGAGAGGCTGAAGCTGGCTCTGTGTCAAAAGCTGTAATGGCCAGATGATACAGAGCCCTGATCTGGTCTAAAGCTCCTGGATCTGTTCAGCTTTGTTCTGAAAATGTTAATGATAGTAGCAGAATATATGCTTGGCTAATGTCTCATTGTACTGAAATCCCAAAGGCCTTTGCAACAATCCTTTTTTTGCACTCTCCCACCCGCTAATGCTGTTCGAGGTCACCGTGCGTGACTGCACAGCCCCCTTAGCCATAAGACTGAAGCACTGAATCCCCTTTGGCACGAACCAGTGGGCTTTCTTGGCTAGGATTCCTGAAAAAAACGCTTGTTTTACCTGACACGAGATGGCAGAAAGGCAAGAAGCGAGGCTGAGTGCTGTTTATAGCACGGTCAAGGAGACTTGGGCGTAAATGCTTCACTTAGAGTCACAGAATCACAAAATACCCCGAGTTGGAAGGGACCCACAAGGATCATCGAGTCCAACTCCTGGCTCTGCACAGGACCACCCATAAATCAGACTGTGTCTGAGAGCATGCTCCAAATGCTTCTTGAACACTCCAGCAGGCTCGGTGCCGTGACTACTGCCCTGGGGAGCTTGTTTCAGTGCCTGACAACCTTCTCGGTGAAGAGCTTTATCCTAACACCCAGCCTGAACCTCCCCTGACACAGCCTCATGCTGTTCTCTCAGGTCCTACTGCTTGGTCTCCTGTGAAAAAAAAAAAAAGACCAGAGAGTGCAGCAGCCCTGCATGGGAATACAAGGGGATGGTGCCCCATGACACTGCAGCACTGACCATCCCACGGTCTGGGATTGTGTGCAGAGCAGTGCTGTGGTGAAGCTCCGAAAAGGGCTCACCAGAGGGCCAGGGATTGCCAGCAGGCACTCAGCAATACCTGTGCCAGGCATTCGAACTCCAAACACGCAGCTGCAGGGAGTCACGACTGAATGTGAGAGCAGAAAGCAGGGCCAGCAGATACTTGTCTCCAGAAGTCCCACTAGGCAACACCATCCAGTAAAATACAACAACAAGTAAGATGCACACGGCAGCACGGCGTCACTGCTGTGCCACCTTGGTGACCTGCCTGCACAATTCTGTTTGCACCCAGACCCAGAGCAACTCTGTGACATCACAAACAGAAAGACCTGTCCTACAGACAACTTAGCTAAATAGATGGGGGGGCATGCACGTTCTCTCATTACCCGGTATGAAATGAAGCAGAGACAGGAGGCACATTGTTTCTAGACTTGCTTGGAATAACAAGACACTCTGGGGTAATTAGGGCACTTTTCCAACCATGTTGGAACGAGAACCTGCACAGTTTCACTGTATCTTAAAGCTGGAGGCAATCTGAAAGCCTGAATAGCCACAATTAACATACCCAGCTCAAGGGCAGACAAAAGCCAACCTTCACAATGGGAACACATTGTCTTCCCTTTTCATTCTGCGGTGAAAGATGGCACAACAGGAGCTGATCTGCAATGGAGCCAATACACACCAGCACGTAAAGTTGTTGCTGTTCAAGCTTCTACAGAGGTGTGGGGAGGCACAGCTGAGATCAGGGCGGTGCACAATGCCCCATCCCCAGCTCCAGGGCAGGTACAGAGCTGAATGAGTAATGGGCAGGGGGACAGAAAGAGGTGATTTATTTAAGAGGCTCCTAAATCAGTTCACCGAGACAGCTGACCTTCTGACAGTGACTTAATCAGCACAAAACATTTTCTTGATTTGTCACCAGGGAACAGCAAAATATTCTCGGAAGAGCTTCATCTTTTATCTTAAGAACTATTTACATCAAGGAGGTTAAGACACAGCCTTAACCACACATATAGCATAACCTTTGGAGCACAATCAGATTTGCTGTTCTTAAGAAACACTATTTGGGAACACAGTCTTTCTTGTCTTGACTTATATCTGCTTATCCACAAAAGAAAGAGCTCTGCGTCGCATCATTTTTATTCATGAAGATAAATCCATTGTGTATTATTCTAATGATCTCTTAAGTCTGCAATCTGTGCTATTTTATGGCACTAAAAGTTAGAGAGGCAGTAAGCCATGTATTTAAGCCTGGTAACTTAACGGGAACAGCATTAACAACTATTTCAGAATTTTAGTTATGTCCCCCTCCTCATCCTATGTAATTACCTTGTTACTTAACAGCAGCATCAGCAATTTTATTGATGTGCTTTTAGCACAGGCCACTACTAGAGGACAAGTGTGCTGGAGCATGCTACGGACTCCAGAGTAAATTTTATCTCCCACTTTGTTTTGTGAAAAGTGTGAGAGAATTATCACCTCTCTCCACCCTTAAATAGCTGCATGCATCAGCAAGGCCTGTTCCACAGACAATTTTAGCTAGCCATCTTTTAAAACATGAAAGATCACTTTCAGCCCCCAAATCAGAACCTCTGTTACTCTAAGAGGCCACATTTTCTTCCCTCTAATAAGCTTGAATTTCATGTTTCTCTTATATCCTTTTTGGGGTGAAGGGATGGGGGGAACCCTGCAAGACTATTATGATGAAGTCCAATTTACGATGGAAATCCTTTTGAATAGGTAAACAGAACGAAAAAGAAATTAAAAAAAAAATATATCACTGCAATCTTCCACTTCTTTCTGACCAGGGTGACACTTGCCTGTGAACATGCACACAGACCCTGCTTGCCCTGCCTCTTGTTCCTCAAACAAAGCAGCACCTGACTCTGTGGGACCCCCATGAGCATCCCTCCCAGTCAGTCAAGCTTTCCAGGAGCCTGAAAACACCATGCTTACTGAGGCAACACACTGTGCTCTCAGCCAGCTGGTGTTGGCGCTTGGCAGCTCTCCTGCCCTGCTCATCTGCCTCTCACCCTGTCGAGGTTGCCTTACACAGCACATCATTCCACGTAGGGCAGTGTCCAACCACCCTCTTCACTACTGAATTTCTGTACATCCCCACAGCTGCTGGGGAGAACGAGCACTGCCTGGTATCAGCGGTTATATGGCTGGCAGTGGATCTGGGGAGTTGTATCCACTATTTCATCATGCACTGTGTCCTGTACACATGCACCAGAAGAAGACAAAAGGACTAGCACAGAGCTTATCAGCACGTGGCAGGCATGTTAAGCCATCTAGCAAAGAAAAAGCATGTTCTGCATGTAAGAGAAAGAAATCCCTAATTGGAAACACAATTGTCGCATAAGAAAGGCACCAAAATCAACAGCCACTCCAATTTATATGGTGTTTTATCAAGCCAAATAGCACCCAGGAGCCTTCCACATGAAACTCTAATCAGGCTTATAAAACTAGCCCTCTACAATAGAGGCTAGGGAAGGGGGGAGGAAGTAAAAGGCCTTTAAGCGTGTCAATTGTAAAAGAAATGGAAGCCTGTCCATCTTCAGCTAATAGAGGAAGCTCAGAGGGGATCTGCAGGAGCACAGCTGGCATCCAGCCACCCAGACCAGGCAGGGCAGACCTGTGTGAAACTAGGCAGCACCCTGCTCTGTGACTTGTCACTCTGCCCAGGGGACACAGCTTCGGTGCATCAGCTCAGGTGACCACGCACGTCCCCAGATGTTGATCCCAGCTTTCCTGTCTCACCAACACCAGACTTCAATGGGGTTTTGAGAAGAAAGCTGTGTGCTTCCATCCTATGACATAATGCAGCAAAATACAGTGCTAAGGCTTTTTGATTTCTTTTTTGCCCCTCCAACCAGATAAGAAGACAGATTGAAGGAAAAACAGAAGGGCATTCTGATTCTAGCCTTTATGGTGCATCTGGAAGACCCTGAGATGCCACAGCGATGAGCGTGTGATAAAAAACCTGAACAGGATGGAGAGCACTGGTTCTGAAATGTGCACGTAACATCACCTGCAGGAGTCTGTCCTTTGGGTGCCGTCACTCCAGCATCACTGCCTATCCGAGTGATAATACACAAGTCAAGGAAAGCAAAACCAGGCTGCATACAAGCCACACTTCACTGCACAGCTCTGCAAATTGCACTGAAAAACCCTCAGAGGAAAGAACAGTTGCTACAACTAGTTTCAAACCTATTTTGAGCAACACTGAACTTTTCAATACCTTCATTCTGGCAGTTCTACGGTAGTTTTAAAAGACAGAAATTAACCATGGAAAACTCCAAACATAAATGTGCTGGAGAAAGAAACTTCTTCCTTTTGAAACAAAGAGAGCAAGTGCTATAATAAGGTTAATATTTTCTGTTTTGCACTATTTTGTAAGCAAGTCCACGATGGCAGATCTGTATTTTGTGGTGAGGACTCCAAAAGGATGTACCCTGCCTTGCTGTGCAGTGGAAGGCTGCACAGTCCCATTTTTTTTAACCACCACATGCGTATCTATCAGTGAGGTGACATATTAAGTAAGACTGTTACTGGTTTCAACATCTTTATGATCATCTTGCTGAAGTCTGGGTTAAAAAAAAATCTTAACATTTTCTTAGACTTATAAATAAGCATCACATGAAAGTCATCATAGTTCCAAGGCTACAAAGGACACCCACAGCAAAGAAAAGCATAATTTAGGTTAAGCAGCTCTACACCGTGGGATCTGCTGTAAGCATTGAGCTCCCGCAGTCCCCTGCTGCACCTCCAGCAGGCTGCTGGGAGACACAGCCCGGGAATCCCTAAAGGGCACAGCCCTGGGGACAGCACAGCACGCACACCTCAGCACCTGCCTCTGCCCAAACATGACCTGCAGACGTAACCTCCTGGCTTGGCCTGGGCCCAGCCTTGGCACTGCGAACTCGCTGAGCAATTGCCGGGCTGCAGCTCACCCTGGTTTCTGCCCACGGACCTGCTCTGCTCCTCTTGCGAGGGTACCGTGGGATTGCTGCTCATATCAGCAAGGCCACGGCCTCTGCTCGTCCTGCTGTCAGCCCCGTCGCCCTCGCTGCGGGCTGACAACATCAGCCTACAATGATGCCTGGAGTCAGCAACCCTGCTGCTACAGAGGAAGAGAAGCAGCCAGACAGGCAAGTAACCGGCCTAAGTAAGAGACAGATTCCTCTGAAAAACACAACTCAGGTATGACTAATGCACAGCAGAAAGCTCATGTCTCAAGTAATCCCCTGCTCAAGACTTTATCAATAATGCAAAATTGGATTGTGGAATACAAAACCCCTGAAACTTAATAAAAGAACTAGCTTAAGCACCACGTTAACATCATTGAAATTGATGAGTAAGGAAGGACAGCTTCAAACAAATTACACCTCCAAGTCAGATAAGACCCGTCTCCAGGGGCTGGAGGGAAGACAAGGAGCTCCGAGTAGCTTCCATCACATCCACAGTGAAGAGGCTCTGAGTGGAAAACAGCGGGTGTAAGAATTAAACACACTCTCCAAGCAGATTCTTCAGAACCAAAGAGTCATAAATCAGGTCTGACCTCTGCCCCGGGGGGGCTGTCTAAGGCTGTTTTAGACATCCTAGCACTTGGCAAAAATTCATCCAAACACGGGGATGGGGATGTCGGTGCTATGCTTATAGTTTGAACGTCACCCCAAAGGGCCACAAATTCAGCTAACACACAATTCAGTTTTTCCCATCTGTAGATACTCGTGCTGCCCAAACGTCCCATGTCACAGGCATGTGCTCAATGTCATCCTGCAGGCAGTAGCAGTGCCAGCCACAGCCCTGCACACTGACCCCAGACTTAGTTTGGCCCTGGAGCAAGCACAAGAGGGAAACTGGATGAGAACAGCACAATGTAGCCTACACAGAGGAAACTTCAGAGGCAGCAGGCATGAGCTGAGAGAATGGGGAATGTACACTGGGTAGGGGTGGAATGGAGCCAGGGCTGGAAGAGGTAATGTTTGAAACTGAGGGTGGTGCAGGAAGAGGGGAAGAAAATCTAAAAGTGAGTACTTAAGAAAAGCTGAGAATTTGAGGTGAACACGCAACATCACTTTACACAGACTGTGCAAAATGGCAAACTGCGGGTGTAAAGCATGCACAGCACAGCCCAGAGAGCTGACACCCACACCCCACTTTCTGAGGCTTATGGATGGAGCACACAGCATGAGATTCCTCCTTTGGATTAAGGCTATGCATGATCTCTGTTAGCGAGTCTGTGAGAGGCCCCTTCAGTGGTTATGACCCTCCCTGGTTAGCTGAACACCAAGGCTGGTGTTCAGGTTGCACAGTCCTCATAGGATCCACCCCTCACCATGCCTCCCACTCACTGAACCTACTCTGAGGTTGCAAAACTGTTCTGCAGTGACCTCTAAAGACAGTGAAGGCATCAGCACTTCACAGCAGTTCCACCCACCCTGCACTCAGCACCCACAATCAGGCGCAGCAGGCTCCAAAGGTGCAAGCATCAGCAGAGCACCACAGGGGCTTGTCGAGAGGAATTAACCCCGTCCCTCTCCCCGTGATGCTAGCACAAGCTAACTGAATAGCACGGCTGAGCCTGGCACTTCTCAAGAATGTTATATACGTTGCAATTCAGGGTGAGAACTGGTCTGGAGCCAGGCTCCAATCCAGCTGTGAGTACCAACTGCAGGGAGACTGCTGAAATGAGAAGAACGTAATTTCAATATCCTCACAGAGGTAAATGTGCTCAGTTGCCTCAAGGCCTCTGTAATCATTAATTATTAACTTAATGTCTGTCTTCCCTGAGGTATCCATTATCCAGTGTATTAATGGCCCTTCCAATAAGGCAGGGGGTAAACAGCTTGCAGATTACCTGATAGTATTAATGAAAGTTTGCAAATTGATTTGGTTGGATTAGAAAGCGCTTGGCAGTTAACTGATTTCAGAATTTGGAAAAACAGCAGTATACGATGAAAAATGTTTTCCTTCCTTTCAGCTTTATCTGCTCAGAAAAGAAGAGGAGCCAGGAATGGTAGCGCTGTTCTTTTGGATGCTTCTTCCCTGTCTCCCATCCAAAGTGTAATTAAGGAAAGCCTCGGGCAGAAAACACAGTTGTAGCATGAGGTAACACTAACGCTGCCATGTTCCAAATGCCCTTTCAAAACAGTTAAGCCAACCCTATTCCTAAAACCTGGACGTATTCTCCAGGCTTCCATATTTTCATTGCCAAGCTATGGGATAAGCCCGAGGAGTCATATTCACAAAATGATCTCAGTGAACAAACTCCAATCCAATCCACCACTGAGATCCTCTGAGCTGCCTGCCTAATCCGTTAAATACCTCCAGATCTGCAACCACAGAGCACCTGGTGAGGGAAGGGTGAACGTACAGGCGGAATGTACAGACATTTACAAATTGTGCTTTCTTCTTGCATAAGCTGCTGCTCAGCTTATTTTCTGACTCCCAGAAAGCTTTTATAACCCTCCGAAACATCTCATTTAACCGACAGAGTATTTGCTCATTAGCGTTACTTGCAGCAGGATGCACATGTCAGTGTGGGAGTTCAGTCCCCGAGGAAATGACAAGACAATTCATACCACAACACACAGACTCCAGAGATGTTTCTGCTCGGAGTTTGCAGCTCAGCTTTCACTCCCACCCCACTGGTGGCCATCTCCACCCAGGCCAAAGTATCACGGTCAGTTCTCAAGCAGGACGACCACATCCGCAGGCTGTTCAGGAGAAGACTGATCAATTTTAAAAGGCAGCATCTCGCCCTTCTGAAGATAAGGCAAGCTGGAGCAGATTAATATTTGTCACCCAGAATACCGCATGCTTTTAATAGCTGCATGCACAACAAGCAGCAGTCACGTTTCCAATTTGCCGTGCACTTTGCTGGGCCTCTTGTGCTCGCACAGAGATCTCTATCCTCTGATTCTATCGGAATCGGAATGGCAGAGAGGGATTTAAAGTGAGGCCAAGTAACAGTCTTTTCTTGATAGATTTTTGGATACGCTGCAGTTTGCTGTTTAGTCAGGTAGCATCTGTTCTTTAAGCAGAGCAACACGATAATGCTCTTTTATGTAAATTTATGGAAGAAGTGATGATTTTATCCTATATCCTAATACGGACTCAGACTCAGCTTTTAAAAGGAAAGCCTTCCCCATGCTGGAATTTTGTGCCTGTTATTTTATCATAATTTAAAATCTAACTCGTCAGACACCAAATTATTTCCTGCTGAGAAATGTGTAAAAGCTCTCTTTATTCCTATATCCTCTTTACCGCTGGCATCTTGTATTTATAGAGTGTAGATGGAGAACTTAACATCCATGTTTTCTCCTTTTAAAGTCTGTCCTTTGATCTAGTCCTCCTTCCAGGAGATTGCTTTGATCCTCTCAGTTTTGCTAATTCCAAATATGCAATTATGCTTATCTAGTCCTGGAGGATCTGAATGTTTCAAGCTGTCCCTCACACACTCTCGGTTTACCAACACACCGCAGTTTTAATCAAAAATAACTTGTTCTTGCCTACAGCCCTAGAGGCTACAGACTCCTCACGGGCCATCCTGAAAAATGCAGGAGAGCTCCTTGCTCCCTGCCTGGCCGTGTTACAGGACAGCAGGGCCCTGCACAGGAGGCATGACAGAGAAGAAGCTGACCTAGTGCCTGCAAAAGATGGGCATCTCATCATGGGCATCTCATCAGCAGGGAGCCTGTAAGGTCACCTGGTCTGACCGTCATCCCACCTCTATCCCCACTTCAGTCATTCAAAAAAGCCATTGCTTACAGAACTGGCATTTGCTGCCAGGAACCAAGGGGTTATGACAAACTGTCCTTCGTGGCCCATGAAGGGACTGAAGTTAGTAGGGAAGGCAGCAAAATGTCACGGGCAGCACCTCCCCAAAAAGGCAACCATATCCCCCCTCCCACCAACCACAAGGAGGGTGGGCTGAGGCTGACTCCAGGCCTGTTTGGGGCTTGTTTTTAAATATCTTCTCTCTTGTAATGTCATTATGCCACATGAATGAAGGCTCTGGTTATCCAAAGCTGCCTGATGTCTCCCCGGGGGGACGGAGAGGGAGGCAGAAGAGGAGGAAGGAGGGCATGATGCCGTTATTTCATGATAGGATCTGAAGTAGTAGATTTCCTTCTGGGTTCTAGAGGACTGAAACAAATTGAGATGCATCACCCCAATGCTTCATTGCTTGGTATTTTGACACCACATTATTGCTTGGCACCTGAAACTGATTTGATGGAAGACGTGACCACAGCCGTGTTTTCCTCTCTACTACTAACCTTCTACTTGCCTGCCCCCCTTCTCATACTCAGAAAGAAATAAGAATGTTTTCTAGCATGAAAGGAGTGACAGGAAAAATAAAAAAGGAGAGAGATAAGACGAGAAGCTGGTGAGACAGCAAGTGGCCACAATCATGGTACAGCATTTACATAATTTTCCACTTACATGAGTCCAGACAAGCTTTCTGGAGGTGCAGATCTCTGCCCTCAAAAGATAAGAGCAGGTTCCCTTCCCTCCCTGTGTAAAGGCTACAATTTCTGTTCTTACAAATTGAAGGTCAGAGCGGCACTTTCCGTACAAAAGCTTCTCCTGCCAACAAGACAAGGAAGAAAAATTATCTACTATGGTTTAGCACCACCCTGGTGCTACCAGCAGCTTTTCAAGTGGCAGATTACCACGGAAGGTAGGGAGCTGAGCCGTTAAATCACCACTCTCAATCCAGCACCCCCGTCAGCAGCAAGGCAAAGCACATTTTTCATGCTTTGCATCAAAACTAGACTGACAACACCAGAGCAGCCCCAACAACACCTTGTATTTAATAAGCCAGCTGACAGATTAAAGAGGACTTGATTTTGTGGTCTGCCCTAATGAGACCTGCTTTTGAGGAGCTTTCAGTAGTTCAGACAGGTACATGACTGAGGCTTAGCGTCTGCCCTCGCTGAGTGGATCTCGATGCCACAAGGGGGTGCAAAAATGAGGCCTGCAGCTGGGAAAAGGCAATTGTTACATGATGCTGTGCACAAAATCCCATTACCCTGCTTTAGTGAAAACCCTTCCAGGGCTGTTATATCAGTGAAAAATGAAATTAGGAGCCTGAGATGCAGCTTTCGTGAAGTCAGCCTTCCCTGCCATACCGCAGAGCAGTCATGCAGGCAGGGTTTGCTTCCTTAAAGAACTTCAGTGGCCACCATTTCCTCAAGTTTCAGGTTGGGGCCGCTGAAATCTCCGCAGAGTTGTGCTTTGCTTCAAAGCTGCAGCTTCTGAACCAGCTTTTCCAAGTTGAATTATTTGCCTTACATCTGATAAATCCCAGTTAACTCCCTTTCTTTGCAAGGCAGTGCCTCTAAAATCCCTTCCTTTTTGTATTAAAGGAATTCCCAGCTTGTCTTCCTCCTGAAAAGCTTAATACTCTGCTTATGCTGCAACACAACTTCCTGCCCCAATAGATTTTAGAGTAGCAGTCCTAAAAATCAGATACTCCTGTTACAGCTTTCTCAGCTTTACATATCACAAGTGTTTTGCCTGAAAGAGGCTGGTTAATCACAAGACTGTGTGTTAATTTGGGGTGTTGTGGGGGGAGAGGTGTGAGGTACCAAAATTATTAAGCACTTCAGAAAGCTTTCTAGTAGTTTTAAAATAGAGATTCAGTAACAAAGTTACACTTTGTGACTGCCAGTTCAAAAAATCCTCATATCAACCCACTACTTGTACCTTCAATCTCAAAAATATTTGTTCTACTCTAACACCTGGCCTCAGTGGGTGAGGGCAGATGTATGCCACTCTTTGCTAAAAAAGAGGCTCAACTTTCTCTGGAGAAAGATGACTCACGAGGTAATTCAACAGACATTGAACTGAAACATGTTTAAAACTTGGAATTACAGTAATTCACCTTCCTGTCCTCAAAGAAGCTTTTCTCTGCATAGGTGGTGTAACCTTAGGCAGCTTGGGGTAGAAACAGAAGGAAAAGGGGAGTATATAGGGACCCTATCTTAGAAAGCAAAGAGGAAAAAAAACAAAGGAAAAAAAACAGTACCATGGGAACACCAATTGTTCATATCTCATTCCTTGTGCATAAAGTATAAGCATCAGACGTACGTAACACAGTCCAACCTAACACAAGCCCCTACCACACCGGCTGCACAAGCAGTAAACAACCCAAGCATATTTGGAATGACAGAAGTGAGACTGGCAAATATTAACCACTTATCTAGAGATTTGACCGTCAGGTAAGTGAGGAAGTGGTTAAACAGGATCTGCCTCACAGCCCAGAAATCCAGAAGCTCATACTCTTCAGGTTGCCCAGATTCACAAACCGCTAGATTTGACTTCCGTGCTTGCTTTCCCCTCAGAAGATAGATGGCTCGAAGTCACCTGACGTTTGCTCTAGGAAGCCAGAGCAAACAGAGCAAGCTGGATAACGGCTTCCCTGCTCCGTGTGCTAACAAAGAGATGGACAAACATGTCAAACCAAAAGCCAGAGGCTCTGGGAAGCATGTTCAGCAAGGCTGCAGCTCTTAATAGATCTGGAGAGAGGCTATAAGCACTTCAGTGTGGACTGCGGCACTGGAGGTGAAGCTAATTATCATCCTACGTGGGTGCAGTTGGCATTGGTTGTTTAAGAAGCCTCCTATCACCTGAGGGACAGCCCCAGAGGTAAAGGAAGGAAGAGGAATAGAGGAAAAACTGGAAACTTGGCCTGCCATAGCATCTAACTGCCTCACGAAGATGTGACATGATCTACAGGGCCGCTACATGCGCAGTTACCCTCTTACAAATCAGCAGCTCCCAAGCTTGATTAGACTGCAGAGCTGGATAACATAGGGTTTATATTAGAGATCAGAGACTTCTCGCAGCTGTTTTTTAAAATGCAGTCTGACCTCTGTTCTAAAGCACTTTAGGGAATCTTTGTCCCAGAGCTTGAGGAAAAGGTAGAGCTATAAATTAAAATTGCATTAGAAGTTTCTTCAGTGGTCTAAAGAACAGGAAGGGGAGCAGCGGGGAATTTTTGTGGCATTCGTAAGAAGTTATGCCCCAAAATTATACACAGGGCTTTAGCATGAAAACACAGACCTACTACAAAGAAAAAAAGAAAGTTTAAGAACTATGTAGCACAACAGAAAGGAAATGGCATTACTGAAAGCCCTAGTACATTAATTGCTGTTTCTAGCAGTCTCATAACCCTGTACGTCTTTGTAATATCTACATATAGTTGCCTGATATAACCTTTTCTGTGCAGTTTCATATACATGAAATGGATGAAATTTGGACACTTTTATTTGCAGTTGGCACTACTTTAGGTGATTTCTTGTTAGCGCTTAGAGAACTTTGATCCAGTTTTACCTAAAAATCAAGCTATATTCCACACATTGGTTTTTATACTTAAAGGGTAGACTGAAATTAATCCACAGACATACTGTTTTATTGCTTTTGCACTGTTTTAATGCTAGATCTTTTGATGGAAGGTAGCAATCATTTAAACATTAAGAACAGTCATCTTGGGGACATAGTTGTCAGATTTAAAGATCAGAAATTATACAGGCAGCTATAAAAGGATAGGAAGTGAATAGATCAATATTATGAGGTCCAGTAACTCTTTGAAGTATTAAAATGAAATGGAAGAACTGTTTGCAAGAATAACTTGGTGATTTAAGTTATGCAGCAACTCCAGGGGCAGGTTAGAAAGTAACTAGCAACCTCCGTACCGGCGTCTGAAAGAGTTAAGGACGTGCTTGTCAACAAGGTTTTCATTCTGAAGCAAGTGCAGGTTAAGCAGGATTTGCAGCACGACTATATTCTAAAGGCTGGCAAACAGAAAGCCTTGACAATTCCAGTGCACAGCACAGCACCGGCAGCCACTTCATCTGTAGGAAGTGGCTGGGGGAGCATTTGTATTGAACAGATCTGTCTACAATACACGATCCCTTTAGAGGGTCCTGTCAGCACCCTCCAGTTCCCTATTTACATGCAGAAAGGGAGCAACCACTCACTGAATTAAGCATCCATTTCCATTACACAGAAGGTTAAACATGTTTATGAGCGAAGCCCTGAGAGGAGAGTAGTAATATACTGATTCATGGCATCAATCCTAAGAGAATCCAGCATCGTTTGGAAGCACTGGGTTGGTGACTTTTCGGTGCTCGTTCTGCATGCAGAGGACGAAGGACTGTCCCATCACATTAGCTACAACATGGGTTCCCCATAAGGATGTGGGTATGTGAAAGCAAGCCCAGGACGCAGCAATCCCGCCCATTTGAATATCCACTCAGAATTCACATTAATTCAGGAAGAGGTACTCAGCTCACATGAAAACGCAGCAAGTCAGAGCAAGGCTCAGCTAAAAAAGGAGAGGATGAAGCTGAGTATCCTATTCCACTCTGAATTTCAGACAGATATATGTGCTACTTGTTGTGTGGGAAAAGTGATCCAGAGCATGTCACTATTCATCCCATCTGACACTAAGCATGCAGTAAAGGTGAGTTGAACTCTTAATCTAAGATGACTTTATGCATTTCGCTGGGATTTCAAAATTCAGCCTGTAGACCTAAGCACTTCAGACAGGCCCAAAAAGCAGCTACTTGGTTTAGTGATTTTTCCAGGACACTGATGTTAAAAGTTGCAGCATGAAAATTTGGAACCTTTAATATTTTGGCACTTCTTTGAACATGACAAAATTCCCCCCTGCCATGCAGGTCCAAACCAACAATTCTAGTTTCTCCTCCAGTCCCATTTGAGGATAAACCTAGCTGGAAACTCCCTCTTATCCAATTTTGTAGGTAACTTTTTATCAGAAAAAAAAAAAAAATAGTAAGTTTATTTAATTCTGATTTTGGTTCATTTTCCCGGTCCTATTATTTCCCATCCTTTGTCAAATAAGCCTTTGCTGACAGACCCTTACAGGCTTTAGCTGTTTAGAAGAATCCAAGCAAAGCTTCATTCTGAGCAACACACTTCTAGCAAAACAGCCACCCTGGTTATCTCACTGAACTCCAGAGGCAGGATCATTCGCTCTATTTGTTTAGGCATAACGACTTTCAGTGCTCAAGTGCCTTGGGGACATCTGAGATTCACACTGGAAGCCTCTGATTTCAAAGTTTTGTCAGTCTTGGTCTGATTCTCAGCAGTGATATTAGCTCACGTCATATTTAAGCTACTATTAGCAATTCAAAGCATCTCAAAGCAAGGACATAATCCTTACAAGGAATGGAAACCTGCTTTTCCTCCATTTTCTAGCAGCAAGAAGTAGAACCCTAAATGAGAAAAATAGGACAAGTTGCGGAAGGTTCCCGTGAGAGAGAGGTTAACCCACTTGTTTCAAATTTCAGGTAGGAGGTTTCAGTGCCTGGGCTTTTTATGTAGTGAACACAACAAGCATATCTCAGCAACTGGCTTACAGTAATAACTCCACACACACATTGCATAATGAAGTCTCATCTATAGCCCCAGAAGTTGTTTAACCCTCAAAAGTGACTTATTCCAGGCTATCAGCCAAGTGAATGCTTAAGTAGAATATATGTAGCTATGATCTTCACAGGCTGGTATTCATCTTGTCTCAGAAATTGTTTAGGGCAAAGAGGTTAAGAAGAATAGAGTGCAGGTTTAAAAAAGATTTGTTTCTAAGAGACACTTCAGTAGATTCATTCAATTTAGTAAAGAAACTAAGGTTAGGGAATGCCTTTTAGAAACTATTGTCTCATAGTAGTTTAATACATAGGTTTTCAAAAGAAGGCAGAAAGCAGTTAGGAAACATTGCAGTTCAGTTAGATAAGAAGCTATCTCATTAGTATGGATTAGATCTAAACACCTTTAAACACCTTAGGAATAGCTGGCAGCCTCCTTGCAAGGCAAATCCCCTTCCCTTTTAGACTTTACAAGCCGAGCTTCCCAGAGCTTTAAGGGGTCCTGTCATATCACAGACTTACTGACTAGTCTAAAAATATCCCTGAAATTAAGGAGGAAAAGACACAGATCTAGATAAGGCAATTAGACCTGGTTTAAAGAAAATTTCCTTATCACACAGGCAACATTCTCTAACACTGCTATTCAGCACTACATCTCCTATCACAAGAGGAAGGAGTCTTCAGAAAGACATATGAGAGTAAAACTCCTAGCTCTGAGCCTGAACACAGCCCACACATCTCTCTCCCCAGGCAAAGACCAGAAGAGCTGTTGCTTGGGGTTTTTATAACAGCATGAGGCCAGTTAATTGGGTTTCATCTGCAGCAGGTGGGTGTTTCTAACACTGTCAGCATCTGCTCAAACAGTTAACATGACCTTGCACGTAAAGGTAATGGTGTAACTGCAAGCAGGCTGGCTTTCTCCAAAATACCAAGGACAGATGATAAGCAAGATGGAAAAGGTTTTTTTAACGTTGTTCGAAATGTACTTGCTTCAATGCACAGGTGTTTTCACTCATGCATGTTTATTTCAATGAGACCCCAGGTTTGGGATGATGAATGGCAATAATTGGGAGCCAGGAAGGAATGAGCAGAGAAGCCAGATGGACAGAACAACCTGAACTTTACCGAGGGCCTACAACTAGCTGCAGAAAGGGGCCAGCAGGAACCTCATGAATTCAGCACAGAGATGCAAAGCTCCTCTGCCTGGGACAGCTGAGCCCCCATGCATTGGTACAGGTTGGGGCCCAGCTCCCTGAGCAGCAGCCTGGCAAGGAAGGAGCTGGTAGCACCAAAGGCAACGCGTAGTTATTGGCTGCAGATACACAGAAGGAAACTGGCAGCTCCTCAGTTCATCTTAAGTCATCTGCAGAGCCCTTAAGATAGGCAAAAGCAGTTGCATTTTACTGAGAGCAAAGCAGTTAGATAGCCCAGGCAGGAATAAACCAGCACCCCACCATGTGCTCTGAAGATACACAGAAACAAATAGTCCCAAATGCAACATCTGAAGATGGGTCAGATATTTTGCATTTGCTTTGGCTTTGTTTTTATGCTGTTCTCGTGCCCCAGGGTGCTGCAAGTGAGATAGAGGAATTGTGACAACCCACCCGCTCTCCAGAGAGCAGAACGAGGCACTTTGCAACCCTCAGGAGAGCACGCTGTTCAGACAGGAAACCCCAAATGCCTGGTTCCAGGGCTGGAATCTAGGTGTGGGGTCTTTGGAGCAAAAGCAGCAGCAAATACCCATCCCTGGTGAGCTATTCTCTGCATAAACAGCTGCATAAACAGCTCTGCAGTGAAAGTCACAAGGAGACTTTTATGTCTCCAGATCCTAATGAGGATCAGTTTAAATTATTTTTTTAACATCCTGTCTCCCTAATAAAAGTCAGTTTCAATGTGGAACCAGCTCTAAGAATTGCAGTCTTCAGGTCATAAATGCTTTCAAGAAATGTGGCAGGGTGATCAGTGCAAAGGATGGATTAAGGTTTAGACTGCAGCTTTTGGGAGCCATACAAGTCACTAATTACACATACAGCCCTTAGCACAGCAACGTGTAACACTTCATACTACTTTGGGGGAGATGCAAAGAGAAATAACTCAGTTTGGCTCTAAAGTTAAAAAAAAAAAAGTTCCCTGCAACATTAAACAGCAGAACTTCCCTCCAAGCAGAGGTTTTGTCTATGCCTCCTTAGCAGGTGGCACCCCGAGGCTCTGTTAAAGCCCAACTTGTACATGTGCTGAATGTGACGGGACAAGAGCTGGGGTCTCCAGAAGACACCTTGCACCTGAATTTCCATCCGCCTTCTCAAAGACGGTCTTGGCTGTGGAAAGCCTAAGGAGTGTTAATATTTCGTACAGCTAAAGGCACCTCACAGCCTACTTGGGCAGGACGAAATGGAGCAACTGTCGTTATTACTGCTCAGGTATCACAGTGAGATTAAAAGTGATAGATCTCCAGATCAGACGTACCTCAACCCACGATCTATACTTAATTTATTTAGGAGTTTCTTTTATTTAACTCTCTGTTCTTTGAATGTACAACACCCATGCAGACCAGCTGCTGAGTAAAGATTTGACAGATGCAGCTTGAAAGAACACGGGAAAGTGTGCAGCAGCCTCAGGACTACTTTGTATTAAAGCAGAGAACACAGACTACCTGAAACACAAAGAGAAGTTAAAACTGCCTCAGCCCTGTCTGCTCTGTAATGGTGCACAACTCCCACTTAGTGTAATGAAGAAACACAGAAGAGAAATTGGGAATTTGAAACCTGCAAGATTCCTGGCTGTTGAGATAACGAGCAATGCTTTGCACGCATGTGCTTTTAACACAACCAACCGCAGATCTGACGAGGACAATGAAAGGTAGGCACTGATTAAATTGCACCATTTTCTTTCTGGTCACAAGTGTTACTTTGCAGGAGAGCTGGTCAAAGTGTTTCAATAAAAGGCTGTTTGCATTCAAAAATAGGCTTTTTATCAGAAAATGTTTAAAAGGACTTTTTCAAAAGACAAAAAAGCTTGAATTTTTATAGCCATTCTTGAAAGTGTTCAAGTATTTCCTGAAATTAATTTTAGATGTCTCTAAGAATGGTATCAAAATGATCTCTAGGCTTTAGCAGCAGTTATACCCTAACAAGATCAATTAATGAAAACTTCAGCCATGCTTTCAATCTTCCTCTCAAGGATTTTAAAAACTTAATTTACAATAAAAATTTTGATAAAAAAATCTTTTCCAAGCATGCAGAAATGCACATGACAAATGAATTTGGTAAATGCTTTGAAACAAATCCAAAAAATTGCCAAGCTTTTATTCTAGCTTTCCTTTGTTTTCCAAAAGTAGGTGTCATCTTTCAACCAGCTCCAACATATAGTACAAGAGATTTGTGTTCACTATACTTGCATGTGTAATGATGCTGGTATAATTTGCAGCAGATGTACATTTGGGGAGAAATTATTTTCTTCAGAATCTATTTGTGTGGGAGGATGAAGTATGGTTATAAGGAAGGTGCTGTGGGAGCTGAATGACTTTGCATCTCAAGTACAGGTGCATTTGGGTGTAACTTAAACATAGTTTGCAATCTCTGTAAACGGAGCATTTAGAGCCAATTACACTTGTCATTCACCTTGCAAATACGTCTATCTAATTTAACAGCATATGCAGTAAGCAGAAAAATAAAGGATATTACATTAGCTGACAGCAGAATAGAGGTGTGGATATCAGCATCTGTATCTATTGCACATTTGGCAGACTTCTGAACCAAAATACAATGAATTCAAATAGCGGCCTCCAATGCCCTTCCTCCCGCTGCATCAGAAGCCTCCTGTCAGATGTAATTTTCTCCAGGAAGAAATGCATCTAGCTGAGACTTTCCCAAACCCGTCCAAGTGATTTGGACACTCACTTCTCATTAGCATTAACAGCAAATGGGCATCAGCATCTCCTAAATGCCTTTGGAAATATCTGACACATTTTTCATGGCTGTTAAATGACTCTTTGGGCAACCCACACTAGAAATGACAAATTTCATATTTTTTTCCCCATACTCAGATATTCATACTGTCCATGTAACAAACATGATGATTTTCCCTCAAAAAGACAGCCGAGATGTGGTAAGGAGAGACAGGCTTTGGCTATGTTTGGATTAAAGGACAAAGTTCACATTCCAAAACTGTCTCCTCAGCAGAGGGCTGTATATACGGATTTCAGGATAATACCACATTCGTTGTCATCTTTTTGTCACAGCTCTAGGCAGACATGTCACTGCGATGGGAACAGGGATGCAGAGGAGTTACGTGGCTCTGTGTGTCATATGCACTGAATCACTCACGTTGTCCTGGAGAGCGCTAACATGCAGGGAAAGGAAAGGTGAACTTCTGTCCATACACCTGATAACATGCCCTACGGAAGGGAACAGCAATTCTTTTGAGATCAAAATTCTCAGCATTATATCTTGGATCATGCTTGGTCCACTTACGTTTCCAGAAAATACACTTCCAGTCCATAAGAAGAAAACATGAGCTGAAGACGAGCACACTTTTATAAACTGACAACGGATTATATTTTCCCCTCTCCCCCCCAAACTGAGGGCCTGAAAGAGGCTTCTAAGAGATTTCATTCCTGCTCCATCCAGTATCAAGTGAAACGTAAGTGGTGTGCAACCACTGGGGCACTTGACCGGTACATGGAAAATTGCATCCGTGTGAATCTGACCACGAAAATAAGTCAGTCAGGTAGAAACTCTTCAAACCTTAACAAGGCAGAAAGCCTTGTAAGCCACTTCTCAAACCAAAGGCATTGTGAATCCTTTCAGACTGAGCTGCCATCTACAACTCTGGCTGACTTCACCATTACGCCTGCAGCAGCTTCTCCTTTTGAAGCCCTAACAAAGTCAGTCTCACCAACAAATACATATGCAAATAAATCATATTGAGATCTGTAACTTCCTTACACGGCTTCTCGATCTGTTATTTAACTGACATCACTTCCCTTTTCTTCAAATACATTTCATGTATATATGCCTGTTTTCTATAATCTTCTCCATTTCTCTTATCTCTTATATTTTAATAAACCACATGTCCAGATTCAGTATCTTCTTTAGCAGCCATATGGGAAGATATACTTGTTCATTGCAGTTATTAAAATTCTAAACCTCTTCCTCTCTTTATTTGATTTCAGTGCGATTTTGGATATTTTCTCAATACCAAGAAGATTAGATTCATTGGAATGTAACTCTGAAAGTCTTGCATCAAGACTTTTATTTCAGTTCAAAACCACATCAATTTAAGGTATCCCCGTAAGATCTGGATAAGGTGAGCCTTTTTTCATGAACTATTTTCAACACTGGTTTAAGATGGAACAACTAAAAGTGATTTTTTCTTCTTAACATTAAGAAAAAAAAATAAAAAAAAAACATAACCTCGAGACCATTAATTCACTTTCACATAGAATTTTGGCTCCCGACAAGACTCCTGATGGCCACTTTGCTTAAGCAAGGGCAGACTTCAACTTTTATATCCTGCTTTTTTGGCATTATCTTCCCTGTATGAATGGAATAAACTACTAATAACAGAGTTCTACTCTCCTAGGGTTTCTCTACTAGTCTCTCATTGATGACTGACACACAGAGGCTCATCTGAGCAATTTCAGTATTAGCTACCAAGAGAGACAGGCAGTGATTCCTCACTGGTCCTTTGAGAAACAGCACTCATTTGTCTCCCGGTTTTCTCTGGGCTTCCTGTGAAATCAGTGTCGTGTAGTTCTGTGGAAAGGTGCTCACCAGATATATTGCTCTATTCACAGCCGTTTAAAAATACATCTTAGCCAAACTGGGAGTTGGAGTTTATTCAAATAAACTGTAAAACCAAAAGTAATTTTAATTCTTCCCCCGGCAAAAGTACTTTCCCGCTCAGAAGAACAGCAGATGCACATTGCAACTTCAGGGAAATAAAGTTTCTACATGGAAAACTTAAGAGCAGCGACCAAAACGAGACACCTTCAGTACCATGCCAGTTTAAATGTTTCTTCCACCTCCTAATGTCATCCCATGCCCGCCAGTCCCAAGCAGCTCAGAAGACACAGTTTCAGCTTTTCATGGATTCCTTTGGTGACAATGCAGATGAACACCAAAACTTCAGCAACACTGTTCCGGAGAAAGAGAGCTGGAAATAAGAGTATTCTGGCTTTGCTACTGTTATTCCCAGGCATTTCAAAAGCAACCAAACATCAGTTGTGCTGGCTTCCCACCGAAGAAATTAATATGAAGCTCACACTTTGTCCCTGCAGCATTCTGCCACCTACCTGTGCTTACTGCTTTTCATCATGCACTGGGGCATCCATCTTCTGTCTCAGCACGGCGCCCTGGAGGGGAGCCCTCCTCCTTCACTTACCTGTCCGCAACGCCACCTGAACCCCTGCAGACTGAGGAGAGCCAGAAGGCAATTCATCTCACCCTAACGCATGTCTCTGAAATGCCCTCTGCAGGTTCCTATACTGATCAGAGACACGGCTTATTTTAGATCATATTGCTGACTTTTAAACAGTAAAAGTTAGGGAAGCAAATCCTACCGCTGAGAGGTTGCTCAGCAGCCTTATTTAAACCAGATAATGATGCACTGCAATTATTGGGGGCCCAAATTCATCTTCTTTCCATCTCTTTTACCAGGCTCAAAACCACAGTGACTGAGAGAGGACACCAAAGGGAACGATGCCATGAACACCACATTGTGCTTTGGGCTCCCTGCAAGCTCTCTCAGAACAGCGTACCCATGTGTCTTCCAGAGCTTGATGTGTTTCTTCACTGATAAGAGATCACTGTTATGCAAACTGTTACACCAAACACCATTGATTCTGTAAATCATTTCTCAATGGCACATCTTTTCACAAAACAATTTGAACAATTAAAAAATTAACTACATTAAACTTCCACAAATACCTTTAATCCAAGTCTGCCGAATGCACGGTCCTGAAGTCGAACATTTGCAGCCTTTTGTTCAGCACTTTAAAGCTGATGCATAGCGCTGTATGGACACCGTCTATGTAAAGTCAGTAGCAGTTCTGTGAGCAAAGCTTTTGTCCCCATCCACAGCTCCAAAAAGCTAGGTTGGTATAGCGGGAGGTTGCTGTGTTAAGAAACTGAGGAAGACTGCTTGTAGCTTATCTCTTGACTAGCTGGAGGCTGGCAAAAAGACTGGCACAAGCCTGAAGTCAGTTCTATGCCCTGCACCCCATACTTTGCCTCAGCCATGAGGAACAATAGAACAGATAGAGGTTGGCCCAGCCACGACAGGCAGCACAGTGTCCTTTTCCTGGACGGCAACAGGAATCTTGTTGGTGGTGTGCTTGGTATCCACAGCAGCTGCCTCAGCAGCCTCCTGGCACTGCCCAACAGAACTTTCACCACAGACACGGGGATGTCTGCCACCAGCAGAGAGCCAGCAGGCAGACCACGGGCACATGCCGCTCTGCACTGACATAAGGGCCGCTTTTGAGGAGCTGAGGGGATAGTGCAGTACCTCAGGGCCCGGGCAAACGTGGGAGAGTGCTCCGTGTGGGGAAGGCAGGCAGGGGGCAGCGCCCCAGCCCCACACAGCCACAGCGTGGTGCTCCTGGAAGGCCGGTTTCACCAGGCCAGGAGGTTCAGCAGCGCTTCAGGCTAGTACAGACACGGCACAGCACAGCACGGGTCCCCTTCTGAAGGCGAACTCACACAGCAGCACCTCAAACCCCACAAACACCGTATAATGCTCTAGGGGGATGAATACTGCGAGGCCCAGGACAGGGCAGTGCCTCAGACCCACGCTGAGGCAGCGCAGCGCTCTGAGGGGCAGTTCCGACAGCCGGGCGTTGCAGCAGCACCTCAGAGCCGCGTACCCCTGTCGTGGTTTAACCCGGCCGGCAGCTAAACACCACGCAGCCCTTCGCTCACCCTCCCCCCTCCCTCTCTGGGACGGGGGAGAGAAATGGGAAGTGAAGCCCGTGAGTTGAGATAAAGACAGTTTAATAAGACAGGAAAATAATCATAACAAAAATAATAATAACAATAATAATAATAATAATAATAATACAATGGTGATAATAGGAAAGTAATGTGTACAAACAAGTGATGCACAATGCAATTGCTCACCACCCGCTGACCGATGCCCAGCCTAACCCCGAGCAGTCCGGCCCCCTCCCCCCGGCTAGCCACCCCTATATATTGTTTAGCCTGACGTCAGATGGTATGGAATACCCCTTTGGCTAGTTCGGGTCACCTGTCCTGGGTCTGTCCCCTCCCAGCTCTTACTGCACCCCCAGCCTGCCTGTTGGCAGGACAGAGCAAGAAGCTGAGATGTCCTTGGCTTGGTATAAGCACTGCTCTGCAACAATTAAAACATCGGGGTGTTATCAGCACTCTTCTCATCCTAAGCCAAAACACAGCATTCCACCAGCTACTAGGAAGAAAAATAATTCTGTTCTAACTGAAACCAGGACAACCCCAAACACCAAAACCCTCCCAGGGGACCCGTTTAGGAGCCCCGGCGACCCGGCAGCACCTCAGAACCGGCACGAAGGCGGCGCAGCGCTCTCGGCAGGCTCAGCGGGCCGGGGGGCATCGCCTCAGACCCGCACCAAGATGGCTCCGAGCCCCCGCCAGCCGCCCGCGTGGCGGCATCGCCTCAGCGCCAGCAGGGGCGGGAACCGCGAGGCGGCGCGAGGCGGGGCCGAGGGCGGGAACGGGCGCGAGGCGGGGCCGGAGGCGGGAAGCGGCGCGAGGCGGAGGGGCGGGGCCCGCTGCTGGGGGGCGTGGCCAAGCGCCGGGAGCCTCTCAGGGGCTGTCGGTAGCGGCAGGGCGCATGCGCGCTGCGCCCTACGGAAGCCCGGCGGCGGCGGCGGCGGTTGCGGGGCTCTGAGGCGCGGCGGGTGCGGGGCCCGTGAGGGGAGCGCCGGGCACCGAGCTCGGCCCCGGGCGCCCCCCGCCCCTCGCAGCGCCGCCGGCGGGGCCCGGATGCCCGTTGGCGGCAGGGCTCTGGCCCAGGCTGCCCGGCTGCTCGGTCGCGGCGCGGCCCTCGGCCTCTGCCGGCCGCCGCTCTCCTCAGCCGGCAGCCCCCGAGGCTGGTTAGCGGCGAGCGGGGCCTCCGGAGGCCTCCCGGGGGCCGAGAGGGGTGGTGGGGCCCGAGGGGGGCTCCCGGCGGTGGTCGAGGGGCCGACGGGGGGCTGGCCGGCCCCGGGGGGGGGGATGGCGGAGCAGCGGTACTGCGTGGACTACGCCAAGCGAGGCACGGCCGGCTGCAAGAAGTGCAAGGAGAAGCTGGTGAAGGGCACGGTGCGCATCGGGAAGATCGTGCCCAACCCCTTCACCGAGTCCGGCGGGGAGATGAAGGAGTGGTACCACGTCAGGTGCATGTTCGAGAAGCTGGAGAAGGCCCGCGCCACCACCAAGAAGATCGAGGACATCACGGACCTGGAGGGCTGGGAGGAGCTGCAGGACGAGGAGAAGGAGCTGATCCAGAAGCACATCGCAGGTGAGGCACGAGGCAGGGCCTGCGCCGCTTTTCAGCCCTGCTCGGTTTTAAAACGTGCCACCGACTGCCACACGGCCGTGCATTTACCCTGTAATCCTTGCTGATTTGCTGGTATGATCTTATAAAAAGGTGGGTAGTGCGCTGTGTCTGATCTGTGCCTTACCCCAAAGCAAAGAAGTAGACACTTCTAGAATCGCACTTTGTAATTTCTTTTGTCACAACTGACTGTGCAGAAAGTCTCAGTGACTTATTCCACATATAGATGCTTAAAGGTTCAGGTAAACGTCACAAGAAAGCATCAGTTTTGCTCCAGTTTTATCTTTTTTCATCTTTTTAGTAAGTTATGTAGTTTTTTAACTTCGTCTGTGAAATGCTCCTCCATCCCCAGTTGTTTTAGGACGTGTTTATACTCGTTATACAAGTATATCTTGTATAGGTTGAGGGATGTACGAGATTATTTCTGACTGCTGGATCAAACCCTTACATTGCTGTTTTACAGAAGCTACTTCTAAGGCTGCAACTACACCGAAGAAAAAAGCAACAGTCCAAGCTAAGCTCACTCCCACAGGACAAATAACCAGTCCCTCAAAGGATCCATTAGCTGCTGTCAATCCGAAGAAGTTCTCTGGCTTCACAGGTAGGACTTAAAAGAAACTGACTCTGAGAAATATTTTTCTTCCAATACCAGTGTCAGAAGTTTTTTAACTTGACTTAGTTCAGTCACTTTTTGCTTTGTAGAAGGTGGTTTAGTTTTAAATGTTTTTTATCAAGTTTGCCAAAAATTCTGACTGCCTTTGTAGGCTGTCAGATTTAAAAGGACCGATGCTTGCATTTCTAATATTCCCAAGGAAACACAGTTAATGCAATAACCCACATCATCAGACTGACTCCAGCACTATTTCTGCACTGGCTAATTTCAGTCAAATTGTGAGGGTACAGACTAAAGATAGCCCAGGTAGAAGAAGAGTTGGAGGTATGGGGAATATAAACCTGTGGGGAACCAGGCTCAGCTCTATTGCTAGTGGACTAAATTGTTTTGCGATTGTTTATTTTGATCACTAGCTTATTTTTGACAAGTGCTTGACAGATGTCAACAAAAGAGTTCTTGAAATTTTTTCCTGCGTTTTAGCAGTGATCTTAGGCAAACATGCTTCTGTGAAGGGGGAAGACCTATAAGATAGAAATCAAATAGAAGCGTCTGCTAGCAGGAATTCCTTTTCACCAAGGCCTAATAGTGTTTGGTAGAATTAAGGTCCAGAAAAGTCTGGTGTACTGTGAAGAGTATGAACAGTGGGGAAAAAAAATGTGGATTTTTTAACATAAATAAAATTTAAGGTCACAAATTTTGATGCAGCACCTCATTATTCAGTTCCAAAGCTTTGTCACCGTATTGGGATAGTTCTTTTCAGATTGCCTGGCATAGGTGCCCTCATCTTCAAAGTCCTCCCCATGTACATTTTAAAAAAAAATAAAATAAAATTTGTCTTTCGTCCAGCCAAGCCAAAGAATTCAGAAGATGTCCCCGCAAACTCTTCCCACAAGTCTAGCCTGTCTGCAAAAAAAAGTGATCCGAAGCACAAGGATTGCTTGCTGCGAGAGTTCAGGAAGCTCTGCGCCATGGTTGCTGACAAGCCTAGCTACAATGTGAAAACACAGATCATCCAGGACTTCCTGCGGAAGGGAACTGGAGGAGGTATGATTATTGCGTGTCATTTTCCGCATCTGAAAGCCCTCTCAAAATTAAACTTCCAAGTATTATTGCAAAAGCAAGGGTGAATTAAAATCTGATTACTCTGTAGTCCAAGCTGTTAGCTGTGATGACTTCTGAACTGATGCGGATTAAGTTTTCAACATGAACTGTTTTTTGAAAAACAAATTCAGATCAGATAAGAATGACTCAGGCCAGGACAGTGGCAAATGTTTGTAAGTGCCATCAAATTTAGTGCTGAAATCAGATTTGGAGGGAAACTGTGGGTGTTTCTCCTGAGAAATGACCTTTCATGTAAAGCAGAACAACGTGGTGGAACAGGTAAGCCCCAGCTGTGTTGTTTTTTCCCCAGACGTGCTAATGAGCACAACCAACTGTAGATGAATATAAATTGTGACAGTTTCTAATGGTGTGTGCTTTTTTCCAGATGGTTTTCATGGTGACGTGTACCTGACCATTAAGCTGCTGTTACCAGGCGTCATTAAAATTGTTTACAACTTGAACGATAAGCAGATTGTAAAGCTGTTTAGTAGGATTTTTAACTGCAGCCAAGAGGAAATGATCCGGGACCTGGAGCAGGTGAGTACAGACAGCAGTTCTCTTCATTTGTGCTGTTCAGTCCCCTGGTTTGGAAATTGTATTCTTCCCCCCCTCCCCCACATGAAAGATTGTTAGCTTAACTGCTAGAGTGGGAGACAGTAAATCTTTTCCGGTTTGTTTGTTTTAGCAGTTTTCATAGAGCTTTCTGCCACCTGGAAGCTTTAGAAAATAACATTTGAACAGAAAGCAAGACTTGAACTCACCTGCAAGTTCTTTAAAAAGCAAGACTAAAAAATCTAGGCAAATCAGGCTGCACCTGCTTTGTCTAGTATATTTCTCTTTTTAAATGTTTTATATTGCTTTTTTTTATCACAGATATCAAAAACTGACTCAATTAACAGACCTGTTCCTATGAGCTCAAGTTGGCTTATGGGATTAGGCTAGGTTTGTACTATCGCCAGTGCTTGGATGTGTGCATTTAATTCCCGAGCATAGGAATTGGTAATTGATTATACATGCTTCTGATTCCATTGCAAGATGAAAAAAGTTGGTTAATTAGCTAATGAATATAATTTTTTCTCTTATCTTTATTGCCTTGGTATATACCGCCTTCTAGAGACTTCACTAGACTGATAGAGATTCTTTGCTTTACAAGAGGAAAAAAAAAAAAAAAAAAAAGGCAGCAATGAGGTGATACTGGTGCTCTTACGTAACTTTTTTTGCAAGTGAAATAGCTGAAAAGATGTACCCTGTGTTGTGGCAACGGTTACAATTCCTTCATGCAATTGGAGCGTCATGTACGTGCCCTTTTCTACTTACTGGTGGTGTCTTAACTGTTCTCTACGTGTAGACCCTCTGACCCTCATTTTCTTTTTGGAGATAGGGAGATGTCTCCGAGACCATACGCCTCTTCTTTGAACAGAGCAAGTCTTGTCCTCCAGCAGCTAAAAGTCTCCTGACTATCCAAGAGGTAGATGAGTTCCTAATCCAGCTATCAAAGCTTACTAAGGAAGATGACCAGCAAAGTGTGCTGCACGATATCACTCGCAGGTAAGGAAAATAAACAGCCTCTGAAGGTTTAGACTAAAACTAGTAGTGGTTATCAATACATCACAGACTAGAACAGATGAAAAACTAGTCATAACCCACAGAAACTGAACTTCACATCTGTAAGCCACTATCTGTGGTTTGATTGACTCCTTGATCTCTGAACAGCATGGAGAAACTTGTATGGCTCCTGTTCATCACAGAGAGAATTTCATCCTTGTCTCTCAAGACATTGTATCGGTACTAAACAAATGGCTTGCAAAACTGCCTTAATGGTACTTAGCTGTAAATTAAATTGCTGTTCCTAAGTAAGTTGGGAAAAGTCTCTGAGCCATTTAGACAGGTTGAAGATTCTTGGTCTGACATAGCTTGTGTTGATTTGAAGCTGAGGGTATTACTAAACTTACTCTTGATGCGTTAACTAACAACTTTGGAAAGCATTTCAACACAGAGGCAAAATTAATATTGGCATTCAAATGTGAAGATGCCTTTTGTGTACTCCTGTGCCTCTGTGTCACTAATAAAATACTTACTCCTTTGAGCTTAAACTCTGCAGAAGGGAAGGACCTCTTTTTATGGAGGCCTTGCCCAGTTTCCTTTTTTCAGCTGGAAAGTAGTGCAGATGAATGTCTACTATGTCTGAATCTTCTCTCTCACTTCAGATGTACTGGCAACGACCTGAAATGCATCATCAGGCTAATTAAGCATGACCTGAAAATGAATGCTGGTGCAAAGCACGTGTAAGTCCCACCTTTTGTTGTGAGATAAAAAGCAGAAGTGGGCATCAGCCTCATAAGCCATGAGCAGCAGACCTAAGATTGATATGTTTTGTTCCTGTCCTTGATTTGTTAAAGGTTGGATGCTTTGGATCCAAATGCTTACGAGGCATTCAAAGCATCACGCAACCTCCAGGATGTGGTAGAGCGAGTCCTGAAGAACCAGCAGGAGGCTGAGAAGATGCCAGGCCTGAAGCGAACCCTCAGTGTGCAGGCCTCCCTGATGACCCCAGTGCAGCCCATGCTGGTAATGTTGGCTCCCCCGCAATGGTGACCTACTGCAGAGGAAGAGATGGAGTTCTCATAGACTCTGTCAGAGACTGTCACCTTTGGGAATCAGTAGACAAGTGATTAAGTGTAGCGCGAGCTAATGGTGTATTGCTGATTTTTAGGGATAATGACATTTTTAAAGTGTTTTCTACCATGGAGCCAGTATTTAGTGCAGTTTCAGTGATGCTGCAGAAGCTAAATCTTGACTTGATTTCAGTCCACAAGTGACTTTCCTTTGTTGGTTTCTTTGCTATCATCTCAGAAGTTGGTCCTTTCTTCTGAAATGCTGTAAGCTTTTTGTTGGATTGGAGATTTGTTTATTTTTTGTTTGAACAAATAGGAGTTGAATATTCTACTTCTGAGCTAAGCACACTCCTACCTAAAGGTGCAAGTTCTGTGCCTTTCTTATCTGGAGGAGATAAACACTGAAAAGCTATAATTACTGAGCATATTCAGACAATGTAAAGTAAATGACTAATTAAGAAAAGGAAAATCTGGACTGGATATCAGAAACCCTGAACAGAAAGATGTAAAAAGGACTTGACCGTTCATTCATGAAATTAGGTAAGAATTGCTTTGTTTCTAAACATGTCAGCCAAATTTATTTTGAACTTCTCTCTCCATATTTCTAAGGCTGAAGCCTGCAAGTCAATTGAGTACGCCATGAAGAAGTGCCCAAATGGCATGTATGCGGAGATCAAATACGATGGAGAGCGAGTGCAGGTCCATAAAAATGGAGATCACTTCAGCTACTTCAGCCGGAGCCTCAAACCTGTCCTTCCTCACAAAGTAAGCACCTATAAATTGCCCCATCTTTTGTGCCAGATTTTACCCTTCTCCTCCATAAACATGACTGAATTTCACAAGTACCTATAGGCAAGGAAGATACCTTTTGTTGTAGGATTTCTTGTTTAATTTCTGCAGATACTTGAATCTGGAAAAGTAACATTTAATAGAACTGTAATCAATTTGTTTTGGTGGCCGTTAAGCCTTGAAACTACAGTTAACTTACCTGCTTTCAAGTCCTCTTTGTGCAGTGCATTTGGGTTGACTTGATGCCAGCTGAGTGACTTTGTTATATTTGTTCGTCTCCTTTTTCTATTTATAGACTGCGCTAGTAGTCCGTGCTGTAGTAGAAAGTAAAGTTAGTGCAGATATGCATACACATGCTTCAGACACTTCTGGAGAGAACATCTGCATTGGAGTGAGTCCATCTCTTCAGTCAGTAGACATTTTTTTTTTTTTTCTCTCTCTTTTTCTCCCTCAAGGTAGCACATTTTAAGGACTTCATCCCCCAGGCTTTCCCTGGCGGGCAAAGTATGATCCTGGATTCGGAAGTTCTTCTAATTGATAACAAAACTGGCAAGCCACTTCCTTTTGGGACTCTTGGTGTGCATAAGGTAAAAAATAAATATAAAATGAATCCTTTTATAAGGATTAATTCATTAATATAAAATGAATTTTTTGTAGTTGGAGGCTGTAAGGCTGTTATTCTGCTGACTTAAACACACTAGCATGTGTTCTGTTATCACAGGCTAATTTAAGAGATCTGGTGCTTACTAGAGAATTTGGAAAAAAATAAGATCCCTGAGAAGCCTGATATTAAAGAAAAGGTACTGTTATAATACAATAGATTTGATATTAACTTAATCACAAGCAAGATAGCAAGAAACTTCAGCTCAAGATTTAAAAAAAGAAAAAAATAAATTAAAAAAACTTGGAAGATCTTGCAATTCTGTCATTGTTTATAGTTGCCCGTAGCAATATATAGCAGATGAGAGGACAGAACGATGCAGATATATGTGTAGTCCATATAAGAACGTCTAGATTAAATAGCATTTAGGATGAGGACAGTAAAGTGACAATTAAACTGTAAGTATTTCAAGTTAAAGGAGACATTAATCTGAAGTCTCTGGAATGCTTGTTTTGTTGTTATTGTTATTGCAGCAGTAGTGATGGATGTTAGCTTGCCCGAAGTCATTCGTATTTGTTTTCTCTGTCAATAGGAGATTAATATGTTTTATTTTCTTTGTGCTCTAATGCATTTGGTCTAAATCTGAAGCCTATGCTTATTATAAATAAAAGATTATAAGATTATGGGGATAAAAATACATCTTTTTTTGTTTCTGTGATTTTTTAAAACTCCATGCTGCTACGAGTGCAGATTTCTTTTAATTGATCTTAATTGTCTTGCAGAAAGCTGCTTTCCAAGACGCCAATGTTTGCTTGTTTGTATTTGACTGCATCTATTTCAATGACATCAGCCTGATGGACAGGTACGTGTCTGGCACAGTGTGAGAGTAAGTAGCCTGACAAGTTTCCCAGCATGAACTTGCTGGAATATGCTACCACTGCAGAAGCAGCAGTTCACTTCATGTGTTAAGGCTGCCCATTTACCCCTGTAAATTCAAGACAGCATGGGGTAATCCTTGCTGTGCTAAGGAACATCGCTATAGTAACTGTATTTCAGCTGAGCTCAGTGGGGTTCAGTACTCAGCTCATCTCATGTCCTCCAAAACTAAGCACACTCTTCTTATAGATTTCTATTTTTATATTTTTTCCTGGAGGAATGTTAAAAGAATTGATTGTCTGTTCTAGAACTCTGCAGGATAAATCATTTAGTTATTTAAATAACGTTTCTCACTGTTCATGCGACTGATACTTCATGTTGAAATTCATTGAATATCCTTAATTATCTATCTCTGTGTTCTAGGCCTCTGCGCGAGCGTCGCAAGTTTCTACATGATAACATGGTTGAAATCCCCAACCGGATCCTCTTCTCAGAGATGAAGCATGTCACAGTGAGTCTGTTAATTAAGACAGTACATATGGTGATCTCATAGGCTGTAGTCTTAGTACTTCACTGCCTATCAGTACAGAGTATTTTCTGTTCATGCATCTTCACATTTTCCAAGTAGAAAGCCTGATGACCACAGCAATTTGACGGTCTTGGTCTTTCCATAATTCCTTTCCTTTATAGAAAGCTTCGGATCTGGCAGATATGATCACCCGAGTCATCCGTGAAGGACTGGAAGGACTGGTGTTGAAAGATATAAAGGCAAGAGCCTATTTATTCTTTACTGGTGTATGCTGGGAATCGGGGAGTAAAAACAGAGTGCTCTGTACTTAAGTTAGGTTTGATCTGAGCCTTTTTCTGCTTTTAAGAGGTTTTAAACAATGCTTGAGGGAACATGCAGTAACTTTACCTGAATCTCAGTTAATGTCATTTCTTTCCTGAATTTTGGTATTGCTTTTTCTTTGTTCTTCTATTGGCTGTCTTCTGTCATTAGACAGAACTCCACCTCTCTGAATTTCCTGATGTCCCTGAAATTTCTTGAAGCATCATGTCTGTTTGTATGCACCTGTAGTGATATGGTCCAGCAGGCAGATCACTGAGCTGGTAAACAGAACTGCATTTTAACTACAGCTCTGCTACTAGTCCCTCATGTGACTGCACTGAGCAAAGCAGAGAATCACCACTTCTGTGAAGTGCTTGGAGGTCTATGGATGAATCATACAAGGCTGGGCATCCTTGAAACATTTCTGGATACTTGCATGTGCTGACATCCAGTCCAAGTTGCTCCTTATATATCTGAGCACTTCAGTGCTCTGGTACTGCTGAGTTGAATAAAAGCAGGGGCCATCTGAGGAGACAGGACATCATTGTTTGATGGGTAGCTTTCTGAGTGAGGGGTTCTTGCCTTGTTTTGCACAGGGTAATTATGAACCAGGAAAACGGCACTGGCTGAAAGTGAAAAAGGACTACCTAAACGAGGGTGCAATGGCTGACACAGCAGACTTGGTGGTGCTGGGAGCTTTCTATGGGCAAGGCAGTAAAGGTAAGTCTCTGGAGTTAGTTAGAGTCAGAGATCTGTCAGTTCAGAAGAATCTCTTGCTTTTTCCTACTCCAGGCTTCCCGTAGCATTTGGACTCCTACCATAAGACTGGTTCTCACAGTTACTGTCTGCCACAGCCCATCGTGTCCCAGGGTACTGCAAGCTGCCTGACTTCATTGTGGCATAGTTTGCACAGAAAAGCATTAGGTCTTGGGTTGGTCTTTTATGCAGCGTGAAGTCTCTCTGTTCAGCTTTGCGTATGTGCTGATGCTGTGAAGCCATCACAAACCCAAGGTCCTTCAGCTCCCAAAGATGAAAAACAGTTTTGGTTCTTTACTTTTCTCTTTAAAAAGCTGTGGCTTATCCTGTAGAAGATATGAACTCCTGTGCTTTCCCCTCCTACAGGTGGGATGATGTCCATTTTCCTCATGGGCTGTTATGATCCCAAGAGTGAGAAGTGGTGTACTGTGACCAAGTGTGCTGGTGGCCATGACGATGCCACCTTGGCCCGTCTGCAAACAGAGCTGGATATGGTGAAGATCAGCAAGGTGAGATGGTCTCTGGCATGGAGGCGATCAAAGGCATGCTCAGCAAGGGACTTAGTGAAAACCTTCCTCCTGCAGAGTTGCAATTGAGGTGCTGATTAAATGCAGAACTGAAGTGCTCTGCCAGGACTGAATGGTGTCTCAATTACAGCTCAACTGGGTAAATTGCTCTAAAAACCTCCATGAGAACTGAGATGTAGGTGCAGCCATCTCCTGAAGATGATGCACTGCCTGAGATTTGTACTCAGACACTGAGTGGGAAGCCAGGCACCATCTGGTTCCTGCCCAAAGTTTTATTGGGAAGAGTAGTGCAAGTACCATTTTTTTGGCATACTGCAATCGGTGAAGACAGTCACTAGATGGGGCTGCAAGTGAGAGATGCTTGTCAGGCTGTTGTCTTGCAGCTAGATAACCTGAAACGTTGGAGTTAGACTTCTTTTGTGAGTGACTGATAAAGGTGACAAATCTTATTTGTCAAGACCAGACATACAAACAGATTAATTTTAATATTTATTTGACATGTTGAAGGCCATTTGCATCAAGGTTGTAGAATTCTGAAAATGTCTGGTTTTATATGAATTACAATTGGAGAGTAACGTGATAGTGGTTTTATGTTTGGGATGACAGTAGCTGACAGATGTGTTGCAAGAAATTTTTGTGATCCTCTAGATGAAAGGAACTACTGCAGCTCCATGCACCTTGCACTGCAAGCTACAGCAAGTTTCATCCATACAAAAGCAATGAAATACGTATTTGCCAATTTGCTATCACATTTTCTTTCAGGAACCTCCTCTGTAGGACTAGGTTCGTACATGATCATAAGTGCTATCATTTTGTGTTCTTAATAGGATCCCAGTAAAATTCCAAGCTGGCTAAAAATTAACAAAATCTACTACCCAGACTTCATTGTCCCAGATCCAAAGGTAAGTGCTGACATTAAATGACTGTTTTCCAGCCCTGATATATCAACTTACTTTTTGTAAGTGTACAGATTGTCACTGTGAGACTTCAAGCTTGGAACAGGAAATTAAGTACAACTTTTTATCTGAATCTTGCATGTGCATTTGAGGCTAAGAGCTTCATGAGGAAATCATACCTCCAGCACCTCTGGGAAACACTTGTGCATCAAATCCTTCCCAGAAGTGAACTAACTTACTTTAAATAAGCAATTAAAGCACAGTTAAAATGCATGAAGCACAATTGTAACCCAGAAGTTGCTATTGTTTTGTTTTTTGTTTTTTACTAAATTTACCAGTATGCTTTGGGCTGTGTATGTCTGACAGAAAACGTGCTATTTATAAATTGGATTATGTATTGGCTGAGGATCTCTGAGTCATTGGAAGAAAGAAAATAGAAGTTTTTCTAAACAAGGTGCCCAGAGGGTGCTTAAAGAACTCTGTTGTTTTGGGAGGGGAGTAAAACCTTTTTGGGGGGGGAAGAGGGTTGTTTTTTTTTGTTGTTGTTGTTGTTGTTTTTTTGTTTGTTTTTTTTGTTTTTTGGAAGTATTGGAACACAAATTCATGAGAGAGCGCAAGAATGTGACATGACTTTCTTCCTTAATACTGTGTTTAGAAAGCCCCAGTATGGGAGATCACAGGAGCTGAATTCTCTAAAGCAGAAGCCCACACTGCAGATGGGATCTCCATTCGTTTCCCTCGCTGCACCCGCATTCGAGATGACAAGGACTGGAAGACAGCCACCAACCTCCCGCAGCTTAAGGTGAGTTAATGTGGTGTGCTTGTCTGCAGCATGTCCACAAATAAGTTCCGGCAACAGTCTGTATTTTAAAAGACAAATTCTGATAGGACATGTCATGAAAATACCTGTTAACTAGTGTCTCCAAAGGCATGGTACATTTTCTTATTTGTTCTAGGCTCAGCCTGCTTCCTGGACTATTTTGATGTGAATCTTATATTTTCATGGGGCCTCTTGAGTCTCTTGAGCTGTTGGGTTGTGTTGTGCACTTTCAGGAAAGTTGTGCTGGCAGATAGTTGTATCAGCTCTTATAACAGCCTTCATGGTGAGGAATTTCCTTCCTGAAAGAGGTGACCTTACTCTCTGAAGTGGTTATGGTCATTCCATTTCCCATTAATTGCCTACACTGGGGGAGGCACCTGGGAAGTGACTAAGGGTAGCCTGGCCCAGTTCCATGGCAGAGGGGCCAAATGGCAGCCTGCCTGGATCCCTGCTGCAGCACCCACCCCACACGGCTCCTGTACCTCCTTTAGTGATAGGAATCGGTTGGCTTGTTGCCATCCCCAGCAGTAAGTCAGCTGTTGATGAGCTCTGTTCTCAGTCTAGTTATTGTCATTTGGGCTGTCTTCACACTGCCTACAGGGATACTGACAGCAGATGCAAGTGCTTGTTACGCCACTGAAGGAAGGAGTGATTCAGCCCATCTGCTGTCCAGCAATCTTTTTGGCTCTCTGTGCAGGTAGGGGAGAGAAAGGTAAAATACCCTCAGCCAGACTGTTGCCTGAGTGTTGGGCAATGGGTGTTGTGTGTTTTTCAGTACAGGGAGCCAGGCACTGAAGAGTTAGTCTGACTTGCTCTGTAACAGGTGGTGAAAGTATGTATGGCTTCCCTTAATGGCAAGTAGCTGGGTGGAAAGCAGAGAGTTTGAACATAGTTGACAGAAAAATGGCTACAAAGAGGTGCTGGAAGAAAAAAACATAAGCACAAACACTTCAGGGGGGTAAAAAAAAAAAGGGAAACAAGAGGATCAGATGCATTACTGCTCGTGTCCAGTATCAGATTTCACTATGGCTTAAAGGTAATGCTTTGTTTCTGGTGGGACAGGAGCTGTACCAACTCTCCAAAGAAAAGGCTGACTTCAGTGTTGTTGCTGGGGAGGAAGAAGAGTCCACGGCTGGCAGCAGTGGAGAGAATGAGGGAAATTCCAGGTCTTCCACACCACACAAGACTACTAAAACTCCCCCAAGCAAGTCACCTGCAAAAGCCAAGAAGCCAGAAGGTAAGACAGTACTCCCCAGGGAGAGGAGCCTCAGGATATATTATTTGCCTTCTGTGAGATGCTTGCGGATCCCACGGCAGCTTTTACGTGCATGTCAGGGTTAATAAGCAAAGCTGATTCGACCCCTGGTTTGGCCGGTGTTATTCATAGCATGGGCTGAATAGCCACAGCTTTGAGTTGTGCTGAGACTGGGAAAAGATGCAACAGGACTGATAGGACTGATGATGCTGTTTAAAAGGTTGGTGCTCAGGCAACTCATTCAGACAATTAAAGCTCTCTGAAATAATGCTGTAAAGAAAAGGTATCTTGACCTTTGTAGAGCCTCAGTTATAGTTAGTATCAGAATTACTTTGGTGTAATTTCTTTAGGACTGCAGTCCCTTTTAATCTTTAGATCAAGGTCCTTAACAGAATGTATAAGACTGGTCTGAACAGCAAACCTGCTGCTCCTGTTCCTGCAGATCACGTGCCTTTTGGTTAGACATTTTTGGCCAAGAAACAGTATTTAATTTTATTTGAAGTTCATACATATAACAGGACACCTGGAGGGGATTTCCAGGTATTAGACTGCAAAGACATGAAACGAATTTGCTTCACCAGTGTGCTCACTGGGGAATAACTTGTATCAAATTTATGAGCAGTCTCAGAAAGAAAGTGTGGTGACAGCAAGACAGAAAGCTGAACAACAGTGTAGTCTTTTGGTGCTGAGGGCAGGAAGGTGCCCTGGGCAATTTGCAGCAGATAAACATGTCTTACTAGCTATGGTTTAATTCACAGATTTCCCAGAAAGGGGGGGAAATTTGCCTTTTATGTTTTTCTATCCTCGTTCTTTTCTGCCTACTGTTAATATACAGACAGTATCTAAGCAAGATCACAAGACAATTTTTTGTTTTTAGGCACTAAAGCAATCACTGAATCCCCTCAAAAGCCAGAGGAGAAACGAGGAGAGAAGCGAAAAGCATCTGAGATGGATGACAATGGAAAGAAGGTAGGGACAGCTAGGAAGCAAACACGTTGGGGTGGGAAGAAGTTGAAGCTGTTTCGATTGTCTGTTCACTTTTGCCTTCCATCTGGCAAGTCTGAAATCTTTCCAAAGCAGCACCCTAAATTAAAAGGAAACGTTAAGGCAGAAATAGCAACAATGCACCCTCTTGTAGAGGAAAGCGATTTCTGCAGCTGTTTTTCCCTACCTGCAAAGTTGACACAACTGGGTTTGTTACGCTAAAGGCTCTGTTCATCACCCAACAATGTCCTGCTCTACAAAGGCAATGTGCTGTGATTGCTGAGTGGCTGCTCTAGAGTACTACATATAGAAGAGATGGGAGCTGTAAAGGGAGAGAACCATCCTTTCTAGCTCATTGTGCAGCAAATGGTGGGAGTGGATTAAGAATCACAAGAGCTGTAATTATCTGATAAGCTTGGAGTAGCTATTTGCTACTTGATGTAAACAGCAAGTCCACTCCCAGGGTTGTTAACGTTCTCCCACTTTAACTAAGAAGCATCAGCTTGTAAGGGCAAAGGCATTAAGATCATGCTTACTGGACCACATCAACATCATCAGTAAAGGCAGCATTTGCAAGGCCTGCTAATGGGATAATAATTCCCCTTTGCAAGGGAAGCACTACTCAGTTGCAGCATCCAGCTTTCAGAGGAGCTGTATGGGTGTTTAGTCTTCTGTATGATTCAACAGCAGGCCAAAGTCTAATTTATAGACATCGTTCTAATCCCAGGCCTGTCCTTGGGGACTGCAAGTGGACTTCTTCATGCCTCAAAGAACTCAGTGTAACTTCCAGACCAATCTAGTGTTTTATCAACCTTTGTTTCTCCATCCTCTTCCCCAATACACAGACACTGCTGGACATATTCACTGGTGTGAAGCTGTACCTATCGCCCTCGGTGAAGGATTTCAACAAAATCCGTCGCTACTTCATAGCCTACGATGGTGATCTTGTGCCAGAGTTTGACACAGCCTCAGCAACGCATGTTATAGGGGACATTGATGAGAATCCTGGTGCTAAGCGTGTATCTCCCAAATGGATCTGGGAATGCATCCGCAAACGGAGACTGGTAGCCCCATGCTAGCAATCTGGGGCAGCTGACTGGTCTTAACACTGCTACACTTCAGGAACTCCCTGAAGGGAACAGCTGAGAACTAGGTAGGTGGAAGAAAGGGTGAGATTCCTCTGTGGGGATGTAATGGAAATGAAATGCTCAAGTCCATCAGAGGTAATTCTCAAGATCCATAGCAGCTATATGGAATTAATTAAAACAACTCTGAGGGACACTACTGCTGAGTCCATTTTTCTGCCCATAATGTAGACCAATGCACTTAATATCTAGGTGCTGGTTTCATTTCCGTGGGTTTTTAAAGTTTGGGTATTTTTATAAATAAAGCAATAAAACTGAAATAGCTTCTCCTTTGCTGTCAGGACATCTTTTCTAAAGGTTCTCCTCTTATCAGGACAGGATACCAGACCACCAAATATTTGAAACTGTACGTTGTAGTGCCAGGATAGTTGTGCTGCATGGCTACAACTTACACAAAGGACACATCCTTCAGCTGGTCTGACTTTTATTTTTCCCCGTCTTGTAACATTCAGCACAGATCTATAATACAGTAGCAGTTTATACTTCTGCATGGGTTTCGTATTAAAAAATGAGGTACCAAATAAGCTTTCCTTACAACACTTGGTGCAACGTTATCTGATCATCCTCTTGGAGTATTTGTTTTTTAGAACAAGTTACTTGAATTTTGCTCTTCAAGTTTCAATTAATAAAATTGAGACAGGAATTCTACCATCTGGATGTCAGAATAGTTGAGACCTTCTTAACTGAAGCTGTTTAGAACTACTCTAAGTACTTGAATATTAATTATCAATAAATTAAAATCAATTTTTAAAGCCTGTTTTGCATATGATGATGTGTACTTGCTGGATAAATATGCATGAGCTCCGAAGATGTAGGCTCAGACTGCGTGTGTATGTATAGTAGATGCAAGTTGACCAGCTTATTTCCTCTCCATTGCCTTAGTTTTGAGGGTTCAGAGACAACTTTATGAATATTACAAAAGAGAAAGCAAAGATGAAGTTAGGGTTCTCAGTTATTTTTCTCCCCTTCAATATCTACGTACTTGTTTGTATCCCACTCTATAATGGTATTTAATCATAGTGTATCCCAAGCTTTTTCTGGTTAAGAATCAGAAGTAACTCTGCTTTGTCCTAGCTTGTTGGCAAGAGAAGCAGAAAACAAAGTTAACTAAATCACATTTCAAGTTTATTATAAAATTATAAAGCAAACTTCTGTACCAAAACTAGTAGGTTTAACCATTGTAGTACCAAGAGGATTTTTTTTTAATAGAGAAAAACATGCCATTTCAAGTAGCATATTAACTTTAAAATATTTAAACCATGTACAGTGTACATAAAGGACATAAATATTTCCATTTACTTTATTAGTTTAGATCATTATATTCCTTTGGATTATTAATCACTTTCTTCCAGATTTTGATTTCCCTTTAAAAACAAGTCAGTCATATCCATGAAATAGAAAGCATTTTTGCAAGGGAAAGAATGTAGTCCAAAAAAAAAAAGTTTTTCCCTTCAGAAAGCACACTTCAGACTCAGGGTGGGTATATCTTATCTTCTCATTGCTAAAATTTCAACCACTGATGTGCAACTTGATTTATCTGTTGTAGAAAATAAACCTACTCTCTACAATAAAAGTAGATCTGTCCACAGGAGAATAATCTTCCTGTTAAATACCCCCCAGTCCTGAGTTTATTGAAAAAGGACGTGAATCTTCACAGTGAATTTACTAATGAGGCTGTTCAAAGCTTTGTATGTATATTACTGTACCTCTTAAAGAGTAAATACAGTTAATGCTTACCTGCATTTTTTTTTTAAACCATGATGCATTGAACTGTATCAGTTCTCTTCTCATGCTGGAAGCTGTTAAACCTTAAGCCAAAGGTTAGAGAACAACCTGAACAGGGGAAGAGGTAAAACTCAGCATTTTCATTTAAATAAGCCTCAGCAGCTCTTATTTTTATCAAGTTTAGAGGCCACCTCAATAGTGCAGAGGTTCTGTTAACTACTGAGTGACAGACTTCTTTGTCTTAAGTGCTTAACTTCTACTTGCAAAGTAGAGACCCTCCACTCTGTGCCTGTTGAGAAGTGAGTTGCTACTCCTGTGATATTCATGTTAAATATTACAACAGTTTAATTTACTGTTAACTCATTCCCACTTACTGCAAAAGTAGAGGGCTTTGGTGATTATTTCTATAACTGCACTTCCCAGGATTCCAGAGGCTTTAAGTCAACACTTGTTTTTATGCTCTGTTGACACCCATGCAGTGTGTTTGAATGCTCAATGATCATCAGAGCATAAAGGGGAAAGTTGGATAGGAAAGAACTGCAGCAGAAGGTACTCAACTTCACACATTGCTTGAACTGAGTATGTAGTGCCACAGTGGCTGAAAAATTAAGGCATCAAGATTCTGAAACTTACACATTACCAGCCACAGGGACAGGCTACTTGCACTGAGGGAAAATAGGTTAGTTACAGTTTGCTTTAGTAAGGCTTCCAAAGAAACATGCTTTTCACGCGGATAGCTCTAATATTTTGTGATTGTCACCTGTCAGACCACAAAGTCTCTTATCCACCCTCACAAACAAAGATCACAAAATAAATTGTTCTTACTAAGCAGGCTTAATGCAAGAGAACTAAAACTGAAAAAAGGGAAACTGATTAATACACAGAAGCCTCTGCAGTTCACTTCTGCTCATTTTATTGACTCAGGGAAAATAAAGTTTGCCTCTGCTTTCTTCCAGGTCTCTTCTAAAAAGAAAGTCACCTGTACTTAAATATGATTGTGTAGCAATAGAACTCATACACTTCAGCTGTATGTTTTCCTCACAAAACCAGAAAGACATAAGCCTTAGCTTCTTAACTCCTTAATCACAGGAATTCAGTTCAATTTTAAAGCAACTACTGGCATATATTGTAAGGAAGCCTATGAATCCAACAAATCAACAGCAGGCAAACGAGATATTCCCATCCTAGTGGCACAGAAAAAAAAAAAAAAAAAAAAAAAATACAACACCAGGCAAGATAAGGCTGTATGTTTCACAGTCTCAGTCCCCTTACATTTTTCAGTAATACAGAGCCCACCTTCAAATAAAATGGTACATTTTTCCACAATCCCACTAGGCTGGAATTAAGTTCATTCTGAATACGGAAATTGGAGGCAGGCTGCCTGTCCTGCAAGCATAAGTTAAATTGAAAAAAAATGTATTCATTGAAAATTAAATTGACAGTGAATAGTATGTTGCATAAACACAACATGGGGGAAGTAGAATCGGAATTCAGTAGCAGCTGAACACATCACTTTTTGAGTCCCCAGTCTATTTTGTTTATTATTCAGGGGGAAAATCAGAAGCTTCAGTATCTAATATTTGTGGTGGAAAGACAGGCATCTGTTTATCTCCCACCAGTGGATCACGTTACTCTAGAATGTTGGTTGTTAATTATTTCTGTCTGCTGCTGGCAATAACGTCCAGGGAGTCCAGGCACTGTGGTGTAAAACGGTACAGTGGAAAGGGCACAGCCAAACATAGCTTGAGTAAGAGCAATTTTCCCCAAGCTTCATTCATCCCTCACTTCAGCTTCCAGAACAGTCCACATCCTAATCTCTGACCTAACTATTTGTCATAGTTTTGACCATTTCCCTAACAGCAGATGAGGCTTTAAGGCATCACCAGTCTTCCACTTAGGACCTAAAGACATGAACAGCCCTTACAACGTACTGCCTGCATATGGGACATTCGCTCATTCGCTTTCCACACTTGGTGCAGGTGACCAAGTGGCCGCATTCTAGCAGGACACAGTCAGCGGGTAAGTCCATGCAGATTTTGCAGAGGTTGTCCTCCGTGCCAGAGCGCCCAGCACCACCTAAGTAAACAAGAGACCACAGTTTGCATGAGACAAAGAAAGGTATGTCATTGTGCAATCTGTGAGTTGTCTTTAGCAAAGGGCTTCTAATGTACTTTGCACGCTGAAGATTTGGAAAAAGTCCCCTTTGCATCTGCATTAATGTAGGTATACCTGCTCCATCAAATGGCAAGGAGTAGAAGGCTTTAGCTTTTACACAGTACTTTCTGTATGATGAAAAGTACCACTGAGATTCTTAGCAATGACAAAACAACGCAACATTAAGAATATCACTTACCCGTTTGATCGTCAGTGTCAGAAACTGCAACATAAAAAGAAAAAGTTATTTGGTGGGAATAAGAGAAGCTGGGAAAAAAATTGCTCCAGCAGTACTATTAAGCAGAGGGTGAAAGCCTTGAAGGGAGATTACTAAACCAAAACAAACAAGGCTCCTTTTTCCTGATCCCCATGCAGAGGTTCACACATTCTGTGATTAGGACAGGTTGTTCAACGAGCAAGAAACTTTCTCTTCTACTGAGCTTACGTAACAGCTACTGCTTCACAGAGATAAGCGACTATCTAGAGTGATATCTCAATCTTTAAGACAGTCGGAATTTATGCAATGTAGCTTCCTAGAGCTACTCTTTCAGTAGCCCCTTCTGCCAGTTTCTTTGATGTTACACAAGCTCACCAATATTGTTGAACACAGCTGAGACACATGCACACACTGGGTAACTAATCAAGAAAAATATAAATTCTATCAAAAGCGTGAAATGCAACGAAAGAAGAATACAAAAATGAGGTGGTTGTCTTGAATCTTTTATCATATGTGTAGGACAAAGCTTGGCGAGATGTTTAAAAAACAGCACTGCTTTGGACAACAGCAAGAAACAAACCTCTCTCTAAAGTCAGAGCATTAAAATACACTTCTAAATGTACTTCTGTAAACAACTTGCAAATCGGGGGGGAAGAGGGAGGGGTGTTTTTTAAACTAATAATCAAGAATTGCACACTGGGACCTGAAAGTCAAGCAAGATGCATCCTCTCTGCACTTCTGGCACACCACTATCTCTTCATCAGTCAACCGTGCAGGCGCAGCAGGTGCAGGTCATGCACAGGAAGGTTCCCCTTGTGATTAAAAGGACAGAACCAAGGGACAGATAACCATAGCTGTTCAGAAGCGGAAGCCACAGTCACTGACTATACGTCTCTTCTCTACAGACCAGCTACTAGTCATTGCCTTAGCTAAGGCATTTTCTGGCTCACTTTTTGCCAGTTACCACAAGTCAAGTGATGAAAGCTCACTCTAGCTCTTGCAGTTCTGTCTGTAGCCATACATCATCTGTTCTGTGGGTGATGCAGCAACCAGCACGATCTGCCACAGCTGTACAAAGTCCTTAGTTGGATGGCACATGGTTCTCCTTTATTGCTACTATGGGGAAGTCACTCTCCACAGCTTGCATAATGCTCTCCTCTTAAACACATACAAACAGTGACAAATGGTGTACTACTTTCACTCTAATTCGAGCTTGATACAGTACCTCTACTCTCACGTGCAAGAAAAAGAAACAAGGTAAGTTCTACTCCCTTCTGCAACTGTCTGCAGAAAGGGAGAACAGGTACATGCTTGCTAAATTTCTTACCTAGATGCTGAAGGTCTTTCTCTTTGTAAAGACGAGCCACCCTCTCTAACAGCTCCCACTTTTCACAGCAGCCTTTGTAGTTGACAAAATTGCGAGCAAGAATTTCCTTCAGCTGTCGCACAGACAGTGCATTGATGTCTCCAATGCTTGTTAGATCAGAAAGAGAAGCCTTCCTCCCCAGCACCAGGTTATCTCCCGAGTGAGTAGACTGAAAGGGAACAAAGACGGAACAATTCTTGCTCTCAGCAACCACCAATGTAATTTAAGTAAGCTTTCAACACAGGAATTATCAGGAATTAGTGTTTGGACGTACACGTAACTTCAATTATTCTGTGAATCCCTCCATTTATCCATTTATCCCTCCATTTATACAAATATAAAAAATATACAAAAATCCCTCCATTTATACAAATCCTAAGATGGAAATAAATCATTCCTATAGTGTCCAAGTGACACCAGTTCTTTCTGTATGTGGAGGACAGGATGATGCTATAGAAGGGGGTTGGTTGCGTCTGCAGGTGGTCAGGCTGAACTACTGTTCAGTCACCCATCTCTGTAGTAACGATTCTGTGGTGGCAAATACAGCATAGGAAACTTGGTGTTCCTTGTTATCTGTCTAATTCCAGGTCACAAACCTGTGTCTCCTCCTCTGTCGGTGCTTCTGGTGTATTCTCAACTCCTGTCATATCAGCTTGGCTTGGAGACACATACCCAGTTGCCTAAAAGAGGGAATAAAGCTTTCACCAACAGCGTATCTCTGTCCAGAGGGAAATAAGCTTGATAGTTCAGTTCAACCGCAAACCCCACCCACTGGAATGGCAAACTGCAGCACGAGGTAAAAGCTAGGCACACTGGCAGAAGATACCTCCTGTGCAGCGCTTAAAAACAATTTTAAAATGAGTAAAACAATTTTTAAAAATGGAAGTGCAGCATCTGACCCTCTGAAGTCCCACTTAATTTAAACCCTGGTAGAGTGCTTTTACAATCAGCTCCCACATGATGTTCTTGTGAGGCTGGGTCAGCAAGAGAACAAAATCTACATGGACATAAGACAGTAGCAGGGCCCCCGACAAGGTCACGGTGCAAGTCCTGGCACTGCTGTGCAATCCTTCAGTATGAAGTGGCTGCAGCATGTGACCCCTGTGATATCACAGCCTGACTGCACACCAAGTATCAGTGCAAGACTCCTTATAAGACCCCTCCACAAAAATACTCAGAGACATCATCAAAGGTCACCTTCAGAGTAACCACACAGAAGTACCTCCTCGGCTGGGTGCTGGATTGGACAAACAGGAGACACTACGTGAAGGACCAGCAGAACCAAAGCTGGAAAAGGGGCAGTTGCTCAGAGCACTCAATAAAGTGAAAGGAACTGCAGTGTAATTCCAGCTGACTACCCTCAGCAGCTATCCTCCCCCTCTGGTTTCCCTACTGAGGAAGGAGACTGCAGCATTACCATCCTAGAGAGGTGATAACTGGTTGATATTTACAAAATTGAGGAATAAAAATGAAAGGAAATGAATAGTAGAGTGTCCTGTGAGTTGAGAAAAGAATCTGTAATATATTACAGGACAGTATGGGAAGACTACAGAACTGAATGTGCAGGTAAAAAATTGGGATGACAATATCCAGAAAACAAAAAGGCCCTTAAGCGATAATGTAAATAATAACAATAATGTAAATAATAATGTAGAATAAAAAAGGAGAAAAAAAAAAATGAACTTCTTTATTTTGCATTAGATATATTTGCTGAGGAAGCAGAAGGTACAGACACTTCCACAGCTCCAGTCCACAAGGAACTAAACATACCTATTAACTTATGTAATAGGACTGGGAGCAGATGTCAGACACTGAGTAAACTTCCCATACGAGATAGCAGAAAGACAAACAAAGCAAAATCAATAAAAACAATTCAATTCAAATGCCCTTTACAAGGTTCCTCATAACAGCATTCATCGTCAACTGAAGACTGACAACAGACTTGGGGTTTTGTTTTCTATTGATCTGGGTGCAGGAGGTACCAAAAACTTTGCCCAAATCCCAGTAGGCTTTCCCAGCAGTTTCAGTTGCAGGATTGCTTTAAACTGTGCTCGCTGTCTCGCACATGAATTCAAAAGTAACAACAACTAATACCTACGTACAGTTGTCAACATCAACACACAAAGATCTGTGCACCAACACAGACATCGCATGCCAAAGGAACCATTAGTGACAGGAAGTAGCTAGTGGCAAAAAAAACATATGTCTCAAAGGACTTCAAAATCTTGCTGTTCCCAGAGTGAGTGCTCACTATACCACTATACTTAGCCCTGCCCACCAAATTAAATGCCGCTAGTGCAGAAATTCCACAGAAGCAGCACATTCCACTTCAGTGCAGCAGCATGGCAGTGTAAAACAACTCTAATTATTCTGTAAAAAAAAAACAAAAACGAACTCCTCACTCCAAGTTTATTAATATAAAAAAAACACCACAACTGAGAAAGACATGTATAAAATGCAATTGAAGCATTTTGTCAGCTGCTCTAAACAGAAGCCCTCTTGCTTTTTAAGCACGCATCCATAGTGTTAAACTTGTATGGCACGTTACCTACTTGGAAACCTCATGCAGCATCTTAGTAGTTAATCCAAAAATAGAGATGGACAAGTGTGCGAAAGATGCTTCTGGTTAAAGACCGTACCTGTTGATGTTCCTGAGCTCGTGAACTTGAGATGGAATCTGCAGACGCTGGAGACGCATCATGTGAGGTAGATGATGTCGTGCTGGTTGACGGGTGAGTCACAAAGTCTTGCTGTCCAGAGGCACTAGTATTAAATGGGCTTGTTCTTATTTGATCTTCCTGGTTAATTACTGGATGCTGGCTAAGAATCAGAAATACCAGGTCCTCCTTTTCACGACACAACTCTGTGGAAATCTCATGGAGTGCCAAATAGTCTCGCAGTTCCTTCACCTTCATCTTTATCAGCTCTTCCCGCTGAAAACCTGTGGCTCGGAAACGCTGGCAGAGGTGGCAGAGGAGGGGACCATCTTCAGTCTGGTTTGAGCAGGACGTACAAAAATGTTTCTTACAGTCCACGCAGATATGCTGGGGAAGAGAAGGGAACAGAATTAAACTGGAGCATGATGAGACAGCAGGGCACAGCAGCCACAGGCAGCGCTCCCACGGCACCTGGAAGCCAAGGTAAGCCATGATCCCTATTAGGGCATAATCAAAACCTTCTAATTTACAAAAAAGAGCCAAGTATGTACACACGCTCCTAGGTAAGGTAAAGGACTGACCCTAGGAGCAGGCCACTAGATTCCTCACAGATGTTAGAGAAGCACTACGTACACTAGAGAGCTACCCAGAATGAAATATATCCGGAAACAATTCCCTCAAGTGACAGGAGATTTCTGCCCCACAGTCTGGACCCGTTCACCCAGTTTAAGCCACAGATGAAACCAAGAGAGATTTAGGAGGCAGCAGACTGCAGAGTGCATCACAGCCAGCTGTACGTTGCTTCATAAAACAGCAAAGCACTGCTCTGTGCAGTCAGAAAGTTCCAGCATCAAAGGGAACCACTTACAAACATTTCTTTTTTGCTTCTTATATGCTACAAGCAACCCCCCCCTTTTTTTCCTCTCCAGATTGCTGCAGTCACTAAATGAATCTTCTTTTCACCATAAGAGCAACTGCACGACAAACAGGAAAAAAAATTAGCATTTATTCATCAAAACCAACTACTTGATTTTAAAAATAACATGAACACTGTGTGGCGATGAGGTACTAGACAGAAAGTGTTGGAAGTTTTGGAAATATTAGGCCCCAGATGTTTTAAAACTTTTCAGATCAAGTTCCGTTATTTAATGTTTGTATTTTATTCTGTTCTGATATCACTCAGGGCTCGATTTTCAGAAGTTCCAAGCACTCACAGTCCATGTTGACTTCTGCAGAAAGTGTTCAACACTTGGGGAAGTCAAATCCTGCACTTTCCAATAGGAAGAGCAGCACAGCAGCCACATTACGCACCCTTAAAAAAGTCCTGAGGGGAAAAAAAAAGAACTGGATTATTTCAGTGCTGGTTAAGGAATGCTAACTCACAGTCTCAGAGACCAGCAGCCCTATGAAACGGAGCTCAACAGGCAGCACCTACAGATGGCATTTCCTTTCTTGTCCTGACAGGGCACATCATTTCTACCCTGAAACTGTCACCTCTGGAATGAGCCAAGTAGGCTCGCGTTTTCTTTCCTTTGAGATTCCTCGTTCTGAAAGGGTTTGTGTGTATGTTTGCTTGTCCCAGCAGGAGCTGGAGCAAAATCAAAAAGGCTTCAGAAAGACCAGTCAGCAACAGTCACCTTGTATCACTGGAGTTTTAGGCTGTGGTTAGATATTTATGATTTATACCCTTCTACATCTGCTTGGGGGAGAGAAAGAGTTTTCCCTGTTTGATTTATGAGTCACCATAAATTTGCCTAGTTATCCTAACATCCCAATCTTTCAGAGCTGTGTGAGGAAAAATACCCGTGAAGACTTGGAGAAGCAACAAATACGAACTCATAGACAAAAAAAGCTTCATGAATTGCTCCTGGTGATTAAAGAACATTTCTAATTTCACAGTTCAAAGAAAGTAGATGTTTCTCATGTTTTAAAGGTGTAATACACTACTTGCTTACATAAGTTCCTTTTGACCCCTTTATAGCCTGGCAGCCCCCTTGCCCACACCACCCATACAATTATAACCACCAGACTCCTCATTTAGCCCCTGTGATAGACTTAAATTGACAGTTAGTGGGGAAGGTCCCAGCTTCCTGCCTAAGCACATTAAGACATGAACATTTTTACCACAGAGAGAATCTCATGCGGACTTGAAACCTCATCTCAAAATTGCTGTTTATTTGGGGGCACGCCACGTAGAAGTGCCTTTCCTGTCTTGCTCTGTTGCCGATGGAAGTCAATCTCCATATACTTTTGAAAAGTTTTCCATAACTTGGCCATTATTGAAAGAAGCACTGGTGACTTCTTTGACCCCAAGACCGTAGGAACAATTCATTAATTTGAAAAGTTTTGGGGCAGGCACATCTCGCTGGCACATCTCGCTGGCACGTGCCTGGAGTGGGGACACAAACACTCCACAAAGGCAGATTAATGGAAAATAACCACATGAACACCACTTTCCTTCTGTCAATTGCCATCCTGTCTCCTGACAGGAGAGCAACCAGAAAAACTGAGAAAAAAAAACATATACATATGTGTGTGTATATATTCTGCTTTACTCTGGCTGTAGGGTAGCCTTCCCTGAGCTCTGCAGACTGCCACTTCGGCTCCCAAGGGAACTGTATGGCCAAGGACCTCCTAACCCAGAAAACGCCTACTTGAGTGCTTCTGTGTTCAGATATCACATGAGCGAGCACAGCACAAGGGCTGCATTATCCAGCGTACTTTTTGCAAGCCATTAACAGCAATAACACAAGTTTGCTTTAGTTATCAAATGATACACTCGAGAAGTCAAAATAAAAGCAGGCTGATAAGTCTCTGACTTATCGGCTCGCCACTAGGATTCATCTTCATTCCCAGCCTGTATCAAAGTGTCAGGTATTTGAACACACACACAAGCTGCTTGCTGCACCTTAGTATTAAGCAGCTTTTACAGCTTTTGATACATTTGTTGAGCTCTGAAAAGGCAGTGACTGAAGACCACGTTCTTTTCAGAACGATGCATTTCAGACGTGGCAGTAAATTAAAGCCTGTTACTAAAAGGTCAGACCACGTCTGAACACTGCTTACTATTTCTAACTGGTAGCACAATCACAGGGTGGTCAAGCAGAAGCAAAATACTTTAAATCAGAAGTCTGTCCTGAACGTAAGCTGCTGCGGGTGGTGTGCTCTGACAGCTACTCTCCCTGAGATACCAGGATGGGGCTTTGATACACTTGGCTCTTCTCCGTATGCAGGATAAAAGGAAGAAATGCCAATATTCAAGCTTTCAGCACAGCTAGTGTTTTTTTTTTTTTTTTTTCCCCCCCTCAGATCTTACACTCCAGCTTGCCAGGAGCTTTTTCTGGAAGTATGCAAAGAAAAGCATCTTCCTGAAATGTCAGCCAATTTAAGCCACTGAAATCAGAAAACAGGGAAGGAACAACAATCTGACATATCCCCCAGAAACGCCTGCCATAGCTTTCCATTGGTGGAGAAGGAAATTAAGAATGCTTGTTTCAAATTTAAAAGATTGTGGGGATTTTGCTGCAGAACACCAAGATCAAAGAAGTCAGCTAAGTACGAAAAACAAAAACAAAACAAAAAATTGAGATTATTTTTGCTTCCAAAATTAAGCTTTACATCTTTTAAAGATGCTCCAACAGTTACTTAAAAGCATTTTACAAGTCCATGCTCATTCATATGTTCCTTACCCCAGTCCTTTTAGTTGGTGCCATGTTATATGAAAATTAAAAATACAATTATGATGAAAATTCAAGAACTTAAAATACAATCTTTCTGCCTTTGTGTTTGAAGGCAAATTAAGTTATCCATACGGTCTGCAATGTGGAAAGAATTTGTTTTAATCCACTATATTTCAATATAAACATCAGCTGGAGTTTAGAGTTCAAAGGTACTGCCTCTCCTGGGACAAAACACAGTTTTCTGGGGTCTTGTTGCATCAAAGTAAGATTTCCTGCCTTTCTCCATCCACATCAACAGAATTAAAGAATTAACATGGCTTACAAACATGTCAGTTTTTCTATAACTGATGTATGCAGTTCTTTACATCAAATCCCCCTCTGGAGGCCAAGGGCTGATGGCTGAGCTCTAGCAGACCTTCCTGCAGCTGTTTAAGCTTTACCACCTGTAGCCACCCAGCTCCTGTCAGTCCCAGGGACTGCAGTGGTTGCGGTGGCAGAAGAAAGGTGGCCTGTGAGTTAGGAACCCCCCTTCACAATACAGAACATAAGCCTCAAACTCATCTTCATTGATAGTCTGCACTGAATGGGAGCAGCTGAGACAGAAGCACGCATTGTACTCCGCTGTCCCAGTTACGCAGCCAGCCAGCTCCAGCAGGAAAACAGGGAAATCTGCTGGGGGCAGAAACATCTTACACTGCTGCAGCAGATCCTCTACAACTTGCACACCGGAGCTGTACCTAGCCCCCATCAGTTTCTGAGTTCTCAGATACCTGGACAGGCATCAATAACTCATACACAAGACACTGCTTTGAAAGCAGCTTACACTGGAACGTGCATTTTAGAAGATAACAGGGGAAAATAGGCCTAGCGCTGGGTATAGTGTAACTCACACATACCTTCATGATTTATTTACATTTCAGAGCAGAATCACTTCTGCATACTAGCAAGTAGTGGATGCAGGAGTTAACATTGGATTCAGAATAATTCTTTTTGCAAGTATTTGCAAAGACTCTGCAGTGTAAAGACAATACTATGCACAATCACACGCAGTGATTGTACCATTTATTCCCAGCTGACCCGGAATCTGCCTGCTGTCAAAAGACATCTAAGCATATTTACATACCCAAACCTACACTAAGGGGAGTAACACCTCAATACATATTACCAAAATTCCAATTTGTAAGGATTTCTGGAGCAGTAACTCTTCTCAGTGCAAAAGTAAACATCCCTGTTGTTCAATGAGTAGAAAGCAACAGCTCTACCAAGACTTACCCTTTCTCAGCAAAAATACCTCAAAAAATATCTCCAAGATATTTGCCAACAGGCATAAATATATCAGACACTTCTTAAGCCATGGAGTTTGGACTCTGAACAGCTTTCCTCACAAGATTTTAAAAGCAGCATTATAGGAACCACCACGCCTAAATAATGTCCCAGGCAGGGTTTACTGTCTAATTGAAGATCTCACAGCAGCAATTATTTTGGCATCTATATGCTTGCAAGTGAAGTCTATAGACAAGATAAAATGGATTTGTTTTCCGGTTGGCTTGTTATTTGTTTTGGCACCAAGCTTCAGCAATTCAACACGCCCTCAATAAACTTGTATGGCTTTTTAGTTTGCAAGAGATAAGTAGATCTTCCTTTCCTGGAAGCACAGATAGACTACTAAACTTCTTACCACGACTTTTTGTTAAAGAGCATTAGACATTTTAAAATAACAAATGAAAAAAATAATGTTCAAGTTAATGCTCCTTTAAATGGTTATAAGCAGTTCAGCCACCTTCTTTTAGCATCTGGGAGAGCCAAGTCTAAGGCTAACTACCACATCTCTAATCATCTTTAACTGCGCCTGCTAATTGCGAAAGAATGACTAAGGGATACAGAAGCAAAGGCAAGCTGTCTTACTCCATATGGTATCCTCAAATCAGATGCCTCTAACGTGCACCCCTTTCTCTTCAAATCAGCTCTTGGTAATTAAGCAGACATCAGGCAGCACGCTGCGAAGTGAGCAGTCAGTGGCACCAGGGCAGATGTTCACAACTCACCTTTCTGGAGGAATTGTCGAAGTGTGCCCCACACGCTTTACAGCTCTCCTCAGAAGCAGTGGGAGAGGGGTAGGAGCTGTACCCAGGGTTGGAGTAGGCCTGGGCTCTGGCTCCCTGCTCTGGCTGCGACTGCATCTCTTCAGCTGAGCCATCCAGGCAAAACCAGTTACAACAGCCTGCCCACATAGTAACTGGAAAGGGAAAAAAATATACATTAGACATGGCACAAGGAGCAACCTGTCAGGTAAAGCAAGGACAAATCATACAACGCACATTTAAATTTCCCACCATCAATTCACTTTCTGGCAGCGTTTGTAAGCTTTGAGCTCTCCTTTAAATTAAATGTGCACACACAAAAACCATGCATCCAGTCGTATGTGTTTGATGAGAAAGGCCAAAGTTCGGGACTGCTGTTAGTGGAATTTCTTAAGTGTCAAGAGATCCCAGTGATAAGATAAAATTTATGTTCCAGTTGGCTGAAACTCTATGATTAGTTTGCTGTAACAGTCTGTCTCTACTCCATGTAAGCATAACACACTTTCTTTCTTTGTGTATCAGGAAAAGATAACAAGCTTGCTTTTTATTTAAGTAATACATAAAAGACGTAATTAACACCTAGATTGCAGACGAATATTCTTCAACTGCATTCTTAAACCCTCCACAAATTTACAGGTACAAACCTAAGAGGACAAGGAGAGAGGAGCCACTGATCTCACATTGCCAGTTCTCAATCAAATCTGCAGCATTTAAACACTAAATCATCACGCAGCAAGTAATGTTAGTCATTCAAGAGAATTCAGATACTAGCTCCCACTAAGTAACTTGGGAAAACAATTGCATATGAGACACATAATCGCTTGTTTATTTTCTTGTGAGCCAAACAGTGACGTATACACACGTAACCTAAAATCCCAGCAGCCCAGCACAAAATGCAGTCTTGTATTCTAAGACCACCCATGCAGAAGTATTCCAGAAACACACTGCTATAAACTGGCTTTGGGGAGTTTACAAAGAAACCTGAATTCATCTGGGCATTCAGTTTCTAGAGCACACACCACGTGTCATCACTTAATGGTAAACAGAATACAAATTGCCTCCTCTGCATTTCTGCATTCACGCTGTAGCTCCTGGACTGTGTTTCTTTTATGTCTTAACAATCAGGTCCATCACTGGCAGCGTTCGGCAACTGCTCAGTTTTATAATCTGGAAAAAAAAACATCTCCCAGCTATGCAGCCAATTCATTTATTTCACCACAGTAATTTTTGCCACTGTAAAAACCCAGATTCCCACAGGAAGGGGACTGGTATGAGCCTTAAGGGTTATTTGGTACAACAAACTGGGGGTTGGTTTGTTCTGAAGCTGTGTTGTGTCTTTGGGGCTGATGTACTTGAATCGGAAAGCTTCTGCAGTTTGGTGCAGCTCCAGTATCTGTAGTTTTAGTGGTATCTTCACTCCTTTTGAAGTCTGAACGTGGCTTGTCAAAGTGGCCGCTGTCACCGCAGTGGACGCGCGCCTTTCAGGATTCACAATGGTGAGCTTACCGACGGGTTTACCCTGGCAGCTCAGCAGATTGCAGTGTTTGTGTGAAGAGCTGCGGATTCGTGACTGACAAACAATTTGTGGAGTAACCGATGTTCACAGTGCTGAGATCTCTGCTAGCAGGATAGTAACAGAAAGGAGCACCAGGCGGCTGATAGAAGGACAGGGTGACCAAGAGCATGGCACAGACACAGGGCACGGGACTATTATTACAGATATTTGGGATATTAAAATTTTTAAAAGCTGATGCTACTGAACCCCGAAAATCACACAGTGTGATCCTATCAGTGCGTGTTGACAGAAAGTGTTGTAGGTGCCTGGACCACCCTCCTCCCACGTCACTTGGAGCCACCCTCAGACACAACAAGCAGGCTACTGTGCTTGCCCAGCGGCTCCAGAGAGCAAACCACCTCAGCAGGAGCACGCACGTCCCGCACAGAAAGCACACGGGATGGTCACAGCAAAACAGTGAGGGCCTTCAGGCCCCCGGCTACTTGGATTCGTGTTGCATCTCTGCGTACAAAACTCGGTGTCAGAAGATGAGCTTGAATGCAGTTGGTATTTATAACCATAAACAAGAACCGAGGGAAAAGCAGAGCGAGTTCTCACCGACACACAGGGAGCTGAGGTCTGCACACGGCAGCGGTACAGCTCCAGTGTCTCAGCCTAACATTTGGTTTCACATGCCAGGGTTGTCATCCTGTGTAAGCAAAGGTAATTATCCCTTGATAAATACACAGGGAGATGTTCCACGAACAGAAATAACACATCATCCACTTGCATTAGCGCTGCACTGCAATCAAAACACATACTTCACATATCATACAGGAAAAAACAGTTACTCTTTCTTTCTGCACACTCATTTTCAAGCAGTCAGTCCTTCTCACACATTAACAGATCCTATATATTTAGGAAACACTGAGTTTGTATTTTAAACTATGCTGTTTGGAGGTTTCTTCCTAGGAATTGCAAATCTAAACAACACGAGAGACTTCTGCACAGTGAAACTTGTATTCACAGGCTCTGCAGCAGGGGAAAACTGCGTCCATCGTAAGCTCTCTTCTCTTCCTGCTCCAAAGACCCCTGCAAATCAAAGGCCACCCACGACAGTGGAATATACAAATGCTACTGTCTGCCCTCAAAAACTTTGTTCTCCTAAAGAGCCAGTCCAGTAATTCACTCCGGAACACTGTAACACATCAAACTTCGTGAAGAAAAACACAAGGGAGTGCACAAACAGGGATAAAATAAGACAGAACTCCACATTCAGCCAAAATTGTAGATTTGTGCTATTGCTAGGAAATGAAAAGACTGACAAAAGGCTCAGATGTTGTTTCAGAAGAACCTTAATCCTGCTCATCTGTGCGAGTATGAATGCAAACATCCACAAGCAGCCAGCTACAGCCAGGCCTGCCCTCCGGTCTGCACAGCTTTTCCCAAATGCACCTCCTGTCTTTAAGAGGAAGGAGCACACGGAGGTACAACAGCCACATTACCGCAGCCTGTAATAGCGTATGTCAGGTTTTAATTATTTCAGAACCTTGGTGTGTAAGTTTAGGCTTGTCAGCAAGCAGGATTTACATTGACAGAGGTGCCTCACTGAAACTTCATGCTGCCATTTGCTAGGTGCACGGAAACGAACAGCTTGGAGTTTTTGGGAGGCTGGAGAGTTCCTCTTGAACACACACTTGCCCTGTGAGCAGGCACCCCACACCTCCGTGCTGTCACCAGCCCTTGGACAAGGCTTCTGCAGGCACACGGTGCCATACCAGCCAGCCAGCAGCCTGTCCTCCTGCCCCAGCCCAGCCCGACAGCTCCACAGGCAAGAGAAGGAGCTCACAAACCTCCGCCCGTGCAGCTGCCTTCATGCTCTGCATCTCAGGAGTCCACACCAGCCCACATCATTTCCTAGATACTTGCTACTAGTTTCACATTCCCACGGGCCCACGGTGGCTGAAAAGCAATAATTAAGCTGCTAATGGCTGGAAAGGCAGCAGCTGCTCCATGGGAACTTCAAACTGCCACCAGTTGGGTGAAGCTTTGCTAACCAGTGGCTGCACTGCCAAGCAGACTGGACTGAGATTGAAGGTACTACAATTTCTGTGTCTGCCTACAGCTGAAGGAAGATGACAGAAAGCAGAGGTAAGGCTCAGCACCTGCTTCAAAAAGGGGTTTTCCTTTGCTCTGCACAGCACCACTTGCAGACCTGAGGAGGAGGACTGGGAGCAGCAGCTGTACTTCAGGGTGAGATTTCAAGCTAGCAATTTCTTAGATTGCTCTACAATGTTTTCTATAGCCTAATTACTCCCTTATCTATCTCATTACCCATTCGAAGGCACATGGTCAGCACCACCCAGAAGCTGATGATTTCTGTAAGCAGTGCTTTGGAAGGACAGGTTTGTGGTGCAGCTGTGGCAGTTCGAGTACTGTACCTAGCAAGCACTGCTCCACGTAAAGCCCGTCAAACCTCTGCAGACAAGCGGCTGTTTTCCATGCAGGGAGCACCCCAGCTGCAACAAACAACTGCCCTGCCACATTTACCAGCAAAAAACGCTGCTGCTTTGTTGTGCTTGGCACACCCCTCCAGTAACCTGACCAATATTAGCACATCCATGTGGCAATGCCTACAACACCGCAGTCTTCTGGAGTTCTCAAGCAATTTCTTGAATAGAAGAGGTCGACTTGCTGGCGTGAGTAACACCACAGGCATTACTGATAGCAGCAGGCATCGTTATTCTTGGACATCCTGCTCACACTGACTGACGGGAGAAAATAAATGTTTTAGCTACACAGCTGCAGGATGAGAGCAGATCATGCTTTAGGGAAACTGAAGCTGTGTTGCAGGCAATCACCAGAGAACTCCTGGTGGCCACGCAGACCTGCCCTGCACCCTAAGCGCGTGTTGCGCTCGGAGTGCCTGCAATAGCAGGGGCTGGAGGTGCAAGATCAAAGACAGCCTAACCTGGCCATGCAAACACATCCACCCACCTGCAATTATCACTCTGGGCGTGTTCCTGGCAGGGTGGGGGTGCTCTTCTACCTTCTTTCTTGAGTTCCTTTAATGAAAAGCCAGAAGGCATCCAGTAAATCGCGGATGAGGCAGGGAGTTGCTTGCCACACTACCACGCTCCGATGGATTGCTTGGATTGCTTTTTTTCCCCCCCCTCAAATATGAAGTTGTGAATGCTGAGACTCTTTTCACTGATTTTAAACAGCAGGCTGAAATTCATTTCACCAGCAGTTCATTAACATCTTCTGTGCATCTCCATGGGTTTCGTATAAATCTGAGAGCGTTATTCCATTCCAGAGGCAGCATCACTGATGTCAGAAGCTTTCCTCACATCCCCTGTTGAAGATAGCATTCATAATGCATTCCTGGGATTTTATGCTTTCCATATTCATTAAAAAAAAAAAAAAAAAAAAAAAAGCAAGCATTTGAACTCAGACTCTCACGATACCTCTTACTGCAGAGGCAATATTAATGCCATAACCCTTCTGGCTGGAATATCAGAGACTACTGTCTACACACAGCATTTATTACACATGCTTTGTGGATTTCTATCAAAGGGTAGGCTTTGTCTGTATAGGAGACCTTAGGTTGATGTTTGAACAGGAACATAAAGGGAATTTTTATAAGAGTGCAAACAGTAAGAGACCAGAGCAAGCAAAACCAACATTTCTCAGTATCTTTGAGCTTTTGGCTCAACAGAATAAAGTTGTCCATGAGTGTGCTTGGCTGCTCAGGAATTTGGGAGCTGAAATACAATAGCACAAACAAGACACTTGAGTTAAGAGATCAAAAGGAACTGCGCTCCCACGAGCAGCAGATTTTGCTCCCACATGAGCAGAGGCCGCAGCACCAAGTCCTCCTCCTCCTCCTCCCCGGAGTCCTTCAGCCGCTGGAGCACCAAGGCCAACGACCCTTGAGGCTACTGCAGATACAGAAGGATGCCAAAAAGGGAGGGAGATGCACAATAAAACAGCAGCCTTGCCAGGTCATGCTTTCCAACAATCACACTTGCTCGTTAGCTCCATCAGCTGCCCTCACACCTCCTGCTTTAGTGGCTCAGCTCGGCACACCGAGCTTCTCTTCTATCAGCTCCAAGCTCCCCGGTCCATCTCGTGCATCACTCAGAGGCCACCCTCCTTGACTTTCTTACTCCCTGCCAGCAGCGCCCCGTGCTCCTGAACTGCCTTCTCCCACCTCTCAGAGGTTTCCATGAGATCACCGCAGGGTCTCAGCCTCCTTTTTCCCCCTTCCCCTCACTCTTTGCCACGTAGCAGCCAACTGCCGAGCCGCACAATCCACTGAGGTCTGTGCTTCAAGTACAGGCACTGGACAAAAACACACATCTGACCTGCTCTCCACTGCGCAGCATCCACAGCAACGCCACACTCACTGGTAAGGCATCGCTTCCAGTGGGACAGAAGACAACTGGGATTAATTTTATTCAAAAAACAAACAAACAAACAAAAAAAACACTACTACCCACTATTTCCAGGGCCTTAAAGATCACTGAAGACTGCTCAGGAAGCCAGAACAAAGCAGTGTGACTTCAAAATACTCATGTCCTGCCACAGCACTTTTAGAATTTTTATTTTTATGTTACTATTCCATGCAGTAATCCCTGCAAAATTCACCAGATGCCACTTTCATGAATGCTGTTTTGCAATGACTTAAGTGTTTAATGAATTAACCATATTTTTTTGCCCAATTAATAGCACTGTATGGTTGTTCATTGCTGTAATTCCTCATTTTTTAATAAAAGTAAACCTCCACTGATAAGGAATGCCTTGCTAAAATTAGTTCCACTAATAACCTGCCACTTAAAAGCTGAAATCACTGCTTCCCTCATCACAAATTAGTGTTTACTTGATAACAAGGCTATAATCTGCTCAAATGACATTTATTCATTAAGTTTTATTTTAATCAGTCTGTGTCACAGGCACACAGACCTGAATTATGGTAAATGGAAGAAGCCACGTGTTGGGGCTGGGGGAAAACTCAGCAAACAGGATATTTGCAAGAGGCACAAGGCAAGGAGGCAGGCTGTCAGTACATTTGCAGAGCTGGTGTCTTAACTAGCACGAAGAAGAAATTGAAGATTGGGCACCAGCTAGCAGGAAGCAAGGAAATCCAGTTCATTGTATGTAACAACTGGTTTAAGCACCTTAGGTTTTTACCTAGGGAAAGGAAAAATGCATTTAGGAGCAAAGATAGGAGTCCACATCGGGTCCAGGATGACAACACGCACATCTTGCAGAAATACACGAGCACACATCAGAGCTGTACCACAGCTAGAAACGGGAGGGTTTGAGGGCAGAGAGACTGAAATGTTCTGGAGGGACTAGGTGTCATCTCTAGGCACTTAAGCATGCAACACCGACAATCTTTATGAAGACAAATACACGACAGCTCACCAGTCTGAGTGGCGACTTTGATGTCCGTCTCAGAAACTGTCCAGCTACACGGAGGATGAGGCATTCGGCTCAATCCGTGATGAGCTTAGTCAGAACCAAGCATCCCAGTTATTTTCTGTGGTGTCTCAGCGAGGCGTTGGAGCACCGGGGAGCGCAGCACGCCTGCCGTGAGGGCCAGCAGCTGCCCCTGAGCAGCCCTGGCACACTCGCATGCCCTGGCCACCACCGGCTGATAGAGCTGCCTAGACCTTCCCCATCAGGTGCATTACCACAGGGCTGGAAGCTCAGCTTGTAGACTCCAGTAAACCATCTTCAGGCCCTCCTTAACGCAGCCACGATGCCTTCCAAAGCCTCCAGGTAGGCAGCAGAGGCACGGAGCATCCCAACGTGCCCAGCCAGGTGACGGAGAGCAGCACACAGCCGCGTCCGACAGCGCGTTTGTGAGGTGCACTGCTTCCCCGAGCCCAAAGGACGGGAATTTGGCCACACACCAGCATTTTAATCAAGGAAGTGACATCCGTTTACCACAGAGCAGAAAGTAAACAGCGCAGCCCGTTGGGGCAGGGCGCAGAGCAGCACAGGAAAAAGCTGGAGCTGCACAGACACAACCCCACACAGCTCTGCTGAAACGCTATCGCCTTAAATCATTGCAGATTCCACAAGAAGTGAAAATACCAAAGCAATTTCCTAGTTATATTGTACAAAGGAAACCATCACGCAGACAAAGATCCCTTTATACTGCTATAACCTGTTTTACAGTGGAGTTAAGTCCTCTGCAACGTAAGCCTTTGGAAAACGTGCTTAAAGAGAGGAAGATTAAGAATCAGAGACCTCAAATACATTAAAAAACACAGCGGGTAATCCAAGAACATTTTACAGCTCTCTCAGTGTTTATCAGCATTCAGTGTTACTTTGCAAGCATACTGTGTGCCAAGCTTGCTGATGCTGTGTGTGTATCAGCGCACACACCTATGGCCATCAGCAAATCCCCCCGTGCTGTTATGAGCGCACAGGATCTGCGCTTCAACAGCTCTTTGAAACCAGAGACCCGTCATTTTCATTTGGAAACTGAAAAAATGCTTTTAGAAAGCTGTGCTATTTATACAGCATTGCAGAATAAGCCAATACCAAAGTCACAAAAAGGAAACCATCACTTGACTCCCAGGCTCTGCACCTGAATTGCAAACAGCACTCACCCGTTTTCTTCCTTCTCAGAAGCATAAATGATGTCAAATGGTTTTTCCCAGCAAGAGAACCTTGGAAATCCTGTTTTCTTTTAAAGGGAACTGGGTACCTGGGGGGTGTATTATTGCAATGTAAACTGTTTATTTTGACCTAAAGTTGCACTGCATATTTTGAAAAAATATTTAGATTAAAAGTTCTTCTTGCTATTACACATAATTAGGTTTCAAGACATCTGCCAAAATGGAAATTCAGCAACAGCTTGCTTTTTCCCTTGCAAAAAGTCGGTGACGTTCTTTCAGCAAGCTAACAAACAAAACAACAAAAAACCCTAGCGATTAATGAAATCACATTACTGACTAGTTTTGGACAAGTATTTGTCTTACCCAGTTTACCTTAATTACTTAGTCCCATACCTCTTCCCCAGTAATTTTTTGTAACCTCAGATCGACCATCTCCCTTCCACTACCTTGCTATCCTGAAAAACAGCAACAAGAAATCTGGTGCATACTTTCACCCTAGCAGGACACACTCATCACCAAACCAGAATTCAGTCAGCTGTACTAAATAAAGTCAGAAAAATAAGAAAAAACTCTGGAGAAGTTCAATTCTGAAGCACTGCATTTTGTTACCACACCTGCCTAGCATCCTGCATGTGTGAACCTCTCTCTCCATCACACATAAAAGTGACTGCAAAAACAGAAGCTCTCTGTCAAAAGCTCTGCAATCACAACAGCCCAGGAATCCGAGATCGTTGTGTACCACTTCAATCTGTACTTTTCATTATGGGAAAAAGATTGATCCTGGCTCGTATTCTGAAGTTTTTTCTCTTTTCATTCACATCATCACAAGTCTTTTCCTGGATTTAGTTTCAGCCAGCTATCTTTTTTTCAAGCAGTTGAGTAGCTGCTAAAATAATTGCAATATATAGCAATGAATTGCTAGATGAAAACCTGATGACTTAAATAACTGCACGGCTTCCCTAGCCAGCTGTATTCAAGGGAAGTTGTTCCATCCCCAAACCCACCTGGACTACCTCTGTGGCAGTCGTGTGGCAATAGTTGGGGCAGGCTAGCTGGGTGTGTGCCCACCTGAAAGCCAGAAATGGTCCCCAGAGACACAATGTAATCAATTCAGGGAATCCTCCTGCTGCTACCACCACAAACCCCTTACCTCCTTTGAAAATTCTACAGTTCCTGTAATAAAAATCACTCAAACTGCGTTTCTGCTGCAGAACACTGCTGTGAGCTGAGTGACTCCAACATTCAGATATTACAAACAACCAACAGCAGCTCCCCGATTTAAGCCAGTACTGCAGAGGAACAGTTTCAAGTCACCTCTGCTTTCAAGAAGGAAAAAGCTAATCTGTGCTGAAGGGCTTTAAGGATGCTCGTCTGAGCAGGGGGATCACAGGGAGCTGGATGAAAATGGGAAGCTCTCTCTCCAGCTCAATAAGTTACGTGTTCATCAACAGCTAATTGCTGGAACTAAGCACATCTGTACAGTGGCAGCTGAGCAGAGAAGGAGGCATTATCCAGCCACTGCTCCTCCGGCTCCTAGAAGCAGGATAGGAGCACAGACCATAAGATGCATCTCGCCACAAATTGCAGTGATGTGTACACAAACTCCCTGTCCCACCTCGTGTATCAGGCCTAAGGTTTTGGAGAGATGGAGTACTCTGGAGCGGCTGTTCCCAAAACAGAAGTCGTTACAAGTGCAATCTCAAGCCTTGCAGTGCTATTCATGCAACAGCTGAGCTTGTGTTGGAGGTGGTGCTGTCTCAGCACTCAGAATTGCATCAAAAGTGTCTGAAATTGGGATTGCAATTGGCACTAATGCTCTGTAGGCTCTGTGCTGTCACTGTTTCAGACACCAAGGGTCAAGAGCGTTTAATGATGAGCTAGAGTGCCAGTTGGAAAGCCCCTAAATTACTTTTCATGGCAAGCTTGAGATTTATTATTTAAATAGCACACTTCTAAGTCTTTTTTTAGAATCAGAAGATAGCCTCAAAACTCCTCGCACACAAAGCCTTCTCTCCCACTGCCTCTTTTTCACAAACTGGTAGTAGAAAATGAACATAAAACCCAAGGAATTCATACATGTGGGGGAAAACACATTCAGGTGGATGATTCTGCAGTAAAATAGCTTGCAACAAAGATCTGTGCAGACTGGTAGGCAACCTCTAACCCGTTTAACTGTAGCCAGAAAAAAAAGACCACTTACTTGGCGAGGCCGAAGAAGATCTGAATGCATGTAATTTAGGCACATCATAACAAGTACCAACACTGCAAACTCATTTCTTAGCTATGCTTATTCCAAATTAACCTGAATTCAAATCCAGGCTAGGTGCTGAAATCGAGAAAAAAAAATGCAACTGCAAATTATGTCCTGCAATAGACGAGGACAAAGACCAGCAGGCACATCACAGCTGATATAGCATGAAAGCTCAGTTCTCCTCGAGCTCTGGAGTACCTCTAGGTTTGTCAGCAGTTAAAGAAAGGCGGGTCCAGGATACTGAGCCCTGCGAACCTGAGTACCAGTATTGTTATTCAGACAACAAAGGATATTGGAACCCAGAAGTCAGTTCATTTACAGCTTAGTCACCACATCTGTAGGCAACAGAAAATACCCACCCTCACTTGTGGTAAGCTAGTACAGGTGAAAGTTTGAGAGAGGCTTTGAAGCTGCACTCCTGAAGTACTTTCATAAATACTAACGATTGCTTTGTGCCAAAAAATCTCCAATTAGCACTGAAGCATTTGAAATTCAAATTTGCTTACGTGCAGGTCTGTATAAGAGCTTAAAAACTGAAGGAAAGAGCAAGCCTTACCATCCAGTGTCTGCCAGTAGAGCAACAGGAACTACTTGCAACATTCGTGGGACAGATGTTGTGAAAAAAAGACCATTTCCAACCGCCTACAGTATCTAGTGCTGAAAGATTCTAAGTCAGTTACTTTACCACTGCTCTTGTTTGACTGCCGTGCCTGTCTTCCTTCATGTTGTCTTCCTTCAGCCTCAATTTCTGCAGAACGCTAAGGATTAGTAACCCCAAAACATTACAGACTGAGAACTGTGCTTTACTCAAACTGAAACATTAAAAAAAAAAAAAGCAACCATATTGTCCAGGATTTTTGGATAGTGCGGTGAAGGGTAACATCCCAAGGAGATGCTGCAAGAGCTCACAGAGGAGCTTACCTACACTGTCAGTACAGCTTATTTCCATACAAGTAAACACTTCTCTCTTGCAACTAAAGCCATGACAAAGCAGAAAGCCACCCACCTGCCGTTACTGTCACGTCTCTACGCACACATTCCAGTAGAACAGTAAAACTGTGTGCCAAGCACTGTAAGCACCCCTGCAAACTGCCAACAGAAGCAGGAGAACACACCATCCTAAGGCACAGCTCACCTCAACGTGCTGGCATTTATGTTTATCCAAGCAGGAACTCAGGATTGCTGAACATGAAACCAATGCTGGATCGTACCTGCAGAAAATATTTTCAAAAGACTTCAAAGATGCTAGGTAATGAAAGCTCCAAGCAGCCTTTAAGGACCTGCATCCTCTGGACTCCGCACCTTCGTCACAAAGAGGAAATTTCCCATATATGGCCCAGGCAGCCTGGGTTCACATTTCAGTGCACAGCTTTTGGCAAGCCCAAGACATTCAGACACTATGAGTCAGTGCTCCAGAAACCGTTGGGCTTTATAAACCAATAAATCTGATTTTTGTTTGTTTGTTTTTTTAATTTGCTGCCTTTTTTTTTCCCAACCTTTGCAGTACACAGGCACGGTCCCATTTTCATTTTGCTTCTCAGTTACTGGGAGGAGTGCCTTTTTCCATTCTGGATTTGTTTGCTTTGTAAAACAACAGACCAGACTTTTGTAATAGACTAAATACTGATGGTGGGGCATTAAGAAAAAACATACTGGCTATCACGGAAGCTGGGAACAGATATATGCCTCTTGTACTTTCACACAGCTTTTTAACAACAAGGAACTCTTTTTTCTAAAAGAAAAAAAAATAACACCTCCAAACATCTCCACTGCTGTTCTCAGATCCCAACAACTTACCCAGCGTTCCAGCTCAAGCAGGACTCCTGCAGCAAGGAAGCTCCCCACAACCCAGCCTTTTCCACCAGCTGCCTTGCAACACCACCGTGAACTTCCTTCCATTTTGAGTTCTTCTTTTCTCAGTTCAGCAGGCCAGCAGAGATTGCCCCATTTTTGATTACATACACAAAAATCACACATCACTTACTCCTATTTTTAAAAGAGACCTAAAGTTCAACAAATGCCGTTGGGAAATTACTTCCAGATTCGTAATGGGGTAAATAATAAGGCACAACTGTGGATGAGGATTTTTGGTTTCAGTTTCTAGCTCTGCCCTGGACAACCTGTGCATCTGATCAGATCAATTCTCCATGCCTCAGTTTCCCCTACATAATACACAAATGATACCCCCTTAGGGAACAGAACCAAGTTAATATCTTGCTCCTCCAAGGCAGTGCTATATTCATAATGGAGGTAAACACTTTCAGAGAGCTGTCACAGCTCAGCGAGGCGCTTCTGGGAAGAAATGCTTAGAGCGAAAATGTATTTATGACTGTCTTGCACTTTTACAGAGCATCCTAACGATGTAACGTCATACCAAAACACAGCAGAAGAAAAAGCAGACAACAGGAGGTTATTTTAAGGCTGACTTTGTTTCAGGCAAGTGCCAAAGACAACACAAGTCCAATTAGTTTTCTGGTCTTTTTAGTTGAGGCTTAACTCCATACCATTTCACAGCCAAAATTACGGTAACGTGCAGAACAAAATATTGTTCAAAAAGTTTGGTTTTGCTTAGTGGAGCGTTTTTACTTTAAAAAGAGCTTCACTAACATATTTGGCTATGCCAAAAAATGACATGATTGGTACTTAAAGAGAAGTGTCAGGAGGCAGTACACTATTCAATTGCTGTTTAGAAAAACATCTCGGATTTTAGACTTCAAACATTTTGTGGATGTTGTAAAAATCCCCTTTTATTTATAAGTTCAGAAGGTTTGCTAAATGCTTGTAGGCTATTTCCTTCATATTTAGGGATTACAGCAGATCAGTCAAAGTATGCAGTAGACAGGAAGAGTTTAGATCCTTTCCTTCACCTTTGCTTTTAACAGGAGAATTTTTAGGAACTATTACCACACACTCCAGACTTAATTTCAAGCTTGCATCTCTTAATCCTTGAAGAGCAATAAAAGCATTAGCTTGCATTATTATGAGTCATATCCAGAAGTAAAAAGTAAGTTGAGGCTTCCATAACAGTACCTTACCAAGCTACTTAGGTTTTCACCAGATCACCACTTGTAAAACACTGTTGAGGAGGCAGGACTCATTTTAAGTATGATTGTAGAATGGTTACTTAATAACATTTAATTAAATAATGTATTAAATGTAATTTAGTATCTGTAAGAATATACACAGTCTGAAAATCCTTAAATAGGTTTTCACCGATGAAAGGGTTCAGAGATGGTATCAGCACCACTCAGGACTATCAGATAAGCCCATGTGCAGATTTCAGATGTCTCTCAAGGCAGACGTTGGCAGATAAAAGCAACTGCGAGTACTTTGTTTTTAAATGCATTGCTTTGCTCTGCACAAGTAGTCATTTACTGGCGCTTTGAATTCCAACTGCATTCCCTATGCACATTTCGTAGGCACTGCAATTCGCTTCTGAGACTCCAGCAGCAAGCTAAACAACATTTTAATTCTTTTCAGGAATTTCTTACTTCCCTCGGAACGACATTCTTGCTTCAGCTATTTCCATTGCAGAAATCAGCCTGCGATCTCCCCTCGACTCAGAGAAGCAAGCAGAAGAAACGACGACAGGAAAAGAGAGAACAAGAAGGCTGAGGTTTCTGAGTTTATTTTCATCAGATGCCTGCATCAACTCCTCCTCGCTCCTTTTCTGAAGAAGAGAGGATCTTACTCATCTTACCTGGGAGCCCCGCGCACAGGCAGACGCACGACGAGCTGCTAGATTTGACTAACCCCACATGGAAAGGCATGATTGCATGCGACCACTGATAAGATTTTCAAGCTGAGAGACAGAAGGCATGAATTACGCACGTATCAGCCTCTGCTGGGAAGAAACCTGCACTCGGAGCTCCCGGAGCATAAATCAGCCTCTGTAAACACCGGCTTCAATTTCAACTTTTTTTGATTATACACTCAAAAGGGACTTAGAGATCTACACTTGATTTGGAATCTGAAAAATAAACTGTTTCCAAACTATTTTGTAATGCTTGTGCAATGGCCTCAAGACAGCCAGTAATTTAGACAGCTGTGTGACCAGCCACAGAAGCTGCATTTTAGAAATAGCCCTTCCTGGGAACAATTGAAACTTTCTCCGGGACGAAGTCCGCACACAGAGAGCAGTGTTTCCCTGCAACCATATAACAGTTTCATTATTGTTTAACCACCAAAAAACAGCTCCAACCATCTATCAAGCCTGACATCTCATCCGTCTCTGCTGCTAGCTCAGAGCACTAGGCATATGTAGGAAGAAGTTTGAGGATTCAAAAGGAAAAATTATTTTTTCTAAACAGAGGAACCATTTCTCTTTTTTTAATGGTTAGTTCGCCATCTTAAAAACCTGTTCTGGATACTAAAGGCTTGCATGTCCACTGAGTGGTCATATACAAGGACCTAGAAAGAAAACTACTCCATCAGATGAATAAAAGCCCCAATTTAAGAGAAGTATAGCACAAACTGTAAGGCAATCCTATAGAGAAGGGATTCACCACGACACAGCAGCACTGCCCAGCGTGGCTCCATCCCCACCGTGGTTATTGCATTGAGCACCAGCCTGCCCATCCTAACAGCACTGCTGCTCAGCACGTCCGTGTCACCGCAGCAGTCCTCAGCAGCCTCAACACAGTCCTGGAACAAAACCATCAATGCCTGCCACAACCCCACACATCGTCCTGCACAAATTTCCAGAAGTTGCTCGTCTGAGGGGCTCTGCCAGCTCCCCAGAGCAGCAGGGTGAGCGAAATGTGCAAGTCACCAGTGACTGCCTTCTGAGCAAGGTGCTCTGACATCAGCGGGCAGTGGTGACACACCAGTTTTAGGCCGGACTTCCCCAGGATGCAAATTACGGTTTGTGAGTCATCTGGGGACCAAGCCAAACCAATATAAACTCATGGACACAGTAAGTGGCATTGATTCAGCAACGACCTTTGTGACACTGCAATGTCAAATTATCCAGGGGTATATATAGAATATATAACGCCCAAGGAAGCTGGCTTCTGCAGTAGAGGTTACTGCACGAGCCACTCCCCAAAGAGAGCATTTTAAATTCACCTGTTTAAAAATCTCACTTAACATCAGTCTAGAGGCTAAAGATTCAAAACAAAGTGCTTACAAACATTCTTTTAAGCATATCCCACAACCCTCTGAATATAAAAGAAGGTGTCAAGAAAAAAATGCCAATACTAATATTTCTTTCTACATGGAAATACAACGTGAGATTTCGTATTCTGGCATTATTTGGCAGAGCAGCCAGAGGGCAGGTCTGTTAGAGAAAGAAGCCTAACTAAAATTTTAGACAGAAGTGAAAACCTCCAGGGCAATTAAAGTGAAAAACCCATAGATTTTACAGATCCTGAGAAGAATAAACAGTGTCTCTGAAAGGAACAATTCTTTTTAAAGAAAGCACCTCACGGGAACATAAATTAAAGAATCCAAGAAGGGTTTTCAGAAGTGAGAATAAGCTCTCAGCTCTGAGGAAACTGGCTGAGAAAGAGGGGAAAAGCTAATAAAAAAAATATGAATTACTGATCTGAAAGTCATACTCCATTTCTTAAAGAAAAATGTAATTTTTCAACCTTGCAATGTTCTCTGAAGACTGAATAACCGACTTCAGAGGCATGTACCATCTGGTTAGAAAACCTGGCGTGCAGACAAGTTCTGCTTCTGACATCGACTCGGTGGTGCTGCGATTCTCCCACTCTGGCTCTCCCCACCTGTGAAACGGAGACTTCATTTATTCATCCTGCAGCGTTCTGTGCTCCCTGAACGCCAGCTGGTGCAGGTTCAAAGTACTCATTTCTGGCTTCTTGCAATGACCGTCCCCGGGAAGCGAAGGAAAACAAGCACGATACCGGAGATACTGATAGGCGCTATCAAGGCTAATGACTGGAAGGAATATCGGGGAGCAGGGGATGGGCTGGGGTTTTGCAATGGAAACAGGTGATCAGAGGAGGGGTAAAACATTTGCTGGATAAACATTTGCACCAGACAAACATGGCAAAGCGGAGAGCACGATATGCAAGGAGGCGAGCATCAAAGTCATCCCACAGCACAGACCTTACTGCAGCATCAGCTGTAACGCTTCCCTGTGGTGTTAGATCAAGCACACAGTCCCCACCAGGCTGTTAGCAATATGCAGAAATTTAAAGTCAGGCCGTGCTTGTAGCCAGAGCTCTGACCACAGAGAAGTGCCAAGTTCCCTCATGCTCACTACCACCCACCAGCACAGATCCTCTGCCCCGGGTCAGGAGCAGTTCATACCAGCTGCACCCAAACAAGGGTGGCACACACACAGCTATTTGCATCTCACAAGCCTTCTTCCAGCAAACTATTTTATTCGTCCCTCCCTTCCCTTTCACTCCTAAGCACTAAGCAGCTGGTTCAAAGGCACAGGTCTTCCTAACTTCTCATCTTTGGATCAGGCTCTGTATTCCTCAGGACTGGTCAAAGGCTTTGGAAAACAGCCACTGAGATACTCTATATGCATTTGAAAATGAGCTCTAAGAGACTGAAAGCTAACCTAAACTGGTCTAAACATATTTTTTTCCTCCACATGTTACAGGGAAGCCAACACGCGCTGGACGAGGGCAGCATTTTACCCGGCTGGAGGCGAGGACATGAAGCTGGGTGCTGGATCAGACGGACAGGCTGCCCGCAGCACAGCTCCAGGTGAGCCAGCGGGCAGCAAGCAGGCACAACAAGACGCAGCAGACAACTGTGTGAAAATCTGCTTATGCCCTTCCACCACGCAAAAGCTGGTTCAAAGTCTAAAGCGCAAGTTTTAATAACCCTTCTATATATAGCACTGTAGATTCAACACGAATCACACTCCAGCCTGACTGAAGAGTTTACAGTCTCTGTAATTTCTTATAAACAGACCGTGGCACGAACATGCACAAGTGAGAACTACACATTTATATACCATTTAAAAAAAAAAAAAAAAAGTCATACTGAAATCAACCACAATAAATCCAAAAATGAAGGCCTGGAGAAACGAAGACAGATTCTGGTTATAAGTACAAATTCAGCTAGTGACCACCAACCTCAAAAAAAACAGTTTATCTATTTCATTGCTTTGTATGCTGACTGCAGAATATTGCATTCTCTCTTATTTTAAATCCTAAAAGCCCAGTTCCATGTACCTCCCAATGAGAAAGCCTAAACCTCACAGCCTATTTTTACTACCCTGCGCTTAAATACAGTATTTAAATTATGACTTTAAAGCTATTTCAAGTCAACTGAAAACTTGAGCAATTAAGCAGTTATCCATGAACACCAATGTCATGGCAATCAGCTTTTAATTAAAGTCCAATTGCTACCAGCTGAGGGGACAAGGAAACCACAGAGCACTACAGCTGGGTAACTCTCTGCAACAGGATTCACACAAGCAAAGAGAATTACCCATAATAGAAAACACAACAATAGCCTAAGTCAATCGTTTTGTTTCATTAGACCCAATTGTTCTTCTGACAGTAATTATGTTTACAGAAGCAAAGGTTCCTAAGATTGAGTACAAGTTATTCCTCCCCACCACTATGAATACAGAAAACATTAAAGAGACAACAGTATTTGATGGAGCAGTGGTAGGTAAACGCGAAGATCTAGAAATCACAAAAAAAAGTATATTTTAAGCTAACAGCTTGGCATTCTTCCTCTCAGGTCTGGATAAACAAGGTAGCAGTGGAAATGATGACAAGATGTAAATACTGAATTTGGTTTTGTTCCATGCCACCGCATATATGCCTTAATCATTACTTATCTTGAAATATAACCTTCAATTTTTTTAAAAATACCGCCTGCTATGTTATTAAGAATGCCAACTTGCACTGCACCTGTCATTTCCCATCCAATTGAAACAGAGAACTAAAAAAGCATTTTGCAAATCCAGCAAGCTCTCCACCGGTACCACCGTGGGGTCAGCAAGCAGAGAAACCTGCCCTCGGTCCCTCCTCTGCTCCCAGACAGCTCCCCAGAAGCGGGGTCCGAGGCCTCCCATGGAAGACGCGTTGTGTCAGAGAGGAGAAGGCGACATAAAGAGCTCAAACAAAACACCCAAACAAAACATTTTTACGCCTCAGGAAGTTAAACATTACCTCGGATGTATCTCGAGCAAAGAAGCACAGAGCCAGAACATCCCTACCGGCGCGTTAACGTTACACTCGTCCCTACGGCACCCAGGCAAGCCTGGCTGCCCTCGCCGTGTCTGAAAACACGAGACTCCAGCACAACAGCTCGTTCATCACCCCGCTGTCCCATCCAGCGCCTTCATCCCCAGCTGTTTGGCCAAGCCCCTGACCCGTAAAGGCTTAGGCCGCCGAGGACTTGTGTTTATTAACCCACAATCAGATGGACGCTGCTGGTAAGGAACCGAGCGGGCGATACGTCAACGCGCTGGGCAGGAAGCACCTTGACCGGCTTACGGGAACGGGCTGTTCTGAGCGGCTGCTTTTATTTTCCGAGCTCCTTCTGAGGCGCCTCGCACAGCTCTCGCCCTGCTGCTGGCACCCAGGCGAGGCAGGGCTCCCCTCAGGAGGACAACGCGTCCCCCTCACGGAGCCATCCCCCCAGGTGCGCTTCCACCGCGCCCAGCCAGCTCCCCCACCGCCACCACACGCGGAGGGGACCACATTTTTCCACAAATCGCTGCAGGAAAGCTCGGCGCTTACCCCCCCCACAGCCGCTCAGCTCCCATATGAAACCCTCACAGCCCCCTCTGGGGTCGGACACAGCAGCGCGGCGCCGCCAGACGCCTCCTCCCCCGCAGCCTCCCCCTCAGCCCCCGACCCTCAGCAGCTCCCCCCGGACCCCCCTCACCCGTCAGGGCAGCACCCCCCGGCTTCCCTCCGGCCCTCAGCCGCCTCCTCACCTGCCCCGTCCCGCCGCGAGCTCTGGGCCGGGCCAGGCCGCGGCTCCGCCCCGGGCCCTGCGCTCCTTGAGGCGGCGGCGGCGGCGCTATGGCAACTGCCCCCCACACCCCCCCTCCGCCGCGGCCGCCATAACGCGGCCGGCCCCGAGGCTCCGCTGGCGCCCTCAGGAGGCTGAGGGGGGGGCAGCGCCGTCTGCAAGGACCCCGGTTCGAGACCCCGGCCCGGCACCTGGCGGTTTTTGTTATCTTTTTTTTTTTTTTTTTTTTTTTTAAGGGTGGGTTTGGATAGGTTGTGGCTTGCTTTGAACCCCGCTGCCCGAGCGGTCTAACTCCTTACGGGTTCAATGATTTTCTACTTTGCTGTGGAAATTTAAGGCAAATCAGCACAAGGTTTTCCAGGGTTGGTACCTGATCGCTGTAACCTCCACCCGCCCGCTATCAGGGTCCCCAACCGGGTGATAACCAACGCTCACAGCCAGAAATTCAGGGCCTCACCGTCCCCTCACACACACAGCCCGCACCCCACCACCCCCCCAACCTACCCCGTCCTTCCCCAGGCGGGCACGGCGCTCCTGCAGCTGCCTCCAGCCGAGTGCCAAGGGGAGAAAATCCTCCCGGGGTCACAGCTGTGCCCAAAACCTCCAGAGGAGCGCAGCCCAGACGCTTTGCCGCCTTCCCCCGTCCCCTCCGGATCACCATCCCCTTTGAATCACCGTCCCATGACCGTGACCGAGTTTCTGCTGTCACTTCCCAGGAACCGGAGCTGTGGCCCCCGAAGACGCCGACCGGGCGCGCGCCTGGCTCCAGGCCGAGGCTGACGCAGGGTGTGAGGCGAGCCCTTCGCCTCCACCACCTCCTGCGAGTTCGGGGAAGGAGGCAGAGGGAAAACCCCTCTGGGTTTAGGTGAAACCGAAGATGTTTGTTTGTTTGGCTTTTCCTCCCCTGCAAGCAGTTTGCTCTCCCTGCAGAAGAGGGACCTCGGGCAGAGAGAGAAAATTGTAGCACCGAGGTTACAGCTGAAATGTTTGCATGTTTGTTCCAGGCTTCAAGGGATGTAACGGGACGGGTTTTCTGCTTGTAAGGACCAGCACAAGCCTCCCACAGACAGGAAAAACACACCGCTCCCCACCCCTGCCAGCCCAGCTGCATAACCAGCCCCACTCGTCTTCCAAGCCTGGGAATCCCAGAAACGCAAGTAAATGGCTTCAAAATACATCTATTTTCACTGCCATTAGTTTAATCAGGATGCCCTGCCGAGTCCCAGCCATCACAACCTGCATCAGCAGCCTCAAAGCTGTAACTCAGCTCACTTACTGAAGGTTTCCTATACCCCTCTTGAGCATAAAGAGGATGAGGACCTAGAAATTTGGAGTCAAGAGGAGAGGCCACACTCCATCCCGGCCTCTCATCTCCTCCCCAGCTCTGCACAAGCCCCAAGAGGTTGCCTACAGCAGGAACTGAGCAGTACAGCAATGCCCCAGAAACACTGATGGTTCCCTTCAGGGATCTGCTGTTGCTGTGGGGTCAGATCAAGCACCCGATCGATCCCTGCTCAGCAACAGCCCTTCCCACCCCACTCTTTCTAGGGACTAATCAGAAATTTGAAGTTTAACAGAAGTTACCATTAACTGATTTCCAGCTCTTGAATGCCACAGCAGCATGCAATGCCTTTTTTAATTTCCCAACCAAGGCCACCATGGGCTGCCTGAGGAAGAGGACAGCTCCAGGACCAGAGGACAGCAAGTGATGGGAGCAATGAAGCCGCTGTGACAAGCCACAGGTCTGCACAGGGACATGCCAGCTGGTCCCAAGCCAGCAGCTGAGGACAGGGCAGCTCTGCTGGCTGCAGACAAAACCTGCAGAGGAGGTGACCTGTTTGCCGTGCTGCCCACAGGGCCCAGCCACTGCAGCCTGTATGTGCTGAGCAAGGTCTCCAGAGAACCCCACGCACATTTTCTCCCAGGTGCAGAAGAACAGGAGCTGCTTGGTGTTGGTCCTTCCTGGGGCTGCAGGACTCAGATGGGCTGAATGTAAAACATTCAACATTTGTATGTTTTTTTTGTAGCTCTCCTGGACCATGACATTTGCTTTTCCGCCCACATCAGAGCCCCTCTGTGGGTGTCGCTGGGCTCGGCTCCTGCACGTCACTGTTTCCAATATCCAGCTCCACCTGCATCCCTGTTGGCTGCAAGGAGAAACAGAGAGGAGCTTAACCTCGCCGTGCTGGGACAAAGGACAAGCCTGCACATCACTCCGTCACCTACCCCAGAGCCAAAATCCCCAGATCCATCCCCTTGAGGACTTTTCTGCCCTCATTTTAACTGGGTCTGCTGAACACAAATAGAGGATGCAATTTAGTAAAGAAAGATGTCCCCAGATGTACTGTTATTACTCTCGTTCAGCACATCCTGGATGTGTGTCGCTGCCCAGCACACCACCGCATCCAAAGCCGTTTGGATCAGGAGGCAGAGAGGGCTCAGAGCCAGGGGGCTGAGGCAGCGCTGCCCCATGTGTAGGCAGGATCAGGCCAGGGTCACCTCTGCAGGTGTCCGAGCTGGTTCCGCAGCATCTCAAGAGCGAGATGAGCACGAGGAACAAGGTGACCTAGATTGCAAGCAGTGCCTTTCATTTAACTTGCCTATAAATACGAGCTCAGGCTGCGGGGAGCAGGTGCTCTTTTCTTCTGTAGCACGCAGCCTGGCTGCATCTGTTCCTCTCCCATTGCACTGGGTCCCCTCGTGGGGCATGATCCTGCCCTACCCCATAAGGAGCCTCCCTCTGCTCTGAGGCCAGGTCCGAGTCACTTCTCCATCGCAGAGGTGCTGGCCGGGCAGGAGCCTTACCTGCCGTGGTGACTTTGCCAAGGAAGCGCTGCGCCGCGTGGTGGCCTCCTCCCAGGGGGCTCCTTTGCTCTCCAGCAGCACCCGGGTGCTGGGCACGAAGCTCCAGGAGCGGCCGAGGGCTGGCTTCAACAGGCCGGTGCTGCTGTCCCTTGTCACCTGGTTAGTCACCTGCCGCACAGACACACTCATCATGCCCAAGGAAAAGTGGTGCCACTCAGTGGAACACCAGAGATCGCCAGGAGATGATGGCCAAGCTGCTACTTGTGTGAAGTTTCTTTCTTCTCCTTCCTGTGCTCTCCTCCTTAGCATGACCGTGCCATCCCCTTGAAAAACAGCTCGTGCAACTGCACCAGATACGTACTCAGACACGAGTTCACTCCTATCTGCAAGCTGCAGCAGCTCCAGGTGCTGAAGCCACCCAGAAGTCTAGTTTGGAACTTCCAAGTGTCCCTGAAGACATTTTGTCCTCCTTGGTTGCTAATCAGAGCAAAGGGCAGGACTATCTCAATGCTTTCCCATGCCAGGTTCAGCACACCACCACTTTCTGTTGTGGCTTTTCCAAACCAAACCCATTATTTGTGGTCACTGCAACCTGCCTGGGAGCATCAAAGCAAACACAATTGCTTGGCCAAGAGCTGGGGGAAGAACACAGCAAGGCCCTTCCCAGCCCCCAGCTCTGTGCAATGCAGTGCCCTGCAATTCCTCCATGGAAACTAAGCACGAGGTTACTTAAGAAGCTAGCCAGCCTCTTAAATCAATGGTGCGTAATCAAAAATAAATACAAACAGCCTTTCGGTCTGCCTGTACTTAACACTACCTTGCTCAATCAAGTGAATGACTTGCTGGCTGAGGACAGCAAGAAAAGCAGGCAGCAAACCAGCCCTGTCCTTGCTCCACACTTGCTGGAACAAGATATCTGCAGGCTGCTACATGGGGGAGCAGAGCACTCCGAGCACTGAGTGACAGCCTCCTGCTCGGCTGGGAATGGGGTCACCCCTCACAAGTGCTCCAAAATCTCTCCTGGGCTCCTTGCCGTGGCACATGAAGGTCAAGGCGCAGCAACACTCACCACCACCGCAAGGCTGAACTCCTTGGCCAGCATCTTCAGCTCCCTGGCCAGCTGCATCATGACGGCCAAGCCTGGAGGAGGACAAGGCATGGGGCTGCTGGGGTTCCAACTGAAACAAGGAACAGCCCCAAAGGTGCACCTTGAAGGCAGGTGACACCTAGACCTGTGGGAGCCCTGGCTACAGTGCTGATGGGCACCTTCACCCCATTTCCAGCACCCCGCTGTACCCTTTGCACCCACAGATCCCTGCTGTACACCAGCACGACCCAGGGACCTCTGCTGGGAGCCCAGGCAAATGGATTTGGCATGGACAGGCCAAACCCTGAGCCGTCCCACTCTTTTGTCTTCCACCTTGGAAGCCCTAAGGCCAAAAACCCCTATGAAAGCACCAAGAGCTCCAGAAAAACTCAGCCAGGTTGATTTAGGAGGCACAGGACCCCTCTTACCAGCTCACAGCTTCATTTTCCATGGCTGCAAGGGGAACTGCTGCTATAGCACTGACTGCTATCCAGGTGTGAGATGCTCTGGAAGGTGTCTGAGGGTCTTCTCAGCATCTCAGCCAGCAGAAAGCCCCTCAACTCCTGATCTTTGAGCCTCCATGGCAAAAAGAGCCTATGGGGAGCTTTACAAACTATGCTAGCTACTACAATACGACACCACAAGCAGAGGTTTTACTCGTTAAGCAAACAGCTTGGTGCATCCCTTGTCTCCCAGCAAAGTTTCAGACCCCCGGCATAAGCCTGCATGGCCACAGCTAGCTTGAAGTTTTGCAAATAATGCTACAAATAATACTATAAACAGCCCCCCCTTTTATCCAGGCGCAAAGGACAAGCCAGGAGCAGCCACGCTCCCATCAGTCCTGCCCCAGCCCCAGGCACAGCACGCACAGGAGGACGAGGCTCCTCTGGAAGAGCCTTGCACCCACAGTGTTTTGCCATCAGCCTCGTGCCCCAGCGACGTGTCTCACCCTCTGACTGCCTGCCGCCCAGCAGCGGGTGGATCACGGCCGAGACCGAGTCGATCAGCACCGTCTTCAAAGGTCCTGTGCAGCTCACCGCCTGCAGGACGAACGCACCCCGTGCAGTGCCGAGCAGTATTTTTCAAAGTCCCAAAGTTACAGGGAGGATGTCTCCAGGACGGGGTGAGGAGAGGGACCTGGAGCCAGGCTCCTACCTGCTGGGAGAGGCGGTCCCGCACCTCCTGCAGGGCGCTCAGCATTTCATAGACGTCGAACACACGGGCCACCTGGATCCGCTGCAGAGCCTCCAGCTGTGGCAAGGCAGTGTCACCAACAGCCCCCAGGACCTGCACAGCTGCCTGCAGGCACCAGGGGCTCCCCGGCACAACAGGGCTGTGTCCCTCCCACCCTGGTTGCTCCCAGATGCTTTTATACCACGCCACAGAGACACAGACACTAATTTCTTCCCCATTTATCCCACCCATAAACGTTGTCCTCCTTGTGCTGATGGAAGAAGCAAAGCAGAGCAACCTCAAGGAGCAAGAGCATGAGTGACTGCAGCGAGCTCTCCCCTTCTCCCCAAGAAAAAACAAAGTGGCCCCAGGAGGAAGAGTTTGAACCCAGAAGAGCCCATGGGGATACAGACGACAGCTGAGCCACCTCTGGGGCTGTCGGCAGGCGAAAGCCAAGGCAGTTTTAGCACAAGTGGTGGAGGAGCAGCGGGACGGGCTCCACAGAACTTGCCTGCTCTTCCTCATCCTCTGCCTGGGCCTGAAGCATCTGGTAGAGGCGGGAGGCAGTGAACCCCCCCGTGGAGTCCAGGAACAGGACGTGCTGCTTGAGGCCGAGGGACACGCTGGCCGCGATGCTGAGGCACACCTGGAGAGGCAGGGATGTGGCAGCAGCAAACCCCCAAAGGACAAGGGGAGCCCTCAGGGTCCCCTGACCTTGGTGGCAGCCCCAGAGCCACCAGGGATGGCCAGAAACCTGGTCCCAACCTCCTACTGGGGATGCCTTGTGCTCTGGGAAAGGCTGGAGACCACTGGAGATGCAACCAGTGCCTGAGCAATGCCTGTTTCACCCAGCACTTCATTTTTCCTCACACCCAAGGAAAAATGACAAGAGCAACGATTGCCAGTGACAAAATCCCTCTGATGGCCTCGGCCTGAGAGCCACCGAGACTGCCAAGCTGTGAAGGAAGTCTCCCCTCTTTGAGAAGTCCAAAGGCTCTCGGTTTGGGGCAGGCCATGTTTTGCATGCCTGAAGGCACCATGTCCCCCCCACTGCCACTTTTCTCTCCTCCATCCCACTCACCTGCGTCTTCCCGCTGCCCGGCGCACCCATCAGCTCCGTCACCTCCCCCGTGTACAGCCCCGAGTCCAGCAGCTGGTCCAGGCTGTGGGTGCAACACAAGGTGGGACCACCAACGCGCCCCCGGCCACAAAGGCTGGGATGTGGGAAGCAGCAGCACCCAGACACCCGTCCCTACAGCCCCCTTCCCAAACGCAGACGCACACTTCGGGCTCTGCTCCTTCCCTCCTACCCCCGTCTCTCTCCACAAAAGGCTGCAGCAGATCTGCAGTGAGGGGGGGGCAAGGGGACTGTCCTGGGCTGGAAGGGAGCTGCAGGGCTGAGAGCCGTGTCTGAACACCCAGGGCTTTCTCTGCATCCTCCCTGCTACAGCCCAGCAAGGAGACTGGGGAAGGAGAGAAATAAGCACAGGGAATAGAGAGCAACTCATTCCCATGCCCAATCTTGGGCTTCACGACTCCAAAGCCCTCCCAGATCCACAGCCCTCTTCCCTGGAGCCCTCAAGGCAAAGGCTTGAAAGGCTGAAGGCAGTGTGTTACCCAGCCTAAAAGTGAGATGTGCAAACATTTCCCCATACACGTGCGGGCTCTTGCAAGGACAACATCAGCATCATTCCCTCCAGGGACAGAAACCAGCTGACTTTGCAGCCACAGGATCAAAAACCAAATCTCTCCTCTCAAAGCCTGAGCCAGGTGGCAGCTGCTCGGGATGGTTCAGACACCACTGAGCCTGCTCAGGGCACCACCACCACCCCACAAGCAGGGTGGCCACGGCCTTTCCCCCGGTGCTGTCCTCACCTGGGGCTCCCGGTGGGCAGGATGGCCGTGGAGCTCTTGAGCTCCTCGTAGAGATCTGCCCCGTTGGCAGGGAAGGCCGAGAACTGGGCCAGCAGCACTCGTCTCACCGCAACCAGCGCCTGGAGGGGGGAGAGACACCACTAGAAGGGACCGGGGAAATTCGGGGACACTGATGCTCGCTGTGGGCTCACCCCCCAAAAAAGAAAGCCCACCCAAGCTGGGAGCTGAGCTCTGAGCCGGGACGTGGGGGCACCCCGTTACCTTGTAGGACAGGGAGCACTTCTGGGACACATCCTCCAGGTCTGACGACACAAAGTCCACCACTGCAAACAGCAGGAGGGACGAGGAGCTGGGGGCCAAGCCCAGGCAGCCCAAAACCACGGCAGGCAGCCCCTGTGTGGGGACAGAGCACGGTGCCCCCCCGGGAGGCACCGGGGCTGACGTTCCCCACCCCGATGCCCCCCATTTTACCCGTCCTGACGCCGTTTGCCCGGAGGACCTGGATCATCTCCTCGGTGAGGCCGGGGCAGAGGCCGGCTCGCAGGACCACCATGTCCCTGACCCCCCCAGGACAGGGAGCGGAGCCCTGTGGAGCACACGGAGCGTGGGTCGGGCACCAGCCTCCCGTGGGACCCCGCAGCCTCCCCACGGCGTGGCAAGACACCACCGAGACCCCGTCCCATGCTGTGGGCGATGGGGGTCTCCATTTATCCCCTAATTTACCACCAGGCAGCCCCCAAACCCTACCAGGCTGAGGCTGGCAGCCTCACCCACGCGGCGCACGCCGAGCCCTGCTCCTGCCTCCCTCCGGGAGGGGACCTCCAGGGACCCCAAGGGCTGTGCCCCAGCCCCACACCGACCCCCCCCCCGGCACCCCACGGCCCCCCAGCTCCCCACGGACCCCCCAGCTCCCCACGGTCCCTTCCTGTTCCTGCGGAAGGGCCGGGCCCGGCCCCGCACCCCCCCCTAGCGGCAGCCGTGGGCGAGGGGTCTCGCGTGGGGGGGGGGGGTCCCTGGAGCCTTCTCCCCTCTCCCCCCTGGCTGCTGGCACCTAGGGGTGCTCTGGGGGCAGCTGGTGGGGGTGATGGGGGTGATGGGGGTGGTGGCTGTGTTAGCGGTTGGGGGTGCAGGTAAATTGATAAATTTTAAAGTGGGAAAATAGAAATTAGCCAAAACACTCGGGAAATGAGGGGTTGGGGGGGGGGGGGTAGTGAAGCCTTACAGAGCTCCCCGTGCCCCCAAGCAGGGTTTTTGTCCCTTTTATCAAAGGAGGGTGCTGCGTCCAGGGCTGCCCCCAGGTGCCATTGGGGTGCCCTGCAGCTGGGGGGGGGGCACGGTCTCCCTGAAGAGCTGCTGGGGCACCCCCCCCCCCCAGAGCAGCTGATGAGAGGAAAAAAAAAAAAAAAAAAAGAAAAATAATAATAAGAAGAAGACCTGTTGTGACTTCTGAAGCTCTTTCAGGCAGGTTTGTGGGGTGGAAGATGAAGGTGCATGGGGGGGGGCTTCTTGCTGTCCCCACAGGGACTTGCTGCAGGGGACTGGGGGCTGCCTCCCTCCCTGTTCCCCTGGGATTTCATCTCCCCAGGAAAAGCTTCCCTTGGCTTTCTCACCCGGAGCCTCAAGAGGGCCCCCAGCACCCACTGAGATGTGTGAGGCCACAGCTGCCCTTTTGGTGCTGAACTGGGGTTACTGGGGGCTCTCCCAGTGCTGCTGCTGCTCCTGGAAGCGGAGCTGCTGGTGTGGGGGGCTCGGGCCAGGCAGGAGGGGAGCTGGCAGGGCTGAGCTGACCTTTCTTGTATCAAAAGCAACGTGGGAAGGCGTTTCTGACCCATTTGCCCAAGCACGGCCTGGAAAAGCCACCACACCAGGTCCGCCTGAGGCAGAGCAAACCTCTTACACCCTGCTGAGCTGCCTCTGGACCTGGAGGCGTAAGATCCCCAGGCTGGGACACAGCTCAGCAGGGCGACAAGATAACAAATTCCTCCTGGCAGAGCCTCAGCAGGGGCTTGCACTGCCTGTTGCACTGCCTGCTGCGGCTCAGCCTCACAGCATGAGCTGGTTGGGGCAACTAAGCGGGTGTTTTGGGGGGAGAGAACCTGCAAGGCAGAATTCCCGGAGCTGTGACCCCGTGAAATGTTGTGGGGGCTGAGAGGCTGAGCGCTGGTGTCCCTCGAGCTGAGAGCTGGGGCTCTCATCACAGCAGTGGGCTGCTGGGCTCCGATACAGACTTAGGTGTTAGACCGTGCCTGGGGGGCTGCGGGAGCACGGGACACGGGTGGGATTCCCATCATGGTGGGATTCCCATCAGGGTGGGATTTCCATTAGGGTGGGATTCCCAGCAGGATGGGATTTCCATCAGGGTGGGATTTCCAGCAGTTTGGGCTCCCCAAAGCCCTGCAGGGAGGTGGCAGTGCCGGATGCTTCCCCCCCGAGGGCCTTCTGGAAGGTGCTGGGCACTGCTGCAGCTGCCGGCACGGGGCCACTTGTCCCTGTGCAGCTGTCTCGTGCGTCCCTAAATAGAAAGGGAGACGGGTCTGAGCACTGGGACAGGGGTCAGCCAGCCCAGCCATGGGCTTTTTTTGGCACAAAGCCCTCCCATTCCTGCTCCCCCTGCCCTGTGCAGCTCCCCAGGTTGAGGAAAGCTGAGATCCATCCTGGCGGGTGGGAGAGCATCCCCTCTCTCTGCGGGGAGCCGCGTCCCCGTGCACAGTGTGTCCCCCCCAAGCTGGGCTGGCTGCTGGCGCCCTGGCTCGCCGCCCTCCCCGGGCACTATATAGCACGGGAAGGGGACAGGCTGTGGTGACAGGTGACACTGACACGCACCAGGAGCTGCCAGGTCCTGCCCAAACTTGGAGTGGAAGGCGAGCTCTTTCCTGAGCCGTACGGACCCTACGCAGTGCTGGCGGACTTCTCGAGCTGCTTTTTGTTATTTTATTTTTTTTTCCATTTATTAATTGGCCCTTAAGGATCGACAACTGTAGGAAAAGCTTCTGGGGAGCCACAGCTTTGAGGAGCAGTTTGATTTTCCAAACACTTCATCCCGGTAATCTGCTTTTATTCATGTGTGTGGTAATTACACGCTGGGCTCATGGTGAAGCTCAGCTCGGCGGCGTGGGCGGGTGACCCTGCTGGCATGGGCAGCAGAAAACAGAACGGGCACAAAATCCATATTTTTCCTTAAAACTCCCAAACAGCCTAAAACATGCATCTTTTTTTTTTCTTCTTCTTTTTTTTTTTTTTCTTTTTTTTTTTTTTCTTTTTTTTTTTCCCTCTGCCCCCTAGATGGAGGATCCCATCCAGCTGAAAGAGGAAGGCAATAAATACTTCCAGGCCAGTGACTACGAGAAAGCCGCTCAGAGCTACACGCAGGCCATCAAGCTCAGCAAGGACAAGGCGCTGCAGGCAGTGCTGTACCGCAACAGGGCGGCGTGCTTCCTGAAGAAGGTGAGGAAAGCTCCCCCTTTCCATCCCCGCAGGGCTGAGCACACCAGTTTAGCTCAGCGATGGTCCCATTTAACCATTTCAGAGTGCAAGCTTTCGGCAGCCACCCTGCCCCATCTTATGGGGGCTCTGTGAGCCCTGCCTGGGGGTGCAGGAGCATCGCTCGCTGCCTGTCTCAGCACAAAACAGGCACGGATCTGCAGCAAAACGAGTTGCTAGCTCTGTAACAAAACTGTCTCAGCTGCCCGCAAGGTTTTAGCAGGTTGTTTGCGTCCCCTCTTCCACTGCTGCCTGCTGTTTGTTGCTGCAGCAGTGTCTGCTGTCTCACCCATCCCGCAGACCTTTTCCTCTTTTCTCTCCATCAGTGATGAGAAATGAACTAAACCTCCTCCAGAGCTCTCTCTCCCACCCTCCCTAGGCTCCTACTGTTTTCACTGGGGTGTCCAGTTAGCGGGAGCAGAGGCCACAGTTGCCTCAGCAGCGGGGACGTTCCCTGCTGTTCCGCTGCTAACAAATTGCCATTCTGGTTTGACAGGAGGAATATGCCAAGGCAGCCTCGGATGCATCGAGAGGTAAGGAGGGGGCAGATTTTAGAAAGTAGAGCTGTTTTTCACACTCACTGCTCTCAGGAGCTGCAGTTGCTGTGAAGCAGATCATGATTTACATGGGGGGATCCTGAGAAGCAAACTGTGATGCCTGGTCTTTCGGATCCCTTTCCCAGCCATCGACATCAATTCTTCGGATATCAAGGCCTTGTACCGGCGCAGCCAAGCTCTGGAAAAATTGGGGAAATTGGACCAAGCGTTCAAAGATGCTCAGAAATGTGCTACCATCGAGCCCCGCAACAAAAACTTCCAGGAGACCCTGAGGCGGCTGGGGGCCGACATCCAGGAGAAGGTAAATCTGGGGGGAGCAGTCCCAGGCTCACAGCCCAGAGGTGGGAAGTCCAAGGGCACTCCTTGCTCTGGGATCTTGCTGGATCATTGGTCATACCGAAAATTTACAGCAGTGTAGGGGGATAAACAGGCTCTGGAACTGCAAGTTCCTACCTGAAGCATGGAAATCTGAGGATCAGATTGAATGGGTAAATTAAAAAGCATCACAGCTGGCTCCTGAGGCTGGGCTGGCCCTGAACATCTCGGTAAGGTCCTGGTGAGGAGCTGGACTGGCTTCAGACAGGGCCTGGCAGTCCCCACGTGGACTGGGCCCTCCACGGAGGAGCTGGTCCCTTCCCTGCCCCTCAAAGCACCACGAGGTCTCAGATGATGGCTCAGGGTTTGGGCCCCTGTGTCTGTTTCTGAGACGTTACACTTGCTTTGTTGTTCAGCTCATTGCTTGCTAGCCTGTGGTTGTCTTGAAGGGAAAAGGAAAAATTGTCTCTTGATTTTCTGCCTCTGACGCTCCGTGCTCTCTGTTGGCACAGCTGCGCATTCAGTTCTCCACGGACCTGAGGGTGCAGAAGATGTTTGAGATCCTGCTGGATGAGAACAGCGAGAAGGAGAAACGAGAGAAGGTGAGAAGTGCCCCGGCCTTGCCCGAATTGCTGTTGTTTAACACCAGAGGCCCCTGTGAGGAGCTGAAGGCCGCCTTCCCTTCCCCTGATGTGATTTCTTGGAGAAACCTCTCGGTGGGGTCAGAGCTGTGCACTTCTCCTGCCAGCTGGGCGCCCCCAGCTCCCACCAGCACATCCCAGGTCTGGGAGTTTGGTGGAGGAGTTTTGGAGGCCGGGGTCGTGCTGCTAACGTGTCCTCTTGCCTCCCCCCAACAGGCTGCGAACAACCTCATAGTCCTGGGGCGGGAGGAAGCGGGCGCCGAGAGGATTTTCCAGAACAATGGGGTCAGCTTGCTGCTGCAGCTGATAGAAACCAAAAATGCTGAGCTGATCCTGGCAGCCGTGAGGACACTTTCGGGCATGTGCACGGGACATAAGGCTCGGGTAAGCAGCGGGGTGCTCGGGACCTTCACTGCTCTTGTCTTGCACCTGGGGAGTGGAAAATCAATCGCTGGCAATGTTTGTGAGCAGCGGGGATTTATTCTCCTTCCGCTTCTTGCAGGGAAAAAAATGAAATCCTACAAATGGCTTTTTTAACTCTGGGGAAGACGAGACAAATAAGGAAGTGGGTTAACACAGACCAAAGAAACTGATCCTATCACTGTGCTCCTGACCCCTGAGGTCAAAGCTGTGCTCCTCGTGGTGCCTTTCTGTGTGCTGGTGAAGCAAAATTTAGGATGTCATCACCACTAGTGGTGGTGGGCAGGGCTGGGTCAAGCCCCGGTCCTTTGCCACAGGTCTCAAGAAAGCAACAAATGACTTGGTCTCTACAGGAAAGTTTTGCCCGAGACTTCTGTTAGAGGAAGGAAAGCAGGGAGGATCTGCAAGACAGTTCAGATTCCTGGAAGGGGTCGCAAGGGAAGTCCCAGCAGTCTGAGCCAGCTAGTGTCTAGCTTGAAATCAAGTTTTTGTCGTGCAAAATGGCCCATGAGAGGTCCTGTCTGCTACACGTGTGTGTCCACCTCCTGCTTCCAGCCAACGTGAGCATGGATGTCCGTGCAGTGGTGTGAAGGAGGAGGGGGGGGAACTATAACATGACAGAAGATGGATAACACCTTGGATAAAAATCCAGTGCTGTGGACACCTATTTGCTTTCTGAAACCTTAACTGTTGTCCCCTGCACAAAGGCTGTGCTGTGAAACCCACTAGGTCAGAGTCGTCCTGAACACACTTCCCCTGACTTGCTGGTGTCACCATGCATGGGGACACTGTGTGATGACACGGGGTTTGCTGGCAGCCAGGACAGGTTCCTGCACTAAACTGTCTCCTTGTTATCCACCTGGTGTGGGGACCAGCCCCAGCTGTGCTCATCTCACCATCCTCAGTGTAAATAGCCCATCATTTCTGACAACTCTGGATTTTTAGGAGTTGTTTTATAAATGAATATAAGGCTGAAAAGCAAAACTGCCCTGTGCAGACTCAGGATTCACCCAAGAAAATTCTTTTTTATGAGCCAAGCCTGACTTTTCTAAAGCATGCAGGAAGGACAGGCTCTTCCCCTTTGCTGACTGCTGCTTGGTTTTCTCCTTTCTGGGGCCAGGCCACTGCGATTCTGCACTACCTGGGCATCGACAGCATCTGTATGTGGATGTCGGTGGACAACGAGGAGATCTCCCTGGCTGTCTGCAACCTCCTGCAGACCATCACTGACTGCCTGCTGGGCCAGGGCAAAGAGGAGCACCACGGGAAGGAGGAGGCTCTGGTGCTAGGTAATGTGCAGTCCCTTGGTCTATCTGGAGAAACAGGTGCTTTCTGCTCTGCCTTAAACACCTACATTGCAGCCATGTGGTGGCTTTGAGTGGTTTTCACTGGATTCGCCAGCTTTCAGAGAAAACTTCTAACTGGCTGCTACTGCCTTGCTTCTGTAGATACTAAAAAAGACTTGAGGATGATCACAACACGTTTGCTGGATATGTTGGTCAGTAAGAAAGTGTCTGGGCAAGGACGAGACCGAGCTCTCAACCTCCTCAACAAGAACATACCGAGGAAAGACCTGAAAGACCACGATAACAGCAGGACCATCTTTGTCATTGACAACGGTGAGTCCTTCCCCTCTGTTCCTGCTCTGGCCTGGGAGGCACGGAGCTGCCTATTGCTTGAATAGCTGGAAAACTGTTCCTCTCTACAAAATGAATTCACTCGTTTTTTTTTTATTTGGTGCATGCAAGCCTGGAGCAAATTCAGAGCTTATTAGCAGGAAACAGTTTTAAGGTTAAGAGGAAAAAAAAGCATGTATGACAACAAGATCTCTTCAGTTTCCAGAGAATTGGTTTAAGCTTCTCCAGTTAGTTTATTCCAGTGTATTTGCTGATGCTTGTAATGTTAGGGCAATTTGGCTTGCATAAATTGGGTGCCTTAGGCAGGAGGAGATGAAAAACCGCTGCGTTTCCTGGATGCTTGAATTTAATTTCTAAAGGGGGGAGGGTTAATGTGTGGGCTGTTTTATATCAATTCCAATGTGTGCGTGTTACCATTTTGGTGAAAGTTATTTAATAATGCTTCTAGCAAAAGGAGGGTTGAGACACCCAGAGTCACTTGAAGGTCATGACTTCTCCCCAGTAAGAGCCTCCAGCCTGGGAGGTCAGGGGGCTCAACGCCTCCTGACCCAGCTGGGGCCCCACTGCACAGTTCTGCTTCTCCGAGAGCTGGATAAATGCTCCATGCTGCAAACCCACAACCCACCAGCAGAAAGTCCCAGTAAATATCTCAATAACTTCTTTGTCTGCAGCTTATGTGATTAGGCTATGAAAAACTAAGATGGTTGTTTTGTTGCAAGAACCCAGCAAACTATCCCAAATGCTGTCCAGGCCCTCTCTGCTCTAGCAACCCTATCACTTCATTGTTCCCAGGCTTAAAAAAGATACTGAAAGTGGTGGGCCAGATTCCTGAGATGCCTGACTGCCTGCCACTGACAGAGAACACCCAGCTGACTGCGTCCATCCTCCTCAATAAGCTGTACGACGACCTGCGCTGCGACCCGGAGCGTGACAACTACCGGGTGATCTGCGAGGAGTACATCAAGTGAGTCGGGTGGGCTCGGGGCGCAGGAGGGCTAAAGAAAGCGACGGGCTCTGGCAGTGCAGCTAGATGCCAGACTAAGGCCCTGGGGGATTATTTGCTTGAGATCCTGCACGATTCCTCAGCATGGGTCCTCAAATCCTCGCGTACTCGTACCTGCTGGATCACGACCTTTGCATGGATTTGGGCTCGGCTGTGTCCCAGATACCTACATATTTCACCAGCGGAGTCAAATCCAGCAGAGAAATGAAGGACCTGTTATCCTCTTGAAACAAAACTGCTCTCTATGTCCCTGCTTCCCCTGCCAGAGTGCGGCAGGGGGGATCCCTCAGGCAACCTGAACATCTCTCCATGCCGCACCCCACCATTCCTGGTGCCCTAGCTCTCCCATGGGGTGCAGTAGCAGTGGGTCTAGCTTTCCAACTGCCCCCAATCTGGTGGAGGACATTCCCTGTCCCACAAAGAGCTATCCAAGGGAATGAGAACAGTGAGCAGCCACTGAGCCATGTGCTGACTCCCTCTGTCCCATGCAGGAGCAAAATCGACCCCCAGAACATGGACAAGACACTCCACGCCATCCAGATGGTGTCTGGGGTTCTGCAAGGGCCCTTCGACTTAGGCAACAAGCTGCTGGGCATGAAGGGAGTCATGGAGATGATGGTTGCCCTGTGTGGGTCCGAGAGGGAGATTGACCAGCTGGTGGCTGTGGAAGCCCTCATCCACGCCTCCACCAAGCTGAGCCGGGCCACTTTCATCATCTCTAATGGAGTGACGCTCCTGAAGGAGATCTACAAGAAGACCAAGAATGAGAAAATCAAAATCCGAGCTCTGGTGGTAAGGATGTCAGCCCCCTGCCTCTTCTCCACCTGACCTGCTCCCCACCGTGCCCCTGGACTTGGGAGAGGGAGGAGGTCCTGGGAACGTGCTGGGTCACCCCTCGCAGCTGGGGGATGGCTTCTGGTGCTTCCCCTGCAAGACAGGGGGAGAGAGCAGACCAGAAAAGCACAGGGTTTTTTGGCAACATTGAAGGCAAAACTGGTTAAAGACATCCCATAAGAGCACAGAATTGGACCACTGTGCTACGAGCTGAAAAAATCTCCTGGGTATTGGGATGTTTCCTCTTAGACCTGACTTCAAATTTTAGATATGGGATTAGGCTGATTCTGGGCAGCACCACTGGAGGATTAGTGAACCTTTCTCCCTGGTGTATTTTCTTCTTCCTCCTCAGGGTCTCTGCAAGCTGGGCTCAGCAGGAGGGACAGATTATGGACTGCGACAATTTGCTGAGGGGTCCACCGAGAAGCTGGCCAAGCAGTGCCGAAAGTGAGTTTTACCTTGTCTTTTCTCCTGTTATTCCATACTTTCTCAAAATGCAATTTGCTCCTTCCCCTTGAGATCCTGCCCACACATTGCCTTCATTTCTTGTTGCTGCTTGACAGCTGATAATGCCCGTGGGGCCATTGCTCCAGGACCTGGAGCTCTTCAAAGCCTCAAGCAGCTGGTGTTCCCCCTGCCTCAGTGCTGTGTAGCTGTCCTAATCTGTTCTTCCCTGCGGCCTTTAGGTCCCTTGCGTTGGGCCATGGGAGGAGGTCCTGTCTCAAGGGACCCAGAAGGGAGTTGCAGCAGGACCTACGTACAGGTTCAGGCCTGACGCAGTTCTCAGCCCATCTTAGTTTTTTCCTCTCAAATAAATCAGTGCTGGCTCCTGAGATAAATTCGGATTTCTCTCTTCCAGGTGGTTGTGCAACACCACCATTGATGCCCGCACCAGGAAGTGGGCCGTGGAAGGACTGGCATACCTGACCCTTGATGCAGATGTGAAAGATGACTTCGTGGAAGACGAGCAAGCTCTGCAAGCTATGTTTGAATTAGCCAAGGTGCTTTCCCCTTACCTTGTTCTCTCACTCCTTTGGTAGCATCGAGCTCTCCAGAGTAACGCTGTCTCCCCAAGCCAGCAAAGTTGTGACCCCAAAGTCTCATCTGTATCTAGCCTAGCAAAATTTCAGTTTTTCAGCAGCTGAGACACCTCAAGCTTGTTCTCATCCTGGTCTTCTCCCAGGAGTGTGGAAAGTCACTCTTACCTTTACTATCAGTAGGTGTTCCTGCACAAAAACCAAAGGCATCAAGATTTGGACAGCATCTGATGAGACCACATCCTGTTTAACCTTAATTTCCATTTTTCCCTGACCTGGGGATAAGCCAATGGGCACTTAGCTAGGACTGCCACCATGGTGGCTTGCAGTCTGGGGACACGTTTCCCTGCCATGTTCTCTTCACCCTCACATGAACTTCTATGTTTCTGTGCAGATGAGTGACAAGACTATCCTGTATTCTGTGGCTTCTGCGCTGGTGAACTGCACCAACAGCTACGACACCAAGGAGCTGGTCCCGGAGCTGGTACAACTGGCAAAATTCTCCAAGCAGCACGTGCCTGAGGAGCATCCAAAGGTAGGTTGGAGGAGATGCTCAGATCTGAAGATTTTCTTCAGTGTATTCCTTGTCACAGACCTCAGGCCTCCTGGCTCCCAGGCTACGAGGCTGCAATCTCTGTGCTCTCCAGCCAGGCTTGGCTGTAGTCGAGCAGGATGGGGGCTGCTGAGGGGCTGACCCCTTTCCAATGTCTCCCCCTGCCAGGACAAGAAAGATTTCGTTGTGAAGAGAGTGAAGCGGTTGCTGAAAGCCGGCGTCGTCTCTGCTTTGGCCTGCATGGTGAAGGCAGACAGTGCCATCCTGACAGACCAGAGCAAGGAGCTCATAGCCAGGTGCCTGCCTTCTGTCCTGGGAGCCAGGGGTGCTGGCCTGAGATGGGTGCCTGGGCGGGCTCCTTGTTTGCAGGGTGGTGCCTATGGGGGCAGGATGAAAAGGGGGTGGAGAAAAGGCTTAAGCACAAAGCCTTTCTTAACCTATTTCATAAAAATGCTCGTGCTGGCATCGAAGCTGGCTTACGGGGCTGTCTTGCAAGGTTGCGTTGTGAATTTCTAGTCACCCGTACTGGTTATTGCCATCTGGCATGGCTGTTTCACTGAGCGATGCTGTGCTTTGCAGGGTGTTTCTTGCATTGTGTGAGGACCCCAAGGACCGCGGGACCATCGTCGCTCAAGGTGGTGGAAAGGTGATGACTCTTATCTGCCTGATGTGCATCTAATGTCTGTCAGGAGCCTACAGTGAGGGAAGGTGGCAGAAAAGCCTCAGCTGTCCTGGTAGCCCCTGGGGCACAGACTGACTGCAGTCTTACCTCTGCAAGCCTCTAATGAAGCTTGCAATGAACCTCTAATGAACCTTGAAATAACTGTTTGTCAGCTTCCAGCTCTGGCATGGTGCATGTATGAGAGCAAATGGAAAACATCACTGTAGGCTACTGTCCAGACCCATTTCTCCAAGAGACAAATCTTTAGGATATTTTAAACTTATCTTAGCATACATCAAGGCCATCCCATGAATCTTCTCAGGGGCATTTAATGCTTTCCTCTGTGTCACTAGGCCCTGATACCTCTGGCTCTGGAAGGTACAGATGTTGGCAAGATAAAGGCTTCTCATGCTCTGGCAAAAATTGCTGCTATTTCCAATCCAGATATAGCATTCCCAGGAGAGAGGGTAAGTTAAAAAATATATATATAATAATTAACTCCATTAGCAAATGGAAATTGCCAAGATCTGAAAGCTGGAAAAGCGGTGACATGTGTGACATGCTCTGTCATAGGTGTATGAAGTGGTGAGGCCTCTTGTCAGCCTGCTGAACACAGAGAGAGATGGCCTCCAGAATTATGAGGCTCTGTTAGGTCTCACTAACTTCTCAGGAAGAAGTGACAAACTTAGGTGAGTGTACCTGCTTTTTGACCTACCTTTCTTTCCCATACACTTTATCAGGAGTGATTTTTCTTTTTTTTTTATCAGGAGTGAATTTCAGTTCAATGCTTTTCTTACAGGACTGCAAAGACTGATTAATTTGAGCTACCTTTGGCAGAGATAAAAAGGTCTTAGAACAGAAACATTAATATAATAATAATCAGTAAGAATAAGTGCATGTTTTCCCCTAGAAAAATGAAAAACAATGTGAATTCAATTGGAATTAGATAAGGGATGAAGCATGTGTCATGAGTTTCATGAGCCGTGGGCACAGATTTATGTCAAGCCCTTCCCTGCCTCCCCTCTGTCTGCAGTTAATATTTTAGTGTGACTATGGCATGTCCCATAATCTATTCTGACTCCTCTTCAACACAGGATGAAGATAGTCAAGGAGAAGGCATTGCCAGACATTGAAAACTACATGTTTGAGAACCATGACCAACTTCGACAGGCAGCCACAGAGTGCATGTGCAACCTGGTGGTCAACAAGGAGGTAACTCCCTCTGCATCTCAGACTTGACTCCATGCACCAGCTCGTGAGCCACCTCAGTGATGCATGCATAACTGTGTTGTCTCTGGATATCATGTGTTTTTTTTTCAGGTACAGGAGCGGTTTGTGGCTGATGGAAATGACCGGCTGAAGTTGGTGGTGTTACTGTGTGGTGAGGATGATGAGAAAGTGCAGAGGGCAGCAGCAGGAGCCCTGGCCATGCTTACAGCAGCACAAAAGAAACTCTGCTCTAAGATGACTGAAGTGGTAAGACCATCAGTAGAATCGCTGGCAGTGTAGAGGTAACCTTGAAAAGGGCCTGGCTCAGTGAAAATGCTCATAAGGAAGATGTAGTCTACCAGATGGCTAACAAGGAGCTTAGTGGTGAAGCTGAGACCCAGGTGTGCATGCTCCTAGTTCACTCAGGCACAAAGTAAAACAGTCTTGTTTATATCAGCCTCCAAGACTTCATCTCAGATGAAACATTTTTATGTAGCTATTCCTCAAGTGAGGTCCAGCATACTAACAGTCAAACAAGGTTAGGAATGCAGAATGGCATTCAATAGAGATCCTTAAAACCTGCCATACGTAACCTGAAATCCAAACCTTGCTTCATTCAGAAATTAAAAGAGCTTGATCAGTAATGTATTGGGCTTCACAGGTACCAAAACATCTCTGCTTCCTGCAGAGATCTCTAGTCCTGAGTGCAGACCCTGCATAACAATAGCTGAGGCTGACAAACCCTCTGTTAGTGGCACACATGCTGATGTTGGACACTGGGGTTTGTTCGAATACAAATCATCAATCAAGCCAAAGGAGGGGCTCAGGAGAATTACTGGGGGGAGTGGACTGCTTCCAGTCACCTCAGCTGTGTTGCTTCTCTAGCAAGATTCTCTGCTCAGAGATTATGCAGCAGCATAAATGTGGAACATCTGTTTTATGTGGTGCTAGGGTCACGAAAACTCCTGATGGGGAGGGGGGCGGGCAATATGTGAAGGGGTTCACAATTTTGGAGTCAGGTTTCCTTAGATACAGAACCAACTAACCATACCTGACGTAAGTATGAAGAGGCGAGTCCCTGTTCTTCCACTGGGACATGCCTCGCCAAACTTGTGTTCTTGGTTGAGGTATTCTTCAAACCAGTACTAATGCTATCTCCCTTCCTTGAAGACCACCCAGTGGCTTGAAATCCTGCAGAGGCTCTGCTTGCACGATAACATGGAAGTGCAGCACCGTGGACTGGTCATCACTTTCAATTTAATCAGCGCCGACAAAGAGCTAGCAAAGAAGGTGGTGGAGACAGAGCTCCTAGAGATCCTGACCTTCATCGGCAAGCAAGAAGATGATCCCAAGAAGCAGCACATCATTAATGTAGCACGTGATTGCCTCACAAAATGCATGGATTATGGACTGATCAAACCTCTCTCTCGAGCATGAGGAAATGAAAAGTACTGAAAAAGGCTGAGTGGGGAGAAAAAAAAAAGCTACTGGGAAACGAGGAGAACAGAGCCATGAAGAAAACTTATTCCCATTGTCAAGGCATAGACTAGAGCTGGGGGACAGTTTAAGAAGATCAGAAACTGTATTAGGGAAAGGATGACATTTGCATCAGGAATTTGGAAGATGTCCATCTGAGTAGTTTCTGGATGGTGTAAATTATTTCCTTGTCCCCATTCAGCTGATAATACTTAAAAGTTTCAAGGCCTAGCTATGGAAAGAGTTGGTTGTTTGGGAATGTGCCAGGGGCTGTTGAAGAAGACTCAACTGAAATTGGTTCTGCAGCCATCCACAGCTCCTGGTACTTCAGTAATTGCTACCAATGATGGAACTAGGAGGAGGTTTAATTGCATCCCATCCTGCATTCAGAAAAGAAGTTGGCTGTTAGTTGTGTGCTTTTTTTTTTGTGTTGTTCATTTATGGTATTTTTAAATGTTTTTAAGTGGTGTGCCAGAGTTTGAGGCTGGAGGATGAACTTTTAATAAATTTATTACTTCGTTCCATGTGGAATTTCTAATGTTCTGCTTCAATTAAGCAAATGGAGGATCTAGGGCAATTCCCAATCTCAAGTTTGCTTCATATCCAGCAATGTGAGCACAAGCTGAATTTACACCACTTGCAAAATAATCTAATGCTGCTCAAAAGAACGTGTGAAGGCACTGTGAATATAGGCTATCTGAAGAGGCAGCACTAACGGGATAAGCTGGCATTCATATCAGGGCACGCAGTGGGCTCAACATGGAATTTTGAAACTATCTCACTTAGGAAAGAAGAATGAGAAGAACACCAGGTGATCAAATTAAATTTTTACTTTATAGAAGTTTACAATCAAGTACAGATTCTTTACGCATACTATGCACACTGATCACAGACTTTAAAGACTTTTGCTTTAATTAGCAGAGGGGAACAGAAATCTGAGTATACAGTAACTACAATCAACAATGATCTAAAAATGAAGTACATTCAACCATTTCTGATCATAATAATTGTCAGTGATCCTTGTCTGATAGGCACGGCGTGATTAAGTGATTGAAGTGTGGGGATCATGAAAGAAACCACATGGGTAGTCTTTCCTAGTTGCTGACTGAAGAAAAAAGTGGAAGGTGCCTCTACCTTCCAGAAGTTAGAGAAGCAAGAATGTTTAAGCTAATAGGTTTGACAGTTTAGAGGCAAATTTACTTGAAGAATGGATTCCAGCTGTCTACAATGTCTTGTTTTTGCACACACACATGATAATATTGTTGGTGCTTTATGCTAGCTGGGTAATCAGAGTGTTTTCCCAAACCAGATGAACCGTAGGTCATTCTGTAGTGGAAAACAATATGAAGGTTCATGGGTTGCTCTCAACTAGCCTTCAGTTTTATATGCTCAGTTTTAGGAATTTGAGATCTGTCCTTTGCAAGTACTTCGCACCTAACTACAGAGTTTTACATAACCAGCATGTCTGAAACCAAGACAAAAATCCTATTGGTACATAAAGGCAGTTAAGCAAACCTTTTCTTGTCCCACTAAAACTACTTTGGCATAACTGGGTGGTTCTAACCCATACTGACTTGCTGAAGTTGAGTGGGAAGCTACTCCTGTAAAAGCTATTTATTTGTACGCTAGTTAAAACATGGACAGAAGACCTCAATTTTACTTTTCTGGCTATCTGAATGAAAGCTCTTCTTAAAAATGGCTTCTGACACTGGATGCCTGTGCTGTTTGGTGCTGTTCTGAGCAGTACTATACATGTAGGTACAGGAGTGATTTCTTTTCCTTTTCCCGGTACTCATGTAACAGGTGTAGATTTAAATTAGCTCTGGATGCCACACATACTAATACATTTTGAAAAATTTCATCCTGGGATGGAAGGGGATTAGGAACAATACCAAACACAATAGGTCTTTCTAAACCAGAGAAACGACGGAAGCTGTCAAGAATCATGTGACTCTCTAGTCCTCCGTCCATTTTTCCTAGGAATATTTTTAACTTCCTCTTCTTCATTTTTAATGTCAGTATTTCACGGTATTCTTCCACTTTGTCATCTCTGTAGCACAGAATAGCGATATCTTTCTCAGAGTAACCTCTCTTAAGGTACGTGCAGCAACACTTTGCCACATACTCTGCTATTTTATTTTTGTCCATTTCCTCTACTATTTTACAAGAGCCAGGCACAGCGGAAGCACATGCGGCTGTATGTAACAACTTCTGTAAATATTTTTGTGGAATATTTATAGCAGGGTCCTCTACAATCTTCTCCATTATGGTTTTTAGATAGCGAAAGATGCTGTTAGCATTACGAACCACTTTGTTTAGTGACTCAACAGGATCATGCCATCTTGGTTCTGGAAGACCAGTTGAGAAGCTGTGACTTGTCTGCATGTAGTCCAAGAAAATCCAGAGAAAGCCAGGCTCGGGGAGGTGTGGTGATGAAGTCAGGTCCAAGGCCTTTTGATACCAGTCACCATCCCCAACTTGGAAATTCTGTGCTTCATCAATTATTATGTGCTTCACATCATTAAAGGTTTTCTCCAAAAAGGCCACTCTCGTCACAGCTTGGCAAATATTTTTCTGTCTACAGAAGAAATACAAGCAGATTAAAAACAATGTCTTTGTGTTGTAAACTACTAGTTACTTGACCAGAAGGAAGTGAATGCCAATGATATTTAAATCATATTTATTACTAGATGCTCAGGACGTCAAGAAAAAAACAAAAATCAAGCCTTACTCAAAATGCATCCCAAATACACACTTCAAACACTATACCCACCATACCAAATATGCTAATCAGTACCCAGCTATTTTAAAAATGAAGGTCAAATAATAACATGTTGAAATGAATAACTGGAGGAAGGACTTACCTCACAAAATCTCTCAGAGGCTGGTTCTCACATATGTAAAGAACCTCCTGTTGTCTGCACTGAAACATATTTCTTATTTTCTCTATGATGTTCAGCGCCACGATAGTCTTTCCTGTTCCTGGTAGACCATGAACAAACAGCTTCTTAGTTTTGTGGAGGTTTTCTGACAACAGCTGGTATTGTTTCATGGTCAGGACGTTCAAAACCTCAGAACCAACACGATCACTTAAAAAGGATTTGAAAGTCAACAAAGCTATCGTGAGAGAACGCAAGAGGTCTTTCAAGTTTATTCCCTTGATTAGGCTGTAGTTTTGGGGATACATTTCTTGAATGTTCAGATCCCATTCTTCTCCATGGTTAAATACGGGAGGCAAAATCAGTAGCTTTGGTATTATACACAGCTTGTGAATATAGCCCCCAGTGTTGACTAATTTCTCCTTCAGCTTCCTGGCTGTGCATTTTGAGTATTCAAACAAATCCTTAGAGATCTGATGCTTACAGACCGTGTAGAGGATAGGTGGCCAATCCTTGGCTAGTACAAGAATGTCACAAATTATGTCTCGGTTTTCTGGCAAACCAACATCAACAGCCCAGCTTCTGGAAGATATCACAATTCCCTCAGATATCTGCCTCAATTGTTCTTCCATTAAAATCTGCAACTCTGGATGCTCTTGAAAAAGGTCTTCAGTGAGTTTTTCTGGAGTATATATTATGCTGCGGGATTTTACTATCAATACAGAGCAAAAGAAATAGTTGGTGTTAGTTTAAAATATGCAAATCTAGCCCTCCGAAATGATGCTGTGGGAATTAATAGTGCTGAAAGGTTACAAATTCAGACCGTCACTGCCTGAAAGCCCTTTTCTGCTTCTTCAAAATTTTCCTCACCCACTCCACGTATTTCTAGTTTCTTTTGCAAAGACTGCATCCTCGGGGAACTTAATCCTTTTTTCTAGCCAGATATCAGTCCCTTTGCTAAAAACATTAGCACATGGCCAGCTTATGCCAACCTTTCTCAGTGTATTGGCCTAGCAGACAGAGAAATGAAGATTAACAAAGAAATCAGAAAAAAAGCCTCTGGACACCTGGCTGATCTCGCAATGCCACAGAAACACTGGATTGTAACTGGGAGCAGACACTCCACTCTGTTCCCAGCCCCAGTCACCTCTCCTATTTTAGGCTGATTCCACATAAACTTTCCCGTTTTCACTGGATTGTGAAAAGACGTTGGCATGGCTGTGTACAGTCCCCAGAGAAGTTCAGCTAGCTGAGCTCTGTCATGTATACACAGCAATGTCCTGCAGAATACCAGTACTTGAGGAAGGGCACACCAGACATTTGAATGCAACACTGCTGTCAGAGCTGCAAAACATTTCCAGCTTTTTCACCTGTTTAAAGAATGTTTTCAAACTCATCTTTGACCTCGACCACGGCCTTGAGATTCATCATGTAAACCTATCAGACAGTGAAAGCAATGTGTACACCTACCTGGAAACAGTTTTCTACAGAGATCATCAACATTGTCAAGGCCCTGGTGTGAATAAACTGGCTTGGCAAGGGGTGGCCCCTCTGACAGACTCAGTGCTAATGTAAAGGTCTGAGACAACCCTGAAAGATCTGGAAAAGAGAAATAAAAATGTGATATAGTGTGAGCTTTTGCTGCCCCATACTGCAAGGGGCACAAGCAGTCGTCATGCTGGTTTTAAAACTTTCACTCTTCTTAAAAAAAAAAAAAAAAAAAAAAAAGTGATGAACAAACAGAAACTTTGGAACTCATGTGGGCAGCAGCTGATTGGCAACAGAATGGGCCCTGGCCATCGATTATGGAGCTGCTCTTGGTTTTCTTGCCTCATTAGTTGCCCCTGTGACCTCTAACTCCATTAGTGATACCCCTTTCACTGCCCAAGAACTGGCCAATGAACGATTTCTCCATCCACAGCTCTCTGCCTACTAGACTGGCAGCAGCATCAGAGAATGTCACAAAAAGTAAAGAAAAGTAAAGAAAAGGAGGAAAAGTAAAGATACAGCCCTAAACCAAAAACTGAACTCCGGCCGTTATGTACAATAACACAGGTACTGGGGTCTAACCTCCAAAGCAGTCCTTGTCACCTTGAGGCATAGAGACCTGCAAAGGCAGTCGATAGCATTGGTATTAGCAAGCTGCTGGTCACCACGCCTAGTCACTGCAGCCTGAAACCAGCATTACAAAAGGTAACAGAAAGGCAGGTATTTACCAAGGACATGAAGTCAAAATTGACCATGAGTGGTCAAAATTTTAGTTTGGTTAGGCCCACAAAGAACACTGAATAGCAAGTAAGATTACCTAAGGAAAACAACAAGATGAGGAACAAGAATCATAAAATCATTGAACAGCCCAGGTTAGAAGGGACCTAGAAAGATCACCAGGCTCAACTTTAAGAAAATAAAAGGGAATATGGAGAACAGAAGGGGATTGTCTCGGGTCTTTTGGACCTGGATCAGCAGAGATCATCCACGCGGCCCATTCTTCTGCGTTCAGCTTCCTGATAGTGGTACCTTCCACTTGCCACGACTCTGGGTCTTTTGCAAACACTGCACAAGTAAATGGCTCAATCTTCACAGCGCAGACATAGCCACGGTGCTTTCCAGCCTCATCATATACTTTGAAGATTTTGTGTTCGCACATTATGCTGTGTTCATATCCTCTATTACAAAAATGGAAGACCTTTAATTTGTACTCTTTGTTTTTGATTAGTTGGCTTAATGCTTCAAGGTCCTTATCATCACATCTGAATCCCTGTACTCTCCTGTCGTCATCTACACCGATCCATAAATACCCGCCACGTGCATTTGCAAATCCAGAGATATACTGAGGCAGTATTTCTTTAACACGCTTCAAGAAGTTGTCAGTAGAATAGTGCTTGAATTCCACATCTGCTGACTCCGTGAAATTCAGTGTCTCTCTGTATCGCAGTTGGTCCCTATTAAATAACTCTGCAACAGTGTCATTTACAATATCCATGTCTTCTTCAACATCACTTGCCTTACTTTTCTTGGCAGGTGTTCCTGGGCTAAGCTCTCTCCTGGCTTCATCTTGTTTTTCTTCAAGGAACAAAGTAGCTTCAGTAAGGGTCATGTGGGAAAGACAAGCACCACATTTTGAATACAACCCACTGCTCAGGGTACAGATACGTGGCTTTCTTTCTGGGGGTGCTTTTTCACTGCTCCATGTTTTAACAAAAATCAAAAGGTAATTATCTTGCTGTTTGAAGTCCAGGTATTTTGCCAAGTCTGCAGACAAAAGAAGAGATCGAAAAGTTTCATGCAAATCTAATCCGATCTCATCTCTCTGTAAGCTGTAGTCTTCATTTTCAATCTCTGCTTTTACCACACCTCCTCCAGAGTTTAGCAAGGCACACACTGCTGAGGCAAGGGTGTATTTTTGATCTTGTTTTGAGTTTTTTGGCATCTTTTTTCTTGCTTTTTCACCAAAACATATTTTTCCTACGTTCAAAACTACTTCAGGATACTTTGTTGCTGAATCAACCCAGACCCACTGCGTCGGTTGATGGCCCTCAAGAGCCATTCTGGACCTGAAACAATTGTACAAAAATTGCTTACCATTTATGTGAAAACATCAATCTTCCAAAGAGTTCCAAAAAAACATTAGCTAAACAGAGGCTATCCTTTGAACAATAAACGCACAATTACAGGGATAAGAGATGCAGAATAAATTGTAGTAATTTGTTCCAGCCCCAAATGTACTTGAAGCTTTGCTTTTGGGGAGTCCTTGTGTTTTCCCTATGCCACCTCCTGATAGAGCCAGAGCAGCAGCATTCTTCAGTAACCCACAGCTGCTAGTCTCTCTCACACACACTGGTGCTCCCTTTAGTGCTTACTGCACAACAACAAGGAGTCTCTTCCACTTCCAAAATAGAACGCTTGCCGAAAATCCAAAAGCCTCTCCGTGGAAATTTGGCCCCAGTGTCCACTTGTTTATATTTTTGTCCCTGAGAATGGGGGATTGTAGGTACCTTGCTGGTGTCAGTCCCTCTGAACGCAGAAACAGCCTCGAATATTTTTTCTACAGCTGGACTCATCACTGTCTTCAAATTCCCAGACTGCACAGCTCCTCCTCCTCCCATCTGTCACCTCTTGCCCAGCTAGCCCATGAGCACAGGCCAGGAGAGACAGCTGGGTCAGAGCTGTGTTTCACTGAAAAGCCTAAACTCAAAGCTGTTGCAGGTAAGATAAACCTGGAGACAGCAAAGCTGCCTCTGCCAGCTTTCTGATGGGGTAAAAGGAAGCAACTTGCTGTATGGTTGCCAGTCAGGGGGCTACAAAATGAGACTCAGCTGTGCCACAGCAGCCTTGGGGCTTAATCCATCTTTTCAGCTTTTCTGCATTGAAATTAACTGCAAACATTATCTTCAGAGGGACCAGAATGCCCAGGCAAAGGGACTCTGATGAAGACCATTCCTAACACTGGGAGGGCTACCAGAGAGCCGTACAGAGACCCTCTGTTCCCACCAGCCATGAACACATTTAATAAACCACCTGCAATAGGGATGCTGTGCAGAGCAGCTGCTTGAAGCCTCGGAGGGGACTGTTCTTCTCATACTCATCAAGTTTCCCTCCAGCTTCCTGCAGCAGGACAACCTGGCTGACTGGTGGGATCTCAGACTATCAGCAGTTTAACAGAGGAAAGGACTCACCACACCTCATTTTCGTAGTTCTGGGCTAAATCAACAAATCTCAAATATCAATTTTAAATCCATAAATAAGTTTCGCATGGCGGAAGCAAAGGACAAAGCATACAGTATATCTCATTTCTTTTCTCCTTCTCAATCTGCCCACTCCATTAAAATCTCAGAGAAGTTACGCTTACTTGTTTGCTGGTTGCGGTTCTTCTCTGCCGATTTTGGTTTCTTTTCCTTTGTGTTACCTGTGATCAAGCATGCACGGCGTCCACAGACTTCGGTGGAACTTTCTAGTTCTATCCAAAGTTCCTGAGCGGGTTTTGGTAAGAGTCTAGTCCTCCAGAGCTAGTTCCCGCCCTCTGCCACTCTTCCAATCAGAGCAAAGGAAAAATAAAAAAATAAAAAATAATTAAAAAAAGAATCTTAGAAGAAATCCCCCAACCTACAGCATTTACATATGGCATTGTTTGCTCAGCCTGAAAGGCTGACCTTTCATTAAACCTCAGAGCTGCAAAATCAGATAGCCATAGTTCTGGAAGCTGGGAAGCAGGATAGCAAGCTAGAAAGCCTCATGCAGAAAATACGATCTGCTTATCTACAGTCACAGTATTTGCAGTAGGAGATTCAATTATTTTACCTTTTTGTACTGATAGAGTACGCTAAAGCTAATAATTTTATACTGAAATCATGCCCATATACAATTTTCAGCAGAAGCTAAAAATCGGAATAGGTTAATTTGTTTTCAGAACTTGTCTCTGTGAAAGAGGGACAACTTTGGAGCATCCTCAGTGATACCTCCCTCCTCGGGTTGAAATGTCAGCAAAGACACTGAGATTGGGGTTATAGTGAGAAGACTGAAATCAAGGAAGGTAACAGCCTTGGTTCCAAAGCCTTGAGAAGGTTCATGCAGCAGTGGATGCATGTGCCCTGATTTGCTCAGCAAAGCTGTGGATTTTTTGAGACAGGAAGAGAGGAGACGGAGTAATGTGAAAAAAAGAGCAAGTTAGTGCAAGGCTGTGCAGAAACTTACTTCCAGGACAGAAAGGAAAATAGAAACAGTCTGACTGTGAGCAGACATACAGCTTCATTTACAGATTAAAAACGCTTTTTACCTCTTGCTTCCACAGAGGGTAAAAGAAACGCTGTATCCGGGATGATAACAAACACAGCAATAATACTTTCTGTTGCACAAAAGCTGACGCTGCTGTGCCGTGAAGCGAAAATGAAAGTCGCTGTGCTAAAATCGCTGCTAGCTTTCAGGAACGGGAGCCTGCCTGCCGCAGAAGAGTTTCTGAGAGCCATAAAATGGCCACTTTTAGAAGGAAAATTTGGGAGCAATATATCAGCTGCCCTCCATTGCTCTGCCACTTGTCTTCTCTTCTCCCTTCTCTATTTTTCCCCCTCCCCACTGCCTCGGGGAAATGACCAGGGGAGGGGGAGGCAGTCGCTAACAGAATGGGCTGCATTCTGGTGCCCCAGGCTCCTGTTCATTCATTGCAAAGTGTGGATTTTCCTGGTTAATTTTTTAATGGAGCCTGCCGCCAGTTCCTGGTGACTTCCTTACCTTCCTTGCAGGCGTATTTTTCTATGTGGGCACAGTGTCAGAATGAAACCAACAGATGTGTGGGCAGGCTAAAAAATATAATAATAATAATAAATAAATAAATAAATAAATATGCATTTTTAACTCCTGAATTTCTCTTTGTGCCTCCTTTCTACATCACAGAACTGTACTTACCCCTCTGGCCAGATCCTCTTCTTGATCCAGCGCAGAAAAGCCCAGAGCAAGGCTAGAACCCTCCTCTCAGTGTGAAACACTAAGGTGCAGGCTGCTCGGCAGGAATTTCTGGCAAATTGGTGCTCACCAGAGGGACAGACCGACTGACTGGCTGCCGGCCTGCCCGAGCACCTTACAGCAAATGCCATCCACCCCGCTGGCCTTAACCATTCAAACAACTGCTTTGACTCCTCTAGTAATCCATGGTAGGACTATTCTTTTCAAAGCTCCTTTTGTTCAATTGGTGGAATATTTTTATTTATTGTACCACTCGTGGTTGTTTTTTTTTTTTTCTTTTCCCTAAATGTTTTTCCCAGCGATCCCCAAGCCCATCGTTCCCCCTTCTGCTGGAGCAGTTGCAGCCCTTAGAAGGGAGCCTTCAGGGCTGGAAAGGATTAGGGGCATATGTCACTATATGGCTGAGGAGGCAGGAGGGCAAGGTTGGAAATTAAGAAAATTTGAGAAATTTCTTCTCAGAAAGAGCAGTCAGGCATTGGGACAGGTTTCCCAGGGAGGTGGTGGTGTCACCATCCCTCGGGGTGTTTAAGGGAACGTTGGACGTGGTGCTTAGGGGTTTAGTGGGTGACATTGGCAGTAGGGTGATGGTTGGACCAGATGCTCTTGAAGGACTTTTCCAACCTAAATGATTATACGAAAGCGAACAACTCCCAGCAGGGCCCGCCGCCAGCTATGGCCGCGCCGCGCCGCGCCGCGCCCCCCCCCCTCCACCATCGCCTCAGGCCTCTCGAGGCGGGAAACGCTGCCTCCACCCCGAGCTCCCCGAGCTCGCTTTCTATTGGCGGCCTCCCGCGTCCGTCGGTAGAATCCCGCGTCTCTATTGGCTGTTGGCCGCCGCGGGGGGCGGGACGAGGCGGGGAGCTCCGCCTGGGCGCGGCTGTGCCTGGGTGAGCGGGGCCGTGAGGGGAGCGGGGCCGGGAGGGGAGCGGGGCCGGGAGGGCGGGCGCGGGGGCCGGGAGGGCGGGCGCGGGGGCCGGGAGCGGGGCCGCTGCGGGGTCCGGAGGCGATGGCGGGGCCGGGAGGGGCGGTGGAAGCACGGGACGAGGTCGTGAGGGGAAGGGGACGGCGCCCGGCTGGCATCGAGGGGCTCCTCCTCGCCGCTGTGCCCGCTGCTGGCTCCCCTCGGCCTCCTGGGGTCCCAGCTGCTGGGCTGCGCGCCCAGGCTCCAGCCCGGCCCCCCTCAGCTCCCCTCAGCCCCCCTCAGCCCCCCTCAGCTCCCCTCAGCCCCCCTCAGCTCTCCTCAGCTTCTTTCCTCCCTCCCTCCCCTCATTGCTAAGGGTGCTGCAGCCCCATGTTATCCCACACTAGGGGTTTTGGGGGGAGAAAAAATGCTCTATGGCCGTGGACGAGTATTAAACACAAGCCAGGGCCTGCTGTGTGTGTGCTGGCAGGTCAGGGTTTGGGTTAATGCCCGCTCTGTTAACTGGTGGGGCGGAGGTGAACAGAAATGTAAAGGTGTGTCGGGGAGAAAGGGCTTCTGCTGGGCCAGCTAACCCTTTGGGAAGGAGAAACGGTGCTAACAAGGTGGCACAGGCCGTTTGTGGAGAGGAGCACAGAGCCGTGCTGGTGGCACTAAGCACCACTGTGGAGCTGGGTGCAGGAGGCAGAGGTACCAAGCAGGGGATGGGTTTGTCGGTCGTGGAACAGCTGCTGCTGTCTCACCTCCTGGGGATGTCGGTAATTTGTCCGAAATTCTGCCCTGTAGAAAGCCATGTGTTCCTGAAAATAAATCCAGAAGTTGTGTGTGTGTTGCTGTTTCTTTGTTCTCTCCAGGAAAAAAAAAATCCCCACACCTGGAACTGGAACTTCGCTGTTCTAGTTCCTGACCTGGAAGCGAGCTCCTTGCTGAATGGAAATAGATTTGCCCGAAGCAATGATGAGCGAAGTATTCTCTGAACTGGTATTGCCGAGACTTTGCGTCTTTGCTCTGACCAGGGCATGATCACGTAATCTTCTCTCTGAGCTTGTTTAGGCAAAGCTCATCTGGAGCAAGCAATTTTGCTGCTGCCTGAGATGTTTTGATGCACCCTAAAAAAACAGTGGAAAAATATTACAATTTGTTAGCAGTGGTGTTTAGCAGTGCAAAAACAATGTTGATTTGAAGAGTGAGCAGTGCAAATACTTGTTCGGATTCATGCATCCTACTGCAACACCAGATTTAGCACAGAGCTTGCAGTGAGAGGGGTTTCTCGGTGTTTCTACCATGTGTGCCACGGCTTATAAACCTCCAGACACTCTGCCTCTGTGTTTTCTCCATATTGGGGAAAAAAAGGCATAATGAGGCATTCCCTGGAACTCTTCACTGGAGATGGGTTTTGTTGCATGTGATGCACATGGATTTTCTGAGAGAAGGATCCTGGGAACACTTCTTCCTTTACACCCTCAGAAGGGGCTAGGCAGGGATCCCACAGCCGAGTGCAGCTCAGTACAATTTCTGGCTGTTTCACAATGATTGATCTAGTGTATGCAAGATGTTTCTTTTCCTTAAGCTGTGCTACAGACACCAATCTTTAGTTCTACATTGGAAACAGAATAATGCGACTCAGCTTTCAAGGTTTTTAAAACTAAATGCTGTGAAGCAGAGCAGATTCTCCAGCTGTAAGAAGTGGTGTATATCTCTACTCGGAAAGCCCAGGAACAGTTTTGCCGCAGCAAACATGCAGATAGTGTAATGAGTTAAACTGAATTGTGATCTTCTTGCCTTGATGGACCATTCAGATATCTTTAGTCTATGCTTTACTTTCAAATGACTCCTTTGATTATAGAGCGGATTGGGTTGGAAAGGACTTTAAAGATCATCTAATTGCAGCCCCCTGCCATAGGCAGGGATGCCACCCACTAGTTCAGGCTGGTCAAGGCCTCCTTGATGTCACGAGACTCGCTAAAAAGTACCTGAAAAGGTCGCCAGGAACAGAAACACACAGACTGCATGGGCAGACACAGGGAATTTTAGATTCTGCTGTTTTTTGAAATACGGCAACCTTACACCGACATCTGACTCAATAGTCAGAAGTTAGTGAGGGCTGGGTTAACCCAAACCCGTGGGACTGCATGGGGATGAAGTGCAGGAAGAAAGACAGGGCTAACTGAGCAAGTGCAGATATGGAGCTACTCTAATGCAATTTTTTATTCTCTTCCAGGTTTTGGTGACAACTTTACATCCATTTCTCTCTGCCTGTGGAGAAGGAAGCGTCTGTGGGGGTATGTACCCAGGAGTAGAGTTACAGTGAGAAGCCAAGTGCTTTCTGTTGAGGAAGTGGGGAAGCCAACTCAGTTGCTAATGTACCTGTTTTGAAGTGTCTAGGTGAGAAGTGAATGTGGCTAGAGGGTCTTGAAAAGATTTGCCAAGTCAAGTTCTGACAAAGATGTATTTGGCAACTCCAGGGCTACTGTTAACGTTGCTGTAATTGTATTAAGCAATAGTATCATGGATTGAGGATGCTTTGTTCATGACCACAGAACTCACAATTAATATGTAAACCCAAGGGTTGGTTTAATAAAGCTGGTGGTCCTTTACAAATCTTTTTCTCGTTGATCTTTAGACCATCATTGCGTTGATAATGCAGTTAAAAAGCAGATAAAAGAGAATGATTTTGTAACCTGAATCAGCTTCAGAGCTTTGTTGTACAGCAACAAACCTGAAAAACTGATACTTAATTGACTACTGAAGACAGCCCAGTTAGAAGAAGCAGTCAAATTCAAGCTGGTATTCTGCAGCCATCTGCAGGAGCACTAAAAATCTGCCAGGTAACTGCTGAGCCTGGCACCATCTTGGGGTTAATGCCTGATAGTCAGATAGGCATTAAAGAGCAATTTAACATTCAAAAGAGTAATTACAGCAGTTCAGAACTGTGAGGCTCAGACGTGGGTGGTTCTGCGCAGGTCTTGGAGCTGCTGTGGAGTTGGCCAGATCTCAGTTTGGCAGGGACGGCGTTGTGCAGCATGGTATGGGGGAGATGGAGGAGAAGGCTGCCAAGAGCTGACAGGAGGACATCCAGGGGCCATCTAGAGAGGGGAACAGGTATTAGTCCTGGGAGAAGGAGGGACAGAGGCCCTGGAGAAGTGTCTGTGCTGTTCTGTTAGTGAATCCTCCTGGATCACAGGGGAGGATGGCGCAGAACTTGCCGGGAGTTCTGCTCCACTGGCAGGTCAGGCTGCACCAGCCAGTATTCTGTGCCAGGTCTCTGCTCAGCTTCTCACTGAGCAACAGACAGGTAAATTGGAAAGGACAGGAAGGATCAAAGGAAAATAAACCTGTCCTGAAACTGAATTGTCAGTTTTATTTAAATGTATTTAAATGAGCATCGGTGTCAGTGGGACAACCAGGCCACATATGATCAGGCAGGGTAAGGCTGTGCAGCAGCAATGCAGCCTCTTAGTACGGGCTGTTCACAGGAGATCTCTGTGTATGAAGCAAAACTGAGGTAGTGGGTGATGTGAATTAATACCCAGCTGTATTAAAAGTGGTATGAAATGGCAGGAAATCTTGCACCTTGACATGGTTTCTTTTTCCAAAGAGATGTGTATGCTATTGCTGGTCTTCTAAGAGAAGAGGGGTGTCTGTGGATCCTGTAACTGCTGGAGAAAGGTGGCAGTTTTTATTATTGACCCACAGTGGCAAAGGTGGAAGGGTCTGGAAGTTGTAAAGATGATATGACAAGCATAGGGGACCCACATAATTTGTCACAGTAAGTGTTTTCCAGAGCATCTTTGGGTGGATGAAAACTACTGTATTTTTTAAGGCTCTTCAATAACCGTGCTATCTTGCTCACAGGTGAGGGAGGATATTATAGATTTGTATCTTCTGAAGCACAGCTAAAATAGGGAATATTAGATCACTGGTTCAGTGGATGAAATGTTAGAGCATATCTCTTAATCTGGGAAGACCATGTACTCTGCAGCAAGCTTTGCTTCATGTTCTGTGAGCAAGGAGACCGATGTCAGGAGTAGCTAACTGCTGCTCCCTAAAGCCAAGTCTGGAAAAAAGCAGCCTTCCATCTTACAAAATCATGTGTCAGGCCAGAACCAGCCATAACATCACATGCATTGGCTTTTTTCTTCTGTTCAATGAAAGATGCTTCACTGCGATATGAGTGTGCTACATGGTTGAGACTGGAACAATCGCGACATAATCCTTAATTCAAACACAGACATTAAAGGTTCCTACCCTGCAAAATGCTAATCTTTATCCATGGTCATCATCCGCAAAGGTGGAAGCAGCTTTAGTCTGTGTTATGTAAATAGAACCACTAGCAAGCTTTTCCCAGTATCAGAAAAGAAATAAATGCAGTTGGATTCTCAGTGAAGAAAGAATCTTGCTTTATAAAAGCAGACACCAACAGATTCAAAGACACATCTAACAGTTCATCAGTTGGCACAGCGCTGCTTTAATCAGGTTTGTCATTTTTCTCCCTTTGGAGAACACACACCCTCCCTCCTGCGTCCCTGTTTGTACGTACCAACCCCTGTTCCTTTAAAGAGTCAGAAGTCTTAATTTAGCACTGTTGGTAGGAATTAAGGGTGTGATGTTCTCATTAATTCAAAGGTGAGCAGCCTGAAAACGCAGGGTGACTCCTAAGAATAGCGCGATCAGCGGAGAGGTCTGAGCCTGGCTCTTGGACAAGCCTAGTGCCAGGGCTTGCCCCAGGCATCGCGAGTGCCCGGGGAGCAGCTGAGGGAGGACAAGCTCACCCAGACAGTTCTTCCTACCTAATTTTCCAGCTCATGCCCTCAAGCAGGACTTTCAACAGTGATGTTCTCTGATCTGCGTTCCTTCAGTTGGTGCACGAAGGCACTTCTGTGCCAGCTGACAGGCAGAGGCTGTCCAACCCCTCCGAAACCCTGCCACAGGAACCTTACTGAAGGTTCTGAGGGCAGCAAAGCTCCGTGCAGCCAAGTTCAGGGGAGCTTCAGAGCTGATGAGCTGTAGGGGTTCCCCTGCACTGCCTGGGGGGAGGAGGAAGAAGAGAGTGGACAGGGTAAAGGTGTTTTTAGCTTGCTTTTATAGCTCCCCACTGCTCTTGTCTGTTAGTAGCAGGCAATAAATATTAATCTCCCTACACTGAGAATGTTTTGCCCACGACAGTAACTGATGAGTGGTCCCAGTCCCAAAGAGCGATCCCCTTTTCCTATTTTCTCCCCCTCTTTGAGGAGGAGGAGGCGTGAGAGAGCGGCGCAGCGGGGTTCATCCACCGCCTTCCTTCCCAGCCAGTCCCCAGCGATGTCTCGGGCAGCACGGGGCAGTGCGTTCAGCTCTCGGGCGAGTACAGTTTGACCAGGTGCTGCAGCTCCGTGGCGTAGCCGGTGACGGGGCAGCGCTGGTGAGCCTTCACGTAGCCATATATGCAGCGGTAGCAGAAGACAAAGCCCGACGTGGACAGGGCGGTGGCGTTGACCCGGACTTTGCGGCACAGCGGGCACAACGTCTTCAGCTTGGGTAAAAGGACCGAGCCCTCCCCGTGGTTGAGATGCAGGGGGGGCGGTGGAGTGGGCAGCGCCGTCAGGGATTTGATGGTTTCCTGGTTTTCCGAGGAGTACCACCAGTCCAGGAACTGGAGGAAGAACACGCACACGGCCAGCCCGCTGGACAGGGAGAAGGCGATGCCACCCAGCGCTCGCCTCGCCGCTGACTGCACTCGTGTTGTGATGCTGGAGCAGGGACAGAAGATAGGGAGAAATCATTATTAGTAAGGCACATCGCTGCCTGCAAGCCATGGCAAAAAGGCTCGGGGAGTAGCAGGGCACTGCTTTCTACGGCTTCTTAACGCTAAGCTGTGACACCAGCGGATCCCTTGTTTGTAATGGAAACATCTAGGATGTCTCCGATTCTCTGTGTGATAAGAAAGCTTCAAGTCTTGTTCCAACTAAACGAGGAGAGTTTGGATTGAGGGGACCCGGACCAGAGATCATTTCAGCCCTGGATCATCCCTGTGCAGAACACTGGCTGTGGTAATGACTGTGTTGCTGCTCAGAAACATCTAGTACCCAGGTTCAGTCCTCTTAGCAACATGTTGCAGCCAGCTTCCCTTAGGTAAGGACTGAACAGATGGGGTGCCAAGAAAAAAAACCAAGGCACTTTTATTACCACAAAAGGCTGTGATGCTAATCTCTGCTACCTGTTTGCTTGTTTACACTAATCGTGTTCCCTTTTGGAGCGCAAGCAAGCTTTTCCCTGAAGAGTTTCTGCAGAACAAGACGCTTCCACCTGCAGAACCTCCTTGAACTCGACACCCCGTGCTGTACCTGTGTGCCTGCCCTGCGGTGGGCACGGGCACCTTCCTCTCCAGGCTCTGGATGTCTTCTGCAGTCAGCCTGACCAGGCGGACGCCGGCTAGCCGCAGCAGGGGCGAGTGGTGCTGCGCCTTCCCGAGGATGTAGCACAGCTGCTGGACCAGGAACCAGCCCTCCCAGCTCATGAGGACAAAGGGGTAGGCGGCGAGGAAGGCTCTGTAGAAACGCTTCCAGGAGGACGACGGGGGGTGGATGGAGTACTCGTCCTCCTCCCGGAGGCTGGCCACCAGCCTCTCCAGCTTCCCCTTCAGGTAAGGGACGAGGACGAGCAGCAGGAGGGACCGCCAGTGCTGCTTCTTGGGCAGCCCGGCGGCGGCCGGGGCTGGCCCTTGGCGGCCTCGCAGCGGTACCCGCTTCAAGCTGTAGAAGTTTTCGGAGAAGGAGGCGCTGCAGGTGGCCAGGTAGTGCTGCTGGAGCAGCAGGTCCAGGACGGCGTACGCCTCGTCGAACCAGCGCCACAGCCAGCCCAGCCGCCCGGGGTTGGACTCGGCCAGCACCTGCAGTGAGAACACGGGGCAGGGATGGAGCTGGAGGCAGCGCACGGAGTCACGGGCGCTACAGATAAATCACCGCTGTGGTTTGGGGCTGGGTGCCTCCAATTTGTGAAGCTGCCCCGCGAGTGGGGCAAAAAAAGTGAATTTTGGTGAAGGAAGGCTTGGCAGGGTGTCACACAGGGAGGCTCCAGCCTCAATATCTGTACAAGGTGATCACTCACTTTGCCTTCAGCACCCAGCACCTCTCCCTCCACATTTGGTTTGGGGCTGGGTGCCTCGAGGCTGTGAGGCTGCCTCATGAGTAGGGCAAAAAAAGTGAATTTTGGTGAAGGAGGGCTCAGCAGGGAGGCATGTAGGGAGGCTCCAACCTCGTTATCTGTACAAAGCGGTCACTCATGCTGCCCTCAGCACCCTTCAGCACCCAGCACCTCTCCTTTCACCTTTGGTTTGGTTCAGGGCTGGGTGCCTCCAGGCTGTGAGGCTGCCTCACAAGTGGGGCAAAAAAAGTGAATTTTGGTGAAGGAGGGCTCAGCAGGGTGTCGCACAGGGAGGCACCAGCCTCAAGTGACCACCCTCGCTGCCCTCAGCACCCCTCAGCACCCAGCACCTCTCCCTCCACCTTTGGTTCTGGGCTGGGTGCCTCCAATTTGTGAGGCTGCCCCGCGATTGGGGCAAAAAAAGTGAATTTTGGTGAAGGAAGGCTCGGCAGGGTGTCACACAGGGCAGCACCCAGCCTCAATACCCACACAAAGCGACCTCCCTCAGCCCCCCTCAGCACCCCCACCCCTCCCTCCATCCCTGCAGCCCCCCCCTCAGGCAGCACCCATGGGTGCCGGGGGCACCCAGCGCAGCCCCGGGGAGGATCCCCACGGACTGAGGGCGGCCTCACCTTGGCCAGGTGGCGCAGGGCAGGCCTCAGGGCGGCCGTCAGGCTCTCCTGGGCCACCGCCTCGAAGACGCTGGGCCGCTGCCCCCCGCCGCCATCGGCCGGGGGCGCCGTGAGGTGCGCGCCCAGCTCCGCCATGGCGCCCGCCCCGCCGCCGGCGGGAGGCGCTCTAGGCCCGCGCGCGGCTCCTCTCTATGGTTTTTGGGGGAGGGAGGGGGGGAGGGGGCTGCTTCTCGCGAGGCCGCCCCGCAGCTTCCGCATCCGCCCCGAGGCCACGCCCAGCACCCGCCCCCCCCCCCCCCGCAGAGTGAGCGGAGCGGTGAGTGGGGGAACTGGGGAGACTGGGGGGGACTGGGAGGGGTACAGGGAGGGGCTGGGGGCACTGGGGGCACTGGGTAGAGGGGCTGGGGGATACTGGGAGGGGCTGAGGGGACTGGGAGGTACTGGGAGGGGATACTGGGGGATACTGGGAGATACTGGGTAGGGGGACTGGGGGATACTGGGAGGGGTACAGGGAGGGGGTATAGGGAGGGGCCGGGGGCACTGGGTAGGGGTACTGGGAGGGACTGGGAAGGGATATTGGGGGGTACTGGGAGGAACTTGAGGGGGTATAGGGAGGGGCCGGGGGTACTGGGTAGGGGTACTGGGGGGTACTGGGAGGGGCTGATGGGACTGGGAGGTACTGGGAGACTTACTGGGAAGGGATGTTGGGGGGATACTGGGGGGAATGAGAGGGTACTGGGAGGAACTGGGAGGGGGTGCAGGGAGGGGCTGGGGACGTTGGATGGGTGGACTGGGGGATACTGGGAGGGGCTGAGGGTACTGGGAAGGGGTACTGGGGGATACTGAGGCGTACTGGGGGGGATGGAGAGGGTACAGGGAGGGGCTGGAGACACTGGATAGAGGTACTGGGGGATACTGGGAAGGCCTGAGGGGACTGGGAGGTACTGGAAGACTTACTGGGAAGGGGTATTGGGGGGATACTGGGGTGTACTGGGAAGGGACACAGGCAGGGGTTGGGGACGCTGGTGGGGGTATTAGGGAGAACTGGGGGGATACTGGGAGGGGTTGGGGTGAGGAGCTGGGGGGTGCTTGTGAGATACTGGGAGGGGGTGGGGTACGGGGGGATACTGGGAGGGGATACAGGGATAGGGTGGGGGCAAAATACCAGCAGGGGTTACTGGGAGTGGGTGGTGGCTCTGGGGAGGGACTGGGAGGGGATACTGGAATAGGGTGGGGCGATCACTGGTGGGGCACTGGGAGGGGGGTACTGGGATAGGGGGGCCATTGGGGGGGGACTGGGAGCAGGTGGAGGCACTGGGAGCGGGCACTGGGCAGGGACAGGGGATGTGCCTGCAACTGGGGGGTACTGGGAGAGCTGTGGGAGGTGCTGGGGGGGGGTGAGGGGGGGCAGGGGCAGGCGGGGGGCTTCTCCTCAGCTTCACCCCCGGGTCTGATGGGGCTGAGCAGGGGCCAGGACCCCCCCCCAGTGCTTGTTGGTGCTGTGGAGGGGAACGGGTCTGGTGAAGAGAGGGTAATTTGGGTCTGGATCTTCCCGAGGAGCTTCCCTTTTCCCTGCCGTGCCCTCGGTAGTTGGCTTCTGGGGCTAAATCTCCTCTGTCCCTCCGAAGAGAGGGGAGGTGGGCGCAGTGCGGCTTCAGGACCCCTCCTCCTGCCTGCAGGCAGGGGCAGCAGCCAGATGCTGCGGGTTTAAAGGTCGGCGCCGAGACCAGCAGGGCTTCTTCCTTGTAGCTGAACACGATTGGCACGAGGCATGTAGTGCTGTGCCCCTTTTTCCCTGGGTTTCTCAGTCACCTGCTCCTTTGGTCGCTGTGAAATGAATTCGGGGTGACCCAGGTGGGTGGCTCAGAGCCACCAGGAGCAGGAGGAACACCCCCAGAGCCTCCCCCAGGCGGTTTGCTCAGCCGGCATGGCAGGAAGAGAGGAAAAAAACGAGCAGAGAAGGAGAAGGGAGATAAAAACCCAGTCCTGGTGCCTGGTTAGGGGAGGTGAGGACCCAGGAGCTGCGGGGAGCTGGGCTCAGCCACAGCTTGCTTCTCCTCTGCCTGCTCAAGGAGGCCATGGGAGGTTTGCAGCATTCCCTCAGCTCCTGGGGGTTCAACTTCTGGTCAGGAAAAGGGTGGTGGTGGTGGCAGGGCTGGTAAAGGGATGGGGAAAGGAAGGGAAGCGCCAGGGAACAGCGAGCTGGTTGCGTGGCTGGGTGTCGGGGTTCACAGCCACACTTGTCCTTTGGGTGCTGAGCCAGCAAATCTGAGTGGTAAGCAGGGAAAAAATGACTCGCTGCTTTGCTGGTGGCATTTAAGGTTGTATAAGTACATATAAGAGGAAGGGAATTGGGCAAAAAGTAGAAAAAGAAGGGGAAAATAGGAAAAAGCCCCGTTTGGATGTGGTGAGGGTCGCGGGCCCGCGGCGCTCAGGCAGATTGTGGCGTGGGGAGCAGCACGCTGCACACCCCCTGCTTGTTTTTCAGGCAGCGCCTGAGAATTGTTTGAGTCATGTTTGTTAGGAGCTGGCAGCCGCCAGAAGAAGTGCTGGCTCGCCACATGCGTTTGGGTGTGATGCGCCCAGCGTTTGTTTTCGTGGAGCTGCTGGGGCCGATCTTGGAGCTCTGGTAAGCGCCCGCTGGCCCAGCGGTGTTTTTTGGTCCATAAATGTGCAGGGCAGCCCCGAAATCACAGGCTCGTGTGCCTGGCGGAGGTGGGATGGAAGGTCTTGGCAGAGGGATTTCAATTTCAAGCTCGAGAGAGCTGAAAAGTGAAGGCTTTGCTTCGCAACGAAACTGCCGGCTGTTCGGCAGGGTTTAGGAAGACCAAAAGTAGGAAATGAAATGAAGGAGCCTCGGGGGAGGCGTTGCAGAAGGGTTAATGGCTCTTCCCATCGAGGTGCAGCCTGGAGCTGTATGGTTAGGGGGAGTTGGCAGGTCCCTTTGTCTCAAACTTCCACTTCTGGCTTCAAATGGGCAGTGCTTTTTTTGGAAAACAAAATTGTGTACCTGGGGGAAAGACAAGCGCAGCGCATGTGAGATCTGCTGAGTACAAGCAGTTAAAAACTTCGTTTTCATCCTCAGATGGAGCATTTAAAAGCCTCTCACTGACTTTTCCAGCTTGTTGCATTGTGTTTTCACTGACATTGTCCGTGTGAGCCCTCCACGTCCCTGGGTTTGCCGAATAACCCCAGCAGCAGGTGCAGGATGAAGGCTGTGTGTGCGTGCACGTGGGGCGTTTGTTCCTTCCTACACATCGTTTTCTCGCCGATCCGTTGTTCCTCTGAGTTTCTGGGTTGCAAACTGGCTGCTGCCATCTCTGCTGTTTGACTCTTCCTTTACGCTTTTATTTTCAGGTGTCTCAAGGAGCTGGAACCATGACGGACTCCAAGTACTTCACGACCAATAAAAAAGGTGAGCGTGAGGCAGGAGCAGAGCACTGGAGGTGGTGGCTGGCTATTTTTTACTCGGCTCCTTTAACTGCGTGCAGAAGAACTTGTGCCTTTCTGTTAGCTCTGCCCCTGATTCTCGTCTTAATCACCCAGGGAGCAACTTCCGAAGTAGGTCACATGGTGGTAAAAGACAAAAGTGGTGTAATACACAGCTCTGTGATGCACCAAGTGACCCAAATTGTTGTTTTTTCAAGGATCAGAGAGCAAAACAGTGGGATATGTGTACAGGTATGGTCAGAAACAGGTTTGGTTGTAGGCTGAGAAGCTCAGGACTGAGGATGGTTGTTCAGATGGGCATCATGGGATAAAGGTGATGGAGAGAGATTAATATTTCAGGTGAAAGCATGATTCTCTGCATCAAGCTGACGCAGATAATGGAGGTTTTCTGCTGCTTCTTCCTTCAAAGTTGCAGTGAAATACGTTTGTTTTCCATGTGCTCCATTTAACACTCACTGGGCTTTGCTGTGTGCGTGGTGGTCACCTCTCCTCTGGGCAAACAGCAGCAGTTAAAAACTGGAAGGGATCCCTGGGGCTGTTTCACCCATTCACCTCCCCAGGGCAGGACTTTGTTTGCTGGAACAGTCCCAGGCAGATGCTTTTTTTTTTTTTTTTTTTCCTTTTCCCGACACGTTCTCAAACAAAACATTGTTTATCCTAGCTCTGCCTGGCTGCAATTTAAGCCTGATGTTGCTCATCCCTTCTCTGGGAGATGTGGAAATGGTTCACATTAACCTCTCCTTTCCGGAACGGCTGAGTGTTTCTAGTGAATGCTCGCTAGTGAAAAAACCACAGTGCTGATCCGTTTCTGAGCTCATACCGAAGCGTAATGAAACATAAAATAAGCAAATGCAGTTCGCTTCGTTCTGAGGAGCGCCTCTAGCTGTAAGTTCAGCGCTGAAGCATCAGCTGTGTTTTTCTGAGATGCCTGCAAGAGGCCAGGGCACACCGGGTGAGCTCTGGTGAGCAAGCTGCTGCTCAGCTCCGGGGCGTGATCTCGGTGTGAGTGATGCTGGCGTCTCATGCTCAGGCAGGAGATGCTACAAGTGGTCACTGCCCTCTTCACACAAAGCAGTAACTTCTGTTCGGTGTGAAGTACACGTTGGTCTTCTTGTGCCAGGCTCTTTAGTAATTAGTGCTGCTGCTCTGACAGAATGGCACTGGTGTGTAGGAATCGAAGGCTAGGGGCTAGGAGGTATTTTGTCAGAGATGTTTTGATATTTGTAGTGAACGTGCCCTCCTCAGCCTGTAATTTCTAGTGGCAGTGCTGCTCGCTGTCCTTGCTGGGAAAGGAGCGTTACCCGTCTCGCACCGCTTGCTGTGTCTGGAGCAGGCCTGATAAGCTGCTTTCTGCATGCATTACCCTGTTTTGCAAACTTGCTGTGCTGCTTTGGTGATCCAGCCTGAGCTGCCTCCCCATGCAGCGCTATCTGGAAGAACTGCCATCATGCCAAGGCTGCTCTGGTGACCTCGGCATTGGGGCAGGCTGTACTTACTTGCTGCTTTTCTTAGCAAGAGCTCTGTCCTTCTTGCCCAGGAGGAATTTATTCCACTGGACTAAATTTGTGCTTTCCCATCTCTGTGTATCATGGCAGTTGTGCTACACTGCAATCTTGTTCTGCTCTTTTCTCACTGCCCCTGCAGGAAGCAAGTGCTGATGGGCAAAACTTAAAAAGTCTGGGCTAAATTCCTAGCTAAGTTTGTTTTTTCTTGCAGGCACGATTCTGGCGTCTCCAAATATCTTCTCATTCTGGTTATATAATGGTTGTTTCTGAGAAACAGATGCTACAGGGATGTGATTTCATGTTCTGAAAGTGGGAGAGCTGCAACGTGCAGTGTGGTTCTTGTTAACGGCTTTCTCATTAGCAAGGTGTAGCCCGTGTCATTCTGAGTGTTGCAGGTTGTTTCTTGTTGCATCGTGTTCCCCATGAAGTCTGACAGCTTCCACGTGCGTTGGGTTTATGGGAACAACAGGCCAGAAGAATAAAAAGTCACTCTCAGGCTCTCTCTAAAGCCAACCCTCTTTCTTCTCCCAAGAACCTCAATCGGTTTTTTTTCCCAGGAGAGATCTTTGAACTGAAGGCTGAACTCAATAATGAAAAGAAAGAGAAGAGGAAAGAAGCTGTAAAGAAGGTTATTGCAGCCATGACTGTGGGGAAGGATGTCAGGTAACAGCAAACTTCACCTGTAGCAGCTCTGGGTCTGCTGGACCTCAGTCAGGAGCACCAGGCACACATCTCTGTCAGAGGCTTCATGGCAGTGTGGTGTGTTGCCACAGAAATTAAGATAAGATTGCAAATGTAGAGCTATGACTTCATCTAAGGATGGAGGAACAGATAAACCGGAGGGAATAAAAAGTAATCTTTTTGTCCGCAACACTTGACCTTCATGTTTAGATCTCTACATCATCCTTAGAGCTGCAGATGTCCTTGTGTAACTTTCTGCTTTCTTCTGCAGTGCTGTTTAGAGGCTGACACTTGATATTTGAGTGAAACTCAGCTTATCGGTGTTTAATCTCCTAACCTCTTAAGGGTTTACCAGCTTCTTTGTAAATGTCTTGCATTACCAAAACATTTTACCAAAGCATCCGTTTTTCTTGTTGGTTAATTCCCAGGCCTGGCATGGTAAAGTCTTCTTGTTTGGTGAAATCCCTAATTAAAACACTTGAAAACTGATGCCTTTTTTTTTTTTTTTTTTTTTTTTTAAACCTGTTCCAGACACTGATCTATGTTAAAACCCATAAAAAAAAAAAAAAAAGATTAAACTGTTATAAAACTGTCTTGGGAGGGACGTGACCTGTCATTAGACTGCACAATAATTAGAGTTGAACTTGTTTTCTTGGCTTCCTTGGTGTTGTTGCTATCCCTTTGCATACTGTGTGATCTCACTGCTTATTCTCTGTTCTTGCTTATCTCTTGTCTATCCAGCTCGCTCTTTCCCGACGTTGTGAACTGCATGCAGACTGACAACTTGGAGTTAAAGAAGCTGGTGTACCTGTACCTGATGAACTATGCCAAAAGTCAGCCAGATATGGCCATTATGGCTGTCAACAGCTTTGTGAAGGTAACTTGTTCCCACAGCTCATCAGAAAGGAGCTCAGCACAGCGGTTGTCACCGTTTCTCCTTCGCCCTTTAGCCTTTCTGAGCTGTTGTTGACCTCAGCTTTTGGACCAGAGTCTCTGCTTGGGGAGGTACACATAGGGTAGTAGGAAATAAGGAGTTGACAAATCTGGGGCCTTTCACTTGCTGCCTCTACTTATTGCAGAGGAGATGGTTTAAGTGCTGCAGAAAGTGGCTATGAGGGAGCAAGCTCCAGGAAAAGCTGCTTCTATCATTTTGCTAATCATCATTGAAGACCACCTGCTGTCACTGGATGGCAGGATAGATATTTTTCATCTTCCAGCCTTTGTAGTAGCTCTGTCATACAGATATGTATTTTTTTTGTATGTCTCAGCTGTGCGCTGTATAGAAAACCGTTATCTGTGGTGAAAATGAAAGGCAGTTCAATGGAAAATAACAGCCTGATTGTAGTGTTGCCTTTAGTTCTGTTGTCAAGTTGCCTCTCCTTATCTAGGAAATGTTATTTCAGTCTCATGTTATGTAAGTTAAAACCTGGCGCTTAGAAAAACTTTGAGGCTCCTCCTGAAGCATTACAAAATTCCAGAAACTGGGGAATCTGGTGGTGGTTTGAGTTTCTAGTATGTGTGAGGCTGAAAGGTGAGAGGAGCTAGGCTGAGAGCAGGCCTGTTCTGGCCAGGGATGATGTCCCTACCTCCCTCTGCAGGCTCTTGGAAAGAATGTTGTTGTCTGGCATACCCTGAAAGCGTAATTCTGTTAGAACAGGCTAACAAACATATCTGATGTCTATTTTGGCAAGCTGAGGGACAAGTGTTTGTAAAGAGAAAGTGTTGTGCTAGTCTGCCCTAGTTCAGTGATTCGCGTCAGGTTCCCAGTTCAGGGTGGTAAGAGATGTCACTTCTCTTGTGTGCTTTGAAACTGATGCCTCTGGATATGTTTCAGCTACAGGATGTTAAAACAGTGAAAGGTAAGTTTGCCTTGCTCTTTTGTAGGTCATTTTGCATCCATCCTATTATAAGGTGAATATGGAGTAGTGTTGCTCAGAGATGTGGATGGATTGGGTGGGGTAGGCTAAGAGATTAGCTGTAAAACCTACTGAATTTTTAAAGTTGTGTGGAAAACTATGCAGGTTTGAAATTCAGTCGTCTCATCAGAAAAGTGCTTCTAGCCTAGCCTTTGCCTGGTGCTTCTTTCCTTGCAAATGTAAGGGATGCTTACGTCTAAGCCTGATGGCTTGTGAAAAACAGGCCTTGCTGACTGTTCTGTTAAGTTTCATTGTTGACTTTTCCCATTATATTATCTTGCTCCTTTAAAACAGTAAGGCTGGAAACCAATATTGTATTTTATTCTGAAAGAAGCCTGTGGATGGTGAGAGATCCCTTTCCAGCACAGCTGGACTTTAGATTTGGCTGTTAAATCATGTTGAAGGAGGCTTTGCCTGGGGAGAAACAAGGGACACAGATCACAATTTTACTTTTTTGCAAGCTATCATAGCCTGAAAACATTCTGAGATGGTACAGAACATTTCTGTGAACCAGTAAGTTCCACCTTTTGTCCCCGCACTGAATTCACTGCCTTTTTTAGCACTTAATCAGAGAGAATGGCTTTTGTTTGAAATAAGAACAGCACGGTTCTGACCAGAGGTAAGACATTAGTGGCTAGTGGCACAGATTTGATGACTTTGTGTTCTGCCTGCCTGCAGGACTGTGAAGACCCAAACCCTCTCATCCGTGCCCTGGCTGTCCGTACGATGGGATGCATCAGGGTGGACAAGATCACAGAGTATTTGTGCGAGCCTCTTCGCAAGTGTCTGAAGGATGAAGACCCTTACGTTCGAAAGACTGCCGCTGTCTGCGTGGCGAAGCTGCATGACATCAATGCCCAGATGGTGGAGGACCAGGGCTTTCTGGATTCTCTGCGTGACCTGATTGCAGACTCCAATCCCATGGTAATGTACCCGTACTTCCCATGCACTGCCTGAGTTTGGAACAGGCAGATAATCAGGAGTGTGAAGGCTTTTTAATTGCAGCTGATGCACCGTGAGGAATGCATTGATTAGAGAAACACTGCTTAGGAAAATAGGACGTGGCTTCTGTTCTTAGGTCTGTTGGGGCTTTTGTCTGTTTTACCTGTCTTAAGTACTGCAGCAAGTTTAACCTCCTGGTAAAATGACTCAGAAAAACAGGGTGAGAAATATTCTTTTGGAGGCTGCTACTTTGGCTACAGCCCCTGGCTGTTGCCTTCTGCAGGCTTTGGCTCTTGGATTGAGAGAGTAGATGAATTCACTCACTAATCCAGATAAATCCACTGGCCTGTAATGAGTGAAGGGAATTGCTGCTTATGTTTTCAATGAAGTTAAATGAATTGCCAGAGAAGAGGTGGAGGTCAAGACCAAGAATTTCACAGGGGTAACTTACCAGCTAAATCTTGTTTTCACGGATAAGTGTCTATTTGCATATAAGCATTTTACGCTTATTTTGCAATTAAAAGATGGTGGACAATGGACTGAAGTGCCCCGATGCATAATCCTTTCATTCAGTGTGTTTTTCCTGTGATTTGCCAGAATTCAGTGAGCATACTGCTAACATTCTGATTCTACCAAGAGGGAAAACTTCTAAGATTTGGTTTAACTCAGAGTTTTAGGAAGTGACTGCTTTTTTAAGCTCTTCTAGAGTACAGATCTGATGGTCTCTGCTTAAAGACATCATTTCACATCATGAGGGTGGGTCTAACAACTCATTCTATGCTGCATGAATCAAACCATGTAAAGCAACGTGCTGTCTTGCTATAGCTATCTTTGGGCAGCTCTGGCTGAATCCAGTGTGGGTGGTGAGGTACCACCCCCTGCAGTAGAGAGCGAAGGCTGCTGTCTGCGTTTCTTATGGCTTCTTAGAAATAAAACCAAAGGTGTCTGGCTTTCACAGGCACAAGTCCGTGAGCAGTGGTGCATACCAGAAGATAGAGGTGCCTATTACTGCTGGTATCAGTCTCTTTTACAAGCTCTTCTCTTTTCATGCCTCCCCGAATTTATTATGCCAGGCTTCTGCGTGAATACTGATGACTACTTGAAGATGCTCTCTCTGTCTTGGTAATTTTGAGCCATAAGGAGAACACCTGCTTTTTATGAATTTGATATTGAGAGTGCCTTACAGCCTCTGAAGGTACTTGATTGGGCTGCTTTAACTCCACTTAAATACTGGCCCCGACCTTTACTGGTTCACGGGCCGTGATGGAGAGCTGTGGGCAGGCATACAACCTGCTTGTTTCCTAGCCTTGGTTCCAGCTTTCTAATTTCCTTCTCCTGATTCCAGCCACATGGATGTGAGTTGAGGAGCTCAGACTGAAGTGCTGCAGTCCTTAAGGAGAAATGAATAAGGTTTTGCTTGCCCTTTCTGCTCGTTGATCTCTGTGGAACTGTTTTGGTAAATGAAGCAGTGGCTGTTAGGAGAGAACCGATGTATATTTCGCAAGCACATTAACTGAACGCTGACTGAAATGAATGGAGAGAAAGGGAGAAATACCAAAGGGCAGTATATGCTTCATTTGATAAATAAACCAGCAAAAGTAGCGTAGGGATTCCTAATCAAACATCAGTACAACTAATGAGCTCCCTGGTGGTAATGAAGATGGTCTGGGACAGAAAATCTTTGCAGCTGGAACTCTGCAGGACCTGTATCATACCTACCTGCTTGCCCTGAAGCTGAGGATTCACAGCAGGAGAACACAATTTGGAGGAGCGATGGTGAGGAAGGAGGGAGGCCTGTGCTGTGTTTTCAGATCTTCCCATGCACTGGGAAGATTGTGTGACCAGCTTCCCAGGCAGACAGGGCATTCATTATGCTCTCGCTTTTTAAGCGTGCATGGGGAGAGATTTTTATCAGTTTTGGGGCCATTATAGATGCTGACTTAACACAGTATTTAATTTGGTTACAACTTTTAGTAGATACAGATATTCCTTCGAGTTAAATTTGCTGCTTTGGTCTCCTTTGTGCCTCTAGCACAGTTGCTCCCCCAAGCGCAGGAGTTATCCATGCCTAATTAAGTTCATCTTCTTAGTCAAGCTATCCAGCTCATTCCTGCTTTCTCCATGTGAAACTCAAGTGGGGGTTTGCTTGCCAAATAAATTATGTTTATGTGCAAGCTGGTATTTATCAAGGTATTACTCCATGTGGAAATCAGGTGGAATGCAGCCCTGCTTGGAGGCTTCTGTTAAGTAAAAAATGTATCAGTATCAGATCTCAAAAGAAAGATTAATGAAAAGAATGGTACAGATACATCCATCCTTGTGGCATATTCGTCTGTAAATGATGCCTCTCATTTATTGCAAGTTGTTAGCTAAACTCATTCATGTTTTTGTTATTTTAAATGCTTCTCTTCTTTGACATCTGGTGGAAACAGGCACATCAGACGTTTAATGAAGCAGAATGTTTTTAGACGGGAAATCCACACTTGCTCTGTCCTCTGAAAAATGAGGGTTTTTAGTAGGAGCTAAAAAAACCTCCTGTTGAAAAATAGTCCTCAAGAAGGTTTTTAGTCCTCTCCTGTAACTGGCTGCCTCTAGCACGTGAGCAGGCACTCGCTGCTCAAGCTGGGTGCTGTGCAGAATAACAGCTCCATCTGTGGCTTGTGATTGTGCAGGGATCAGTGTGTGAGCTCAAATCACCCTCCTCACAGAGGTGGCTGATGCTATGTTGGAGGTGACCTTGTCAGAAACACTCTTTTCATGTTTTTGGAACTAGCAGTTTATTATCACAGAATCACACAAAAAAAAAGGGACTGGGGATATTCAGGGCTGTCGAGGTGCTTCCTTGAAGAGGTGCAGGGCCAAATCCTTGCAGATGAGCTTGCTGTAGCTGTGATTCAAGGACTGGCACCTGAGCCTGGTAGTTCACTGCCTGCTTCTGCAGCATCCCTGTGGTAGCTTTGCTGCTTCTCCTGAGTGAATTAATGCAGACTCTAATCACGTCTGTATGCTATGGGTATATATGGCGAGCTACCATATGGGTTGGTGGCTTACTGCGTTTCAGCTGAGTACCCGAGATGTCTCTTTCTGTGGGCAGTGGGCCAGGAACACGTACAGTGACGTGGTTCAGTTACTGCGTGGTTACACTGCAGAAGTCTGATTAGGGATGGAGTCTTTAATCTCATTTTGCATGTGGGCCTAAATTGGTGGGGGCTGCCCTTTGTCACTTGGCATCCTGCTGAAGAGTTTCCCTTCACAGGGTGAATCCTTGCTTCTTCCAGATGTGTCTCAGGGCAAACACCTTCCCTTCACTGCTCAGTGTCTCCTCGTGTGAAGCTCAGCAGAACCAGGTCGGAAAGAATATAAAGCTAGGGCCTGGACTTAAGTGCTCTTGGACTTGCTCCATCCTAAGGGCTTTTCTTGCTGGTGGCTTTGGTATAGTTCAATCCGGACAGCCTGTGCTTCCCCTGATCCTCACGTTGCTCTAACAGAACAGTTTGAGGAGGACACCCCAGGATTTGTGTGTTCTCACACAGGATGGCAGATTTCTGCCCAATGCTGTTCACACCCAGCGTTAGCAGATGATAGTGAAGTGAGAGGGGTAGCTCTCTGATGTGGCTGTTTATGGCCAGGGGCTCTCTGAAGTATTTTGGAAGACAAACTTATTTTTTTTCATCCTGGTGTTTTGTTCTGACACTTGTGCATCGGACCCAGTGACTGATTGCCTGTCGTTAGAACACTGCGAGCTCTGAGCCCTGGTGATGGAGAACAGGACCACGAGATGGCAGCAGCTTAAAACAGAACCCAAGCTGTTTATAGTTGGACACCTTATTTTGTAACTAGTTCCCTTCTGGCTTTTATCACTGTGCTTCTTGTTTTTGCCCAGGAATGTAAATATTAGCAGAGAAACATAAGAGGAAATCCATCTTAAGCCTTACTGGTCTTTTAATATCTGAATGGAACAACATTTCCCTCTCCAAACACTTTAAATCCTTGACCTCCTAGGGTAACTATTAACCCGTGGAATGATTTTCTTGTCAATCTGTGTTCTCCATGAGGCTTCAGTTTGGTTGGTGTCACCTTCTCCCAGTTCTCTGGGTGCTATTGGATTTCTAATTCCTTGTTGCATTTCTTCTCATATTCTGCCTTGTCACCGTGATGCCCTGGATCGCAGCTTTCACAGGTGTGGCTGTTCTGCTCCTGTGTTTTCCTGGGCTGTGTGGACACACCACTTACTCGTTGTCCAGGAGCATGTCATGTTTTCCACCATCTGTGCATCCCCCCAGCTTATTGGCGAAACGCTGCTGTGAATCCATACGAAGTAAACTGAGATCACAAAACAAGCTGATTAGCAGAGGCACCGTGTGTGTAGAATACACTTGCTCTTTTGTTGTGCTTCTCTTTTTGCCTTTAGCGTTTAATAACACGCAGCAAGAAGGGAATCTATCGAGCCCTGGCAACCAGAGGAGACGAGGTTCCTCTTGATTTAGTCACAATCCCCTCTAGCAGCATCAAGTTTTGGACTAGGCTGAAAACCCATTGATCTGTATCACGGTGTTCTCTTCCTCTCCTGCTGTGACTGCAAGCCCTGTAGGTTCCTGCTCTGCCAACCAGAACTTCAGGTGTACGCTTGGGCTTCCTGGAAGACTTTATGGAGGAAGAGTTCTTTCTCCTGCTGTTTATATTCTTTCTTTTCTCCTGTTACTGGCAAGCTGCGTGTCCCTCTGGGGCCGGGTCTGAGGTATGGGCCTGTTCAGGAACAGAGGCAGCTTTTACCTCCTGGGCTGTCCTCTGCTGTGTGCTTTGCAGGAATTTTATTCCTCTTTTTGTGATAAAGCTGAGAAATGAACCCCTTGCCAAGAAGCTGGTGGTGGTCCTCTGAGTCCCAACAGGGTTTTGTGGGAAGCAGAGTTTGGGATGTGGGACTCTTCTTGTCCGACTGGGGGTGGAACACCACCTTTTTCACGGGTACAGGAGAGCTTTTGTCTCTTGGGGAAACTTGGACTTCTCACAGCTCTATTTTTTTCCCTCTTCAGCTGATGTTTTATGTAGTGCCAAGAGTGAACCGCTGCTCCCAGATGACTTTGAGATCCCTGCTTGTGCGAGCTGTAAGGACTGGAAAATTCACACTAGTGTGGAGCTGAACCCTGCTGGGAGCTGTGGGCTGTGCAGCGTGTCAGCAGCCTGGGGCTGCCCCCAGGACACCCTGCCTGCCTCACTGGGTGCAGCGTTTCTCTTCTTTTCAGCCTGGGTGTTGCAGTGAGGGCTGTCTCCTGGTGCCGCTCCTATGTGTAGGTTGTGGTGTGGTTTTTAAACATTTGTGGTGCTAGTGGAGCTAATATTTCCTTCTGGGAGACACCTCACGGTGTTGGCAGGCATCAGTAGGTGCAATTGTTGACCCAGTGTTGCGTGTACTAGTCGATGAGAACACTGCTTAGGGGCTAATTAAGTTGAGTGGCTCCACACTGGGGCTTTTTATAGGGTGCTCCTGCTGTTTACCTGAGGCTACTTGGGAGGGAGAGTAACGCTTTCTGCAGAGAAGCCAGACAGTAGCAAGCTGGAAATGAAATAGGGCCGGGTTGCAGAGCAGCGTGTACAAAACAGTGTTTTTCTCTTCCTTTTGGGTGCCCTCGCTCTGGCAGAGATGCGACAACGTTGTGTAATAACGCATGAATTTCCATGACTGCACCGAGTCTGTCCTCACAGACCCCTCGTTTATAAAGCCTAATTGACAAACTCATCCCTCACAGCTTGTCTCCTTGCAGTTGCTGCTGCCAGTGTGTCTAACTTCCAAAGTGTTAGTCCTGCTGATTAGACCCTTCCAGGATTTCTGGTATCAGTTAGGGTGCTGGGAAATTCTGTCAATGTGTGCCTAGATGTTAGGTTTTCCGTCAGAACAGACACTCCTAGCTATTGACAAGCACAAAGCACTGCAGCTATGATGTTTTGTTACCCCCCAGTTCTCCCTCCTTTCATGGCTAATTAAAGTTTTTGTTGATGTTGGGCTGGTGGCTCCCTTCTAAGAAGGCTGCTTGGTTGAGAGGGACCCCTGTTTGCCACTGGATGGTGCCAGTGAGAACCTCTGCAAGGGAAATTGCCAAAGGACTGACTAAAAAGCTGTAAAAGAAATGCTTCTGGTGTGTGATAGGTGCTTGGTCCTACAGTGGGTGGGAGAAGGTTGAAGCCAGGCTGGGGTCAGACCCCAGTGCTTTCTGGAAGAGGCTGAGGGGGTTGCAGATCCTCAGTGGCTTCCTGCAGAGCTTGGTTTCCTGCACTAGGATGCTCGATTGCACCAAGGAGAAACCCTTGGTGTTGAAGACATCCTTGAGCACCTTCCCACCCACCCACCATAAGGGGTTCGACAGCTGGGGGAGCGTGGCTTCCCATCTCACAGCTGACACATCCTGATCTTGCAAGGACAAGAGCAGGAGCAGTGTTTTAGCCTGCCACCAAGTAGTGTTCTTCTGCAGTGCTTTGTACGAAGTGCAGAAACCAGTTAGGGCAAGCACGCCATGAGAAACACATCACTTTGCCTTCCCTGCCATCGCCACCTCCAGAAAAATTCATCCCACTTGTGAAAAGCAAGCAGGAGGCCTTCCCCACCCCACCCAGGCAATTTCTGGCTCCCTGGGCAGGAGCTGATTGCTTTCCAGCAATATGTTTCCAGAGTTTTAGGCACTGAAGCACAGCCTGCTGGAACGAAAGCTGTGGAAGACGAACGACTTCCTGAGAACCCTGTCACAATTGGAGCTGGACAGGTGAGCTGTTCCTTCCCAACACTATGCAGAGACTGGAGATGTTTTAGTCTCCCAGATGTAATGCTCTACACACGTTACATGCATTGTGAGATATTCATGCAGGCTCTCTGACTTGCCTGCTTGGGCCATTTAAATGAAAGGTGGTGCCTGGCTTTCTTGAGGATGGGAGCCTCCAGCGAGGTGGGGAAGGCTGCCTTTCCTCAGCATCTTTTCGAAGCCCCTTGATTTTTCTTCCTTCCTTTCCTTTCCTCCTTCCTTTAACAGAGCAGTGAGCTGAAGGTTCCTGCTATGCAGCAGAACGTTGTATTTCATTAACCACATTACACACTTGGTTTAATTTCCAATTAGCCTGGGCTGCTAGTGAAATAATCTGATTGCTTGGGCTGTTCGGTGTTCTAGAGCTGCCGAGCATCCTTCCTGCCCCCCGAGCCCCTTTTCCATGTGGGTTGATAGGCAGACACTCAGGTTTTCACCCACCCCCTTTCCTCCTTGTCGATGTTTTTGATGCCATTTGCTCTGAGCTAAAGGTTTGAGCTGCCAGAAGGAATAACTGGCAAACGAGAGCTCCTACCTCTGCAGCGCTGCGCGAGGTCGGATCCGGTCTCCTGGGCTGCGGAGGGGGGAGTTGTCTGTACGTGGGTTTAAGTTGGGTTCTCGCTGAAACTGTAATGCAGTTTTAAGTGCAGGCTTTCATTTTTAATAAGAGCCTGCGAGATTTAGTTATCCTGCTCCCAGTGACACTGCTCCGAGAGTCTTAAGTTTGGTGGGAGATTGGAGCCAAGAAGCAGGGTGATTGTCATTCGGCTCAGCTGTGCTCCGAAGGGATGGTGCTGTGACTGCCTCTGAATAATGCTGAAATGTACCCGGGGTGGATGGATATAAATCAGCAAGCCAGCGAGCTCTGATGGTGATTGTTATTACTATTTAATCTTCAATCTGTTCTGCATTTGTACTTTCGGGTTATTTTTTAGGCTGGTTCTTATTGAAAGACTGTATTTGTAGTGAGTCAGGTGAGGCGTTCTGCCATGCACATCCCTGTATACGTGGTCTTATTTCAGCTTTTATAAGACACGGCTTATTTGTCCCATTTTTCTACATTTTATTATTTTCTAAAACAGTGCTTTTCAGTGTTTTTACTCCATTAATCTTTCCCTCAGACTTGTTACGCATTTGGATTAAAAAATTGCAGTTAACTTACAAGCTTTAGCCTTTAAAAATGATGATTTCTATTTATTCATTGTCTTGGGCCCCACTTCTGTGACTAGTGGCCTGTTTTTTCATGGCTTTTGAGAACTAGAACACTACACTGGATGTTAGGTTGTCCTTTGAGTTTGCTTCCAATATGTGGAATAAGTCTTCTAGCTCTCAGCTGGTTTCTCATCAACTGAACTCGTTGAGTGTTTTGAGAAGCAGAGGATGCCCTGCAAGGAGCTTAGGGCTGGCTCTTTCTCCTCAGCCAAGGTATGGCATCTGCTGTGAAACGTCTCCAGTTCAGTGGTCTGACTCTTGTTGTTCTATACCAAAAGTAAAGCTCCAGCTTTATTTATAATTTGTCTCTCAGTATCACCATCTTTGCTACTTATTTTCAAGGTGTCAGCCTTGAAAACCTATTTTTCAACTGACACGTCGCTCGTTTTATCACCTTGTTCTTTGCACTTGCTGTTTGGTGCAGCTGGACTTCGTTATCTTGCGTTGCTGTGCTCAAGACGGGGGATCAGCAGAGCTGAAGACAAACCTACAGCTTCGAGGCTGAACCTTTCTTTGGCTAAGTCCTGCTGAAGTTGGTGGGGTGCTGGTAATGTTGCTACTTACAGAACACTTTTTTTCTGAATATTTCCAGTAACATGGACGTGTTTGCCAGAGCATACCAGTTAGTTCCCCAGGTGATGTAATTGTTGTAATTCATGAAGCCAGCGGCAGTGCCAGTGAGGAGAGGTGAGCGTGTCTACTTGAACCAGTGTTTATGTTGGACCGCTTCCTGAAATCTGTTTTCGTTTCAGCTGTGCTGTGGCTGTGTAAAAAGCCTTGAAGATGCTAATTATTTTTGTTGGCATACCATAACATATCAATATGTTCAGTGTGAATCGCCAGCAAGTATTTATTTATTTATTTTTAAATCAGCGTTGCTTAAAGTTTGTTGAAGACACTCCCCATCCCCTTCCACCTCCTCTTTAGGTTCATTATCTTGTCACCATGCTGACAGCGGCGCTGTCCTGCTCAGGTAGGAGGTGAGGACAGCGGTGGTTGTGGACTATGAGATTGTATCTGCCAGCCAGTCTGGCAGAACCGAGCTGCCACCAAATGTTTCAGTCCCTCCCAGTCCTTTTTCTAGCACGTTTTAGGGTGCAGCCTGGGGTCTTCTTGGGCATCATGCAGTCTGATGTTCCTTCTTTTGGATGCTTTTAATGAAAATCTGACACACTTGATCCAGCGGGTTGCCATTTAGTGTCCCATCCTCAGCTGGATTTGGATACTTGCGTTCATACTGCCCTGCTAGTTCCTGAAAAGAGACCCAAAAATCCTAAAAGCAGGACGTTGGTTGAGGTCCCTGCGGTGCAGGCGACCCAAGAAGCAGCATTTCTGTTCAGCTTGTGCCTGTGGCAAACCCCAAGGGACAGACTTGGCTTAGCCTGCCAGGGAGGAGACAAGTGCAGCTGCTTTGACTTGTACTTGCCCCAGGGCTTGGGATATCCACGAGGCCTAATTACTGCCATGAAGTTAGTGCTTGGCAGCATGAGTTCATTTGCAGAAGCGCAGCCCTGTGCCTTAGTGCAGCTGGCAGGTAGCTTTCTGCAGTGCTTTCATTCTGTCCCTTCCTTTTTTTTTTCCCCCCTAAGTCCTCATTTTGTTTTATAAGTGCTTTTTCATAATGGTTTTGAATTTTTAAGTTGCTTTTGTGGTTTGTTTTCACTTGCAAATTTCTGAAGTTTAATGAAATTAGAGCTGTCTCTTCAGTTTTATGCTGCGTCACATTAACCATTCAGGAATTAGGCAAATTAAATAATGGCAATATCTTAATAAGTAACAGCAGCATATCTTAATAAGTAACTCATTAAAACAGCACAGGAAGACAGCAGTTCTGATTGCTAATGCTTTTGGTGACAGAAGGCTCATTCAGCTAATGAAATTCATAAAATCTTGGATCAGAATCCTATCTGTGACCTCTAGGTGTGAAATGCAAAACAATCAACATTGCTGTGCCTGCGCGATGACTTTGGAATAGATTCGCTTAATGACAATGCAGCCTCTCTTCTGGTCGCACTGTTCTTGTGTTGTGTGCTGCATCAAAAACCTCTTCAGTCATCCGAGAAACACGAGATTTTTAATAACATCTCTGCCTTAATTCCGTGGAAAATCCTACAAGGCTTCATCTGAGCAGGTTTGCCTTTTGAGTTGGGGATGACATGGTATATACACCGTAGAATATCCTAACAATGCCTCTTCATTGGGTATATCAGTTCTGTGTGTCAGACTCAGGTTTAAATCCCTGTTCTAGTTAAACAAATGAAACGTTTATTCTCGAAGGGAACAAATAGAAAAATCTTCTATTTTTGTGTATGAATTCTGCAACTCTTCTATTTTAAAGGTCTTCGTGTGGCATCTGTTAAAATAACTTCAGAGCTTGAGCATGGAAGTAGGAATCAGAAGCTTGTATTGCTTCAGACTGTGCCCTGGACCTCCTCAAGGAAGCACATTCCTTTCACCCATGCGAAGAACAGGGAAGACTTTATAGTGTCTTAAGTACAGCAAGAACGTTTTCAATGCTGAGTTGTGCTTTAGCAGGACTCCATAAAGTGCCTCGCAGCCTGTTGGGTTCTATGGAGACTATTTGCGATTGAAAGATGCCTTATTAAAAATATAATGGGAGCTGGCCATCGTAGGGAAATTGTGGGTTTGCTTTCCAACGGAGTGACCTGGCAGAATTGCTGCAGGGCTAAAGGCCACCTGGCACCTGCCTTCTCTTACAGGGGAGGTGGTTCTCATTTCTTGGATTGCATTAAGCCGTGTGTCACAGGGCTGCCAAGGGGAAATCAGGCAAGAGGCATCCCTCCCTGAATGAAAGCAATGAAAGGTTTTGAGACCTTGGCTGTGTCAGTTGAGCATCTGGTGGAAGAGGGGGGAGATGAAGCTTCCAAGGTGGAAGCCTGGAGCCTGCAGAAGGTGAGATGTTCTGCTCCATCCCTGTGGGCATCCTGATGCCATCTCTGGCTCCTTCTGCTGCGAGGTCTCCTGTGAAGTCATGGTCCCAAGTCCCCGTTCTGTCCAGGGACATCTTTATCTTTTGCCTGTGATAGACGAAACCATTTTCAGGCTGTAACTTCTCTAGCAAAATGCTCTTTACACCTGCGCTGACTGTCCATGTTTCCCGTGTTTGTCAGCAGCCCCCTCCTGCTGTGCTGCTGTTCTTTCACTTCTTCCCCAAGAGACTTCACATTTTGGCAAAGAGTAAGGCTGCAGTCGAGCTGTGGGCTCTCCAAGTTTTTGGAGGTTGTACTGGGTCTCTGAAGGCTCTGATGACTGACATGGTGGCTGCTGCGAGCAGGCACCAGGATCTCCGTGTTTTCCCCGTGAAACCCATGCTAAGCTCAAGCTAATCCCCATCAAGCCTCTGAAGACATGCTAGCAGGGAACACATCTCCTTGTCTCCTCTCCTCCCAGGTGGTAGCGAACGCCGTCGCTGCTTTGTCGGAAATCAGCGAATCGCATCCCAACAGCAACCTGCTGGATCTCAACCCTCAGAACATTAACAAGCTGCTGACAGCTTTAAATGAGTGCACGGAGTGGGGCCAGATCTTCATCCTGGACTGTCTGTCCAACTACAACCCCAAGGATGATCGTGAAGCTCAGAGGTATGTTGGATCCCGCTCTCTGCGCGGGCCACCTGGGGTTATTTGGTAGAAGAGCACTTGCAGACTTGTGGCAGTGTCACCTCTCTGAAGAGGGCTTGTGTTAACAGGGTCTCTGTGTTCAGGGCTGTAGCAGCACAAATAACACTTGAAGTACAAGTAGCTTAAGGAGGCAAGTTTGGGGAATTTGGGCTGATGCTGGAAACCTGCCTCTTCCCTTTGCAGAACCAATTTCTTTTGTTGGCTGACTTTTTTTCTCCTCTCCCTTTAAACGGCCAGACCTTACTGAAATTGACCCTACGAAGAAAGCACCAGCCCAAGACCAACACTATAACAATGTTAGACCCATCTGGAAGCACTATTTGGGGGGTTTCCTGCTCTAAAGCAGAGCTTTCAAGTCTTTTCTGCTAATTTGAGAGGCAAAAAACCCTTAGGTTTGGGGGCTTCCATACTACTGCAGGTCTGAGGCTGGAAGGTTTTTCTTTTTTCCCCACTAAAAGCTAGTCTGTGATAAAAACTAAAGGTAATTTTTAAAAAAAATACTTATCTCTCCAAATTCTCCCTTGTGCTTCTACTTTTAGTTCTAATGACTAAAGCTATATACAGAGACCTTAGGTTTACCTAGTATTAATTCACACACTTCAAGCCTCCTCCTGATCTGTGTCCAAAATTGCAAAAAGTCAGATTTTGTACCCAAGAAAACAAGGAACAAGCAAGGAAAGTTACTTGGAATCAGGGAATTCTCAGACTTGATTTCATGTAAAAAGTGGGATGGAGGGGAAGGAAGGGGCACGAGCCCACAGGAAAAATGTGATCGGGCCGTCTGTGATTTGCTGGGTTTCTTTGGTAACTGCTTTTTTGAAAGGCACATCAGATAATCCACTTTTTTAAAAAGGCCTGCCAGTAGCCTTGCTGATTTTTCCACCTCCCTCCCCCTTGTGCTCGAAGAGGCAGTGCCAGAAAGCAGATATTAATGAGTGCTAGAAACCTGCAGAGATCTCCGGGGTGCCAGGCTGGTATTGTCCTAGCTCTGTCAGAAAGGGACCACTAGTCTGAGCAGCTGTGAACATGTCCCAGTTCCTCAGCCTTAATTCAGCTACAGTGGAGTGTAAAACTGGCTGGGCAGTAACAACTTCTCCTCCTTTCTGTGGAGTTTGACTCCTAGAGCCTGTCTTACTGCAGACAGGAGAACGGCAGCACCTGCTTTCTTATAGTGCTCTCGTTTACAGCACAGCCCGTGCCACTGCCCCTGTGCATGGAGAAACTGAGGCACGGAGCAAGGAAGCAGCTTTGGCTTGCAAGACCTCAAGCAGTGGAAGTTGGGGATGGCCTCTGGCTCACTTCCAGCCTCTTGTGCTCTTCTCTTAGCCCTGCTGCTTCCTTTCCAGAGCAGCTGAAAGCAAATCTTTCAGATGAAGAAACTTTAGGGAGGCACAGATGGGAAGAAGATTGTTCTGGGTTAGCAATATGCAGGAGGGGGTGGGAAGAAACTTGACAGATGCTGTAAGAAAGACCATATGAACCCAAACTTCCTTTCTGCTTGGCTTGGGTTGTTTAGGATGCTGTTGACTATAGGATCTACTGAGGCAAGTAGTGAAGCTGAGACTTGGGAGGATATTTAGGTCACTCTTTGCCTGTATCTCCAGAGCGATGGAAATCTTCTTTTTTTGCAGAAACAAATGGCTGAAATGACAGCAACCTCCCCCCAAGCAAGCCAGAAGCGTGTATCACCTCTGAGTGATTCTATGGGGGCTGAAGTGTTTTTTCTGGTAGCGGTTCTGTTAAAGTTGTGCTTGTAAGTGACAGACAAGATCACAGAAATAGGAAAGAATACCACGAGGCAAAGGAAGAGAAAGCTAATAACTGAATGTGCGTTGGGACTTCAGTGCTGAGAACTGGAAGAGTTTCTGAGCTAGCTGTAGCAGGAGAGAAACCTGGAGCTGTGAAAGAAGTCGTTCTTGTTTGCTTCCCGCTGTGTTCAGGAAAGCAAGGCTGCCTGTTCTTGGTAAACAAAACCGAGGCAAAGAAGGGTCTGAGGAAGCTGTCTTCAGCCATGCACGATCTCCTAAGTTCAGATAAGATCTGAAATATTTGACATTTCTGAAATAACTTCAAACCCTCTCTTACTCCTCTGTTTCCAGTATTTGTGAACGGGTGACCCCTCGGCTGTCTCACGCCAACTCGGCAGTGGTGCTGTCAGCAGTGAAAGTGTTGATGAAGTTCCTGGAACTTCTGCCCAAGGATTCTGACTATTACAACATGCTGCTAAAGAAACTTGCCCCTCCGCTGGTTACCCTGCTGTCTGGAGAGCCTGAAGTTCAGTATGTTGCCCTGAGGAACATCAACTTGATTGTGCAAAAAAGGTAAAACCTTGAAGGAGTGTTACTCCTGGGTGTGTTATCTCAGGCCTTCAGGTATTTCCACATACACCGAACTGCATTTAATCCAGTTTCAGCCCTTTCAAGGGATGGATTAAGCAGTCTTGTGACTCTGGTGGCTTACATAAGTTGTCTTTGCAGCGCACTCGTGATACCAGTGTCATACAGTGCTTTTTTACCTGCCTCTCTCTTTGCTGCCTTTTTAAGCACAGCGAGAAGTGTCCTCCTACTACACTGTAAATCAGATTTCATAGAGGGAGGAGGGTGTAACTGCAGAGGTTGTAGTGACCTGTAGAAACTCAACGTCCTTTATGCTATTTGCTCTTGAGCATAGAACCAGACTTGTGATATAATGATGTACAGTGGGTTGGTTTTTTAACCAGTTTACCTCCACTCACATGCCTGGGTACTGTTGGTCCCTACTGGAAAGGTGGGATGACACCTTTTTACCTTTAACTTTTTACCTGTTTTTTTCCTATTTTTTTTTTTTTACCTGATAACATTCATGGAAGAGCTATTGTGCAGTGGCACCAGTATCTTCTAAGTGAAAGCAGACAATGAGTTTGTCAGTCAGCAGGTTCTGCCTTAAGATAAGGGTGTTACACTTTCACTGAAAACACTGATGTCCACTGACTGCCCAAAATGCTTGGCTCAGCAATTCAAATGGACGTGGAGACATAGATATGGTTAGATACACTTAAATTCTGTATTTTGTATTTAAATAATTTTCTCTAGCCTGCTAACTTCCTTCATATTGTTGTTTGGTGTGTGTCTCAGACAAAATGACACCATTCTGCTTTAAAGTGAAAGTCTAGGTAGATTTCTAAACCGAAGGTACCTTTAGTTAGGATAGAGCCCACTGTTTGTACCAGTCTTGGGTGAGACAACATTTTGTTTCCTTCAGGCCTGAAATCCTGAAGCAGGAAATCAAGGTGTTCTTCGTGAAGTACAACGACCCCATCTATGTCAAGCTGGAGAAACTGGACATCATGATCCGCCTGGCTTCTCAAGCCAACATCGCCCAGGTCAGCTGAAATTATAATGAATCCTGCATCTGTTCTGGGGAAGGTCCTGGGCAGAGGATGTGTGCGGCTATTGCCAGTGTCCTGGCTGTTAGACATCACTGTCCCTCTGCTCTTTGCAGCTGCTTAATGGAAAGTATTGCCTAAATTACGGAGTTGCCTCCGTAATGTAACTGGAGGTACCAGGAGTCGTGACAATTAGGCAGATCATCTCAGAGATTACATTTCCAGGAGAGCTGATGTCTCCTGTCAAATGAGTCACTGCTAGAGCTGAGGTTAGAACGAGAGGCTTGTTTCAAGTGAGAGAGGTGTGCCTGTAATGGAGGCATTCAAAAAGGTCAAACATTACTGAAGTGTGACTTTCAAGTGTATTAGTTAAATTATTACACCCTTGTACAGGCATTCTTCAGAGCTACAATAACCTTTATTTTAACTTAACTTGCTTCCAGGGTGGAAACTTCCCAAAGCTAGAGATAAACTAAGTTGAGACCACTTTACAGTACAGATTCTTTTGGTTTTAATGTAGTTTAATTCAAATTCTGAAAAGAAAGGAAGCATTCTCAAATGCCACCCTGGTTGCAAGGCCTAATGGTAATGCAGAATGAGTAATGCATCTGGCTAATGCTCTTATTGTCCTATCATAATTGTCAAAAAGCAACTTCATTTAATGTGACGTTTTTAAGCAGCTCTCTACAGCTCTCTCCTCTGTTCTTTGGGATTATTTTTTTTGTTTCCCTTGTTTGTTTTGGAACAGAGCAAGGTAATTCATGCCCCTTTTGTGATGGGTACATGGAAAACATTTTAAAAATCAGTTTGCATGAGAATGTATTCAGAATTTTCTATGTGTTCTTGGTAGGCTCCGTACCAATTTTAATGCATAATGTTTAGATAATGCAAGTTGTTTGGATGAAAGGCAGTAGTGTCTGGGGGGCACAGTCTGGAACTGGGATCTGCAGAGTAATAAATAAATCCTTTCCTGGTTCTAAAGAGGCATTCCCAAAAACAACCTAAGCTTTGTCAGAAATACGCCCTGAAATGAGACCCACTGAGAGCAGGCTTCCACTCTCTTCCTCCCCATGCAGCTTGTCAAGACGCTTAATCTGCATGCCTGCACTAGACCAAGGCAGCAGAGTACTTGTGTCTGAGGTGCTCAGACTCGAGCAGCATTTGGACAGCATAAACTACCAAACCTGGGTGCTAAGTACTGTGCAGTGTAGATCATCCAAGGCAATAATAAAGCTTCAAAACACAGATGTCCCGTCTACTCCTTGTAGATTTATTTGTCTGCAGTCTGGCCCTTCAAGGCCTCTTTATCTTGTCATTGTTCTGAGGAATTGGCATTTGCTATAGATTTTTCAAACAACTGTCTTGCTTTGTGCTGTTCGGTTCTCCCTTGCAATCTATTGGTGACATCAGCGTGAAGTCCCTGATGTCATGTGTGAGAAACTGAAACACGGGATTTTGAGAGGGTATAAATTGCATAGGGTCTTTTTTTGTAATCGTGTTTAAAGTGATTTTATTTAAGATAAATTGGGTTTTTATTTAGAGGTGTGTAAGACCCCAGTAGGTCTTGGTTTAAGCCCTTGTTCAGTTTCCATTAGTCTCCAACCACCAGAAGAAATCTTACCGGGGAGAAAATCTTTACATTGTTTTTAAATCTGTAGAGATGTTTCAGGATGTCTTTGGATCTCCTCCTCCTCCTCTTTCCTGATCCAGCAGGGATCCAGGGATTCATCTCAGCACAGAAAAGGAGAGACCAGAACTTGTTGCTTAGAGCTTTGCATACGGTAGCTGTAGAACATGAAGTACAATAAGCTGTACATAAACTCTATGTGCATGGACATGGTGAACCCTACTTCACTATAGCATCACCGTAAGGAGGAATTTGCAATATTAAAGCCTGGTGGGACTGGTCTTGTCCCCAGTTCTTGGTCAGGGGATCTTGATGGAGCCATGTTTTGGCTTCAGCCAGCCTGAACCAAGCCTGGCTGCCTACTCCAAGCCATTTTTCCTCCCAGCGGTGTTGATTTCAGAGGTAGACATCGACTGCAGGGTTTGAGTGCTTGCTTTGAATGTGTGGCTAGCTGTGGAAGAATTCATCCTGCGTGTATTCTGTTGTTCAGGTGGCATCGTTTGTTGGGTGGATGTTCTCCCAGTGTGACCCCAGCCTCACATTGGTGTGCTTGCTTTGCAGGTCCTGGCAGAGCTGAAGGAATACGCTACTGAGGTGGATGTTGACTTTGTTCGCAAGGCTGTCCGAGCAATCGGTCGCTGTGCCATCAAGGTTGAGGCAAGTACCTGAAACTCGGGGTTTTCCATGCTTCTCAGACTTCAAAAACAATATTAGGCTTTTCCATCTACTTCCCGTATTATGCAAAATTTCTTTGCTGCAGTGCTGGTGACAGTGACCTGGATACATCGTGCCCCAGCTGAACAGCTTAGCTGTGAGCTCTGGCTGAGTACATTGCAAGAGGGTGGTGTGCTTCTCTCAGACCTCAGCTTGCAGGCAGGGCAAGGCAGCAAAATCAGTCCTGATGGAATATTTGACTGTGTTGGCACCAGTGGAACAATGACCACTTATTCACGAGGTCCTCCTTTAACAGCTGTGGTCTGACCTTTTGAAGGGGGGAAGGAAAAGAGATTGTGCAGAGGAACTCAGTACTACATGTTTTGTATCCCCCCTCCTCCCCTCAGCTGAACAGAGAGAGTTCAGCTAAGAGTTAGGGGGTCTGGGGTCACTTAAGAACAACTTGCACAAACACAACTAACTCCCTCTGCTTATCTAGTTTTGAAGGTGCACGTATCCTGTGGCTTCATTTGGGGTGTGCTCTCTTTAACCTAGCTGCTTATGCAAATAAGTTCCCAAGAACCCTTGTAGTTATCCAAAACAACAGTTTGAAATGTCCTCTGCCAGTTGAACATCCACCAAATGCTCGTAATAGAACAGCTTTTAATTTGTTAAACTCCCTGCAATTAAATCCAGCGTGCCTGACAGGAGCTCAGAAAGGCTGCAAAGAGAGAGATGACTTATGCTGTGGTGTTGATACTTTTCAGTAAACTGATAAACGACTGTAAAATGTCACATAAGTGGTCTAATTTCAGCTGAGCTTATTTAGCTTTTGCTAAAGTGTATTCCCATGAGCACTGACTGGCAGCAGATTTAAATAACCTAATCATGCCTGGCTGAGTACAGTGTCAGTGCACAGGTTTCCCTTGTTGCTAAACCACGGTAAGTCTGCACAAAGAGGGCACCAACTTTGTCCTCTTGAGAGAATCGACAGCCTCTTCCTGTGCAGCTTCCTCTTCCCTCCTTTGGCTTGTAAAGGCTTATCTCTGCAGTGGGCTTCCTTTTAAGTGGGGCCAACAGACAGGTGATCACTGCCTCTGTGTCAAGTCTTTGTTTCAAAATACAGAGTGCTCCCTCCACGTTGCCTGCAGGCAGGAGGCTGTTTGGGAGAAGCCACAGCAGTGACGGTAGGAAATGCTTTTGAGCATGAAAGAGGGCGACTGAGAAGTTAAAAGGAGCTGGTGGCAGCCCTTTTTGTTGGGGTCTTTGTGCTGTGGAGCACAAGCTTGCTTTACTGCCCAGCAGGGACTGCTCAGCAGGACTTGGCCCTGCGTCTGCCCTGGTTTCACATGACAGGTGGTGTGTTCTTGCAGCATCAAGATGGTTTAGAAGTTTTCACCCTTTCTCACCCTCATCTTCTCCACTCTTCATTCCCATCCTGGATGCCATGCCAGAGTTGCATTCAATACACACGGTACTGATGATAATGCCCCAGCAAATTTGCAGTGACCCTCTAACTGTATAATTGGGAATTTCTCAATAAGCAGAGTTAACCTTGATTTTTTTCAGCAGCGCTCCTTTGAAGACACTGCTGCTAGAGATGAGGTCTGTTTACTCCTCTGACAAGAGCCAAATTTAAGAGGGCAAATATAGAACAACTCATTACAGTGTCCTCATCTCTGGGTTAATCCCTGTCCCCTGCGCATCTGTGTTTACTAGAGGCTGTTTGTTCTGTGAGTTATGACTAATGGAAGAGCATTTTCACAGCCATCAGTGTCCAGGTTCCCAAGGCTTAGAAATCTGCTTTTTGACATAGGACGCAGCCGGCAGGAGCTGTTGATGAATGAGTGTTCACAGGGAACCTCAGCTCTGCCTCCAAGGATCCTACCTTTTGTCTAATTATCTCTCCTAGAAGAGTAAGACAGTAAAATAAATTTGTCTGCTGTGACTTGAGCCGTAGAGCAAGCGTGGCAGTACCTTTGTTGTGAAGCAGTGCACAGTGCTAAGAGTAGCAGAGGTGCTTATTTTGGAAATGTAAGCAATACGCATGCTGAACAGCAAGGCTGGTGGATTTTGTCCAGGTTTAAGTTGTCTTGTGGGTTTGGGGGACATCAGATTGTTTTGCACAGATAGACTAGCTAGGGTCAGAGGTAGCTTGGGTGCGTCTGCAGCAGACTGTGTGGTTTAGCATGAGGTAAAGGTATCTCTGGGGTATCTGGGGGTTGTCTGTTGGTTTGTTCCACGGGCAGCAGTAGATGGAGAAGCCATCTGCCCCGTAGATTGTAAGGAAACAAAGCCCTGCTCCTGTTCCCCTCCGAGGAAAAGGAAATGACACGGATGTCGTAAGAACAGTGATTATTCTAGAGCAAAGGAGAAACAGCAGGCACCGTGTTAGAGGGGGATTTGTCTTAGTTCCAGGACTTTCTGCTAGCAGACGAGCTCTTAGAAATCTTTGAGGCTTATGACTGAGTGTGGTAATTCAGTCATCTTGCAGGCTTTTGTTCGGTTCCTGCAGAACACCAAAGCAAGTTGGGCTGGTTGGTTGTTCTTTCTCATGCCAACTCAAGAGCTCTTTTGGGGGCACTCTTTCATCAGTTTGCAGAGCACTGTGGCCCCCGGGGACACCCACCTTCAAACAGCAGTGTGTTTACAAAGGATGGGGTGAGCTGGGATGTGTTTTGTTGCAGGGACTTGAGGACTGCTCTACTGAGCATGTGCCCACGTGATGGCTTGCCTTCCAAGGGACTTTTGGGCTCGAAATCAATACTGTGTATTTCAAAGTGGATGTTGTACTCTTCCTGGAAAAATCATGCTTCAAAGCATCTAAAGAAAAGAAAAATAAGCCTTAATTTGCTTTTCCTTGAAATCTTCATCTCTTGAAACTTTGCTGCTTGCAAGCTCTGAGAGGGCTGCATTTGCTTGAGCTGTAAACAGCAAATGATGCTGTAGATGCTGTAAAGAGGATTTGGCTTAGAACAGATTTACCCCAGGTAAATCTTAAGGTCAGTTGATAAATTGCAAGAGATGAAATTACAAGCTCTGGAGCATCTAGCCTGTAAGGACTTCGAGTGAGGTTCCTGCTGTGAGTGACATTGGTCTGTGTTGAGCCAGGGCCCTTGGTCAGTCTCCAGGAAACTGAAGAGTCGTCCAGTTCCCAGGCTCAAATCTCCTCCTGACCAAGAGAAGAGATCAGAGCAGGATGTTGTCAGGCTGTCTTTTTGCTGCCTCTGTAGCAGTGTAGTGCATATGAAGTCATGCTAAGGAGGGAGAGGTATTGTATCAAAACCAGAGGAGTTTAAATATTTGTATTTGGTGTGGATTTCAGGGCAGAGTCTCACGGTACCAGTTTGCAAAGATGGTGCAAATGCTGGTTTATAAAGTGCCTCCTTGGTTGATCCCTGTGCTGGCATTACCACTGTTTGTGCTTGTAGGCTGTGTTTGTAAGATATCACTGCAACAGTCACGGGGGCAGAAAAATATCACAGTGAGGTTTTTAGTCTTTGCTTGTCCTAAATTTAGCCATACAAGTCATTGGGTTTGTCCTTGAGATTTTTGCCCATTCTCAAAGAACGGATTCCTGCAACTTACTCAAATGCCATTTCATTCCTCTGCCTCCTGCCCAGCCTTCGAGAGCTGTGAAAGCGGAGGGGACTATTAGCTCACTTGAATTGAAAAATCCACCTACGATGCTATTGTTTGTGCCCTACGACATCTGTCTTGATCCTGAATGCTTTATGAATGTGCTGATGGTGACTGCCTAGGCAGTGTCATGAGCAGTCTGCTTCTCACATTAATCACCAGCTGTGTAATGAGGCTTCATATGTGCTCTGCTAATAGCCAAATCACTATCCTTATTTCAGGCTCTCTAGTGCTGGAGTTTTTTGCTCCTGTGTTGTCCTGCCTTGCTGCTATTTGGGAGCAGACCTCACTGAATTGTTTGCCTCTAATTCCAGTTCTTGTTCCTGGAGCATGCCAGCGACCAGTCCTTGTTATCCTACAGGGTCTGTGGCTGGGAATTAGGAACTTAGTGTGAAAGCTGCATTGGCAACAGCTGGCTTTCTGTTTATGGCTGTGTTTTCACACATTGCTAGTGACCTCAGCCCCAGCCCTGATTGCCATGGCTTCAAGTCCAAGAGAGCTCATTCAGTGACATGTTTCACCTGCTAGCCAGCGTAAGGGTGGTGTAAGTAGTAATGCAGGCAATTTTCTTAATGCCAGATTCCTCAGCATCTGCTGTGGCAGAAGTAGTTCTTCAGCTTGTTTTAATTGTGGTGTTTGTGTTCTTCCCCCCCCAGCAATCTGCAGAGCGCTGTGTGAGCACGCTGCTGGACCTCATCCAGACCAAGGTCAACTATGTGGTCCAGGAGGCCATCGTGGTAATCAGGGACATCTTCCGCAAGTACCCCAACAAGTAGGTGAAAGTACTGCAACATTTTTGGAAGCTTTTGTCTTTTAGCATCACAGTACAGCAATGCAAACCCCAGTCAGTGTAGCTTACCAGGCCGCTGAAGCCAAGGTGGTTTTCTTTCTGAAAAGCAGTGTCCGTTCTGGTCCTAGCTGCTAGTGTGGCAGGAATGAGATGTCAGCTCCAGACAAGATACCAGCCTGACAGAAATAATTTGAGTGGAAAGCTTTTCCTTCCCCCAGCTCTGTATGCATGCTAGGTATAAGACTTCATCAAAAGCAAGTAAAAATCTCGCAGAGGATGCCAAAAGAAAAATTTGACCAAGTTTGCAGCATTAGGCTTCTGTTTTTCCTCATCTCTTTTAGAAGGCTTGCATACAATCTCCTGGAAGTTCATGGCTTTCATGGTCTGAAATTCCAGGCAGATTGTGCTGAACAGAATGATGCTGGCTTTCTCCATCGAGTGTTCTCTCTGGCTTGGGCAGTATTCAGCTTATTTTAAGCAGTTTCTGCAATAAAACACTGCCTCTTCAGCTAGAGAATAGTGCAGTAGTCTCTTTCAGCAGAGACTTCATGATCACCTTAAAAAGTAATATGGGACATGTGCAGGTCTCTCTGGCAATTTCTGCTGTCAGTTAGAAGATAGATTGCATGCTTATGACAGGGATACCCACTCATGGGGATCGAGGAAGCTAAATAACTAGTGTGGGATATTGTCTGTTTAACAGCAAAGCCTCTGGGGAAGTGTGATATCCAATTTTAGAGCTGAAGTCTGAAGATGCCAGTGAAGCTGCAGGGTCAGGCACAGATTCATGGTTTGACCTGTTTGGATAAAACATCCCTTTAGCAAAAATGAAAGGGAGGCAGCTTTGTCTGGAATTCTATATCTGGGTGGTCTTGCTGATTACAGAAACTGCGAAGCTCTTGAGAACCCAGTGAGATCTTAGCACTCAGCCTGGGGAAAGAAAAACCCTAGGAATATGGTCAGTTGAGTGAAAATGCTGTTTATTTTGTGTTGCGTAGAAATACTAGACATTGTAATTCAGTGCAGGATTCTCTGCAGAGTGATGTGGGCAAAGATGGAGTAATGCAAGTTGAATTCACCCTAGTAACCCACCTGTATTTTGATAAATCAGGTACGAAAGCATCATCGCCACCCTCTGTGAGAACCTGGATTCCCTGGATGAGCCAGATGCCAGAGCTGCCATGATCTGGATAGTGGGTGAATATGCAGAAAGGATTGACAATGCAGATGAGCTGTTGGAGAGTTTCCTGGAGGGCTTTCATGATGAAAGTACTCAGGTAAAAATTGTGTTATACATCCTGTCTGTAGTGCTTCATGCAGTGTGTCTGTGGGACCAATTGTAAGCATTACTGTAGTGGTCAGAAATACCTCCCAATGAAAACTTAAGTATTTAGCTAAAATAAAACTCTTGGGACTCTGCAGACTTGTTTTGGGGTCTTAACTCCCAAACATTATTTTCCTTTTTCTTTTGTGGGTGGATAAGACAGAGCAGTAGGGCTTTCTCCATGTTGGATACTTCGTGGGGAATAGCCCTACTACCGACCAGAACATACAGAAGAATGGTGATGAGGTGCATCACAATATTACATAAATCTCAGTGTACTGATCAGGGATTTGTTTGCAAAAGTATTTTACAACGGGCAAAAGTCTGAGTTTCATCATACTGAGTTTTCCTGACAAAGAATAGTGTAATGCATGGGATAGTTAGAAAGCAAGGGATGTGAATTTCATACTAGTAAAGGATGTTGAGACCTGGGACGCAGAGCTAAAGCAAAGCTGACTCTAATCTCTCTCCTGTGTACCTTTCTCTTAGGTGCAGCTCACCCTGCTGACTGCTATAGTGAAGCTGTTCTTAAAAAAGCCTTCTGAGACCCAGGAGCTGGTTCAGCAGGTCCTCAGCCTGGCCACGCAGGTAAGCCAAGATGCACAGTGAAGCAGAGTCCTCCAGCCCATGTGCTGGCCTGCACTGTGGTGTGTCCCATCTGCTAGGCTGATCAGCCTCTCTGGTAGATAGGGTTCAGGCATGTTTTCCTCTCTCCCAGAGAGGAGGGGTTTGACTCCATTAAGAGCTGCTCTGTGCCTGTTACCATGCCATCTGGCGTCTGCTCTCTACTTCTTAGCTCTTGCTTCATCCTAAATCCTTCCACATTCCCCCACCAAATTAAATGTTAGGCACAGGGTAGAGTTCTGAAGAAACCAAAATACCTTCTCTTTGAAAGGTGGCTTGCAGTTAAAACATCTGCTGCTCTGACAGAGGGATAGGCCCAAGCAAAGACTTTTTTCTGTGAACAGCAAAGCTTAAACGGTGCTACAAAAACAAAAGAAATAAGGTTTATTTTTTTCCTTTGTACTTGGATACTGTCAACCAGCGTGGCAGCTTTGTTGGAGGCTGTAACAGTGGGTTAGGATTCCAGATTCATTATGCATGAGGAGCTGAGTTGTGAGCTCAGATCACTGCAGGTAGGGCTGGGCTCGAACTGGAAGAAAGGAGTGCTGTAGTTCTGGAGGACAGAAGCAAAGATATGGTGGTGGTAGGAGTGAGACCTCAGCTGAACCTCCTGCACTCCCTGTGCAGTGATGTAGCCCAAAAAGAGCATTTCCTCTCCGGGCCTACTGCACCAACCGAGGAAAATACTCCTGACTGCACTGAATGGGCAGAGATTGAGTCCAGGTTTTCTGCTCAGAAGCAGTCATCAGCTAGCCTTTTGGGCCCTCTTTTGCTGGAAGAAGTCGTGGCTATGGACTTCTTGGTACTTCTGTTCATCCAGCTGGGGGTGGTGCATCGGGCAAGGACGAGAAACCAAGCCTGCTCTTCTTGCTTCCGAGTGTTTAAAATCCGCTATTATCTTGGCTCCTCTTTAGAGAGGGCTGGGCTAGGGGCCGGGTATATCATTTGTCTAAGCCAACAGAGGAAAGGTACTAAGTGTTAAAACCCACTCTGCTGAGTCATAAAACACTTAATGGCACCCTAGGAATATAATAGGCGTCTGTTTTTTCTCTGTTTGTCACAAATGTTGATTCAGTCTGGCTTTTTTGTATTTTATATGAATAATAAGTCAGGACAACCAGCTGAAAAACACTAAAAAGCCTTATGCTTCAAGGTCTGATTTCTAGGTAGCGATACTGTTTTTCACTTGAGTGGGAGAGTAATTACACGTGTGTTTCTTTCCCCAGCTCAGGTATTGTTGCACTTTGAGTGCCTCTTAGGGTATGTCTGCACAGCAAACTGCAGGTGTGATTGTAGCAGGAGCCAGTGTAATCCAGCCAACACTGGTAAAAATAGCACTGAAGCAGCTGGGGATGGGAGGGACACAGATGTGGAGCAGTGATCGAGGTCCCTAGCAAGCCTGTAACCTAACGGATGGCTCGGAGCCTCTACATCTTCATTGCTGTTGTCTGTCTGGCATGGGTGGGTAACTGAGCTAGCATGGCTTCATTGGTATGCTCTGCAGGTGTGCATGCAGGCCCTGGAGACTGGAGAATTAGGAGCAATGTGGAAAGGAAAGATCTGAGCCTCTTGTTCCAGTAGATTTACTAAAGTTTCAAGTCTGTTTATTTGGCTGTAAGAAGAAACAGTCAGTCCTGAATCTGGATGTGCCTGGAAGTAGGTAGGAGCGCGTGGTCTTTCATGTCTGCCCTCGCAAAGGCCCTGTCTGATCTTGAACTGCCTGCTGAAGGCAGGATGAGGACATCCTGGTAGGGATTGCTAAGGGCAACGGGTGTAAAGGGTTCACAACTCCGCCATCAAACTGAAAAACAGCACTGCAGAGAAATCTGTCAGTTGACCCAGACGATGTATCTAGGTCCTTGTGAGCAAAACGAGTTTAGCGCGCCCAGCCTCATTACAAGCAGAGGTTTTGCTGTGTGCCTGAGAATGTCTTGAGACAGAGGGCAGAGAGGCAGGTTACAGCAGGTCAGCAGCAATGTGAATGAGATCACAGAAGAGCAGAAGAAATGCCAAGGAGGAAGGCTAATGAGGTGTAGGATATATTGCCAGAATTTTGCAGGGGAAAAAAAAAATCTCAGTAGCATCTACCCTGTTATTCTCCTGATGTGGGGTTTAGAAATCCCAGCTCTTTCTTCAGTGAACAGTTTGAACGTGTTACGCTACAGCGTAAAACCCCAGCACCTCTCTATCCCTAGAATGCTAGCTGCCAGCTATCACCACTTACTTTGCTGTTCTGGGCAGAGCTGTTTGAAAAGGAGAGACTAATTCATGCAGTGGCAGGAAAACAAGGATATTATTGACAGCTGGAGAACTGATGAGGTGTCTTTACCACATACCATTAGTGTCTCCCCATACTTCATTAGACAACTAAGGTGGAGGATAAATAAGGGCTCTTCCGTTGTGAAGAACGCTCCTTATTAAGATCCCTCCTGTAGCTCTGCAGGGTCTCTTTGTCCAGTGAATGCCCTTGGTATGTCGTATATTTCTGGGAATCCTGGATCTTTCTGTTGCAATACAGAACATAGCATGTTTATTCTTAGTGTGTGATTGTCATTTTCATTCACTCTTTTCTCCTGTCCACAACCTCTTGGAGTTCTCCTGATTTCTTTTAAGTGGCAGGAGAAGTTGGAAAGCAATTGATAGTTTTGTGGGATGGAGCAGCTGGGGGATGTGTAAATCCAGGGACGTTTTGCTCCCTGACCAGATGGGCCAACTCTTTGGTTAGGAAGCCAGGCATTAATGCTTCGGGATTTATTTTTAATTTTGTAATGTTCATCACAACAGTTTATAACTTCATTCTGAAATTGATGACTCTCACTACTGGATGGTTGTTTCATGTTTTATTTTTTTTCATCCACTAGAACCACTGCTAGAAAAATTAAGTGATTTTAAGTGATTTTAGGAGTTAGTCCCCTTTAGAACCGTGACTGATGCATTGCTTTGCCGTAGGACTCTGACAACCCAGACCTGCGGGACCGTGGCTACATCTACTGGCGCCTTCTTTCCACGGACCCAGTGACTGCCAAAGAAGTGGTCCTGTCAGAAAAGCCCCTGATTTCTGAGGAGACCGATCTGATTGAACCAACTCTGCTGGACGAGCTGATCTGTCATATTGGATCTCTGGCTTCGGTGTACCACAAGCCACCCAACGCTTTTGTGGAGGGCAGCCACGGTATCCACCGCAAGCACTTGCCAATTCACCACGGGAGGTAAGCTGGGGCAATGCTGGTGGTAATGAGCAGGATTGGTTGTTTCTTCCTAGCACAGTCCTAAAGATGCATGGGTCTCCTAAAATACTCGTTTTTGTTTTTGTTTTTGTTTTTTTACCGATTGTGTAGAGGCTTGTGGATCATTCAAGGAGCCATTCATTGTAGGATTTAATTCTGGGTGTGTGGTTTCTGAGTTCCTGGATCAAAAGGCAGGGAAAGTATCATATAACTTCTCACACAAGAACTTTAATGTTTTTGGGGAAGACACTGGCTATAAGGCCTTTGGCTTGAGAGCTGGGCTAACAAAGCAGAAGGTGGTTAGGTGGTGAAAGGGCATACTTCAGGAGGAGGAGCAGTGAAAACAAGTATCTTACAGAAGGGTACACTTTGGTTGTGTAAGACTTTTTGCTTCAGTGATGGGACAGCTTTGCAAGCCTCAGTTGCATAGAATAATACCAGATTCCTGGAACTGGCAAGAACAGGGATCTTCTGTGGTTAGAATGTGAAATGGGGAAGGGTGAACAAGGCTACCTCTCTTACTCGGTGCCTGTAAAGCAAGGGGAGCGTAAAAGCAGTCTAGGTCTTGCCACTAAAAACTGCTCAGGCTTAAAACAAAATGCCTGGACGGACGTTGTTCTGTCTAACCTTTGGGGAAAAAATGCTTTGGCTTATTATCTGGAGCTTTAATGTTTCCCCATAATCACAGTCCTGAAAGTGGGTTAGGTCTGCAAGAGCAGGCATTGCAGCAGTCCCAGGCTGTGGTGGTGCTGCTGTTGAGCCTGTTCCCATGGTTCCTTGTTCAGGTAAGCAGTGCTATTTGCTAATGGTATTAATTACAAATATAAGTGTGCTTTACAGCAGGAGGCAAAGTATCCAGGCTTACCTTTTAATAATATTCCCAAAGTGACATTTGGAGTGCTATTTTTTGCCGTTGCACCAATAAATCAGCGTGCGATGCTGCTTCTTTTCTATTTTCTGATACCACTTCTCTTGCTATTCTTAGCAACTAAAGCTATTTCTGTCATATGACTAGCTTTGAGAAGCTGAGTTGTTTTCTCCCTGCCTATGAAATCAAGTCTGGCTGCACTGACCCAGGACCAGCAAGCACGAGTCTACCAGTCAGGCAAGAAAAGCAGTGGATGCTTCGCTCAGCTTCAAGATTTGCCTCAACAGCAAAATAAGCTGGGTTGGGTGTAGATTTGGCCTCCCATGTTAGCACCCTTCCCATGCACTTGTTTCAGTACAGAAATGAACAGAGGGGTTTAATTAACTCAAGGAATTCAGCTACTGCAGGGAGCAATCTTTCTACTGGCTTCTGTATATAACACACTCGAAGCTAGTGCCCAGGCAGTCAACTTTCCTCATTTTTTTCTGCTTATAGCAGTGTTGTACATTGCCCTTGTGTTGCTTACTACTGAATTACTCATTACTTCAAGAGAAAGCCTTCAGGGCTTAATCACCAGTGGTAAGGTGAAGAAGCCAGAGCTGGGGGACAGTGTAAAGGGCTGAATGCTGATGCAGCTTTAGCCTGCTTGGTAAATTAAAAAAACAAAAACGTGTTGTTGTTAGTGACATGCCAAGCTTCTCCAAAGCGAGGTCACCCATAAAGAGGCCCCGTTATTGTGACTTTCTGCTTTCCTGTTAGCAGGACAGATTGATCAGGCTGATGCCAAGGTCTCCTTGCACTGTGTTCCAGTGTACCCAGTGGCCGCTTGCAGCCCTGAAAGCATAGAGAGCTGCTCCCCGGGTGCAGGCTGTGGCAAGCCTGAATCTGCAGCCAGATTTTTACTGAACGCTGAGAAACCAGTTTGCCTTTTCCTAGTGCTGAGGGTGTGTGAGAAAAGATGCACAAAGAGGTACAGGAAAATTTGTCATCTTCAAGAAGTTTAAGGGTGTCCAGCAGCAGATAACATCAGCCAGCTGTTTGGGGTCGTCTTTGCTACTTCTGTACTCTGGCGATGACTGTTCTGGTGGCTGACCTGTCCACTGCAGACCGAGGTTTTCCTTCAGATTGTGCAGTGAGATAGAGGTGGGAGTGTGGGGATGTCTGCAATGAATGTGGCTTAAGAGAGTAAAGATAGCTTTTCCTTGAGTAGATGGGCAGAATTAGCTGTTTGGTGCTTTTCTGGGTACAGACGTAGGAGGAGGTGGTTGTGGTTGGCAGAATACACTCCCTTGCAGTGGATGCAGAGGTGTGTTTCCATACAAAGCACTGTAGGACAGGAAACCCAACTGCTTGCCACTGTCCAACACTTTAAGCAAGAAAACCTTTATCGAGTCTTTTGGCCCTTTATAACCCTCATAGTCTTAATTCCTTTTTTTTTCTTACCAAGAAAATACAAAGATGCATATACAAATCTCCTTAAAAAGATCTGTTCTGTACAGCAAATAGAAGGCTCAGTTGGTTTTTGTTATTTTTTTAATACAAACTGACTTAGCTTCGTCCCTTCCTCATTTCTTCCTGGGCTTTGGGGCAACTGCAGTTAAACAAGACCTTGAAGGATTGCTTTATCTCCATCAGAAGAAGGATGAGTAAGTGTTGAAGAGGTGTAGTGTTAGAGGGATTATATACTGGGAACGAACCAAGTGTGTGCACTACCAGCTTGTGATGTGCCTCTGCTCATACATGCTGTTCTTTCCCGTGCTCAGCTTGGGGGTGGGAGTAGATCACGGTAACCACTCGCTCCTCAGAAATGTTTTAGCTAGCTGGTCGGCATCCTCAGAAGTCTCCCTGCTGAAGGCAGAAGCAGAGAGGACAGCTAATATTAGTGCTATTAGAGGTCTAAAGCTCTTAATGCAAAGAAGCTTTCGATCCTTTCTGTCGCTGCTTGGTAACTAATTCATTCAGCAGCCCTTATGCTGCCTCTCTCCCTCTTGGCACCAAGTTGGTAGCGGCTTACGCTGTGGTGCTAAAGCTTTCCCCTCAGCAGCTGAGTAGGGATAAGGAAGAGGATCGTGGCTACTCAAAACCAGCAGCTGCAATCCTTAGAAAAGAGCCCAGTGTTAAAACACCTTGTCAGTACACTAATTCCCGTGGCATTTCTTTGCAATTACCTGTTGGCTGCATCCGCAGAAATACGAGCTGGAAATAATTCTGTCAGTTTCTGTTGGCAGCAGGACACAGAATAGACTTGAAGTTATCTAAAACATTCGTGTGTCTGGATTTAAAGAATAAATATGTTGTAATGAGCTCTCCAGGAGCGACAGTGAGTGTTACTGTGTTTTTTCCCCTCGTAAAACTCAGTGGCAAATGGGTATAAAAGATAGCCAGACTGCTTATGGTGAGAAACTTTTGGAATATGTTTAAGAGTCATTTCTAGACTAGCAATTAGTAAGTGCACTAACGCAGAGAAGAGGATGTTATTGGTGGAAGGGAGGTACTAGTTTTAGATTGAGGTCTTTAATTAGGAAAGTGGTGGACCTTGGTGCAGGTCAGTAGAAGGTGTTAAATCTGGATCTGTGGGGAGCAGGTGAGTTTGTCCTGGTTAGAGTAAGGGCTTAAGGGTTAATATCAGTGTTAGGTCTCAGGAAATTGGGATTTTTTTCAGGTTTACATGTAGCTCTCCAGGTCCTGTGGGCTAAAAATCACCTTCTTTGGCTTCTTCTGAGTTGGGAAATATTTGAGTTGGGAAGTATTTGTTTTCAGTGCTGTAGTCTGTGTAGCACATAGGGCTCATGATTTGCGAGAGGTCTGTGATTCTGCTAGGGAGCAGGATTTCAGACCTGAAAATTCCCTTCTCTGAACTGCAAATCGTGCACAGTGCATGGCAGGTCCCTGTGCCCAAAGCATGTGGTGAAGGGCCACTTGCCAGAGCAGAGCACCTCGTACATGGCAATGGGTAGGTCAGCTGCTAGGATAATCCTTGAGCTGCCTCCTGCTTGTGGGCCACCTCTTGCTGCGTTTCCCCATGCTGACAATCTGAAGCTGGAGGCTGAAGGCACCCAACATCTCTCTTCTCTGCCTCTTGTTCCTCCCACCCAGCACTGATGCAGGAGATAGCCCCGTGGGCACAACAGCCACCACGAACCTGGAGCAGCCCCAGGTCATCCCGTCGCAGGGCGACCTTCTGGGAGACCTCCTCAACCTGGACCTGGGACCCCCCGTCAACGTCCCCCAAGTGTCCTCCATGCAGATGGGCGCCGTGGACCTCCTGGGAGGAGGGCTGGACAGCCTGGTAAGCAGCGTGCTCTTTACCTTCAGCTGATGTGAAATAATTGGAGCCGTGCTCACGTCTGCAGAGCCTTCCCTTGTGCTTGTAATGCTCGGATCCTTAAGCTCCCCAGTGCTGACACCTCATACTCCAACAGGATTTAAGCAGTAGCAATTTTCGGCAGGTTTTCCTGCTGTAAAATGAATGGTGCTGCATGCAGTAGGATCCCCGTGGTAGCGGGCATGTTTGTTTTCATGCTTTTTTTGCCTGTAGGAAAAAAAAAAACCTAGAAAGTTGTTTTAAAGACGTAAAGTGCCGCACTGTTTTGTAATTAATTCTGACTCCCATTCAGGAGGGCGTTTGTTCCACCCCCTTCCCACCCCTGTTGAATTTCAATGCAAAGCTCAGGGCTGCAGGCCATAGCCCTGGGTCACCCCGTTTATATATTCTCCAGAGAGTGTCGTGGTTTAGTATCAGTAATGTCTTAATTGCAGTTAGGTCGAGAGGGAAGCGCTCTGCACAGCCCTCCCCTTGCTGCAGCAGCCACAGGGGGAGCATTCAGGGCCTGCAAGGGTCAGGCCCCGAGCATGAATAATCACACGTTGCATCTGCTCTGGGGTGAGAGCTGAGGAGGAGCTGCAGTGAGACAATCTGCTGGCGAGGAGACCGCTGCAGCGCAGAGGAGCTGGGGGCTGTGGCCTGACACTGGTGGCAGCCAGGCAGGGAGAAGTGGGCAATGCCAGCCCGGGGTGTGTTCAGCCTCGTGGCTCACCAGTGGGATAAGAAGCAGGCTAGCTGGATTTGGCACCATGTAACCTGAATAAGACCACCCCGGTGAGCACAGCTGCGTGGGTTGCAGACCTGCAGTGGGTTTGTTTCGCTTTGGTGCGAGGTTTGGCTTCCAGGGAGCTGGGCAGAGTTGTCTGTGTGCCTGTTCAGGTGTCCTTTGCTTCTGAGAAGCAGGAGCAGCTGTAGGAACCCCACTGCACTGGATTCCTGTTTGCCAAAGATATTTTCTTAAGCTGCCACAACCTTATTCAAGCAGACATTAAACACCTCTCCAGCTCTGGTGTTTCATGAGCTAATGAACTGGAAACGGGCTAACCCATGCTGGTGTTCGTGGAGGTCAGCCTGTGCCAGCTGGGGGTCAGATGGCAGCTGGGGAATCTGCTTTCCTCCCAGGGATAGGGGACGAGGGCAGGTTTCAGCCCGTGTTGCTGGGAATGCACAGCGCAGGGCAGTGACCTTGGCAGCCTTTGCTCTGCATTGCAAGAGCTGAAACTAAGCAGCAATTCAAGATGACCAGGAGTTAAATTTCTCTGTTCGTGCTGTCTCCCAGCCCCCTCGCAGCCCTCCTTCCACCTCTTGTAGCCCTCTGTTCCCTGTTAGTATCAGAGGCAAATAAAGGGACACAGCAGAAGGACTAGAGCTTAGTTGGGGGAAAATATTGCAGTTGGCATGAATGGGCTTAATTCAGTGACCCACTTGGGCAGGAGAGCTGTTAGTTGACGTGACGGCAGGCTTTTACTTCACATTTTTCTTGAGCCTTAAATAAATGGATGGGCTGTGGGGTGGTGTCTAACCAAGTGACTGTTTCTGGACAGGGGAGAAATGGTGCCTGGGGCTGTGAGTGCCAGCGGGCGCTGTCTCAGCTGCGTTATTTAGATGGAGAGAGCACTAAACAAAACCCTGAATGATGATTTTCCCCCAGAATGCTTTCTGCTGGAGCTCTCTTGGATCAAATGTCCCGTCTTCTCCTTATCCCTCACATGTGCAGGCGAATTTTGGCCTGGTAAAGCTCTGTGTTTCTCTGGCTTTTCATTCCCTAATGAGCCTGCTCTGTGTGCAAGTGAGTGAGATCTGCCTTTGTTTATTGCTGTGGACATGTGTTTAAAAAGAGCCCAGCTGAGTTACCCTGAGCTGGAATTAACTAAATTGCTCGGCAGCGTCTCTGCACTGCTTGGCCAGCCAAGGGGATCGGCACTTGGGTCTTAGGCAGGGTTGTGCCGGGCCAAGAAGAGAGGCTCAGGATGCAGGGACACATGTGCCTGACTTGTAAACGTGGTGAGTGGGTGAGAGGTGTCCCCAGGAGCCTCCTGGAAGAAGGGCTGAGCTCCTCGCCCTTCCCTGGGAACTGGAAATGGCCGGGGACGATGGGCACCTGCATTGTCAGGCAGTCAATCAGCAGAGCTGGAGCTTGAGATAAGATCATCTGCCCCTGTCCTTACTGTGTTGCTTTCAGGGTCCTGCTGGGGCAGTCCTTTTCTCTCTTCCAGACAGCTTAGCTGCACGCTTTGTGTGTTTTATCACTGCCTGACTCCCCCAGCATTGGAGTCTCCTTCTCTGTTACTCCTCAAGTATTTTTTCAAACCCATTTCATTCCTCTGCTTGGCTGGGAAGATCGAACACGGCACCCATTCCCTTGCGTGCAGCGGTGTGAGCAGTCTGTCTCTCTTTGCTCACACCAGAAAGACTTTATTTCACTTCAGCTCCTTGTGCTGCAAGAAAGTAAGCCTGTCTGGTGCTGGGTGGCGAGGCAGAGTCTCTCTCCGTGTGCACACTGCTTTGGTCTCTTTTCCCATCCCTCTTATCACCTTAGGGGTCTGAAGAAGGGTACTGGAACATGGGAGGGGGCTGATCTCGGGCAGCCCCGAGTGTTTCCAACAGGACTTTGCCCGCAGTCCTTTTTACGACTCCCAGCGAAGGAGTTTCTCTCACCCCTGCTGTCAGTCTTGGTTTTCTGCTCATCACAAGCAGATCCCTTCTGGATCTCAGCTGACCTGCGAGGAACACGAGGTATTCAAATGCAGCAGATTTTCTGCATTATGCCTCTGGCACCATCTCTGCATAGCCTGAGTGGGGCCGTACCTCGGGTGACCTGTCAGAGCAGAGCAGTCTCACGCCCTGCTTCCATTTTGCACGCAACTGCTTGGAAACCAACTTAAGCCTCTCTGCTGCAGAGGAAGCAAATGGTTTGGGATGCGCTCGAGTTGATGTATGAAATCACGGGCTGCTCCTGCCACGGGGAGGTGGTGTCGGTACTGCGAGTGTCGCAAAGGCAGCTGAAGGGCTGGAAGAGGCTGCTGGCAGGCTCTCAGCCAGCGCGTCACATCCACTCCGTGTCACGGGTTGAGCCCTTTGGATGCTCCGCAGAATGGGTTGGGTTGGAAGGGACCTCAAAGATCATCTCGTTCCAAGCCCCTGCCATGGGCAGGGACACCTCTCACTCGATCAGGTTGCTCGTTGAAGGTCTTGTATATTTGGTAGTGCCTTCTTTTTGGGGAGAGGGTGTCTGTCTGCAGAAGGGTGCTCTTGCAGCCAAAGTCCCGACAGGACTAACCCAGGAAGATAACAGAAGTGTCAACTTCCACGGCAGATGCCATGCAGCATTTGTTTCTTCAGCTGTAGCGTTGTTTTCTTGCAGGCATTTGAAAGGAGGCAGCATGCTGGAAAACTGGATGAACACCAGATTAACATTGTTTGCTTGAATTTTCCTCGGTATTGCTAGGTTCTTATTCCTATGGCCAGTGAGACTCCAGCTGCTTGAGAGGTTAATTTCTTTAGGGAATAACCCATATTTTATCTCCATAGTGATTCCTGTAATTGGTATTAAACGTAACATGCATACCGTGCGTGCACAGATGCTGAGCATGTGTTAATAATTTTTTTTTAAAAAAGGGCTTTAGTACAAGAACAAGATATGCTTTGCCAGAACTGAGTATGCTCCGCAGTGTGCCCCTCTCAACCCCACACAGCTCTTCTCCTCCTCGCTTCTGCTTGCTTTTCTGTAAAATGCTGACCAAGGTCACAGTTACCAAGGTTGAGATCTGCAGCTCTGAAGTGTTACTCACTGATAGCAGCCACTGATGTGGGAGAAGCAAAATTTGCTCGGACAGCAAGTTGCAGGATGCTGAGAGCTGGCCTTTGGTGCTCTCCCCGTGCAGCAGCATCCCAGTGGCTACGCTCCGTGCCGACCACAGGCAGCTCTCCAGCTCCTCATTTACTCCTGATGCAGTCCTACAAAGAGCACGGTAATAAGCCAGGGTCGTTTTGTCTTTTAAACCCTTTTGTGTGCTCATTTGCTCTGAAAATCCCAGGGCACGAGAGCTCTGCTGCCCGGCACACCGCGTGGCTCGCCGTGAGCTGAGCGTTCAACGGGAGCTGGGCGCCGTGGCAGGGAGCCAAAGGGGCTGGCTCGAAACTCGGAGGCAGAGCAGTAAATCTGTAGGAATGGACGGGCTTGGATTGTCTGTTATGTAAGGATTTTATTTAATACTCTACCCACTCATCTACAAGAGTATTATTGATTCAGGGCTGGCAGCTCGTGAGATTGATTTATGTCCCAAATTGTAAGGCTGTTTGATAAACACTGGATATCCACGCTCCCTGATAGCCCCGTGGTCTGCAATACCTGTGCTGCCGTGATCGCCGCGGGCTGTTCTCGCTGGAGCTGCTGCCCTCTGTGTAACCAGGTTGGATGTTGGAGCTGACCCCAGCTGTCTCCCCTGCACGATTCAGGGCTGTGTCCCAGCACTGCTAGCCGTGAAGTGTGATTTGGTGCTGGGAGCTGAGCACCACCTCGCCCTCTCCTGCAAGACATCCTGGGCTCCAGGCTTGGCAGCGAGAAAGAAATCCTTGCTCCTCCAGTCCCGAGTGCCTGCTGATCCCAGCGGCTGGGGAGCAGAGGCTGCTGGTGTGATCCTTCCCAGTCCAACCTCTTTCAAGTGGAGAGGCCAAAGCTTGGCCTCATTGAACAATGACCTGGCTCGTTCAGTTTTATTAGGGCCTCAGCAGTGTTTTATTCTGAAAACATGCTGCTAAGTTATTTCACCTGCTCAGAGCAGGGAGCCTCACTTGGCTGTGGAAGCCCAACAGCAGCCCCCAGTCTGCCCTGGGTGCCAAATCCTTCTGCTGGCTCTGCAAGTGACTTGCTGTGTATAATCCTAAGAAAGTTGCTTCATTTCCCTTTTCCTGGAACTACAGTGTGATCGTGGCTATGGTAGCTCAGGCCTAAAATCCATTTATGCAGCGGATGTGATGCTTCCCCAGGGCTCTCCTCCAGCCTCCCACAATGATCTGAGCGTCTCCTTTCATCCAGGCTGTTCTGGTTTGATGAGCTACAAAGGACATCTGTTAGGATTTCTGACAAAGGGCACATGGCCGTTGCTGGAGCAGTGCTGATAGGGAAAAGGAGCTCTTCTGGTGGGTCGCTCATTCATGTCTTATTAAAGGCTACTCAGGCTGTTACCGCAGTAGGACTGCTAGGGCTTTGGGGAGTTGCTTTTTTACACTTCAGAAAACCAAAATGGTTAGTACTTAATTTCATTTGCTGATGGAAATCATTCAGCGAGGCAAAGCATTAGCAGCAAGTGCTCCTGAAGCAGGTGGCCGCAGCACCAGCAGTGTGACCTGTCCTCCACCACCTTTGGCACAGCTGTCCTTGGTCTGGGCAGCTGTCCTGCTCTGCGAGCCTGCCTTGGCGGCCCGAAAACAGACAAGAGGCAGCAAGGAAGGTACTGAAAATGTCTGTGTGAGAGCCACAGCTGAGTCTGCAATAAGATACCTGCAGCCCCCCAGGAGGTCAGCCTGTGCACGGTCAGGCCTGCAGTTAAGATGTCCTGAGCAGGATTAGCCCAGATCAAGCGTCCTGCTAGCAGCTCTGCTCTCAGCTCCGCTCAGCCCTGCACCTGATCTTTGTTCAGTAAGTGCCTGGTGTGCCTCGCTGCGATGTTCCTAAGTGCATGCCCTCAGCCAGCTCCTTGAGCTTAACTCTTGGTTTGGGGAGCGAGAGAGGGGGGAGGCAGCAAATGTCTCCTTTTCACCTGTGAATTCTCGCTCCATGACATGTGTAGCTGCTCAGAAAGCTCTGGCTGTGCTGCAGATGCAAGGCAACCTGGTTGCTGAGCCATGCTGGTTGCACTGTCAGTCCCTGGCTCCTCCTTCCCGTTATTTCTTGAAGCTCCAAATATCTCACGTCATGTTGCAGAAGTGATCGTAACCCCTCCGGATCACATGAACACTTCAGCAGAGTCACTTCATTACAAGCTACTGTTAAAATGCAAATAAAGCCTGCTGATGCAGTAACTCCAGCAGTGCTGGAGTTCATAAGTCAGGACAACTGCAAATCCACGTGGCCGCTCGAGCACTGTCCTAGCAGGGTGGTTTTGGTGGGACGAAAAATGCCCTGTAGAAGGGCTTTGTGTCGGGTGGCCGGGGCTCCGTGCTCATCCCTTGCTTATCACCGCAGACAGAGGCTCTGTGCTCTTTACCAGCTTTGGGCTCAGGATTGGGGTTTTGTGGTGCTGCAAGCTCCCAACCCCAAGCTGCCCGTCAGCTCTGGAGCATCCCGAGCTGGAGCACAGCCCTTCATCGCCCCGCATCGCTGCGAGCGCTCAGCCTGGCAGGGCTCACAGCAGCAGTGGTCCTGTCCCCGTGGCAATCTGCTCTCGTGGCAGGCAGGATCACAGCCTCCCTCCCTCCCTCGGGAGCGGCTGCCTGGCCGCCAGATGAATGGAAATGGTTAAGCAGAGCCCTTGGGAATTGGTTCAGCATCGCCTCACGCCTGACTAATATCTGCTGCTTCCCTTCTGCCTCTCACTACAGATGGGAGAAGACGCTCAGTGGGTAATTGGTTCCTGTCCCCTCTCTTCCTCCTTCCCTCGTACTCGCGTTGCTGCTACCATCTCTTCACCTCTGGTGGCTGGAGGAAAGTTATCTCTGAGGTGTCTCAGGTGGACTGGGTGCTCGGGACCTGTAGTTTCTGAACCAGGTGCTGTGGGAGGGTGACAGGCAAGAAAAATGGGGAAAGAAGCTTGTGTGCTGCTGTGATGGGCAGCATGCCCCAGACTTGGTGTGGAACATGCTGTATTTGTTATTTTCCCCCTTTAAATCTCTATGTAGACATGTTGTCACTTCTTTCACTGCCCAGGCAGAGCCAGCTCTGCCCGCAGGGACGTGCTGAAGCTGCCCACCCCTTGGAGCTCGCTGTGCAGCCTCGTGCCACCCATCAGCATCACCCACCGGCAGCGCTCGGTCCTGAGCACAGGAGCCACGAGGGTGGCAGACCCCTGTGTGCAGACCCCTGAGGAGCAGAGCTGGGCTGCAGCAGCAGCAGGTCAGATCCTGGCATTGCCAAGAGCTCTTCTTACCACGAAGCAAAGATGCTGGGTGTGATCTAGGGAGGTAAGGAGGCTCGTGATAAATTCTCCGAGCCAATGAGTTTTTCCTTCTCCTTGTAAGGGGTGAGAGCTGGAGACTTGACTCAGAGCAAGCAACAAATCCAGATTCTACTCTTACCCCAAGGCCTGACAGCCAGGGAAAACAGAAGATAGACAGCTTGAGGAACCCCAGAGGTCCCTCCTCCCCTTGCTCACAGCAAGCACACGGAGATACCAGTGTAGAGGTTTCTTCCAGGCTGGATTCCTAACCTGCAGCCTCTTGTGAGAGTGTAGTAGGAAATGGTAGCACAGTTAACATCTGGCTCGATTATGCAGAATTATTCCCTCATTTCCATAATACCCTTTGTAAAATGCTTGCTGCTTGATAAACCAGTCTTCCTCCTGCCTCAAACAACAGTACCAGAAATCCTCCGTGCATACAGTCAGCTGGAAATGAACTGGATTATTTACAGTTTTTTTTTCCTCTGGACTTCACTGCCTGTCAGCAGAAAGTGTGAAGTTCATCTGTGTGCAAGACTGTGAATAGAGATGAGGTGTAATAGATGCATTTATTACTCCTTAGTGAGCCAGTAACAAGGTGTAAATGATCTGATCTATTCATCTAAAAACATCTTTGGCTGAAGAGCAGTCTGTAGAACAGAACTGTGCTCTGCCAGGCTGTCTCAGTCAGAGACCTGACAGTGTAATCAGTGCTATTTTATACGCTCGGTATTAATTGGATTTGAATCTTCTGGCTGGCTTTCTCTGGTCCGATTGATCCTTTTTTTGACTTTGCAATCGCTCTATTCTCTCTCATCTGAGTAAGTAAAGAAAAATTGGACTCGTGCACTGTCCACAGGCAGCGAGGGGCTGGGGCAGTGTGTGGAGAGGCAGCTGTTGCAGATGGTGAGGGACCTCCTATAAAATTCCCCAGGACCTCAGGTAGGGATAAACTGAGATTCAGAGGGGGAAAAGGGAAAAAAAACGATCTCACTTCTTCCTACACACATGTCATCAGGGCATGATCCATGTCTGAACATGACAAAAAGCCGCGCTAGGCAAAAAGCACGGCGGTCTTCTGAGCAAGAGCCTAGGACACAGCCCTGGAGATGTCTCTGTAGTGAGCAACTGCTGCGGGTCTGTGCCTGCTCTCCTGGCTCTCAGTCACCTGTTGAGTGCCTTATAAATATTCACGGGAGTGATGATGTACCTGCCAGCAGCACTTGTAGCCAGGTTTGGCGTCTGCCCTGAGCGCTGAAATCTCTCGAGTGCATGGAACAGTGCGGATGTTTAAAAATGGGTTTTGTCATGGAGAAAGTGGTTCAGGTCCTTCACAAAGAGAGTTCCTGGTAGGACAGCTGCAGGATGCCCTGGGAGACGGGCTCTGGGGAGGTTATAGTGTTCATGGAGGGTGTACGAGTGGGTACAGCAGCTATTCCAGTTGCCTCCAGTTGTGTCTGTACCTCGGCAGAGACCATTACCGAAACACCCAGTGTGCTGCCAGCTCTCCACTATTCAAGTGGCCCATTAGGTTAGGAAGCTGCTTTTGCCTCCCCCAAGGGAGGGGCAGCAGTCTTCAAAGGGAAAATAAAGCTCATCTAAACGGGCTTCGGTGAGAGCAGCTACCTTCCCTTCCTTTCCCTTTGTTCCTGCTCATTGAGAAGGAGCAGCGTGGCAGCACGGCGCGTTGTGGTTTTGCCGTCCTTCAGAGCTGTTCCCTCGAAAACTAAAGTGCTCAGGAAGCGAGCTTCCTGTCAGGTTTATTTTTATTCCCTTTCACAGTTACCCCACTGGGTTTTGCAGAGCTGCTCGGGCCCGCTGGCAGCCAGCATTGTGGGCTGAAGGAGAAGCAGTGGTGCGTGAAACGTGGCGGATTGCGCAGGCTGTGGGGCAGGTGACAGGCGCACGAGGGAGCGAGGTTTGGGGTTTTATTAACCTGACAAAACGCTCCTTTCTGCAAATAGGTGTAGGGGGTACTTCTCCAAACAGCTCTGCTCACAAAATAGCTTAAAAAAAGCCCCTCTGTTCCCTGTGCTTTCCCATCATTGCATTTCTGTCTGTCCTGTACGTGGCCAGCGAGGGAGATGTGCTCGCAGCGGTGCAGCCGAGCGAGCTCTTCCCTGGCTGTCTGATCCTCGGCTTAAATGAACTCGGTCTTTCTCTCCTCTCTCTCCTTCTCTCTTTCAGCTTGGCAGTGACCTTGGCGGGGGCATTGGAGGAAGTCCGGCAGTAAGTGCCATTCCGTTTTTTTCCCCACCTTAAAAAGCTGCTCAGAGCTCGGGGCTTTTAAACACAGCCTTGCCCATTATGTGCGGGAAGATGCTCAAATCCCTGGAGAGGTTTGAAAATGGACGACTGGAGCCAAAACCCAAAGGTCCCAACCTACGTTGCTTTGAGTCAAGCTGTCACCTGGGCTCTCCTAAGAGCGGCCAGGGCCAGAACTGTTGACTCTGCTTAGCTCTTCTCTCTCAGAGCTTCTAGTTTGAGCACCAGCATTAACATTTCAGTACCACGTGCAACTGCTTTGGCAGCTGAAAGGCCAAAGGTGCTAACCTGTCTGCTGGTAACCCAAAGCCAGTGTCACCAGGGGCTTGTCAGAACTGAGTAGCTTTTCTCCTCCCAAAAGCTACGTACAACTTTTCCTGGTAGTCTGGATCCTGTAGAGGTGCTCTGAGCTTTCCTACTAAGCGCAGTCAGCGCTGCGCTCTGCCTGCCCCTGGCTTCCTTTTCTGTGCCTGTGCTCTGAGAGTGTCCTAGTGCCTCGAGCGCTTGCCCAGGATATGGGAGACTTTCAGGCTGCTTCAAAGCACCCTTGGCTTCAAATGCGTACCAGCTTCTTTCAGGAAAGCATTGGAAAATGATGCAAAATGGCTTGGAGACACAGCAGGCAGGAGGGAGTGTGCCTCCAACCCATTGTCAAAAGCAAGCTCCCGGAGAAAGCTCCAGTCCCTCCTCCTAGCACTGCGTAGCCAGTAATTCAATGACAAAAGCATACTCAGTTCTGGAAGGAGGGCCCTTGAAACACTTCTTGTGGCTGCAGTCATTCTCTCTGCTCCTTTCCCTGTGACTCTTGCATTCCTGTCTAACTTCGGCATGAGGGCAGAGGAGAGCCTGTGGCACGGTTTGCCTGTAGCCCCCAGGCAGCACGCTCCAGAACATGGCAGATGTTTATTCTGCAGAGATCACACCTCCAAAGTCAGGTTTCTGCTTACCTGGGCCAGCATAAACCCACCACCCAGTTCCATAAAACCACCACTGCTCCCTGTCCAAAGGGTTGGATGTAAAACGCCCCATCTCAGGTAGGTTCCCGAGCACAGAATAGTGGTGAGATCTCAGACCCAGCACCAGTATTTCCTGCTGCCTGCCTCGGTCATTCTGCCTGTTATGGGCTGCTGACTGGTGAATCCTAGCCTCAAGCACTTAATTCTTCCTGCTCACAGTAAGACAACTTGGAAGTGTAAATTGGGTGGGACTGTTCCCCTAGGAGCTGGACATCTGAGGCTTAATGCCCCAAGTTCGATGTCCTCTGAAGTCCAGGGGGAAGGATTGCCCTTGTTGCAGAAATGTTGTCCCCAGGCAACAGAGCTCTTGCTTTGGGTGGGAGTACACGATACAGTTTGCCTCCCTTGCTATCTCTGGATATGCAAAATCTTGCAGATTCCTGAAGACTGGTACAATTGAGGGAAGATTTGAAGCATCTTGTCTTTTCCCCGGGCTTACGTAGGGTAGCTCCAGAAAGCACGCTGTCTTTTTAGGAAGGAGCAATGGAGAAGAAAGATTCCTCTATGGTGGGAATAGATTACTGAAACTATAAAAATGATGTGAAAGCTATTGCATGGTTGAGGTGACAGCCGAGTGTAGGGATTAGTTGCCAAGAGCTTTCGAATTCAAATGCATTATTTAGCACTATTGATAATTCTGCAGGGAAGCTGCAAACGGCTTTAAAATATTTAGGATTTTGCCCAAGTTCATGCTTTATTTAATAAATAGCATTCTTCGTATGAGATACTAATCAGTGCCTGTTCTTTTTAACCCCTCCAGGTGGGGCAGACCTACATTCCCTCTTCTGTGCCAGCCACCTTTGCCCCTTCGCCCACCCCAGCGGTGGTGAGCAGTGGACTCAACGATCTCTTCGAACTCTCATCTGGTATAGGCATGGCTCCTGGAGGATATGTGGCTCCAAAGTCTGTACGTAAGGGAAAAGAACAACCTCAGTATGTTGCCATACCTTGTGCTACAGGGACTGAAACAGCTCATGTGTCCCCTCTGTTGTTGGTCTTAGGTGCTGTCGGGGCATCTTTGTTCAATTCTTTTGCATTATGTTTGCCCTAGGTTTTTCCTGGACAGAGTAGTGGTTTGTAAGAGACAGTAACATGCTTCTGGTTTGGTTTTTTTTGTTGTTATTTTTGATTTAGTTTTCTTTAGCAGCTCCTTCGTTTTTCATGTGACAATATTACTGTAAAGAATAGCATATAGCAGCTGTGCAAATTTCAATTTTATTGGACAGGTGTTTTTGGAGACCTACTTTCTCAGCATGCTTCCCCAGGACACTGAGGGCAGGATACCATTAGCTACAGTTTTCCTGGAAGACTCATTTATCTGAAGGAATTGAACATGACGCTGAAGATAAGCTCGTGCTTGGGATGAGCACTCCACAATGTAATGCAGATAAATGCTCTGTTAGTGACAGAGGTCTGCAGCGTTCATTAGATACACAGTGTGTGATTTTGGTAGCAGGCTGTGGAGCAACCACAGGGAGTTCAGGGTTAGCTTTCCATGCCTCAAAGGGAATAAACAAAAATTTGCACTCTTATTAAATCGTCAGTGGGCATATAAACTAAAATCGGCCAGAGATCCTAGATTTCATAGGATACTGCAAAGCATACTCAAAACTTCTGGTCTGTGGCTGCTTGATTATGTACTGTATAAGACAAGGACAAAAGAACCCACTAATTCTGAGCAAAGTACTTCTATCTGAACCACTCAAATTTGATTTATTTTTTTTTCCACAAATATTATTTGGGAATCCAGAATACAAACAGCTAATAGTATTGGCCCTGTGGTTTTATTTGGTACAACTTTAGTACTGTCCTGCCTCTAATAGCCCGACAAATCCTTGGAGAAGCCCGTCTGTTGGTAGACATGGTAAGTCTCCCGTTAGTGTGATGGACACAAGCTTTCAGTGTTTCTTGTGCACGCCAATGTTATAATATATTTAAATTCCTACATGACTGCTTTGAACAAATATGCATTAGGAGCAGCGAGCTAATTTCTTGTTGGTGAGCTCGATCCTTTCAGCACCCCACATTGTATCTTCCTTGTAGTTTCTTTAGCATCTGTGGGCTTAATGTGCCAAGGTAGCAGGATTTCCTAACTGAAGACTTTCCTGTTAGGAAAACTGTGCTTGTTTGTCTCCAGGCTACACTTCTCATGCTGAGTGAGATCTCTCGTGTTCCAGGTTTGGCTGCCTGCAGTGAAAGCTAAAGGATTGGAGATCTCTGGCACGTTCAGTCACAGGCAGGGACACATCTACATGGAGATGAACTTCACCAACAAGGCTTTGCAGCACATGACCGACTTTGCCATTCAGTTCAACAAGAACAGGTGAGAAAGCAATAGACTTTGTCTGTGATCTTAAAAAGCTTGCACGTTCCTATGACAGGAGTCTGTCTGCACTGCTAGATACTCCTACCTTTTACGTGGGTGTGTAATACAGTCCTGAAAACAGCTGGGTGATACAGCCTGAACTCTCCATCACACCACAGTTCTGTGAGAGAGATGAAAACACGAACTGATAAATCCATGATGTTTTTCAGTTGTCCTGGTACTGCAGCCTTCTTCCATTGAGGAAACAGGCAGGAGATGGTCCCATCATTCTCCTGGCTTTGAAGCAGCATCTTCCCCATTTCATCTCTGCAGAGTTTTAAAGCCACCTCTTGAGTTGTTAGGCAGGTTAGTGGTTTTATAACCAGTAAGTGCCCTAAGGAAAGTGAGAGCATAAACAGGAAAGCATTTGAGCTGCACAAGTACTAATCCCAAATGACTTTACCTCCTGACTTAATTGCTGTGCTGCCCCTCAAACTGTCTGGAAGTACAGGTCTCATTAATAAAGCTATTTGTCAATGAAAAAGTTGCAAGGTAAGTGCCTACGGCACATGTTTTCCCAGTAATTGGCAGCCAAATGACTTTGTCAGAAGGAACAGCCACTTCAGTGTTTAGAATATACAAATTGTTCTCAGAAACGCATCCTAGCCAAGAGATGTGACATGGCAGTGTAACCCATGTCTTCCCGTAAGTATCCTTCCCAGTTACAGAGCACGTAGCATGCTTTGTCGTGAATTGTGAGCAGTGCATCGAGGATTGGGCTGATTCTTACCAAGGCTGTAAGGAGTATCTTGTGACTGAAGTGCCTCACTGATTTCTTAAGATCCCTTCACAGGAAAAGGGTTCTCTCTAACAAAAGTCCACTGAAACCATCTCTTTAATATCACTGTTAGCCTTGCAAATTTGGGATTTCTTGGGACGAATAATATTTACTTACAAAAGACATTATGCTACGTAACTCTTAGTAAATGTTCTCCCTGGACTGCTATATTTTCTGGAGAGTTTTTGTTAAGCTGCTATATGCAAATGTTTCATGCAAATTGGACTGGGGAAAAAAAGGCATTTTGTGTTTGATTTTTTCCCCATACATCAAGCTGTGTTCTAACCACACCTACATGGTGCTTCTCAAGGATGTAAGTTTAAATACTGTACGGTAAAACAGCAGGTCCTCCTTTTGCAGCGTATCAGCACATGCTTTGTATATAATCTACTACTATTTACTCTTCTACAAATACTTTTCTTGTGTCACCATTTTCCACTGTGTCTATGTTGGAAAGAGCTGCGGTGGGCTGGCTCTGGGTTTAAACGTTAAGGCTTGTGGTTGGGAAGCTTCTGTTCCTGATGCTACTAATCGCCTTCACTGCAGTCTTGGGATAAAGCACGGGGGGGGAAAAAAAAAGCTAGAGCTCTAGTGTGCCATAATATCAAGGCCACTTAGGAAAATACAACTTTCTTTCCCCTCGGAGAATGAGGAAAAACACCAGGGCTTTTGTCCCCCAAGGTGAAACAGCTGCAGAAAGCAAATCACATGGCTAGGCCCTTGCTGACAGTGTTCTCTTTTCAGCTCCAAAGAGCTGAAAACAGGAGAACCAAGAATGGTGCATTTACTGGTTTCAGAAAGAGTGACACAACCAGTACACGTGCAGCTGGCTTTGTGCAAAGACACAATCAGTTTTCAGTGCCTGAAATAAAAATCCACACCTATACATCTTTGTTCCTATAAGTGCTCTCTCACCTCTGAGTTAATGTGAGTACTGCTAAAGAGAAACACGATCAGAAGTAGGCACCCAAAGTATCTCACGCATCTGCACTTCCACGTGCTTTTGAAAAGAAGCCCTGACATTGTGCAGAAGTGTTAAGCTAGATGTTAGCTACTTTACCTCTTCTCTACGCTAAGCAGAGGTGCCTGTGGAATTAAGTGCCACTTGGACTGAAGAGGCAAGCAAACATTTGCTTTGCTGTGGTGTGTGTCCCCAGCTGAAGAAGTCTCAAACTAAGCAATAGAGCCAGGATTAAGTCCAGGCACTGCCACTGGGGACCAGACAGCCGGCTCATTGATTTATTTGTTCTGCAGTGCTCTGTTACAAACCACATATTCCTCCTTGCTTATGTATTTGTTTCTGTATCAGCTTCAGTTCCTTCTTCCATAGCTCCCAATAATAAACAGCCACACGGTGTGTGATGTACTCCACTCCTAGTGCTCTGCAGCTCTCTTAAGAGTGAGCCCAGAGGCCTGAGCCTGCCTCCTCATTCTCCTAAGTTCAGGTGCTGCTCCTTGCTGTGCAGGCTGCTGCTCAGCACACAGTCTGTTGTTATGCAGCTGATTGAACTGTTTCCAGATGCTGATCCCCTGAGCAGGATGTGCACACTGTCAGGGAGACCGCCCTGGTTCACTTTTCTCTGCTTTGTCCTGCTTTGAGTATCTGCCATGGTGCAGTCAGCTGTGTTCCTTTTCCTGGAGTAACAGCAGGGGCAGCTCAGGAGAGGGCAGGTGAGCCAGCTCGTGCTTGGCAAAAAGGTGTAGAGGTGTTGGGACAGCATCTCTGGCTTTGGTTTCCCATAGAGTCAGATGGGGCTCCCAGATATGCAGTACTGCTGTCATCACCTCTGCTTTTCTCTTGCCCAGCTTCGGAGTCATCCCAAGCACCCCGTTGGCCATTCACACACCTCTGATGCCAAACCAAAGCATTGATGTCTCCCTGCCCCTCAATACCCTGGGACCAGTCATGAAAATGGAGCCTCTGAACAACCTCCAGGTAAGAATTGCCACTCCTGGGCTGGGGGAAGATCAGCTGCTTGGTCTGGTTTGTTTATCCCAACACAACGTGGTAGGACTGTAGTAACAAAATCCCATGCATATAGGGTAACCAGGCAAAGCCAGAAGGTTATACAGATGTGGGCTGTGAGTCTGGCCAAAACTTCTTCCTGTTCCTTCCTCTGAAGCAGATTTCTTGAATTTTGTTACTTGCCTTTTCAAATACTTCAAAGCCAGTGTTTATATCTGTGTAAGGTCTCTGTCTGCTCCAGCAATACCTTTGTGTTAACACATCATGAGGTTTGGTTGGGCTTATGAACTGGAGCTGGTGTGAACAGAGCGAGCACGTCTCTGTGGTGGAGCAGGCAGCGAGAAATACCAGCAAGGATTGAGGCAATTAAAGGAGTTGCAGGAAAGATGGAAACTGCCATGTGATCAGTATTTCTCTAGTGCTCTTCACTTCCAGGTGCTCTACAAAGGCATCGACACGTCCTTGCCTCCAGATAGATGAAGCCAAAGCAAACAAGATGTGTCCTATGAAAGGCAGGGCAGAAGTGACATGAGCAGTGAATGTCTCAATAACGAGGCTGTTGTGTGCACACCGGGGACAGCATTCCATAAAACAGGCTTATTGTCAGGTGGGGCTGCCGCAGGCAAGACAGACCAGGGAGTTATTCCCCCTGCTTGGACCTGGGGCTGTCTGCATCAGTACTGGCGTGCCTCAAGGGCAGTGGTCCTCACCTGGAAGGATTCTGTCCCTATTGCTATCACCTGCAGCTGTCCTGGACTCCGTGACTGTCCCTGCTCTGTGTAGCTGGGCCCTCCAAGATGCTTTTCCCAGTATCCAGTCAACGTGCACTGCAGCACGTCTCGCTTGCCTCATGCCTCCAGGAGAAGGGAACTAGGCTGGGTTCCTGTAACGTAGCAGTCCATAGAGGGGAATATTTTGAAGCAGCTCATTCTCTTTTTAGATTGAGAATGCAATGAAAGTTACTATTTATTCTGCCTGAGCAACTGTTTTTTTTCCCCTACTCTTGACTTCCATTCTGGGGCTTATGACTTATTGATGAGTCTTTGGGCAAACAGCTTGAAATAGCTTCTCTGGCGCTCAAACGAGCAGTCCTACACTCAACTCTGAGCTCAGTCATGCGACTGGGGGAGCATGCGGACAGGGAGGGAATTACATGTGCTTCCTTCCACTGGGCTCTTCTGCCTTGTAGAAAATCTGGATTCCCTTTGCATCCATGTCACGAGGACGTGTTGCATCACTGCCTCTGGGTCAGCTGGTGTGAACTCCACCACTTACTCTGAAGGGAGCAGAAGTCGTCTAGATGACGTGATCTGCCTCCGTAACACGAGAGACGCTCTCGACGAGGCATTCTCAAGTTGCTGCTTCCTTTGATCAGGAAGGAAGTGAAGTATTTGGGTTATTAAATCTCTAAAGGAATCAGAACACAGTTTCTTGTAGCTTCTTCTGCTAGAACAAAGCGGAGAGAAAACATGCGAGGAAACCTCCAGCTACCTTGTATTGAGACAGCAGAGCATTCATTAGTGCCAGACTTAGCTGCTAATTTGCTAGCGCTCTCATTGCCATAGAAGTTGGCTGCCCTTTTACAATTAGGGAAGCTGCCATATGGAGTAATAGTATATTTCTCTGCAAAGAGTTGAATCATGATAGCAGATGCCAAGTTAAAAAGAGCACTCCCCTTACTTTCCTGACAGCAGTGGGTTTGATGGAGATCTGTCATTGCCCTGACAGCCAAGGCTCTGGGTTTGTTTTGTGAGTTCATGTAAAAATTATCTGTCTTGAAACATTCAGAAATCATTTTGGTGACCTACTTAGGGAACAATTTATAGCACAATATAGGAGTAGAGAATACAAATGTCCCTGTATTCATTGAAGAACCAAAACACTCATCAAGCTGAATTTGCTTAATGCAGTTTTTTCTGAGCTGGGGAACGTTGAAGTAGATTCAGGGCTGGTTTGAACCTGAGGACCTTCTGTCCATCTCCTATTCCGGCAGGGCTTTTTCTCTTTTAGTAACAAGAAAAATAAGTCCTCAAGTAACCAAACCGATAGCTTTCAACTTTTTGTCATGTTAATTAAGAACTTCAAAGGCTAGTTGTACGTTCCTTAGGCAACTATTTCGGAAGTAATGAACTCAAGTCTTGTTCAGGTTATTTTTATTACCATTTCTAATCTTTCACCCGGTACAGCTGGCTTAATCTTAACACTTGTAATTAAGGGAAGGTACTAAAATATTTGACAAGTTAACAAAAAGCCCTTTTTACAAGAAGATGAAAGCTGAAATATTTTCGGGAGTTTACGTAGGTAAAATATAACTACAGCTCCCAACTAAACAGTCATCTGCGTGCCAGTTGTCTTGCATCCTGTGCTAACGAAGAGCAGACTGCTCCCGCCCATCCCAACACAGTGATGCTAATTTTATTGACCTGTTGAGATTCAGGTTTGACACCCAGTCAAGCAATGATTTATTCAAAGGATAAGGCCAAAGTTGGACTGGGCACAGCACTGTAGGGCTGAATTCTCAAAGAGGAAAAAGGTGTTCTGAAATTGGATTTTGCATTGGTGAGGAACTGTAATTCTTTCTGGATGGTTCTTGGTCTTAAGGCAAAATTTGGAATAAGAAAATGCCTGGAATTAGAGCCCTCCTATGCTACCGTTGTTCCTAATAAATGGCCTTTCAAGGGCTGTGAAATGCTATGAAATCAGAATACTCTGTTTGTTCATCTGCGTACACAAAAATTGCTCCCATAACCGTGGGAAAGGGTGAAGTGGAGCCAGCCTGCTGAGTTTCCGAGACCAAGCCTGGCTGTCATGTCACAAGGCTGATAATCTCTTTTGTGAGATGGTAACTACTTGCAGGAGTCGATACAATCAAAAACAAGCTGCGGGGACTCCCGGAGCTGTAGAGAGGCTGAGCCTGGAGCATTGCTGTTCTCTGGGGATAAACATTCAAAATTGACAATCAGTGCGTTGCCTTCCCCGGTGTTACCTGCTGTCAGCTTCCAGGGCTGGTAGTTGCAGCTACCAAACACACAGCTGAAAGAAGCACAGCTTCAGTTTTCCACAACGCCCATAAAATGTTTTGGACTGGACTGGCAAGCACAGAAAGGGATGATCTGCCAGCTGCATTTCTTCCTGGAAAGTGACACTTGGAAATAGAGACTTCTCCCTTGCTGCAAAGCAGTGTGAGGTGCAGAACGTTTGTATTTCTTCCAGTGACTTTGGCAAAGCATTATTTCCGTAAAGGCAGATGAAGGTACAACTTTTCTCAATGAGAAAAGATCAGCCAGGCTAACACACCAGATCGTACCTACCCTTCCAGGCTCAGCCCTGCTCTAACTCCTCACCCGTGCTCCTCCCCGCCGCGGTTTCTCACTGGCAGTGCAGAGCTGTCGGAGCTCTCATTCAGGAGAAGTGTTAATGCATCCTGGGTCACAAATGCAGAGCCCTCAGCACTTGGCAACAGATTTCACAGTATCACCTCTCCACAAAAACAAGGCTGAGAATTGGCATGAGCAGCGAGTCCAGGCAGATGTCATTGCCTTTGGAGCCAGCTCGATAAATGGCACGGTACCGGCCTGCGTGAGCTGTGTCAAGCTCACTGGACCAACCATCAACAGCCTTGGGTAGTTAAAAGTGCAAGGTGTTTTTTTGGGTTTGTTACCTGGATTATTTTTTTTCAACAGCCTTTACAAACGAGTTTTATTCCAGCATAGAGGAGAAACCCCAGCAGTCTCTCTGAAGTAACGCTCACATCATGGCTCGACATCTGCGGCCGGCTCCTAGCTCAGCTGTGCGAAGCTGTTGGTTGCTGAATGAGGACAGGTCTGGCACATGGTGCAGCACGTTTTACCAAATGTGTGTTTGGAATTTCTCATCCAGCCAGGCGAATGTGAGCGTGCAGCCCTCCCCCAGTAACTCGCTGTTCTGACCATTGACGTAAGCGATGTGCCTGCAGCCGGCCAAGGGCGCAGCACCCAGCCTGGCCCTGCACGCACAGCTCCGCTGCCCGGGCTCGGGACTTGTGCCTGTAGGTACAGCATGAGGCTGGCAGCGCCTGTCAGGCACCCATAGATCCTGAGAACCCAACCTGTCAAAGAGAATGAAGCGAAACAGTGAGCACTCCCTGGAGGCATCTGACAGCCAGAGCAGCAGACTGTCACAGAATAGACCATGACCTTGTGCTGGCAGAGGTAAAAAAAAGACTCTGCAGAGTAGAGTTCTCGCTTTAACAGTTTGGCTGTTACCAGGCTCTAAAGCAAAACCAAACTCGAAGTAAATCCTTAATTTAGTGTAGGTGCTAATGGGATTCCAAGTGGGTATGTTGTGTACTTGCTGCTGATGGGAAGCATCTGTGTTGCTTTCAGACTTGACTTTGAAAGTTGGTTCTTACGCTCAAGCCTGGGATTTAAAGCATCAGAAACCCATGCTATTGAAGAAAATAACTTAGCGTTGTTCTTACGAGGTATCTCTTCCCCAAAATACCATATGTTGGCCATCAGAGCGTTGCACTACAAGGAAGGATGCCAGAAAGGTAGGGAGGTCATGCTGCAAGGTGAGCAAATATATTCCATAGGTTACTTCTGCGAGTACTGCTTCCTCTAGTCAGATGGTCACAAACAAGATATAACTAATTGGGAGCCCTGTGCCAATTTCTAGTGTTTTCAGACCTTTTCAGCAGCGAAGCATCACATGAAAATCTGGCACCTTTTGACTTCTATCCCTCAGAAGCTTTGTAGTCTGCTTGACTAAATTCGCAAGGTAGTAATTTTTTTCTCCTTTCAAAAAGATTGCAGATGGAAAGCCATTTTGATTCAAAATGCTTCTGTTTAAACTCAAATGTCTGAGGCTGGAGGTCTTGTTAAAGATTTAATAGTTCAAGTGCGGGTCGACAGGTTAAAGCTGCGAAGCCCCAGGCAGAGTTAGCCTGGACCGGAGAATTTATTGAACGCGAGTGGAGGTTCCTTTCAAGCATGTCAAACCTGGAGAGACTTCTCAGCTACTGATACCACTTCAAATGTCATTGATTGTCTTAGGCCTGTGCTCTCACCTAAGGAGCACTGATTTTTTTGGCACGTGGCTGCTGTTAGCTGCTCGGTTTCTCACAGGCACTGCTCTGGATCTGCTTTCTGCATGAGGTTGCTTTTGCAGCCCGTCAAGTGGCACTGGATGCTCCTGGGGCTGAGGTATGACCCTGGACAGCTGTTAGCAGCCGGCAGAGCCTCTTAGCTGCTTCTTGGTCTGTGTTCCCCTGCCCACGTGTCTGCAGGTTGCTGTGCCTGGACCTCATCTGGGGACCACGGTGCGTGCCTGGCTGCTCTGAGAAGTGCGTGGTGTTTGGTGCTGGAAGCTAGTCTTGGAGAGCTTGCCCATCTTGTCCCAGCGCTATAGGTTTTGGGAGGCTGCATTGTTTTGCTTTCCTCCTTGCAAAAATTATTTGTAACAGCTGATTCCTGCATCGTTACAGATGCCTGCGAGGCGACATGGGATGTTGTTGCTCAATCCGGCGATGCAGTTTGGGGGGGAAGGCTGATGTGTGGCTTGCTGTGCTTTGCTGGGAAGAAATTACACTTCAGAGCATCTTAATTGTGTAGCTCTCCAGAGCACAGCCAAAGCAGCTTACTCAGTATGTTTCTGCAGAGTTGAGAAGCAGGTCAGCAGATACCTTTTTATAGCATTTTTGGAACTGCAGGGACAGGGTTAGCATATTAATTTGGTGCGAGCCTCTAGAACCGTGACTGGAGAGAAGGCGCTGCTTCCCAGCCCCTCTTGTAAGGAACCTCTGTTGTATGGCAACAACAATTAGCTCCAAAAGCTAAGTAATCCCTGTTGTTCTAAGGCAAGGCAATTAATCATGAAATCAGATTTGGGAGAGATCTTAGGTCACGCAGCATAGACCCTGCTCTGCTTTGTTGTTTTGCTACAGTACCTCTTACTGCGAGCGTTGTCAAGGCTCGTTTTAAATACTTCAGGCACACTGGAGCTTCTCTCTTCATCAGGAGAATTTTGTGCTGCTTAATAATGCTCACTATCAAATTTTCCCAGACGTTTAGCTTCAATTTTCACTCTTCTGGCTTATCTCCATGTCTGTTGTGTCCCAGCAGAGCATCTCGAATGGCCACGCTGCTGTCCTTTCCCAGGCTCCCCTCCCAGACTCAGAGGTGCATTTTTGGCTGCTCACCCAGTATTTTTTAATCACATTTTGCAGAGGTGAATCACTTCGGCCCAGCCACCAATCTGCTTTTACCCCTCTGGGTCCTGGAGCCTCTAGCTCGAACATCAGGTGCTCCAGCTCCCAAGTATGATGCCAGCGATGGAAGCGTGAGACAGCTCCCTGCTCAGAGGGCCAGTTCAGTATTTTTTTTTCTAGGTTGCACCATAATTTACATGGTTTCAGTAGGCTTTAAACTAATCCCATCTTAAGCTGATTTGGGCTGGGGAATTAAATATAAGCTACTACCTTTAGTGATGGCTGAGAGCAGAAAGCCTCACAGGCTGTCATGTCTGCCTTTCTGCTGTTCTTTGCACTTCTGGGACCTTCCCAACTGCTGGAAGAGTTCGTATGGGGTGTTCATCTCCTACCCCTTGTCCTCTGGCTTGTGTGCTGACTTGGGTTTGAATTCTCTGGTTTATTCCCCTCCCTTGTCTACCCTCAGCTATTTTTACAGACATTTGGGGGTGTCTTTCTAAACCTGCCACTGTGGCACAATAGATTTGCTCAGCAGAACACTAATGTATGTAATTATTTAATGTGAATGGAGGTTGCCTTGGCATAAACCTTTGTAGCAGCAAATTTATTGCTTTGGCCTAGCATTCAGCATGGTCTGGTTTGTGTTTCAGCCGGGTGACAAATTGGAGAACTCCTTCTGGGATTTTTCAGAGGAAATGGGAGCTCAAATGGCTCCTGAAAGTCAAGGCTCCTCCCCACGCAACCTCAGTTCCAGGTCTCTCTTCCAGGCTACGTTGCCTTCACTGCAAGCGATGGCAGGTGTCTGCTGAACTGTATTCCCGTGACAGGCTATCGCTGTGCAGGATGATGCAAGGAGAGCGTGAGAGGCATAGGAATAAAGCCCAGAGCCACGTTTTCTCTGCTATGTTATGACAGTGCACTTTCTCAGGCCTCCCGTTTGCTCCTGCTGTACCGTCAGCTCTCAGCCTGGGGAAAACTGAAAGTGAGGTTGCTCTCGGTGTTGGCAGAGTTCAGTTGGTAACGTGGCAAGCTTGTGTGATAAAAGGCAGTGCAGTGCATCTCCCTGGCTGGCAGAGTTTAACGACACTGAGAATTAAGTCTTTTGTCAAATGATCCTTTTTTTTTCTTTTTTTTTTTAACCTCCCTGATTGCTCCACAGCAGAGCTTCCTTCCAGGAATCAAGACCCAGCACATGTTTTCTATACACGTTCATTCTCTACACAGCTTTAATTAAGGCAGGAGGCTTGGAAAATGCTAGGAGGAAGGTGCAGTGAGTGGATCAGCTTCAGGCTTTCTAGGGAATGACCAGGCTGTGAGACGTCAAGGATGTTCAGATGTGACTGAGAGCTGGGGTTAAGGAACAAGGAATACACAGGAGGGTGGAGCTGGGGAATTGCAAGAATTAGATGAAAAAGAGGGGTGATGGAGAAGCTCCTGTGCAACATCACAGACGTGCTAGGAGCTGTGTGTGGCCAGGACAGAGGAATTTGCCTTGGGAGGTGGAAGAAGTGAGGGAAGGGAGAGGAGAAGAGAGTGAGGATGCTGGCGGTGACCCCGTCAGTGCAATTGGCTCTGAAGCAGCACAGTGAAATGCTCCCAGGAGAAGATTGAGCAGCTTTTAGTGAAAATGGAGTGGGCACCAAGGGGTGGGACTGATCTGTCTGAAACTCCACTCAGCAACATCTCTCCAGGTGGTCTCGTGTTCAGAGCTGCCCTGTGCTAGGAGAGCACTGCAAGGGCGCGGGCAGGCGGCGAGACTGTGTAAAATCTTGGGACCCCTTTGGACTTCCAGGCAATACAGATGCTTTAACCCCCCTGTTTCTTCTGTAACAGGTGGCTGTGAAAAACAACATTGATGTCTTTTACTTCAGCTGCCTAATTCCTCTCAACGTGCTTTTCGTAGAGGATGGCAAAATGGGTGAGTGCTTTCAGGTCTGCGGGCCGCCTCCCTGAGCCAGACTGCACTAACAGCGCCCAGCCGGGCACAAATGTCCCGTGGCTGAGGTTCACGTGTGCCTGGCCATGGCAGCACAGCTCCACAGCCCAAACTGATCACTGGAGGTTTGACAGCTCTTCCCTGTCATCCTGCGACTCCAATAGCTGTGCTTCCAGGACCCACATCCTCTGCTCTGATCCTGTCAGATGAGGAGTGGGTCTGTTTTCTTTGAGACTGGTTTCTGTTTTGTTTGTTTTTCTCAGTTTTTGTTTGTTTGTTTGTTTTTTGGTTTGATTCACTCAAATGGGTGCAGGATTTGTCCCAGCAGCACTTTCACACGTAGCACTATTCACTGTAGCACTTAGCTGCCTGTTCTCCGTTATGAAATTGTTGTTTGAATTGGATGGGAGGCTGCTTGAAAAGCAGCATCTTAACTTTGACAGTAACATAATCCTAAATGTGTAGGTCTCCTTCCTTCTTGTCAAATCCCCCATGTTCTTGGTTTGTAAGCAGCTCACAGACTGTCTTTGATTTGGGGGGAGGAGGGGTCTGAAAACCACCAAAGCTTTGCTGCTTTTGCAGTGCAATTGAGGTCATTTAGAAGCAAATCCTGGATCTGACCACACCAGGGCAAAATGTGACCAAGAAGTCTTTTGTGTCCTTACCTTGTATCGTTCTGCAATGATTTAATTAATGCCCTAATCCTGCGAGGGGCCGGGGGTGCTGATTGTCTTTCTCGTTTGTAGAGCGCCAGGTCTTCCTCGCGACATGGAAGGACATTCCAAACGAGAACGAGCTGCAGTTCCAGATTAAAGACTGCCACCTGAATGCCGGTGAGTAGCTTAATCCTGCCACGGTACGAGCTCTGAGACCCACCTTTGATCCTCACCAGACGTCTCCTTGTGACTAGCAGTGCGTATGGGCAGCAGGGCGCTGGGCATTGTGCTTAGGAACACAGCAGCCTGTGAGCCCTGGATCCCAGGGCTATAAAAGCACAGGTCCGTAGCTAGGTCCATGAAAGCACATCTGAAGCCCCACATCTTCGATTTCACCCGTCTGTGTCTTCCTTTCAGTCTGCATCTTGTATTCTTTTATTCTCTTTATAACTCTGCTTCTCTGTAAAGCTGCTCTTTTAGATAGAGCCAGACGCTGCGTTGGGGCTGTGCTTAATCCTGTCCTGCTGCTGTTTGTGCCAGGCAGTGTCGTACAGCCCTGCCTTTACCCTAGCTACATAATCCCAGTCTGGACTTTTCACCTTTCAGCATCTGCTTTCACCTTTCTCTTGTGGCAGAGCAATCCTACATGCCACTGCAAAAATACGTGCCACGTACGGAGGACAGGCCGTGTGAGAGAAGAGTTTTGAGCTGCTGTAGTTAGCTGCTGCCTGGATGTGCCCTGATCGTGATCCATCCCGTTTCGTTCTGCCTTCAGGTGTCTAGCTGCCCCTGCTTGCGAGCCTTCTCCTTGCAGGTGTGACCTTACTACTGCAGGATGAGGGAGAGTAGAGAGTGAAACGTGGCCAGCTTAGCAGCTCTGCTCCGTATCGAGAGGTTCTGGATGGGAGCCAAGTGATTCTACCAAAAGCTGCTGTGTTTCACAGAGGAAAAAAGTGTCCCTATTGATTACAAACCCCGTAACCTTTTTATTCTCTCGTGTCTGCTATTACACAATGAGCACCCTCTTGCCTCAATTGCAGAAAGAAACCATGGGTCTCTTTGTACTCATAATTATTACTATTTTTGAATATAAAAGATGGAGCACGCAAGAGGGGGGAAAAAATAGCAGCTGTTGAACCTTCTGACTTGATTTCACTGTGGGGTTTCAGACGAGAACAACCTCTGCACCTCCCCCAGCCCTCCCTCTGCTCCCCACCACGCTTGGCACTGCCTCCCCCTGCACTGCAGCGCTGCCGTCCCTGATGCCTTCTGCTCCAGCCATGCCCTATCTGCGCCATCCCCAGCTCTTTGTACGTCAGATCAAAAATGCTGGTAGCTTCTCTGGGTCGGCAATGGGGTGTCATGGTCCTGGCTTGCAGAGGATGTGGCTGGGAGGAGATGTGCAAGGCTGGGAGCTCTGGCAGGGTGGTGGCCAGGTGATCCCACAGCCTGGTCCATGCACCCGTCTCCCTCCAGAAGGAAGTGGTAAAAAACATGGGGTGGCAGGGCTGAGACAAGGGGGCTTTGCCATTCAGAGGGCAGATGTTGCCCAGCCTGCTCTAGTCGGTGATGCTCAGTGGAGACCACATTAGTGGCTCACAGAGCACGGCCACACCAGGAGGTTTCTCTGCAGAGCTGTCTGTGCTGGAGCTAGCACCCTGGAAGTGGGGCTTCTCCTGAGCAGGGCCAAGCACTTGGAGGCTCTAGAGCTCTCAGGGTCTGCCAGCCTCTCGCTTACGTGCGGGAGAAAATGGGTCATGTCTCACGAACAGATTTCAGACGCTTCCATCAGCTGAAGTTTCTGTTCCTGTACTTCCACTGCAGACACCTCCTCCCTCTTGCAGCTCTGTGGGCTGTTTCCTTCCTTGACCACCTGGGCTTTGGCAGGGAGCAGGCCAAGAGCTTGCAGGAGGGAAAGCTGGGAGGATCGTGTGTGCTTGTCTTAGTCCTCGTGTTCAGCTGCTGGTGCAACCCTGACGCAGTCTGCTGCTCACCTTCCACCTAAGCAGTGACCTCCTTTGGCACAGACCGTCTGAAGAGCACCACGCCTGTCTTTGCAATGATCAGGCGTGCCCAAAAACTCGTGAGGGCTGGGCTTCCAGCACCCTGAGGGACAGAGGCTTCTTGTACCGTGGGAAGTGTCCCCTGGTGCACACCAGGGTGGAGGCAAAGTAAACGGGGTGAGCTCTGACGAAAGCTGAATCCAGCTGGCTGCTGGGCTGTGCCAGAGCAACGCTGCCTGCTTGGTCACACACTGCAGTAGGGCGGTAATCTTGGAAGATTCACAATCTTGAATTCTTGATCCCTTGTTTCAAATCACCTTCTTTCAAGGCACCTTGTTTCTTTCTTCTGCGAATAGCAAATTGGTGTGGGACATAAAATCCTTGGGAACTTGTTCCTTGTGGAGGAGAGGGATTTGTGTTCCGAAGCCTTCCTTGTGGGAGATGCCAAAGCAGAACGAAGCTCTCGGCCAGGGCAGTTGGCAGGTTTGGTGCATTGAAATAATCACACGTAGCTTTCGTACCACCGCATAAAATAAGGTACACAACAGCTGCTGGAGCAGAGCTGTGCGGAATAAAGTCTGCAGCTTGCAATGACTCCCAGATGAAATTTAGAAGGTGCTGGGTCTCGTAGCCCAATGGGGAAACTGAAGTTTTAAGTAACTAAAAAAATAATAATTAAAAATAGAAAATGAGCTTGGAACAGGGATTTTATGGAGCTGGGCTTTCTCTGTCAAGAAAGCAGCTCACGAATTTCATGTACATCCAGGGCTGTCTGTCTGTCACGCTGCAGCAGCCACCTTACAACACCTCCTGTGTGAACGGCAGCACTTCCCCAGGTTCCTTCCTTTGTTCCTGCAGACAAAAAGGAGATGGGCACGCGGTCTGCCGGTGGAGGTGCTTCTGTGTTAGCCTGCTCCGAGGCCTTTGTGGGCAGAAGACTCATCCTGTGCCCATGAGGCAAGCCAAATAGGATTGACCAGAGCTTTGATGGTTTGGAACGGGGGTGGCAGAGAAGGCTCGTGGCCCTGGCAGCTCACCCCATGCCAGGGCACGGAGCAGCTGGGAAATCTTGGCTGCTGCGGGCAGCAGTGTGCAGCACCGCCAGCTGAAGTCTACAGCAAGATGCCAGGCTGCGGGGCGAGGAGCAGGAGCCCTGAAAAAGTCCCAGCTTGCTGCTTCCATCCCTTCCCCAGCATCTTTGTTCCAAAAAATACGCAAGCCCTGGATCCTTGGAGGTATCCCCACGATCTCCAGCGACTCAGTGAGGGATGAGCGCTTAATTTTGGGTGAGGGATTTGGGCTCGGGTTCCCAGCAGTGATAGCTGGTGTGGTCCTGAGGCTGCTCTTTGGGGCTGGGGCTGTATGGAGGAGTGAGTGTCTGGAGCTGTACTGTGGGGCCAGGGTGTACTTGGGATGCTCTGCACATCCTGAATCGATTAGAGCTCCGTTTCATGCATCTGCCTCTTTAGGAAGAGCTTATGATAGTGCTGTGGAGAAAGCTGTATTCAGAGATACAACTTGCAATGAAAACGCAAGGTCATGGTTATACCCCTGCAATCTCATCTATTACGAGTCCAGAGCTAACTTAATTGTTCTGCCTTAAACAAAAAGACAAGGATCTAGTGCTAGAAGCAGGCAGTGGCGTCCCCCTCGATGGCGGGGAGCACAAGCAGCAGACCCTGGTAGCGTTTGGGAAGGGCCCTAAAACTGCAACATCCTCAGCACTTTCCTTTGCAAATCATCCTAATGACTGCTAACGAGTCCTGCTCGTACTGTGACAGTTTTACCCGGCGCTCGTGTCATTCGTGCCTGAAAATAGATTCAGAGACTGCTACGGCTCCGATAATCCGGGTGCTGCTGGTGCAGCTGCATCGAGTGAGGTTTCCCTGCAACCGAACACGCGCTCAGGCTCCGTTTGCTGCCTCTCCATTGCTTTTCAACGTGCTCGGTTTGATTAAATTTTGAAGGACCACTACATTAGGCTAAGATATGCAAATCAGATTAGCTGGATGATTTTCTTTTTTTAAATTTTGCTTACTCAAGCGCACTGAGTGAAAGAGCACAAGCTGACTTGCACATGGAGCCTGAATGCCATTAAACAGGAGCTAATTAGTCGCTGTGCTGTTCAGCAGTTCTAGCAACTTTGGGTTTTGCTGCCTTATTGCTGGTCCTTAATTTGGTGTGAAATGACAAATTCGGTACTTGGAGCTGAATGGGGCTTTATCGGTGCGCGGCGGTCATTCGTTTATTCCCAAGTGATGCTCCAAGGCTAGGGCTGCAAGAAATTGGATTTTCTTGCTGGAACAAACGGGGAGACGATCGTGTGCAAGTCGCTCAGGTGTGTTTAGGTATGTGGGGATCTAGTACCCTGATCATTTGGTAAAGAACCCTATTACCTGGGAAATGGAGGTGCTGTCGTAATATTGACCCAAGTGTCTCCCCACTGGATCTGAGTCTCCAGATCCCTCTGGTGTTTGGATGCAGCCTCAGCTGGCTGCTCAGAACCATTCAGGTGCTGCTAGGAATGGAGCAGGGATGTTTCCAGCCGCCACAGCACAAGATGCAAGGGTCAAGCTTTCCTCCCTGCCAGCCAGTGCTCGTTGCAGAGTGCCGTGGAGGAAGGTCCGTGTTCAGAGAAGGTGTCCCGTTGGTGTTAAGCTGGGTATCTCGGGTGGTTGGGTGGGAAGGGAACCTCTTCTGAGGCAGGGTAATCAGAAGTGCTGTTCAAAAAGAAAACCAACACTGAAAGATGAACTGATGTCATCAGCTTCTCTGGCAATGGTGATGGGGAAATGTTTCTGTATCCTCCAAATGTGACAAGGAGCGCTGAACCAGAAGAAAAAGCCCTGCAGAAAGTTGCAAAGAGAGGCTGGATGCAGACTGCCGGCCTGCAGAAGGGCTCGCGTGGCTCTGGGGTGCTTCACAGTCCCCGAGCACTGCGGGATGGGTCTGTGTGTGCCTGGCAGCACCACCCAGCCCTAACCCTGCCTGCTCCGGGGCCTCGCTGAGCACCGTGCTCTCGATGGGGAGCCACAGCCCCGTCCAGAGCCGGGCACAGCTCTCCGCTCCCAGCAGCTCTCTGCCTTCAAGGGCTGCGCTGTCGCACGGCATTAGCGGCCCTGCCTTCAGCCAGGCACAGCCTGGCACTGTTGCTTAGCAACTCTGCCCGATTTCCAAAATCCCAAATCCCCACACTCGCTAGCACAGGAGGGATGGGAGCTGCTGCTGCAGCTTCCTGGGGCGAGAGGCAATAGGAACGGCTCTCGGCTCGCACCCATCCCCAAATCTGTGCTGGGAGGAGGGGGCAGGAGGTGCTGGGCACCCCGAGCATCATCACAGCATTGCTGCAGGCACCTGGCTGAAACGGGGTGTGTTTGGTGAGATTTCATGCGCTCTGCTGGGGATAACTGAGGTCAGGCAGGGAAGCAGAAACAGGCTGTCCTAGGAGTCGACCCGCCTCGGTTTCCCTCCCTGTACCCCCACAGGCAGGGTGCAGCCCGCAGGGGGCTCTGAGGAGGAGCTGGGGAGAAATCACCTCCGTTTGGAGCCTGAAGAGCCCCTGTACGAGGAGCTGCCCCCAGCAGAAGCAGCGGCTGCCTGAATGGCACGAGGTGCTGGCACACAGTGGAAGGCTTTGGCATAAAGCAGCTGCTCCGTGGCCCTGTCTCACATCCTGCACTCCTCGTGGTGGGCTAGCAGCCCCACAGCTGCCCAAATTTCACTTCCCCACTTGCAGCCTTGCTTCCGACCCCGTGCCCACGCTCCCCAGGGATGAGACTCCTCTGCTCGGGGATGAAGATCGCTGGAGGGAGGGTGCTGAACCCTTGCCAGCAGCTCCGCTTCCCAGATAGGTGTCCAGAGGGGCTCCGAGCGGTGAGGTTTAACCACAGCCCCTTGAAATTGGACAAACAGCAAATCCCCTTGAATACTGCTGTCCCTCGCAAAGAAGGATGCGCTCTGTGAGCCAGCACTCGGGTGGCACGCCCTGCTTTCCCAGAGCCCCGGTGGCAGCTCTTGCTGGCTGGGGTGGCCCAAGGAGATGGGATTTGGCCTCCTCCCTGATGGATGAGATGCCTCCAGCATGTATCTTTCCTGGGTTGTGGCTCCCTGCGAGCAGAGGGCTCCACGGTGCCCGCTCCCCTGATCTGGCAGAGTTTGTTGTGGGGAGGAGGAGTAGAGGTGGGAGGAGGAGACAGAGGGAATGAGGGTTTTTAAGCAAAGGATCTCATTAGTTCCTTATATCTGCCAGTTTCCATAGTAACTGGGGAAGAGAGGAAACCTAAATCTGAGCGTGTCTGGGTAGCTGGATGCCTGAACCCGACCCGCACGCAGCTGCCCTGCAGCTCGGGGAGCACAGGGGGTCACAGGCTGCCCACGGAGCCACCCCATGGCCCGGGGTATTGGGGCTGCCCGGGGAGGAGCAGGTCTCTGCACCACCCTATGGATTCATGGGGCCTTTTGCTGCTTTTACCCTTCCATGGTGTGTGAGCAGACCTAGCTGCTCCTTCTCTAATCCCTCCGTACAGCCTCACAGGCTTGCATCCATTCTCAGGAATGGGAATTTACTGGAGCAGTGCTATGTGGGTCCCTGAGCCTCCCACCCAAGCCTGTAACCTCTCCCCTTGCTAGCACCCAAAGGCTGAGGCTCACCTTGCCCTGCACCATCCCAAGAGCCAGAGGCTGCTGGGCTGGGGCTTTGTGTTCTGTGCATTTGCTTCTGTTCTGGCTTCTCCGTGATGCCCCTTGGAAGTAGGTGAGTTGTGGTCGTGTCCATGCAGTTCTGCAGGTGAAATCGCACATCTGCGAGTGCTGAGGTCACACAAACTGTGTCACAGCCCTGTGCTGGAGCAGATGGGCAGTGGGGTTCTGCTCTGATTACTTTAAAAAAAATATATATATATATAAAATGGGGGTAATGGGGGACAGGGGAAGGATTTTAATTACTTTATAAGATTTTGGATTGACCAGAAATGTTGCTCTGTGAGTGAGAGGGGGAAGCAGGAGGGAGCTGCTGTGGTTGGCACAGGACCTTGGAACCAGGCAGCCAGGTGCACCTCAAGCAGGGATCTGCCTTCTCTGCCCTCGTCTTCTGGCTGCCTCTGGGGCAGCCTGCCTGGGGCTGCTGGGGGCTGTAGGTACAGCAGAGCCCTCGTACCCTCCGAGCTGCTGAATCTCGGCCTTGTCAAGGTGCTGAGTTCTCCTGATCCCTGCCCAGGATCACATAAGTGAAAGCCCTGCGAGATCGGCGAATACAAAGGATCACAGCCTGAAAAGAAAGAGGTGGCTCCACGGAAGCAAACAGGACTTTTTTCTTTGTCATAGCTGCTCCTGTCCCCAGAGAAATCTCCGGGACAGAAGTCAGCATTTCCTTGTGTGCTTGCATCCTGGGAACGCTCCTCTGGGCTCTCCTGTCTCCACTGATGATGAATCTGAATTAACAGATGTGTTTTTCTTCCTTTTTCCCTCTGAAGACACCGTCTCCAGCAAGCTGCAGAACAACAACGTGTACACCATTGCCAAGAGGAACGTGGAGGGCCAGGACATGCTCTACCAGTCTCTGAAGCTCACCAACGGCATCTGGATCTTGGCTGAGCTTCGCATTCAGCCGGGCAACCCCAACTACACGGTGAGGTCGCGGGGACGTGGCACAGGCTGGGATCCTTCTCCCTCACCTAGCACTGAGCGGTTTCTCCCTGCTGTGCCTCGTGTGCTTGTTCTCAGGCAGATGCTGTTAATTTGACCGGGGGGGGGCTAGGAATTCCTACTGGACTGGAAAAAAGTGAGATACAACAGAATTGCTCTGTTACCGGCAGGTTGGGATAATGCCCACTCAGCAACGAGCTTTTATTTGCCAAGGTTACCCAGAGATAAAGCCAAGAGACATTAGCGAGAAAGCTTTGCCAGGACACCCTTCCCCCTCTAGTAAACAAGAAGAAATTTATGCCCTGCTGGCTCCTGCGGCGGAGCCTGGCTGTCTGGGCGTCGGAGGCGCTTTGGGCTCGTGCTGGCATCAGCTGGGGCTGGTGGGAAGGTGCTGTCTGGCTGGCATCGCGCACCCCTGTAGCCCTTCCCTTTCCTTTTACTCCTGTTCTGAGGATCTGCATCCCGTTATTAAAGCATTTCTCACCTGGTGGAATTCCCACCAGGAATCTTAAGAGAAATCCCCGGTCTGGGGAGCTGGAGGGGGAAAGCAGGCGATGGCAAGTGCTTAAACATGTTTACGACGAGGATCGATGCCACCACAGTGATCTTGGCCCAGTCCTCGCTTTCCAGAGGGGTGACATCCAAGTTTTCTGCTCAGTCCTGACAGATGCAATGTTGTAAGCAAACACACCCTCAGGCATGGCGCTGTGATTTACAGCGTGAGGGCACGTCCCTTGTCACAGAGCCGGGCACGGCGGCCCCTTCCTTTGTGCCCACAGAGCTGTCTGCATTTGGTAAGGAATTTGGGAACCCCGAAGTGGGCGTTTGCATCCATGCACTTCCTCCTGCTCGCAGCAAGCTCTGAAAAAAGGCATTTAGATGGTAGTGATGAAGCAAGCAGTTCCCAGAAAAAATATTTGGGGTGACTGTGACTGCTCACATACATGGTGTTTCCCCCCTGTGGTGTAGGTCAGTTGTCTTCGTGGGCTCAGCAGAAAGCTCCTGCCTTCCTCAGCACCACCCCTAACCTCTGCTCCCCTCCTCTCTCCACAGCTCTCCCTGAAATGCCGAGCTCCCGAGGTGTCCCAGTACATCTACCAGGCCTACGATGCCATCCTGAAGAACTGACGGGGGCCAGCCCGTGCCTCACCCTGCAGGAGGAGGAGGGAGAAAGGGGCCCCCGGTCCTCCTCTGCCGCCGGTGCAGGGAAAAAGCACTCGTAACTGGAAGCAGCTGTATTCATGTGTAGGATTTCAGTCAAAGGCACTGATTAAACAAGGTAGCAATTAGTATCCACGTGCTAACGATGATAGGGAACAACCCCTTTGGTATTTTTAGCGTCCATTGAGTTTGTAACCACTGCTTCGACTACTCCCACACCCCCTGCCCATCACTCCTTGTCCGTTCTTGTGGGCTTCTCCATTTTGTGCCAATGTTCAGTGTTTTCTAAATGGCTTTAGGTGTAGTTATGATTTTGTAAAATACTGCTCACTGGAGGAAAAAAAAAAAAAGCAAAAACCACGTCGGCTCATTAAAGCAAGGCAAAATTGTCAAAAACATACACTGCACTTTATTTTATATTTTTTATACATTTTTGATTTTTTTTTTATTGTAATTGGGTTAAAGGGAAAGTGATTCCAAGGAAGTTTTGGGAGCCCCCGAGGGCTGTTAGGCTCTCGCAGGGTGAGAAGGGCCTCGGGGAACTAGGAACAGAGCCATCCGCCTGGTCCGTGGAGACGGACGCGGCCCTAAAGCAAGGGGTTTTTATTACACTTGCTCCTCAGACTCAGCTCTGCTCTTGGTGGTGTGTTTTCACTCCAGCCATCTCCCTGGCTCGTGATCTGCTGATTTAAGAAGCAAGGCTCTCCTTGGGTGGGGAGGAGCTGCGGACCTACACCTGTAACGGGGCAGCAGGGTTGAAAAAAGGGAAACGAGCCTGCTTTTAGAGCAAAGGGCCCTGTGCAGAGCATGAGGTGTGGTCTGTCCTCACCCTCTGCAGCTCTTCTTCTCGCTCGCTCTGTGCCTGCTGCAGCCGAGCTGCCTTCCCGGCCGTCCCTTGAGCTGTGCCGCTTTCACCGGGCCCTCCCCTAGGCTGCTGTAACCCTGAGCGTGGCAGTGCTGCTTTCCCCCCAGGCACAAGGGCCTGGCAGGACCCTGGGGTGCTTGGCTGCTGCTGGCCCCATCCCGGGGGGCTGAGCAGCTCTCCCTGTTCCTCTGCTGTCCCCCAAAACCCAGACGCTGGCACACTGGGGGGACGCTTTGGGCTTGGTGGTGTTTGCACCCCGTTTGCCAAGTTGAGCAGACCTTGGAAGCGTTTCTTCAGTTTGCAGCTCCCGGAGCTGGGGCTCGGTTCTCCGTGCCCCCAGGCCCTTGGTGACAGATCCCTCGGGTTCCTGCTCAGCCCCTGCCCTGGCCCCTCTGTTCCTACCCGTCCTCACGGCCAGGACCGCTTCCCTTTCCCATCCACAGCCGTGGCCTCACCACGTTGCCACTCACCCGCTAAGTGCTGCAGCAACAGCAGTGAAAGCAAAGCCTTTGCATGCCCTCGCTCCGTCCATAGCTTGTCCTGCTTTTAAACCAAGCCCCTGCCCAGCGTGGCTTCGCCCTCCCCAGCATGCTTTGACGCCGCCGCCCCCCCAGCAAAGCTCTTCTGCACAGCAACCCCCCCGGAGTCACTAATTGCCACATTCAAGGTCAATAAATGCTTTATGGTGGGAGGTGGTTCGTTAGGACTCTGGCACTGTCCGCAGCCAAGAAGCCAATGCTGGGAAGAGGTCAAACTGCCCCATTTATCCAGCCCTCAGCCCCTATAAAGAGAGGAGGAGACCCCAGCAGGGCACGGGAGCTGCAGGACCTCGGCAGAGGTGGTGTCCCTGGGTAGGAAGCCCTGTGCTCTGCCGAGGCAAAAAGTGGGGCAGAGCTGAAGCAATCCAGCCCTCGAGCCCTGCCTGCGTGTGCTGGGAGGTGAAGTGCTCCAACGCCCGCAGGGACACCGCAGAAATCGTTATTAGAGCAATTAACGAAGCACCGGCAGCACCGAGTGCAGTGCTGTGTCGGGGCAGGGAGATGGCAGAGGGTCAGAACTGCACTCAGCCTCGCTCTGCTGAACAGCCGGGGCAGCTTTGATGCGGGGAGGGGATGCTCAGCACCCCTTCCTCCTGCCAAATTTCTTCCCAGCTTTTGGGGCACGGGGGTGTCTCCGTGCCGCAGGGCAGAGCCCGGGCTCGGTCGGTGGCGTTTCGCCCTCCTCTCCCGCCGTGCCGCTCGGTTGTTCGCCGTGTAGCTGTGTTGCTCCTCGGGCTTTACCTGGTGTCCGTGTCAATAAACTCATTTCCACAAAGCCGTGGCTGTGGTGTGGCTCTGTGGGGCTGGGGACAGGGTCTGCTTCCCCCAGCTGCTGCCTGCTGGGGCTGGATCAGGTGCGAGGCAGCCGCGTGTGCGCCCCGGGAGCCCCTCATCCCGCTCCCTGCACACAGCAGACTCCACAAAATAATTTCTGGAGCTTGCACGAGGCTGTACCGAGTGTCCTCAGTGCTGCTCCTCTGCCTCTGCCTGCTGCTCTCTTCCCATCTCAGAGGGCAGCGAGCGGTGCAGGGGGCACCAGCTCCTCGGCACAGGCAGCCGAGGAGGAGCAGGAGGGAGATGGATGTGCCCGTCCGGCCCTTTCTGGTCCCCAGATGGGCTCTGTGTTCCCTGACCCGCTTTTCCCAAGGGGAAATGATAAAAGCACGTGAGATGCTGATGCATTCAGAGTGCTTTTGGCCCATGCTGGCGTCTTGCAGAGGGTTTTGCCCGTCTCTGGTGCTGTCTGAGGCAGGAAGGGTTGGGCTGCAAAACCTCTGCGGTGGCAGCCAGCCCCAAATGAAGCCATCGAAGGGGCTGGGAAAGCAGGATGAGGGGTTCCCTCCTGCAGCACAGCCCTTTCCTTCGCCCCTAACCAGCTCTGGATTAGCAGCACATGGAGGTGAAGTGACTCAGGACTGGGAGGGAAGGGAGAGCATCAGCCCACCGTGCCCTGCATGGGATGGGGGCAGCGTTCAGTGGGAACCCACAGTGCCATGAGCCCCCGGGGCTGCCACCGTCCCTGTCACATCCCATGGCGAGGGGAAGGGTTTGTCCCTCCCCACAGTTCTGCCAGGGGCTCCTCGGGGAGAACTCGGTCTTTGCTGCTGCTCTGGATTTACCGGCACGCTCGTGCCCTGCAAACGGGGACACGGCGACCCTGGGCTGTGCCGTTCCCTGCAAACTGGGTTTGCTTCCTTAGCACCGTCAGTCCTCAGTGCCGAGAGCTCAGGTGGCCGTCCCCAGGCTCGGAGCTGCTGCAGGGGGACCACACCACGGGGCAGGAACCTCCCCGGCTGCTCCAGGTTGCTCTGGCTGAGATGGGGCCAGCCAAAACCACTGGGCGGGCTGCCCAAAACCACTGCGGCTCCCAACAGCCTCGCGCATCCTGCTCCGTGTGTGTGTAAGGGGTGACAGCAGGTCCCCAAGCCCATGGGGCAGAACGTGGAGAAGCTGTCACAGCCCCCGAGCCCTCAGCCTCGCTCGTCCCCTGCTGCCACCCGCGTGCCAGGATGTGGGAGCAATTTGGTGGCTGGTTTTAGGTTCGCATCCGTCTCCCGTGGCTGGGGCTGGGCAAAGCCTCCGCGCCGGCGGGGACGCGCCGGGATCCGTCCCTGCTCCCTTCCCCCCGCCACCGTATATTAAATTTCACAAATAAAACTGCAAGTGAAGAGCATCTCGGAGGGAACTGCTAAAAATAGCCCCCAGGCTGGAGCCTGGATTGTGCAGGCGAGTTGGTTTGGTGTGCAGCCGCGATCCCTGCCCTTTCCCAGAAACGTCTCAGGCTGAGCGCAGCTCCTCGGCGATGCCAGGAAGGGCTGCTGGGGGGCCGGGGGGAGAGGAGCAGCACCTGGGGCTGGTAGCAGCCCGCAGGGACACCCGAATATTTCCCTAGATGTGAGCACCAGGCAGCTTTGCAGGAAAACAAGCCCCACGTCTCTGAAAGCCTGGGGTTGAGATGCAGGGAAGGGCTCTGCCTGCCTTTGCCCAGCCGTGGCGCAGAGCAGCACCGAGGCTTTGCTGGCTCCCCGTGTCCCCCCCAGTTGTGGGGCCGTGCCTGCTGTCCCATTTTCCTCTGGGAAGGAAGAGGGATGCTGTGGCTGTGTGCTGATGCTGGCACCCTCCTCACCCTGGGGACGAGCCCCTCTGGATGATTTTTTCCCAGCAAAAGGTGTCAGCGAGGCTGGGGGGGCCCGGCTGTGCCATGGTCGATGCTTGGGCTCTGCCAAGCCCCACGGGGGTGTCCCGGTGCTCGCTGGAGTCCTGGGGAGCAGGAGCAGGGCTTGGGGGGCACTTGGAGAAGCAGAGATGCTGGGGGAGTCCTTGGGGGGGGGGGGAAGTGGGTCCCTGCCTGGATCCACAGGCACCCCTTTCATCGCCATCGGGTAACAGCTCAATGTGGGGTGTCCCAAAAATACAGCTTCTGTTCCCAAAACGCCCCTTCCTCCATCCGGCCTCACCCCACACCGAAGTGGGAGCACCCCCCCGGGACAGGGGGGCTCGGAGAAGCCCCCACGGAGGGGCCCAGGAGCACCGAGCCCCAAAGCGAGCGGGGTGGTGGGGTCGGGGCGGGCGAGGGTCCTGCCATGGGAGAGGGGGGGGAGGAAAGGCTGAGGGCACCGGGCCCCCCCCCCCCCCCCCCCTCCACGGGTGCTGGGCAGCCAGGGGGTGCCCGATCCGCGCTGCGGGGGCCATGGGAGGGTCCTCTGCCAGCGGCACCTCCCCAGAGCCCCGGGAGGAGAAGCCGGTGCCCTTCGCGGCTCCCTGCGGAGCGCAGCGGGCCGGGCATTCCCCGCAGCATCTCCCGGGCGCTGCCTCCATCCCCGCCTGCCTCCCTCCGCGGGCAGTCCCCGCACATCCCCGCCCGGCCACAGCCTCCTTCCCTCCCCGGGCAGAGCCCGCAGCGCTCCGGGCACTGCCCGCCCCCTCCCCGGCCTCCTCCAGCCCCCCCTGCTCGGGCATCCCCAGCCTCAACCCCCCCCCGGGGGGCTCAGCCTCCAGCCCCGGCCGCCTCCCGTTTGCTCCCCCCCCCGGCCCCCCGGCAGCCCCATCCCGGCCGTGCCCGGGTTCCCCCCTTCCCCTTTATCCCCCCCCAGCCCTCCCCGTGTCCCCCCCCCGCCCCCAGCCCCCGCCGCCTCCCGGTCCCCGCACCGGGCTCGCCGCATGGCTCCGCCGCCCGCCGGGGCGCCGCCGGCCCGGGCCGCCGCTGCAAGGTACCGGGAGGGGGGGGGCACGGAGGGAATGGGGGGGTGATGGGGAGGGGGCAAAGTTGCCGCTGGGAGGGGGGCAGCGGGGTGGGGGGACCCCGTAAAGTTGAGCAGTGGAGCTAAGATGCTCCCCCCCCCCCCTCCTCCTGCCTAGTTGGGTATGGGGGGGTCTGCGCCCCCCCCTCCAAGCATCCCTGTGGTGCTACAGCCCTTTAATGGGCACCCCGGGGGGCGACCCCAAAGCCCCCCCCGCTCCCCTCTGCAGGGCTCGGGCTTGGGGAGGTGATGCTGGCCCCGTGGGGAGCGGGACGGGGCCGGCTGGGTCCTACCCCCCCGGGGTGGGGGGGGGCAAATTGGGGTGCCCAAGGTCACGGTGCCCCGGGGCTGTACCTGCAGCTGGGGGTCACGTCCCGGCCCCACAGCCCGTGGGGTGCTGCCGGGCTCGGCCTCACCGCGGTCCCCCCGTGGCCACCGCCGCGTCCCCACTGCGCGCCTCAGTTTCCCCCGGTGGCCCCAAACTGCCAGCGGGCAGCTCCGGGTGTTTCGGGGGCAGAGCGGCTTCTTGGGGCCTGTGGGGTGGCTTTCCCTGTGTGTGGGTCCCCGTCTGCCGGCCGGGAGGGGGACAGGGTTTTGGGGACCCCCGGCAGGGTGTCAGGGCAGCGCTCAGCTCTGCAGCTCGGGCACCCCGCGGTGTCCTGCGGGGCTGGGGCTGCCCGGCTGCGTGCCCCCGGCCCCGGAGGGGAGCTGGGGTCGCTTTTGGGAAGGGGAAGGGGCTGTGGGGACGGGGCTGTCCCTGCAGAGGGGTGGCCTGGCCATGACAGTGCTTTCTGCTGGCAGAGTGAGGCCCTGGCGGGGCTGAGCCCCCCGCGTCCCCCACCCCAAGGCACGCGGCTTGGGAACACTCCGGGCACGGGGCTGGGGCGCACGGGTCCCCAGAGGCACTCGGCACCTGCGGGGTGGTCCCAGCCCCGTGCCATGGCCCCAGCCCCGGGCACAAACCCTCCCTGCTGCCCCTGGGCTGGATCAGGCCCTGCTGAAGGCCCCCAGCCCCGGTGCCAGCGCTGGCCCAGCCCGGCCGCTCAGCACCCGCAGTGGGGATGTCCAGGGCCGGGATCTCCCTGGGGTGAAGAACCCCATGGGAACGGGGCGGCTGGAGCCCGCTGCCTTCTGGCAGCTCAGGGAGCGCTGCCCTGTGCTTTGGGGATGTTTTTCAGGGAAAGCAGACGAGAGCAGCAGGAATTGGTAAAAGCATCCATGCCCCGGGAGAAAGCACGAGCAGGTTCCTAAGGATGGGGGCCAGAGCAGGACCCATCCCATTGCCCCTGCTGCTTCCATCAAACCCCCATTGCCAGCGGGCGTTCGGGACCCTCAGACCCAGCTCCTGCACCCGTGTGTGTGGGTTATTGCCCCCCGTGCCCCCTCCATGCCCAGCCCTACCCTAGGGCCCCCTCCTGCCTCGCCACGTGTGCCCGTGGCTTGCGGGCTCGCCCCGTCAGCTGGCTCGGAAATTAGCCTCCATCAAGTTAATTGCCAAACCGCTCAAAGCCTGAAATTAAACATTAAAGCTGTCGCTCGCAGGCACAGAGCGATCCCCTCCCCAGCAAGAGGCAGTTCTGGCTGTCCAAGCGGAGGGAAGATGGATTCCCCAGCTCGGGGCGGCACCGGAGCCGCTGGGGGTGCCAGGGGACGTGTCCCCTGCTCTGCCAGGCCCGGGGGGACCCTGAGTTGCTGGTCCCTCCCCGGGAGGTTTCCTTGCTCTGGTGCCAGAGGGGCTGAATGTGCCTCCCGTGGGGCTTTGGAAAGGGCAGGAGCCAAAAGGAAACCCAAAGGAGAAGAGGAGCGGTGGTGAAATGGGAGCAGGAGATCCCCAGGGTGCGGCGGGAGGGAGGCGATGGGCACAGGATGGTCTCCAGGGTTCTGCTGCCTTTTAGGAAACCCAGGTGAGACCCTTCCTGGGGCAGGGCTTGCCCAAATCCTGGCTTTTTTGGGATGGGGGACCCTTGGCTCTCGCAGTGTCCATGCTGGGTGCATAGCCCAGCTCCCAGGGGACAGCCATAACCCTTTATCCATCTCCGAAAACCCCAACCCGCAGCACCAGCGGGGTCTGCGGGGCATCCCCAGCACCTGACCTCTTCCCCCCGGCCTTGCAGTGACGGGCTGTCCCGGCGGGGACACGCATCCTGAATGGGGCTGAGGCCCCCTGCGCGGGAATATGCAGCCTCGGAGCCGCGGGGGCAGCACCGGGGCAGCGGCCGGCGCGCGGCGGCATGGTGGCGACCTTCAAGATCGCCGTGCTGGGAGCCCAGGGCGTGGGCAAGAGCGCCATAGTCCGGCAGTTCCTCTACAACGAGTTCAGCGAGGTCTGCGTGCCCACCACGGCCCGCCGCGTCTACCTGCCCGCCGTTGTGATGAACGGCCACGTCCACGACCTGCAGATCATGGACTTCCCCCCCATCAGCGCCTTCCCCGTCAACACGCTGCAGGTAGGGGCGCCGGGGGAGAGCCGAGCAAGCCCCCGCTCGGGGTTTGGCTTACCTAAACGCCGAGGACGGCGGCTTCAGAGCGGCAGGATGGGATAAGGTGGTTGGTTTTGTTGGTTTTTTAATTAATTTTTATTTTTTTTAATTTATTTTTTAATTGCAGCTTATTCGCCTAAAATGATTTCCAGCCCTGGAGGGGCGGTTTCCCTCTCTGTTTCCCACCCAAGGGGGTGCCCGTGGCTCCTCTGGGTCTCCTTGTCCATCTGGGTGCTGGGGCAGGGCACTGGGATCCGTTCCCATCACTGTCCTGGACCAGCAAAGGGCTCGGGGAGCGCGGCCAAAACCCTTGGGTGAAAATCTCAGAGGTCCTGGAGAGCCAAAGCACGGCGCACCCCTTGCCTGAAGGCCACCCCTGTTGTGGGTTTGGGGTTTTGCTGTGTTTCTCTGTGGTTCCTCTAAGCCTGCTCCTCTTTTCCCTATGGGAAAGGCCGTTTTCCTCGCTATGGGCTCGTGTTTACCCCAATGAGGGGTTCCTTACACCCCTCACCCCACAGCGGTGCCTGGATCGATCCCAGCAGCGCCGACCCCGCTGCTCCCCAGCCCCGCAGCTGCCACCACCACTGCCTGCGGGGTCCAGCGGGGGAAAAGGGGATTTTAACCCCGTGCCGCTGGCAGGGACGGGCTGTCTTGTATTTTTAATCAGTGTAATTACACTGCTCCTGCTCCCCGTGGGGACAGGGTCAGGGGGGCTCTGCAGGGCCCCGCGCTTGCCCGAAGCTGCGGGGCAGGAGGTGAAGGGAGCGCCGGGGGGGGGGGTTAAAAATTAAATGGCGTGTGCAGGGAACGAAAGGTCAGCGAGAGACACGGCCCGAAATAGCAAAGGGTAATTTATTGACATGGCAGACGACGCTCACATACTCAATTAACTCCGTGCCTCGCTGTGCTCAAGGGGAGGTGGGCGGTGGGAACAGATGGAGGCTCCCAGGGCAGGGGCTGGTCGGAGGGGCTCCCGGAGGGGAAGGGGGCACCACGGCGGGGGCAGACAGCGGCCGGGGCTGCTGGAGGCATCGCTGGGCTCCGCTCCTTGCCCAGGAGCAGCCTCCCTGCGGAGATGGCCTGGGAGAGGAGCACGGCCCCAGCTCCCCGATGTCCCACTCTGGCCTCGAGCATCCCCAGGAATCCAAACGTGGATGTGCTCGGAGTAAGCCGAGACACTGGCACTGCACCTGCCCTCCTCGTAACGTGGCCGGGAGCATCTCCTCCTCCCCAGGGACCTGAGCAGGGGTCGGGGTGCTCCCTGCTCCCTCCCGTGCCCAGCTCTGGCTGCTGGGGTCTGCACGAGGCAGTGAACCACGCCGTGAAACTTTCCTCTCCGCGATTTCCTCCGGTCCTCGGTCTCATTTAGCCTCGTTCCCGGAGATCATAAACCCAGAAGGGATGATTCACCGTGTGCTCGGGCTTTGCCTGGGGAGCATCGGAGCCTTTTCTGCTCCGTGCGTCCCTCTCCTTCCCAGCCCAACCTCGGGAGGGATCCTCGCGGAGCCGCCTGCACGCGCCGTAACCCTGGGTCACGGCAGCCTCAGCACAGCCCAGAGGCATCCCCCAGAACATAACCCCATGGACACCTCGGGGGGGATGGCTCCATCCCACAGCGGGGACGTGCTGGGGATCCAGTGGGATCCACTGGGAAGCGGGGACGGGCTGCACTGGGGACGCTGTGCTTTGGGGCCGGTTACTGGTGTTACTTGTCCTCAGCAGACCCCGCTCCCGAGCAGCCGCTGCTCCCTGCCTGTCCCCAGGTCCCCTTTGCTGTCACCTTCCTGCTGCCACCTGCAGTGCTGCCGTGCTGCAGAGCTGCTGGTCTGGGACCCCGCAGCCTCCCCTGCCCCAAACCTGGGCTCCATCACCCCTAAACAGCCCAATGAGCAGCTCTGGAGGGAGGGAAGCTTTACACCCAGGCTTTCAGCCCCCTTCACCCAGCTCCAGTAAGGCTGCCCCTGGGCGGAGGTGCAGAGAAAGGCTTTAATCCTCGCTCCGGAGAGGAACTGGGGCTGGCAAATCCCCTTATCCTTCCTCTGGGTTACGTGATCCTGGGGGGAGCTGCCAAAGGGGGGAGATGGAGGCGTTGCAGGGACAGGGGGCAGAGCAGAGGTGCGATGGGTGCTGTGCTTTGGGGCTGGGGAAACGTGCGGTGAAACGCTCCCATCCAGGACCCCACACACCTGCAACGTGCCCAGGGGCCGGATCCTACAAACATCTTTCCCCCTACAAACGCGTCCGGCCCCCAGGCGGTGCGGGGCGTCCCCCGGGGCACGCCAGGATTGATCCCTCTCTGCACCTTGCAGGAGTGGGCGGACGTGTGTTGCAGGGGGCTCCGGAGCGTCCATGCCTACATCCTGGTCTATGACATCTGTTGCTTTGACAGCTTCGAGTACATCAAAACCATCCGCCAGCAGATCCTGGAGACGAGGTAGGGGCCGTTTGCCGGCGGGGGCATGCCAAGAGTGGGGTGGTATCGTGGTGGGGATGGGATCCTATAACCCCCTGCTGAGCCTCTTACATCCCAGGGCAGATATTCCTGGGGAAAAGCACCTTGGGGTGACACGGGGCCCCCTTGGTGGCCACAGAGAGGGACAAGGGGACAGGACAGGCTGGGGCTGGGTTGTGGCTCCGTGTCTCTGCCCTCCCTCACCGCCCTCCCGCCCCAGGGTCATCGGCACGTCGGAGACGCCCATCATCATCGTGGGCAACAAGCGGGACCTGCAGCGGGGCCGGGTGATCCCGCGCTGGAACGTCTCCAACCTGGTGAAGAAGACGTGGAAGTGCGGCTACATCGAGTGCTCGGCCAAGTACAACTGGCACATCCTGCTGCTCTTCAGCGAGCTCCTGAAGAGCGTGGGCTGCGCCCGCTGCAAGCACGTCCACACCACCATCCGCTTCCAGGGCGCCCTGCGCAGGAACCGATGCACCATCATGTGAGCCCCCCCGACCCCCACGGACCCCTCCCCGGGGCCGTGTCCCCGCAGGACCCCCAGCCCTGCCGGGGTGATGCTTTGCTGGGAGCTACACCGGAGGCACCCCGGGTGTTGCTTCCCCTGCGGTGACATTTGGGGACACGGCGCGCACGGCACGGGGCCGGGCAGGGCGATGTGGTGGCCGCCAGGGGGTCGGGTCAGGCTGGGCCAGGGGGTCCCAGAGGCGAGGGGTGAGGGAGGACCTCAGCTGGATCCTCACTTCTCTGCATGAAGGAGCCACTTGGGGAGAGCCCCGCGGTCCCACCGACCTCCAATTCCCACCTCAGGGCTGAGCGCTGCCTCCCTGCGCCGCCACGGCCCGAGCTGGTCACCTCCGTGGGCTCTTGCTGCTCTGTGCCTGAGCCGGGCAGCCTGGTTTGGTTCCCCTGCCCCAAAAAGTGCTATTCCCACCCCCACCAGCTCCCTTTCCTCAAGCCTCGTCCTCCCCGTATGCACCAGCCCCGCAGAGGCTTCGCCAGCCCCCGGGTTTTTAGGGCCAAAGCTGCTGCCATTAAACGCTGGGCACAGCTCAGCACCCCGACCCAAAACCCAGCATCCTGACCCAAAAAGCAGGGGTTCCTGGCTAGGCAGGCAGCACTTCCAGGTGGATCCAACCCCTGCGGGGCTTTTCCCAGGGGAAGCTCACGCCCATCCATCCATCCAAGACGGGGACGGTGCCTGCACAAAGGCAGCCTCCGAAGCAATAGGGAGCTGGGGTTGCATTGCCACTTTCATTTCTTAATTCTGTGCACATTCCTAATGGGAAAATGAGCCCCTCCTTATTTTTCTTTCTTTCTTTCTTCTTTTTAAATTAATCTTTTGGCTGGTTTCCGCTCCGGACTGCCAGCTCATCTGCAGCTTGTCCTGGAGCCCGGGAGGTAAAGTGCAGCCCGAGCTCGTAAATGGGGCCGGGTGCGAGGGGTGCAGGTCTGGGCTTTGTCCCCGTGTGACACAGGGACGCTGTGAAACAGCCAACACCAAAACCCACTGCCTCTGCCCCACCGACAGGCTCCATTTCCCAGAACTGCTGCTGTCCTGGTAACTCTTGCTGTTAAGAGTCCTTGCCACTGAGCTCTAGCCCACTGCATTCAGCCTGGCCTCGCATCCTGGCCATCGGTCAGTCCCTGCATCCCTGCTCCATCCCTGCCGTCAGTCCCTGCTTCATCCCCACCATCAATTCCTGCTCCATCCCCACCATCAATACCTCCTCCATCCCTGCCATAATTCCCTGCCATAAATCCCTCCATCCCCACCACCAATTCCTGCTCCATCCCTGCCATCAGTTCTGCTCCATCCCTGCTGCCCCCACCACCTGCTTTAGGAACCAAAACCCCATCTTCTTACCCCAAACAAAATAAGGAATAAATCACACAGAAAAGTCGATGGGAAGGCGCACAGGGCCCAGGGCTGGGGGAGAGCAGCTCCCATCCTCCATCCCTCACCTTCACGGCAAGCCCACCGCGCCGCGCCGCCGGCCCAGACCCATCTCACCAGGATTGATCAGCCCACGTTATCGGTCTCTCGCTAGCTTTACCCCTCCAAATTGTTTGAGAAGGAAACTCCTCGGTAAATGCTACTAATAAAGCATTTATACAGTGCTCCGACGTGCACATGTCAGCGACTAAGCCAATACATTGTTTGTTATAACCCTGTAGCCTGCAGTTTATAGCACAATTAGTTACAGGTTTTTATAGCATCTATTTAGTATTTTGGAAAAAAAATGGTTATAAATATAATTGTTATATTCTATTGTACTTTATAGACAGAAGTTATATTAGTATTAACAACCCTCCCTGCTCTGGCAGCAGTGCCCAGCTCCCGGACCACTGCGAGGAGAGCGGGATTGGGGCCGGGACCCCGGGCACAGCGGGGCTGGGGGCTGGGATGGCAGAGGATCAGCACATCCCCTGACCCCTGCAGCACTTGGGATCAAACTGCCTTGCCCCCCTGCCCATAAATATGCCCTCATCCCAAAGTGTAACCGCTCTGCCACCACCTCCTCGTCCCGCTCTGTGTTTCCTCGCTCGGCCCTACGTCTACACAGAGATAACCTGCTGCTGAGCTGGGGGGAGGCTGAGGATGTCCCCAGCTGTCCCCAGGGGCAGAAAGGTGGAAAAAAAAATATCATTTTCTGCCCCGTGTGTGTGTGTGCTGAGCCAGGAGGTGTCACACAGCCCGAGGTGGGCTCGGTGCAGCCCCGATGAGGATGCTCGCCCTCTCCTCCTCCTGGAGGTGCATCACGGTTTCCAGGACATGGCTCCCCTTTCCCCCCTGGACTTCTCGTTGGAGATTCCCAAGACGTCTCCACCTCCTGAAATGCCCTGCACCCCTTTACTTGAACCCGAATTAAAATCAGGTCTGTCCCCCTTGTTCTGTACCCGCCTCGCTGCTCCTTGCTCGCGGCGCCGGACCGCTCGCAGCCCCGCCGCGGCGCTGGAAGCCCCCTGGGGACGCCGAGTTCCCCCTGGCAGGATCCTTCCCACCAGCAGGGCTCACTGCCCACGGAACCGGTCACCGGGGACTTCTCCCTCCCTGCCCACACAGAAAAGCTGCTGGGAGAGAAGAGGCTTTGGTACAGCTCTTATTGCACAAGCACCGACCGCCGCTGCCGCCCCGTGACACCCCTGCGGATGCGTCCTTGCTGGAGCAGCCTTAATGCAGGGGGGCTGCTCCAAACCAGGGCCCGCAGCGAAATGCCAGCAGAGCATCAGGAAAATCGTGTCACCCTGCCCTGAGCTCACCAGGCTGTGCGTGCTGGAAGGCTCAGGCATCCTTGGTTCCATTGCGCAGATGGGGAAGACCGAGGCACGCGGTGGTGTCCCCAGAAGCAAACGCATCGCGCTGCCTGCGCCGACCTCCTGGGGCTCAGCCCCCAATTTGGGCACTGTGGCTCCCACAAGCAAGCGGTCTCCCAAAACCCAAGGGGCAGGGGGTCAGACCCACGCCTCCTCATCGTCCTCGGTGAGCCAGGCGCCGCTGTCAGCCGGCGAGGGCTTGGCTGCGGGGTGCGCGCCCCCGGGCTGCGGGCGTCGCGTCGGGGCTGGGGGGCGATGCTGGCCCCGGGCACGGGGCAGGCGCTGCCCCAGCGGGGTGGGGATGCGTGAGGGGCCCTTCCCGGGCCGGTGGTCCCGCCGGGGACGCACTTTGGGCCGCAGCTTCAGCTTGTAGATGGAGGGCACGCGCTCGGGTTTCTTCAGGCACCGCCGGGGTTTCAGCAAGGTGGCCGCCCTCGTGCCCTGCGGGGTCTGGGACCCCGCTGCCAGCTCCTCCGTGGTCCCCCCAGCTGGGAGGGTGGCACGCTGCGGGGTGGCCATGGGGGGTTTTGGGGCCACCCAGCTCTCCATCTCCACGGGGCGCAGGGGCTGCCGGTTGTGGGCGAGCTCCTCCAGCACCCTGTCGTAGCCCGGGGACTGTGAGTGTGCCCAGCACCCCCGGAGCCCCGAGCCCCCCCTGCCATGGCCACAGGTTCCCCCCGGTTCATCCGCTGGCACCCCGGGGCTCTCAGCATCCTTGGCTGGTGGGCTCGTGGCTGGGTGGCACCGCTGGGGACCCTCCCCAGCAGCACAGCCCTTGCACCCGTTTGCGATAGGGGACAGAGGGGTCGGGGGCCGGCAGCCAGCCGGGCTGGCTTTGCTGAGGGGTTTAACACTTCTGTCCCCTTTTGGCGCTTGGCTCAAAGAGTTTTGGGGTGGTGCTGGATGGCCACGTCCACAGGCTGCCCGGTTCCCTTCCCGGGGGCTTTTCCTGCTCTGTGATGCCCCCCGGGCATCGCGGTGCGGGGAGGAAGAACTGACCTTGATGGGGCTGTGGGCACGGGGCACGGCGGCAGCGGGGACCCCTGCTTGCTGCAGCCTGGCAGCCCCCACGGACGAGCTCCCCCCTTGCTGGGTGGTTTTTGGAGGCGGCGGTGCCCGACTCTGGGCGCTGGGGGCCCTGCCCCTGCCCTGTGCTGCTGCAGAACGGGGGGTCCCCAGGATGCTCCCAGGTGGCACCTCGGGGACCCCCGCACTGCCCCGCGTGCCGGGGGCCAGCCGGGACGGGGTGGGTGCCCGCTGCGTGGCCCCACAGCCGGGGGTGCTGGGTCGAGCGGGGGACCTCGGTGGTGGCTCCCGTGTCCTGCAAGGAGAGAGAGACAGAGGGGGGTGCACAGAGCCACCGTGTCCCCCTGCATCCAGGGATGGCACAAAAAGCACCCCAAAAAGTGGCGGTTTTGGGGTACGAAGCCGCTCTGCACCTCACCTGCCCGAAGGGACCCTCCGGGGCTGCGCTGGCTCCCGGCGAGGGCTGGCACCCGGCGAGGGGGTGGCGGGGCGCAGGGGGCCGGGGCGGGGGGCGTGGGGGGCGCGGGGTCCCCACGCGACGGGGGGCAGCGGGCTCTGCGAGCGGCTGACCAGCAGCGAGGGCTGCCCGCGGCCGGGGGCCGGGGGGGCTTTGCAGAGCTGGACCTCGTGCTGCACCTGCTGGGGGGGCCTGCTCCGGGGGTGCTGCTTGTGAGCTGCGGGGGAAGACGGGGCTCAGCCACCGCCACCCCATCACCTTCACAGACCCCAACCCTGGGGAGGGGTTTTCAGGACCCCCACCCCCCCCATGCTGTCAGCCAGGGATGCTCCCCGCAGCCCCCAGCACCTTGCAGAAGGGATTTGGGCCTCGCAAAGGGTCTCTTTCCTTCCCAAAGTCTGCCGTGACCTCTAGCGGCCACCCAGCAAGAGCTATACCCCAAAGCAATGATTTCCCAGCGCAGCATTGGGGTTGGGGGGCCTCCTGCTCCTGAAAACCCCCACGAGCAGCAGCATGCACCCCATAAGCAGCAGCAGGCACCCCATAAGCAGCGATGAGCCCCCCCCCTTCTCCCCTCCCAGCAGCACGGGCACTCACAGAGCGAGGTGCAGCGGCACGGGTCGTGCTTGTCCAGGTAGTGCTGCAGCGTGTCCCAGCCGCCCCCGACCCGCACCATGACGTGTTCCCGCAGGATCTGCGCGAGGAGCAGCACCATCAGCCCCGCTTCACCCAGCACCATCGATTTGGGGGGGGTCTCGTCTCCCTCTGATGTCCCACTGCGTGTTTTGTCACCCCAAATGACAAAATGGGGCTGGGGTGGGAGGCTTTTGGGAAGCTCCCTGCTCCACCAGTGGATGCTGAGCCCTTTGGGAAGGCCTTCAGACCCAGGCAGGGGTTGAGCATCAGCCCCAAACAGGGTTCCCATCACCTGTAGGGCCAGCTTAGCCCCAAACAGGAGGTTTTGTCCCACACCCACAGGTGGTTACATCCATGCAAACCCACACCACGGGCCCCAGCTGCCCTATTTTGTGGATAATTGTCAAAAACCCCATGTTGGCCCTGTTGGGGGATGGATTTAGGGAGCTAAACTGGGAGCTGAGGCAGGATTGCTGGTGCCCACACCCTGAAAGCAAGGCCCAAAGCGGGCTCACCCGGACAAAGATGAGGGTGTCGGAGTCGCCCACGCGGTATTTCCCGTCCGATATCTTAATCATGGGGAACTGCACGGGGCAGGTGCAGCGGCTCACCAGGTGCTGGACCTGCAGGCAGCAGGGATGGCTCTCATCCTCATCATCCTCGTCATCCCATCATCCCCATCATCCCCACCATCCCCATCATCCCATCCCCATTATCCCCATCCCAATCATCCCCACCATCTCCATCCCCATCCCCCCCATCCCCCCCCCACCCTACCATCTGGTCGAGGTTTCGAAGGTCCCGGGGTTCCCTGGGGGGCCGTGGCAGGGGGGTGTCCTTGGGGGGCAGGTGCAGCTCCTGCCGCAGCTCCTCCTCGATCTCCTCCTCCATCTGCACCAGGGTGGGGGCGCGCATGCCGAAGCGGGCGGCGCGGCGCGCCAGCTCCAGCAGGCACAGCACGAAGTTCTTCTCGTTCTTCCGCAGCACCAGGTCCTCCGTCTCGAACATCAGGACGTCTGGGGCAGGTGCACCAGGGGACGGGGACAAAGGGGTTGTGGGGGGGGCACGGGCGTAGAGAAAACCCACCCGAGGGGGTGTTGTTTCCCCGAGGAGCGGCTCTGCCCGCCTCGCTGTGCCATCCCATGGATGCTAGGAGCGTGGCTGGGTGCAGAAAGGGTTGGGATAAATTCACAGGGGGGATGTTCTCCCTTGGCCATCTCCATGCGGAGATGCTGAGGCTGTTTTGAGCCATCCCAGAGCCACACACAGCTGGGTGTGCTGAGGACCTTTCACTCCATGCCCGTGGCACTTCCCAGGCACCGCTGCTGGTGGGGACACGGGGACAGCGCCCTGCCCCAAGTCAGGGTGCTCCCAGTCCTTATGGCCGAGATGGTGCCATGCGTGGCAGGGCCCTTGTGCCCTTCCCATGTGCCCTTCCCATTCCCATCCCCATTTTTCCACCCGAGCAAACACATCCACCGCGTGCCAGCACCCTGCAAAGCCACCACCAAGCCAGGAGGAGTTTGTGTGAGCCCAGCTTGGTGCAGAAATCCCAGCTCGGGCACTGCCCAGCGCTGGGGTGGCACCGGCCTTGGGCACACACGGGAAAACACCGAGGGCGATGCCAGGAGCAGCTGGAGGGGAACTGCACACCACATCCTGGGGCTGCTGGAGCCCGAGGCCTTACCTTTAATCCCCATCTCCTTCCTGCACCACTGGATGAAGTTGGAGACGTTGTCCCTGGCCTGGAAGGTGCCCGGCTGTGCCGCCAGGTTGCAGGCGACGCCGGCGGCGGGCAGGCGGAGGCGGCGGGCTGCGGCAGGGTAGGCACGGGCGAACTCCCCGGCAGCTTGGGCAACGTGGTTGGCGTGGGAGCAGAGCACGGCCCCCGTCTCCAGCACCTCCAGGAAGGTGCCCGCCTCGATGTCCAGGTCGTAGAGCTCCTTCAGCCACTCGGCCAGGTCCTCCTTCATGGCGCACAGGTACTGCTGGCTGGAGCGGTAGGGACGGATGCTCCTCTCCGCGGCACCCGGCGCCCCCCACATCGTGCCATAAGATCCCGGGCTGGGAGGAGGCAGAGGGAAAAGGGCGATGGGGACACGGGGAGCTGCCCCGGCCGTGTCCCCAGCCCACCTCCCCACTCACCCCGTGCTGCTCACTCTCTGCCACCAAGGCCACCAGGACGGGGACACCGCTCGTCCCCTCGAGGGCTGGCTGCCTGTGGGGTGCCGGAGCCCTTCTGGGGTCTCAGGGCTGTGCGAGGTAGCCCTGGGAAGGGAAATGTCCCTCCTGGGCAGTGGGTGTTTTGTTTCCTTCCCAAGTGCTGCTCCCTTCTCCTTGGTGACAAGGGACTGGCTGCAAACACTCCCCGTTAACCCTTCAGCGCCTGCTGCTCCTCCGGGAGCCCCGCTCCCTCTCTGCGCCCCAGGGGTGGGTTTGCCCACTAAATGCCCCCAGTTTGGGGCAGTAGAGGGCTAGAGGGCAGCTCCTCAGCACCCCAAGCCACTCAGAGCCCCAAAAGAGGGGGGATTGCCTCCTCCCCATCACCCTTACACCTGCTTGCACTGCAGGTGAAGTGACCTGGGGGCCCTGTGAGCCCTATCTTCAGGGCTCGGTGCCACCCGGCCACAGCTTTGTACCCATTTTACAGGCCCAGATGGGGGTCACTGAGATTCCCCCTTGCACACTCACCCTCCCCATGGCAAGGAGCCTGCACAGGCAGGGAGCACAGGTACAGAAAGGTACGAGGCCAATCTCAGTACAGGTACAGCATGAGGACCTTCGGGCACAGCATGGGGACGATGCTCAGACCAGCCTCTCCGCACCCTCCCCATGCACACCTTGGCAAAACCCCAGGGTTTTGCAAAGTTGTAGGGCTGGGGCAGAAATCCCACGGGAAGAGCTGGTCCTGCCAGCGGCTGGGCTCCCAAACCTTCCCGTGGGGTTTCTGTGTGACCAGGAAACGCAGCGGGTAGCAGCAGAGCCACCACGGCCACCGCCTGCTCCGGGCTTTGGCAGCGAGGTGAGGCCCCGAGCCCCAAGCTTTGCACCATGTTTTGAGGGCTCGGCCTGAAAAAAAAAAAAAAAAAAACCTCAATCCTCTCCCCCAGGCTTCTTCCTGAAAAAGCAAAATGAGCATGAGAGGGGTTTTATTCGTGTGTGTGCCGTTGGGGTTTCTTTGCCCTGTGCTCCCTTGAGATCTCTGTGCTGTGAGGCCCTGAACAAGAGCCAAGCTCCTCTGCAGAGGGCACGGCGCCAGGAGCTGGGGCTTCACAGCAATCACCACGGGGCACAGCAGCGAGTGGGCACTCCGGGAATCTGCAGCCTCGCAGGGCTCCAAACCAAAAGCTGTTGCAGAGCACCCCAGCTCCGAGGTGCTGGTGCAAAAAGCAGCTCTGCCAGTGATTTCTCCTCTTTGGGGCTGGAAGTCTCTGGGGAGCTCGGGGGGTTCCTGCTGCTCAGGGACTCCATCCTCTGCCTCCTGCTGCTCCCTTTGGTGCCATTTTGGGGGAGGCAATGCAGGAATCCCAGCTATTCCCCGGGGTGGGGAATGCGCGGCGGGCGCCTGGCGTGCCCTGCAAGCAGCCCAGGAGGAGAAAAGGAGCCTTGTGCCACAGAGGGGACGGTGACACGGCTCGGGGTGCACACTCACCCCCTGGCCCTGCACCCTGCGGGGTGCAGGAGCTGTGGAGAGGGGCTGGAGGCACCGACCGAGGTGTCCCGACCTCTGCAAACATCCCCACAGCACCTCCGCCGCCGCCTTCCCCTGCAGACAAAACACCGCCCGGTCAATGGGCAGCGCACGTGGGATGCCCGGCGTGTCACGGCATGAAGGAAAGCAAACAAGGGGAGCAAACAGCGCTGGCTTTCTCCTCCTGCAGCTCCTTGGCCAAGAGGCAGAGTCAGCACCCCGATGGCACGCACCCAACGCCTGCTTGGGGAAAAAACAGCCCAGCTGGGGCAGAGCACGACAGCTGCCTGTGGATAGGGGGGGACCCGTGGTCCACCACCCACCCTGGGAAAAAATAATATTATTAATGCATCACAAGGCGTGGAGGAACCCTCCATAGCTTGGGATGAAGCAGGGAGGAGAGGTTCCCTGTTTTCTTCAGCATCTTGTGCTTCACAGGGCTGCATTTTGGTGAGACCGAGCCCTTTCGCACAGAACCTTGGGGCAAATTGAGCCGTGCCCACCCCAGCCCCAAAGGCACACAGGTGCCTCTCAATTCATCCCTTGCAGGAAACACGAGATTGGATTTTTAAAAAAAATATGAAGGCATGGCATGAAAACAAATGGCAGCAAATCCAGAGGTTGGGTTTATTTGCCAGCAGGTCTGCGAGCCCTGGGGCTGGCTGCGAGCGATGCTGCAGCACTGCCACCCAGCCCAGCCCAAAACACGGCCCCGTCTCTTTGGCAACACTGAAAAATCCCCTGAGATTTTAAGCCGTGTGCGCACCCCGCATCTGCAGGAAGGGTTCATTCACAAACGTCACAGAAAACAACCCGAAATGCTCCAAAATCTCAAATCGGAGGAGGTTCCACAGCGCTCGGCCCCGTCCTGCCCAGGGAGGGGGTTGCTGGTGTTTGCACGCACGGAGGTTGAGCCCTGGGGACCCCACGTTCCCTGGGGGCTCTTGGGGACAATGCCTGTCCCGTTGGCAGTGGTGGGTGCAGTGGTTCAAGGTTTGTAAAAGGAACAAGGACTGTGTGGCCAGGCCGTCCTCATGAGCCTGTGTGCACGGACACGTCCATCTGTCCTGCTTGCCGTCTCTTGCACAGCTCAGCCTGGGCCCGTGGTTATGTCCAAATGTCTCTTTTCTTCTTGTTTTAACAGGAAAACATTCCCAGTCACTTGTTTAAAAAACACCCAAGTGTTACAGCACCCATGGGCAAGGCACTTCTCTGCCTGATCGCAGGAAAACAACAAATAAAGTAGCAACAAACAAGTCCTGGCTTGGAAGAAAGGCATAAAACAATCCTGAAAGTCATGAGAAACGGGCACAATTGCAGTCTCCATGTTTTCCCATGGGCTTTTCCTTTTTTTTTTTTAAAGAAACGCCTCCTCCCCAGCATCACAGCCCACCTGGCGAGGTCGGCCCTGCTGGGCTGGAGGCTGCCTGGTCCCAGCCACATCCCCGCAGCTCGGGGACGCCGCTTCGGGACCCCGAGAGCTGTCCTGAGACAGCAGGGCCCACGCTGAGGACCGAGATGGGGCTCAGCCCCCGTTTCATCCCAGCACACTCGGGAACGATGCTCGGCGGCGGCGGCGGGGCTCAGAAGAGGGCCTGCCCGCCGTTGGCGTCCCAGCAGCCCATCCACGGCAGCTGCGTGGCCCACTTGCCCGTGGCCACCACCCGCAGCTTGGCCTGGTCGAAGCGCCAGTACCGCTCGTCCCGAAAGAAGTAGACGGAGCCGTCGCGGTGCGCCAGGGCCCCCGTGGTGCCGGGGGGGACGCCGTCCCAGTCCCGCAGGCTGCGGGGGTAGTAGGGCTCCAGGGCGAGGCTCTCCTCGCTCGCCACGAAGTACTTGGCGCCCTTGAAGAGCACCAGGCGCCGGAGCCGCTGGAAGTAGAGGGCCGTGTCGGGGTGCCGGGGGAGGCCGCGGGCGCTGCACTTTTGGGGGAAGCCTGGCAGCAGGGTGGAGCCTTGGTAGCGCCAGCATCGGCCGCCTGGAAGAGAGGGGAGAGGGGGAAGAGCACAAAATGTGGTGAGGGGGACACGCCGGGGGCGGATCCGTCTGTCTCGGCCACAGAGGGGCCACCCAGCGCCCCGGTGACACGGCTGGCACCACCACGGGCACGTCCCCGTTGGGTTTCCCCATGGACCAGGCTGGGAAGAAGCAGCCCCCGGAGCATGAAGATGTGGTTGGGGGGGGACATGGGGCTCGCAGGGATGAAGTCGTTGTGCTGTGCTGCTGCCCTCGTGCTGGAGGAGGGATGGGGATGAAGGGTTTTGTCCATGGGTTGGGGAGAGGCTCCAGGTTTCTCCTGCCCTGTGCCCCCTCCATCCCATCCCACCCAAGGACACCTCCCTCCTGCTGCCACAGGCAGTGGGGTGGGGAAACTGAGGCAAGGTCACTCGGGGGGCTAAAGGGACAGCTGGGAACACAGCAGGGCCACCACGCTGTGCCCTAACCCTGGTGCAAACCTCACCCTCCTCCTGCAGAGCAGGACAGACAGCCCCACGTCCCTCCTGGGCTGGAAGAACCAAAACCCCCGCTGCAGCCAGAGGGATTGGGGCCAGCCCTGGCGCCCGGCCTCCCCGAGGAGCTGTGGCACTGCTCTGCCCCAAACAAAAGCCCCTTTCTGCTCACAGGCCGTGCCGGGTCAGGCCCCGCGGATGGGGGCTTTTGGCTCTCCCCCAGCCGGAGCAACAAAGCCCCCTTTCTGACGGGCTGGCGTGTGGTTTCCATGAAAAGCTCGGGCTGACCCCGGTGTCCTGGCTGCCTGGGCTGACCTTCCTCTGCCCCGCCAGCTGTGCCACCACCGGCAGCTTGCAGATGGCAGCAAGGCACCGGGCACGGGGCACGAATCACGGGCACCGTAACACTGTGCTCATCCAGCTGCCAGCAGCTGCGCATCTCCAGAGAGCATTTTCTCCCCAAAATGCATCTGCTTGGATTTTTAAACCTGTGCAAATGCTGCTCTCCAGAGGGGGGAAACTGAGGCACGGGGTGGCAGCACAGGCTGTGGGTGCTGTGTGGTTAACCTGTGACCAGCACAGCACCCAGGAGCCGGCACCCACAGCACCCAGCGACACCCAGCACCTCGGCACCACACCAGGCTTGGGGTGCAGGGGCAGACCCGGACGGACAGAGCAGCACAGGACAGACAGACACCGGCCACAGCCTGCGCCTCACTGACCTTTGAAGAAGTAGAAGCTGTGGCTGAGCGGGGAGCAGGCGCAGGCGTCGATGCCGGCGGGGAGGCCGGGCCAGCGGGCGTGCAGGGGCTGGGGCTGGCTGGCGTTGCCGCTGGCTGGCACCACCCAGAAGTGGCCGCCCTTGAAGATGTACAGGTTGTGGTCCACATCTGCTGGGCAAAGGGGGCCGTGAGGGCGAGAAGCACGGTGCCAAAATCCCAAATTCGGCCCCAGCCCGCTGCCCATCGCGTTCCGCATCGCCTCTCATCACCGCCACCACCCCCAGCCCTGTTGTGTTGGTGGTGCCCTCAGAGGGCTGAGGATCACACAAACCCTCCTGTCCCACCCTGTGGGCTTATCAGTGTGGGGAAAGGTCACTGGAGTGGTGTAGGGTTTTGGGATAGGGCTCACGAACACCCACCAGCAGTCACGGCGTCGAAGAAGGAGTGGCAGTAATAGGTGCTGGCGCCCTGCCGCTGCTGGTCCCCGCCGTACAGGTCCCCGCTCCAGTCCTGGAAGTGAGTGAAGACCCTTCCTGGCAGCTGGATGGCCGAGCCCCTGGAGGGCTTCCCTGGGATGGAGCAGGGTGAATCGTAGAGCAGGGCACAGAAGCAGGTTGCTCACAAGGCTGGCGAGCCATCAGAGGGCACCAGGTGCTCCGTGTCACACAGCCTGGCTCCTATCACCCTCCGTTTTGGTGGCAAAGACCCTTTGGTACCCCAAAAAATCACACACTGGCTTCTCCCTGGAGCATCCAGTACCCATCCTGCCCTCCTTGCAGCAGCCGTGAAGGGACAGGACCCATCCCCACCACGCACGGAGCCCTCACCCCCTGCACGGACCTGCTGCCATCCTGCTCCTCCCTCTCCACCCCGAGGAACGTCCCCAGGAGCAACCGACGTTTTGGGGAAGCGATGCTCACCGTACAAGTTCTGGATGGCCAAGATGTCATCCCAGCTGAGGACGAAGTCCTTGCTGAGCTTCTTGTAGTAGGGGGACATGAGGGCGCTCCGGGCGGGGGAGTGCTCCAGCCCCAGCGTGTGGCCGACCTCGTGCGCCACCACCACGAAGAGGTTGCGCCCCTTGCCGCTGCGCAGGGACCAGCGCTCGGCGCTGTCGAAGTGGGCTTCTCCACGGCGGGGGAAGAAGGCGTGGGCCAGGGCACCTCCTGGGGACGGGAGGGACGTCAGGGGGCTGTGGGGGCAGCACGCAGCCCCCGGTGTGAGCCCAGGGCAGGGGGGGCATGGGAGTGCTTAAATAGGCACCGATTTTGGCCCGGCAGCAGGGTTCCCAAAGGAAAACCAGCTTCCCGTGGCTATTTGTGCACCCACAAAACCAGTTGTGCTTGCTTGGAGGATGGGGTCAGTGCAGGGGGGGCTGCTTGGAGGCCACCAGCATGAGCACACCACGAGCATCCCAACCTGGGAGCTCCCAAGCTCTTGGGCCAGGACTCAGGACCCTCCATCCCCATCGCTCACAGCGTGGGCACCTCGGTAAGAGGGCCTGGGGGAACAAACCTGGCCTCCCCCCAGCCCCGGGAAGAGCCCCCGTTGTAAAAGAGAAGCTTACGAGGGGGGAGCGACCAGCACCTGGCCCATCGAAGGCGTTGCTGAGCCCGTCGTTGTGGTCCCCGTGGAAGAAGGTGAGGCGGATGTCGGCCGGGCCGTCGCGCGCTTCCCAAAAGACGAGCGAGGAGACGTTGCTCCAGAGCTCGAAGGCGGCCCGGACGGCCAGGCGCACCTCGTGCTGCGGCAGGTACGGCGGCCAGTTCACCACCCGGTACGTCAGGTGCCGCTTGTGCCACTTGCTGCCTGCGGGACGGGACGGGACGGGCTCAGCGCCACGGGAGGAGCTGGGCCACCCGGTTTGATCCCCCTGCCCTCGCCTTGTTGTGCTTCCCAGGGCTAAATCCAGCCCCTGCCCAGCTTCACGCCCAGAAGAGGCAGCCCAAGGATGGGCTTTCAGGGAGGCAAAACAAAGGCACCTCTGAAAACAGGAGGGGAAAGGGGAAAAGGATGGGGCGGATGCTGAAACCCAGGGGGAAATGAGGTGTCCGTGTACAGGGCTGGAGTTTCACCAGCCCCAAATCTCCCTGGCCTGCAGCAGCTCTTCCCTGCTTCCCCAAGCTCCCTCCCTGAACCTCAGCCTGTGCTTTTTTTATTATTATTATTATTTTTTTTTTTTTAAGGGAAATCTCCTTTCTTTTCCCTTTGCACATGCCATTTTAACACTCTGAGTATTGAGCTAAGGCAAGGGAAGCCAGGCCAGCCCTCCAGCAGACAGCGCTGTATTTCTGTATTTTCCCTGTTCCTAAAGGCACCTTGGCCACTCCGTTTCCTGCCAAAAATTTTGCCTGAATCCCACCCAGGGACACCCCTAAACCTTTGCTCACCATCTCCTTTCAAAGGACCATTTTCCCTGCACTGAAGCTCACCACTGTAAGCCTCCCACCATCCTCTGACCATGCATCGGGGCAGAGGCACATTCCTGCAGCTGCCATGCAGCATCCTGCCCCCCCAGGACCTCCAGCAGCTGGGCTGGGGGGGCTCACATCTGGCCGGGGGCGTGCAGGAGTGGGAGAGAAGCTGCGGGGCCACGCTGGGAATACGGGGGTGCCAGAGCTGGTGCCGAGGCGTGGGAGCAGCAACAGACCTCCAGCACCTGCGCCTGCTCCAGATGTGTGGGGAAGCCAAAGGATGAGGTTTCACAGCGCTCTGCAGACACCCGGGGGCAGCTCTGGCAGCCCCCTGCCAGCGTCCCCTTCTGTGGTCCGGAAGAACTGCTTGTTAGAGGCACGGCACCTCCATCCCAAAAGGGATGGGGCTGAGCTTTAAACTGGGACAGACCCCGCGTGGCAGGGGCCAGACACCTCCCTGGATGGTGGCAGCTCGGAGACAGCACCTGGACGTCCTGCCTGCCTGTCCCTCCACGGGCAGCCCCCCCAGACCATCGAGCAGGGACTTCCCCGGGAAGCCCAGCGCCGCCTGGCCCCGTCCCAGCAGCTCCCCGCCAGCTCTGGAGGCTTTCACAGCCCGGCAAGGCGGCCAGAACAAAGCCCTGCTACAGCACCGGGGTGTCCGAGCCCAGCAGGGTGCCGGACACGTGGCGGCGGTGCCGGTGACCTGGCCGAGGGTCCCGGCGCAGCTGGCAGCGGGCTGGCTCACAAAGCGCTTTGCTGGCTCAGCCGCGGCGGCTTCCTGCCCCTGGTCGGATAAACAGCCAGCTTAGCACAAAGCCTCCAGCCTTCCTGCCCGGCGCCGGGCTCCCCGGCCTCCCCTCCGCCCCGCCGGCACAGATGTGGTGCTGCTCCGTGCCTCTTGCCACCCTGTCAAGGAGCCTTTCGGGGCAGGGGCTGCTGGCCCCGCTCCTGCTCTGCCTCCAGCTCACTTGCTGTGGTCTCTCTGCCCACAATCACGTCCCGTGTGTCAGGGATTTGGATGGAAATCCAGGGGCACAGGGAGCACCAGGCTGTCCCCTGGGTCTGTCCCCCTGCGTCCGTCCCCCAGCACCAGCTGTGCCAGATGCAGAGGCAGCTTGGCACGGCGCTGAGCCCTGCCTTAATCTCACCCTCATTTTTCCCATGTCCCACGCACAGCTGGTCCCAGCCCTCTCGCTCTCTAGGAATCAGGCTATTCATCCACAAGAGCTCACGGGAGGCAAGAGGCCCAATCCTGCAGACCCATGAGCAAGAAAATCCGCTGGGAGCAGAGTCAGACCTCGTGTGCCTTTGCCCCGTGTCAGTCCTGATCCTCCGCACTGTGCCACCGGGGTCAGGGTGACCTGGAGGCACCGCAGAGCCATCAAGCTCTGCCTCCCGAATTGCTGAGCTTCCCCACGAGTGGGGCCTTGCTCCCCTTTCCACCACCGCCCTCGAGGCAGACTCCCCGAGCCCAGGCCCTGCGGGATGCCAACACTCACCGTGCTGTGCCGAGCGCCGGTGCCGCAGCGCAGCGGGGTGACCCCAGCTCTCCCCATCGCCCGTGCCGCACCGCGGGCGGCCCATCTGCCGCAGCGTGGGGGCGTCCAGGACCCCGCTGGGTGGGAGGTGGCTCACCCGCTGGAAATCCCTGCAAAGGAAGGGAGATGTCAGCACCCCGTATTTTAAAACAGCAGCGCCCCAGGTTCTGCGCCGGGCTCTGCCCTGCGAGCTTCGCGCCCTGCTGGAAGAAGAGCATTGGGGAGATAACGCCAGGCACTGCCAATCCCAAACCCTCTGAGCTCTTCCAGCCGGCCAGATCCTCGGCCTCGCTGCAGATATTATTGCAGCGGGGACAGCAGGCCATAAAAGGCAAATAACGCAGCGCCGTGAGGCTGCCAGCCAGCGGTGCTCCTCCGAAGGGCCGCTCGTGGGTTTGGCTCTGACAGCAGGCGAGCCCCGAGCGGCACAGAGCACCCCGCGGAGCAGTGCTGCAGAATGCTGGTGGTAAAACAAAAGGCTCCTACCTCAGCGCCGCCATGAACTCCACGGGGCTGTGCGGGCTGGGGCGTGCTGCTCCCAGGTAGCCGTACTTCTGCAGGAATTGCTGCGGGGAGACACAGGAGGATCACAGAGTTATTAGGGTTGGAAAAGAGCTCCCAGATATCTGGTCCAAGCATCCCCCTTCCACCAATGTCACCCACCAAACCCTGTCCACAAGCACCACGTCCAGCCTTCCCTTGAACACCCCCAGGGACGGTGACTCCACCACCTCCCCGTCCCAGTGCCTGACTGCTCTTTCTGAGAAGAAACATCTCCCAGTTTCCAACCTGAAATTAGAGGAGCAGCTCAGGGCGTGCGAGGGCGGAGGATAAAGATTCGGTGGGAAAGAGCGTGGCAAACCCAGGGCTGGGCAGAAATTCCTGCCTGTTGCTTCGTTAGACTTTTGTGATTCCCACGACATGAGCACACGTGCGCACGGCAGTGCTCAGACAGCTTTCTGTGCTTTTCACTCATTTTTGACGGCTCTTGGGTTTTTTGGCAATGACCCGACGCAGACAGAGCAGGGAACATTGCTGCCATGGATTCAAACCTGCTGCAACGGGGTTAGCAAAACCGCTTGCCCATCTCTAACAACCAGCAGCTCAACACACGGATTATAATCAGGGATTTCTGTGGATTTCACCAGGTCACCAGGGCCGGGTCGGGCAGGGTCAGGCCCCGAGGCTGTCCCCAAAAGGCTGCAGCCTCTCCCCGGCCGGGGCAGGATGTGCTGCTGAGCCGCAGACACACGCGGGGCGCGATGGGCTCTGCCAAACCATTCTTCTCCTTATCGTCCACTGAAATGGACGGAGATTGTCGGTCTGAACTTGCTCCAACACATAAACTGCATTTCAAAGAAAACAAGTGGCTGCCCCCGCTGCCCCCGGCTTGCTGAGGAGTTTAGCAGCAATATTCCCAGGAATGCTCCACGCCCGTCTTCCCCATCCCACCGGGGACGTTTGCTGCAGACCAACCCGCCTCCCCGCATCCTGTTAGCGCCGGGGCTAGGGGAAGGAGGAATGAAAAGGGCTGGGGATGAAAAGGGAAAGTGGCTCTGCTGCTTCCTTCATGCCGGCAGCACGGGGCAGCAGGGCTGCCTGCTTTGAACGCCTCCTCCCAGCCCATGCCATGGCAGGACAGAGGCAGGAGGAAGATGAGTGCTGGGTGCTCAGCGATGTCTGGAGGGGCAGAGACGTCTGCTCTTCTCTCTGGGGCTGGGTTTTTACAGCATTCCCCTCCAGAATTAGCAAACCACCAGCTACACCCATGGATGCACAGTGATAACCCCGAAAGGTCGCACCGCTGCTGGCAACTGAGGGCTGTGGAGCAGGAGGAAAAGTCCTGGGTCTCAAAAGCCCACCGTGGTGTAAGCTTCTCCTCCCACAGCTCTTTTTTCCCTCAGCACAACACGTCCGAGCTGTCTCCCCTCCTGTAACCTAACACAATCCCATCCTTGAAGCATGAAAATGGTTTTTCCCCGCCATGATCTCACGAAAACCCATCTGGCCGAGTCAGGGCGCGGGGCAGGAACGCAGCCCAGCAGCTGTGCTGTGCCGGCACCGAGCTGCTCGCATGCTGCTCACTGCTGTTACCATCCCCATTTCCTTGGGTGAGAAACTCAGCCCAAAGCGGGCCGTTTCCCTGCAGTTTCGGGACCGTTTCATGCTCAGGTTCTTGTGCACCATTATTTTACCACATTTTCTTCCACCTAACACCTGGCTCCTGGGATGCAGAGGTGTGCAGGCTCAAGACAAGTGGTTACTGTTATCCCCCGGTGATATCAGACCAGGAAAGAGCTAAAGGAAAGGGATGCACCGACCTCGCACTGTGTAAAGAAGGAATACAAAGTCCCCTGGAGCAGGGACTCCTGGGGGTGACAGAGGAACCGCAGAGCCCTGTGTCTCAGCACCTCTCACCCCAAGCAGTGCTCAGAGCCCCCCCGGCAGCTCCTGTGGCCCTGGTGCTGAGCCAGCAGCCGCGATGCTCAGCCCCGGCAAAACCCTCTCCCTCCTGCCCCGACGGGGAAGGGCTCCTCTCCATACAATGGGAGAAGAAAAACAGCAGGAAGCCAAGGGCTGAGCATTCCCGTGAAATATGCCCGGCTCCCCCTCCGCACGCGGGGAGGGAAACGAGAAGAGGAAAGGTCTGGCTGCCCGGGAGGCAGCGGAGCCTCGGGTCTGCAGGAGATGGAGGGGCCCTCCCCGGCCCCTGGCTCTCCACGGGGGCTGCTTACAGCCCTGGGAATGGGCTCTGCCGAGGGCTGCAGCCAAGGAAACACCTTGCCCTCGACCGCAGGCACCCCAGGTGGAAGCCGGCCAACAGCACGCACAAGCAGACCTCCCTCCTCGGAACCAGGATAACAACAGCTCAGAGACAGCAGGCTCCCGTCCCGCCCCCCCTCCGGACACATTTCTGGCCCGTTTCCACTGTTTAAGTACCAGAAACGCACGGACAAGCCTCTCCCCCTGCCTGGCAGGCAGCTCGTGCTGCCTGCGGTCCCTTCTGCTGCACCTGGACACAAAGCCCCTCTTCCCCCTCCGTTCCCCTGAGCACAGAGCGGTGTCCGAAGCGGATGGCTAACATTTTGTGCCTCGCTTTTGGAGGACATTGGCCACGTGGCGAAGCCAGCAGCATCCCAGCGAGGGATGCTGTGATCCCAGCCCAGGCTGAGCATCCCCAGCTCCATCCCGTAGCGTTTCACCACCAGGCATCACCACGAAGCTCTCCCTCGGTTCCCCCAATGCAGACACGATGGGGCCCGGCCCCGGGAGGCTGCAGCACGAGCAGGTTTTGGCAGGAGCGCCCGCAGGTCGCTGCCTGCCGGGATGCTGCAGCCTTCATCTCTCGCCGCTCTCTCTCGCCGCATTCCTGTCTGCGTTTGCAGCCCCTTAGGCAGAGCCCTCGCGTCTCTTTTGTTTAAGCGTGTGCGTAAGTGGATGTGTAAATATTATACACGCATACGTACAGAGACACACAAGAAGGGAAATTAGCAAGCACAGAGCTTGGCTTGCCTGCCATAGAAAGGGTGGGAGGCGGCGACCACACCAGCTAACCCCGTACGTCGACGAGGGGCTGATGAAACCCCCAGCCCTGCTGCTGTCACGCTCCCTGCTGTGCCTGATCCGGCCCCAAAGGCATCTCTTCTCCCACCCACACCCTTAAAACCTGCTTTAGCAGGGAATTATCCTCTTTCCCCTGAAGATGTGGAGCTGGGGAACGCCGTGTCCGGTGGGTTTTACGCTCCCTTACTCTTCCTTCACACTTGCCCTCCTCGAGTGGTGCAGCAGGGGTGCACCAAACACCCGGCTGCTTGGGCTGCTGAGCACCGAGAGTGCTCACCAGGGCAGCAGAGATGCTGTGGGACAGGACGAAATATTGCATCACCTAAGAGAAAACAAGCACCGGGGGCTGAAACACACCACGGCACAGAAGCTGACGGAAAATGACCCAAAGCACTCAGGGAAGTTTTTCCGAAGGTGAATAGCAGAGCGGCTGACAAACCAGTCTGAGCACGCAGACTGGTTGTGCTCTCCTGTCTGAGGGGACAACGAGAGAGAAAGGAAAGAAGACATTTGGTCTTTGCCATAACCAGGGTGGAAACAGGGAGCAGGAGTGCGGCACGCTCACACCGCACCGTGCCGTGAGGGCAGCGCCAGGAGAACCCCTCTGCTCCTCTGTTTGCACTGCTGAAGGTAGAAACCTGCTGAGGCCATAGTAGGACCACTCTGGGGAGGTTTTTCTTCCCCTTATGTCAATCAGAAGGAAAACGCGAGGTGCCCCTTTCAGGAGCATCCCACCTCCACACCCATGCCATGGAAGAGCTCGTCCAGATGCCAACACAGAAAGTGAGCCCCGGGTTTGCCAAGGTGGAAGGGAGAGCCTGAGGCTGTGCCACTGCAACACCACACAGGGAAGGAGAAAGGATAAAAAAAATCAAAATAAAAACCAGAAAGGAGAACGCCCCAGTCCCTTCTCGCTCTCCATTTCCATTCCCCACTTTTCTCAAATTTCACACCGATTTTTCCTCCGGCCACCACACACCTGTACCTTCAAACACAATCCCTGCAGGGACTTCATCGCCCTTGGCACCAAAACCACGGGGACACACGCTTTGCTCTGTGCCGGGACAGCACAAACACACACACACACCGTGTCTTTTAAAGACCTCTGGCATGGGAGCAGCTCGGGCACCGCGTACCTGCTGCCTCCCCATCCCAGCAGTGCTCCCGCACGAGCCAGGTCTGCCGAGCTACGTGCTGTCCAGCACCGGACCTCCTCCTGTCTGCGGTCTGCACATAACGAGACGGTTTAATATAAATGTGCTTCGAATTAAATATCCAAGCTATTTTTTTTTTTAAGCTGCCGTCGTAACAAATGCAATGAAAACAAGGGCACGAGCCAGGAACTTAACCCAACTGGATGCTTTCTGAGACATTCGCATCTAGGTTCACACAGCCCATTGTTGCTAGCACGGGCTATTTTAAAAGCTATGAAAAAAAAAAAAAAAAAGAGAGAAATAACTTTAGAAGTGAAGTCTGATGTTACACGAGAATTTCGGCTTCCACTGACGAGCCGGCTGAACAGCTCCGTGGATTTGGCCAAGCTTCCTTACCCCAGCCTCCAGGCGTTTATTTACCCAGCAGGTTTATCCCGGGGGCACCTCGCATCGCTGCGGGGCACGGAGGCACCGGGGCAGCTCCCCAAGCCCCCAGACACCACGGGTGGGGATCTATCAGCCCTGGCCTTACAATCTGTGGGGTTTACAGAGCTGGTTTCACTCCCTTCAGGCAGAGCTTCACCAGCTTTAGGATGTCCGTGCAGCAGGGACCACGAGCCAGCACCCCAAGGCTGAAACCCCCCAACCCCAAGGGGACGCCACGAGGGACACAAACACCCCCCAAAGACCCCATACACACACTCTCCACCCATATCCAGCCTCTCTGGAGCCGAAGCAGCCCCCAGCCCCCAGCCCCAGCTCCAGCAGCCCCAGCCCGGACCCCCCGGACCCCCCCCCGGCCGCCGCCGCCGCCCTACCTCCGCCTGCCGCCGCCGGCTGCCTCCCACCGCCGCCCTCCCGGCCGCCAGCAGCCCCAGCAGCAGCACTGCCCTCAGCACCACGGCCATGGCCGTGCCCCTTCTCCTGTCCCTGCTCCTGCCCGTGCCGCCGCCGCTGCTTCTCCCCCGGTGCCGGTCCCGGCTCCGCTTCTCCCCGGCCCGGCCCCGGGGGCGGCCCCGGCCCGCCCCTCCCGCAGGGCTGGGCTCCTCCGCACCCCCCCCCCTCCCTCCTACCTCCCCCGGGGTCCCCCCTCGTCTCCTTCATCCCTCCTGTAATCACCGAAGCCGTGGGGACCACAAAGAGACCCCCCCCAAACCCCCGGATCCCCTCACGCTGCAGGGTGTGGGGCTGAGGGGGGCGAGCCGTCACCACCGAAATTTTATAAATCAGCCTGGGGCAGGGGTCGTGCCCGTGGTTGGGGGGCACCGGGGGGCTCTAAGGGCACCCCTAAGGCACCGGCACTGCTCCCCCCTTCGCATCAATGCCCGTTTGTTCCCCTCACACCCTCCCAGCCTGGCTCCCCTTCGGTCAAGGCAGGGGACCCGCTCCCATGGGGGTCTCCAGCCCCATCTCCACGCTGTGCCACGGGGTGTAGGGCAGGGAGAGCTGCCCCATAGCCTCACCCAAAACCAAGCTCTCTCCACCAAGGCCGGATCCTTCTCCTTGGCCTCCCTGGTGCAGAACGGGACACACACTGGTGCCAATTTTGGCCAAAGTGACCCCCATGGCCTCAAGCCACACAAAATGGTGGCCAGGCCCTAACACCCGACCTGAGCACAGCCCGAGTTGCCACAGGTTCTGCTCCTCTCGTCTGGCTCCCCCACATCCATCCCTCTTTGGGGATTCTCCGCCAGAGCCCGGTGGTTCCCAGCGACGACAAGTTAACAGCTCTGTTTACTCCCCGCAGTATTTTGTTTGACTATTCTGTTTTAATATGACTAAAGCGAAAGGATGTTTTGATTGTGCTCTGGATCAGAAAAAAAATAATAGGATGTGACTTATATCTGCTTTTGTTTTCATGCCAGCTTCAACCACACACCTATTTGAAAGCTGCCGGGCCTCTTCCTCTTCTTTTGAAGCATGCCAAGCCCCGCAGCTCCTGCAGCATCTGCGGAGTGCAGCCTGAGGAGAGCCGCAGGGAGCCCGCAGCACGCGGCCTCTCACCGGGCCCAGAGCAGCAAAGGGAGGCTTTTCGGGACATGGGGTTTCGAGAAGGGGATCAGCATCACGGGGCAAAATATGGGGTGAAAGAAGGAAGCAGGGCATGGAGAGGCTGGCAGCAAAGCAGGGCTGGCAGACAGGGAGGGCAGCGGGGCGATAAGGAGCGCTTGCGCAGGTCAGAGCCGCGCTTCCTTTCAAAACAAGAACGGCCCTGTCTGCAAACGCATCCGTGTTTGGTTCGTCTCTAGGAAGCAACCGATCCATCTGCTGTTCCCCTTAAGAATATGGGCGACGAGAAAGTGCCTGGCTCAGGCCCAGCAGCAGCAGGAAGCTCCATCTCTGCTCGGTGTAAGGCAGGGAAGGGGCTGGGGGGCACCTGCATCCCATCTCCCTGACCTGGTGCTGTGTGACGCTGCCGCCTTGCTCCATACCCGATGTGGCACCCAGACGGGGAAGAATTCGGCCCTGGGGCGCTGGGTGCCGAGTCGCAGGTCTCAGCAGGTCCCGGTGCACAGCACAGAGATGTTTATCCAGCTGTGCTCAGGAGAGAGGCATCGGGAGCGGAAAAGCTGTCTGCCTTGTGGAAAGGTGGACGGCTTTCGGCATCTGGTGAAAGCTCAGAAGTGGGCTGGAAGAGAGCTTGAATCCTTACGGCTTCTGCCCTAAAACTGAAACTCCAGAAGTAAAGCCTGGAGTTAAGCCTTGGCAAACAGCTCTCCGAGTTTTACTAAAAAGCTCTCAGAAGAGCATGACCACTAGATCCAAACAAGCTCTGGTTGCCTAAACAGGCCGATTTCTTGAGTCTCTAAACATACAGCCTTCTCCTTTGCATTTAACACAAAAGATCAGCTCATTTGCTCAGCCATTTCAATTTCAAACCCCTTTCCCAAGCTCCTCATTTACCATTAATGGCTGAGGGGCTCATTTGCAAGGCTGGTGTGGCGCTGAGCTGAGTCCAGGCACAGCCACTGGCTGCTGGTGGAGGTGAGTGCTGGAGCAGCTCAGAAACGGGTGTTACGAAATAGCACCGCACCATGTGAAATTTCTGGGTAGCTTCAGTGTTTACCGTAACTGATAAGCAAATAGCAACAGCATTACTCCCCTCTGGCAGTTTCTACAGGGGATGGATGTGATGCACAAGAGCTGCCAGTTAAAACTTCCAGTGCTTCGCTCGAAGTGTGCATTCGCGTTGCTCCATTTCACCCACTCCAGCTGCCTCCTCTGCAGAGCGGTCGTTGCTCAGACATCTGCTGCTCAGCAGCAGCTGGAGAGCAGGAGGATGGGCTGCTGGATGCCACTTTTGGGGATGTTAGGAGCAAATCCTGCTGCTGCGGGGTGCTCAGCGCTGCAGCACATCAGGGCACGGCCACAGAAGTAGCCTCTGGTAGGGCAGCACCCCGAACCTGCGAGAGGCACAGGACTTCACAAAGCTGTGAGCCTGCCACAAGGGCAAAACTCTTCTGCTTGGATAATTTGATAGTTTTCTTGGGTGCTTCATCTGCACACTGTAAGTTCTTGCAAGTCTAAGGACTTCCTGTGCCTTTAACACGCAGGATACAGAGCGTGCCTAGTCCCGTACCCTGTCTTCAAGGCAGCCAGGAGCAGATGCTTATCACAGGGGAAAAAAAAAAAAAAAAAAAAAGGAAAATGCAGAATCTGTACATGCTTTCCTTGGCTTTACCCGCAGCGTGTGGAGCTACCGGGAAACTGGTGGGGTGAAGGGGGGCCGCATCCAGCCCTGCAGCTGGCACTGCTGCTCGGCACAACCCTTCCGTGCTCGGGAACACCAGCTGCCGTCCCACAAACACACCTGCACGGGTCGGGCTTCCTTTGCTGCGAGCAGTTTGACTGAATGCCACCAGCTCTTTGCCCAGAGGACTGCTGCAGCCACGTGCATCTCTTTGGGATCAGCACGTCACCTGTGCTCCAGCAGACATCATATCAGAAAACTTTGTGAAAAGCAGGCTCTTCTCAGCCCTTTTGCAAAAGCAAGTTCTCCAGCAGCATTAGCAACACAATCTACTGTGGATAATGTCTCACGAGCTCTTTGCTTCCCTGGGAATCCAAACTTTCATTTCTAGATCAGGCAAAGCAGCGAAGCCCACTGCTCTCCAGGCCCATGGAGTTTGAGCAGCTCACAAAGTCGTGTTACTTCTCAGGGTGAGGTGGGTTTGGCCATACAGAGACAGCTCTGAACGTATTTGGCTCTCTCTGAAATTGTTTAGCTATTTTTGTTGCATTTCAGCTCTGTAATGATCATATGCTTCTTCTACATTGGCATCCCCCCGCTACGCTTTTCTCTATAAAGTCATTGTTGAGCTTGGCAAGTGCAAGATGTATTTTTTATAAATAAACCGCCAGCATTCCATACAGTACTGATTTCCAAAACTAAAACCTCGCTGCTTAAAAAAAAAAAAGGAAACTAGATCATAAAAGAGATGGAGGAATCAGCACAGAGCTTTTCCCAGCTCAGCCCGAGCCTGTTTGCTCTGCGGAGACAGCCTCCCTGTTTTTTAGACAAGTAACTACTGGAGAGAAATTCTAAGTAGGATTTGTGAGATTTGCTTTTCATTTTCAGTTCAGCTGTTGGTCTGCTAAAACCAGAAAGTTACGCATTTGCAGATACCTTCCTCACCTGTTTAAAGAAGAAAAAAAAGCAGCAATTCTAGCATCTACAAAACTCTAAAGCCTTTTGATATCAAGCACTGGCCATTAGTAGAAGACTTTATTTGCATAGCAGCACAGAGCGATCTGCTTCACCAGAACAGATGTTACCATGTCAGGAAGAGCCAGGATTCATTCAACCCTCGAGATACTAACTACTGATTATTTTTTTTCTTTTAAGTTTTTTACTTTTCTTTTAACCTCATTAAAGCTTACCCTGCTGAACTTAAGGTAGTTGCTGAGAAAAACTGCAGGGCTATAAAGGACTTTGCAGAAACAGCTGGAGGCCATGACATGGTTAAATCATCATCTGGGTTTATGTCTCTTACAGAACGTATCTTCCCAGGCTTCTCCAAATTAATTTAACTCTCTCTACACCAAAAGCAACTGAAAACCATATGTGCCAGCAACTGAGTATCCCCGTTTCCCTGCCTGACTTGCAAGTTTTCTGTAAAACAAAACAGCTGGTGAAGAAGTTATTTTCACGGTCTTAAAAAGCATGCAAGAACACAGGTTGCCTTGCCCCAGTACAGAAGAGATCCTAAACAAACACCCTGCAGCATCACTGCCAGGCTGGGAAAGCTGTGAAGGTGGTGACAGCTCCAGCAGTCCCAGGGCTTACTTGAATACTGGTCTACTTGGTAATCCAGCCAGGGAGTGACTGTTTAAAGGCGTAAGTGCTCTTAGCCTGGGGGAGAAACAAGCTTGGGGGCTGAGAAGGTCCTAGAAGGAGCTAGAACTGTTGCCCCCAGTATTAAAAGCAGCAGCTTTTCCAACCACATCACTTTCCCCAGAGGGGCACAGGTGACAGCCACAATGTCACTAGGACACAGGTGTCTTAAAACTCTGCTGTATTAAGAACCAGCTGGCTGGAGCTTGTGATGAATGCCTCGTCTGACCAGACCCCTGCTTTCCAGGATAAACCTTAAAAAGGCTCAGCATGGTTATTACAGCTACAGCCAGGGGTAATGGCTGATTTGAGCTGTTACCATGACCATGAATGCACCCCCGAGCTGGGGAGCTGGGTTACAGATGTTAACACAAGCTATTTTTCTTCATTTCTTTGTAAGCTTTGAAAAACGTGGTCAGGGGGGCATGGAAATTGTGCAGCTGTATGCCCAATTACCTAGATTACGACTACACCCCCTCCCTGAAAACTTGCTTTTGTAGTATTTTGCACGCAGGAATTTTGCACGACCAGATTTTCGCTCTCAACAAATTGCTTGTGCTGAAAAGGCAGCGCTGGGCACAAGCTGACCGTGGCAGCTTCTCACTGACTCCCACCACACCAACACACTTCCACAGCGTGTGCAGTGACCTGGAACGAGGAGGAATGAGAATCGTTGCCTCTTCAAACCTTGGCTTCAGTGCTGAATCCCAAATGCTTGCAATGTGTCTATCTGGACCTCGCCCACATCTTTCCTCTGAGATGAAACTGCTGCACACAACTCGTTTGCTATCACCCACACATCAAAAGCAGCAATTAAAAGGTAATTTGTTACGTATCGCTGTACCTTTTTTTTTTTTTTTTTTTTTGAAGCCATCCCACCTTGTTTGAGGAGTTACTGCCTGGACACGCTGAGCTCCTGGCAGCACGAGAGCACACTGCCATCTGCCTGCTCCTTAAGAAGGCTGCAGGGCACATCACAGCACACGTCGCAGAAGTGCAGGCAACACGGGACTTCAGCCTCAGAAGGAAATGAGAAAGGAGAAGTGGACAAGTCTGTAAGTCCGGGATAGAGGGCATAGATAGCAGGTAGGCTTGCCGCTGACTTAACTGCAGATTTTTGCCAACAGCACAAAGCTCAGGTCAAAGAAGCAGTGGCATTTCAAATAAGTCCCTATTTACTACTTACATGTATGTCAGGACCACAGGAAGGCAGGGAATTTGCAAAGAAGCACATGCAACTGAAGTAACTGGGAAACGGTAAGATTTCACAAATAAAACAGTCAGCATTTATTGTTGTATTACAAAACACTTCATATTTTGGCAATATTTTACAGTTTATCCTTTTCCTTCTTAGGGCCTGTTGAAGAGGTATGGGGGGAAAAAAGAAAAGAGGAGAAGGTTGAAATCAAGATTAAATTTTAATGTCTCACTTAAAAAAAATCCTCCCAGACTGCCCCAGTCCCTCCCACCAAAATAAAAATCTAGTTTCACTCAGTTCCACTATCCGAAGAGGCCATGGGTGAAGCGGCAGGCAAAACTCTGGCAATTTCACTATCCAACGGGTCAAGAAGACAAACAAAACATTCACAGTGGTCTTCAGTATGGTCTGTTGCGTTGATCATTTCTGAAATCATTTCTGAAAGGGAAAGAAAAAGTTGCAAGGACATAACAAATAGTCCTTTCAGTCAAACATCTCCACACCTACTGCTGTGTACTCTGTTGTTTTTACATAGCTTTATCCAACAGCGCTCACAAAACACACTCAGTAGGCAAACTGACTTATTTTGTCCCAAAGTTCCTATCTGTAGTTAATATTTTCATAGCACAGCTGTGCATGCACACACAAACAATGCTCTTCTCCCTCAGTCCATATCACTTCTGCAGTCCACATGCTGCACAACCAAGCAAGGGCAAAGAGGCTGCTTACCTTCCTCCCATTTTACCACCATAGCCTCCTCCCCGATCACCGCCTCTGCCACCACGTCCTCGATACCCTCTTTCTCCTCCATAGCCACCTCTCCCACGAAAATCTGGAGGAAAATGCAAATCAGCACATCAGTCAGGTTTCCCAAAAAGCTGAAGAAGTCATTAACAATTTTAATACTACAGAAGAGATGCAGCAGTTTTAACTGATTTTCCACACACCTCCTGATGGACGTGAATCTTCTGGTCTGGGCTCACCACACTGGTTGCAGGAGTTCCTGCGAGCGAAGTTCATGTTACCACAGCCCCTAGAAAAGACAAGGATTTCCCAGACTTAGCTGCTAAGAAACTCAGAGGGCATGAAACACCACTGCCCAATTAAAATGACACTTACGGGTTAGGACAAACCCAATCACCATTTTTGGGTTCCCCACTTCTACCCTGGAAGCCCCCACCTCTTCCATATCCACCTCGTGAACCTGTAGACAAAATTATAATCAGAATAAAAGAGGGGAAGTGCCTACAACCTATACATGAGAAAAATCTTTTAAGGATTGCCCCTGGCTTCAGAACTCAAGTGACAGACAGACTTCCCACGTGGAAGAAGGAGTAAGTGATTAAGGTAAATAGCAGAAGATCGCCTACTAGGCGAGCCACACTAGGAACTCTGAAAGGACAGAGAATGGGGCCAACGGCAAAAAATTGTACCACTGGAGAATTCAGCCTTCAAAAATTACTTTTTTAATCCTTCACTGACAAGTAGATACCATTTAGCTAGAAGGCTTGGGGAAAAGAACAACAGAAGTTTCAGCCACTGCCAAACCTCAATGGCATTTGATATCCCGAGGTTAATGTTAATGCATAGCTGAGGTACACAAGCTTACATGGACAGACTTAGAATTTAGGCTGATGAGGAAAAATAAGAAGCAAGAGTAGCACATGGTGGCCAGAAGAAGACCACAAAAATCTGCTCCACTACATACTTCTTATAAATTCTTTTTCATCAATAAAAGGAAACTTGATCAGCTTGAATTGCCAGGGGATAAATATAAAACCACCATGTGCATTAATAAAATGTCATAAAGATTTAACAATGTATGATATCAATCACAGATGGCCTGATTTAGTCACAGAACAAAAACTTAAGAAAACAACCACCTGGATTAATGCCAGCATGCATCGAACACAACCCCAGAGACAATACAGTTCTTGCTTTCTGTATCAAAAAGACCAAGAACTTTTATACCAACTAAATTTCTTGAAGATTTTTTTTTTTTTTTTAAATCAGCCTACAGAACTGTCTGATTTAAAACTAAAATGTGTTGACAGCTGCCACACAAAACACGCTTCCTGTGAAATGGTAATTTATATCCAGCAGGCTACTGATAAAACTGGATTATGTAGAGAATCAGGGAAATTAATGTCTATTTAATTAAAGGAGTCAGACCTCCAACTGCTGCTCTAAGTCAGGAACAGCTGAATAATTTAACCTGCTTAATACCATCTGCAAGCATCAGAGTATCTCAAGACTTTGCTGTTCAAAGCAAACATTCACTGCTAATTCACAGCTGTCTCTGTAGAACCTGTACAGCCTCAAAGTCATTGTCATCTCTTTGTAATAAATGCTGAGCCATGATCTGGAGACTTTTCAGTTCAGAAGGAAAGCAGAGATTCCGTGCTGTGCATAAAAGATTACAGATCTCACTTAAGTTGGTTCAACTCTTATTGCCAGAATCCCAAAGGCCCATACACTGACAAATCACTGCTACAAACTTATTTTTTTATAAACCATTACCAGTTAAAAAGCATCTCATTTCATAGAAAGGATTCTACAGATTTAAGTCTCACCTCGACGTCCACCACCTCCACCTCCCCTCATGAATTCAGGTCTTCTGGTTGCAAAAGAAACCTTGATAACATTGCCATTGAATTCTTTTCCTGTAGAAAGACAAAGTGAGAGTAAGATCAAATGAGCTCCCGACAACATAGCAACTAGTTCAAAAGAACAGAAGTGTTTTGCACATGCAGATTGAATTAAAACCTTTTAAGACACAGGGAGTCTGGAGTCATCTCTTACTGTTGAATGCACTGGTCCAAATGTGAGATGACAAACACTAGGGTACTTAATAGCTTTTCCATAAATCAAAAGATATTTCTTTTGATTAAAATACAGTCTGCAATTTGTAATTTAACTAGATACGTAAGAATATTTTTGCTATTGTCATGGGCAGGTGCATTACAAGTCCACTTCTTTCCCCAGGTAGGGCAACAAGGCTTTTGTACAATTCAATACCCAGCACAAAAATGAAATACTCCCAAGTAAGGGAAAGACATGACTTCTTTCAATATAAGGTCTCGGTTCTTCATAGATGCAAGGTTTATTACAAAGCAAGTAGAGCTGAATGAATATCTAATATAGTTATATTTGATCTATCCCCCAAAACAAAAAATGAACTGTATTTTATTAGCAAAATAGCACGCCATGCCAGACTTTTACATATTATCATTTAAGACCAAAATGGACTATGCACTTTTGTTGCTGCCCATTGTTATTAAAATTCTGTGAACACACGAAGGTCACTGGAACAGGCACTTAGTTTTTTTGTGGTAGTAAGCTTGAAAAAGAAAAAAAAGATCATTGCAATTTCTGCATCAGGACTGATGAGTTTTATATTAATGTATTTCTGCAATCTGCTATCTTCCTCTATTGAACATATAATTAAAAAAAAATGTTCTCCACTGTGTGTATACAAAGCACTTGGATCAAGATTGCTGTAACCCTTGCCAAAATCTGAAAATGCTACCACATCACTAATAATATCAATACTAACACCGTAGGAAATCCATTCAGCTGTTAGTTACAGATTACAGCTCTATAGGACTGAACAAGAAGTTACGCTCTCCTGAATTACATGAACACCAACTCATGCTTTGTGCAGGGATGACTGAGGTGTAGCAGCAAATCTAAAGTGTTTCTTTACACATTTTTGGTCTGAAACCACAACTGCTTTGCCACTGAATAAAACAGGAATTCAGTACACACAAAACACCATGAAAATAGTTCTCCCTAGGAAAACAAAACGTAACATACTGTCCCCCGTGAGGTTATTGATTGGTTTTCTCCACTGCTTGTTAGATTCATCAATCACAAAAAGCACAACTCATCTCACTCACCATCAAACCAGTCAATTGCTGCTTTAGCAGAAGGAGGGTCATCAAAAGACACCGTTGCTTCTCCCTTCGGTTTGCCAGTATCCTTATCTGTATAAAGATTTATCATGGGTTTGCCAGTCTTTTTGTTGGTCTGAAAAGAAAGGTCATATATTTGGCAAAGGAGAAATACTGGTAAAGTCAGTTCAGAGCATAAATTGTAACGGGTAACTCTCATTAGATGGAATATCCTCTTGGAGCTAGCTTTGAGAACCAAATGCTTTTGACCGAGGGATACTGACTGACTGTTCTCCATGAAATAATGATGGGCCCAGTTTTTACAAAAATTGAGGTCAAGTGCAGGAAGCCCTCATTTAGAACTGCAGAAACAGAAGGAAGAGCCATAGGCTGAAGCATACTCGCTGAAGGAGCAGGATGGCATAATGGATAGGGTGTTAAGGGTTATAAAGACTGAAAAACTGAAAGAGACACGAAGCAATCTAAATGTCACTAAGTAAGCTGGCAGCACCAGCAGCTTTTTTCAAATGAGCTGTCATCTGGGAACCCAGATAAAGATATTATTTTATTCATAACTCCCGGGGAGTCAGAGCAAGCATCTGCCTCAAATGATACCAGTACATCTCCAATACACTAGCTCCACGAGCCCTCTTCCTCCTTACTAATGATTTCCCATTTCACATACCTTTATAATACCTATTTGTTTGAAATAGTCTGCCACTTGGTCTGTTGAAACATCTTCTCCGAGTCCTTGCACGAAGATAGTGTTGTTGTCAGAGTTGTCAGACTCTGTATCTATCAAAAAATAAGCTACATTTACCACACACCTTTAACATTTTAAGCTTAGATCCACACCACCCAGTAATGGACCATTAAATCCCAAAGACAACTTGTGTGAGATAAAAGATGAGCAGAAAGCATGATTCTGAGGTTAATGTCAAACTCCAAAAAGGCCTGCACAGCACCCTCAGGTGCTGCAGTACATCAGCCCAAATATGTTCAACAGCTGAGCAGCTGTTTGCCACCCACCCAGCTTGTCCATGCAGCTGGGACATCCGAACCCACCAGGGAAGCGTATGCTTTCAATAATAAAGTTTAGCAGAAATGTTACAGCAGCAAAAAGCATTTGTTTGGCTCAACCCAATTCAAAGTTCAGCAGCAAATCCCTACTTGCTGCAACAAAAAACATCCACAGATTCACATGCGCTGTAAGAAAAGGAATCTATTTTAAGACAAGCTTTAGCTAAATTGTTTTTCAACCATGGGAATCACAGCCTCATCCGTGTCTCTAGACATACATTTTAAAAGCAATGACCTAAGAGCAAAAATCCACTCACAGCCACTGCTTGCTTTCTTACCAGCATCTGATCTCTGTCCATAATCCCTCTGACCTATGAAACGGGTTAAAACAAAAAAAGGAAAAAAAAGAAAGACTATTTTTAGCAAAACATTTTCAAGTGACTCTTTTTAAAGACAAGAAAATATTTCAAGTATGTATGCAATGCATCTAAGATCTAAAACATTAACCAGAGATTTAGAGAATATTAAGATTAAAACGTTCAACAGAGGGTGTCTGTAGGACGTTACTGTGTTCTTTAACTTGCAGCATGTAGCAGTTGCCACACTGATGCTATGCTGGTGTTATCTTGCAAGTGCTGGCTATCAGACCACCAAGCAGTTTACCAAGGTGTTTTTTCCCCCTCTAGGACCTTTCTAAGAAGCATTTGTTACGACAACAACAACAAAATAAAATGAAAAAAAGAAAAAGAAAAAAAAAATCCGGTGAACATCACCGCCTCCACAAATTCTTTCATGCAATTGGACAAAGTAGAAATCCACCTTACTGCTAAAGGTTTGGCTATTAAAACTCATGAACACACCAGCCTCACCAAAACTCTACAATGCTTCTACGAGATAGTAACAAGATATTGGTGGCTTTTAGATTTATAAAGAATTTCCACTGAAACATTTTTGGATACTCGGCACTTACCACCATAATTTTTGAAGCCACCACGGTCACCACCACTGCAGAGGAAAAATTGAAGAAATGATTTCTTCCTTAAGTCTCTAAGCGCTGAGCCCAAGGCTCAAACTACAGTTAACTGATCACAAGTTGAGAGTTACTCTCTAGCTGCTAAAGCACCCTCCCTGTGTTCTCCTCACTAATCATTCACGTTCAAGGATTAAAATACACGAAAGAGAATAATCTCACAGGGTGCTGCACTGGAGAAGTGTCCTTACGAGTCATTTAAACTAGCCCACACAGGTATCTTTGTTTCAATACTTCCTCCCATCCCCTAAACCAAAATGACTGCTATTAAGAACTGGGTTTAAAAGGGAATCGTTATTTTCATGAATGTTAATGGGCTTTAATTGTAGGTGTAATTGCTGCTCTGGAATAATTAGTACTTTATACTTTCCTAGAAATGAGAAGAGTTAAAGTTAATTAACCTCCATCGTTAGGCATTTATGTAATGGGGGCAAATCAGCAGCATCAGCCATTCTCTGAGAAAGGGTCTGGGGGGAGCTGCTGCACGATTAGCCCATTACAGAGGTGTGTGCATGTGAGCTTCAAAAGCAGAGGCCGTCAAGTTTTAATTCATTCATTCTGCAACCTGCGGCACAAAACGCAGACCAAGTTAAGAGATTAGACACATCAATTTTCAAAGGTTAGGAGGGGGAGCTGGAACAGGATGTTACGCCTCCGATTATGTGCATGAAAATAAACCCTCGCTCTTTAAAATGTAAATATTTGTGCAGGTAGGAACTTTCACAACAGCAATTTTAATTGCATCCGTGCTATGAATACAATGCAATCGATAGTCAAAGCCTTCAGGAAAAATACAACCACTGGATTTTTTTGGAAAGTCAATAAGCAAGTGTCACAAAGACTGCCTCGCACAGCTGCCTGCCCTCCCCTGTGTGGAAGACACAGCTGCCAGCCAAAAATTGGGCAGGTTCACCTGCCACCAGGCCTGGCAACATTCAAGCTTTCATGCTCAGACACTACAATAAAGCCAGCCCAAGCTCAAACCCCGAGGCAGAGGGCTGTCTCCAAGCCCCAGGAATTTTGTTCTGGAAGTAACGCACGGGTATGAGCAGCATCTCCAGCAAGGAGCTTGACAGCTAGAAGTTGCTCCAGGTTTTAATTCCATCTGCCAGCTCTTGGGGGTCCTGACACAGGACACACGTATCCCAGCAAAAGGCAATGAAATAAAACTGAATTTCTGCTGCCAATTTGTAATTTATACTCCACGGAAAAAATCTAAATGCTAAATTGCCTTGTTGTTTACTCATAAGCAATTACTTTCTGCTCATTAAAGAGGTAAAGTGAATGAATTGTAGATGCAGCATCAGAGCTGGTCTTTATTCAAGGCTGGCTGTTTTCAAGGACAAATGATAAAACCATCCTGGTGATCACACAAAAAACCCTTTAAATATCTTTCTGCCACCTCCAGTTCAGTTCAGTTAAAGAAAATGTCATTATAACCCAACAATTTTCAGTAAGACACCTGCTTTTCTAAAATTTTAACACAGAAATAAGACACAACAGTCAATACGTCAACCATAGAAACGATATCAAAGCTTTCAAGCCCTTGATTATGGTCCCAATTCACTAGGACAGCATTATCCAGCACACGTATGTTTTGTTTTGAAAGTGTACAGCAGCACAGACATAAATTTCAAAAACAAAACAAAACCCAACAATCTAAAAACATGGAGAAAATCCATGACCAATACAGCCAAAATGTTACAGGGCGTGGGGATTTTACTTCAGATGCTGAGGTAAAACGTGTGCACTATGACTCAGAAGCGATGGAGCTGGATATATACAATGCATAGGCAGTCGTAGCCTAAAGCCTCATTTAACTTTGCAATATATATTCTGTGCCTTGGATTGCAAGTGTTAGTGCAATCCAATGCTTTTCAATTACTGTTTTTTAATTAAAGGCTGTAGAAATATGTTTTTGCCCACATGTGCTTCAGCATGTTATCTCCTGCTCAGTCTCCCACTGACCCAACCAAAATCTGCAGCCGTTCAGCAGCAGATACCCTCGCTGACGGGTGAGTGCCCTCCTCCACTTCGAAGTCCCTGCCCATGTGCACCGAGCCACTTCCAGAAGATGTGGAACATTTAATTTCAGCCTTTCACAGCCTCTTGCTTCATCAGTCTGGCACACAGATCAAACGTATGACTGACCAGATGCAGTTTGGGGTTTCAGCACCCAACGTTAGGATCACGAACAAGTTGCTAAGACTCAGCAAGACCACCACCAAAGGTAAAACAGAAGAGAACTGGAGCAGCCAGAGAGCGTACGTGACACCATTCACGGTGGTAAAACTTACTGCTATGAAAAACATTATCAGCTGCTCTTCCATACTTGGTCACACATCTAAACATCATCTACTTGAGTGTAAACGCAGTTCACCTGAACACTGCTTACCTCAGCTGGGAGCAATTCAAATTACAGGCTCGGTTACACGGAAAGCTCAACGCTACGCAGACAAATGATACATAGAAGTGATCGGATATTGGCAGCAGCACTAACAATTCAGGAACCAAATTTTCGCCTGTGACGTGTATCTATGCCTCATCAAGTGTGTGGGAGTTACATGTAAGGATGTGATTTTGCAAACAAGAAAGGAATGCTTAGAGCACTCCTTGTGAAGTCACCGGCAGATGGCTTTTTCTGCTGCCCGTATTTATTGCCTCTGCTCATGTTTCCCCGAAGCCTATATGTGCTTGAGCTTAGCCTCTTACAAGTTAAACATTAATTTGAACACAAACCACCCCGTTGTAAAAACCTTGTGCGTTATGCTGGAGTTTCTTGATACCGCAGTAAGCTAACTCCCACTCGGAATGGCTAATATAGCAATTAAGCTGCGTAAGTAATTCCTGTTTATAGTGCAGATCTGGAAAAGAACAAAATCTGCGTTGAGCAAAGTTAGCCATACCCAAGGATGTGGTCATCAAAATTCTTTTCGAAACTGCACCAATGTAATTTCACTAACAAATTCATGCGCAAATTCAATGGCAAAGCTTCTCCCGTTTGGTCCAGACTCTAACAGAAGGGCGCTTGCGTGGGTACGGGTACTCGACTGGCTGAATGGCTCTTCTGAGGTGGGAGAGAATAGCCCTGCTTTGTATTGCTACTGGATTTCCCACTTGCATGCTTAATCAAAACGATTCAGTCCCATAACCACAATTAGCAATTAATTCCTCATTTTTTAGATGAGGACTAAGAAGAAGAAGAAGAAAAAGACTTGCTCTGCAAGGGAACAACCTGGTGTAACCGCTTTCTAACCCTAACAACTCAAAGAGGAGCCTCTTCTATTATGGGTTAAAGAAAATGATTTTGTTTCTTAGCCAAAAATATGACTTTTTGAGATCATCAATTTTCAAAGCTTCAAAATGAAAGGGCAGAAAAATCGAGTACTAGATTCCCAAAAGATGTAATTTAAGATCATTCAAAAAATCTGAAGAATTCTTTTGAAACCCCCAGTTACTAAGATTAAAAAGTGAACAGCTGACATATGAAAATAATTATTCTCTATCATCCTATCAGCTAGGGAAACTGCAAAGCAATTTCTCAAGATATTCTTCTCAGAGCCACATGACTTTGAACAGGCACAGAAGAAAAATGAGTGCGGAAAGCGTTCGCTACAGTGTGCATGCAGGTCATTCTAGTTTTCAGAATAATGATTCACACCTTAACTTCACCAAATATATTTTAAAATATTTGATAGAGGGTACTCATAGAAACGTGAGCTCTCAACATTTAAAAATGCTAATTTGATTTTACCCCAAATCCTCCAGAATTTTTTGCACTGCCAGACTCTCTGAGAGGTACACAGGGTAAGCTTCTACAGGCCACTGGAGCTGGCAAGAATCCTGCGATAAAACAAATGTCCAACCAGTGGCCAAAGTCTCTGATTTCACTAGTGCAAGACAGCAACGTGCCAGCAACCAAAGGCCTGTGAACAGGATGCGTTCATTGCCCAGCACCACAGACTAAATTAGGCAATACAGCTGTGAGAACACCAGTGACTGGGTAATGCTTACTGATGAACAAGCTGCAGCAAGTTTCCCCTGCTTTTCATCACAAGGGAAGACAATTTTTATTGCTAGCTGGCACAAAAGAGATTCATCTGCTAAGATCTCAAATCAGTTATTAGTCTTTTTCATAAAGTCCGGGAACAAGAAATGAAAAAAATCGAAACCAAGCACTATATCATTTGAGAAGTCTGTTTAGGTGATTTAGAAATATTGATTTTGTGTGTTGACAGTACTCGTTTACACATTAGTTTCTAATCATTATAAAAATCAAAGCCTATTTTACTACAACAGTGCAAACATCTCTGTAGATGAGATTGTTAGATATTTCCTAATGGCTACGGAATTTCCACAATTTAAACATCAAAATACAGTCAAAGTAAAAAAATTTAAGTTATTGGAGTTAGAATTGACATTCCTACACAAGCTGTCCTTAGGGAAAAAAAAAAAAAAAAAAAAAACTGCCCTGAAACCCCACATTTTCACAGGACCAAGCACAATTTCTTACCCGATCTTAGCTTCCCCTTGACCACAGCTTGCTATATAATTTAACCTTTTACACTTTTCCAATAAGCATATGACTTACGTAAAATACATTTGTCAAAAGTAGAATCCCCAATTACAATTGTGCAAAAAGACTGAAAAAACACTGACAGTCCTTCAGTTTCATAAAAAAATTCAATGCAAATGGCATTAAAGACTGCGTCGTTTAACAGAAGCAGAAAGACTTCACAATAAATGTCTCTAATGTCTTCCCACTTCCATCGAGATCCCCCCATCTCTCCATTCACACCTTCACTCTTTTCCTTCTTTGGGCTTTCAAGTCCAGTGACGTACCATTATCCACATGGACGCGTGAACAAAAATTTTCTTTCATTTTGGAAAAATACGGTAAGAGGCTTTATTTTCACAGACATTAATTTATCTTATTTTCGTCTTGCACAGAGGTTTGTTTCAAAGCGATCAAGCCTACCAAACGTTTTTTGAAGCTCACATTTATTTCTCCTATTGGAAAGGGCATAGGGATATGAAAAGACCTCATCCATGGTTTAAAAACAAATGTTCAGGTTTAACTGTAAATGAACTTGGAAATTATTTAGCTAGTTAAGTTTACATTAATCTTAAAATTTGCTGTGTTTTTATATAAGTAACTGCTACCATGTCTAATTAAAAGAGGTAATGGTCCACCTACGTAATCCAAATAGCAAACCATGAAGTACCATCTGGGACAACCTTAGAAGAAGGCAAACTTTACTTTAAAAAATACTTATTTTTAAACCACATTTAATGTAGTCTTAACACGCTGTTGGATTACTTTATTTTAATTAGATCAGCTCACATGAATGGCACTGTATACTTAATGTTCTTTGTTTGGAGTTTATGCAATAACCCAGAGTTGTGCAGTCTGCTAAAGGGAAAGTGATGTTGGCAAGCAACGCTGCAAAGCTCACTGGAAGCCTCAACATTCTTCCTTTGTATGAATGAACACTCTGCATCCCACAGCCATAACACGGAGGTACATAATTAACTGTCACAATTGGCTACATTTTAAGAAATAGCCATGTAATTTGTCCTAATTCAATAGGATTAAAACAAAGGTTCCAATCTCTAAGACCTATGAGTGAAAGAAGTCTACAAGCACAAAATTTAGTATGTGCGTAAATCTTCTTTACAGGGCAGGGCCTAGGTCAATGGCAGACGGGGAAACAGTAATGTAAGCACTAAAAATTCACCTAAAATAAATGGGTTTATACTGACAGCTAAACCAATAAAAAAAGCTATGTTTTAATTAAAGTTTAGAACTGAAAAAAAAAAAAAAGTAAAGAAAAAGCAATGTTACTAGAGTAAATCAAAAGATAAACTTTTGATTAAAAAAATATTTAGGAAGCAGAAAGATAATTGTCTAACCTTACTGTAATGATTTGTCACCATAAAGTCAAAATACCTCCCTGCCGAAAGGTTAGCTGCTTTAGCTATGAATTTTATAAAACTGTCTCAAACCCTGTCTGCTGGTTTTCTCAATATTAAAAAAAAGAATATCATAGGTTTTAAATATCCTATTTCAAGTGATGGGTTCTGGCAGTTCTTTTATTGCAACTGATGTAATATAATATATAGCTATGTGTCATAAAAATCAAATACTTTGGTCTCAATCTGTCTGAATGTAAATGCTTTTCTTGGGCAAAATGCATTTCTGCACAGTGCAGGAAGGCTTAGCTTTAGAAACCAACTACCTTCCATTTTTGGAAATCTAAATCAAGTTAGGAATAATAATAAAATTTAAAAACAGCTAAATAATAAGATAGAAGGGTAAAGAACTGCAGGCACTGAAATGAGATTACTTACCTATATCCAGACATATGACCTCTTCCATCCATGTCATAGCCCCCTCTACCTCCTCCCTGTGACCCGCCATATCCTCTATTATCTTCTCCATACCTACTCTTTTCACGACGATCATCTGAAGGGGAAAAAAAAAAAAAAAAAAAAGACAAAATGTGAGTAAATGGCAGTGCAAATGGCAGCCCTACAAAATTCCTGCTCTACAATTTGTTTTCCTTAAGTCTGACACTTTCTAGATATAAATGGCAATTTCTAAATATCCCACTTCCATTATCTACTCCAGGGAGTAATGGAGCAAAGTCTGATTTTGCTCCAGTTACGTTCCTTGGCTTCCAGCACCACACATTATCTCACAAAGCAAACACTGTCTATTTTAATTTTAACGTAACTACTACATTTTCCAAGTTTTTAACACATATTGTCTAAAATATACTTTTCATTATACTTCCACTTCGCCTTCCTAGTTTGCAAAAGAAACCACTGAAGGCAGAACAAGGATGAGTGTGGGCCCAGCTGCTTGTGTCAAGATTTTGCAGAAAAAGGTCAGTCTTACAATTCTCATTTCTGTCTATCTCAGAATTCACCAACACAGCATAAAGCTGGAATGTGAGGTAGAAAAGCTTGTCATGACTGATCAAGATATGTCATCTTCAAACAAGAAAAAGGTGCAAAATAACTTACAAGAAAATTTCACCTAGAGCTTTAGAACTCAAGAGACATGAACTCTGCAAGGATGCCTCCAACAAATGCAACCGCAACACTTTCAGGGCCCCAGAAGCTTTTCATCTCCACATAACTTTTTCAAAGTCTTAACAAACAGAGCATTCCCCAAGAATACCAACACGGAAAAAAGAGCTTTTCACTATTAATCAAGTTATCAGATGGATTTTCTTCCGCAGACAATTTCACAGTGTTTCTGTTCAATTTTACTAGCCAATATTGAATTCAACCTCTGAATTTTACCTTGGCTGTTGTGGCTATAGCTTCCCTTCTGAGACTGGTAGGATTGCTGGGAGTGGCCATATGAGCTTTGGTGCTGGTTATAGCCTGACTTTTGGTCATATGAGCTCTGGTGGCCATACCCCGACTGCTGGTCGTATGAGCCCTGGTGGCCATAGCCCGACTGCTGGTCGTATGAGCTTGACTGCTGGTCATAAGAGTCTTGGTTTTGTCCATAGCTTGACTGCTGGTCATAAGAGCTTTGGTGCTGACCATAGTTTGACTTTTGTTCATAAGAGCCTCTTCCACTTAAAATAAACAGAACGTGTATTAATAGCTAAATGTTCACAGAATAGAGAGCAAAGTAACGGCTGAAAACACATAACATTGCTAAAAAATTCCTAGTCACAGTTACCTTCCAAGTCATTACTGGCATATTGAAATGGAAATACTGTACATTTCACCTCTGTTGGGACGTACCTGGCTTCCAGTAAAACCAAGAGAGAAAAGTGTGTATTACTATCACTTTCAAGACGTCCTCAATCTCTACTGCACGTGAAACTTAACAGCAGTGCTCCCTTTACATGTCCCAGTACAAGGTTGGCTCCCCAGTTGCGTGACAATAGCTGATGCAAAGCCCATGACCCACAGAACACCAAATCCTCTCCTACAGAGCAGTAAGAAAGACACAGGCTGCTCACGCTGTATTGTGCAGTTGGTACTTCCAGCCTACAAAAAGCCCTCAAAACTTTGCATTACTGAACTGCACCCTATCTTCTGGTGTTCTACCATTTTGCCAAGAACTTATTCTAACTGTAGTGATGTCCTCTAACAAACTTGCAGTTCTTCCCATTTTAGCGCCATCTGTACATATTATCCCACCAGCTTTTACCAGAAACATTGACCTCTTGGATATTATAACTCAACGTGCCTCGAAGTTCTAAGAGGGAGTCATCAATAACTCTTCTCTGACTATGTTATTTAATCAACTTTACAGCAACCACAAGAAAACCTCACCTACACCGCATGTCCCTAGGCTACTTCCTAATTCAGCATGCAAGGTAGAAGCAAAAGTATTTTGAAAAACTAGATATGCAAGACAATTATTGTTCCAGTTAGGTTACACTGTCATAGCAATAGATTGCATAAATTTATGAGAAATAAATTGTAACCACGAAACACTGACTGTTACTCATCTTTTTGTTTTCCCCCAAGGTGCTTCGTTGCAGCTTAACTGTATAACCTTTCCAGTAACTGAAATTAATCACTGACCTGTCACCCTTTCTTCTCTTCCTCCTCCCTTCTCTCACCTTTTTTCAAAAAATTAAGCACCACATTTGTCATTCTCAAGTCTTTAGCAATCTTATCTGCTCCCCAAAATGCCTCAGAAAACCAACCAAACAAAAAGCTAAAAGCCTACAGGAAGTCTCCACCAGCTTTTCAAAGAACTCTAAGATGAAATCCATTCACACCAACCAATCTCAAACTATCCCATGTAACTAAATACTCGTGTAACCTGCTCTCTCCCAGTTCTAGCCTAGATCTTACCTTCAACGTCACTAATCCCAGTAACAAAGAGATTGCTAAAACTTTGCTTATATCTTAATTTCAAAAAAAGACAGATCTACTTTAGCTTTTTCACCATCACCAACAACAGAAGCCATCACTGAGAGCCTCCACTGTTTGCAGTTTTTCCTTCCTCCCTTCCCTCAGGAAGTGAGAGCTACGATTTTGTGATCATCCTCTCCAAAGCTATCATTTTTACCATCCCAGTTTCTCCTTATTTGTTACAACCATACATAAAACAGTTTCCCTCCAATTTCGATGTTAATTTTCCTGGTCAAAACCAACTGTTTTGGAGAATCTACGCCCTACTGCAGTGTTTTTCCACAGGATGTCTACAGAGCTAAAAACCACGTTATTGCCTAGTCTTGTGTATGTTTGTACAACTCTTAAAAATTCTCAGAAAACAAAGCAAAGATAACCAAAACTTAACCATGTACCTGCCTTCCTTTGAGATGTGCAAAGGACGCTCTACTCTGAGTGACATCACCTACTGTTCAGATTAAAATCGTGCTTGTTTATATTAAGATGTTTGGCAATAACAACTACAAAACCATAAACCAAGTACTGGTTTGCTGAAGTCCGGATTGTTATATAAACCTTGCAAAACAAAGTAAGAATTTTTGGACCACGAACACAGGAATGAGCTTTAGTGTGTACAGTGTATTTTAATAGGCCACTTGAGCCTCATTAAAGAGCTACCGTAAGACATAACCTTAGAGTGTAAACATGGAGCTTGCAAATTACACAATAAAGGTATTCTAGCACCAAGTGGCCTTTTAACTCATTATGGGAAGCTGGAAAGTGTTTTCCAGGATATTTTCAAAGCTGTATTATTAATCCCACTGAAACTGATTTGAGTATATCATTTAAGAAATAAAATACAATTGTAATTGTGTAAAGTACTGAACTGAGTGCAGCAATCCCATTATAAAGCTCTTAAAAGTGGGAATTTTCAGATGTTTGTTGGTTGTTCTGTTGTTTGCTTTTTATTTTAGCAACTGTAGCTGGAAACTTCTTATAGCTCTAGTTAGGAACGCACAACTATTAGACAGTAGTTTAAGCAAATATTGCTTAAGCTTCCTTACCCTCTGGACGACCCCTTCTGCTGTCCCTGACTGCTGTAAGACTGCTGGTTGTATGAGCTCTGATTCTGATTATCATAACCGGATTCATCATCATACCCCTGGGAATCTTGTCCATAACCTGAAAATCAAGGAAAAAAATTTTCAGCAAATATTCACCTTTTAATTACTGCCAATGAATGTAACAAGCTAGCCAAACCTGTTTGATTTTGTCCATAGTTCCCATGATAGTTTCCATAGTTCTGTCCATAGGAGGAATTGTCTCCACTCTGCCCATAACCAGAATATCCCTGTAATTTAAATAACGTATTCAAATAAGTGCAAATTCCACAGCAGGTAATTGCAGTTTTTCTTTGCTAGACACGACTGCAAACAACAAGCACAAACTGAGAACATTTCTTCCCAGCCCTGACATGGCCAGCCAGGAACAAATTTTTATTTTTTATTTTACTCAAACATCTGCTTTGAAGGACACGATGACTTTTCTCAACTTACCTGTGTTTGCCCGTAACTTTGACTGCCCTGATTGCCATAGGAGGAATAGCTGGAAGAGAAAAACACAGCTAGTAAGCTTTTACAGCACTGGAAAATGAAGGTACTTTGGGTGTTATTTTAAGTTTCTTTTCATTTTGAAAATAGGTGTTTCATCTGAGTCCTGCAGCTGTAGGCATATTAGAAAAGCATCAGTATGGTTGCCACAGCTAATTGGCAGAGCTATAAGCGCTTGTTTTAATGTCTGCTCTGTTTCAAGTGTAAATTTAAAGTACTTGAAGGTTGGGCTTACTACAATTTGATAGGTTCTTACGAATCACAGAAAATTGTACCATATATACCCATGGAATTTTAAATTTTTCAGTACATTCTCATAAAGTTAATTTTATTTCAGTCAATTGCTGTCAATTTGGTGTTTGCTGGACAATTTGACATCACCACCATCAAAAACCGCACTAGCTTTCGATTATACTTACTCATTATTCTGCCACTTTAAGGTTTCATGAACTTACAGAAGAATCATGTGCTGAAACTCACATCAAACTCAGATATAAACTCAAACTCATACTGCCAGACGCACAGAACCCGATCACTTTCATTAGCACAGTCAGTATTATCCATGAATCTCATGCTTCTGTAAGAACACTTCTCTTTTACTGATTAAAATACAACCTCACCCCAAAAATCTTACAGCTATTTTTAAATGGCTTTTAAATTACACTATTATGAACAGTTTTCAAAGGTTTTGTTTTTGTTTTTGTTTTACAAAAAAAAAGTCCCTCTACTGGGCAAGTCAAGTATTAATGTGGCCATCACCTTTATGCTTGTATAAACTTTGACTAATACCTCAGTGAGCAGCTTAAGGCAGACGTATGAAAATATTTCTGTATATCCATGACATTTCAAAAGTTCTTCTTATTAAAAGATAGCCTTCCATTTCAACCCTCCTTGTTTTCTTCCCTTCAGGAACATCACCTTTTCTCTATCTTATAAGGATTCTTAATAAAGGCCCAAGGCTACAAGCTTTCCACAACCGTTACTCTCAAAAACGTTATCAACAATGTATCACACTCCAAGATTCAAACACCTTGCTGGGAATCCTAAATTGCCATTATTTTGCACATTTAATTGCCAAGAGAAAGAAACAAACAAAAATACCATACCTCTGCTGGCCCCCGGACTGACTGTAACTTCCCGAATCTAGAAGAAGAAGAAGTAAGACATGTTGAGAACTTCCAATTGATACTTTATTCCTCTACTTAATATAAAAGGAAGAATTTGGGGGAGAGGAAGGAAGGTGTAGACACTAGACAACGCAGGTACTTTCCCAGCAGAATCTGAGAGCTGCTTCCTGCTAGTAGATGAGAAATCCTGATGGGGCGAAGAGGAGTACAGCGTGGGGAGGTACAAATGCTTTGAACTTCTCTCTGTGAAGCATCTGGATTCCATTTTCGTGGTGCATCCTCAGATTCAGGACTGCACAACCCCCTCTAATGGCTACTGAATACAGTCCCATCATCAAGGCTCAGAATGCAGCTGCTTCATTAATCAAGCAAAGCTAAGTAGGCCAGGCCCACCCCATTGAAGGCACCCTACAAAAGCTCTGCCTAGCACAGAGACAGAATCTGGAGATGACATTTCCCTTGCTGATAGCCCCAACCACGCAAGAATTAATTCAGTTACATACAGCTTGTCCAGACAGGTATTACGGAGGTTATTTCCAATTAATCTAAACATCAGATATCATGGAAATGGATTCTTGAAAGACAAACACGCTGGAAGAATATGGATTTCAGAATACAATTTCAAGTAAGAAAAAAGACAAATCACTGAAATTGATGTGAAGTATGGCATCTAACTTGTAAAAGCTATCAATGTCACAAAACCAAACACACAAACTAATACCTAAGCTGGAACTCAGTTCCTAAATATGCTGCTTGGTCTTTATTGATTTAGCTTACCACATTTTGTCTTGTTAATGGCAGAAAGACAGATTCCCTGGCTTCTGTAAAAATTCAAATTTCTGAGTACTAAGAGCTGTCTCACAGCACCAAGGGAAGCACCAAGCCCTACAGACTGTTTCCCCAGCTGGCCACACGTGCCAGGAGTGGGGCCGCAGCACCCGCATACTTTGCTCCACCACCTTCAGGCCCTTTGGGTGCAGCTCTCCAGAGCGGGCTCCAGCACTTCATGGCCACGGCCTCCCAGCCACACGGCCTCTGCTGGCCTCGCTGCTCTGTGCAGGTGCCTCAAATCCTGACCTTTACGCTTGAAGTTTCCATCTTCTGGTCAAAACCCAGCACCGGGTTCTCTCTGCCAGTACTGTCAGTCTGGGAAACAGCCTCAGGATGCTCCTGGTCCTTCCGAATCACCCCAGGGAGCGGTACAAACATTGGGGTACCACAGTCTAAGAACGGATACCAAGAACTCCTGGTTTTAGTCTCTCCCCTCTCTCTTGCAATATATCTAACCACGACACCTGGAATTGTCTAAAAAGCTGAAGCCGAGGGTGAATTCCAGTTCAGGATGAATGCCATAAGCCATACACAAACAGCTATAACCATTCTGCAACCAAAGCACACACCAAAATGCCCCAAACCTGCTCAGTGCACCTCCCTCCCCTGCTCATAGCCCCACTCCTGCCAGTGCCTACACACACGTGTACAGGGCAGGTCAGATTTTTGTTATTTCCATTTGCATGATAACAAAGCTTACCATTAAATAGGCTGCAGCATTTAAAAATGCCTCACTTAAAATTGATACGAAATTAATAGTGCTAATTAAAGCAAAGAACACGAGGGGTCGTCTCAGGAAGAATTCCTGAGGAAGGATGTAACTTCCTCCGAACTACAGCAGTGCAGTTCATCCCCTCAGCTTCTCCCTCACGAACTTGTGCCAAACCACAGCGTTTTGGAAGGAGACTGAAAGCCACCAGATAAGGAGCCTGTAAAATATGAATGCATAGAAGCGGAGGAATTTCCTCTATTTATGCATTTTTGTGCGTGCCAAGCAGCCTTTCTCAGAGTGCTCCCTGGCCTCCTGAGGGGTTCATTCTGGTGGGCTCTGGGGGCTCAGGAACCTCGCAGCAGCTCTGCAAACTGCATTTTTTTGCTGGAAAATGATGGATCTGGGGGCATTTTCCTTGAAAGCAGCCAAAGTTCAGAGAGAAAGGTCCTGGGAAGGAGGGGGGGGCACGGCAGAACCCACCTCACACAGCCTGGAGCCACATCCCAATTAAAACACGGTAATTGATTGGGGGGGGGTTCAAAATTGGGGGGGGGGGGGCAGGCCCAGAGGGGGGCTGGAAACCACCCACCCCTCGCTCCCCCGCCCCCGGCGGAAAGGGGGCGTGGCCCCGCAGAGCCCCGCCTCCATTCTGAAAAGGGGTGTGGCCATTCCGTGCCCCGCCCTATGAGAAAAGGAGGCGTGTCCCTACAGCCCCCGCCCCATGAAGTGGGCGTGACCATCCCATAAAGGGGGCGTGACCGAGACCGTCTCCAGACGAGTGGGCGTGGCCTACGCGAACGGGCGTGGTCTCCACGAGGGGGGCGTGGCCTCCACCAATGGGGGGCGTGGCCTCCGGACGCCATCAGGGGGGCGTGGCCCCTCCCGCATCCCCCCCTCCCCCCTCACCCCCCCCCCACGCCGCGGCGCCCTCTCCCCCCCTCCCCCCTCCCCCCTCCTCTTTTTCTCCCCCCTCCCTCCCGGGAGGCGCAGGCCCCGCCCCCTCCGCGCGCGCCCCGCGGCACCCACCCGAGGCCATGGCGGCGGCGGCGGCGGCGGCGGCGGCAGCGGGGGGGGGGCAGTGACCGAGCGCCGCGCCGGCCGCGCGCGCACTGAGGCCCCCGCAGCTCGCGCGGACTGCGGGGCCCCGGCAGCCAATGGCAGCGCGCGGCGCCTCCCACCCGCGCGGCGGAGGGGGGGGGGAGGAGGAGAGGAGGGAGGGGAGCGTACCAAGTGGATAGGGGGGGGTTGGGGGTGTGTGTGGGAGGTTGGGGGGGGTTAGGGGTAGGGGGGGGGCTCGCCCCCGAGGGCTGCGTCCCTGCACGGTGCTGGGGAAGGCGGGAGGGGGTTTTGGGGGGTTGGAGGAACCTGCAGCTGGAGTAGGGGACTGAAAGGAAGGCAGCTCGCAGGATGCCGGGGTTGGAATGGCTGGGAAGGGTCTGCGGGGTGGTCTGGTGGCACCATCAGAAGGAAAGCTGCGTCGTCAGAGCCCAGATATTAAAAAAATAAAGCCAAATATTGGCTCGGAAAGCGAGTTTCTGAGACGAGGGGTCGCGGTCTGGCAAAGCGCAGGGGGTGTGAGGCAGGAGGTGTTGCTGCACAAGTGCGGCTGGATCAGGAACAAACGTTCACCCTTGCTGTGTGAGACCAGCCACCTGCATAGGAGTCTGTCCCAAAAGTTACCGTGAGACACAGCTCTGTGCTTGCTGTCCAGTGGCAGTTTGTACCCGCACCAGCATTTACAGGGCAGCTGGGGGAACGGCGCTGTGAGCTTTTACCTTTTTTGTTCTATTTTAGCGGGATTGAAGAGCGTTCTCTGGTTCCAGCTGAATGGGTTGAGCAGATCTGCAAACAAGCCGGGTTGTTTCTTTCCCCCGGGGCACAGCAGCAGGAGGCCCATGACCTAAGATGAGTTTCTGCAAAACAAGCAGCGACTAGGAGGATAAATCTAAGAAGGGTCAAGGTCTCTGCCTGTCTTTCGGGTTTCTCCTTGAAAAACTTCATCGTCTCCTCCAGCCTCGGTGCCTTGTCCAGCACCACCGGCCTTCCTGGGCCTGTGACAAGCTGGGACCTTTTGATGAAGGCTCCCTTTGAAGTGTGCTGAGGGATTAGGGCAGGTCCCAAACAATGCTCCCAGGGCAGGGCGGGGGAGATGGTATTATTTGCTCTGTGTAGCCTCTTGGGACCTTTGTGCTCCTAAGAGATGGAGGTGTCCATAGAAATAGAAAATGGCATTGAGACTAAGAGCTGAGCTCACAAATTTTTTGCCTGCTGATAGATCTGGGACTGCTGAACGCTTACAGCAGACTCAGAGGGAAAGCTCATGTGCTGTGCTCCCCCTTTGCTCCCAAACAAAAATTTATTTATTTATTGAACCTGGGGCGGGGAAAAGATTTCAGATTTCACACGTCAGCCCCCTGCTCATCCCCATCGGCTGAGAGGGAGCTGGCAGCAGGGAGCGTTTGTGGCACTGGGTTGTTTAGGGCAAGGTGGGAGCACTGGGAGCTGGATGAGGCGCGTCCCTGCTCAGCTCCCAGCACTCTCAGAGCAAAGCCTCTCTCTTTTTCGCACTTTTTTCCTGCCTCATCCTTCTCACACAGGTCCTTCCCTGGCCCCTTCCTCTGTTGTTTCCCTCAGGCAGCGGCGTGTCCGTCGCTGAAGGGGAAAAAATAAGGGAAGGGAAAGGAGAGGAAAGGAGAGGAAAGGAGAGGAAATGAAAAAAAAAAAAAAGGAAAAAAAAGGGAAAAAGAAGGAAAAAATGGAAAGGGAAAAAGAAGGAAAAAATTGAAAGGGAAAAAAAGGAAAGGAAAAAAAAAAGAAAAAAAAAGAAAGGAAAGGGGAAAAAAAGGAAAGGGGAAAAAAGAAAAAGGAAAACGGGGATATTAACATTAAACAAAAATAGAAAAGGAGGAGGAGAATTAAAAGTTTAAAAAAAATAAAGAAGGAATTAAAATTTTTAAAAAAAGAGAGAATGGGGATTAAAAGTTAAATAGCAAAAGAAAATAGAAAGGGGATTAAAACTCAAAAAAAAAAAAAAGGAAATGGAAAGGGGATTAAAAATTTAAAATAAATAAATAAAAAAAAAATAAAAGAGAAAGAGGGATTAAAAGATAAAAAAAGGGAAAAGCAAATCCCGTCGCCATGGCAACGGAGGGCCCGCCGCGCCTGGCGTCGCCATGGCAACGGCGCAGGCCTTCCGGCGGCGGCCGGAAGCGGGGCGGCGCGCGGCAAGATGGCGGCGGGGCGGCGGTGGCCAGCGGCCGGCAGCGCGCTCACCCTGCTGCTGACCCTCGGCGCCTCCGGGCCCGCGCTGCTGCGGGGCGGGGGCGGCACCGGCGGCACCCCCGAGACCCCACTGAGGGCGGGGGAAGGTGAGGGGGAACGTGCGGGGCCGCCTCCTGCCCCGGCAGCGGCGGGGAGCGGGGCTTTGGGGCTTTGGGGGGGGGCCCTGAGGTGCGCACGGGGCTGGGGCTGGCGCTGGGAACCCCCAGGGCTGCTGAGAGCAACCGGCCCGAGGCGGTTTGGGTCTTTATTTGTTGTGGGAGATAATTAGCAGGGCAGGTGTGGTTACTGGGGCAGTCATTTTTATGTTGGAAATGAGGAGACATTTCTGCTCAGAAAGAGCAGTCAGGCACTGGGACGGGTTGCCCGGGGAGGTGGTGGAGTCACCGTCCCTGGGGGTGTTCAGGGGAAGGTTGGACGTGGTGCTTGGGGACAGGGTTTGGTGGGTGACTGTGGTGGTTGGACCAGATCTTAGAGCTCCAGCCTTACTGGTTCCACGTCTCCTTCCTTCTCTTTTAATGAGACCGAAAATTACTATAGAAACCGTTGCTTTTTTCCAGTCACCACCCCAGGAAGCACCCAGAGTCAGTCCGTCAGTGCAGTGCCCACGACAGCTCTCCTTCTAGCAGTGTTTCATTATTTACACCTGGTTTTAAACGCCCCAAGCTCCCCTTCTGCAGCAAGATAGAACAAAAAGCGGTGCCTTCTGCTGGCTCAGTCTCCCTCTGCTCTAGCTAAACAGATTTGGTTAAAACGAATCCAGTTTCTGGTGGCTAAAACAAACCCCTCGCTGTCCCTGCCGCTGTGACGTGCTGCTGTGCTCAGTCCACAGGCTGCTCACCTACGTCTTCAGCTACGATGACCTGATATCCCTGAGCTGCGGCGCCGTTCTCATCTGGTACTTCGCAGGCAGCTTTGAGAAGAACGTCGGCACCGCCAAGCACTGCTTCCTCACCGTCCTGTTCGCCCTCCTCTCCGCCCTCCTGTACCTCCTGCTCGCGGCTGTCGTCTCAAGGGTGGTGGAGGTGGAAGACCCCAGGGGGTTCATGCCGGTGGCGTTTGCCATGTTGGGCGTGTCGACCACGCGCTCGCGGATGAGGAGGGCTCTGCTCCTCGGGGTGAGGGTCCCGGTGGTGCTGGTGCCGTGGTTTCTGCTCTGCGTGGCGTGGTTTATCCCCCGCTCCTCCCTCCTCGGTAACATCTGCGGGCTTCTGGTTGGGGAGGCCTGTATCCTTCCAGGGCCCAGCCCTGAAGCACAGCGTGGGGTCGCTGTTTGTGAGCGTGCTGCAGCTTTAGGGCGTTTCCTGGGCTCTTTTCTGCACCGAATTCTCACCGGCTCTACTTGCCCGCAGCACACCCAGCTCTGCGTTGGTCTCTCGCCCTCTGCTTCCACTTCGTGGCTTCAGGGCGTGCAGAGATCCCGGAGCTGAGGAGGGCAGCGGGCTGTGGGGATGGCACTGGGTAGACCTGGGAGAGTTCTCCAGGGAAAACGGGTTTGGAGCCGGAGGGGGATGGTGCGTGGCTGTGTCAGAAACGAGGATGTTTTGTCTGAGGGCCTCCTTGACGTGTTGCTGGCTTCAGATGGGCTTGGCTACTGCTTCTGCCTGGATATTCCCGAGTCGGTGAGCTCTAAGCTGGATCGGCTGTTCCCCTTCACCCTGCTGAAGAGAGTGCCAGGGCTGAGATACATCCCGGGGGCCTCGGCGGAGAGGAGAGCCTCCGAGAGTGTCAAGTAAGTGTGGGAGCTACCGTGAGGATTTCTTGCCAGGCAGAGAGAATTTGGGGCGTGAGGTGGCACTGAGCCACCCCTAAAAGGTTTGTGTTTGTATCGATGCACGCAGAGGTAACAGCAGCATGACAGCAGAGTCGTGCAGCTCTGCCCTGACATCAGGGCTCCTGCCATTTGTTCCTGGCCCTGTTGTGCCCCGGGGCGTGATCTTTATTTGTCTTTGCCCCGCCTGCCAGCAGCGCTGTGAGGTTGGTCACGTCCAAAGCTACTGTTGGGAACTGGAGGTGCCACCTTGCTGTGCTTGTGTTCAGCATCAAGCAAGGCGGCTCTACTGAAAAGAAACCTTGGCACTTGAGCTGATGTTCGGGGGTTATTTGAATTTTGTGTCTATCGCAGTCCCTGAGAACTCACTGGTATTTTGTAAAGCTCAGAAATCCAGGTCAGTTTTTTCCCAGCTCTAAGATGCCACCTGAGTTTGGCAGAGGAAGGCTGTTTCTCTATGAAGGGTTAAATTCCACGTTCTCTTGAAGCCACAGGCTCATTCTAAAGCATCCTGAAGCGTTTGCACCTACCCTCACCTGAGGGGAAGCCATAAAACAGACCCTCCCTGGCAGGAACACGCACCCAGATCCTGTGGGGCAATCAGACTGAGCCCGAGTGCTCGCAGGGGAGCCCAGGCAAACCCAGGAGCGTTTTGCCTCCTCCTGTCAGCGCTGCCCCTGCGAGGAGGGTCACTCTCGCTGCAGCAGAGCCCATGTCTGCACCACTCCAGTGCTGCTGCTGGTAACTTGTGCTCAGTGTGGGCTCCGCACCTAAACCTGCCCTGCTTAGGTGAGCTGCCATCAGCGGGCTGTGTGGGCTCAGAGGGATTTACAGAGGGATTTGACTGTCAAGCAGGGTGTGGGAAGGCGTTTTGAGGACGTTTCCATTTCTGCAGCTCAATTTGCATCTCTCTGCGGCTTAGGTGCAAGTCTAAGAAGCTGCTTGCTTCTGGGCCTTTGTTCTTCTTGCTTTGATCCCTTATTCCCGAGTGCGAGCTCTGAGCGGGTTTTAAAGCTCCAGGAAGCTGCAGGCAGCGAGTTGCCAGCAGGCAGAAGCCGTTTCTAGGAGGCTCTGCCTCCTGCATCGCGCCTGCCTCCACAAACGGAGCTGTGGGGGGAACAAACCCAAGCTCCCAGCCCCCAGTGTGAGCCAGCCCCTTGTTCTCGCTGGGATCTGGTGGTCACAGCCGTGTGAGTGCTGCCTCGATGCCCTGCTGAGTGTGTGCGTGGGCCGGGCAGCGCTCCTGGAGGCCCCGAGGCTTTGGCTCCAAGGCAGATCCTGCTTGATGCAGGGTGAGTCGTGCCTTCTGCTGGCAGAGGCTGCTTCTAGACCTGGCTTCTGAAGGATTCATCTCATCTGCAGCTCTCCTCCTTCCCTTTCGCTCTCTACCCTGGCTCCTGCTTCCACCAAAGGCCTTTATGGTTCTCGATAGATGATGCTGGGCAGCTGTGGCTGCTGCTGAATGGCTTAGGTGGGAGGCGGGTGGTGTGCATGGAAATTGTGAGGCCTCGTAAAGCCAAACCCTGCAGTGAGGCTGGCATGTGCCCTTTGGGAAGAGATTTAGGGCTAAACCCCGCTTATTCTGTGGGTTGGGAGTGGGCACATCTGTCCTGGGTGACCAATATCCCTATTTTTACCCAAACGCTGCTTGTAACAGGGATTCCTCCTTTTGTAAGAGACAGCATTTCTCTGACGGATTGCAGCGACCTCTGTGAGTGTTGGTCAGTTGGAAACCTGCCCCTGGGGCACTTCCAGCAGCAGCGAGGCAGCGCTAGTTCTGGAATAACCTTCCCTTTTCCTTCCTGCCCAGGATCACCCCTCCACCAGGCGCGTACCCCACGCAAAGCTCCTGCAGCTCCTCGCCTCCAGCTCTTCCCACGTTCCCCCCGCAGCACCCCGCTGCTCAGAGCCAGGGCTTCCAGCACAGCTGCACGCCAGGACACGGCCCCACGGGGGGACACGCGGGGGCTCAGCACAGCTCTGCGGCAGGACACGGCCTCCCTTCCTCCCCCTCCCAATCCAGAGGTGCCTTCGGGGACTTTTACCCCCAAACCCACGCCGGGGCCTCGCCGGGACAGTTCTGCCAGCCAGGCAAGTTCTCCATCCCACAACACGTGTGCCCACCAGGACTACAGGCACCTGCGGGCCCGGAGCCCCTGGCTGGGGTTCAGCAAGCCCCGGGGCATCCAGCAGCCCCAGCACCGCTCGTTCCAGCTGAATTTTCCAGGATCCGGGTGTACTGATCCTCCCGAGGGCAGCGGGGCTCCTCTGGCACAGGAGGACTGTGTATGGTGCTCGTGCAGCAGCTGGCCACTGTTGCTGTGCCTGTGTGACGTGCTGAATGGGTTATTTAATTGTTTCCTTTGGAATTTTGATACTTTTTTAGTATTTTCTGCCCCCCTAAACCCCCCTAAACTCATCAACAAGGCAGCTCGGACACATGAAAAATAGCGTAAGGGTCCTCAGCGGGGGATTTTGGCTCTTTGTGCAGCGAGCATGAAGCCAAGGAGCTGGGAGGGACCTTGAAAGAGGGTTAGAAGAGTGAACTGGAACGGTGCTGTTCCACTGGGGTGCTCACATGGCTCAGCTGGAGGTGTGTGACCCACCAGCACTAGCACAACCTCTCTGTTTCCTTCAGAGGGGGTGGGAAGCCGTGTGGGAGAGGAGTTTCCAGCAAGGGATGGAGAGCAGGGCGCTGTGTGGTGCTGGTGGCAGAGGGGTGGGGTTGGTGGGACTTGCTGGGCTTTGTTTCCCCCTGTGCTGTGCCCGGGAGGAATCTCCTCTTTCTGTCTGTGAAACGGGCAGGATCTCAGCTGCTGCCACTGATCAGCTGCTTAGAGGTTTATTCTCAGAGAAAATAACAACAAGAAGTGTTGCGTGAAGCTCCAAGTGCCTTTGCTGCTCTGGGGAATGGCCTCACCGTGCCTGCCCTGCCTCCTCAGGGCTCCTCCGTGCTATCCCAGCCCACGGGTAGGAGGCAGCACTGACGGCTGCGTGCCCCAAAGCACCCACATGCCTTTTCCTTTCCCCCTTTCCCCTTTTTGGGTGCCTGAGGAGGCCCCATGTTGCTGCACAGGTGACGTGTGGCCTCGCAGGGGCTTGCTTTGGGGGCAGACTGCAGTGAAAACCGAGGGCTCAGACCTCAGCTCTGTGCTTATCTGAAGCTGCTTGCAGAGGTGGAGGCTGGAGAGGGGCTTTCCGGGGGGTGCAGCCCTCAGAACCAGCCTGTGGGGGGCTGGAGTTGGTGGCTGGCTCCACCCTGGTTGTTTCCCCCCTCCCTGGGATCTCAGGTTCAGGTGGGTTTGGTTTCGTGGTCCTGTTCCTGCCGAGCTGCTGGCAGCAATCGCGTTGTTTAACGTGGAGCAACGACAGGACGAGGAGCTCGCCTGAAACTTAACAGGGAAACTTAAAAAAGGAACTTCAATACCAGGAAGGAGCTGCTAGAGGTGACTGAAGCCCTGATGTTCCCCTTGATGAGTGCCTTGGTGCTCTCCCTCGTGAGAGCCTTCCCCCTGAACCGTGATGTTTCACCACTCTCGTTTCCAGAAATGTGCAGAGAACGCAGGAGGGTGAGGAGGACTTCCAGTGTCGTGTACCCTCAAACCGAAAGCTTGAAATACAACTGGAAACAAACCGCTGCGTCTCCTGGTTTGCTTTCAAGTGGGGAGAGCTCTCCTGGGGTGGGCTCAGCCCCCAGGGACTGCAGGGCAGGCGTGAGCAGGGTGCGAGCTGCGGGAGTGCCTGGTGACGGAGGACACGCTCTGGGGAAGGGCGGTACTGCACATGGGAAACACTCCGGGGACTGGGAATTTTTATTTTCAGGCTCTTAACAGTTGACTCCCCTAATTTGCAGAGCCGTCGGAGGGGTGGCAGGGTTTCCAGTGAGTGATTTCGTGCCGTGGGTCGTGCAGGAGAAAGGAAATGTCCCCTGAGAGCCGCTGGCGTGTGGCTGCCAGCAGCAGGAGCAGCCCCAGGCAGCCGGTGTGGGGCCGGGGCAGCAGAGCTCCTTCCCCAGGCTCCTGTGCTCCCTTCAGGCAGGTGCTTGTGAAGATAACGGGTGATTTCTGACAGGGTCTGTCCCTGCCTTTCCTGCGGGCAGCCATCGGTTAAATGCCATCGTGTCAATCAGCCAAGGGCTGTCTGCTCCTCCAGCAGCCGTGTCCAACCAAGTCCCGGCTCCTTGGGGCTGGGATTTGGCTCAAAACCCCTCAAAAGGGCTGGGAGGGAGGAGTGGGACAGGGTGGGACGTGGGCAAACACGGCTGAAAGGAGAAATGGGATTGAGGAGAGGGAGGCAAACATCAGCTGCTTGGGGTTGGAGCTCTCAGACGGGGTCACTGATGGCGAGTTGCAGTTCCAGGTCCCTTCCTTGGAGGGGAGGCAGAGAACTGAAGTTCCTCGTTTCCTCTCTGCTTTTCTTTTTTCTTAAAAATCAATAAAACGGCAGGGCAGCGCGGGATGGCTGCCCCCGGGAACACGCTGTCTCCGAAGGTTTGTTACTCCGTGTCCTGCTGCGTTCCCAGTACAACCGGTGCTCTGTCAAAGCTCAGGGTCGCTTCTGCACCTGGAAGCGGGGTGAAACGTGACCCCGGAAAGCCCCTCGGTCACCCCTCTGTCCCCAGGGGGTGACAGGAGCGTGGGGACGGGTGTTCTGGCAGAGCCCAGCTCCTTCCCTGCTGCTCTTCCACCCCGCCGTGGTGGAAGGAGGGCGGCTTTGGGGTCTGGGGAGCGCGGTGCTGGCTCTGAGCAGTGCCAGGAATGGGGATGCCCACGGGGTTGGGGCTGGAAGGGGCCGAGGTCGGTGCTGGCGATGGCTGCGGCCGTGGCTGATGGGCTGGGATGCAGCTGGAGCACCCACATGGGATTCCTGGTGCTGCCGAGCATCTTTTTCAACGTTTTGTGTAAAAACCAGCAGGTTTCAGCTGTCTGGAGGTGACAGCTCGGGGCAGGAGCCAGCTGAGCTGGGGCCGTTGCTGCCCATATCCCTGCGGGCAGCCCCACAAAGTATTTCCACGCAAATCCCTGTATTTCTCTGCTCCCCCAACTCCTTCTTTTTCCAGCAAAGCCACCGGCTGACCGGGATACCCGCGGGCAGCCCCGCTCCCCTGCTCACCCCCTGTGCCCTGCAGGGTGTCCCCGACCCCTCTGTCACTGCGGGGCCGTGCCCGGGGACCCGGGTCTCTGCAGCTCTGCCTCTCCTCGATGCCCCCGGCTCACCCACACGGACTTTGCACCCTCCCCGTGGGCGTCATCGGCTCCGATCCCGGCCATAGGTGACAGCAGCGGGACCGTGGCCCCGATGGGACACCAGCAGCACGGCGATAGCAGCGGGATCATGGCCCCGATGGCACAAATCCCCCCTGGATGCCCCCACACCTCTCCTGCAGTCCTATCTTGGTGGCTCACCCTCCAAGCCCAGTGTTCCTGTGTGGTTTGCGGTCACGGTGTGGGGAAAACCCCAAAAGGGAGCCGTGGCCATGCTGCAGCCGGGGGTCCCGGGCTGCAGGTTGTGAAATTTCCCCCCAAAAGAGACATTTTTGGAGCCTCTTGAGCAATTCCGGTGGTGGCGAGGCGAGCTTTGCCTGGAGCCCTGCCGAAATGCCCAAAGAGCGTGCGTTGTGCCCAAAGCAGGGCGCCGAGTCCGTGTCTGTGTCCGTCTGTCCGTCTGTCTGTGCACGCCTGTATTGTGCCCACGCACCTGTAGCTGGCCTTATGGCCGTGTACCCGTGTCTGTCTGTCTGTCTGTCCATATGCTTTTATCTGTCCGTGTACCTTTGGCTGTCCGTATGTCCGTATACCTACACCTTTATGTCAGGTACCTGTCTGTCTGTCCACATACCTGTATCTTTCTGTCCGTCTGTCTACGTACCTCTCTGTTTATGCCCGTGTACCTATGCCTGTCCGTGTGTCTGTCTGCCCATGTACCTACATCTCTTTATGTCCATCCATGTACCTGTATCCATCTGTCCATCCATGTACCTCTGTCTGTCTGTCACGTACCTATGTCCGTCCATCCACGTACCTATATGTCTGTCTGTCCATATATCCATCTGCCCATCCTTGTCCCTATATCTGTCTGTCTGTCCCCCCATACCTGGTGCTATATATAGGGTGGCAGGCACAGTATATCTACCATACCTATACCTGTCCCTGTACCTCTGTCTGTCTTTATGTCCGTGTACCTATCTGTCCGTGTACCTGTATCCGTCTGTCTGTCCACGGCCCTGTCTGTCTGTCCATGTTCCTATATCCATCAGTCCATGTACCCATATATCTGTCCCCCCATACCTGATGCTGTATACATGGCGGCAGGCGGGGTATATCTGCCATACCTCTACCTGTCCCCATACCTCTGTCCGTCTGTCCGTGTACCCGTGTCTGTCTGTCCGTCCGTGTCCCTATACCCGTGTCCCTATACCCGTGTCCCTATACCCGTGTCCCTATACCCGTGTCCCTATATCCGTCTGTCTGTCCCCCCATACCTGGTGGTGCATATATGGCGGCAGGCACGGTGTACCCACCATACCTACACCCGTCCCCGTCTGTCTGTCCGTCTGTCCCCGTCTGTGTGTCCGTCTGTGCCCCCATATCCCCCACCCCCTCCCCGTCCCCATTCCCCCGTCCCTGCCCCTTTAACGCCCCCCCCCCATTTGGCGCGCCGGGCCCGTACCACCTCGGGAAGGACGGGGGGGGGGGGAGGCAAACTTCCGCGGGGCCGCCCCCTCCGGCGCCTCCCATTGGCTGCGCGGCGGGGGCGGGGCGTGGCTCCCCCCCCGCGCGGGGTCGCGGTGGTGCGGGCCGGGCTGCGCGCGGCGGCGGGGCCGGGCCGGGAGGGGCAGAGCGGGGAGCAGGTGAGGGGGGAGGGGGGGGCTGGGGGGGGGCGCTATGGGGCGGGGGGGGGGTTATGGGGTAAAGGGGGGGGTTATAGGGTAAGGGGGGGGTCGTGGCTCCTCTGCTGGGGGGTTTGGGGTGTGGGGGGCTCGTTGCAGGGGGGTTTGGGGCGAGAGGACCCCGTTCTGGGGGGGTTTGGGGGGGGTTAAGGGGGGTTTTGGGGTGCTGGGGGCGTTATTTGGGGGGGTGGGGGCGAGGGGGGGTGGGGATGGGGTGGGCAGGGCCCTGTAATGGGGGCTGGGGGCTGGGGGTGCTGTTAGTGGGGTTATTGGGGGGCTGGGGGGCGTTATTGGAAGGCTTGGGGTGGGGGGGGTCCCACTGGGTGGGGGGCTCTGGGATTGGGGGGCTGCGGTGAGCACAATCCTATTAATGGGGGGCTTGGGGTGAGCAGGACCCCGGTACTGGGGGGCTTGGGGCGAGGAAGACCCCGGTATTGGGGTCAGATCCCATTATTGGGGAGCTTGGGGTGAGCGGGGCCCCATTACCGGGGGGCTTGGGGCGAGGAAGACCCCGCTATTGGGGTGAGCAAGGTTGCTGGGGGGCTTGGGGTGGGCACAGTCCTTCTGTTTGGGGGCTTGGGGTGACGGGTCCCCGTTATTTGGGGTGTCTGGGGTGATGGGACCCCGTTACTGGGCTGCCTGGGGCGGGCTGAGCCCTATTATTGGGGGTCTCCTGGGGTTTGGGGCTCCCCCACCGCTGGGTTCCCCCCTCCGAGAGGCTGCTGTGCCCTGGAAGCCCCCCCGAGGGCTCCTCCCTGACCTTGCCCTGGGAGCAGGAAGGCTGATAATGATGGATATTGGTGTGATAGGTAATTAGAGGTAATGATTGGGAGAAGAAAGGTGTCATTTAGGGTTTCTGCCTAATCTCAGTGGCCTGGGAAACCGAGGTGGGATTCGACTTTTCCGCCCGTTTCTAAAAAGCAGCAGCAGGTCCTGGGGAGGAGCCAGAAAACTCCAAAGGATCAGGTCTGTGCTTCGAAATCCGGAAAGTAAAACGGTGCCGGCGTCGTGGGGGCAGCTCAGCCCCCGGTTTGGGCTTTGTGGGATCGCAGTGAGGAGCAGCACGTCCAGCCCTGCCCTAGCTGGAAGGCAGCATGCCATCCTTTGCTGTAGGTCTCTGAGAAATCCTGACGGGCTGTTGTGCCACGCAGGGCACGCGTGTAAATTAACCTGCTGCGGGTAACGAAATTGGTGAGCTGCCCCCCCAGAGCACCCCGTGTTGCCCCAGTGCTCGGTTTTCCTTCAGGCTCATCTTTTGTCGGGTGTTTGCTGGGCATTGGGGTGTGCACAGCTCCCAGTGCCTTGTTTTGGGGCCGTGCTGGGCGCCCTGCAGCACGTGGACGTGGCTCTGCACCAGAGCCGGGCGTGCAAAACGCTTCCCCACGCCGCTGGGGAAAGGCAGGGCTGGCACACCGGGCGCTTTCCCCTGATCCTGCGGTGTAAAAAGGTGGAAAAAAAAAACCCTCGGAGAAGGAACGGGGTGGGCAGGAGGGAGGAGCTGCCGCCACCCAGCTGGCTTCACCCTTACAGGAGCCCTGCTCTGCTCCTAAATCTCCTCGTGCAACCTCTCCCCGCGGATCGCCGAGGGAAATCTCCTGCCCTGTCATCGCTTCGCAGCCGCCTCCCGTTCAATCAGTAATCCGCGGGGTGGTGCCTGCGCGGGGTTGAGCAAGTGAGTGCTTTCTGCAGCTTTTGCTTTGCTTTCTCCCCCCCCCACCCCAAGCGGCTGCGGGAGCTCACCGGGGCCCCCGGTCCCCTTTCCTGCTCTCCAGGGAGGCGTTTGGTGCTGCTCGCCCTCCGTGCTGCAGCTCCTGGGCGCCGTCAGCGCCTGCTCGCGGAGCGGTGGGAACGAGGTAACGAGTTTTTTCTCACCCCACGGGCTGGGGGAGCACCTTTGGGTGCCGGTGGGTCTGTGGGGACGAGCTGGGGGCGGTGGTTCCTTCGCCCAGTTCACCCCCAGCAGGAGCGGGCTGGGATCTCCTTCCATCTCCATCTGAGATGCAGCAAAGGGAGCGTTCGCTGCGTCCCCAGGGGCTGGGTGAAAGATTTCCCCGCTCCTGCCATCTCCCCCCCGTCCCTTTTCTCCCTGGCAGGAGCCGAGCAGCCGGCAGTTACCTCCGGTGGCACTGAACTTTGTGCTGTTGCCTGACTCGAGCCCTGCTCCCCTCAGCAGCGCCGCTCGCGGGGCTTGTACGAGGTGAGGCAGGAGCCCTGTGGCGTGCGCCTGCCAGGGCTGGTTTCTGCGGGGTCTGAAATTTCCCAGAACAGAGCAAATAACGGCAGGCTGCTCCTAATTCCTCACTGCTTCACCCCAAGTAAACGCTGGGCTCAGCTGTGGGCTGCCCGGTGCTCGGAGCCCTCAGAGAGGCAGGGAGTGCCCGTAGCTCTGGTGGCTTCTCTGAGGCCACCGGTCCAAAGGGCGGCTGAGTTTGATCCCTAGGGGCAGGTTATCGAAGTGAGCTGCCTCAGGTATCGCCCACTTCTGTGCCCACAGTTATTCCTTTGCAAGGAATTCAGTAGGATTACTGATTAATATCCCTTTCTCCATATAGACCAGGGGATGGGGAGGATCGGAGGGGAAGGATCGGCTGGGTTTTCCTCCCTGGAAAAATCTCTCTGCCTGCGCCAGGCGGCTGTAAGGGGCTGGTGGGCAGCTCGGGGGGTTGGTGGGTCTGTCCTGGTGGCACTGGCTGCCTCCTGCTGAGGGACTTTTTGGGAAACGTGTCTGCCGGCCCGGCTTCGCGGCATCCCCGGGTTTGAGCGAGCTCCAGGCTTCGGAGGAGGAAGCTGGTGAAGCGCCTGCGAGGATTGTGCAAGCCCTGGTTGTGTAACGGGGCCGCGTGTACGATTACTTGAGGTACGAGGAGCAGCCAGGCGTGCAGAGGGGAGGAACAATGGTGTGCCGAGCGTCTTCTGTTCTGCAGGGGCGGCGTGGGGCCGGGGAGCTGTGGCTCTTCCAGCAGGAGATCTCCTTTCAGCCTGGGTTTTCTTAACTTTTCCTTACTGAAGTCAATCAATAACCCCTCCAAACACGCCGCTCCGATCAGAGGTCTGGACGGACCTCAGACTTAGGGTTAGAGTTAGGGTTGCTGGATCTGTTTTCGCCACCTCCCTCTGATGCTCACCCAGCAAACCTCCTGCAGGAGAGCAGCGTTGGAGGCTTTTGCCACCCGAAGGTGGCCTGCAGCTCCTCTCGTCCTGTCCCAGCTTCTCAGCGCTCGTTCCCCGTTCCAAGCGTGCCCGTGTGGCTCGACGCCCTGGGAGGGGAGGCTGGGGAGCAGGATTAGCCAGCAGAGGAGTTCAATTCACCTGCCCCGTCTCAGGTTTTGTTTATCCCCTAATCCTGCAGGCTTGTTTTTCTCTCCTGAACGCTTGTTTATCTGCGCTGGCTCCTGTTCATTGGGCTGTAGGTGCCGGTGAGATGCCTCCCACCCTTGTGCAGGTTTTTACCTGGGGAAGGGAAGGGACAATGCCTCAAGTCCCCTGGTGCAGGGCCCTGCACTCGCTGCCGGCCCCACCGTGGCGTGCCCCTGGTGCCGAGGTGCAGCACCTCTCCTCGTGGTCTCTCCCTGGCTCTCCCTTACTGGGACCTGTTGGCCAGAGAAAGCCCCAGTGGGACAGCAAACGCTCCCATACGCAGTGTTTCGCCTCCAAATGCACGCTCCACATCTGTCTCGTGCTGAAAATAGCAATTCTGCTGATGTCTGGGCCGGTGTGTCAAGGCCTGCTTGGAAGCGACCTTGCACGGCGAGGAGAATTTGTTGGTTCTGCCTCACCGAAAGCCCCGAGTTGTGTGTGGGTGTCTGACCCTGCTGGGGGCCTAAAAACCCCTCCTGGGCTTAGTTTGGAGTGAGACCTTCCTGGGTGCTGCGTGAGGCGTGGTGGCATTTATCACAGATGGGCTTTTGGGCCTGCTGCTCGGGCTGCAGGCCGGTGCTGTGAAACCAGAGGGGTTTCCACAGGCTCCAGCTGCTCATTTCCACCCAGGATCCCCCATCTGCCACCCAGCTCTTTTCTGGGGCCGTGCCGTGCTGAGCTGATCCCTGGTTTAAAGCTGTGGTTATTTTTTTTTTTAAGGCTTCTTCTCCATGGTGCCGTACAAGAGCGGTCACCGTGAGCCCGCAGGGATGTTCTGGGGCACGCTGACATCCCCGGCGCGGAGCTCCCGGCGCTAGAATCGTGACAGCTGTGCTTCTGCTTTCTGTGCTAACCCAAAATATGTGCTGAGTCAGTGGCACGAGGGTCGTCATGTGGCTGTAGGAAGCCAGAGGAGCGCCGTGCCGAGCCACCTCCCCGGGCACGGCTCCGTTCGTGCCCCTGGCATGGCTTTTGCTGGGAGCCCGACACGGGGAGAGCTGGGCTGAGCGAGCCGGGGGCTCTCTGAGGGTGCTGCAGGTCGGGGTGGGGGTGAATTGAGAACGTTGCTGATCGTAACAAGTGTGGAAGCAGTCCTGTGGTGAGTGTCCTCGCTGGATGCGCCGGTGAGCGGGGCAGGATGGGGCGCTGGGGGCTCGTGTTGGCTGCAGGGCACGCAGTGAGCTCGCTCCTGTGGGTGTGCTTCAGGTTTCGGACCTGTCCCGGTGTCCTGGGACAGCCCAGAGCTCGCTATGTCCAAAAAGTGTCCAAAAGGGGCTCTGCCACTCGATTTGGCTCGGAAAACCCCAAAAAAGCTCAGCTGGCTGTGTCGGTAGGCTCAGCGGTGCGGGAGGTGGATCTGGGGCAGGAGTCACGGGCTGCAGCCTGGGGCCAGGCAGCCACGTCCTGAGATGCTTGAAAGGCATCCCAAGCACTGCATAAATCAAACTCAGCTCGTGGAGAGCCAGCTTCCTGCACAAAGAGCTGAGCTAGCGGCCGAGCTGAGGCTTTTTGGTCTCCAGAAGATAACACGAGCAGTCTGCAACCCTCAGAAGTCCGTATATGTGGTGAGACACTGTTTTTTTTTTTGGTGTCATCCCCTAATGCTGCCCCCAGCCGTGTGCAAGAGAGGGAGAACAGCAGTTCCCTTGGGGTTGCTGACCGCTTGTTTTTTTAGGGCACTTCCCCTTCCTTCTTGTTATAATGTCATGTAATACCTCGGTACTGCTAACCAGGTGGCACGGCAGCACCTTTAGTCCCCATGGAAATCCTGGGGGATTAAATCAGACCCGAGGATCTGCAAGCTGCCGTTACCATGCAAATTCCCAGGTTTGGGAGGCTGAAAAGTCGGGGTAAAATGCAGCAGAGCTGCTTCGCTGCAGCCTTTCTGAACGTGTGAGTGGTTTGGTACCTCGCGTCCCAGCTGAGGTGGGTGCTGTGAGCATAAACCAGGAGCAGGAAATTTAAAAAAAAAAAGTGGGAAGAGATTGAATGTCTGCCTTATCTTGGCCGAGAGTACAATAAACACTGGGGATGAAAGAGCTGGCCTTGAAGCTGATGGAAGGGGAACTCGTGCATCGTGCGTTTCTTTTCCCCCTGTTTAAAAACCCAAAAAGGCCGATTCCAGCAGGGTCCTTCCTGCGCTAGGGGGAGTGGGCTCCATGAGCCGTTCCTGTTAGGACAGCCTTAAAAAAAAAAAAAAAGTGAAGTCTAATTCCACATCCTCTGCCTTAATTCTGCTAGACCTAAGCAAACCCTTGTGTCATGCTCATGCCTCTGACTTTTGCAGGGCAGACACCTGATGCTGCTGTAGAAACAGCAGTGGGCTTGTGCCGGGGAAGGGTTTTGTCCAGGAAAGGGGGCTGAAGATGGGGCTATTGCTGGGGATAAACGTGCTGGCGTGGCCGTGGCTGCCCCGAGGGGAGCTGGGCATGCTGTGTGTCCTGGAAAAAGCATCCTGAAGGCTCGGAGGTGTTCCTGCAGGCAGCTGGGTGCTGCTTCCCCCGCCGAAGAGCTGGGGGTTTCCCGCGTGTGAGCAGCCACTGAGGCTCCCCGGGGAAGCCCCCGTGGATTTTTTTCTGCTCAAAGACGTAAAAAGCAGCTCGAGAACTGAGCAGGAACCCGGGCTGTGCGCGAGGGGGCGGCTGCCTGGCGGGGGCTGAGCTCTTCCTGCAGATGAGCCGGGGTGGCAGCGAGGAGGAGAGCGGGCAGGGAGAATTTGGGGTTCGTCAGGAGGGGAGGCAACGAAGGAGCAGCACCTCCAACGCTTCTCCTCCCCGGCATTTCCCTCCCTGGGTGCCAGTGGCTGGAGCAGCTGGGAGCAAACGGGGAGGAGGAGAGGAGGGAGCCCGCAGGGAGCTGCTGGCACCGGGGCTCCCTGGCCTGGAGGTTTAGTCTGCGGCTGGGCAGGAGCACAGCCAGCCCTCGCCTGGCTCCGAGACGCAGCCCCTCTCCGAGGGAGGGAGGACGGGGTGCCCTGCCCAAGAGGAGCAGGTGTTTTGCTCGTCTGCAGCTGCATTGCTCGCATTTTTCTTCCCACCCCCTGCCCAGTGCCATCTCCGCCAGCCCAGTGGCAAGTGGGGAGCTCTGCGCTGCTTTAGTGCCTTTCGTGGTGTGCTGTGCCAAGCTCCTCGCTAAATTAAACTCCTGGTGGGGCTGAGGACCTGTTGGGATGCAGAAGTGCCCAGGAGCCTGTCTGGGATGGCAGGCAGCAGGCTGTGGGTTCCCCCGAGCTGTGCAGGAGCTGGATGCATCCTTAGCAGGGGTAGCAACAAGCAGGCAGGGTGGGCTGGGGTAAAAACCAGCTGCTGTGTGTTTTTTTGGGGGATAAAATGATGGGCTGGAGGGAGAGCCTGGGTGTAGGTTGGGCAAAGTGCTGTGAACAAAGAGTTGGTGGCTGGTACCTGCTCTCACATCCCACAGGATGCTGCCCCCGGGAGTGCTTCTGCAATTTTGGGGTCCTTTGGTGTGGCTGGGTTTGATTGGGATCAGCACCTGGCAGAAGGGCAGGCGCAAGGGGAACGGGGTCAGAGAGCCACCTCTTCCTCCCGACCTCCTGCGTTCCTCTTCCAAGACCTTCCCCCGTCTCCCTCCTGCCCCCTGAGCATCTCCTTCTCTTCCCTTCCCAATTCCCCGAACCTGAAACCTCAGCCACTTTTACTTCCCAGCCCAGGCACAGCTTGAAGTCTGCTGCTTCTCCCTCGGTCCTTTAGGAAAGCCACCCAGGAGCTCCTCTCCTTCGGGCCCCGGCGTGCCGAGCCGCGACCCCTCCTCTCCTGCCCTGCCACGTCCCATCTGTGGCTCTGACTCACTGCTGCGTGCGAGTTCAAATGTCCATGGTCTCCCTCCCGGCTTGGCGGGCTGCCCGAGCCCGAGGAGAGTCACTTTGCCCCCGCCAATCGAGTTTTGAGTTAATTATCTCTTTGCCTGGACAGAGTGTGCCCTTGCGTGCCCGGAAGATAATGCTGCTATCGGCGCAGCGGGGTTCAGAGCCGGGCAGGGCAGGGGGAGGGAGCGAGGGGTGGCTTGGGGGGGGGAGGACGAGGCCACGGGGCACTCGAGGGCTGGGGACGTGTCCTGGGTCCCCGCACACCTTGGGCATGGCCGTGGGCATGGCCGTGCTTTGGTTTCTGCCTGGTGACCTGCAGCAGAAGCGTCAGCCCTTGGTGGGGCTGGGCAGGGTGGTTTTGGGCTGGGAGGGCTCTGCTCAGTGCTGCCGGGCTGCTGGGTGAGAAAATGGGTGAGAAACACCCTGGGAGGTGTCCCCAAGGAGGTGTTGGCTGTCCTGAGGGCATGGGTTGGGTGCCTTCGTCTCTTCTGTGAGCCAGAAGAAATGGGGAAAGGGAGTCGTGAATGGATGAGTTAAATGAAGGCTTTGGTGGTGCGCTCACTGAACGGGGGAAGGGGTGGCTCGAGGGGGCAGAAATTAAACTGGGGAAGGGAGAGGGGGTGGCAGGGGAGCCAGAGGCACGAATGGACGGGGTCTGCGTGTGGGGATGGGGAGTAAGTCAGGAGTGTGGGTGGTGGTGGGGGCGGTGTGGGCTTCCTGCCTGCAGCACGGGGCTGCTCCAGCGGGCTGGCTGAACGGGCTGGACTGAATTCTGCTGGGTGCAAGGGGAAGGGACGAGCTTGGCAGGACGGTGAGGCACCTCGGGACGTGAAAGCACCTTGCTCAACGTGAAAGCACCTCGCTGAACGTGGTGGAAGCTCTCCAAAAATGCTGTGGGGCTGCTTGGTGCTCCTGGAGCTGAATGTGTAGCGGAAAAGCACGTTCCCAACAGCCTTCAATTCTGTTCCTCTGTGCCCGTGTGCTGCTGCAGGCATTCATTTGGTTATTTCTCTCTTCTTATTTCTCTCTCCTTATTTCTCTCTCCTTCCAGCCTCTCTGATCGCCATGGGGGACGCAGGCATGGACGCGCCTCCCGCGGGCAGCGTGCAGCAGGACTCCTTCTTCAGCATGACCGACGTGTTCCTCATCTCCCTCATCACCGGGCTCTTCACCTACTGGTTCTTCTTCCGCAAGAAAAAGGAGGAGATCCCCGAGCTCCCCAAAATCCAGACACTGTAAGTAACAACTCGGGGGGGGGGGGGGGCAGCTGCTTTCGGTCTTGGTGCCAGTCCTCCTGGGGGCTGGGACTGCAGGCTCCCGGGAGCAGAGGGCTGCTTGCTGTGTCTGAGGGCGGTTAAATGGGATTTCCAGCCTTTCACTCAGTTGTTGCTGCGTTTCCCATCGCGCCCGGGCCTCACAGAGCTGCCTGTGGGGCCTTGAAGGCTCCGGGAAGAGGCTTAGCTGGGTTCTGCGGGGTTTCCAGATGTGGGGTCTTTTTGAGCTGTGCGTTTCCTTCACAATGCTGAAATCCCCGTGGAAGAACCAAGCTCCAGTTCTCTTACCCTGCTCTGTGGCTCAAATCAGTAATTTGTCTTGCCAAGCGAGGCGAGAAGAGGCTTTAAAATCCCCTGGCTGCACTTCAAAATGCTCCGGGATTGCTTTGGCTGTTCTCTTCATTTTCTGATAAGTCACAGATAAATCTGGAGAAAGACAAATTTGTTCTTAAGCAGGTTTCTTCTGTCGGAAATCTTATCTGCTCTTAGCTGTCAGGAGAAGAAATAGGGCCTTGGGAACTGGGAGATAGTTTCTGGGCACGAGCTGCTTGGCAGCTCTTACGAAACGTGCCCGGCTTTGCTGCCTGGCCTCTGCAGCGGCAGGAGGCTGGGCTGGGACGGGGAGAGGTCCTTGTTCCACCCCGTCTGCTCCCAAGGGTTTAGGGCCAGGAGCGAGCTGCGTCAGGGGAGGTCTGGGGGAGGTTGGTTCTTCGCCTGGCACGTACAAAACTCAACATCAGTTTTCTTGCTGGCCTTTTTAGCCCATTTCTTCTGTTTCCCCTGGGAGCAGCGGGCTTTGTGTGGATGGCACGGTCAGTACAGGTTGCAAACCCTGCCCCAGAGAGCTCGGGAGCTGGCGTCATGCGGTACCATCCCTCCTGGGATCCGCTCTGAGGATGCAGTTTGCCCCGGGGCAGAAAGCCAGCTCAGCATTGGGTCTCTGCAGAATGTAACCTCTGTGTGAGGTGAATCCTCTGTGTCCGTAGCGCTGGGTGCAGGCTCGCTGCTGAGCTGGGAGCTGAGTGGCTGCGGTGCCACGAGGGGCAGGGTTGCAGGGGCTGGGTGCTCACAGTAGCTCCGTGATTTTCCACACCCTGCTGCACCAGCGAGGTGTCCTGCATGAAGGGTTTTTTTTCCATGAGGCACTGCTCTGGTAAGAAATACCTCCCAGTCCTTGGTTCCAAAGCCGAGCACAGGGGTCGCAGCCCAGCAGGGGCAGGAGCTGTCCGTGGACGGGTCAGGCGGGGCCGTTTGGTGATGAGCCAGGGCACTGCACAGGAGCCAAGGCATTTTGTACTCCTGTTACCCCGTGTGGACACAGCACGAGGTTGCGGGCCTCTTATCTCTTTTATCTCTTCTTGGCTTCTGTAACTACCTCAGTGGGCTGTGCTCCTTTCAGGGCTCATCGCTCAGTGTGGGTGTCGCGATTCAGGCTGTGGTTGCAAAGGGGCAGGTTTGGTCTCCTCTCCTTGGTCAGATCACGATTGCTCTGGCTGCTGGGCAAAGCCCTCTGCTTGAAGGCCGGCCTGGGCTGCCAGGTCTTTTGTGAAGTCCCTGGATGATGGGGAAGAGCAGCACACGCCTGGTAATGAGCTGTAAGGCAGGCTGCACGCACCGGTGCGCGTTTCCTGGGTGGAAAGGGTTTGGGAGAAGAAAAATGTCCCTGGCTGCAGTACCACGTGGCAAACAGGTGTGTGCGAGGCTGATAGCAGCTATCAGTGAATGATTCCCAGCCTTATCTTGGGCATTTGTTTTGTTGAATCAGTGAAATACTTTCCCTCCCGTGCCTGCGAGAGCGTGTGGCTGTGTGCGTGCGGATCCGGGACCGCGATGGGCACGGCCAGAGTGCGAGCGGAGCTGAGCTGGCTGCAGGAACAGCACCAGCAGCTGCAAGTTAGATCCCGACCGACCCCAAAACTCCCATCCTGGCTGTCCTTGTGACATCCCACCAGCACACGCAGCTCTTCCCCAGGCTGCTGTGACCTTGCAGAGAAGTGGCGCTGCGGAGGAGCTCGCCAGGCACCCCAGGCATCTCCTCCTGCCCCGTTGTGCTGCGGGACCCCGAGCTGTGGGCATCATTTAGGGACTGCCTGGTGGGTTTGCCCACGCTGTGCTGCCTCTTCTGCCTGGCAGACAGCTGGGTGCAGCTGCTGCTTGTGAGCTGCTGGGGAGGAGCAGCACCTTGTGTCACCGACAGCCAGGCTGGAAGGCCGTGGTGCTCCAGACGTCGTCTGACACGATCCCGTTTTGGCAAAGTGACAGCCAGGCAGGTGAAGAGCGAGAAAAAAAAAGCCTTGAAATAGGTTTTTCTATACAGGAAACCTGCCCCTGCTGCAGCCCTGGTGTGGGCATCATGGTGAGATGAGGGCAGCACAGACCTGTCGTGGGTGATGGCACATCCATCCCCTGGGGAGGGGACAGCAGCCTCCTGCAGCTTGGGCAGTGTTATTTCATGGCACGTTTGGGTCTGGGAGGGAAACGAGTTGGGGAAAATAAGCTTGTTCAGCCTTGGATTTCCTTCCCTGGGGTGGGGCTTCCTTGCTGTTGAGCAAGCAGATGAGGAAAGCAGGTCACTGTGGGGCAGGGCAGGGAGGCCTGGACACACGGAGGCAGAGGAGCCCTTGGCAGGGGCTGTCTCAGGCTGACGTGGAGAACCTTGGCCTTCGGAGGTGCTGCCTTGCTTCAGCACTTTCCCTGCAGCTGCACCTCGACTCGCCAAAATGTCCCGATGTGCCTTATCTGGCAGCACTGGGGGACGGTTTCTGTCACAGCCCTTTAGCCCTCAGCTTCAGCCTTGAGAGATTGGGGGACAAAAGGGTTGGGTAGGGATTCAGATGCATCGTGAGGGGTGCTGCCTGAATGGGTTTGCTGCAAGGTGTGAGAGTGCAAGCAGAGGCTCCATCCACATGTGGGCTCTGGCACCGTGGTGCCCTCCTGGGGCTTTTGGGAGCTGCCCACACGCCTCGACCAAGCCAAGGCGGAAAGAAAATGCTTCTGCTGCTGACTGGGGAAGAAAAGATGCACCAAATCCCCTGTTCTGGACGGGATCTGGGTTGGGTTCACTTTCTGTGGCCCCGCACAACCACGCTCTCCCTCTGCCTGCGTGTCTCGGGTCCCAGAGAGGGGACAGAGCTGGGACCAGGTACAAGCTCCCTGCAGGCAAGACATGGTGTACCTGTGCTGTGTGACGCACGTGGGGCAGCCCGGGGTGCTGCCACTGAGGATTTCTTGCATTTTGGCCATTTTCAGAAGTAATTGAAGCCACTGGTGCGTTCCTGGCCGCCTGCTCTGCAGATGTCCCTGGGGAGAGCAGCTCCAGCTCCCCGTGCACCCATGGTGAGGGTGGCTGTGTGCCCTCTCGGTGGCATTACTGGGGCATGCACTCCTTTTACTATTTCCTTCCCCTCAGCCAGGCCAGCTCTGCGTGTTCCTCAATCACAGATTTCCTCCCTCCCTCCCTCGTGTGCCTGCGGTGCACAGATTGCTCCCCCGGGGAGCCGCGGCGAGCCCCCGATGGGCGCGCTTGGTGTCAGCCCCCCCCCCCTCCTCCTCCTCCCCCTCATCTTTGACGTTGTTTGGGGCAGAAAGGGGCTTATCTCAGCTCTGCAGCTACACAACCCCCTTCCCTGGTGCTCGCCGGGTTTCCTGTGGCAGGAATCGCTCCAGCTTCTCGTCCTGATCAGCTCTCTGCTGCCTGCGTGCGTCAGAGGCAGAGACCCCCTCCGATTTCATTGGGATTGGGATCCCGGGGAGAACAAACTCCTCGGGGCCACCCCCGGCGTGGCACTGCCGCAGCTGCTCCCGCCGTGCCTGGAACCCTTTCATTCAGCTGCGACGCCGACTTTTGTTTTATTTAAAAAAAAAAAGGAGATATCTAAAAGCAGCTGGATACAAACCGTTTCCAAGGTAACGGGGCCGGAGGAGGGTTTTGTGCCCTGTTCCCCCCCCCTTCCCTGTGCTCCATGGGGACGGGAGAGGGACGAGCGCTGCGGGGAATCCTGGGAGGTCTGGTTCCCTGCTCCTAATTCCTCGCTGCCCCTGCTGCCAGATGTTGCTGCCGCGGCTCGGGGCCGCGCGGATCCGCTCGGGACCTCCCCGAGCTCCTGCTATGACCCGCGCCGGGACCTCTCGCGCCGCCTCTCTTCTCCTTAACAAAAGGCTGACGCCCGGCTTCGGCGCCCGGGGGGAGCGGAATGGAGAGGCCTGTCCCCGAATCCCCACCGAGGAGCTAAGTTAGAGCCTTCCCCCAGCGCTCCCCCCGCAGACACGGCCGCCCCGGGACTCTTTGTTTGCCTGCGCCCTCGCCATGGGATGCGCCTACTCGGTGCCAGGAGAAGAGGCGGCCGTGGCCAGGTGAGTTCGTCTGCCCCACGAAGGGGGTGGCTCGGGTCAGGGGGGAGCTCCCGCTGCCCCCAGGGAGCTGCTTGGGCAGGAGAGTGCAGGGAGAGCTGTGCCGGGAGGCACCTCGCTGCCAGGAGGTCCCCGAGCGCAGGGAGAGCCGTGCCAGGAGGCACCTCGCTGCCAGGAGGTCCTGGCTGTGGTGCCTGAGACAGAGCAGTTCGTGTCCAGGTTGGTCTCTCTTTGGTATCTGCGTGTGCCTTCAGTGGGCAGGACATTTTGGGGGGCTCTTGGAAGGAAAGGTGTTCAGCTGAACCGAGCCCGAGGCTTGATGGAGCGGAGACTCTGATAACATTGCTGAGCTGCCGGTGATTTCCTCCCCTCCTCCTGAAATCGAACCGAAAGGGAGCTCTCTGGGCTGCGGGCTCTCACCGAGGGCTTGCAGCCTGCACACACTAAGCTAACGGAGCTAATCCCCTCTCCTCCACCCGTCACTCTTTCTAACTTACAAACGCTGCCCCGAGCTGTCAAACTCTAAGAGCGGTCGGTGCTACAGATGTGATTTTCTGCTACGTTTTCTTTTCATTCTCCGAGTCATGAAAACGAGCGTCCTTTCTGTCTTCAGGATCTGTGCTTGGATTGTCAAGCCGCCGTGCTGAGGCAGTTTCAGGGAGTCCTGTAGCTCTTTTTTGCAGAAGCCAGACTCGTTTCTTCTGTGCCCGAGCGGCAGGCTGCTCCACCACAGCCCCTCGGTGCGGGCTCGCCTCCTTTGAAAGCAGACCAGCTCCATGCGTGCCCTTTCCTCTTCTAAAGGGAGCTCACTGAAAAGATCCCAAACTCATTTTTTTTATTTTTTCTCCTTTCTCTCCAAGCATTCTGTCTAGCTGCTGACAACAGCTATTGTAGCTGGATCTGATTTCCAGGGGGCAGTCAACCAAAGGGACGCACCCGCGAGCCAGGAGCTCAGTGAGAGACGAGTCTTGGGAGGGGGCTGTGGGGCACGTGGGGGGCAGCCCATGGGGTCTGTGTCCTGGGGGCACCAGGAGCAGGGCTGGGGCTGCTCTGGAAGGTGCTTTCCACGTCCTTGTCCCCAGCAGGGTACAAATGACAGCACGGGAAGGCTGAATGGGGGCAGAAAGTGGCTCTCCTGGGAGCACAGCCTCCATGGGAAGCTTTTTTGGGTGGTATTCGCCTATCTTCTGTGCATGCTGTATGGGAATGTAAGCGCTGGGAGCTGTGGGGCCTGGTTACGGAGCTCCTTGTGGGGTTGGGGTGCTCGGGGGCGTGCTGGGTTGGACGCCCCCCACCCCGCTGCTCCCTGCGTGCGCTCTGCGAGAGCCTGCGCACACCCGCGCGGATCCCCCCCTCCGAGCCACGGGGTGTAGGAAACTGTTAGTGAGCTCTGCACATTCTCACATGGGCCAGAGCCAAAACCATTTGTTTTTTGCCTGGAGGCTTCTCTCTTCCCACAGGAGACCCAGCCTTGCATTCTTCCATTGTGAAAGAGAAATGGGAACGGGTCCCGCGTTCCCCTCTTCCGCAGCAGGGCAGGCAGCAAGTGAGCTCCTGGCACTTGTCCTCCTGCCTTGAAGAGGCTCCGGTGGCAAATCTGCTGCAGCCACACGTGCCTGGGGGTGCCCGGCTTCCAGCAGGGCTGGGTCGCTCTCGTGCTGTGCCACTAAAACCCCATAAATGCGCTTAGGGCAGTCGGGTCCTCTTGGCGTCCCACCTAGCAGGGTAGCCGTAGCAGGGTGAGCTTCTGCCTGGCTGATCCTGACACCGGTGTGGTTCATCCCTCCTTCAAAGCAAAGAAAGCCACCGCCGTGCCCTCTGTGCTGGGGACAGGAGCCCTGGTGTGGGACTGAGCACCGCGGGACCTTGAAGCGCAGCGGTCGCCTTGCCAGCGGCTCTGATCTGCCGCGGAGCCTCTGTGTGTCCCTGGGGCTCCCGGCTCTGGGACTCATGTCTGGCACGCTCTGGGAAGGTCTGTTTTGAGGTCAGAACAGCTGGTTTTTAGCCTTGTGTGACTTCAAGCTTGGAGAACCCGCCCCTGGGGGCATGGCTGAGAAGCGGAGCCTGCCTGCTGCACGGGGGGGAGGCAGGGAGCTCTCCCGTCCCTCCTCTCGCACCGTGGCTGAGCCCCCGTGGTTAATCTGAAGGCATCCTCACATCCCAGCTCTGTGGGGTCCCCTCAACCTGCCCAGCGGTTACGGGGCAGTTTTCAGAGTTAAAAGTTCCCTGCTGCCCAGGGCTGAGCTCCTGGGCTCCTCCTAGCAGCTCGCTGTCCTCTGCTCCGTGGCTGTGTGTGGAGAAGCCACCCTGCAGCTGAGCTGAGTGCCGGACAGCCCTGGGACAGGCTAAACACGTGTTTGATGGGGAATCTCCCTACTTTGAAAGCCTTCCTGAGACCTGAGATAGGTTGGGGAGCTCTTTTTTCCCTACTTGCTTATTCCTGACCTTAAAGAGTGCGTGTGATCTGAGCGGGGATTCCTCCTGTCTTTCAGGCCACCCTCGCCGAGAGACAGCAGCTTCATTGAGAAAATGAAGAAGACGGTAAGCTGCCTGCATGCACGCTGTGCTGGGAGGGTGACGGAGCTGGTGGCATTCCCTTTCCCCCGGGGACTGCCAGCTGCCAGCAGGGGGGACCTGTTTGTCCCCAGAGACGTGTCTGCTGCGAGGGGCGCCCGGAGACGGGGAGGCAGGAGCAGCTCGAGCAGTCTGTGCACGGGGGTTGCTCTTAGAGAGAGAAAGTTGAAGTGACAATTGGATGCAAGAAAAAAAAAGAAATGTAACATGAGATGGAAGTCAGGAGGGAAATGGCAGGGACTTCAAAGTCGTTGGCTGCCAGCTGTGTGTCTGTGGGGCTGGTTCCCGAACCTGGCTCGCTCTGAGATGGGAATTGCACACAGAGCTGGCAGCTGCTGGACTGCACGCAAGAGGAGGCAGAGGGAAAAGCAAGGGCTGGATACGTTTTCCATTTTACATCAAAGTAGCTGGCTTGCTGCAGAGCAGGAGCTCCTGTGCTCGGGCACTTCCCCAAAGCTTTGGCAAAGCTGCTCTCATCCAGGGAGTTCCCCGCTTCCAGGAGTCACCGCGCAGCCTCGAGGCTGAGAGCAAACCTCGAGGGGTTGAGGGGTTGTCCTTTGCTTTGGTTTTAGTCTGCCCCGAGTCACCTCGGAGATGAGCAGAGCGATATTCCTGCTAACAGCTCAGCCTTGAGTCTTCTGCCACAAACCTGGCGGCAGCCCCTGGACGAACGCAGGCTCCTTCCAGCTGCAGGGCTCCCACTCCCAGGCTTCTATGACGAGAAGCACTTCCTCTGCGCCTCTGCCAGATGAGTAATCACCATTTAACGGGGATTTCTTCTCTCCAGGGACGAAACATCGTGGTTTTCTATGGCTCCCAGACGGGCACGGCAGAGGAGTTTGCCAATCGCCTCTCCAAGGACGCTCACCGCTACGGCCTCCGCGGCATGGCAGCAGACCCGGAGGAGTATGACCTGGTAAGTTAGACACAAACACAGCCTTGGGATAGATCATATCCATCCAGCAGCCCCCAAAAAGCAGACAGAACGTGGCCATGGGACTGTTAGCAGTGGTACTTAGAGGAGCAAAGGGGATTGAATGAGGCGGAGAGGTGCTGAGGTGGGCTTGGTCCTCGTCAGTCTATGGATTTGGGGTGAACTCTGCAACGTGTCTGAAAAGGGAGAGTAGCCTGGGGTGTCTGGGAGCCGTGTCACACTGCTGACAGTGTGAAAAATGCTCCGCGTTCATTCTGTAGTCAGCATTGGTCCCGTGGGCCTGCAGCAGTCTGGCACAGAGGCACTGATGCTCCGTTCTCAGGATGGAACAACAATCCTGTCCCTTACAGCCTAGACAGAAAACCCGATGGCTTTTCTAGTGGGGCAGAAGTGCTGATTTCAGCCCAGTGAGGGTGTGGTTGGCTTTATTTCCCTTGCCATTTCAGGTGGCTTCGGCCTTTCCCCAGCCCCTGTTGTAATCAGTTTGACGTGACGTGGTGCTGCCCTGTGCACCGGGGCTGTAGCTGTGCTGTAGGAACAGCTTTGCCCGATAACCCCCTTGTGGGATCCTTGGAGCTTTATTCTCTGCTGTGTTGCAGTCGGACCTGAGCCGCCTCTCCGAGATCGACAAGTCCCTGGCCGTGTTCTGCATGGCCACGTACGGGGAGGGCGACCCCACGGACAATGCCCAGGACTTCTACGACTGGCTGCAGGAGGCAGACACTGACCTCTCGGGTCTCCGGTTCGCAGTAAGTCACTTCGTTCCCGTTTCTGCTGCATTTGGGCAGGAAAAGCCAAAACCCCTCCACTGTGAGCTGCTCCGTTCCAGTTTCTGCTGCATTTGGGCAGCAAAGCCAAAAACCTTCCGCTGTGCTTGCACGTGGCTTGGGTACAGGCACAACATGATGCCTGTGCCTCGTCTGGATGCGGTCCCTATTGTCTCTGTCTGCACAGATATTTGCAGGCACGTATCTGGGGGCTTTAAACGCAGCTGCCGGAGCCCTCTCCCCACTCCCTAAATCATGAGGGTTCGCTGGCGATGCCTCGCCGCAAACAGCCCAGCAGGCATCGAATGTAAGGTCTGTAAATGAGTTACAGGCTGCTGCTGCTGTTCAGAAGCTAATTGAGCAGCCCTTGGCCAGATCTTCTCCCACAAATTAAATCACTCGGAGGAGTGCGTGGCTCTTTTCCGGTGCCGAGCTGAATAATTGGCGGAGATGCAGCCACCTCACCTAAAGCCCAGCCAAGTTCCTTAGGCTGCATCACAATTGCAAAGGAGGGGAAAATCCTCTGCTGGAGAGGCGAAGCTGCTCGGCACAAAGCAGCCAGGAAGCGTTCGCTGGGCGGTTTGTGGGAGGGAGGGGGACACAAGTGGTCTGCTGGCAGCTCAGACCCTTACTGGCCCCTGGAGGAGCTGGCACGGGCAGCTCCTGCCTGCACGTCCCCTCGCTGTGCCTGAATCCTGGCTCAGAGCAGAGCTGCCAGCTGAGCAAAGCCAGGGGCAGGCTGTAACTCAGAAAGTTCACAAATAGCTGGTAGGGACCCAGGAGAGTTACTGCTGTCTGCCTGCTGCGTTCTGATCTCATCATCCTTCGCCTGCTGCTGGCCAGAGGACGCTGGCTGGCCGGGGGAAATCCCCTCCTTGCTTCTCCGTGCTTATCAGCGTTCTCTTCCAGGTCTTTGGGCTGGGGAACAAGACGTACGAACACTTCAATGCCATGGGGAAGTACGTGGACAAGAGACTGGAGGAGCTTGGGGCTCAGCGCATCTTTGAACTTGGGCTGGGAGATGACGATGGCAAGTGAGTGGCTCGGCTTTAGGGGCGGTCTGAGCTGGCTAAAGCAGCGTGGAAAGGACCTTGGCAGGGAGCTGGATCTACTGCTGAGGCAGAAATTAACTCCTCAGGGCTGGTTGTGGTAGCTGGCGTGTCCCTGAGTGTGTGTCTGGTCTCTCTCCTACAGAGATCAGTCAGATCCTGGGATCCCTTGAGCATCCTGGGGAATCCTGAACCTGGGGAAATCCCACATCAGCTTTAAGTGACTGTAGCTGTGTTCTTTGCAAGGCTTCACAGCCTCTTCTGCCTTTGCCCTGCTGCAGCTCCCCTGATATCCCAGCCATGGATAAGTTCCTCCATCCCCACGGAGGAGCCAGGCTCCATCTCCTCGTGAACTGTTTGTTTTAGGGTAGAAGGCAGCACTGCCCCAACTCAGAGGTCCAGAAATGATTGTCTGTGCTCACCTAACACCCTTCTGGCAGGAGCTTAAGCGTGGAAATTACATCAACCTGTGGCTTTGCCTCCAAGGACTGCAAGATTTAATTAGAGGGCTGTGCCACGTGTGGGAGGCTCTGAGTCTAGGAAAATGAACCTTTCCAGGTTGGAACCTGCCGTGTAGGAAGGCGACTTAATGCCAGGAGTGGGCAAGGGGGAGCTGAGTTGGGCAAAAACCGAGCCTGAATAACAAAACCCTCCTTGGCAGAGCCCAGAAGGGAGGGGTGGGTGGCGCAGCAGGCGTCCCTCCCATCCCCTTCGTGTCCTGAAGATGCTCTGAGGCTGGTCTGTGGGCACGTGGAGGTACCAAAACTGCCCGGCTCCGAGAGCAAATGGTGAAGGAGGAGGTTCAGAGGGATCTGGGATGGCTCCTCTGGGAATGCTCCTCTGGGAATGCCCCTCTGCTCCCTCGTGGGCAGCGTTACTGAACCCCTCTTCTGCCCTGCCTAGCCTGGAAGAGGACTTCATCACCTGGAGGGAGCAGTTCTGGCCGGCCGTGTGCGAGCACTTCGGGGTGGAGGCCACAGGAGAGGAGTCCAGGTGGGTGCCAGAGGGATCGACCCCCTGTAAGGGGTGGCTGCAGCATCAGGCCTGGGCCACTGCCCAATTCCTGCGGGCTGGGGGGCGCACACGGAGCAGGTCAGTGAGTGGGGCTCTTCGGACTGAGCCTGTCCTGGGGCAAATTCGAGTGCAGCCATGGATTTCTGGTTTGAAGGGTGGATGTGCTGGGTTTAGTTCCTTGGTGATACTCCCAGTGAAGCAGATGTTTCTCCCTTTGGGCTTTATTCATCATCTCCGTGCTCGCTCATATCTCAGGAGGGATGGAGGGGTGGAAGTGGCTTTTGTTTTTTTGGTTTTTTTTGAACTGCAGCAAATCCAGCAAAGCAGGGGATGGCTCCAACTGTACCTTGGCGTTCCCACTTTGACTTTTTTCCTCTTTCCTTTCCCCGTTTCCCCCAGCATCCGCCAGTACGAGCTCGTGGTGCACACGGACGTGAACATGAACAAAGTGTACACGGGTGAGATGGGCCGCCTCAAGAGCTACGAGAACCAGAAGCCGTGAGTGCCAGGCTGCCCTAGACGGGGTGTGCGTGGGTCAGGACTCAGCTGCTGCTGTTCCTGATGTTTCAAACACCACAGGCAGGGGCATTTTGGCAGCACAGTCATGGGGCAGATGTCTGCCTGAGAGATGTGGGCTCAGATCTCCCCTGGGACTCTTGGGGGTTCCCCAGTTAGTGAATCATCGGTGTTTGAGAAGTCGGCTGTGTTCACAGGCGCTGTTTTGGCTGCTAAGTTCCCAGCAGTTGTCTCGAGGTCGGTCTGGAGCCTTTCGTCCCCCAGAGTAATTAATGCACGATGGCTGCTTGCAGCATTGCTGTGGGGAGATTAATTGTGTAAATGAATTCCGACCTGAAATGTCGCTCTGAGACGTGACACTCCCTCTAATCCCCTGTTGCATCACTTGTTCTTCACGGGGTAGGAGCTGTTGACTGCTGGGCTGTGCTTACAAGGAAAATAATCTGTTTTCTTTGCCAGCGTGGGTAGCAGCAGGATCGTAATTTGTTTCGTGCTGTGGTGTGCTTTGAAACAAGAGCCAGGGCAGCCCCGTGCTCCGATGGTGGAAGCCTGCTCTGGAGCATTCCTGGATGAAAGCGGTGCTGTGAGCCCGCGGGAGGGTAACCCAGAGGTCCTTGTCTTTCCTTCCAGACCTTTTGATGCCAAGAACCCCTTCCTGGCTGTGGTTACGGAGAACCGTAAGCTGAACGAGGGCGGAGAGCGACACCTCATGCACCTGGAGCTGGACATCTCCAACTCCAAAATCAGGTAGTTGCCCACGGGAGGCTGCTCCCCTCTTCTGGCTGGAGCCAAAACTTAACACTGCCCCCTCTTGGCGCCTGGACCACATCCCAGGTACTCCAAATCAGGGATTTCTCCCACGTTTTGGGCTATAGCTGGCCACCCTGAGCCTCTCCATAGCAGGCTGCGCATCCGTCCCACCTGGGCAGTGCCAGCTGCAAGAATTCCCTAATTCAAAGAAAAAGGGTCAGACAGATTGTGAGAGGCAGGAACTGGGATGGCTCATGCCTGTGTTTGCTTGGCTTGGATGTACGGGCACAGGGAGGCTAGAGCCCTGCTCTTCAGCCCTCCTGCTGGCTTAAATTCATCGGTGTGCTTGTGAGAAAGCACAGGGCAGGGAGCTGGCCTGTCCTTGCTGCAAGTCTGGCCTCATTAAAGTCTCTGGCAAAACTGCAGTTATCTTGGAGCTCCCCCTTAAAAGACTGGGTTCTTAAAACCAGTATTCCCCAGTGGTCCCGTGCTGCTCTGCCTGCCAGCTCTGGGGTCTGGCCCTGCAGGTGCAGTGCAGCAGCTCAGCTCTGCTGTCCTGCTGAGCCCCATCCTGCTCGTCCTCCAGCTGAGCAGCTCGGGCTCAGTGTGGGCGAGAAGTGCCAATTTTCATCTCTTCTCTTCCTGTTTTTGTACCAGGTACGAGTCTGGGGACCACGTGGCCGTGTACCCGGCCAATGACTCATCCCTGGTGAATCAGATCGGCGAGATCCTGGGCACGGACCTGGACACGATCATGTCCCTGAACAACTTGGACGGTGAGTGTGGATCGCCCCTGAGCATCAGCAGCTCTCCTTCTGCCACAGCCTCTTGTCCTTGCACCAGAGCAGAGGTCAGGTCCCCTTCGGGATTGAGGCAAACGGGGACATCCCACGGCCTCTCCGAGTGCGCAGCCATTTAGCGGCAGCGGCTCAGAGCCTGCTGCGAGCCAGCCGAAGTGGGTCAGTTGTGAAATGTCCTCGCTGTGCCCATCCAACAACAAGTTACGTAACAGCACGCTCCTAATCACGGAGCGCCAGCCCACCAGAGCATCCCTCTGCTGCTGCTGCTGCTGCTGCAGCCCCAGAGCTTGGGAGGAGCTTTGGAGCCTGAAACGCTGGTGGTGAGCCCCTGGAGGACGCACAGCCCTGGGGACGGAGCTGCCGGAGGAGAGCTCTTCTCAGTGCTGATTCAAAGAGCTTCTCTTGGGCATCGTTCCCAGCAGAGCTGGCCTCTGGCAAGAGGGAGCTTGCAGCTGCTGCCCATCTTGCTCCCGAGGCGGTGAAGCCTGCGCCAAGGCATCAGAGCTGCTGGCCCAGGAGCAGGCTCTTGGTTTCCAGAGAGCAACTGGCTTTAATGCGCTGCTGGAGCTCTGTCCTCATATCATTATTTGTGTCCCTTACGGTGCTCTTAGTTTGCTAAATTGAACAGCTCCAGCCTTGGCTGCTGCTGCTTCACCTCCCCAGGGGGCTGTGAGCACAGATGTCCGTGGCCAAAGGATGCTCCTGAGGGCAGGTCTGACGGAGGCATTAAGAGCGTGAGGCCAAATTAGCCCTGCAGAGCCCCCTCCTGCTGGGCCTGGCAGTTCTCTGGGTGTCTCTGCCCTGAGCTTGCTCTGGAAACCTGCTCCCCCCTCTGTCTGGACCCCAGGCTCCGAGCACTGCTGCTCTCCAGGCCGAGGGCACGCCGTGCCTTCCGCGTGGCCTTCCCGAGGTGTCTGTGCAGTGACGCTTCCCATGGGAGGCAGGGAACAAAACCGGGGGGCAATGAAGTACTTGGGGGCAGCAGGCATGGAGCAGGACGTGTCACCTGCTGCTGGGTCAGCTGCACTCCTGCTGCCCCTGCCCTGAATGTTGCTGCCCCTGGAAAACAGGACGGTGAGCTGAGCCCTTGTCCTCTGCAGCGTGTGGATGTTTTGGGTCAGTGTCCCATCGGGGTGACACCTTTGAAATGCAAAATAGGCAACCAGGAGACAGCTGCCTGGGGACAGAGTTGCCCTGTGCTGGAGCTGCTTTGTGTGGGAGCAGGGCTTTGGCCAAGAGGCTGCTTCAGCCCTGGGGCTTCTCTCTCTTCCCCTGCTGCGTCCACCTGCTGTACTGCACACAGCTGCTGGCAGCAAATCTCTAATTTAACAAATAGCTACTGGTTTACTTTTTTTTATTATTATTTTTTTCCTCTTTCCTCTCATCTCCTCCAGAGGAATCCAATAAGAAACACCCCTTCCCCTGCCCCACGTCGTACCGCACAGCCCTGACGTACTACCTGGACATCACCAACCCGCCCCGCACCAACGTGCTCTACGAGCTGGCGCAGTACGCCACCGACAGCAGCGAGCAGGAGCGCCTCCGAAAGATGGCATCGTCCTCTGCGGAGGGCAAGGTGGGAGCTGCAGCCCTCCCAGCAGAGCTGCTGGGGTGAACTGGGGCTGGGGAGGGGGCCCAGAAGGGGATGTGGGGCCGCTGGGTGCCGTGTGTGGGGAGCTCTGGGGGTGTTTGGTGGCTGCGTGGGGGAGTCACCGTGCGTGTGCCCTCCTCTCCCGCAGGCTCTCTACCTCAGCTGGGTGGTGGAGGCCCGGAGGAACATCCTGGCCATCCTGCAGGACATGCCCTCGCTGCGCCCCCCCATCGACCACCTGTGTGAGCTCCTGCCCCGCCTGCAGGCCCGCTACTACTCCATCGCCTCCTCCTCCAAGGTGAGCTATGGCACCACGGGGTCCCTCCGTGCCCAAGAAAAGCGGGGTTACCCCGACCTGTGTGGGGTCCGCAGGGGGAAACTGGGTGTCCCATGCTGCAGCCAGCTGTGGGGGCTCCCCGTCTGCCTGGCTCTGACGTCCCCTCCCCGCAGGTTCACCCCAACGCCATCCACATCTGCGCCGTGACGGTGGAGTACGAGACCAAGACGGGGCGGCTGAACAAAGGGGTGGCCACCAACTGGCTGAAAAGCAAGGTGCCCAACGAGAACGGGAGCAACTCCCTGGTGCCCATGTACGTCAGGAAGTCGCAGTTCCGCCTGCCCTTCAAGCCCAGCACGCCCGTCATCATGATCGGACCGGGCACTGGCATAGCTCCCTTCATCGGCTTCATCCAGGAGCGGGCCTGGCTCAAGCAGCAAGGTGAGCGCCCAGGAACCTCCCCGGGCAGGAGCTGCTGCAGGGCTCTGCTCTGCGGGGCCGGCCAGCGCCTCCAGCCTGTGCTGGCCACACGCCAGGGTCAGGGACGTGGGCCTAGCAAAGCAGGGGCCGTGGAGCTGGGTGAGGAGCTGCCGAGTGCTTTATCGCAGCACCAGGATGCTTTGAGCTCTTCTGCTGGCTGCAGAGGATGTTTGAGGGGCAGACAGACCGAAGCCAGGTCTTTGACCTCTGCCACCACCTCCCCAAATAGCCAGTCGGGTCACTTACACTCATTTCTAACACGTGTAGCTATTGAATGAGCTTCTTCCCTCAAACAGAGGCAGCAGCACAGCTCTGCCTGGCCTGAATCACACAATCATTAGGTTGGAAGAGCCCTCCAAGATCACCCAGCCCAACCTCTGACCTAACACAAGTCCTCCACTAACCCATATCCCTGAGCTCCACATCTAAACGACTTTTAAAGACCTCCAGGGATGGTGACTCCACCACTTCCCTGGGCAGCCCGTCCCGATGCCTCACAACCCTCTCGGTAAAGAAGTTTTTTTCCTGGGCGAGCTGGACAGGGGGAGGTGGGGGTGGCAGGGCCGGGGGATTAACGCCTGCCCCGTGACCCCACAGGCAAGGAGGTGGGCGAGACGGTGCTGTACTACGGCTGCCGCCACGAGCGCGAGGACTACCTGTACCGCCAGGAGCTGGCCCGCTTCCAGCAGGAGGGTGTCCTCACCCAGCTCAACGTCGCCTTCTCCAGGGACCAGGCTGAGAAGGTACCGCTCCTGCCCGCTCACCGTGGTGCTGGGGGGGGGAAATGAGGCTGGAAACACGCAGCCCGCTGCCAGGGAACGGCCGTGGCAGTCCCGGGAAGCCCCAGCTCCTCTGGGTGAGCTGTGGGCCCTGTGACACCTCCTGGGGGCACGGGGGCTCTGCCCCTCTCACCTTCCCCTCGTTCCCTGCCAGGTTTACGTTCAGCACTTGCTGAAGAAGAACAAGGAGAACATCTGGAAGCTGCTGCATGACGGAAACGCTCACATCTACGTGTGTGGGTAAGTCGAGGGGCGGGGAGGGGATTTGGGGAAAATGTTCCTGTTTTTTGGCAAACGGGCGTGACTCAGCTTACCCCCTGCTCCACGTGCTGGGCTGAGCAAGCCCCCCACATCTGGGTGTTCAGAGCCAACCAGGGCTCGGTGGCCCCGTGTCCCCACCTCGCTCACGGTCCTCTCCTTTCCAGGGATGCCCGCAACATGGCCCGGGACGTACAGAACACTTTCTACGAGATCGTGGCTGAGTATGGGAACATGAGCCAGTCCCAGGCCACGGACTATGTAAAGAAACTGATGACTAAGGGCCGCTACTCTTTGGATGTCTGGAGTTAAGAGCGGGGCTGGTGGGGCCAGGGAGAGAACGGGTCCCTGGGATGGGCCTGTGGGAGGCAGGAGGTGCCTGCCCGCTGCCCCCGTGGGCGACTGCCCCGTCCCCAGCCTCCAGCGACCCCGGTGTCACCCCCAGCCCCTCCTGGGCCGCAGCCATCTCCAGGGCAGGCTGGGTGGAAGGGGCTGAGAGGGGCAGGGGGGTGGCTGGGGCTCTGTCCCCGGTGTTCGCCTTGGGGTCGGTGACAGCCGAGGGACGGGTGGCACCGGGGGAGCTCTGGGCTCCTTCCTGCACACGAGGTGCTGCCTTATTCCTGGTGCTGCCCAATTCCCGGAGCCCCGGGGCTGGCGGCCGGCTGCTCTGAGGAAAAGGCAGAGCCAGCGCCCAGCTGGGACCCCACAGGCCCCCCTCTCCTTCCCCTGCCACCCTCCTGGTGGCTCCTGTCCCCTCTGGAAGAGACCTGCTCTGGGGTCACGGCTGCCGGGGCCCCGCTGGCTCCCGTGGGTCCTGCAGCTGCCGGCTCCCCTGTGCCCAGCCCCCTCCGTCATGCTGTGTACGCTCATTTTTTTAAATACTATTTTTATTTTAACATCTTTGTGATTTAATCATGGAAAAAAAAAAAAAGAAAAAAAAAAGAACGAACTTTTCAGGCTTTCCAATGACTGTAAATTATTTAAATATACTCGCCCTTGGAATAAAAAACACTGTTTCTGGAGCTTGCTTCCTGCCCTCCCCTGCACCCCCTGCTCAGCCCAAGGAGGCAGAGAGGCAGGAGCAGCCTCGCAGCCTTCCCTGCGTGGAGGGGACCCGGGGAAGAGGCAGCAGCCGTGGGATCAGCCGGCAGGAGGCTCGGGGCAGCTCCTCCCCGAGGTGCCAGGCGCAGGCAGGGAGGTGAGGACAGCAGCGGTGCTCAGCAGGCGGCTCGGGACGGAGACACGGCTGCACTGGAAATGCTCTTTGGTTTCCTGCATTTCAGGAGTTCCCTGCAGTAGTACCGGGCTTTGGGGACGCTGGATCCTGCCCGGGGTGTCCCTGCTCCGGTGGCACGGGGCTGCTCTGCTCGGCCCTCCCAGCCCCAGCGCACCCCATGCTGGTGTGGGGGCAGCTGGGGATGGGTTTCCTCCCCCCCCACCACCTTCCTTCCGCAGCCAGCCAGGCCCCAAGTGCAGGGCAGAGCCTGCAAACTGTGCCACGACCCCAGCAGAGCGAGGCAGCGCCTTCCCTTTATTATTTCTGCACGTGCATCCCGCAGAGATGCGAGCCCAGGGTGCTGCTCACACAGCTCGAGTAAAGCCTGGGGCAGCCTCGCGGTGCTCCCACCCCTTCCCCTGCCCCAGCTCAGCCCCCCCTGCAGCGAGGAGGAACCGGGGGCAGCCCATGCTGGAAATCAGGCTGTCTGCACGGCCCCCAACAAGCCCAGGGGGCTGCAGGGGCAGCGACTGCTCCCTGCTGGCCTCTGCCTTCAGCACCAGGAGCTGCCCCGGCTGCAGGGCTGGGGACAGGGCCAGCCTCACACCCAGCCCCATCCCAAAGGGTGCTGATGCGAGCTGGGTGCCCCAGGCTGCTCCCTGCCTGCAGCAGGGTGAGGAAGAGTCGGGCTCCACCCCAGAACCATTCCTGTGACTGTCTTCAGGGCAGAGAGGAGGGCAGCGGCTGTCCCGAACCCCCCTGCTCCTCCCGGGGGAGGAAGGCAGGCAGGACAGAGGTGCAGGGTGCTCCTGCTGCCAGGTGAGCGACACGGGCACAGCTCCAGCACCGCAGCCAACGCTTCTATTCACGAGCAGCCCCCGAGCTCTGTCCCACGGAACGGGGAGAGACACGTCCGGACGGCGTCGAGGCGAGGAGCTGGGAACGGAGGACGGAGCCAGCGGGGAGAAACAAACAGTCCTGGCCCCCGCTGCGCCCCTCTTCAGTCCCGCTTGGTGTCTTTGTTCTGGTTCTGAAACTTCTGGTGGACGACGCGGAGGGTGGTGAAGAAGTTCCCCAGGAAGAGGATGAAGAAGGGGAGGCCGCACATGAGGACCTGCGGGAGGCAGGGGTCAGCAGAGGAACGTGCCTGGCGCAGACGCCCCCTCCCCAGGCAGCTGCTGGAGCCCCCCCTTACCTGCCACTCCTTGCACTCCGGGTGCTGGAGCATCCTGAAGAGCGTGACGGCGTTGTACAGCTGCCAGAACTGCAGAGACAGGAGGCTCAGGGCTTTTCCAAGGCTCAGCCCCGTGCTGCTGCTTATCCCAACACCTCCTCCAGGCACAAGCCTTGCATGAGGCCAGCCTGCCCCGGCACCGCACCGGGATCACAGCGCTCAGCCCCCAGGGGACCCAGCTGGGACATTTTCCCCCTTCCCTGCCACCTTCTGGAGCCCTGCAGCAAGCCCCCCACCAGCCCACTGCTTTTTCAGCCATCAGCCTGACCGAGTCAAGGAGGAACTGGCCCTCGTGCAGCAGCTCAAGAGCTGACACTCAGCAGGGTTTGGGGAGGGTTGGCAGAGCCAGCCCCGCTGCTGTACTTTGCACATCGCTCGAGCGCTTGGCACAGCTGCCCCACCTCGCTAGCCAGGCAGTGGAGGTGGTGCTTCGGAGGGAAAAGGAAAGGCTCAGCCTCTGCAGGGCACAGCAGGAATGTGCTAAGACTCAGCCCCCCCTGAGGCTCTGGCCTCCTGCAGGTCCCCGCGAGGATCGGTGCGCACTCACCTGCCCGAAGAAGAGGAAGGGGAGCAGGAACGTGAGGCCTCGCCACATCCAGGACTGGAAGCCCTCTGCAGAGGATGAAGGTTTGCTGAGAGCATGCTCGTTACGGGGCCGCGTGGAGCCAAGCTCCTGAGCTCAGGGGCAGGGAGGTTCGGTGGCCACGTCCCTCACTGAGGCCCCGAAGGCTCACGCAGCCTCCCCACGGGCACTTGTGCGTGCAGGGAGGTCTCAGGCAGGTTTTCCTAGCCCTGGGGTCAGTGGGGCCTCTGGAGGAAGCTCCTCTCGTGGGACCACCCTCACAGCGAGCTCCCCGGGCTGCAGAGGCCGCCGTCTAGATTGCTGCTAACAGGAACCACAGCTCCCACTTAGCCTAGCACCAGTCGTACTGGGAGGGAGGCTGCCAGAAGCTGTGGGCCTGGGAGCAGCGGTGACAGCAGCTCTGGGACAAGCAGCAAGGGGAATCCTGGCTTACCCACAGTGAGATCCATGTTGTGCCTCTCGCCCAGCGCTCGGAGCCGGTACAAGCAGCCGCTCTGGTAGTAGTACTGGAGGAACTGAACAAAGCCTGCAAGGACAGGGCGGGTGAGGGCAGGAGGCACCAGCATCGTCCCCGCCCTGAGACCTTCCTCGCCCCGGGGAGGCCAAAAAAAAGAGAAAAGCCAAGGGAAAACCCAGGAGAGCTGAGAGCTGTGAGCAACCGCAGTAAGTTCTCTACGTGTCACGAGCCCAGCAGGCCTGGCAGCACTTACTCTGGTACATGGAGAAGGAGAGGAACTGGTTCCTGAACATCTGGTACATCAGCCCGTCCGGCCTGAGGAGAGAGGATGCTGGCTGGGGCGTGCGGGGCTGCGAGGAGATGCCTTCAGCCCTGCCTGCCCCACGGCTGCCACTGCTGCCACCAAAACAGGGGCCTCTCCAGCTCAGGTACCCCAGCACAGCTCCCCCGTGTTAGTGCCTTGTAGAACAGTGCTTGCAGCGTGAAAGTGTCCGGCCTGGGGAGCCAGCAGTGGGGAGGCTGGTGCAGGGGTCAGGAAAACACTGCAGCAGCCCCTGGAGGAGGATTGCAACACTTTGGGGTCGCATTTCCCAACCTGGAGCCCCGAGCGGTGCTGCCTGCCCCGCTGGGTGCTGCTGGCTGCTGCTCTTTGGAGCACTTGGGCCCAGTGAGGGCTGCGTGGAGCTGCCCGTTAGATCTCAACGTCCGTGGAGCAGGAATAGAGCTACGGGTCAGAGCTTGTAGGGCCAAGGCCCCATCAGCGGGCAGGCTGAGGTCCCTACCCCCAGGAGCTGAGGGGATGAAGGCTTACCAAGTCAGCATGACGCCCGACAGGAACGTGGAGACGTAGTGGTGGAACACCCACCAGCCCTTGATTCTGGAAGGCAGACACAGGCCAGGGGTCAGGAGTCAAGATCCAAGCACAGCCCAGGAAGGCAGAGCCAGCCACGTGCCAGCCACCCTCTGGCTCCCAGGGCAAGGCAAGGAGCAGGGATGGCCACGGGGTGGCCACGTGAGGAGCGGGGACCCAGCGCCTCCAGTCCAGGTGGCACTCGGGGGCTGCTCCGGCTTCCCTGCCACCTCCACACGGTGAGTTCATCCCTCCCACGCCAGCAGCTGCCTCCTAAAGCCAGCTCGTGCGGCTAATTACCAGGGTTTGCTACACGCCCTGAGTAGGAGGCATCAGCTGCTCCCTTGGGAAGCGCTGAGCTGCACCGTGGCCCCACAGGGGGGGACCAGGTGGCTGCACGCCCCCCTCCCGGCTGCCCTCCCTGAGCCCCCAGGGACTCACTTGGATCCATTGTTAATCAGGATGCTCTCCCGGATGGTGAGGGTGCAGTAGTACCACACCAGGAGGAAGTTGAAGACGGCGTCTGTCACCCTGGGGTGCAGCAGAGCGGTGTCAGAGGGCAGCAGCGGGGCTCAGGCACCGAGCAGCAGCGGCTGCAGGACGCCCAGCACCCAGCCCAGGCTCACCTGGAGTTGAGGAGGAACCGACAGGAGAAGGACACGATGAGCAAGATGATGGTGAGGTAGAGCTTGAACTTCTCGTACTCGTCTTTGTAGGCAAACCTGCGGGGAAGCACAAGCTTGGAGCAAGGTGGCTGCTGCCAGTCTGCGTCCTCCCCTCCCGTCCTGCCCGGCCGGGCAAAAGCGCTGCTCTGCTGGGAACCTCACGGAGGTGTGAAGGGAAATCCCTGTCCCCGGGCACTTCTGAGAGAGCAAACCACGCTGCGCTCACACTGGTGAGCAGGGGAGCTCCCAGGGGAGCCGGGCAGATCGGGGTCTGGTCAGCATTTTTGGGGGAGCTGATGGAACTGGATGGGGTCTGGGCTCTCTGCTCAGCACCTCCCTGCGTGTGGGGGCTGAGGGCCAAGCCCGGCGTTTCCCCAGGGGAAGAGGAGGGGGCTGGCCATGACTCTGTCCCTCCTGGAAGTCCCTGACGTGGGGGAAACTCTGGCACAGTGCTGGTGGCAGATCCGAACGGTCTGTCCCAGCCCGGCCCCGGGAGCTGAGCAGAGCCCAAGGGCCAGTTCTAGGAAAGGAAGAACTGAACAGAGCAGGGACGGAATCTGCACGAGGTGGGCCAAGGCAGCCACGTGCCCGGGGGAAGATTTACGGCTTCCTTGTGACGAGGGGCTCCCAAATCCCCCCCCGAGGCACACGCCCGCCGTGACACAGGGGCCGTACTTAGCCTGCTTGCTGAGCAGCGTGACGTTGACGTTCCCAAGCACCAGACTCAGGTACAACCTGGAGAGAGAGAGCAGAGGCTCAGCCCAGGGCTGGCTGTCACCTCCCTGTCCCCGTCCCGTGCATGGTGACAGCTGGGAAGGGGCACACGAGATGTTTTCCAGCCAGGAGGCATGCGTGGTGCTGGCATCCCACCCCGAGGGTGGCAGGGGGGTGGCCGAGGGCAGAGCCACCCCCTCTGTTGGCACCCAGCGGGTGCTGGCCAGGGGTTCAAGGGCAGGGGAAGGTGGTGGCAGGGCCCAGGGAGGCCGGGGCTGGCTCTGTCCCAGGCGTCCTGGGGCAGCGAGGCGGCTGCAGCCAAGGGCAGGGCGACAGCAGGGTCGTGCCTTGTGGTGTTACAGCTGCCGGGGGCTTGTGCTGCACATCGAAGGTTTTTGTCACCCCAAAAAGGGCCCTAAGGTTCCCTCCAGGGGTGGAGGTGAAGGATCCGGCCCTGGGGACAGCTTCCAAGGGCAGCAGCCACCTCCCAGCCCTCTGCCTCCCCCAGGAGCCCCTCTGGCAGGGAGAGGATCGGCCCCGGGAGGACCCTGGTACCTGCAGAGCCCGGCTGTCCCAAATCCCTCTGGCAAAGGGACTGTGAGGCACCTCTTACCCGTTCTTCTTTGGCAGATAGGCCTCCATCTCGAAGAAGACGTTCTGCCGCTCTTTGATGAGGCTCTGGGTCTCCTGGATGGACTCCTGCTGCTCGGGACTCGCGTGGGCCTTGCATCTGGGGAGGAAAGGCAGGCGCTGGCAGCAGGGAAGCCTCGGTCACAGCCCAGCACGGGTTGGTGTGATGTGAGGCTGTGTCTCGGACAAGGACACCCCAAGGACGGGAAGGACACACGGGAGGGGAGACAGCACCTCCAGCTGCACGGAGAGCCCCTGTGGGAGTTTTTTGGGGGTTGCTGGAGGGAAGGCAGCAGGGGTGAAAGGGAGGGGGCAGCAGCTCTTCCCAGCTCTTCCCACCACCAGGCAGGCAGCCCAAGCTCCCAACTGCAGCCAGGGCACAACTGGGGAAGGGAAAGCCGAGGAAAAAACCTGCCTGGGTACAGCCAGACCTCAACAGCACTTTTTAACGTTTGCACTGGGGAGAGCTGGGAGCGCGTGCAGTAGCCCCGTCCTCATGGCTCTCTCCTCCCCGGCTGTCTCAGGACGCCAGCTTACTTTTTGAGGGACAAGGACAGCTCCTTCAGCCGCTTCTTCTGCCGTGCGATGGAGCTGGAGATCCCGTCCTGCAGCTTGGTTAGCTCCTCCAGCTTCTGCTTGTACAGCTTGTGGTTATCCTGGGCACGAGAGAGAGCAGCACGCTCCAGATACCTGCTCTAGGAGGGCACAGGGTGCCTGATGCCCCCATGGAGAAACTGGGCAGGCTCTGTTATTTCAGCAGAACCCCCAGCTGCAGCCAAGGGGTTGTGATTCAAACACTGCTGTGGGGGGCACAGAGGTGGCTTTGCTGCTGCTGTCACCCCAGGTGCCCGTGGTTTGGGCCAGGCCCCCTGGGTCCTGCCCTGGGATGTTGGAGGGAGCCCCTGCTCCGGGAGGGCTCGTGGTGGGGCCGGCTGCAGGGCCCCACGTGCCGCTGTCACCCAACAGCACCTGGGTAACGCTAGATGCCATTCTTCTGCTATATTTAGACAGGAAAGGAGAGAGCCGCGCTGTGTCAATGCTCCTTGTCCCAGTCAGCTGAAAAACAACCTTAACCCGGCCGCGGGCAGCCCCGGCACCACCACCTCCAAAGAATTCCACGCTGCTGGCGACAACCCTTGGACTAGACCTTGGTGCGGACGCGTTTCGGGCTCTGCGCTTCTTATCAAGCACTTTATCAGCAGCTGTCAAAGCCCTTCCCAGCAGGGAAAGGTGAAAGCAAGGCACAGAGGAGGGAAATACCTCAGTCTCCCTCCTGGGGCGAGCGGCGTGGCCGCAGCAGGGGGGGGGGGACAGATCCCAGATGCTCCCCGCTCCCCCAGCAGTGATTTATGTCCCGGCAGCACGTTTGTGCTCAACAAACACCTTTTCCTTGCTCCTGCTGCTCTCAGGTAGCCAGGACCCACTGCTGTGGGTGCCCCCCGCTCCTAAAGAGCTTCAGGCCTGGGTCCTGCTGCTCCCCACCACCCCGGGACCACCGCGCTCCATGGGGGCTGCTGGAGAGATCGTGCCAGGCCGGGGGGGCTGGGGGCTATAGGATGGAGCTGTCACATCCCCAGGGCCGGCACCAGGCTGTCCCCACAGCCCCTGTGGAGCAAGAGCGGGTTTCTCAAAGCCTCCCTTGCCCCAGATCTGGGCACAGCCGCCTGCAACAGCCGGGGGGAAGGAAGGAGGGGAAAAGGGAACCGGGGCCGGCCGGGAGGGGGGGTCGAGCAGGAGGTGCCAGCCCCTGCCCTGCCCACACTCCTCTCCGGGGAGGTTTGGCGGAGCAGAGGGGGCACGGAGCCATGGGGAGGGGGGTGTTAAAGGGGGGGGGTCCTGAACCTTTTGGGCACAACGGGGGTGCAGCGGGGAGCCCCGGAGGCAGTGCTCGGTGCCCGGCGGTACCTGGATGCGCTGGTAGCCCTCCTGCAGCTCTTCCCATTCCCGCAGGCAGTCGGCGGCCGAGGCGCCGCTGGCCATGGCGGAGAGGCAGCGGAGGCTGGAGGCCGGCAGGGAAAACAGCGGAGGAGGAGAAGGAGCGAGGCTGGAGGCCGCCAGGCACCGGGCCCGGCGCTGCCGCCGTCTTCCGGGCACGCCCCGAGCCGGGAGAGGCGGGACCGGCACCGGGGGGGGGGACCCGGAGGGGGGCTGCCGGCACCCGGCCTCCCCCGAGCAGCCCCGGTCTCGGTTTGGGGTGTTTGGGTTCGCACCGGGGGTAACGGGGGTAACGGGTGGAGCTCCCACCCCAACGATGCTGGGGGTTAGGGGAGGATGGGGAAGGGCAGGGAGAGGGTGGGGGAGCACCGGGGGGGAGCACCCCGAGCCACGCGGTGATAAATGCTTAGCGAGGAGTGCAGGGAGAGCCCTGGAGGGTTTTTGTGTAGGGTTTTTATTTTGTGGTGTCCGTGGAAGGAGTCAGAGTGCTGCAGGGCAGAGGGGCAGCACGGCTGGCGTGGTCCTGTATTACCAGGGACTCGAAAGTGGCTGCCAGGCAAGGTCAGGTCGCTGGATCTGGGGTGAAGCAGGGTCCTGCCTGCCAGCCAAAACCAGAGGGTGAGGGTCCGGTGCCTGCCAGGGTCTGCAGAGACTCTTACGGAACAGGGGAGCTCCTGACATGGGGAGGTTCTGCCCTCGTCTCCCCGGGCTGGGACCAGGTGCAGTCAAATTCTGAATTTGCCTTTTCAGAGAGAGCACTGATGACTTCCCCGTAGCTGGGGCAGGAGGCGATAACGTGGCCATAAACCCGCTGGCTCACAGAGGAGGCAAGTGGTGCTGAACGGGTCACATCCTGCAGGCCTCGCCTTCCCCAAACCACCACCTTCAGTGACAGGCACGCTCCCCTAACGGCTCCAAAACTTCACCCAGTATGATAAGAGCTAAAGATGAAGGAATTCCATTATGTTAAGAGCTTTTTCAACTGCTTTCCATTAACCTTCTACCTACGGGACAGATGGTGGTGCGGACAGGGAAGCGTCTTCCCCTGCTGGGTGTTCCCTGTGCTGTCAGTAGTTTGGTTCGGAGATGTCTGTGATCGTGGTCCCATAGATGTGGGCCTCCCAGTCTGAAAGCTGTTTCACAAAGCCCCGGTGCGGTCTCATGTTCTCTTTGCATTTCAGAACGTGGTCCCAAGCTTTCTGGAAGTAGAAAGAAAGCAAAGAAGCCTTAGAAGTTTGAGCTGAAAAATAATTTATTGTAGTTACGCTAAGCAGCTACATTTGTGAACAAAACAGCTTTGTATTTACTGCCCGTGATAGACTTTGGCAGATAAGACTTTGGCTACCAAAGCAAGGACATAACGGATCCAGATGTGAACTTCAGAGAAGCCTTTCATCTTTATACCCGGCTTTCCTGGCTATGAGGATAGCTCATGCTTCTTTCATTAGCTGGTGTGTTTCTTGTATTGTTTACACTGACAGAGCAGTGCAGTCCTGGATTTTCTGCTCTAAAAAGCCATTTCTTCCATGGGTGATAAGCGAAGCAGTGAAGTATTAGCTATTTACAGGCAAGAAACCAAGGTTTGCACATTTCTGAACTGGCGTGACCTGGTGTGGCAGAGCAGCTATTAAGCTCCAGTTATCCCACCACGTTAATTACAGCCATCTTAATGATTTGTTAGTTCCGTGTAATCAGCTAGGAACTCTGCTACACAGAGGGCAAATCCGCCAGCATTACTCTGCTTTGCTCAGCTACGTCCTGGGGTTTACCCAGTAGTGCTCATCTTCCTGCTGATTCCCCCCAGCAATCAGAGGATTGCTTAATTGTAACGAGACCAAAGGTCACAAGATAGTGCTCCATTGGTTTGCTTTTTTCTAATCTCAGCAATTCTGCAGGTTCTGAACCTCATCTTCCAATATTTACTCCTCTGCCCATGGTATGTGTGTCTGTAGTTCCCCTGAACCCCACAGATCTACTCAGATTGATTCCTAATAGACTAAGGGGCCACACATCCCAAATCTGTGTTTCTTTTGCAATGTCTCTGGAAATTTTCACAGATCTCTGCCCAGATTGGGTGAAGGATCACACAGAAATCTGTTGTGTAGCTTTAGTCTGCGTGAAACAAACTTGTCTGCCAGGAAAATCCCCCAGGAAGGCTTTGCCCAGGCCAGCTGCAGGACACCACGGCGCTCAGCAAAACGCTGAGACCAACCTGTTGATACCAACTGGGAGAAACTGCAAGGATCAGCTTGGACTTTTGCTCTGCCATCACAAACGTCTCTGGCAGTTTGGCATGCAGGGGAAAACAGCAAGGGAATGGTTATCGATGTGCCGGGGCAATCACACCCAGCATTACTAGCAGAGACCAAATAGTGTCTGCTGCCCAGCTGGCACACTCAACCCGAAATTACCCTTTGGCACACACCGATGGTAAGAGATTTCCTCTTATGTTGCAAATGTTTGCACAAAATCAATTAAATGATTAGATACAGACCCAGCTCCAGTGAAGCTTGAATCAATCCTTTCAGGCTCCCAAAGGAGGTCACGCTTTACAAACAAAGACAAGACTTTTAAGGAGAAACCTTTCAGTTCTCATGGGAAAAAGGCTGCTCTGTGCCAAGCAGGCAGCACGAGCTGGTGCCTACAGCAGCACAGTGCCCGTGTTTTGTACCCAAAGGGATAAAGGGCTGACATCTGGGGAGAGGCTGCCAGTCTCACCACGCCACAGGGTCATTCTCAGCCTTCATTCCTTATTTTTCATGTTATTCAGAGCTCTGGAACAGAATGTACCATCCTTTTCACCTGGGTGTCCCTCCCAGGCTAGTGTTATCCCGTTCCAGATTTCTTTACAGTGGTGTCTGTGGGAGGGGATTGCTTCTGGGGAAATATAACAAGGTTTCAGAAGTCAGTGCTGATGAGCCCAGCGGTAAATCAGAGCTCTGCAAGCTCCGGGGTGTGAACGTCCCTGTAACCACCTGGCATTAAGAGATGGGATTAAGTCTGGTAGCTTCCAGACACTCTTTTTCTCAGATCCAGGAGAGTGGAAGAGCTAAGATCTGTAATCTGCTTTATTTTTATAGCCCTGTCGTTAAGTAGGGAAATACAAGAATATCACAGGTGCCAGGTAAGAGCTCAGAGATCCAAAATCGCACCTAAGCCACCTCCTTAAAGGTACAAGATACAACTAATGTAAGAGAATCTCTTACATTGTTAGGTGGATAGTCTGCATGAATGCACAGATAATTTCTTTCTTGTTAACACAGCGATGAGGCTTCAGGAACAGAAATAAACTGCAGACCCAGCCAGTATCTGTGGGAAGAATGACAGTGATGTACCTTCAGGGAAAACTGGTGGGAATGCATAAGATAGGCCATGGTGACTGTGCTGCTCCGGCTTATCCCCAGGGTGGAGAACACCAGCACTGCTCCGAGATCCAGCTGAGCATCTGAGTAAAGAAATGCCAATCACAGATTAGTGATCGGGGAAATCAAAATTCCAGTTGTAAAGTCAAGCTCTAATTCAGTGAAAACTGACAGGCAGCTAGCCTGAGCGACAGGAACTGTCATGAACCCTGATAGGAACAGATGGGCACTGCCAGCTTTTGTTTCTGTAACCATTTGCCTTTCTTAAAACCGCACTGAGTTAAAAAGTGGCTTTTTTGAGGACTAGAATCAAATTACAATGATCAGTCAATGCTTCGTGACAGATCAGTGTCACCTTTTTAGCAGGTGACTGTGACGAAAAGTGGCCCACCAGGACCAAGCAGCTGTGGTCAGCATCACACCAGCAACTCAAAACTCTTCCAGGTAGGTTTAAAGCTAACAAAACGTCTGTTGAATGCAAACCTCACTGTTGTCCACTCAAGTTGGAGGAATTGGCTCTCAAACTGGCAGGGACTTGGACTTCAAATCCCTTATCCCTCCATGGGGATCACCAGTGGGAAGCACGTGCATGGCAGTTAGGGTGCTGTTTTTCTCTTGTGTATGCTTTGCAGTAAAAATTTGTAAGGCCAGCAAACTCATTTCCTACAGAAGCCAAGCCAATTTGACTTGAGGATGCTGTCATTCACTACTAACCACATCAACTCTGCTACCTGTTTCTATAATTTAGTAATTTATTAAGAAACCTTTTAATTCTTTCCCTCCCTCTCCAGAGTAGACAGCATGACGTGTTTTTGGAATATCAGCAACTGTGCTCTAGAATTTGTAGGGCAAAGCCTGTTCTGCTGTTGACAAAAGTTTTTTTTTGTTTTGTTTTGTTTTGTTTTGTTTTTTCTTTCTTCCAAGCACTCTTCCAGGCTGGGTAAAAAAACGGGGCAAAATGCAAGACAAGTAAGTGGATATCAGCGTTTGGATTTCAATGCATGCAAGTCATGAAATTCAGGTTAGGACTACAGGATTATATCCTCCGTTTTCACTTCCTTGTTTCTTTGTGTCCAATTGTTATTTCTGACTTTGTACTTGCATTACAAGTTCTGTGGGGACAGGGTGGTCCTTTGCTCCTGTGTCTGTATGGCACTTAGCACAGCAGGGCCTCGGTCTGAGGCAGATGCCGTTTTGTAGGTGCAATACAAGACAACGACGCAGGTGGACACCATCATGGGATGAAGCTGCAGGAACTATGCCTGCCGTGCTGCCGCAGGTACTGAGCTGGTATGTTTTTCTTTGCCCTTTCTGATACAATCAGCTGAAGGCAGGTTTATGTTGTCCAACCTGAAAGTTTCCCTAGGCCCTACAGTGAGTCTGCACAGCAAACCCCAAGGGTTGAGAGCGTCTCATGGTAAGTTTTCCAATGGGCATCACACTCCTGCTCAAATAAAGCTCTGGTGGTTGAAGATTCGGGCTGGTGAGTCAAACAGTTGTATTTAAAAACAAAGGAATAGGAGGGGATCCTGTGAAGCCCTCACAGACATCCCATCCCAAAGCCTTCTCACACCTAGTGGAAAGCTCACTGCTATCACAGTGAGGTGTTCTATAAAGCGAGTACTCTCTGTCAGGAACATCAGTGTCAGATGCCCTCTAAAATCTCCTCTCTGTGTCAGGCTGGTTACTGAGACAGCTCTGGTGTACATTAGGGTGTGGGCTGGCTTGGGAGTATGCTGAGATCTTGAAAGATTACGACCCTCCCGTTTGAGCTTCCTGCTGGAGTCAATTGCAGTCACTCCCACTTAATATCTCAGAGTGAACAAGGGCTCAGGAATTCCAGATCAGGAACAACTCACCTATGAAATGACAAATGGTGGGAAAGGAAGAAAAAAGATTTGCTTCGAGTGAATCTGGAACAGATATATGGAGATATTTGTCTTCTGCAAACCTGTAAAAAGAGCACGCAGCATTACATGGGCCAACAAAGCAACTGTGGGGGAAAATTGTTGGAGGCAAGCTGATAATTTTGTTTGCTGTTACATGTGTGAGTTTTTCATCATTAACACTACAATAAGGGATTGTTATGGTAAGACACTGAGGCACACGTAATACAGAACCAGCTTAATTACTGATTTTCCATTCCATGTGGTATCAGCATTGATGCCTTAACTTTATCCTACAGCCTCCCTTATCTGAGAGCTAAATGAAAACAGATGAACTGAAAGCAAGAGTGCCTTCGCAGCATGCACGTTAGCAGTTATGTCAACAGGGCTCCATGATTCACTTCATGTGGTTTTCTGTGACAGCATCCTCCCGCTTCTAGAAGCTCAGAGAACTCAGCTCAGAGAACTAATGGCACAAAACACTGGTGAGGCATTTCTGAAATGTGAAAGCACATCACACAGATGGCATGGGGAGATCACACAGGGTGCAGAGACCTTTGATGTCTTCTGAAACCAGAGGCAGGAGAAATGCCTGCTGGTACACGTGTCCTGAGGTAAGTAACTGGACTTGTTGCTTACTTTGCTTTGGCCAAGACCCTGAGAAATGCCACTGGATTTTTCATTGGATGAAATGACATTTCCAGCACGGCCTGACTGAGCTGAGTGGTCATGGACAGAAGCAGGCAAGGAAGGAAGATGAACAATGTGAAACATCAATGATTTAGCTTTTACACTGATGTGTTTGTAAGATTTTTGTAAGATTTTGCTCAGAAGGCTACTCAGTGGTGTAGGTTCTACCTGAAGGATGTGGCATGTAACAGACTGCAAGTGCCGAGGACCTCCCAGTCCTCTCACCCAATCCATCCATGTCACAGTAAATGGCTACAGGAACGCATTGCTGCTGTGCAAACTCTTGCTATGCAAGTGAGATCACAAAACTGAGCATGAAATAGCACCCAAATCTGCAGTGAAAAAGCAGAGGTTTCCTTGGAAGTTTATAGGCACTTGCTGCTGTGATGCTGTGCCACCTCACAGGCACAGACATCAGTGAGAATACACCCTGAAAACTTACAGTGTAGCAGGCTGCTCAGAAATATTGACTTGAGCTTTGATCTTCAAATCCTTCTGAATCTGTTGGTCACAGGCCTGCTTGAAATTGCCCATGTATAACTTTGCAGGCAGTATTTCTACAGGGTACAGCTGGAAGTTGTCTAGTTCCTGCAAGGAGAGAAGCCGTGGGTTCAGTTCAGAGCATATTTGCTCTTTTAGCTCCTTAAACAGAAGTCACGTAGAGAAATGAACACACACTTAGTCAGCAGCCCATGACACATTTGAATGTAATGATGCATTCAATCACCCGGACATTCTGAAATATGGAAGTCTTGCTAGATTTAGTGAGAATAATTAACAAAAACACTGTCATTGTGGCATTACTTGAAACAAATCCTAACCAAACAGGGGGAAGAATATATTCTTTGCAATGTCTGGAGGAACCACAGCATAACGGATTCATTTGATGTTTTCCCCGGTTATTGTTCACAAGGCCAACTGAAGTCATCTGCCACCTGCAGAGCTGCAGGTGCAACGTCGTGGCACAGCACAAGTCCACAGAGATTTTGGCTCTGTGCTGCCAAAAGGCTGAGAGCAAAAATATAGAAGTAGGCAGCAGTGCTTCTACATCCATAACCTATACTCTGTAATGCTGCATCAGAACAAAACTGCAGCTCAACAGCTTAAAGCATCAGAGAGCAACAGCTTAAACTGAGCTGAGGAGGTAATTCTGTGTCCAGCTGAATCTGCTGGGGGAGTTTAGCAGTTTGCTACCCCTCACAAAGGAGCACAGTGAATTCATTTTCTGTGCTGTAGCATCCCGCAAGGTTAACACTGTGTCGTGGGCTGCTTTGTGTGAAGCAGATGTGAAGTTGTAGGAATCGGACACAAAGGATGTTGCTGTACAGTGCCCTCTAAATCTGCCCTGCTGCAGGTCCTGTCCTAGATGTGAAAATAGGACAATTGTTTCTCCGAAGTTAAACAGATCAATGTTTGCAGGTGAAACCAAACAATCAGGGTACCAGTGTTCCAGTGGATGGCTCCTTTCTTTCTGGGCCTATTGAAGCAATGCTCCAACATTTGCCTTGTGACCCTTCCAGACAAAAAGCTTTATAGGCATGAAATACAGGGCTTGATAGTTGCACCTCTGTCTGGAAACACTTACTGTGTAACATCTCAGATAACCTCATATAAAAGAGATTAAAGAGGAGCCTGCCTTATTTCATTGTTTGCTACTGTTTGTTTAGTTATCTGCGCTCGCCAGTAGGCCAGTTTTGGGGTTATCAGAGGAGGCTTCCTTGGCTGTTTCCATGAGCTAGCTTTCACGCAATAGGAGAGGAAAAAAAAAAGACAGTGTGGCTGCAAAAGAATTTGTGGTGACACTCAGGGGAAGAGCAGTAATTTAAATTACATTTAATTCCTTTGTTTGAAATTACTCTGATAGCAGGCTTACAGCACCACTTAGCTATTCATTAGCTATCATCAGATGAATACGAATGCTCGTGTCTTTTACTTGCAAATTGGCCTAGTCTCACCTGAGGCATCCACAGTATCTTCTGAGTCCTCAGAAAATGATAGCAAGCTGAAAACCGCTTGTATCCTCCCCTCAGGACCAGCACGGGATGGCGGGTGAAATGCTGCAAGCTTCTGGCGTGTCGGACGGCAGTTCCTTCCTCAGCATCTAATGAGATCAAAAAGCTATTTGCTGGAGCAGGTTTAGTGTGCCTCCAACAGCCCTGGGGGTTAAATCTGGCCCTCTGGCACCACCAGCAAACTCCTTTTCATTTCATCTAATGGTCTGGAGAAAGCCGTGTTAAAAGCCAGACTTATTATTTATTTAACTGTTGCTGCAGGTCAGTAACAAGCTGCTGCTCACCTCTAGTCCTATTCCTCTCCTGTTTTCTTTCGCAAGTCCAATTAAAGTTTTTATTCTCTCCCCATTATTCTTTGGGAAATGCTTGTAATAAGTTCCCATAATAGCAAAGCATTATTAGTATAAATCTAGTAATTTTAGTTGCATGGAGACCCTTTTCTACAGCTGGCAAAGGAAAGTGAAAGAGGTGTCTTAAACACATTCTTCCCAAGCGTTTCAAACACTCCCTCAGCGAAGCAAATCACATGAGAGATGGTTTTGCCCCCTCCTTCTTCCCCCGGATCCATCCAGGTCGCCTCTAGCTCTGCCTGCTTTAGAAACAGATGAGTGCAACAGAAACCTGCTGCTGACTCTTCACACCTTCCATGCTCATGTCCCATCACCAAGTATTTCTGAATGCTTGCTTTGTCCGTTCTGCTTACGCTCCCAGATTTTTTTCTTAAAAATTGGGGTATGGGCTAGATGTAGTCTTTGCTAAAACTGCAGTAGCCTTTATAAAGCTAGTTGGAGCCAAACAAATGTAAAGAAGTGGTTCTGCACAGAGCAGCACTCCTGGCTAGAGGATGTGTTGCAACTATACATTTCCGTGGTTCAAAGAAGCCTGAACAATTACAGGGAGAAGTTTCCAGCTTTTCACACTTTTCAGTGAACTCCATTACCTCAGCACCCGCGTTAAAGCTACGTCTTCTTCAATGTGATAATGTGAAGGTTTCGTAACCCTCAGAGAAGGAAATACTCACTCTGTGAACATAAGGAGCTTGAGTCAGTGTTTTCAGTCTCTGAAGAACCACTGCTCCCTGAAAGGCAATCGTTGGACAAGCTCAATTTCAGTGAGATGTGAAAAAATAAGAATAATTTAAAAGAACAATTCCTTTCAAGCAACAACTTCAGAGGGATCAGTCTACAGATAGGAAAGCAGGCCTGCCAGGAAGCTCACTAAAGTAATGAGGAGTGGGAAGAATACCTGTCCTGCAGTGAGATCTTCACTGACATGAGTCACAGGTACCTTTTTCTTTCTCCTCTTCCTCATCGTCAGACAAGTCTAAAGAGCTGGTCTCGCAGTCATACACCACGCAGTATTTGACACACGCAAGCTCCTCTGCATCCGGCACCAGGTACTCCCCTGTAGGGCTCTGACAAAATCACAGAATTCTATCAGGAGCACAGCTCCACGCTTTTCTTGTGGCATCAACACAAGGAGAAGGGATTGGGGCTACGTCTGCACTTTACGCTGAAAGACCCAGGTAGAATTCAGAAATCATGCAGACTGCTCCAGATTGCTTCATCTGCTGCAGTGGTAAAGATGTCAGCACTGTCCTTTGTGAGACAAGCCTGCAATATGTCAGTCCTTGTGCAACATTTTCCTGATACACAGCCTCAGCGTGCCAATCCTCTGGGCTACTGAAGCCAGCTCTTGTGTGTGACAGAACACATCCCCCCAGCGGCAGAACTGGAGCATGGCTGAAGGAGGCAGGGGAGAGGCGAGGACAACTCCCTTGTTTTTTAAGCCCATTTCATGTACTGCTAATTGCTAAATGCAGAGATTATTTACACAAACTGCAATCCTTCCTCACCTGTTCAATCTTGCGTGCTGTAACAATGTGGCTCTCGTTGTACTCGCGCTGAGTACGGGCATCTGGAAAAAAAAAAAAAAAAAAAAAAGATAACCAAGGTGGAGCAATTGGTTTATTTGATGCTTTTAAGGTAGAATCCTACTTCTAATTCAGTCAGTGGGAATTCAGGCACCAATGTCAGCAAGAGAAAGACTCTGCTTCTTATAAACTGAGACTTTACACATGGATAAACAACCCCCAACACTGATGTGATTGTAAGTATGAGCAACACCAGGCAATGCCAACAGCCCCGGAACTGCCCTGAGCGTGGTGCTGTGCCCTCCAGCACCTCCTGAGGAGGGCACACGGCAGGGCCCCCATCCTGCTCCCAATCTGATCCCCTGACCGAAAGGTGCAGTGTGTGGCACCATCTGTGGGCTCTGGTCACCCCAAAGGACACAAACACTTATCACGATGCTTTGTGCGATGGCCAGCACCTCTCGTCTGCCTGCCAGCACCGCTGGGAGCAGGGGAGGGGGATGCAGGGGTCAGGGAGCGGGGAGCTGGACATGGGATGGAGCTGAAGCAGCACCCAGGATTTATGCAGGCAGAAAACCTCCTCATTTATATTTTACTCTCCCTGTGGGGCCAAGTGCCACACGCAGCCGCTTTCCACTCTGCATGAAGAACGACAGCAGAGCCGCCCTGCCTCACGGCGAGTCAAACACCCCTCAAGCAAGGCCTCGGCGATCCGTAGGAGCCCTCCCTGCGCCTTCACGAGCCCCGTGAGCCCGCGCAGCTCCTGCCCGTGGGCGTCCTCACCCAGCAGGCTGAGGTAGTTGTGCTCGGCCAGGCGGGGCAGGCGGCGCTGCTGCTGGAGGGCGTTGTAGAGGCGGCCGGGCTCCCACAGCAGCACCCCCGCCATGGCTCCCCGCGCGCACCAGGCCGCGCTCCGCCCGTTGCCACGGCAACGCCTCCCAGCCGGTTGCTAGGGGGTGACGTCACGCGCCGAAACCTCGCGATGCTTCCTCGCCGCGGCGGCCGGGTGGAATGGGGGGTGAGGGCGGGGAAGTCTCGCGAGAGCTGGCGGCGGGAGGGGCGGAAGTCTCGCGAGAGGCGGCGCTGTGGAGGTCGTTGGAGTCGCCGCCGCCGCTGCCGCCGCCATGCTGCCCCGTCTCGCCCGCCCCGCCGCTGCCGCCGCCGCCCTGCGCCGAGGGTTGGCCACCTCCGGGCCCGTGGGTGCTGGGGGGACGGGGAGGGATGGGGGGGGACGAGGGGGGGAGCGAGGGGATGCGGGGAGGGGGGTGGGAGGGCGTGGGGGGGGGTGGAGGGGGAGATGGGCCTAGTGGGGGGGGCTGGGTCCTGTCAGGGGAGGTGGGGGGGGATGGGGGTGGGGAGTGGGGGGGGTTTTGGGGGTGATGGGGGTGATGGGGGGGGCAGGGAGGTGGGTACAGGCAGGGGAGGTGGTGGGGGGGTGATGGAGAGGGAGCTGGAGGTGGTCCTGGCAAGGGGGAGGGGGTGAGGGAGGACTGGGGGTGATGGGGGGGGCAGGGAGCTGAGGGGAGGTGTGGGGGGGTGAGTGGGGGTGATGGGGGGGAGTTGGGAGGTGTATCCTGTCAGGAGGAGGTGATGGGGGGGAGTTGGGAGCTGGGCACAGGCAGGGGAGGTGGTGGGGGGGAGACTGGGGGTGATGGGGGAGCAGGGTCCTGTCAGGGGGAGGCGGCAGGGGGTGTCTGGGGGTGATGGGGAGGGAGCAGGGAGCAGGTTGTAGGGATCGGCTGGGGTGGAGATGGGGATGGGGGAGAGCTGGGAGGTGGTAGGGGGTGCCCAGGGGTGATGGAGAGGCAGCTGGGGGCAGCTGGTGGGGCTTGTCCCAGGGGTAACGGTGGTGGACAGGGAGCTGGGAGCAGGTTGTGGGGCTCAGCCCAGGGGTGATGTGAGGGAGCTGGGAGCCTCAGCCTGACCCTGCACAGTGCGGGCTGTCCCCGTGTGCCTCCCGGATGGGGAGCTTGCAGCTGGCCCCCCTCACAGTGGGTGCTCGGTGTCTGAGCGCTGGGTGAGCCTGTCAGTGAGGGTGTGCGGGGAGAGGTGCCAGGCTCTGCACTGCTCCCTTCCCCTCCTCAGTGCGTGCCCCAGCTCTCAGTGCGCTGAGCACTAGGGTGGCAGCTGCAGCTTTAGCAGTAAACCTTTAATACATGGTATCCCTGAGCTGAAGGAGAGTTCACACAACGCTCTCAGACACACGGTCTGATTTTTGGGTGGTGCTGTGCAGAGCCAGGAGTTGGACCCGCAGGTCCTTGCGGGCCCCTTCCAGCTGGGGATGTTCTGATTTGGGGCTCCTGGTGGCAGGAAGGGCTGGGTGCTGGGGAGGTGGGGAGACCTCTGCCATGGAAAGGAGACAGCTCTGCAGTGCCGTGTGACAGAAGGGCTATCGGAGCCATAAAGATATGCCCTACAAGAGAGAACTGTGTAATTATTAGGAATCGCGTTTAATTGCAATGAATTTTGACTTAATGGCATCAGCCCAGCCATAAATATGGGGCACAGCACTGATTAATGCTAGACTTTGCTTTCCCTCAAAGAGTTTTTTTTGCTAAATTGCATTTCTTGCAGTAGCAAGGACGTTGAGCTAAGCCGAAATTGATTAGCTTCTGGGCGGATTATTTCTTGTCAGAGCATAATAATTAAGCTGTTCATGCGGGGCCTTAAAGCAGTTAGGGCTTTATCTGGTAAGACAACGTGATGCAGAACGTCACCAATCATTCTGTCAGCACGTTCCGTCTGCAGGAGCCTGTGGTCCTCACCAAGTGTATCAGAACATCCCATTTTACAGTTCCTCTCTCTTTTAAAGGAGCTTTCCTCTAATTTCACAATGGGAGGGAGTCTTTAAAGAAATCACTTTCTTCCAGAGAACACATTTGAGTAAAATTGGTTCACCAGGGCAACAAAGCAGGGTTGATTTTACTTCACGCATTTGACCAAAGCTGGGATTTGGTCCCTTAATGTTCTCAGAAGCCTGCAGCTGAGGAGAGCTGATCCTCTGGTTGCTCTGCCTGGCCTCGCTCCTACCTCAACTGCAGATCCCAAAGAACATCTGCAGCTGATGTGTCCGAGCAGGGAAGCTCAGAAGTCCTTGGGAAGGTGTTACGATGATCCCTTTGTGTGCTTAGGCAATCCAATTTGCGTAGTGCTCGATAAGAAGTTGGGAAACAGAACGAAAAGCAAAGAAAGCGTGGTGAAATCCCCGGGGTCGCTTCTGCAGCCACTAGCAAAACATCTCAGTGCTTTTCTCTCGTTTTTTTCCTCAGAACAATGCCAAGGTGGCAGTGCTGGGGGCGTCGGGAGGGATTGGGCAGCCGCTGTCCCTCCTCCTGAAGAACAGCCCGCTGGTGAGCAGGCTCAGCCTCTACGACATCGCTCACACCCCCGGCGTCGCAGCTGACCTCAGCCACATTGAGACGAGGGCGACCGTCAAAGGTTTGTGGGGCTGCTGCCGCCCCTCGTGGGAGCCTAAGCCTGCTGCAAGGCTAATTAGGGCTCCGTTGATTAGATGGATGTGTGTGGAGATGGGACTAGCTCCTGGTTGCGCTGTTGGAGGGGAATTCATAATAACTGGCAGGAAATATCCAGTAAAGTCATACCGAGAGGAAAAAAAACGAGCATTGGATTTGAAAGTTTGTCTACAAATGGACTGATGCTCTCTGGGTGCCTCCATGACCTGTGTGTCACTAAAAGGTGACATTTTACTTGGGTGTGCCTGTCTCCTCCCCCTCTGCTCTGCTCTTTTGAGACCTGCCTCCAGCACAAGGACAGGGAGCTGTTAGAGCAAGGCCAGAGGAGGCCACGAGGATGCTCAGAGGCTGGAGCACCTCCCCTACAGAGCCAGGCTGAGGGAGCTGGGGGTGCTCAGCCTGGAGAAGGGAAGGCTCTGGGGAGACCTCACAGTGGCCTGCCAGGGCCTAAAGGGGGCTGCGGGACAGCTGGGGAGGGATTCTGTCAGGAATGTAGGGACAGGGCAAGGGGGAATGGCTTTAAACTAAAAGAGGGGAGATTTAGATTAGATCTAAGGAGGAAATTCTTCACTCAGAGGGTGGTGAGGCCCTGGCCCAGGCTGCCCAGAGGAGCTGTGGCTGCCCCAGCCCTGGCAGTGCCCAAGGCCAGGCTGGATGGGGCTGGGGACAGCCTGGGCTGGTGGGAGGTGTCCCGCTCATAGCAGGGGCTGGAGCTGGGTGATCTTTTAGGTCCCTTCCAACACAAACCATTCTGTGACTCTGTATTCTGGGAGCACTGGCTGTAGTGCCCAGCCCAGCTTTTAGGACAGTGTGCGTTGCGTATATGCAGTGGGAAGGCCCTGTTTTCACACAGACAGAGGTTCCCACCACTCCTACTCCTTGAGTTTTGAAACAGTGAAGATAAAACATGAAATTGGGTCCACCCATAACCTCACTGCTTTGCTTCTCAGTGTGAGTCTGAATTGAAGGGTAAATTAAAATCAGAATTGGGTGCCTTTAGGTATAATTTTGTACTTCAAGCTGTCAGATACTTACTGACAAAACCATAACATCTGAATGTTTTCCATTCCAGGCTTCCTGGGACCTGAGCAGTTGCCAGAATGTTTGAAGGGCTGCGATGTTGTAGTTATTCCTGCCGGAGTCCCCAGAAAGCCAGGTATGTTCTTCCAGGGCTTCGCTGCTGTGTCTCTGCAGTACTTCTGTTCAAGGGGCTGGTGCTTCACGGCGCTTCCCTTGTTGGTTGGGATGGGAGTGGGCTGGTAATGACGCTGCCCTAGAGCTTGGTGTGGTGTCAGGCACCTCAGTTAGCCTTTGTCACTTGTAAAACAGGGACAAACACTGATTTCTGGGGTTCTTGCATAAGAGTGAGGAGCAAAGACATTGCACTGCAAGTGATCCTGAACCTCCTATAGGATTTGTTGCCCAGAGCATTACCATGTTCAACAACTGGTTCTTTGTTTCCTTTCTCAGCAGAATAATAATAATCCATTTGTTCTGCATTAATTGTGTGGTAACTTCTCCAAGCATCTCCAAACGAATGCTCTTAAGTCTTCCTCATATCCCTGATTCGTTCCATTTCCACTCTTGTTTTTAGTACCCTATTGGGAATGCTACAAAAGCCTAGACTTTAATTTCTTGTTCATCCTCACTGTGCATTTTTCATGGTTAAAGTGGATGCTGCAGCAGAAACAGAGGTTGCCATTTCTGCATCTAGCAGTATTTTGCAGAGAGCAGTTAGCATTCGAGCTGTAGTTGTGGAGGTGACTTCAGAGGGGAGGAGAGTTCACCCAAGGAGCCATTAGGTTGCTCTGAGCACCCCGGTACTGATGCAGGTCTGCAGGGTGATGGACCACCTCCGGCTGAAGGGCAGCCTGAGAGCTGGCAGCCGGGCCGGTCGCTGCTGAAAAACGCTGATCTGTCTGGAAGGGCAGGTAGCTTTTATCAGTGGGTTACCTTTGGAGCCAGTTCCTTATTGCAGCAGGGGAGCTTTCTATTGATACATGAAACCAGGAGCTGAAGCTGGCATATCGCTGTCCAGGGCAGGACACTCTGATTGGGTAGCCTGCCCTTTAGTGAATAGGCTGTGGGTAACTTAAAATACTCTGCTGGGTGTGTTCTAGGTATGACCCGCGATGACCTGTTCAACACCAACGCTAGCATTGTTGCTACTTTGACATCTGCCTGTGCGAAGCACTGTCCAGAAGCCATGATCTGTGTTATCTCTAACCCGGTAAGCATTTCCTGGAGACCTTCAAAATGCAGACAAGAAAATCCAAACCGAGAACACTGGAGTAATCTGTGAGCTGCTGTTAGTTTGGAGCAGTATCTTTAAGGTCTATAAAGTATTTGTAGGGGAAAAAAATAAAAGCCTGGCTTTTATATCAAAATCAGATTAAACTTAGATATAAAAGCGCTTGATATCTCAGCTTCTGTTTGACTGTGGTTAATAGTCCATACTGTTGTGTTAGCTGCAATAGAACAGCTCAGGAAGGGAGGAGCCTTTGTAACATGAATGAACAAGTTACTGCCTTAGTGGTTATTTAAAATACGCTAGTTTTGGCCTGACTGTAAATTGCTCTTCCTATTAGGAATTGAAGTAATTGGCTAGAGCTGACGTGGAGATGCACTGTTTATTTACTGGCCTGTTCAGTTCACGAATTGGCTTTGTTATTAGCCTGGTTCTAATGAACGTTTGCCTGTTTTTGCTTGCAGGTAAATTCAACCATCCCAATAACTTCAGAAGTCTTCAAGAAGCACGGTGTGTACAATCCCAACAGAATCTTCGGTGTTACAACACTGGACATCGTCAGAGCAAATACCTTTGTGGCTGAACTAAAGGTACGTCGTAGAGAGGGGTGCTGTGTGCTTCTGTCATCAGATCTACCAAAAATGCCTCTAAAATCCCTGCACAGAGCTAAAGCAGCTCAGCTTTATGTGGAGCTAGAGCTGGAAGCAACGATTCCCTGTTCCCACTCTCTAGAGGAGCCCAGGGATAGGGTTTCTTGCAAAATGTAGTTTGAGAGGCTTTGACCTTTCCTTTCATAGCTCTCCCCTGTGAGCGAGCTGCATGTTTGCCTTAATTCTCTTGGCATTTTCAGCCCTGCTGGTGCAACCAGAGGAGGGGGTTGAATTGTAGTATATCTTCCCAAGTCATACTGTGCTGCCCGTTACAGGATATTCTGTGGGGTGTCAGGAGGTGCAGCAGTTTCACTGCTCTTAATAGCCCTGGTGGGGTTTGGATCTTTGCTGCTGTTTATCTTGCATCAGTGTTGCTCTGTACTGCCTGAAGTTGTCAGAGTGAATAACCTGGAGCTAACTGTGTACATCTGGCTTTGTCCATGGAGCGTAGCTGCCTCTGAAACTTCTCCTCTATGTCTCGTGGGGGTTTGTGGATGTGTTCAGATACAGAGGGAAGAAAAAGTGTGGTGGCTTTAAATGTTTTTCTCGTTCCTGTGTCTCAGAATCTGGAAAACTTCATGTTTCCCCTAGGGTTTAGATCCAGCTCGAGTAAGTGTTCCAGTCATCGGTGGCCATGCAGGGAAGACCATCATCCCTCTGATCTCTCAGGTAAGTCACGTAACTGCTGCGTGTGGCGTTGTGCTGCGTGGTGTTCCTCCTCACTGAGTTACAGCTGATGTGAAGTGCCTTTGTGATGGCATGTGGCGTGCTGAGATACATGAGTAGGGAAGACTGTCTCGGCTGTGGCTCATTTTATTCCGAGATGAAGTGCAAGCTACTCGAAGGTAAAGAGCTAAATCTGAGCTCCTCTGGGTGGCTTAAATAGCAGCACTCTTTTTTTCCCTAGAGCAGTTCTGGAATAAGAACTGAGGGGTAGTGTGGGTGTTCAGATATCTTGGCAGTGTTTTCTTTTGTCACTTTTTTGATGGCAGTTGTATGGTATGAATGCTTTGCTACAGCAGAAAAATTAAACTGCTTTTGCCGTGGTGGACTAGAAACCCTCCTTCAACAGCCAGTGTTGAAACGAGGAGGCACAGCTCATCTTGTGTGGGGAGATTGCTTCAGAAATGACCGGTTGTCAGAGGGAGGCTCCCTTCACGTGTCTAATGCAGAGTGAAATGCAGCTCTAAAGCAGGCTGCAGATTTGTGAGGAGACTGCTAGGAGATGGCCAAAAGCAGCCAGTGGAGAAAGGGCAAAAAGCTCTGCTCTCAGCGAGGAATAAAGTGCCCTTCACAGAAGGACGGTCTTAGGGAATAAAGCTGAATGCTGAGCGGGTGCTTTCGCTAGAGGCAGTCAGGGCAGCCCCAGCTGTGCTTAGCAGACCTGGGTAGCTGTGTGTGAAGGTTCACTGACTTCTTAAATACCTCTTGCAGACGGGATCCTCCATAAGGCTCTAGACTTCCATAATGCCACAGTGACCCAAATATTTATAAGGTGGCTTGTTTTTCCCCCCTCTAAGGGCTGTTACATGCTTGGAGGGCACCTGTCTAGGGCAAAGGACTAGATGGTAGCAAGTGAGCATGGCCAGCCCTGGCTTTGCCATCAAGCTGCAGTTTGTCTCTGAGCACACTAGGCATGACTAGCGTACTGTTAGAGTTCTTGCAGCAACCAGAAGCCTTGGTGAATGCCTGCAGCTGCTGGCCAGTCTGTCACACCATCTGGGAGCTGGGGTAGCTGATTTTTCCCATCTGAGAACTGTTGGTAACGACTGTAGTGGTAGGAGAAGTATCACGTGGGTGGCCTCGTGCTGGAGGGGTGCTGATATTTGATGCTAATTTATTTTTTCTAATCCAGTGCACACCAAAAGTGGACTTCCCTCAGGATCAGCTGGAAAAGCTTACAGGGAGGATTCAAGAAGCTGGCACTGAAGTTGTCAAGGCTAAAGCAGGAGCAGGTTGGTTCTTGGCTACAGCTTCCAAGTAATTCTTGTCGTCCAGCTGAATGGACGCAGTCCTCTTTGGTTTAATCTTATTTACAACTGCGAGGCAGAAATAGGAACTGCTGATTGCAATCCTAGCTGCTCTCCCACGTCAGTGACTGCCTGAGCTGTGGCACTAGAAGTAGCTCAGCATGTAGGGAAGACCAAACAGTACTGGATCCCTGAACGTGTGTGACTTCAAAAATCATCTTCTCTAATTAAGCTCTTTCCTCCTGTAAATCTGGTGAACTGCATAGCAGGTGGCTTCTGCCTTCTCAAACTGGCTGTGAGCTTGAAGCCAGTGACGCTGCAGCTCTGTAAGCATAGCAGCGTGGAAGCCTTTGATACTAAACCAAGTACTGAATTTAAATGTGATCTGTTCTAAAAATGGTTCAACTCTTACAGGATCTGCTACCTTGTCTATGGCCTACGCCGGAGCTCGCTTTGTGTTCTCCCTGGTGGATGCCATGAACGGAAAGGAAGGGGTTATCGAATGTTCCTTTGTGCGGTCGGAAGAGACAGAGAGCCCCTACTTCTCTACACCTCTGCTGCTGGGAGTATGTGCTTCACGCGGTGGGGCTTAGAAACACCAGTTCCTGATGCAGTCTTTAGATTTTGTGTTTTTTACTCAGTGATTTCAATTCAGTCCAGTGCTGAGTATCACTAGATAACAGCTGAACGTATGTTTAAGAGTTCTTGGGTATTTGGGTATTGCGGGTAAGCACATATCCCATGTTTGGATGTTTGCTGCTGCTTTTCTCTGCTCTCAGACTGCAGCTCACTGAGTAACCAGCGATTCAGACCTTTCTTAAGAGGTCATGTGTGCCCCAAGTTGGTGCCCAGTTATGAAGAGCTTTCATGTGGTTAAGGAGAATCAGCAATCTGGTCTCCTTAGCTCGATCTGCTACAAGGAAATTACTCAGAAATGGAGGCATGTGGGGAAGCACTGTGTGGATTAGGATTAATAGATTTCCTTCCAAGTTCAGTAGAGGTCCCAAAAGCAATGTTATTCTAACCCCGTGGGCAGAGTGAAAGCAGTGACATGGCTGCTGGATGCCAGGGATGGTGTACGTTGTTTTGGGTGGTAGCTGGAGAAGGAATGGATGTAGAGGAGGATTAAGGGGGGAGCATTTGGATGTATGCATGAGATATTGGAAACCCAGGAGTGCAACTCTGAAGCAGTTTTGGATTGCAAGCCAGTGGCAAATGAAGGGTGTACACAGAGGAGAGCTGAACGGTGGTTCTGAGGGCAGGAGAAGGCACAAAGGAGCAGTGGGTATCAGTCTCCCCTGGAAGGAGCCGAGGGGCTAGCTTCACGTTTCACACCCCAACAAGAAAAGTGAATGAGAAGTTTGTGAAGGCTGTAGAAGTCGCTACAGATAGCAAAAAGCCTCACAGCCTTGCAAGGAAGCACAAGGTTTGCAGACGGTAAAAGTGTCAGAGGTCCTAGGCTGGGTCTCCATCTCAGTTGGGCAGTAAGTAATCAGGGCTGTTAAGTTGCTCTCTAGGTCACTGAATGAATGGTTAATCCTTAAATCCTCTTTCCCTCAGAAAAATGGCATTGAGAAGAACCTGGGTATCGGCAAGATCACCCCCTTTGAAGAGAAGATGGTTGCTGAGGCCATGTCGGAGCTGAAGGCTTCTATTAAAAAAGGAGAAGATTTTGCGAAGAACTTCAAGTGAAGCGTTGATGACGGGGAGGAATTCCAACTTCCTTAATTTATTAAGGCATCATGTCACTTTACAACTTCTGGTTCAAAGCTCAGGTTTTGACTGAAGTCTGTCTGTACCAGTGTAATGATTGTTGTCAAAGCAGAGTCTAATCATCAATAAAATGGCCTCATTTTTTTCAGCGTACCAGCTGGAGTTGTCCTGTTGTTTCTGTCTTCTGAAGGTAGAAGCTGCAGGTCTCTGAAGTGTTACCAGAAATCAGCCTCTTAAAACGGGTGAACTAATTGCTGGATTTTGTGAGAGACATCCCAGGGAAGGGGCTCAGCTGTTCTCTGCAGAAGGAGAGGTGATAATGCAGCCTGACAGTGATGGGCACTTCAGGGTTGTTAAGGAAGCTTAAAGTTGTATTTAGTATTTAAAATAGTCCCGTATTTCTTCCCCAAATCATGAGATCTGACTAGGTAACACTGCTCTGTGGACTGAGGTGATGGAGCCAGGGGAGGTGGCCAGCTTACAAAGCTTCCACCAGTCCTCAGACCTCCTTATATACTTCCCCTGGTCTCTGAAAGCTGCAAAAGAAGCTACCTTTGAAGTCAAGGTTGGCATTTCACACCCCTGAAGCAAGTTTTTATCTGAAAACCCAACCAGAGAAACTCAGTGATGCCAGCACCGTGCTGCAACAGCAACTGCTTGCGGCCACCCCACCTGTAACCTGGGAAGGACGTTCCCTGCGTCGCCTTCCTGGTCCTGCTGCTTGGCTATGCTGCAGCTCCTCCGAGCTCGCAGCTGTGCTGCTGCTTCGGTTTTGTCTCGGGCTGCTTGTTCAGCACAGCAGCTGGGAAACCGGGGATGATCAAACGGGATCGGGACAGGTTGAAGAGGCTTGCAGGAGGGTGTCTGATCAGAGTGATCCCAGGGGTGTTTTTTCAGGTCGGCACATTGCCTCTGATACATTGTGTTGCCGGAACCTTACGTAAGTTGACTTTTAAAGAGTTAGTGAAAGAGCACAGCGGTTGCAACGTCAGTCCTGCTGTAAGAAAATAATTAAAATGCTGAGAGTGACTTCTTTCTAGTTAGGAACAAAAGCCTTGATTTAGCATCTGCATAGATTTCTTTTACATTCATCCCCTTGTGCATATAAAAATAAACGTCTGCACGAAAACGGTGATGACAAGTTCTATCGCCGACTTCTTTGAAGGTAAGCTTTAATGAAGGAAGCTATTAATTCAGTCTTCCTCCATGCTCTGTGGGCTGCTTACCCTATTGCTTTGAATTGCTCTAATCCACGTAGGCTGAATTCTAAGTTGAGCAGACTCTGTTTTGATTAGCTGGAGGAAATGCCAAAGCCCAGCACCTCTGGATGGGTTGAGGGGAGCGCTGGTTTGAGCGAGGCAACCTGATGTTGAAGGTTCTCTTAGGGAACAGAGCTAAAGGCAGGAGATACTGTTTGGTCTCTGGCTTCATTTCCTCCTACCTCTTGTATTCTAACTCTCCGGAGCTATTCGAACTATTTATTTTTTTATTTATTTACTTATTTTGATCTAGCTCATCATCCTGAAACGGATCACACAATTATCACGCTGCTGAAGGCTGACAATGAAGCGCTTGGCTCTGTCCCTCTGTGGAACACGTAGGCAGAGAGGACAGCAAGCCCAGCTCCTGTGCCTCTGTCTGCGGAAGCTCGATGTGTTAAAGCTTGGTTTCCTTACAGAAATAGTAATGAAATGGAAGGGCCGGCACTCATTACTCAGCAGGCTTGGAACAAAGTGGTTATTAGGTGGTATTAATAGAATTAAAGATCACGCTGGGGGCAGGGGAGGATGTCCCAGCCGAAGGACACAGAGGATGGGTGGCAGGCCAGGCCTAGCACGTGCGGCCTCGAGGTTGTTCAAAATGTTCAAACTGAGGACTGGGAAGCGCGTGGTGGCCTTGGCAATAACGCAGGCTGCTGGGAGTGGCACTCTTGCAGACCCATCAGCAATTCTGTACCCAGAAGCAGGCAGTGGGTTATTTAATCAGGGTGTTTGTCCTCTGCAGAGCGAGTGGCCTGCTCCTTCTGCTCGTGCCCAGGCTGCTGGGAAAGCCTTGACTTGGACCATGAGGGATGGATGTGAGCTGCACTTGTTCTAGTCCTGCTCCTTTGGGTGCAGCAGGTAGAGCAGATTTCCGAGGGCTGGAGTGTTTTGGGACTTCTAATGTTCATGACACGTCTTAGGTTATTCCTTTCTTGTGTCAGCAGTCCAAAGACAGCAAAGTGGGGGGGGAGTTGCATGGAAAAGCAGAAAGCAGGGACCCTGGGACAGTGTGGGTGAGTGGAGCTGAGGTGGGAGAGGATTATTTCCCAGCCCCTGCTGGCTGGCACATCCTTCAGGGTCTCCTTCAAATCCTTTTTTATACGATAATGATGTCTGTTCCTCTTTCTGTGCTGATTTTATCCCTCCCGATTCCTCCTTGCTGCCATGGGCGCTGGGCAGGGTGCAGTTTGAGTCCTGGGGAGGGAGTCAGGGTGCATCCTGGCAGAGGTTCCTGGAGGAACAGGAGCTAACTGGGTGCTCCTGGGAGAAGTGGGAAGGTCCATGCACAGGTACCCTCAGAGAAACAACCTCGTTCTTCTGTTTTACTCATCTGTGTGGATTAGGGCAATGTGGCAAAGCACAGAAGAGGATAAAACGAGGAGAAAAGCAAATGGTAAGGCTTAGGGCTTGGCTATTTCGTCACCCTTGGTGCCCAGGTGCCCTCAGGTTGGCAGAGTGCAGGCTGGCAGCCTTCACCCACGTTTATTCCTGGGAAAACAGTTTTCCCCGTTTCCCTTCCTGGTCCCCAAGCACACGTTTGTTTAACGGGACCGTGTGTCAGGGCCTGGTGCCAGCACCCGTCCCTGTCTGAACCCTGCTGGGATGGAGCCTGCAGTCTCCAATGCATCTCAGACCCTTGTGGCAAGCACAGCGGGTGGGCTTTAAAGGCAGATTGGGGAGAATGAGAGCTGGTGCAATATCCGTCCCCATAAGGAGCTGTAATCCTTCGGGAAAATCCAGCCCTAAGCCCGTGTGTGGTGGCTGTGCCCCCTGGAGCATCCTCTCCCCAGCGACACTCGGGAGATGGCAGCAGCAGCTTGCCTTGGGCAGGGCTGGGTCCTGGCATTTCGGTGATATTTGGGAGAAGCAGGGAAACAGCAAGGGGAAGGTGTTTGGGTGCTGCTTTACGCAGAGCATCCTCAGCCCGTGGAGATCACGGGGGAACAGGGAGAGGAAAGGGGCCCAGAGGGTGACGCCGAGGGGCTTGAGCATGGGCAGGAGGATCAGAAACCACCCAAGCTGCAGCTCCAGCTTTTTGGCAGCTCTTTTCCCCCTCCTCCTTCCCCTCGCTCCCCTGCCTGGCCACGGGCACCGTTAATCCACCACCGCCACGTTCACTCTCGATTTACTCAAATGCCTCCGAGCTCTCCCTTCCCTCCTGGGCGCCTCGGAGCGGGTTTGGAGCGCGGCGCCGAGATGGGCGGGATTGTTTGCATTTACAGGGAAACCTGTTAATAAAGGCCACCGAAGGGACTGCTCTTTTCCCGGCTGCCGGAACAGATGGCGGGATGAGGGCGGCGCAATTAATGCGCGGGGACTCCTGCCGGGGCGGAGGTTTTATTGCTGGCGGGGAGAGGTGAGCGCGCTCGTGCTGAGCTGGCGCCTGGCGAGGGCACCCCGGTGGCACGGGGAGGTGGGCGATGCCCCTGGAGGAAGGGCTGTGATGCGGGGAAGGGACGGTGGCACGTCCACCCCAAATCGATGGCAGCCTCCAGCCGCGATTGAACGCCCCAAGGTCACCCCGTGATGCCCTGTCCCCATCGCAGCCACCACTGGACTGCCCCCGAGCCCTTTCTCTGCACAACTTTTTCTTTTTTTTGCAGCATTTCTCGGCTTTTTCCTCTCCCCCCGCTGCCTCGCTGGGCTGTGTGGGGCCGCTGAGCACCACACGGGTTTGGCTCAGCAGGATGGGGCCGTGGCTGTGCCTGCAGCACGTGGCGGGGCCACTCCCGGTCACCCTCCCTCGTGCGTCGGGAGGAGGCTGGCAGCGATTTTTTATTTTATTTTATTTTATTTTTTGGAACCGCAGTGTGAATCCTCGCAATTAGGCCTTGTTCTGCTGCCTGCCTCGTTTGATCTCCTTTAATTATTTATCGCCGATCTTTCCTTCCCCGGGCCTGGCTTTCTTTCAAGTGATGCTTTTCTCCTGCTCCCCCTCCGCCGCGGCTCGCTCGGGCTGGCTCTTCTCCTGCAATTAGCGGCCCCTCTCCCCACTCCTTCCCTTCTTCTCCCCCTTTTGTTCTCTGCGAGCTCTTTCCCTGCACCGCCGAGCCGAGCTCCCCCCTCCAGCTCCCTGCCTGCGGGTTTCTCTCCCCTTTTTCCCTTTTTTCCCTTTTTTTCCCCTCACCCCCAGCCCCTGCCTTCCTCCAGCCCCAACGATGCTGCAGCAAACCCCAAGACGGCCCCGCTGCGAGCCCTGGCTCCCCATGGCAAGGTGCCGGGGGGCTGCTGCCCTCGCAGCGGGGTCTCCCCGCGATGCTTTTGCCGCCAGCGCACCGCGGGGAAGCCCGGCCACGTCTCCCCGTCCTCTTTGTTTCCCAGGCCCTGATGCATTATTCAGTGCTGCGGACGCTGCGGGTGCTGGAAAGGGAATGGCGCTGCGCAGGGCACGTGCTCGCCCCGGGGATGCCGGATTTTTTTTTCCCCCTTTATGGGGTCTTTGTCCCCTCTGCCGTCAGAAAAAAAGAGGGAGCAAAGCACCCCGGGGGGCTTCTCCCATGGGGCAGCGTCTCCTCGAGTCCTGGTGGGGATGCAGAGGGGAGAAAGCGAGGAGCACAGCGCCCTAAAAACAGCCTGGGGATGCTGTGGGGTTGTGCTCGGCCCCTTTGTCCGGCCCCAAAGTGCCTCCTCCATGGGATGGGGTTGGGGACAGGGATTGGGATGGGATGGGGTCAGGGATGGAGATGGGGACAAAGATGCGTTTGGGGATGGGGATAGGGACGGGAATGAGGATGGGGAGAAAGGAGAGGGGTGGCTGCGCCCCAAAGCCTCCCATAGGCAGCAGCCAGAAGCAGTTTGTAGGATGGATCCCCCCTCACCATCCCCGTGGGGTAAGCAGGGTGCCTTCATTAGCTCTCCACATGCTAACGAGGAGCCAAAGCTGGGGGCAGCTCCCCAGGGCTGCAGCCACTGGGTGTGGGGTGGTTTGGGGCTGGTTTGGGTAACCCGCCCCTTGCTGGCAGCACAGCGGGTGGATTTGGGGTGCTTCGGGGTTCCAGCCCTCCCCGTAACTGTGCAGGAAGGTTTTGGGGGCTTTAGGGCAGCCTATCCCTTGCCATGACTGGATTTCGGGGAGGTTTGGGTAACCCAAACCCCACTGTGGGGGCACAGCGTGGCCCTGAGCATTGCAGCACTTTCACCTGGATTTTCTCTCATTTTGGCCCTTTTTGGGTTCAACACAAACCTTTTGGGTTCAACTCAAACCTTTTTGGGTTCAGCTCTCCTCCTCGGGCCTAATCCCACCCGCTGTTGCTCATGGTCAGACTGAGCAGGACCTTACTGGGGGCACTGGGAGCTCCCCTTCCCAAACCCTCCTGCTAGACGGGGTATGGGAAGAGGTGGGGTACAGGGTGGGGTGTGGGGTGGGATGTTGGGAGGGATATGGGGTTGGATGTGGGGTAGGGTGGGCTATGGAATGGATGGGATACGGGTTGGGATATGGAGTGGGATACAGGGTGGGATGTGTGGGCTGTGGGGTGAGATATGGGATGGGATACAGGCAAGGGAGGGATATGGGATGTGGGGTGGGATGAAATGGGATATGGGATGACATACAGGGTGGGGTAGGATACAGGATGTGAAGGTAGGATGTGGGATGTGAAGTGGGATAGGATGGGATATGGGTTATGGGATGGGATGTGGGATGAGATGGGATATGGGATGGGATACAGGGTGGGGTGGGATATGGGATGTGAAGTAGGACATGGAATGCGAAGGTAGGATATGGGATGGGAGGTGGGATACAGGAAGAAATGGGATGTGGGATGGGATAGGATATAGGATGGGATTCAGGGATGGGATATATATGATGGGATGTGGGATGGGATGGGATATGGGATGGAATGTGGGATGGTATGGTATATAGGATGGGATAATATATAGGATGAGATTTAGGGATGGGATATAGGATGGGATGTGGGATACAGGAAGAAATGGGATGTGGGATGGGATATGGGATGGGATATAGGATGGGATTCAGTGATGGGGTGTGGGATGGGATATAGGATGAGGTATGGGATGGGATATGAGATGGGATATAGGATGGGATTAAGGGATGGGATGGGAGGGGGGTTTGGGGTGGGAGCCGGGCTGAGGTGCGGGACGATGTGAGACAACAGGGGCCGGTGTGGGACGATATGGGATGACGTGGGCTGATTGATACGGGACGATACGGAATGATAAGGGCCGATAGGGACCGATAGGAGCCGATAGGGGCCGACAGGGGCCCGTGAGGCGGGGCAGGCCGCAGGCCCTGAAGGGGGGGGGTGGCTGCGCTGCGCCCTCCGGCCGCCAGGGGGCGCTGCGGGGCGGGGAGGGGGGGGCGCTGGGCGGGCTGAGCCGAGCGGAGCGGAGCCGAGCGGAGCTGTCCAGCGCTTCAGCACCGCCGGGAGGGGCCGCGGCGGGGCCGGGTGAGCGGGGCCGGGGGTCTGGGGGGGGGTTGGGGGGTAAAAGGGGGATTTGAGGGGGTATAAGGGGGATTTGGGGGGGTATATAGGGGATTTGGGGGGCTAGAGGGGGATTTAAGGGGGTAAAAGGGGGATTTAGGGGGGTATATAGGGGATTTGGGGGGGTATATGGGGGGTATGGGGGGGTTAGGGGGGTGTATGGGGGATTTAGGGGGGTGTTGAGGGGCTTGGGGGGGATTTGGGGGGTGTGTGGGGGGATAAAGGGGGCTTAGGGGAGGTGTTGGGGGGTTAGAGGGGGGGTTGGGGGGTTAAAGGGGGTTAATGGGGGTTTAAAGGGGGTTTATGGGGGTTTAAAGGGGGTTTTGGGGGGTGCAAGGGGAGCACGGGGGGGGAAAGGGGGTAGGGGGTGAGGGGAGATGCCATGAGGGGATGTGGGGTGTGGGGGGGTTTGGGGGTGTGGGGGGGTAAAGGGAGAGGGGTGGTTGTGGGGTGTTAGTTGGGGAGGGGACAGAGGAGCGGGGTTTTGGGGGGTTTTGGGTTTTTTTTTAAGGGACACACAGGGAGTAGGGAGATGCTGGGAGACCCCATGGGATAGGGGGGGTGGGGGGGACCTAAAAGGATAGGGGTGTGTTTGGGGGATGGTGTTACTGGGATGGTGTTACTGGGGGTACAGTGGGGTTGGGGAAGGGGGGGTTGGACAATTTTGGGGCTCCTCAGGAGCACCCCGTGTGCACGGCGGGTTGCGGATGGGCCGGGAAGGGCCCGACGGCCCCGTGAGACCCCATAGGGGGGAGCTGGGGGCTCCCTGTTGGCCCAGGGTTTGCGGCGAGGGGAACGCACGAATCACCCCAAAACCCGGCCCCAAAATGGGGCAGGTTCCTAAAACCCTCTGTGGGGCAGAAGGGGCAGGGCTGGGCTGCCGGCGGGCTCCGTTATGGGGTCGGGGCGGCTTGGGGCCGGGCAGGGAGCGGGGCTGGGGTCCTTCATCCCCTCGGTGTCCCCGCTGCGGACCCCCAGGTCCCAGGGGTCCCATCCTCAGCGTCCTGATGGAGGCAGCCCCGCTCCCTATGGCACGGGGGGGTTACAGGAGCTGGTGGGGGGCTCCTGGGGCCAGAAGGTGGCCGGGTTTTAGGGCAGCGCTGCCAGGGCTGTGCCCGTGGTCCCCCCCCCCTTGGTTTCCTGCCCCCTAAATGGGTTTTGTCCCCGCAGGGAGATGCGGCCTTGCCCCGATGAAGGGCTGCCCCCACAGCAGGGGTGCTGTGCCTGCTGGGCACCCCGCAGGCATCCTCAGCCCCCCCAAATTTGTGTTGTGGGGGCGCAGTGCCCCCCCCCCCAGCGCCCTACAACCCGGGAGGCGGTAGCTGGGCTGCGACACGCTGCCTTAACCCACTCCCGGCTCCTCTCCGTGAAGGAAATCCCCAAAACCCCCCCAAAAACCCCCATCCCCAATTCCCCTGCCCCGATTTCAGCGTGCCGTACGGGGCCGCGGGCAGGCGGATGGGGCCGAGGGGGGGGGGACACAGCGGGACCCCTGCTCCTCGGCGTCCCCAAAGCCCTTCCTTTGCCTTCCCTCCCTGCTCGTGTCTTCTCCCGGCCAGGTGGCCCGCGGCTTATATAACGTGCTCGGCCCCGAACAGCTCCTCCCGTTACACAACGGGCACCGCGCCGAGGGGGGGGCCCCACTGCCTGCCCACCCCCCCGGGACCCCCTCCCTGCACCCCATTACCACCGGGGGGAGGCGAGCCGGTAGGGTCGGGATCAGTGCCGCAGCCCCCTGCTGCTCTGGGGCCTCAATATTTGCTGCTTTTATTATTTTTTTATTATTTTATTATTTTATTGTTATTATCGTCGTGCCCCCCCCCCCGGGTCGTCTGCTGTAGGGGCGGATGGGGTGAGGGTGCCCCCGGGGGGGTGTCCCCAGCCTGGGGGTGTCCTCAGGGAGGGCTGGGGGTGTCAGGATCCGTCCCTGGCCCTGCTGGTGCCTCGCTGCTTCCCCCGAGCCCCCGCTGTTTAAGCACCCCCCGTGGGGTGAAGGCTTTGGGGGCAGCGTGATGTGGGGTGCTGGGGGGCTCCTGGGACAGGGGCTGGGTGAAATTTGGGGACTTCGGTGTCACCCGTGCCGTCCCGTGCTGTGCCGTGACACCGGGGCTACCAAAACCCACGGATTTCGATGCTGCCTGCAGGACACCCTCCCTCACACATTTCTTGGTGTCCCCCCCCCACTAATAGGTTGCATTTTGGGGCCGGGAGCACACCCCAACCCCTCACCTCCCTTTGGGCTCCTGGCTCCCCTGCAGAGCATCTCCCCGCTCCTCAGAGGAGCTGCGGCACCGCCCGTCCCTCTCCGTGCGCCACCGTCCCCCCCGTGCCCACCATCCCATGGGGTCCTGCCCCTCTCCGTGCCCCCCGGACCCCCCCGGTCCCATTTTTTGGCACTCCGGGAAGGAGCCCAGTTGCTTAGCAACTCTTTGGCTTCTCCGCCAGCCTCCTCAGCTATTTAAAACACACGGCCACGCGCACACGCCGCGTACGCACGGGCAGCAGTGAGCCCTCGCCCGGCTCGCCGACCCCCCGTTAGCCCTGACGGGGCGGTCCCGAATCCTTCGGGTCCATCCCGGTGTCCCCCTGGCTCTGGCCGTGATGGGTTTTGCTGCGGGATGGTGCGGGACATCGCCGGGGTGTCCCCAGGTATTGGGTTTTTGGGGTGCCCTTTGGGCGCCCAGCGCCTTTCTGCTCCCCAAATTGTGGGGTCCCGCGGGCTCAGGGCGGAGCTGACGGGCTGAGCCTTTCCAAGCTGCTCTCCTTCTGTTTTCTTTTTTTGTTTGTTTTTTTATTTTTCCCCTTCTTGGAGGTCTGACTCATGGGTTTTGGCACCGGTCGGCCCAATTAAGAGCAGCAACCTGAGACTTTTCCTCCTGCTGACTCCAGCCGGGTTTTCTGCCTTCGTGCAGCCAGGCGGCCGGGCGGAGGCCTTCTCCGGCCACCTTCAAGTAATTAGCAGCCTGTAACGAGGCTGGAAATGCTTAGGGTGGAGGATGAGGATGAGGATGAGGATGGAGATGGATGGGGATGGGATGGAGATGGAGGATGGGGATGGGGTTGGGGATGGAGGACGAGGATGGAGGATGGAGTGTGGAGGATGGGGATGGGGATGGGGATGGGGATGGGGATGGGGATGGGGATGGGGATGGGGATGGGGATGGGATGGGGATGGGGATGGAGATGGAGATGGGGATGGGATGGGTGGTGGGTGAGGGTGATGGTGGAGGTGGAGGTGGGCTCTCCTCCTTCCAAACTGTGCCGTCTCGGCGCAAGCTGCCAGCAGCAGCTGAAAGCTTCATCCCCCCGCTTCCTGGTGCTGCTTCCCTCCTGTAAACAAGTGGGAGATTTTAAAGGGAAACCCGCTGCTCTTCATCTAAAGGGCAGCCATCCCCTCGGGGGACCCCGCAGCAGCCGGGGCCTCCCCCAAGGGGCTTTTGGCCTTTTGGGGGGGCTCAGCACCGGCCTCAGGCCCCGGCCAGAGGCTCGCTGCCATCACCCCGTGTCTGGTGCAGCTGGATGCGGCCAGAATTAATTGAGCACCGGCCAGAGGCGGCTTTAATTAGCGTGGCAGCAAGGGGGAGGCCGGCAGGGTGGGGGGCACCCAGGGGGGTGCTTCCCTGCCCCCGGGAAGGGGGTGCCCAGCCCTGGGCATGAGGTGGGAGCTGGGTAAGGAAGGATTGGAGCAGGCAGCTGGGGAGAGGTGTGGTTGTGGGCAAGGAAAGCTAAAAGCCAAAGAGGTTTGGTGGAATCATGTTTTTGGGGATGGGATGGGGATGGGATGGGGACGCAGCATCTCCAAACGTTTCCAGAAGCTGAACCCAGGCAGCAGAAAGGTAAAAACCCATTTTGATCTCCCTCTCCCCAGCCCCAATGGTGGCTCTTGGAGTGCCAGCGGGGAGGATCAGGATCCCAAAACACGAGCACAAAGGGCTCAGCAAAAAGGGACAAGCTGCATTCACTCAGGAGTTCCCCCAGAGCTGCCCCCGAAGCCCTGGCACGGCGGTGCTGGGACCTCAGGCGGCTCGGTGGCACCGCGGTGGTTTGGGGACGGGTGGCAGCACTCGCCCCGAGACGCCTTCTGTCCCCCTCTGCAGGGCGGCCGGGGTCTGGCTGCCAGCGCTTGATGATTTGTGGGTAATTACTGCAGATAATGAAATATTTAACCCTCGTGGTGAGAGCTGTGGAGAGCGCTGAGCCGGGCGGGGAGCCGCTGGCCTTCGGGCAGGGCTGGTATTTGGGGATGGGGATGGAGGCTGGGGACTGGGGATTGGGAACGAGGATGGGGATGAGGCCAGTGACTGGGGACGGGGATGGGGATGGAGGCTGGGGATCGGGATTGGGGACGAGGATGAGGATGGGGCTGAGGATGGGGATGGAGGCTCAGGATGAGGCTGGGGATTGGAGATGAGGATGGGGATGGAGGCTGGGGATTGGGATTGGGGATGAGGATGAGGATGGAGGCCAGGGATTGGAGATGAGGAGGTTGGGATGGGGCTGAGGATGGGTTTGGAGGCTGAGGATGAGGCTGGGTTGCTGCCTCTGCTCCAGGCCATCCCCGCTGTGTCGTGGCGGATGACTGAAGGCTTCAGAGGTGACAGCCCCCCTCCTGCAACGTGCCCCTTGCAGACAGGGTGTTTTTGGGGTATTTCCTCTGGGGACAAGGGGGCACAGACCCAGCCCACCCCTGCGGGGGCTCCTTCTGCCCCAGCACGCTGTGCTGTTGGCACCGGGGGTGCAGGGTTTGCTCCGTTTGCTTTTTTTTTGTGTGTGTGTGTGTGTCCATCCAGGGCTTTTGCTCGTGGCTCTGCTTCGCTATTTATAGCCGGGTGGTGTTTGTGGGTAGTTTTTTTTTTTTTTTTTTTCCTTCTTCCTTTGTTTTCCTGCCTGTGCCTGTGCCGTCACCGAGGCAGGATTGCTGTTATTAGCTATCATGGGGAATATTACTCACGTCGGAGCACTTCCCCTCCCTGCCACCCCCGGCCCCTTGTCCTCAGCTGCCTGGGGAAGGCTTCGAGCCAGCCGGGATGGGGCTGGCTGCGTGACACCGACCCGGGCACCCCACTGCTCCCCCCCCCACCACCCCGAGCCCTTCTGGGCACCCACGAGTGGCCAGGACCCATCTGGGGACCACCAGGTCCCAGCCCCTCTCCATCCCCCGTGGATGAAACCCCCCAGCAGGGGAACATTTCCCGTTCGGAAGCTTCCCCATCCCCACATTTTTGCCCTGACGGGGGAAAGGCAAAGATTTTGGGGAAGAGCAGCCCCGCAGCCGGGTTTCCTGCAGCATCTCCCACCCAAAGCCACGCGGGACCTGGGCAGCTCCTCGCTGCAGGGCATCGCAGGCCCCAAAACGCGGGCACTGCCCTGCTGTCTGGAGCAACAATCCCAGCCCCTCCGAGGGCTTTTAAACCCAGAAGTGCCTCCTGCAGCTCGGAGGGTCCCTGTGCTGCTGGGGGTCCCCGTGTGGCTGGGGTCTGAGGGGACTCGGGGCGTGCAGAGCCCCCCCATTGTGGAAACGCAGCCTGCTGGCTCCTGTCGGCGCGGTAATAACGGGGGAAAAAATAGAAGGAAGAACGCCGTGTAATTAAGCAATCAGCTGCCGTCCTCGCCGGGCAGGGCTGTCAGGAGATAAATGACGCGTGGGGCAGCCGGGGGCAGCGGGGAAGCCGGGATGTTCCCGGGGCCCCCCGTGGCACGGCAGCTCTCCAGGCTGAGCCCCCATTTTTGGGGTGCTGGGGGGACCCCTGCCTGCCAAACGGACCCCATTGTGCCCGTCTCTTCTCCTCTGCTGCCCCAGGCAGGGCTCGGAGGCTGTGGAGGGGCGCAGACAGCAGAGCTTTGCCCTCAAACCCTGCTGCCCCGGCTCCGTCTGACCCCACACGGCTGCGGGTGAGGGCGTGCTGGCCGGGAGGTGACATCTCCATAGAAATCCTGCCGTAGCCGTGCCGGTTTCCGCGGGTTTCAGCCATGGGAATCAATAGGCTTTAATAATGCAGGAAGGTGCGCGGGGAGGACGGGGATGTTGGGCCCTGCTGCTGCTTTCACAGCCCTGCTGGAGGAATCAGAGCTCTCCACCGGCTCCGTGTCACATCCCGAGCTGTGGGCAGATAATTTTACAGCCGGGGGCGCTGGGTGACCCGCTGGGTGTGCAGCCAGGATGCCGGGATGTGGCAGGGCGTGCTCGTTTGCTCCTTTTCACTCCTTCTCTCCCAGCCCTTCCCCTCCTCGTCCATCTCTCCCATCCCTGACCGTGCCATCTCAGCCCCTGGCATGGCCGTGCCAAAGGGACTTGGCTCCCCTTCTCCCTGCCCTGCTTTTTTTTTTTGGTGTGTGATGGCATCGACGCCCACGTGCCCAGGTTGGATTCACGCTGCTGTCCTTGTCACCCCTGAGACAGGGTGTGCAGGCAGCGCCTGTCCTCAAAAAAGCCTCTCAGGCAGGGTGCTGCCAAGGGGAGCACCCCCGAGGTTCAGCCGTGTACACAAAGACACGTCTCCGAGTCCAAAATGGACGTGGGGAGAGCGTGTGTGCATGGGGGGTGCTCTGCCTGCGCCTTTGGTCATTTTTTTTTGGGTAGGGCTTTGTGGGAGAAGCGTTTGTGGGAATCTGAGGTGCAGCAGGGGGTTTGTGCACTCAGGGGTGCTCCAGAGCCTCTGGGATCGGGGCTGTCATGACCTGCACAGACCCCCAGTGGGGCAGTTTGCGCCTTTCTGGCTGATTTGGGACGTTTGGGATCTAAGCACGGTCGCAATTCTCCTTCCCCACAGCTTGGGGACATCATCCAAAGCCCAGCACAGCGCTGTCCCCTCCGAGGGGCTATTTCTGGAGCCTCACAGCCCACACCAACATCCACCCAGCACCATCCCCAGCGCTGATGCACCTCTCTCTGAGATTTTGGGTCACGGCAGAAGGGAACGAAGCCAGGGCAAGGAGCTGACCTGTGGCTCTTCCTCCCCCCTCCAGGTGCTGCGTGCCTCCAGGCCACCCCCCCCCACCACCATGGCTCTCTACAACAACGGGGCCAACGCGCCCTCGCCGCAGGAAGCCTCCAACGGCTTCGCGCAGCCCGGCGCCTCGGGGACGTGGCACAAGGCCGAGGAGGAGGTGAGGCTGGCGGAGCCCAGCCTGGTGAAGAAGGCTCACCGCGAGATCCTGGACCACGAGCGCAAGCGGCGGGTGGAGCTCAAGTGCATGGAGCTGCAGGAGATGATGGAGGAGCAAGGGTGAGTGCTGGGCGCTCGGGGCTGGGCTGGGATATCCCGCATTTGGGGACCCCCGTTGGACACTCCCTGGCACCTCCTCCTGCCCCTTTTTGTCTTTAAGCCACCCCAAAGTGGCAAACGTCCCAGTTTGGGAGGAAATTTGTCTTTGTGTGGATTGGGCCGGTCTCTGCAGCACCTCACAGGGTCTTTTGGGGTGAGAAAGGGCCAGTCTGTGCCTCTTGGGTTGGGGAAATGAAGCAGAGCTGTGGCTGAGCCCTACGTGAGGCCGGTCCAGTGCTTCGGTTTGTCCCTGCCTCCCCTTTCACCCTCCAGTTTTGGGGCTAAAGCCTGACTGATGGAGCAAATTCTTCAGCGCACGCAGGGAGACGGGGACTGGCATCAGCTGCGGAGAGGGAAAATGGATTGAGGGAAGGCTTCGCCAAGGCTTTCATTAAGAGCGCAGCCGTGACCTAGAATTAAATTGTCTCACACAGACTGGAATAATGATTACGCCTAATTTGTCGTTATGGAAATAAATAAGGCTGACCTGGCGCCTTGGGGAGCCCGGGTCCTCCTTTCGGGTTCCCGTGCCCTACGAGGAGCCTTACTATGAGTAGTAGTAGTAGTGCAGCGGGTAGTAGCGCCGTGGTGATGGGTATTGTTGCTGCTGTAATTGTCTTTGCTGTTATTAAGGCTATTAATAACAGCGGGGACAGGGATCCACCGAAATGGTAATGTAATTACAGCAAGAATCTTGGCCAACCTGGTTAACCCCCCTCTGCCTGGGGGCTCTCCCGGGGGCTGCAGGGGAAGCTCCCCAGGGGTTTCTGCCTGGCTGTGGCCCCTGCGCCTCAGGGATTTGTCTCCAAGGGCAGAGACCCTGTGGGGTGAGGTTCCGTGACAGCAGGGGAGGTTTTTTGGGGATTTAAGTGCTCCCTGGTTCCCTTCAACGCGGATGGATCCTGCCTGCTCTGGATCCGCCCGCTCCAGGCTGCCTGCGGGGTTACTTGCTGGCTGGTGCCTGGATTTCTTCTCTGGAAAAGGAGTGTCAGCAATTTCTGGTTCCTTCCCCACCCTGTTCTCTGTGTTAACAGCAAAAAATCCCTCTGACAGGGTTAGGAGCAGCCGCTCTGTAGCCAAACCTCAGGCTCCCCTTGCTGCAGGGCTGGGGGGAGCCTTGGGGCAGGAACGCCTTTATGGGCAGGATGGAAGCAGATTTTGGGGACCTGCCAGCCCCCATCCCTCTGCATGGCACAGCCAGATCCAGCCCTGGGGTGCTGCTGTCCTCCTGCCCGTGGTTCTGATGACAAATCCAGCCCTTGAGCCGTCTGCAGGCTGCTGGAAACGCCTCGTGGAGAGCTCTGAGAGCGTGGTGGGGCTGCTGGAGCAAGCGGGGAGAAAGGCAAGTCCCCAGAAAGAAAAGGAGAATTAAATGGCCCCTTGGTGGCCATAAACTTGGCCACGGCCGCCTGTCCACCACCTCCAGCTTGATTTCACGTCCCCACTCCGATGGCACTGCCCGCGTTAATACCCCACTGCAGCAAATCTTTGCCAGCTCCCTGCTCGCCAGTGGCCCTGGGTGAGGTGCAGAGCTGCATTTTGGGGGTGCTGCCTTGTTTTTAGGGCCCCCCAGCCCTGGCGTGCTGCAAGGCGTAGGGAAGCAGCCAGGGCTGCCTGGTTCACTGCCCTCCTCCCGCTCAGCAGCCCTTGCCGGCTGGAGCATTAATGAGCCCGTTTCAGTGCAAATGAGCTCGTTAATATTAATCCCCATCTCGTTCTGGCGGTGGCAGAGCTCTGCACCCCCCTCACCCTCCTGCAGGACGCAGCCCAGGTGCCATCCTGTGCCTCCCCCTCCCGGGGACGCTGCCGAGTTGCTCCACGTGGGCATTTCCAGCACAGCACCGCTGGGTTTCGGGGTCGGGGATGCGCCCGGTGCCCTTGTGCCGCTGCGGGATGCGGCACAGGGCTGCCCAGCGCGGGCTGTCACCGATCCCTCCAGCGTCTCAGGGACAGCTGGAGCGCCGTGCTTTGCCGCGGCTGTTTGCAGATGCCAGGGACAAAGTGATTAGTGTTTCTCGTTAATAACCCTGCAGTGGCCTGAGTCAGCGTTCGGCGGTAGTGCAGAGCTGGCTCGGCTGCCGGGCCGCGGCGCAGCGCGGGGACGAGCGAGGGGATGGAGGAGAACCCCGGCCTCGCTGGCTGCGAGGACAGCCTCGTGGTCATCCTCCTCCTGCACCTTCCTCGTGGCCCCTTTGTCTGGAAGAAGGGGAAGTGGGGCTGAGAAGGGCAAGGAGGGTGGTGGCAGGGCTCCAAGTGGAGGGCCCCGCTGTCCTCCAGCCCCCGATGGCCGTCCCAATGCCACCTCTCCTTCCCAGCCCCTCTGGCCACGCGCCAGTCCTGGAGGTACGGAGGTCATCAGCAGGGCCCTGCCCTGAGTGCCCTTCTGTTGGTCACCCTGCTCCTGTCCCAGCCCTCGGGGGACGTGCAGCAGCCCCTGGAGGGCCCGCACGGCATCCCCGCCTGCCCTGACCACATCTCTGCCCATCCAGGTACTTGGAAGAGGAGATCCGGCAGAAAGTGGGGACCTTTCGGCAAATGCTGATGGAGAAGGAAGGCGTGCTCACCAGGGAGGACCAGCACGGGCGCCAAATGTAAGTGAGGCAGCGCCGGGTCGGCCCGTCTGCGTGTCCGACTCATCTGTCACACGTTGTGCTGCTTGTCTGGGAGACACATCCCGGGTGGCCACCAAGGATGGATGGATGGATGGGTGGTTGGTTTGTTAGATGGTTGGTCAGTTAGCTGGTTAGATGGTTGGTTGGTTAGATGACTAGATGGCTGGTTGGTTGGTTGGTTAGATGGTTGGTTGGTTACATGGTTAGATGGTTAGATGGTTGATTGGTTAGATGCTTGGTTGGTTACATGGGTGTTTGATTAGATGGCTGATTGGTTAGATGGCTGGTTGGTTAGATGCTTGGTTGGTTGGTTAGATGGTTAGATGGTTGGTTAGATGGTTGGTTGGTTAGATGGCTGGTTGGTTAGATGGCTGGTTGGTTGATTGGTCGCTTTGTTGCTTGGCTGGTTGGTAGGAGGCAGGTTTGGCCTCTCTGAGGCAGGGTACTACCTCTGGAGGGGTTCTCCTGCCCTGGTCTTTGGGCAGCCTCCAGGTGCTGTGCAGGCCAGTATCGCAGTGCCCATCACAGAAGATGAAACCAGAGCGCAGGGTGCTCAGCTCACCCATCAGCTGGTGGCAGAGACCAAACCGCAGGTTTGGGGTGCACCACGGGGTGCAGATGGCTCCAGCCACTCGTGCCCTGCCTCTGCCTGGCCACAGCTGTCACCAGTGTCACTGGAGCAGAGCAGGCACCAGCTTGGTCCTGGGGAGAAAGATGAGATGTTTAGGCCATGCCACGCTTCTGCCTGCTCCTGCTATTTGGTTGCCTTTCCTGCTCTCTCCAGGGCTGAAATCACAGCTCTGCCTCCATCCAGGCAAGGACATCGATTTTGAGTCCTTGCTATTAACTCCATAATGCAGAATAATCCTCCTGCCCAGCTGCAAAGCTGGGGTAACTCACCTTGCGGATGGTCTGGGAGGCTGCCTGCTGTCCTGTAACCCCAGGAATATTCGCGTTAGCAGTGCTAAGCCTTAATAATAGCAACAATAAATAATGTAAGAGGCCCAGGCAGGGCTTGAGCCTGCTTTTCAACAGCACAGACCCAGAGCCATCCCCAGAGTGGTGCCGCACCTCTGTCAGACTGCTGTGAAACCCAGGAGCCCCGTGGAGGAAGCTTCCCCAAGCCGCTCTGCCCCGTGCTGCTGCCTCCTCATCACTCCTCGTGCTGCTTCTGCCCCGGGATGGGGCCTGGGGCTGAGGTTTGCTGTGCAAAGCAGCCCTGCTGCTGCTGGGGACGTGCCACCCTCTCCTCCCTCCCTGCACGGGACCATCCCCAGCCCCGCGAGGGGCTGTGCTGGCTTGATGATGATTTATCTGTGCGCTGCTTAATGGCCCGGGCAGCGTGGCTGGCCCGGCGCGCACCATCCATCAGCCTGGAAACCAGGTCACTTGGGACAGGAATAGATGCTGCAGGTTCACTGAATATTAATGCTTCATTAGGGTCAGGAAATCAGGGCGAGGGGGAGGCGGGGAAGCCGTGGCGACGGGGGCAGCCTTCCCCTGCCAGCAGCCTCCCAGCGGGGACAGGGCTGGGCTGAGCCCGTCCCGGTCGGGGTGTGCAGCCCCGTCCCCGTCCCGCAGCAGCCACGAGCATCTGGGGTCCTCCTCCAGGCAGGGATCAGTGGGATAAACAAGGTGTGGGATAAACCAAGGCGCCTGGGTCACCCAGGTGTCCGAGCATCCAGGTGGCGTGTTAACAAGTGGCCTTTGCCCGTGGGACCTGAGTCATCTTCAGGGCATCTTCCTGAGAGGCTGCCCAGCTCGTTAGGGCTGGCGCTGTAACGAGCACAGAGGTGCGTTACGGGTACCCCAGCAGCCGTAGCTGTCACCTCTCCCCACTGGCAGGCTTGCTCTGCAGTCTGAAGGGTAATCGTTAGATTAGCCCCGGGGCTATAAATAATAGTGCTGAGCTGGAGGGAGCGGCCTCAAAGCACAGGAGAGCTCCGAGGAGCACGGAGGTGCTTGGGGGAAGCTGGGAGGGGATCCCAAAGGAGGTGGTTCCCCATGTGTGGGGACCTGGCCTGCAGAGGTCCCCACCAAAGGATGTCCTGGATGCAAAACCCCTGCACTTGTTGAAGGAGAGGCTGAGGGAGGGAGCTGCAGCAGTGCTTCAGATAAACACGCCCAGCCTTCTGCAACGGCTGGAGGCTGGGAGAGCCCCAGCGCAGGCACCTCGTGTGCTGGTCCCGTTCCAGCACCTCCCTGGACGTCTACAAATCAGCCACTGGGCTGGCTGGGCTGCGAGCCCGAACCAGCTGCTCTCGTTTCAAAGCACACACAAAAAGCTCAGCATCGGCTGCAGAAATCCCCAGGGGAAACCGAGGCACCGAGCAGAGCCGTGACCACCTGAGCCCCGGCTTGCTCTCTGCACCCTCGCAGCTCCTGTCTGTGCGTGCACAGCCCGGCCACACGGCCCTCTGCTGGCTGAGGGGCTGCTCGATGGCCAGGTTAGCGGGCCTGAAACAAAATGCAGGCGTGTGGCAGGAGGGGAGGTGTGAGCGGGGCACTGCAGGCTGGTTATGGACCGCAGAGCACAGCTGGCAGCAGGAGCATGAGGCCCAGCACCGCGACGTGGTGCCATCTCAGCTGCCCACCGAGCAGAGGGTGCAGTAAGAAATTATCTCAGTTTGCTCAGCTCCCTTCTTCCTTCCCCCTTTCCATGGTTTGGTTGCTGTTCGAAAGGCATTTTCGTGGAAAAGGTGGGTCAGAAGCCGAGGGGCTGCGCTTCTCCAGCAGCTTCCCCTGCTGCCAGCCCCCCGCCTAGCACATCTGGAAGAAGCCAGGGTGGGACACCAGCTAAAAATCCTGCTTCCTGAGGCCACATCTCCTCCGGGGGGTGAGAGCCTGGGCTTGCTTGATGTCAGCACCCCCCAGACACTGCACCACCCAGTGCAGTTACACACAGGGGATGGAGAGGTGTCCCCAGTGCCTTCACTTCCCTGGGGATCTACCCTTGCCCAGCACCCGTGGCAGCTGGATGCTGCAGGATGTGTCCCGGAGCACCCACAGCCTCTGGGACCCGAGGACATCCAACCCACGCGTCCTTCTGCTGCCAAGGAGCTTGAACACCACCTGAGCTCTGGCAGAAAGGGAAAAATCAAAAAAAGAGGGGGAAAAATAACATCTGGCACCATGGATCCTGCACCCAGCACTGCTCCTGGCTGTGCTGGCGGCACCGAGTCGCCCCGAGCCCGGTGCCACTGGTGCTGGAGGCAGCTCGTCCTGCGGGTGGCCATCCCCAGCGGTGACATTGCTAGGAAACATTTCATCAGGGCTCTTTGACGTGCTTTTCCTGCTCCACCTCCCTCTCCTGGCTGCTGTCACCGAGCCCCCAGACCCCTGGCAATATTTGGGGCTCGGGAGCAAAGCCGCTACCCCATATCCTCACCAGGGCGTCCCCAACCCACCTGATGGGGATGAATGCTCTGCCCCGGGGGGATTGAAATTGGTCCTGGGGCTGATGGCAGAGCAGGAGGGGGGGAGCTGGGGAGCTGGGGGCAGCAGGGAGAGGCTGGCCAAGGGCTCCCGGGTCCCTCCTGCTCTCCGGGTCCAGCCCGCAGCCCCCGTAGTCAATGGCAACCTCCCGTCCGTTTCCATGGCAGCGGGAAAATTAATGTTGACGAAGCTGCTCGAGAGGGAGAGGAGACCCTGGTGGCTTCAGGCCTGATGTCCCCCCCTTCCTCGCCTCGGCTGGCTCGGGGGGACGTCACCCATCACCTCCTGTGCCAAGCCTGCAGCAGGCTGGGCACCGGTCCCAAAGCCCGGATCATCCCGGGAGCTCCTGCCACCAGCCGGATAATCCCCGAATCCCCGGTCTTCCACCAGCTCCTCTCACCCTAATCCATCCCCTGCCACCCACCTGGGCTGACCCCGCTCAGCCCCGCGGGGCAGCACGGGGCTCTGAGTGACGCCGGGGACAGGGAGGTGGTGGCACAGCCCTGGGGATGTCCCTGCGGCAGCCCAGCGGTGACGTGCTGCGGGGACAGGACCCTGATAAGAACTCCGGTGTCACCAGGCTGTCCCACCCAGAGCTGCCAAGCATCGAGCGACGCGACCAAGGTCACCTGTGGAGGGGTGGCAGTGGAGCTGGCTGTCCCCAAACCCACGTGCCACCAGACAGCCGTGCCCACATCCCTTTTCCCGGCCCCGATTCAGCTCCAGCAGAGCCCTGAATTCATCCCGCGTCTCCTCCTTTGCCAGAGTGATAGAGAACCACCACGGGCTGGACGGGGAGGACTACGCGGCGCAGTACCCCGAGTACGGCGAGGGCTGCCTGCTGCAGTGCGACTGCTCGGCCGAGTGCTACCGCGACGACAGCAGCCACCGCGAGTACAGGTCCGGCCACGGCGGGCAGCGGGTTTTTGGGGTACAGGGGTGGTTTTCTGTTCTCACCCCAACGCTGCCTGTTCTTTCCCTCAGGCTGAAGAGACGGTCCAGCAGCTCCACCTCGCCGCCGCCCAAGAAGAAAAAGAAAAAGAAATCGGGTCACCGCCGGAGCCGGTGAGTCCACGCTTGTCCCCACGCTGCCCCCGAGACCTGGAGGGCTCGACCCTGCAGCTCTGCTGGGTCTCCCCGAGCAGGTCCCCTCCCTGCTCACCCCGTCCCAACAAGCTGAAGGCTTTCAGAGGGGATTTAATTAATGACTCCGGGTCATTAACCCAGCCCTTGCTGTGCTCTCGGGTTGTGGCTGGGGGCTGCAGGGTGCTGGCGCATCCACACCCGGCTCCATCAGCACCATCAGCACCCAGCCTCCCTGGGAGGGCAGAGCACAGCCCCGCACAGCACCGGGCAGGATTTGGCTGCTGGGAAGGGGCCGGCACCGTCCACCACCCAGGTCCTGCCCCAGTTTGCATGTCCTGGAGCAGTGGGAGGATGCTGTCCTTAACTTCTCTGCCTTCCTGCCTTCTCTGTCCTTAACTTCTCTGCCTTTCTTCTCTGCCTTCCCCGTGGCAGCAAAAAGAGGAAACCCGGCTCGGAGCGCAGGTGAGTGTCCCGCTCCCAGCCCCCCGGGGGAATTGGCTGTTCCAGCCCCATCTCCTGCTGGAGGCCGTGGAGCCCACGAGGTGGCAATGGGACACAGCGGGATCCGGGCGCCCTGGCACCGGGGTTACCCTGAGCTGGACTCTCCTTTCTGCCCCCTGGAAATAAATCCCATGCAATATTTGTGCATCCTGGGGGGTGTCTGGGGACGTGGGGTGCCAGGGGGTGGTGGGTCACGAGGATGGGACTTGGGGTTCCTGCTGCACCCCAGCTCCTTGCTCCCACCCTAAAGGCACCCACTTCCCCCCCCTCAGCTGCGACAGCTCCTCACCCATCCGCAAGGAGAAGAAGAAGAAGACTGGAAAGAAACACAGACGCGACAGGTAGGATGGATACGGCTCCACCAGGCGCTGTGCTCCTGGGGTTGGGGACAACGGGGCTGCTTGGTGGCTGCGGGGAGGGCTGGGGACCGTGGGGAAACCCCCGGGGCTCTGGGTGCTGGGTGGCCCTTCAAGTGGGCAGGCAGTTCTCCGAAACACAGGCTGTCACCTCCCGGTGGCCAGGCTGCCCTGTTGAGTGACCCAAACTGGTGGCTCCCAGCCCCCTGCCCTCGTCCCTGTCCCTGCCGTCCCCTGGGGCTGCCCAGTCTTTACCCCCCGCCACGGCTCAGCGTGTCTCTGCCTCCTCTCCATCCCCAGGTCTGAGTCGGGGTCCCGGAAGAAGAGAAGACACAGGTGAGAGCGAAGGCAGCCGGGAGCCATCCCACCACCACCTGCGCTTGGTGCCAGCGTCCCCATTGCCCCGTGACCAGGCTCTGCTGGTTGTCCCCCACCCTTGGAGGTGGCACGGGGCCACCCCATGCTCTGGGTGCGCGTTGGCCAGGGCTCAGCAGCATCATTGCTGCCCCTCTCCCCCTCTCCCATCTCTGCCTTTTCACCCTTCTGCCCTCCCCGCAGGTCCCGCAGCCCCAAAAACAAGCGGAAAGAGAAAAACAAAGAGCGCAAGAGGTGAGGCGCCGCGGGCAGGCGGCTGGCAGGGTGCTGCCCTGTGGGGCCGGCCCCCCCCCAAACCTCCGAGCTGCCCGGCACGGGGGGCTCAGCCTGCCCGTCGGCCCCGGCCGTCCTCCCCACAGGTCCCGCAGCGAGTCGCCGGCCTGGCGGTCGCACCGGCGCAGCAGCTGCAGCTCGCACAGCGCTTCGCTCTCCTCCGACTACAGCAACTCCAAATCCCCCGGCAGGTAGGAGCACCCCCGAGGGGGTGTCCCCAGGGTGGGGGACCCTTGGAGAAGGACGGGAGGGGAGCGGGGCGATGCTGCAGCACGAGGGGTGCTTGGAGGGGTTGGAAACGCAGCAGCAAGGTTTCAAACCAGAAAATGTGCACTGGGAGAAACCCCAGAAGCAATTTCTCACCCCGTTTCGTGCTTTGGCAATGCCTGTGCTGCAGCCCCAGCTTGGGTGCCACCTCCGTGCCGGGTTGGGGATGGAGGGGACGCGTCGGCCGCCCCCCTGACCGTGCCATGCCCCGCAGGCTAAGCCCCAAGCACCGCGAGGACGGCCCCAAGGGCAGCAGCGCCCGCTCCAGCCGCAGCCCGTCCTCCTCCTCGCCGCGCCGCTCGGCCTCGCCACACCAGAACGGGCACAAGGGCAGCGCCCAGAACGGCCGCCACAGCCACGGCGCCGCGCTCGAGGAGCCGCCGGATGTACGTAGGCTTTTCTTGCACCACGGTTCGCTGCCCTCTCCTCTTCCTCCTCTTCCTCCTCCCTCCGCAGGACCCCCACCCCCCGGCTCTCCTCTCCCCTCTTTCCCCACTCACCCGGCCGCCATCTGGGGGGCACTGGTGGCGTCGGGGTCGGGGAGATGGATGGGGGCAGCGGGTGCTGCCCGTCCCCCTCCCCGGCCGTTCTCTGGCTGCACAATGTCCCCCCCCACCCTGGGGGGTGCTAGCCCCTCTCACACGGCCGCTCCGTGGATGTCACACCCCGGGGTGTCCCCGATGGCTCGGTAGGGTCACCACCAGGCTCAGTGCTGCCCTGGGAGTGGATTGAGCCCAGATGGCTGAGAAATGGCTAAAAATGGATAAAATGATTTCCCAGCCCATCCCAGCACTAAGGTGCCGGTGCCAGCGGGACCCCAGCACCAGTCTGGGCACTGGTTTAAGGCCAGGAGAGAGCTCGGAGGGGGGGCTGGGGCTGGGTGCTCACATTTTAGGCACTCAGAGGCCCCGCGGCGGGTGACTCAGGGCTGACTGTCCCCAGCCCTGCCAACTGCCCCGGCAAAACCCCCCTGCGCCGGGGCCGCTTGTCCCCGCAACGCTCCCGCTGCCCCAGCGGGACGAGGGGGCCAGCCCCAGTTTAACCAGTACAGGAGGGGCTGGGAGACCACCGGAGCCCACCTCTCGGGCCCCTCTCCGCTTTCTTCTTTGCTGTGGTTTCGGCTCACCTTTTTGGGGGTGCGGGTGCCGAGGAGCCCCCACCCCGGGCACCCAGCATCGCCCAGGCCGCACGAGCTCCCTTGGCTCCCCGGCTCTAGCGGGACTTTTCTCCGACAACTTCTCTCTCTTTCTCTCTCTCTTTCTCTCTCTGTTTATTTTTTATTTTTGGTTGTTTGTTTGTTTTGTTTTTTTCTTTTCTTTTTAATCCCATCTGTGTTTTTCTTTAGCCTCCCATTTGAAAAAAATCCCAAACGGTAATATACAATTCCATTTCTTGCTCAGCAGAAGCAGGGAAGAGGGGGAGGGAAGGGCAATGAAACATGCTTTTTTTTTCCCCCCTTGTTTTAGTTTCCTTTATCATGATTTCTTTTCTTTTCCTTCGTGATGTACAGAAATGCAAACGATATATCTCTCTTATTTTTTTTTTCCCCCTGTCGTCGTCGTGTTGTTCTAGAATTTTTTGCTTTTGTGTGTGTTAATGTGGAGAAGAAAAACAAAAAAAAAAAAAAAAGAAAAAAAAAAGAAGATGTGTTTTCTAAATATTTACGACCGTTGAACACTGTATTTCCATTCTCTATATTTTGAACAAGGAATTTAAAAGGGAAGATAACCGAGCAGCTCTGAACCGAAAAGGGAGCGGGCTCACCCCAAAACCGAGTCACAAATTGCCCTTTGCCTCCTCGAATTGGCTGTGGCCCCGCTGCTGTATGGCAGCCAACCCTGGCACCGTGGGGATGTTTTCCCCGTGGGTCCCCACGTGCGATCCCGTTAGGATGGGGCCGTGGGGGCTGTGGCATCCACCCAGCCATGACCCCTCCGGGCTGGGACCCCCGTGCCACCCCGTGCTGCTCCCCGAGCATCCTCAGCATCCATCCTGAGCTCGGCCCCACAGACCGGCAGCAGCAGGGTTGAGCGCCCTCCGCCTGCCTCAAACCCTCCAAAACCACCAAATTCAGCCCATTTTCCCCTAACATCCACGCCCGGGCTTCCCCAGCTCCCCAAGCCCCCCAGGTGCCCAGGGCCGGGGCGCTGCGTGGGGTTGACTTCCCTTTTAAATGCCCAGTCCCGTCTCCATCCATCCCCGCCTCCGGCTGCCTGCCCATCCTCCTCGCGCTCGCCCTTCCTCCCCATTTCTCTCTCCTCCTCCTCGCTCTCTCTCCTACACGCACTCTCCGGCCCCAAATTTCTCTCTGGTTTTCTTGGGGCCGCTCCCGGTGCCGACGCCGCCCAACAAACCTCCACGCGTTGCGCTCCATCCGCCGCTTTCCTTGCATGACGTTTGGGATCGGTGACGTTCGGCAGCCACCTTCCAGCCCGAAAACGCTGCCGGGTAGGGGCCGGGCACAACACGCAAGCCGGCAAACCCGCCGCAGCCACGAAAGCCACGGGCTTTCCATTGAAGTGAAATAATATATATAAAAAAAAAGATGCAAATGAGACCAAGTTAAAAAAAAAGAAAAAGTCTAAGCAAAGCAAACTTGATTAGCAAAGGGGTCTAAATCACATTACTAAAGAGTCATTGTCTTTTTCCCATTCTGCACTCCAAATGTGGAGATTATTGTTTTCTTTTTTATTATTGCATTCCTGTCACTGCCAATTCAGAAGGTAGGTATTTCGTCCACCTCTGCACGTTCACTTCTGCAGATGAGCCTGTTGAAAAGCACCGTAGCTTGATTTAATGTTATTTTCTCTTTCTTACTTTCTTTCTTTCTTTCTCTTTCTTTCTTTCTCTCTTTCTCTCTCTTTCATTTTGTCTCTTTTTGGTGGCTATATATAATTTTTTTGATTTGTATGGTTTTCCCCAGTTAGCTGCAAAGCCATGCTCTTCTCTTACGTTCTTCTCTTTTATTTTTTTGCCCTGTCCATGTAATATTTTTCTTTCTTTCCGCCTTTTTCTCTTCCTCTTTTCCTCGTTCTGTTGGTAGAATGCATTTCTGTGTGTTTTAGCCCTCTGAGTTTGTGTTCGTTCCCACAGACGGTACAGTTACCATGAGTCGGTTTGAGTTCCTCCGTGCTTCTTAGGGGCTGGCTAATGAGACCGAGCACAATTAGCGAAAAATAGAGGCAAAGAGCAGCAGGTGAACCCCAGTGCGTCACAAGGAGTCACTGGGGCACGGGTGTTTTGGGGTGAAGGACTGGGAGGGAGGATAACGAGCGAGAAATTTGGGGAGATTGGGATTTTTTTGCCCCTTCTGGGGCTGTGGTTATGGTGGTGAGCTGGAGGACCAGGGGAGAACATTTTGGGGCAGCGATGGTGAAAAGCTGAGACCTTCCATGCATGGGAAGGAACTGGGCGAGGTGAGAGGCAAGTCCGGGGAACACAAGCACCCCGAATGCGTTTTCCCTTTGGGGCCAGACCTTTGCAAAGGATTTTTTTGGGTTTGTTTGTTTGTTTTTTCAATAGAAGCCCCCTCTGCCCTCCCCATCCCTCTCCCTGCCTTGTGGGTGTGAAGCCCACCTCCCCACAGCATGGATAGCAAATATGTGTGCGAATAATGCGCTCGGGAAGAGGACACCTCGCTCTGGCTTTCTCTCTCTTCTTCTTCTCCTTCTCCATTTCCAGTTTTCCCTCCCCAAAAGTAGGGCTGGGGACAGGTGTGGCTGAAGCCCCCGTCCCCTGCGAGGATGCCGCTGGTGGGGCATCCATTGCCCCCACCACTTCTCTGCCTTGCCGGAGAAATTGCAAAATAAGTTAATTGTTAAAGCAATAGTAAAAATGCACCAAACCACCCCATTTTGGCTCTGGCAGGCGGGGCGCGCTGCTCTGTGGCTGTAGGGGCTGGCTCGGCCCCCTCGTCAGTGGGGACAGGGGCATGATACAGGACAAGCCACCGGCGGGGTGGCCTCCTGTCCCTTTGTCAGCATCTTCATCGCGGACCCGTGGTGCATCGTCTGCTTCTCTTTTGGGGGAGAAAAGCAGCGTTTAGGATTAATTGTATTTGAGGCGAAGGGACGGCGAGGAAACGAGGTCACCGGCTGCCCCCGGGTGCAGCAGCACCTCCCAGCTCCCCTTAGGCCCCACCAGGTCACGCAGGATTTACCCCTCTGTGGGCATTGGGGGCTGCCAGGGGAGAGACCCCAAAGCTTCCCCATCGCCCTCTGCCCCCCAGACCACGTTCACCAGCTCGGTTGGGGCTGGAGCCCCCTGCACCCCAAATCCCAGCCCAGCACTCAGGGCTGTCACCGTGCCGGTGGCCCGATGTCACCGCCAGGTAGCTAGGAGGGGTCCTCCCGGTGTCTGAGCGTAGGAGAAGGGAGTTGTTTTGTTTTATTTCTCTCCTCTCGCTGTCTCTGTCTCTCCTCCTCTCTCTCTTTTCTTTCTCTCTTGCATTTTTGTGAATCTAATGATGCACTTATATTGCCCCGCTTTTCCCTTCTCTTCATACCTTACCTACTAAAGGAGGAAATGCCACTTTTTTGGTAAGTGGATGTTAACCAAGAGGGACTTAAAAAAAAAAAAAAAAAAGCATATAACGGAAAAAAAAAAAAAAAAAAAAAGGAAGCAGAAAGCAAAGTCTGTGTTGAGTGCTGATGAGGACTTAGCAGTTCCCTGCAGAGTCACAGCTAACAGATCAATGCGTATCCCAGGAAGAGTTCAGAGACATTCGTTTATCTCAGTAACGATGACATTTGTGAAGTTTTGGTTTGGTTTTTCTTTGATTTTGATGTTTTCTTCTTTCTTTTGGTTTCTTTTTCCCTTCTCGCCCCCTGCCCCCCGACTCCCTGCCTTGCCCTCCATCGTTGCTCTGTGCCGTCTTCCTCGTTTCTTGATTTGTTTTAAGCCAAAAGCCGTACTATCTATAAAACCTATGCATATATAAACGTATAGATATCTATATATGTGCATGCATCTGTGTGAGCAGACCTCCCGCCCCGCGCCCGCCCGGCCCCATCACCTCTTTGGTTTCACCCTCTCTCCCACTGCTCACTCTGATTTATTCCCCCCCGCCTCCCCTCCTCTCATTTGTTCTTTTTTTTTTTTTTCTCATTTTCCTTGTTTTTTTTTGGGTTTTCCGCCCCTTTTCCTTTCACCTTTCTTGTTTGGGGCGGGCGGGCACCGGGGGTTTGCTTTATCTCCTCTCCAGGTGTCCGGGGGGGTCGTTTCTTTCCCCTCCCCAATGACTTTGGGGTTTCTTGGATTTTTTTGGTCCCTCCCTTCTTCCCCAAACCCTTCTTCGTTTCTTGGTTGTTTTTTCTTTTTTTTTCTTTGGTTCGTTTCCTTATTTATTTTTTTTTTGCGTTCTTGCATGCGGAGGTTTGCATGACCCACGTTGTTGAGGGCGAGAGGCTGAGGAAGGTGCAGGGTAGCGTCTGTGTAGCCTGCCTTAATGCGATGTGCGTTGACGTTGTGCGCCGAGCCCCGGCCCGGCGCGCCCCGTTAAAAACCTCTTTCTCCTTCTTTCTTCTCTTCTCCCCTTTCCGCCTGTCCCCCCCTTTTTTTTTTCTCTCTGTCTCTCTTCCCCCTGCCAGAGGCCGGCCTCGCCGTCCCCCTCTCCGCGGCCTCGCGGCAGGACGGACCCGCCATCCCCTCGCGCCCGGGGCGGCCGTCACGGCGCCCGCTCGCCCTCGCCGGAGCGAGCCAAGCACGGCCACCGGCACCGCTCCCGCTCCGCCTCGCCGCCCCCGCGACACCGCGGCCAGGCCCCCCGCCAGCCGCCCCCCACGGGGCTCAGCCCCAGCGGCTACAGCAGCGACTCGGAGGGCTCGGGCTGCTCCCACCCGCTCGGCCCCGACAGGACCCACGGCGCCCACGCCAAGAAGTAAGGGGCTCTCCGGGTGCCGTCACGTAGGAGCCACAACTTGGTTCCATAGGGGAAATGCGAGGGTTGGGGTGGAGGTGGGGGGACGCCGGGATGGAGGCTGGGGGGATAGGGGAGCCCCATGGTGGTGTCCCGGTGAGCAACGCAGTGCCTGGATGGCTCTGTGGGGTTATGGAAGATCCCGCTGTGGTGAGGCTGCACCTTGAGTGCTGCGTTCAGCTTTGGGCCCCTCACTCCCAGAAGGACATCGAGGCCCTGGAGCGTGTCCAGAGAAGGGCTACGAGGCTGGTGAAGGGTCTGGAACACAAGTCCTGTGAGGAGCGGCTGAGGGAACTGGGGGGGATTTGGGCTGGAGAAGAGGAGGCTCAGGGGAGACCTCATTGCTCTCTGCAACTCCCCAAAAGGAAGGTGTGGGGAGCTGGGGGTCGGCCTCTTCTCGCAGGTAACCTGTGATAGGACCAGAGGGAATGGCCTCAAGTTGTGCCAGGGGAGGTTCAGGTTGGCAATGAGGAGACATTTCTGTCAGAAAGAGCAGTCAGGCACTGGGACGGGTTGCCCAGGGAGGTGGGGGAGTCCCCGTCCCTGGGGGTGTTCAAGGAGAGGTTGGACGTGGTGCTTGGGGACAGGGCTCAGTGGGTCATAGAAGTGGTAGGGGGATGATTGGACCAGATGATCTCGGTGGCATTCCCAACTTCAATGATTCTGTGAGTCTGTGATAATCAGGGTGTTTTCAGGGCCATGTGGGTGCTTCTGCTCCCCCGTGGTCACAGAGGGACAAGAGGAGCAGTGGGGACACACTGGGGACATTCCCCCCGCTCTGCTCCTTGCAGGGTGAAGGAGCGGCACCACCGGGGCCGGCCCAACAGCAGCTCGGAGTCGTCGGCCAAGCACTCTCGGCACGGGGCCTCGGAGCGCAGGAAGAGCCCCTCGCACAGCACCGGGCACCGCAGCAGCTCCTGGAGCTCCAGCGGCTCCCTCTCCAAGTCCCGGTCCCGCTCGCGGGAGAAGAGGGCCGGGCGCAGCCGCAGCCGCTCGCCCTCGCAGAAGAAAACCGCCAGCAGGTCAGCTCGGGGGGCACGGGTGGCATTTGGGGCACAGCTTGGGGCTTGGGGTGTCCTGGCTGGAGAAGGGTTGGGCGCTCCTACAGCCCGCCCCGGTGCTCCTGGTGCCCCTGACGCCGCTCGTCTTGGTTTAGAGAGAAGGACAACGAGCCCCGAACACGCCACGGTGACCCCGATCCCGCCCGGGCCCGGCGCCGCTCCCGAAGCTACTCCCCCATCAGGAAGAGGAGACGCGATTCCCCCAGCTTCATGGAGCCCAGGAGGATCACCAGGTGGGGCCCGGCACGCGCAGCCACCACCGCTGGCATGGCCCCTGGCTGAGCTATGCCCCCAGAGAGCCCCAAAGGGGTGGGGGGTGGCAGAAAGGATGGAGGGGTGGATGGTCTGGACCTCAAGTCCTGTGAGGAGCGGCTGAGGGAACTGGGGGGGATTTGGGCTGGAGAAGAGGAGGCTCAGGGGAGGCCTCATTGCTCTCTGCAACTCCCCAAAAGGAAGGGGTGGGGAGCTGGGGGTCGGCCTCTGCTCACAGGTAACCTGTGACAGGACCAGAGGGAATGGCCTCAAGTTGTGCCAGGGGAGGTTCAGGTGGGAAATGAGGAGACATTTCTGTCAGAAAGAGTGGATAGGTATAGGGACGGGTTGCCCAGGGAGGTGGTGGAGTCACCGTCCCTGGGGGTGTTTAAGGAGAGGTTGGACGTGGTGCTTGGGGACAGGGCTCAGTGGGTGACAGTGGTAGGGGCACAGTTGGACCAGATGATTTTGGAGCTCCTTTCCAACCTTAATGGTTCTGTGAGTCTGTGGGTGGCTGGCAGAAAGGATGGATGGATGGACGGACGGACGGATGGACAGATTGACAGACAAGCAGCTTTGAGGACAGACACATAACCCTGAGGATGAACAGGAGAGTGAACCAGGCTGGCCCTGCAGCTGGGTACCCAGCCTGCCTCCAACACTACAACCTACTGGCCTCCTCCCATTTGCAGACAGCAGATATGAACTCGTTTTACTTCCAGCAAGAAGCCCAGCCCCAGTGCGTTGCCTCCTGCCCTCCAAATGCCGTTTTCTCCTCCCTGAGCCCTTCCTGACTCAGGATGCGGGGCTCCAAGGCAGGCAGTGCTTAGTGCCAGATGAAGCAGTGTGCATACACAGCATCTCGTTAGCATGCGGTGCTGGCCACGCTACGGGTGCGGAGCTGAGATTGCCTCCTGTCTGACCTATTTGTCTCCCGTGCTATCAGCGGGGAGATCGGGGGCCGTAGCACGGAGCTGGCTGGATTTCCAGCAATCGGCTCTCGCTCGCTCTGGAAGGATTTTGATTTCTCCTGGGCTGGACATAAGGAGAGCAGACAGGAGAAATACAGCCTGTACGCTGCGCTAAAGCTCTCTGCAGGCTTCCCCTGTGAAATATATGGGCCAGGAGAGGTCCTCCCAGCCCAGAGGAAGGTTTCTTGCTCGGGTACCGGCTGGTTCTGCCCTTCCCCAGCTGAAATCCCCCAGGGACAGAGGGGCTGCCAGCACGTGGCCCCGAAAGTGACAGCCTCACATGGATGCAGGCAGCAGGGACACCGTGGGCATCCCTCCTCTCAGTCCTGAGCTGGATTTTCCTGGGATGCCCCGAGGAAGGTGGCAGGGAGGAGCTGTGGGGACAGGCTCGAGGACACAGCCCGTGGTCCTCACCATCCCAGGGGACACCAGCCCCGTAGCCTGGCCAGAAGCCCCCTTCCTTCGCCCTCCTGCCCTGTCCTTGTCCCCCTGCCTCCCCGGGGCCCAGCACCGCGTGGTCCTGCCTCGTCCCTCAGTGATGCCAACCTCTCCTTTTCCATTTCATCCCAAGGTTCCTCTCGGAGAGCATCGCCGTGGGCCTGGCTCCCAGGGTAACCTCCCCCCTTCCTCCTCCTCCTCCTCCTCCTCCTCCTCCTCCTCCTCCTCCTCCTCCTCCTCTTCCTCCCGGACCTCTCCGTGTCTCCCCGGCTGTGCGAGGCCGGCCGTGTGTCTCTCTTCGGTCCCACTAACACCGCTCACCACGACGTGGAGCTGCGAGAAGGGGGCAAGGGGCTGCCTTGGCCCCCCTCCAGCCTCCTCAGGGACCCGCAGGGCTCCGGGCTCAGTGTCCTGCACCGGTTCCAGACGTCTCTGCCCCCGGTCCCCCCCTCCCCGCTGTCCCCCTGCTCCCCACGTCCCCGTAGGAGCCGGGGAGGGTCGGACCGCGGGCAGCCCGGTGCTCGTCTCCCGCTAATCCCTAACGTCTCTTTTTCAGCAGCTTTCAATCTTTGGTGGCTGGGGAAACACAAAAGCCACATTAACCTGCTCACTTTCTGTCCTCGCCGCTGCCTAATCCAGGACTAACAGCCCGGGGGGGGACCCGGGGAGGAGGAAGGGGCCGAGGGGGGGCCGGATCCTGACATCCCCAAGCCTGGGGATGCGCGGGGCCGGTGCTTGGGCCCGTGCCCCCCTCCCTCCTCTTCCCCAACCTTCAGCACGGCCCTGACTCGGTTTCCCTTTTCCCTCCGCAGCGCTCGCAAGCGTCCCATCCCCTACTACCGCCCCAGCCCCTCGTCCTCCAGCTCGCTGAGCACCTACTCCTACAGCCGCAGCCGGAGCCGCAGCTACGACAGCTACAGCACCAGCCGCAGCCGCAGCCGGACTCGCAGCCCCCCCAGCCGCTCGCGAAGCCCCAGCCGCAGCCCCAGCTACAACAGCCGCAGCAGCTCGGAGAGCGCCGGCTTCTGAGCCCCGCAGCCCCCGACCCCAGCCCCCGGGAGAACCCCCCCAGGAGGTGGAAAACCCCCCTGGGGGGGAGCTGCAGAGGATGGACCCGGTGGCGGAGGGGGAAAGTCGGGGGGCGGATGGAAACCTTGCGGGGCACTGGGTGACCCCCAACCCAGCGGGTGTTTTGGGGGTCGGGAGAGGGGAGGGGGGGGGATGGCTTCTTATTTTTGCAAACGCCAGGGTGGGGTGGGACGGGGTGGGCGAGCACAGAGCGAGGGAACAAATTGCTTGGCAGAGACCTTGGACCGAGCCGGCGGGGCCCCCAGCGCGGTGCGCTCCCCCCGGCGGTGCTTCTTTTGGCTCGGTTGGACTTTTCTAGCACGCCCGAAATCAGCGTGTTTCTGCTGCCGACACCGGGCGGGGAAGAGGACACCCCCGGGGACAGAGGTGACACCTCTCGGGGGGGTCCTGGCAGCCCCAACACCCGCAGAGCCGCAGACGAACAAAGCGAGGAGCAGCCCGGCGTCACCCTGTCTCATCCCACATGGGGCTGGGGTCCCTCTGCCTTGGTGCTGTGCGCCCCCTGCCCCTGCAGAACAAATGCTGCCGGGTCCCCTGGGCGTCCCCGCGAGGGGGAGCCGACAAATTTGGGGTGAGGTTGTGCTTTGGGATGCGCCCCACAGTGCTTGTGGGGTGCCCTTTGGGGTGCCCCCCGCCTTTCCCTTGCTTTGGACGCCTCTGGGCTCGTGCGCGGAGCCGCGTGGTGCATGGAGAGGCTTCCTCCGAGCGCCGGAGCAGGGGGACCCCCGGCAGGGCACGAGGGGACAGGGCTGACCCCGAGACCCCCCCCGGCTGCCTCCTCACCCCGGTTTGCCACCCAGTTCCCGATCCTAATGGCTTCCCCGTGCCACTTCCCCGAGGAAACGCGGCCCCGAGTGAAGGCTTTGACTCCTCTTCTGGAAGATGCTGCCACTGGTGCCCTGGCTGTGGCAGCCGGGGTTTTGCTGTGCCTCGGGGCCCCAGCGGGCAGGATCCGGCCCCCCGCTCCCCTTCGGCCTCCCCCCGAGCATCCCTGCGCCCCTCCAGCAGCTTTTATAAATTTCATTTTAAAAAGAGAGGCGGGGAGGGGGGGATGACGAGCACGGGCCGGCCGGGTGCTTTGCTGACAGCCCCGGTTCTGCGCATTTTTGCTGATTTCCCCAAAAAAAAAAAAAAAAAGCCCTTCCTGGCTGCGGGGGCTGCTCCCCAGCCCCGCTGCGTGCCGGCCCCGGGGCGGTTTGCATTTAATCCTTGTTGGCCACGCGTTTTCCGCCTGGCTGGAGGAGGACGAAGCAGCTGAGCCTCCCGGCGTGGGGAGAGCAGCTGCCGGGATTAACGCGGGGAGAGCCGGGCTTTGTGCGGCCCTCGGACACCCGCCTGCAGCCAGCCCGGGGGCACTGGGGGCACTGGAGGGACTGGGAGGCTGTTTGGATGCCAGCCCAGGTGGTGACGCGGTGGTAGAGCTGGTGAATGGGTCTCCGGAGGGCTGCGGGTGGGCAGCTCGTGCTGGGTGCTGCTCCCACCTGCCAGCACCAGGGCGAAGAGCGGGGTGGGTGCTGTGTGCGTGAACCCCCCCGTGCTGCCACCAAGCCAGCAGGACCCCTTGAAGCAGTGTCCCCAGGAGCTGGCCGTGCCCCCATCCAAGCCCCTTGGTTCCCCAGCCCTCCCAGCAAAGCCCGAGCTGGGAAGGAGGCCGATTGCCCAGAAAAGGAAACCAGAAAGAAATCGGCTTTCATGGGGATGGAGGAGAGACACCTGCAGCTCCCCACGGCTCGGGGCAGGCGGCGGGGTCTGGGTGTGCCCGTGGTAGGAAAAAATGGAGATCCTGGATCCCGAGCTGGGACACGAAGGGCGTGAAGTCCCTGCAGCCCCCCTGCCAGCCCCGCAACTGCGATCCCCCCCAAAAATCATCCCTCTTTCCTCTGGCCACGGCACCCAGCCCTGCACCCCCGCATCCCCCCAGCATCGCCCCACTGCTGCACGGGGACGCTCGGAGGCATCCCCCGAGGCCACCCCCAGCCCCGTCCCCATCCCCATCCCCATCCCCATCCCCACCCCAGCGGCCACGGCTCCCGAAGGCGACAGAGCCCCGACTGCAGCGACGGCGCGGACAAGACAGCACATCAGGGAAAATTTCCAGTCTTCCTCTTTTACAGTCTCTGTCTCCTGCCGTGGAGGGAGCTCACTGGAACAAATACTCTGTAGAAATACTTCAGTATTTTCCTCTCTCTTGCGCGCGCTCTCTCTCTTTTTTTTTTTTCTTTTTTTCTTTTTTTTTTTTTTTTTCCTGGGTTGTGAGTACAGCTGTAGATTCAGTGAGCTGGTTCAACTACAATAAATATACAGTATATATTGTAAATGGCGCTGCGGGGCACCGAGCGGTTTCTTTGCGGGGTTAATTCTGCTCCTTCCCTGCAGGCTCAGCCCCTTCTGCCCCCCGGGACCCCCCCAGCTCTCCTCCCCTGCCCCCTGCCACCCGTCCCATCGGTTTCTGGCTCCTGGTGAGGGTGGCACCAGCTGCGCCCGATGTCCCAGAGCATTGCAGTGGGGGAAACCTCTGGGGGGGTCCCTGATGCTGGGGAAAATTCGCGTGTTTCCTTGCAGCCTCCCTGCAGCCCTCCTCCTTTCCTTCCCTGCAGCCCTCCCCTCGTTCCCTTCAGCCCTGCCATCTCCTTGCATCATTTCCCTGCATCCCTCCCATCCCTCCTGCCTCCCCCATCCCCGCAGCCCCTCCGCTGCCCCCCCCCCAGCACCCCCAGCCCCTCACAGCTCAGGGGCTTGGGCTCGCACCCATCCCTGCGCCGAGTGCGTCAGGTCTCAGCTACAAAGGTCTCCTGGCCACGCTGGGGTCTTAAAAACCCAGCCCCAGCACTGCCGGGGATGGGCAGAGCCTGAGCAAGGAGGGGCATCCCCCAGGGGGCTCGGTGCCCCCAGACTGTCTGACTTAGGTGCTGGGGCCCCACTGGGGTTGAGAGGCTGGAAACTGGCCCCAAACGGGCACCAAGGGATCCCAGAGGGGTGTGTTTGGACTTGAGGGCAAGGACTAAGGGAAGGAGCCAAACTTCCCCTGCCCCGAGAGGGTGCTGCCCCCACCAGCCCCTCTCCAACCCATCATCCTCATCAAGCCCTACTGGTCCCACTGGGCCCCAGTGAGCCCCATCAGCCCCTATGGCCCCACCAACCCCTACCAACCCCATGGCCCCCGTTGGCCTCGATCAGCCCCATGGGGCCCCACTGACCTCCACCAAACCCTACACCCCCCCTTACAGCCCCATTGACCCCCACGGCCCCCACTGCTCGGGGTTTGGACAACCTCACCCCAACCCGGCCAAGCCCTGGGGGCCACCTGGGGGTCACAGAGCCTGGGGGGGGGGGCTCCAGAAGCTTCTGGCAGGGGCTGGGTGACGCAGTGGGCACAGGACCGAGCACGGGCTCCTCCACTGACTCATCCCCCCCTGCTGTGCTGGCCCCCCCAGCGCCCTCCCCACGCCGGCGCAGACGGCCCCGGAGCTGTGCAGGGCAGGGATTGTTTTACGGGAAAGGGCTGGGAGCGCTCCAGGGACCATCCATCACCCGCCAAGCAGCCGAGCCCCCGCCGCGGGGGTGTGCGGCTGGGGGCTCCCAACACGGCTGCGCACGGCCTGGGAAAGCTTCTGGTCCCTTCCCGGGCCCTGCTGCGATTTCCATTAATAGCCAGCTGAGCCTCCCGGCTAAAAATAACCAGCGGGACGGCTTCATAAGGCCCCGCGCCGCCGGCCCCCTCCCAGCACCACGGCCCCGCGCATCATGGCTGAGCGCCGCGTGCCCTTCACCTTCCTCCGCAGCCCCAGCTGGGAGCCCTTCCGCGACTGGTACCACGGCAGCCGCCTCTTCGACCAGTCCTTCGGGATGCCCCACATCCCCGAGGACTGGTACAAGTGGCCGAGCGGCAGCGCCTGGCCCGGGTATTTCCGTCTGCTGCCCGGGGAGAGCGCCTTGGTGCCGGCGCCGGGCTCGCCCTACGGCCGGGCGCTGAGCCGCCAGCTCAGCAGCGGCATCTCCGAGATCCGCCAAAGCGCCGACAGCTGGAAGGTCACCCTGGACGTCAACCACTTCGCGCCCGAGGAGCTGGTGGTCAAGACCAAGGACAACATCGTGGAGATCACCGGTGGGTCCGCGGGGTGATGGGTGGTGGGGCCGCGGGTGGGGGTTGAGGGGTGCGCCGGGGCTCTCCCCGTTCCCTGGGGGTGCTGGGGGTGGGTGTGCAGGTGTCTGGGTGCTTGCTGGGGAGGGAGGGCGATGCAGAGTGAAAAAAAGGGAAAAAAAAGGAAGAAAAGGGGAAAGGGAAGAGGAAGGGGAGGAGGAAATGAAAGGGAAAGGGAAAGGGAAAGGGAAAGAAAAAGAGAAAGGGAGAGGGAAAGGGGAAGGGGAAGGGAAAGGGGGAGGAGAAAGGAGAGGGGAAGGGAAAAAAGAGAAAGGGAAAGGGAAGAAAAAGGGAAGAAAGGGAAAGGGAAAGGGAAAGGGAAAGGGAAAGGGAAAGGGAAAGGGAAAGGGAAAGGGAAAGGGAAAGGGAAAGGGAAAGGGAAAGGGAAAGGGAAAGGGAAAGGGAAAGGGAAAGGGAAAGGGAAAGGGAAAGGGAAACAAAAGAAGGGAAGAGGGAAAGAAAAGAAGAGGAGAAAGGACAAGGCAAAGGGGAAATGAGAAAATAGCCGAGAAGAAGAAGGACTAGCACTACAAGAGCAGTCTCGCAGGGTGCAGACCCCCGGGGGGCACAGGTGGCTGTGACGAGCCCCACGGCATCCCGAGCATCCCCGGAGCGCCGCGGGTGCCTGGGCGAGGGGCGTGGTGACAAAACGCAGGCCCCCGCGGCACGGAGCCAGCAGCGTGCGCAGCGTGCTGGGGAGCCAAAACAAAGGCGTTGGGCACGGGTCGGGGCCGTCACCGCAAGCAATTCGCTGCCCTGGGGGTTGGGGGATGCTCCTGGAGGGGCCCAAATCCCTCCTGTGGGTCAGCGCGGCTCCAGGGTGGTGGTAGGGCGCAGAGATGTGGGATGGGCAGGATCGGGCCCTTCCCTGCTGGGCACTGACCTCCGCTGGGTTTCTCTCTTCCAGGCAAGCACGAGGAGAAACAGGATGAGCACGGCTTCATCTCGCGGTGCTTCACCCGAAAATACACGTAAGTACCGGGGCAGGGAGGAGACGGGGACCCAGGACCCCCCTGGCACCCTGGGGACCTCCTCCCACCGCCCACCCCAGCCCGCACACACCGGGGTCACCACCAGCCCAGCCGGGGAGGGCGATGTCCAGGGCCTGGGGGCCGTTCCCAAGCTCTCCCCCTCTCCCCCTGCAGCCTCCCCCCCGGCGTGGAGGCCACGGCCGTGCGGTCCTCGCTGTCCCCCGACGGGATGCTGACGGTGGAGGCGCCCCTGCCCAAGCCGGCCATCCAGTCGGCCGAGATCACCATCCCCGTCACCGTGGAGAGCCAGGGCAAGAAAGACGAGCCGGCCAAGAAATAGGAGGCACCCAGGAGGAGGAAGAAGAGGAAGAGGAGGAGGAGGAGGAGCCCCCGCCGCTGCCCCCATGGAGTGCACCCTCATGCCTTGCCCCCACCCCCCCCCCCCAGCCCCCTTTGTATTTTTTATTTTGTACTCGCCCAGTCACCCCAGTGCCTTGAGTAGATGGGAAGGAGAAGGTGGTGTCAATGGGAATAAAAAGTGGTGAAAGAAACCTGCCCCGTGCCCGCTGTCTGCCGGCCAGAGCCCCCCAACCCAGCCCTCCTCACCCCAACCCCCAGCACCCCGGGTCTCCACGTCCTGGGTCTCCAAAGCCCCGGGGTCTCCACCTCCTGGGGTCCCACATCAGCACCACGGGTGTCTGTACCCTGGGCTCTGACAGCTCAGGTCTCCAAAACCCTCAGCATCACGCCTCCCACACCTCAGATCTCAATTTCCCGGACCTCCGATGTCCCTCGTGGCTCTGACATCCTGGGGCTCCAAAATTCGGCGTCCCCACAGCCCAGTCTCCTCCATCCCAGGTCTCCACAACCCCACACCCGGCACCCCCGGGCTCCCAAATTCCAGGTCTCAGCACCCCACAGCTCTCCCACACCCCAGGTGTCACCACCTCATCCCTCCACGTGCCCAACCTGCCGGGTCCCCACACCCCTCAAAAACAAGCTGCCCCCCCCCCAGGTCGCAGAGGAGACCCCCAGAAGGTGGGAACGGGCCCCCCCCATCCCCAACCCACGCCAGGGTCTCCCTGCCCCTTTGTGCCCCCTCCTCTCACCCCATGGCGATGCCTCAGGTGGCTGGGGGGGGCTCCACGCCCAGCCCTGGCCCCAGCTCAGGGCTTGGTGCCACGCAGAGGGGGGGCCACGCTCCCCGTGCCCCCCACGTGCCCGTGCCTCAGCGCAGGGGCTTAGGGCTGGCCCTACATGGCCGCGGGCAGCAAATCCCCCTAATCCCCCCTGAGTCATCCCGCAGGCAGGCAGCCGGTGACCTGGGAGGAATCCTGCGGCCGGGGGGCCCTGCTGCCAGCCCCCCCCCCCACCCACAGCATCCTCCTGCCCCCCACCACCACCCCGCTGTGCTGTGCCATTTTGGGGACGGGTGGCCACGGCAACCGGCGCGATGGAGACGGTTGCCATAGAGAGAGCAGCTCCAGCATCGGGGACCAGCAGCCGGAGCTTGTAGGGGATGGGGATGGGGGTGTCGGTGGGTGCTGCCCCCCACCCCACAGCACCCAGCCCCCGTCAGGCTGCAGTGCCCCGGTTTAGGGCCAAATCCTGTCCAGACAGCAGAGACGCACACAGGGGTGCGCACAGGCACTGCTGGTGCGCACGGTGCCGGAGCTGGGGGGGCCACTTCCCTCTCCAAATGGGGAAACTGAGGAGAGGGGGGCATGGGGGGGGAGATATGGGGTTAATTTGGGGCTTAGGAGGTGCTGGGCTGGGCTCAGCCCCAACCCCGTGACGCTGGAGCCCTGGGGAAACCGAGGCACCACAGTGGTGCGGGTGCCAGCCCCCAAATGTGCCATCTGGGGGGGCCAGGAGAGTTCTCCCACAGCACCCACCCCCATAGCCCAAGGGATGTGGGGACACAGGGACAGCAAGGGGGAAACCAACAGTGTAAATCTGGATGATGGATGGTGCAGGGAAGGCGTCCTGGCAGCGAGGGGGGGCAGTGAGCACCAGTCACCCTGACGGGGAGGTGGCCGTGGTGGCGAGGTGGCACCGCTCTCCCGTGCCGTGCCAGCCCCGGGCACCTTTTGTCACCATCCCAGGGCCATCCCCAGCCCCTTCCCCAGGGGTTTTTTGGCATCCCCGGAGGTATGGGCCCAGCCCGTGCCCATCCCGCAGGGCTCAGGAGTCACCGAGGGGTTTCCAAGGAAGGGGATCCAGCCCCAGGACCCCACCGTGCCCACCCCGAGCACGCAGAGACCCTCCCCACCGAGCCTTCCCTTGACATTTCGGGAGCCCAAGCACCACCAAGGTGCCCGGTGGGGACCCAGCCGTGATCCCAGCTCTCCCCCCACCACCCAACCTGTGGTGATTTGGGGCTGGGGTCCAAGCCCCCGACCCCGATCACGCCACCCCCTGCCCCGGACCCCCAGAAACTCGACAGACGCAAGAATTGAGCAGCGCTGACGTCAGATCTGTAAGTTTATTTGCTCAATGTACGACGGCTACATAATGACTCACATTCATGATATTCCATCACTGAGGAAAACTGCTAAGAATGGTCCGTGTGTGAAATAATTCCTTACAGAAACACGGAGTTGGAAAAATAATCACTGATTAGACCTTAAAAATAGTTCACTGCATAACATGACAAAAAGCACAAACAAAGGCTCATTCAAAGAACACAGTCATTGTTCTCCTACACTGTAATAGTTATAATTTCACCATGACGAACACCAGACATTAAGATTAAGCTAACACTGGTGTTTTCTTTTGCTTTTTTTTCCTTTTTAAAAACAAAATCATATATAATTGCATGTCACTATAGCAACATCCATAACAGATCAGTTTGTTACGATCACTATTTGGTAGAGCAAACTTTACCCCCAAAAGAAAAATAAATTAAAAAACTTTAAAAAATTTTTGAAGACTATTTTGTCATAGGAATACATAACATCTACAGTATAAGTTAATAAATTTCAAGCTACTGTATAGAAATACGACACTAGCATGCACAATATTGTATCAATAGAGTAATGGAGCAGTAATCATTTCACTGGAGAGACAGTATCATAGGCAAGTGCATTTCTTAAAAAATGAAAGAAACCATTCAAGCTGCTTAAAAATCAAGTCCCTGACCCCACTCCCCTTTTAGCCCTCTTGTGCGATCTCTCCTGCGTTAAGTTTCCTAAAGCAGCCAGAGCAAAAGCCGGAAAGAAAAAAAAAATATAAAATAAAATCGGTTTTGTAATTCCAGTAAATCACTTCCAAATCATACAGCTGGGACAACACTGCTCACTGGACACGACGGGAACTCAAAGGGAGGTGAGAAGCCTACACAGATCTTCCAAGTCCGCGGCATTTACCGGCGGCTCGCCGGCCGCGGCTGGGGCGCGTGGCACGCCGCCGACTGCAGGGCTCGGCAAGGCTCTCCGTGCAAAGGCACCCGATGGGAAGCTTGGCTAGCGTGGCCGGGGCAATCTCACCTCTGAGCGGGGGGCTGGCGGCCCCTGCGGCTTCGTCGGAGGGCGGCGAGGCAGGGCGGGTGCCCCCTGCCACCCCGGCGGGACCGGGGGTCCCCCGATCGCCGCCGCCTCTGCCGCGCGCTGCCTGCGGACGGGCTCTCGGGAGGGAGGGTGAAAGCCTGCTTCGAAAAAAAAGCTGCCCCGAGGGCCGTTCTCCCAGCCACGAAGCTTTAGGGAAAAAGCTACGCGGGGCAGCGCGCCGCAAGCCGGAGACCAGCAGTGAACTTCCGACAGTTATGCAAGGGGGGGGAAAAAAAAAGAAATAGAAATTTTACGCAAAATGGGGTAAATATTACCTGCTAAGCAAACTCAGATGCCCCGTCTCCCACCCCCAACCAGGTAAGACAGATTTGGAAAGGATTTTGTTAAGAAGAGAACTAAGTTCCTGGGCTCCCGATGCTTGATAGAAATGTCTATGATTGTAGCTCTTCCCTTGAGGATTTCTCTACCAAATTAGTTTCTAAGCTCCTGAAGTTCACTCATTACACCACAAGCTTCCCCAGGAGAAAGAAAACGCACCTGGCTTCCCTGATGACCAACAAGGGAGCCTGGGTGCTGCAGATCTGCTGACAAACCTCATGGTACAGTGGGAGAAAGTCAGGCAGAGTGAAATGGCAGTGCAATCCCTGAGGAAGCAGCTGTGGCACCTTAAATCAGGATGGTCTTTGAAATACCAAACACAGTACATGACATACAGACCTGAATTCTCTTTTTTTTTTTTTTTTCTTCTCTTAAGTGGCATTTTAAGTTTAAACACTTCCCCCTTTTCTAATTAAGTTCTTAAACCTTTTGCTGTGGACTAAAATAGTTTAAACAGCCGCTAGCCAAGCACCTGTTAAGCTGTTGACCAAAAAACTAGAGCAGCTTTGATGTTCCTCGGGCGGGCGGGCTTCTTGCCTTGGGCGACACAGAATAGCTAAGCCAGTCCACAGGCGAGGACTGATCAGGAAGGCAAGCCAAAAGAACTAGCAAAAGAAAACAGACAATCAAAGGCTTGATGTCATATGGCTGTAATGTAGAAATACTGTAAACTGCAATTTAGTGTTAATACTGTAAGCTACCCTAATAAATATCTTAAAAAGATTAAATGGCCTAAATCCCGGGGCTTTGCAAGTCCCAAATTCTTTAGTCTTTTACTTATTATGATTCCTTTTTCAATTTGGGGATTTTAAGCTATGCCCTGACAGGCAGGGCGCTCCAGGGAGACGCCCCGCGACGTGGTACAAACACACGGCACTTGAACTGAAGAAACAAACGCACAAAGCCTTACTGGAACCACAGAACTTCCTTTTTGTGTTGCTTTTCTTAAAAACGAGGGCCATTCCATTCAAGTTAATTCATCTTTAAACCCTTTTATTTCTAGCAATAAAGTTAAATTAAAGACAGCTCCACTTGTATTAATAATCTACAGAACAGTCCATATGCCAGTGAGGCTGCTATTCCATACCAGCACAGCCAGCCTGACTTCCACTAGTGGTGTTTTGGCAAAAATGTCAAAGAGGCAATCAAAGACAGGTTGTGGGGGGCCTCCCTGGGAAGGTGTCCCCTCCCGTTCCCTCCCCCACCCCTGACCCCCCCACTCGTGGGAAAAAAATAAAGACTGCAGTAGTTAGCATCAGCGTGCGGCTGCCAGTCCATCTGGGGGTCTAATTGTTGCCTTCTCCACCGTCATCGTCTTGCTGATCGCTTGTCCAGAGCGTTAGGTTGTCGCGGAGGAGCTGCATGATGAGCGTTGAGTCCTTGTAGGAGTCCTCGTTGAGGGTGTCCAGCTCGGCGATGGCGTCGTCGAACGCCGTCTTGGCCAGGTGGCAGGCCTGCTCCGGGGCGTTCTGGATCTCGTAGTAGAAAACTGAGTAGTTAAGTGCCAGGCCGAGCCTGATGGGATGGGTCGGCTGCATGTGCTCCTTGCTGATCTCATGGGCTTCGCTATAGGCTTTCTCCGAAGACTCCACCACGGTCGCCCTCTTCTCACCAGTGGCCACCTCGGCCAGGTAGCGGTAATAGTCCCCTTTCATCTTCAGGTAGAAGACTTTGCTCTCGTACTGCGTCTCGCTGCAGTTCTTGATCAGGTAGTTGTCCAGCAGGCTCAGCACATCCTGGCACACGGCTTCCAACTCCTTCTCTATTTTCTCGCGGTAGGCCCGGACCATCTCGATCTTCTTCTCGTTCCCATCGGCAGAGGTCTTCTGCTCGATGCTGCTGATTACTCGCCAAGAAGAGCGCCGCGCCCCCACCACATTCTTATAGGCTACAGACAAGAGGTTCCTCTCTTCGTTGGACAGAGGCTCGTTCAGTTCTGTCACCTGTAACGAGAGAGGAAGAGAGAAGAGAGAAACTCGGGTTAAGCCACAGCCACTCGCCATTCCCGTCACCATTCAGCACTCGGGTGCTCCCCACGTGGAGCGAGGTGTGGAGAACGCAGCCAGCTCGCCAAATCCCCAAATCATTGGGCATCCGATCTCCTCCCAGCTGGGAAATCGTGCTGCGGTCCAGCCCCCCAGCCAGGGAAGGGTGGCTTTCATTCAAGGCATTCTCCATCTTAGCAGATCGGTGTTTTCCAGAACGAGAGAAATCCGCTAGGAAAAAAAAAGATGCATTTCACCTGCAGGATGAGCATCAGACATCAAGAGGCAGACGTGAGGGACCATCAGAGCAAGAGGGTGGAGATGTTGTAGGGTTACTAGCTAGGCGAATGGATTAACAACACAATTCGGCTACGGCATATTCATCTTTTCCGCTTCCCATGAGCACGGTACGTTCTTTTGAGATGCCTCAAGAATACGTTAGATGTTAAAATTGTAGCTGCCTAAGGCATTTGAGATAAGGATTTAAAAGCTCACATGGTAAGAGTATGCTCTTCCCACACAGGATTTTCTTCATTGACGATCAGAGCGTTAATGCACAGTATCGCTTCCACCTGCCTCATGCAACACGGCAATTTAGTCATTACAGCGTGCAGCAACAGAGTGATTAAGGAAGGAGACGACGGAGCGGAGCCTTTCCACAACCAGGCTGCCAAACACCGCCTTGGTCGCTTGAGTTCCTGGAAGCGCTGCTCTTGGTACCGTGACCTCCTTCCACTTCCCACTGATCCACCGCTGGCTGATGGCACCGGGGCAGGACCCGTGAGCGGGGCTGAGAAGCCAGCCAGGCACTGTACAAGCCATACGGCCTTGCTAGAGCTGGGCAAGCTCAGAGATGCGTGGGCTCCTTCCACAGCCACCCGTGGGTGCTGGGACAACCCTGTACAGCCACCTGGTTGCATGCTGACAGCTGCCATCCCTCGTCCAAAGGGCGCACGCACCCCAGGCCCTGCTGTGTCTCCTCTCCGCAGTCACTTCCCACAAGGATTAGGTCACGGTTTGTAAACGAAAGGCTTCTGCAAATACTGAGTCATTTCTGCAAGGGCGAGGTTCGTTCGGGGCCCAGATAACCACATTTACAATGGCAATCTGGAAGCTGAGGGACGGGGCCGTGAGGGGCAGGTGACCCACCCAGGATCTCACTGGAACGCTCACCTCGCTCCTGCCACCACGGCAGCTCGTCCCAGCGGCATCCACCTCTGCCCCCAGTTCCCCCTTGCTGCTGCTAAGCCGTGGCCTGCCCAACGTGTGCTGTCCCTGACCCAAGCTACTGCTACACCACAGTCTCCCTGGTGGTGAGCAGAGCGTGCCAGGGCTCCCCTCCAGCCCTCCTCTACTCCTTTTCCTGATGTGCTTCTGCCCACAGAGGGCATGAGGCAGAGGCTCAGCTGTGACGTGCTACACGACCCATTTATAGGCATTTATATGGTGCCTTGTGCCATAACATCACACGTGTCTAGCCGCGTTTTTATAGGACTTGACATCTTGAGATGGCTCTGTTCGTTCTGCCCTTTGCACAACACCTGCACAAACATTAATGAGAGATACTGTGGTATAAAGCCAACTTTCAGAGATAATCGAGAACAATTACGGTGTCCCCCTGCCCTAGGGCTTTTGGGTTGTCCATCCTTGGAAATGGGGGAAAGAGGCATCCAGAAATCCCAACCCAATATATGACCTAACCTTCCGGCTGTAAATCCTGAGTGTCCAACACCGGCTGCTGTAATACTACAAGAGACTCGCCAATCCCAGAGGTTTTCTATCTCGACACTAATTACGGAGGCTGATAACCAAGTGAGGTCATGCTTTTAGCAAGATGCTCACCAAGCAGGCACACTGGCTTTAAATGGGGCCCAGGCAGGTGGATGGCAGAGCCACCCCACAGCCCTGCCTCCAGATATTCACTGCCGCAGAAGGCACACTGCAGTGGGTTCACCTCCTCCCACCACAAGAGTTTTGCAGGAGGACAAATTCATTAAAGCTACAGGGAGTTTCGTAGGATTAGCTTTGCCATAAACATTTTAAATTTGAAGCTATTAAGGATTACGGAAGAAAGTCGCCTGTCAAAATCCTTTCAAAAAAAAAATTAAAAAAAAAAAAAATCGCTGACAGATGGAACATACACCTGTGGAGAATGCAGAGATTTCTCCAGGGAGCCTGCAGGGAGCTTATCAAAGCAGGAAGGGTTCCTCATTAGGCACGTCACCGGGAGCAGTGCTAGGCCTGCTGCCACTCCCAAACAGTGTCCCAAAATAAAAGCTGCGACACCGCTATGGTCACAGCGATAATCGCAGCTGCCCGCTGGAAAGACGAGAGGAAAAAAGTGCTCACAGCCCTGACAGCCCTGCCAGAAGGCCACCGCACGGCGGCTTTGGGCTGGGCACTTACAAGGCCGCAGCGTGACCGCGGGGTACGGGGCACAGCCTCACAGGATCCTTGTGCCACCCAGTTACTGCTACATGTGGTGAGGGTAGCTCAACAGCCAAAATAAATAAGTGAATAAACAACAGCTTGACATTCAAAGGGCTTGGCAGGAACCGAGCCAGCCTCTGACAGGGAGCCAGAGCTCCCTTTGGAGCTTTACTTCCCTGGCTGGTGGCACAGGGAAGCAGACCTCGACCTGCAAAACTACGTACCCAGCCTCCTTTCCCCCTTGTGGCCCTGCAGATCAGCAAGGCACTGGGGGGCAAGGAGACGTGTCTGAAATGGAGCCCAGTCTTGCACGTGGCATAGGAAGGCCAGTGAAAAGAGCTGGTCCATCCAGCCACACAGCTGGAAGCTTGACAGACACAACCCCTTCAGCCCAGAGTGGCTCTGCTTGAGGAGAGGCACAGCAACTGTATGGCCCCCATAGAACGGAGATAGTCCAACAGGAACGTACTGCGAGGTTAGGGTTTCTACTGCTCCAGACTCTAGAGATTTGCAAATCTCTACATTTAAGAAGCCCACTGATTTGTAAAAGCCCTTCAGAGGCAACACGAGCCCAGGGGGGGTTCTCCCAGTTTCACCATTACACCCTTGAGCTCTGACCCAGCACCACATCCAGAGCCTGACAGGCTCCCAGCACGCTCAAGCACCACGCTGCAGCCAGGGGGCCAGGCAGAACTTCACCTGCCCCTAACATTGAAGCCCACACTCTCCAAAAGCCCACGGCTGGTCCTACTGGGCCTGCTTTCCAGAAGCATCCCAATCAGGTTTCTTTGGCACCTACACAAAACGCTTGCTCCCAGCCCCCAGCTGGTGAGTTTGCTTATTCCAGGACTCTCTATTCCACACTTCTTGCCTCGCATCAGTAGGTCTGAAGGAACCATTTCTGAGCACATGTGGCCCCTTCAGCTACAGAGCAGCTGCAGCAGAGGTGCATCTCAGGGTTTAGTTTTCCCCACTTACCCTTACAATAGGTTTTCATCGACGTTTTTAACCAAGTGCCCACCCATTTATGGCTGCTACCTAGTTTTGATGTCTTATCTTACAGCACACAGCAGAGCAAGCTGAACAGACCCAGACATTCTTCCCTGGGGAACACCATCAACAACTTAATCCATTTTATAATCCCCAACACTCGCTTTTCTGATTGCCCAGGAGAGATCTCGAGTCCCTGAATACACTAGACACCTACGAGGAGCCAAGCTTTCCTGGAGAGAGACAACCACGGGAACCCCGAGCTGTCCACAACATGCCACCCTTTCAGTGGAGCAGTCACCAATTACCACAACCCTGTGATCCTGCGCGTGGCTGATTGACAATCTGATATTACACGCAATTAACGGGAGCGATGTAGGGCCAACAGCTGCTGGCTCCCTTCACAGGCCTCTCAAACACCTCGCTCGGCCTGGAGGGGCCTGCCCGAGCCCAGCCCTTGGCCGCTCACTTCTTTTAGGCTAGAAAAGGGCCATTTCTGTGACACCCCACCAGTACAGCCACAGCTCCCCTTCCACCACAACACCCAACAGCCATTTCTTCCTCAGCACGTGTTTGATCTGTGGCTTCTGCACCTTGTAACCCAGCAGTTATCTTCCAACAGGAACCCGAGCTATCGCCTCATTTTCCCTCACACACGACTCGCTAGTCACACTGAGGCCTGGCTTGAAGGTCCCATTTTCTCTTTCATTTTTTTTTTTTTTTTAAAGGTAAATAGGCTTTTAAGACAACGTTGGGCCTGAAGTCCCACCAGTGACATTCTCACCGAGTCTGAAAGCACCAGCAATGGGAGCAGCCATCTTTAGACTTCTACATCCCTGCCTGCATTTTCTGTCCCTGCTTCACTCCATATCTAGTTTCTGAAGAAATATCTTCCTTCAAGCGCATTAAATCCTTGCCATTACCTTGTAGCGTGATTACAGTCATGGCTAAACGTCACACGACTGAGTCAAGAACAGCTTCTCCTTGAACACTCAGGAGCAAGCTGTCCTAGGAAGCCATCATGCAGTTGGGAAGATGCTTTTCTTAAGCACTGTCCTACTTTGACACAGAGTAGGCGTGTGTTAAACTAGATCTAAATCAAGAATCTTACCAGACTTCACAGGTTCGGGTCTTCTTCACCTGTATTCTAGCCTCCTCCCTGACGTTATACTTCTAAAATGGAAGTCGTATCATAACTACTCCTCTCCTTTCTGACCTCCTCCACCATCCTCTTGTTTAATCTGAGCATAGCTGGGGAATTTTAGGCTACAGATAAGACCCTTCCTCTCATCTCAGACAAAACCAGAGAAGCACATGCAGGCTGTGGGCAGAAGTTAGTTCCCCTCTGCTGTCTCGTTCAACTCTTTCAGGATGAATAATCATATTCTGGTTCCCGTTTTGAAGTTCTCAGGGGCCATCACAAGACAGTGGCTGAAAGAAGCTGAAGGCACACTGAGGCACAGCGGATGGTTCTGCCATTAAGGTTAAAATGGCTCATAATCCATCACGGAGCAGCGTCTGCAAAGTAAGGCTGCTCATTACTTGGAGCATAACTGGATCTCAGAGGATACTTAGGTACTCCAGACACTGATTAGGATTTCTGCATGCTCCTCCAGTTAACAGGAGCTTTCATCACACCCTGTAGCCTTTACTATTTAAGGCAACTTTGAACCACCTGAGACAAAGCCTCCAAAATTGAGAGACATGAAAAGCAAGAGCTCATTTATTTCATTGGCCTCCACAGCTCAACAACTACTTAAGCCAAAGTGAATTTCATCATATGACACATGAGTTTGATCAGTCCTTAGAGCCTGCAGATCTACTTCAGTTTCAGTCTGGCTCTGCTGGATTTAAGCTAGACAAAAAAACAAGTTTCAAGTCCTTGGGTCATTGCTGCCTCAAGTTTCTGCATGCAAAAGGTCATAAGGGAGCTGTGGTGAGAGAGCCAGTGCCAGAAGCAGAACTCTGAGCTGTTCCCATTCTGCATTTGATAGCACTTCAAGGATCGGCCTTTATCTGCAGAGCTGCAGTCCCAATGTTTGGTCTAACGGCTCAAGGTTTTCCTGCAACACAACACCTGGGTGCCAAAGATTTGCCCCACCAGCTTCTTCTGCAGCTTTTCAGATAAGACAGCCCCAAGGGAGCATCTCTTTGTTTTCCACACACGGCCTCCAGGTACGGTTCTGGACCCTGCCCTCCGAAACGGCTATTGACTTGAAAGAGGACAGCCCAAACACATTGCAGTGGGGAGGAATAGCCCAAGCTTCCCAGCGTGGGCAAGGTGTATGCATTTCAAGTGCCTCCATGCCAAGCTACGCACCGTTTCTGAATTAGCTTTGCACAGTCTTGTAGCAGGGAGCTGTGGCTACAGCTACTATTTGCTTTGAGTCATTAAGGATTAGAGTCCAAGTTCTTGCTTTTCCTTATGAACACCCTGATTCCTGTTAGCCCTACAAAGAGGCAGGCTATTTAACAAGATGAAAACCGGACGCAGGACAACTTGTTTCGCTGTCTTGCTGCCACTAGCTGCCTTGTACCTATTAAAAACCCTTGGGAAAAACCATCAATCTCTGTTGGTCTGATGCCTTCCTACCACCAGATGGAGGAAGCAGCAAGTCCATCCACATCAGGCTGAGCATTTCGAAGCACTGTCACTCAGGGCTCATCACACTGCCTCTGACAGATGGGATACCAGCACCTTTGCCTGCAAACTGCAAAGGAACAGAAGGGATGCCAAGTTATTCCTTCCCCAAGATATGGCAGGCTGGCAAGCAACATCTGCCCACTCTTGCATTTCTGCAAGCACCGTAGCAGCAGCCCAAGATCACCACCCTGTTCCATCACTCAACAGCCCGAGGAGCTCTCCTGCCTCAGACTATTTGAAAATATTGTTCAAAATGTGACTTTTGTATCAGCTTTCTGCAAAACATGCAGCAGACCAGTATGGCAGCATGCCACTGCTGTGGAAGCTTGGATATGGTCTGGGAGCACGCCAAAAGTTTAAAAGGGATTTATTCTGAGCTATTACAAGGAGAATGTCAATTCAGTGACGTTTTGAGTTGCATGAAGAAGCTTCTTCAGGTGTCAGTTGAGCAGCTCTTGAATAACTGCAGCCTTTTCCTCAACGGCATTTCGGTTATGCCGAAAGAGATGGACTTTTTCCATCCAAGTACCTTTCTTCTTCAGAGAAGCCCATCTGTTCACAGCATTTTTAGCTGAAGAAACCATCCAAAGGACCACCACTGGTCATTCCCAGAGCCTTATGACTTGGTTAATACAGGCAGACTCACTCCCCTTCACTTTATGGCAAAACAGTAAAACCAAGCAAGGCAGCCTCTAGGGGATTCTGGCGCATCAGCGGGGGCCAGCTAAACAAACCAGGTTCCACGCCAGGAAGCACGTCTGGTGCTGCTGGGAGCTTTAGCTGCTTAAAGACTTACCTCACAGCTTCTAAGAGTACTAATCTGGCTCAGGTATTAGTGTTTCCCTACTCACCTTCAGCCCCACTGCTGGGAGGTGAGTGACCCGGCACCACATCACCGCATCCCTCCCGGAGCTGCCAGGAAGGGCCAGGCCACCACGAGATGTTTGTCTTTGATGTGGGGCTGGAGAAATGACCATGTTGTGTTGTACCCACCAACCCCATTCAGATAGACCGAGTAGAGAGAGGAGAACCAGTTTGCCACAGGCCAGGTGAGCATCTTCTGGCTGTTGGAAGCTGCCGTCTGCAGCCCTTGTCCTGCTCAGTGCCTGCAGGGCCGTGTCTGGACGAGGGGCAGAGGCGTGCAGGAGCAGGACGAACCAGGCAATTCTCGCCTGCTCGCAGGGCTTCTCCCAGAGAGAGGCAACTGCCACAGCTGGCAGGCTGCTGCTCCAGCAGGATGAAACGGGAGAAGCTGCCACCATGCAAACAGCTCCCCTGCAGCTAGCACAGGAGGTTTTTAACCGCTCCGTTTCATTACCCCAGTTGCTTTGGGCAAGCCTGCTCAAGGCGAGGTTCTAGAAGCATTAAAGAAAAACGGTTTTGCTCTAGGTCTTCTGGTCTGCAGAACCAGCTGCTCCTTGCAGTGTCTGAAATGTGTTTTACCATTTTAAGCCAGAGCCCCTCCAGAACGCCCAGGTGGACTCCAGCGTGCCAGCCCCACGATGGGTTTAATTTCCGCACCGGCGAGCAAGGTGATTATCCCTCCAGATGTACTTTGCCCTCCCACCGCTTCAGGGATTTCAAGCTTGATCTTACACACCTCTAGCAAAGACAATTTTATTTCTTAAATGGGCTTGCAGAAAAGCAACTCGAGTTTTCGCTCTGGCAGCTTTCTGGAGCACTGCAGTCAATTTTCAATGGGTACCCTTACAAGGAGGGTCACTTTACCAATCCAAATCTGACTGCAGATTTAACCACCGCCGCCTGGCTCTGACCATCTCCTCCCAGCCCCGTCCTGAAGCCCAAGGGACGTGTACCACAGATCTGATCTCAGCTCATCACAGGTGACAGAGCCCGTAAGCACCAGGGTCTTGACACCACCAAATGCGAGAAGCCAGGCTCTCAGCTCCAAGGTAATGAAAAATTCATCCCACGTAACAAAGCCCCACAGCATAAACAGGCAAAGCTCCGATGACTTCCCCAGCTGGGTGTAAATCAAAGCCTGTTAATCCCCCCTAAATTCTCATTCACTGCTGAAGACCCAGCGTTAGTCTTTTACAAGCACAGATCTCCTGCCGCAGCTTTCGGGCGTATGTTAGCGCACTGCACGGCAACGGCTTCTCCAGCTACTATTAATAAACTTCTTGCTGCAGAGAAGCACAACTGTCCAAACAAGACGTCCATCAGCAACCTCGTTAGCCCTGAAGCTCAGCCTTCTCGCTGATATTTTCCTAGAGCCTTGCCGAAGCCACCTTAAAGAGGAATCAGAAGCACATCGACGCGCCAAGCGGCTTTGCCTGATACGCAAGCAAAGATTCGTCCCGAGCTGGCCAACCCATCCAGCAAGATCAGAAGGAATTTGCAAACAATTAAGGAATGCTTTGTACTTTGAGTCCTTGCAGACTTGCGTACGTCCGAGCGCGGCCGCCTCGGACGCCCATAGGCTGACTCAGTCCTAACATCTCCTTTAGGGAAGAAAAACATTAAGCACTCTAATCCCTAATCTGGGGATCACTTTAAGGGAATCTCATGCCATCAGGGACATGTTCTCTAGTTACTCCCCTGCTGCTGTTAACTAATGCACTGCCCTTGGTCACCAGATCACCGGTGCCGGGCCAAAAACCAGGTTTAATACCCAATGGAGCATGTGCTGGGTCATTCTTCAGATGTGACCAAACCTATTTTAGCACAGGAGAAAGAAAAAAAAAACACAAACTGACACCTCCTCTCCCTATTGACTTCTTTTGTCTTCCTTCATGCCCCGCAGCTGCCACAGATCACCTGCTCGGTGCATTTTTTGCAGCCGCGCCGTCATCGCTCCATTTTCAGCCGCCTGATCTCAGCGCCAGGCTTTCAGCCCCAGCGCCGTGCCAGCTCCTGAAGCAGGTTTGGGCTTGGCGAGGGCACGGCCAGAACGCATCTGAGCGGCCTGGGCGTGCAGGACGAGCACTTCATCCTCGGGTTCACAAAACAATGAAAAACCTGCCATCGGCGGACGTTTGCACCTAAATAAGCAGACAAAGGCTTTTGTTTCGCCAGCACCAGTAAGCTCTGCTTTTGAGATGGTGTTCTCTGCATTTCCTGGAACCCTGGGCACTGTTGCCTCATCATCTCAGTTCCCTTTTTCTTCCAGAATTTACCGTTTCGGAGCATTCCCAGATGCCACCGCTCCCCGCTACGGCGGAGAACCGCGGCCACCGCGCGACGCCTCTGTGCGCATCCAGCCGGGCTCCGGCAGCCCCAGCACAAGGGCTGCAGCCCCCCCGAGCTCCAGCCCAAAAAAAAAAGGCAGCCGCAGGCATTCTGTGGGGCCAGAGGGCCGAGCAGCCCGGCCTCGCTGCCTTTGTGTGCCCAGCCCAGCCGCACAAAGCCCAGGGGATCCCGAGCTCCTCCCCGCGACAGCACCCGCGGCACGGTGGGGCAGGAATCCCGCATCTTGACATCTGGAGGGAGGAGCCGGGCCTTTTTGCTTCAATAAATAAATAATAGAGCGCAGAAATGGCTTTTTGTCGTCGCTTTTCCTTCGTTTGGGGATGGGAGGAGGGAGCATTCATTACACCAAGCAGCCGGGAGGAAGGAACAAGAGAGAGCTGAACACGACAGCAGGGGCTGGGACGGTACCAAACCACCCCACAGCCGGCTGGTTGTGGGTTTACATCCTTCCCCTTTCCCACTTGCTGTCAAGAGGCTCATGAACTGCCTCCTGTGCTGCCCAAAGGCTTGGTTTGCTCCATGCCAAAGGGAAGGGAGGCAGGAGGAGGATGCAGGTACCGGGAGGGGACTGTCCTGAGCCAGTCCAGGAGCCTGCACAGGAGAGCACGGCGAAGCTTGCAGGCAGCACAGCACAAAGCGGGGCTGGTCTGGGCTCTCAGAAAGCCATTTTGTCTCCACAGGGGGAGAAAATAAATAAAAAAATAATAAACAAATAAATAAATAAAAAAGACTTCCCACACCTGCAAAGGCTGGGAGCTGCAGAGGCAGGAGCACAAACAAGAGCATTTTACCTGCCCACCGCCAGCGTGAAACCAGCCCCCGGCTATCGATCTGAACATCCCCAGCTCGGGATGAAGGCTGCAGAGGCTGAGACACAAAACCACGGTGCCAGCACAGCCACCAATTCACAGCCACCTCCCCTTCGTTTGAGCAGGTGGTAAAATTGGTTTCCAATTATCGCCTTCCAGCAGGGCGGCCGTTGCTTCAGAAACCAGTGAAGTAAATACCTGCTCCTGTTTTTATGGATTTATTTGTGTTCTGCTTCCCAGATAGCAGGTTGCCATTTGTCTGCATGAATCACGAACATGAGTCTAATAGGAGGGACAAAGACTTCAGCCAAGGACAGGTTAGTTACTCATCTTTTCAATAAAAGGAAAAAAAAAACAAAGAAGTTGGTTAAGGCTTCCAGCCTTCCAGAAAGGTGTAACGAAGGCATGAATAGCAAAGGAAAGAGGGTCTAAGCTGGCTCCAAACCACGGAGCACAAAAATCCTCATTACAGCATTAGCTTCCTAAAATCTATCTCGAGTTGCAGAGCACCAAAGAGCAAAATTGTGCCTGGAAGCACCACGGGTCCATCGGTCAGCCCGAGACAACCAAAGCCCTGCGGCACAGCTTTGCCACGGCAGAAGATGGTGCCTGTGTCCTATCTGTCAACGAAGTGCCTGGGAAGCCAGGCAAATCCCATTTTTTCTGTGCTTTGCACTGCAGTTATTCCACTGCGCGTCCGTATTTCATCACCGGTCGCGGTTCAGGAGGTGGAAGGGGGCAGAAAAACAGCGAGCAGCTTCAGCTCTGCAGTCCTACAAGCCCCAGACACCGACTCTGGCGAGGAAAGGCTCCCTCCAGCTCAACCACAGGCATTTTCAAGCCACCCCTTCCTCCGTACCTGCCTGCAGACCACCCGATGTTTGGCTGGGACACACAGAGCAGCCAGACCTCCTCGCTCATCCCTGCCACACTGGCACTGAGCCCCCAAGCCCGACACCTCAGCCTCCGGGACATGGACGAGCAGGGACAAAGCCACCTCCCAAGAAGCAGCTGGTTCCTCAAGCACCAGCAGCTAGACCCCAAAACTCAAGCTTTTTGGTGTTTTTCTAGAATATGTGACCCTTGCCCACAACGCTCCTAGGATTTCTTGGATCATTTGGCACAAAGCTGCCCAGAATGGAAGCTGAGGAGCTCAGTGGTGGAGTTGGTTCATCATTTTCTGCCCAGGGAGGTCTCTCCAGGTCCAAAGCCGTGACCACTGCTCTCCTCTCCCAGCCACGGCAGCCCCATCAGCTGCGCCATGAGACATGTTTCTTCTTTTATCCTGCAGAGTCAGAGCTGGTCAGGGATCGATTCCAAGCTCAGCTGAAGCTACAAGCATGTATCAATCAAAGTGGCGAATGTGCAAGCACATCTCATCTTTCCCCATGCCTCCTGGTGCACAGGGCTGGACGCTCAGTGCTTCAGCCCCACCAGACCTACAGTTGCCCCAAAACCAGGCAAGGCTGCAATAGGATCACCCCCAAAGCCCCAAGGGAGCACCGGGTCCTTCCAGATTTAAGGCAGGAGGCTGGATGTGAGGCTGAGCAACTCGGGGGCACGGCTGGGGCCCTCGGTTCAGCCACCTCCTGCCAGCACAACCCAAACCCCAAAAGCATCCGCAGGCAGCTCCGTTGCTGCATGGAGGGGAGCAGAGAGGCAGGAGGCCAGCATGCTGCTGGGAACTGGTAAAGGGCTGGATGCCCAGTGGCATCACCCAGTTAGATGAGACAAGATGAGAGCGCTTGGGCTCCAGAGGTCCAAGAGTTTTCAGTTCAGAACAAGCATGAGAAGAAATGAAGAGCAAAACAGCTCCCACCAAGCCTCCTGCGCTCGCAGGGCTGGCCAGCACACCAAATTCCTGCAGGTAAGCCCAGAACACCAAAGGGCCCTTGGAGAGCCCCTGCCCAAGACCTTCAGTGTCTCCATGGACCCGAGGCATCTGCAGATGATTCAGCAGCTGTGTTCTCCAACACAGCCTCAACGACTCCCATTTGGTTCAAAGGAAGCTATCTGTGATCAGGCTGCTCCTTGCTGTCACACGTAGCCAAGCCAGAAGAGCCCAGAAGGGTTTTTACAGGACTGGCTCTTCCCAAAGCCTGGAGATAAGACTTAGGAGCTCCCAAAAGCTCAAGGACTGGTCAGCTAACAGGGTTAGGGTAGGCAATGCCCCACTGCCCAGCTCCACCCGTTATCCCCCCACGTCCACACAGGGCTTCAAACCTCCTTGAACCTCGCAGGGTGCCAGACCCCAGCACCACCCCAACCTGGGGGTCCCCTGGAAAGGGCTGGGGCAGTTTGGGGAAGGCCACGGCTCGCTTTGGGTTGCTGATGGGGTTTGAGCAGAGCCAAGAGAACTCAGAACAGGGTGCCTGAGGGCACAGAGCTTCCTACAGAGCCTTCCCCAGCCCAGCAGGTGCCATCTGCTGTGGCCACCCAGGCACCCACAAGGTCACCTTGAGCCCAGAGAAGCCTACACAAAATGGTGCCAGCGAGGCAGCTGGGCCAAGAACCCCTCAAAACTCCTGTGGCAGCCAGAGAAGGACCACATTTGGTAGATGCCAGCAGAAATTCTGCGCCCTGGCGCTGGAAACGGCTTCCCCAGAGCCTCCCCCAGCCCTTTGGGGAGCGCCACCACAACAGCTCAGGCTGCTGCCGCCACAGCCGGCCCGCCATGACAGGCCTCCCTCCCCTCCTCGGCCTGCTCGCGAGGTGCAGGCACCCCTCAGGCATTGATCCACACTTCCTGAGGGAAAAATCAGCGTTCAACTGGTCACAGGACTCGGAGGGTGGCAGCTTGCAAGCCTGGCGAGCAGACGTGGCAGAAGCCCACGTAACCTGCGTGAAGGACAGGCTGTGGTTCCCCACGCCCGGCCTCCTCCTCCTCCTCATCCTCCTCCTCCCACAGCAGCCATTTGCTGCACCAAGGCTCGGGCAGCAGCTTTTGGGCATCCCCAGCAGTCACCCACCGACATCCCTCACCCACAGGGCACGGCTGGGACCCCAAGACAAGCGACCAAACGTTCCCCTCACAGGGACCTTCAGGTGGCCTGAAGGCTCCTGCACGTGCCCCCGTTCCTACACGGTGGGTGGAAGCAACGAAACAGCCCCCTACCCTTTTTAGCCGACCTCTACCCTACACAAGTCACAGCATTTATCTCGCCAGGAGCTGGTGGGGCTCCCGTGGGTGCCCTCCCATGGGTGCCCTCCCCATGGGTGCCCTCCCAAGGCCAGCACCGCACCCAGGCGGCTCCCGGCCCCGGAGCCTGGCACGGAGCCACGGCCGCTCCCTGCCCGATGGATATCGATCCCGGGCCCCGGCTGCAAGGCTTGAGAGGAGGCAGAGCTGGACAAAAAGGCAGCTCGCTCCCAAAAAAGCACTGCGGGGCAGCGAGGGAGGAAGGAGAAGGCTCTCTGCTCGCCAACCAGGGCTGATTGCAGCCCCACACAGCCCAGGGGCACCACCAAGGTCACGCACAGGCAAGGCCTGGTGGTGTCTCACCCCTGTTCCCTGGGGTTTTCCTGGGGCACCCCAAGAAATCTGCTGCATGAAGGAAGAGCCAGGTTCCCACAGCAGCACCTGCTGTTGGCACAGCGACCCTAAAACTCTAAATAACCCTACAGGGCACGAGGGGCAGCAGACAATGGGGGACTCAAGCCTCACCACCAGCCATTAGTGCCACAAAAACCTGCTCATGGGGTGAGATCCACAGGGAAAACGAACCCCTCAGGCACATGGCCGGGCTTTGGGGGAACCTGACCCCGTGAGGGGATGGCGAGCTGTGACAGCGCTGCCCCGGGGAGGACGTGAGGCAGCGGCGAGCTGCGGGCTGCTGCATTCCCCGGGCTGCGTGCTCTCTGCTACCACCTGGGCGCATTGCAGCTCGTCCCACCGCACAAATGACATCACTGCGCGTTGCCACGGAAATCGGCGCGAGGTCACAAGCCTCCCTCCCGCACGGCCGGGGCTGGGGGCTGGGCAGCGGGGAGAACGGGAGCGTGAGGTGCCCGTGGGAGCGGGGATGGAGTTTGGGTGGTGGCGGCGGCGGCATCGCAGGGACACGGGGAACAAAGCTCCGCCAGCTCTGCCTTTTGTTCGCCCTGGCGGGAGGCAGCAGCACGACTGTGATTCAGTCCCCGAGGGCCAAGGTTATGTTTCACCAGGGCCGGTAGGGGCTAAAAGGAAAAAAAAAAATAAATTAAAAATAAAACTAAAAAGCATACGTGCGATCTCTAACAACAATTTGGGGTTCGGGACCCGGCCCCGGCAGGCAGGTTAGGGAAATTCCAACAGCAGAAATCCTGCCCCGAGCCTCGGTGCTGAGTCTGCAGGCACATCCCCACTGGCTTTGTGCTAGGGGCTGTGCTCCCCGCCCGGAGCCAGCCCTGCTGCTGCCCCCCCAGCTCTGCCTCCCAATGAATGGGCGCTGGGATGGGGCAGTGGAATAAAGCCCGCGGTGCGGCAGAGGAGCAGCCCAGGGGGTTTCACGCGGAGCCATCTCGTCCTGGTTATCCGTACCCCGTCCCTTGAAAAAGCCATCTCCGCCCTCCTCCCCGCTCGCCGCCCGTGACAGTTTTGTCTGCTTGATAAATGCAAGGTTATTGTCAAAATGGTGCAATCTGGGCTCAGCGAGCTGCATCCCAGCCAGACTGCGACATTCCCAGATCAGCATTCCCTCCTCATCAGCAAGGGAGGACACCCCAGCTCCTCTCAAAGGCTCAGACCTGACTAAGAAGACAAACATAAAGAACAGTTTTCCCCTTTAAAGCACCCCCTCCCTCCCTCCACCCAGTCTAGCCTCTCTGCAATATGACAAATGCAGAATCTTCTGGAATGACTTGATCCTGCCTCCCACGATTGCTTTGTTTGCAAGATCAGATCAGAGATATGTTTTTTTTTTTTTTTTTTTTTTTTTTTTTTTTACTTTCTTACATTGTCAAAATGTCAGCATTGAAGGGGAAGCGTTCGGTGTCACAAATCAGATCAGCCTGCTATATGCAGAGTCTTTATTTTAAGAGCGTGAAATGAATACAACATGACTCAATTCATAAATCTCGAAACAAGTGCAGCAAAAAAAAAAAAAACACACACAGAAGGCAAAGCCCTGGCAGCTAAAGGCTCGGCTCCTCGGGGTCAGGGAGCCTCGCAGGGGAAGGAAGGGATGCACGGGGACAGCGGCGTGCGGGCAGAGCCCCCCAACCCCACCCCATAGCCTCACCCCACGGGGTGGGGAGCCCTGTGTGGGGCTGGGGGCAGCGCCGCACCCCACGGACACCTCTTATGGGATGGGGACGGGGGGCTAAGGAGGGGATGGGGACGCCGGGATGGGGTTTGGGGCAAAAGGATGGGGACCACCGATGGGGGCACGGTGCTGAGCGGCTGGGGCAGGGCCGGGGGGGGCTCAGCGCTGGAGATACAACAGGGGAGGGGACCCGGCGACAAGAAGGGGGGACCGGGAGGGGTCCGCGTGCCCTCCCCCACCCCCTCCCCTCCCCGCAGCCGCCCCCTCCCCACCCCGCAGCCGTCCCCAGGGGGCCGGGGACAGGGAAGGGGCGGGCGGGGGGTCCCCCCCGTGCACCCCCAGACCCGGACAGCCAGACACACGGGCAGGCAGCCCGACCGCGGGCGGACACTCACGTTCTTCATGGCAGCCGCCATGTCGTCGTAGCGCTCGGCTTGCTCGGCCAGCCGGGCCTTCTGCACCAGCTGCTCGCGGTCCACCATCTTCGCGGGGGGGAAGCCCGGGAAAAGGGGGGGAAGGGCAAGGAGGGGGTCTCCGGGAGGAGAAGGAAGAGGAGGAGGAGGAGGAGGAGGCGGCTGAGGAAGGAGGAAGAGGAGGAGGAGGCGGAGGACGAGGAGGAAGCGGCGGCTCCCGGCGCTGCAGCGGGGACGGCGGCGGCTGCTGGCGGGGCTGCGAGCGCGCCACAACCCCCCTGCAGGCCACGCCCCCCTCGGGCCACGCCCACGCAAGCCCCGCCCCCCCTTCTCCCCTCCCCGCGCGCGCGGGGCACGCCGGGAGATGAAGTCCTGCCCCAGTTCACCCTCCCCGCCTTGCTCCCCTTCCAGGACTCCGTTTCCCAGCGCGCCCCGCGCGCCGCGCCTCGCCCCGGCTGGCCGCTTGACAAAATGGCCGCCTCCCTTCTCCCTCCCCTCCCCCCCTCCACCATCCTCCTCCCTTTCCACCCCGCCCGGGCCGGGCGCGGCGGCCCCGCTGCTGATTCACCGCCGGGAGGGCCCCGGCAGGCCGCGAGGCCCCTTCCTGTGTCCCCGTGTCCCCAAGCACACACTGAGCCCCCCCCCTCCCCGCCATGTCGTGCCCGCTCCCCGAGCCACACCTCACGCTGGGGTTCCCCGGCATGGTGGCGGCGCGGTGCTGAGGCCCGCCATGGTGCTGAGTCACCCCACGGGAAGGACGCCCTCAGGCCTGGTGGGCTGCCTGGGGTGCTCGGTGGGCTGTAGGGAATCACAAAATAATCGAATGGGGAGGTTGGAAGGGATCCCCAAAGATCCAGGCCAGCCCCCTGCACAGTGGGGTCACCCCAAGCACCCCACAGAGGATGGCACCCGGGTGGGTTTTGGGGGTCACGCACAGAATCACACAGAATTAGGTGGGAAGAGACCTCAAGATCATCGAGTCCAACCTCTGACCTAACACTGACCAGTCCTCCGCTAAACCATACTGCATATCGGGTCTCCAGAGGAGGAGACGCCACAGCCCCTCTGGGCAACCAGTCCCAGTGCTCTCTCACCCTTATAATAAATAAAAACCACAATTTTCTGAGTGAACTAGAAGCGTGCCTTCACTTAGCATCTAGCAGAGCTGCTGCTGTGCATTAGGAGCCCCATAAGAAGCCACTTTTGAGCCCTTTTTCCTACAGCCTATAGATAATGCCATACTTAGAGGATGCGCCAGCAATGTGGGAAAGGAAAAGGGTTTACAAAAGGTGCTGATCGTGGTGGCAGCATTCATCCCTGATGCATTTTGGTGCTGGTGAGTGCCATCGCACCTCTGCTGCAGCAGCTCTGCTCGTCCCCAGCCCTTCCCAACGCCACCGTCCGTGGAGACGTCATCACCATCATGGCTATAGCTGGAAGGAGGGATGGGCCTGGCGACTCGTCCATATCACCTGCCGGTCCACTGGTTTTGTGGTTTTGCTCCTGAAATACCTCAGGAAACCCTTGTGGCCCCGGGGCACGCGGTGTGCTGGTTTTTCTGGGGTGATACCAGCCACAGGTGACTGTGCCTATCCCAAACCTGTGGAGATGCCCTCACCCAGGTGGAGATAAATTGGTTTGGAGATGCTGGTAGTGCTTTACGATGGTGAGCAGCACAAATTTTGCTAAAATCTTCATCTTTGTAGTGTTTTTAGCGCTGCTTTACAAGCAACAAAAATTGTATTGAGTAGATTTGTTTCACTCACACAAATGACTTCTTCATATACAGGTTCTGAAAGAAGAGATCACCTCTTCTGACAAATAGTTCCTTAAAACCAGAAATACGTGCAGATCCTCACCATTTCCTTCCTGAAATAAACCACTGCCTATCGCATTCCTTCCCCTCCACCCTCCTTCCTTTGGCCATCTTGCTCAACAGCTGACCGACACGTCGTAGCTCGCGGGTGAGGTTGGACAGGTTTCCAACGAAACCAACATTAAACCTTCCCCACACCCTGCAGTTTTTCAGCTCAGGCTGTTTAAGACTCCTTGAAGGTCCACGTTCACCAGGCCGAGCTCCAAGCATTCGTAACCAGTGGATGGAAATCCCACGGCGATGCGCCACACCATGCCATTCTCCCCTTGAAGGCGTTTTCTCTCGCCAATCTCAGCACCAGCTCATTGTTTTGGTGGGCCCACACAGCTTTTTGCCTTTACAAAGTCGAATTTTTCCTCTCGTGCAAGCCGGGTGAAGCCAAGTACAGCTCAGGACTCTTGAGTCAATGGCCACAAACGTGCTCCAGCAGCACTCAAGTGCTCTCCCATCCCCTCGCCCGCGTCCCCTGCGTCTCCGGCCTCACACCCCGCGGCACACGCGGTGCCCGGCTGTGAAAGCAGCCATTGTGCCCTGCTTTTGTTTACCACGGCGGCTGCCCCAGGGCAGCGGCCGTACACAACAGCAATTTATTCCTCCTTTATGATAATGGCGCCTTCGTTCTTCCAGCAAGGGGCGCAGCCTCTAGAGAGCTCAGTTTTTGTGTTGTTTTCGGTATGACACCAGCTTTGGGGATAAAATTTGAGCAAAAAAAAAGTGGAAAACGTAGGAGAATATTAAAGAACTTTGTGGGTCTCAAGCATCCTCTGTGGTTTTTAGGTGTTGCTACAGCCACAGGGCATCATCCAAGCCAAAGAGGACGATCTGCCACAACAAAATCAGGTCTCCGTGTACAGACCAGCTTAGAGCTGTGTGCTCTTCCTGGACACCCAGGTTTTAAGGCTTTCTGAGTGATATTTCCACATGTGGGTCCAATATATTGTTCCTCTAACTTGCAAAAAAAAATAAAAATAGTATTAGCCCTTAGGTCCCAGCCCTGGATCCTCACAGGTAAGATGTAACACAAGCCTGGGCCTGAAGAAGCGTTGTGTGCCTGGAAGCCTGTCTGTTTTTCCAAATATATCAGCTGGCCTAACAAAAAATATTGCCTCTCCATGCAAACCTTATGACACTTACCTAGTAATTTGCAAGAATATGGCGGATTCTCAGCTAGCCCAAATCATTGCAGCTCTCCTATTTCTGGTGACTGTGCATATGCCCCAGACCGAGCAAATACTGATTTATTCCTGTCGAAGCACCACAGCAATAAATACATCTCACACAGCAGACAGTTTTCTTCCCCGTCACAGGTCAGAACGCAATATTCATAATGCTGTAAATTCTTCAGGATAGCGATCAGGCCATAATATTTATCTGTGATGTATCTAGCCCCCTTTTTGCTCCAATGCATAAATCAGCCCTCCTCACACCGCTCCATTATTCTGTTTTACAGACCAGGAGGCAGTGTAGGGGGGGGCTTAAATGGTGCTGAGCTCGGTGCTTCTGGTGTGTGTGATCTGTCGGCCCATCAATAAAAACCCTTCTCCTCTCCACCTATGCCTGGGACGTGTATAAACACCCGAGCACGATCCCAGAAGGCTGCAGGTTTGGGAAATCACAAAGACGCAGAGGATGTGGGTCTGTTCTGCAGATGTCCCTGAAAAACCTGATAACCCTTATTCCGCCTGCGGTATTAAAATAACTCGGGAGCGTTCAGATGTGCCACTTTGTTCGTTCCCGTGGCCTGGAAGAGAAGTCCTTCTCCTCGCATTTCCCTGCCTTCCTACGTGCTGCAAATTCCTTGTGACACTGCAAGGGAAGACAGCAAATGGTCTTAGGCTTGGAGGCTCGCTTGTTTTAGCTGCTGACTACTCCAGGAATTTGCCCAGAAATCCTTACCCCCGGCTCGCTGCAGGGGGCACCTGGGTGAGGGTGGGTGTAGGGGCATGGCCACAGCTCCTGCCTCTGACCCTAAGCGGTGTCCCCAGCACCCTGGTGCTTGGGGACCTGCGTGTCCTCCATGGTGGCATCAGGGACAGGGTGCCCAGCAGCAGGGAGCACGAGCGAGGATGCTCGGGGGCTGTCCCCACCGGCAGGAGCCCTGTCTGACCCCATAACTGCAGTCCTCTGAAGGATTTATGGCATCCTCATTCCCTCAGTGTTACAACACCTCCTTGGGGACACATCCCTGGCTCCAGCCAGAGCGCCCTGCAGGTAGACTTGAACGTCACCATGGTGAAACCCCCCAGGGGAACAGCAGAGCAGGGGGACAGGGGGTGGCACTACCCGGGGCTGATGTGCAGAGCTGGGATCGGGGTCTCCCCACACTGCTCCTGGTGCTCACAGGAAGCCTCCAGCCCCATAGCCTTTTCCCTCTGCTCTGTCACACACTGAACCTGGGGGTCCCAGCAGCCTGGAGGAAGCCACGGGGAGAACATCCTTCCCCCTCCTCTGCGGAGCTGCAGCGCTTTGTGCTCAGCCCCGGGCTTTCATCCGAGGCTTTCTCAGCGCTTCCCAAGCCCAAATTAATTCTGCTGCAGCAGCTGCCCTCCTGCACTTCTCAGTGCCAGCCCTGCTGCCTGCCTGCACCGAGCTCGCTGCGAGGAACTGGGGCTAAAACCTGCCTGCAGCCCTCACCCCACATCCCTGGGGACCATCCTGCTCCCTGCCGGGGCTGCTCGGGGCTGGGGTTTTCTGCTGCATGCTGAGAGCAGCTGGGGAAATGCAGCACAAGGGGGGGCAGAAAAGGAGCTCAGAGGCAGGGCATGGGGCCAGGGAGCTGGGAGGGGCGGCAGCAGGAGCTGGGGAGGCTGGGGATGGAGGATGGAAAACGGGGATGGAGGATGGAGGATGAAGGATGGAGGATGGAGGATGGAGGATGGGGAAGGGGGCAGCTGGGACCCTCCCCTTGCCCCACGTCTGCCTGCATCTGCTCGTTAGCAGCAGGCTGGGATTTGAGTCACCAGCCGAGGCGGGGAGGGGGCCGGGGCCCTGCCAGCTGACGCGCCACCGCCGCTGGCACGGGGACAAGCGGGGCTGGCTCTCGGTCCCAGCCCTTGGCGGGTGCGGGAGGCGGCGCGGTGCACCCTGCAGCACGAGCAGCAACTCAGGGCTGAGCCCTGCTGCAGCCCCAGGAGCTCGGGGGTCCCAAGCAGGAGCCCTGCAGCACCCAGAAATGCAGCAGTGGCTACACCGTCTCGGAAAATCCCCCCCATGAGCCTTCTCCGTGGCCCCAGGGAGGATGCTCACACGGGGATGATCCCGAATTTAGCTGGGGAGGCCTCGGCTCCTTCTGGGACACCAGCCCTGGTGGGGATCGGGGGTGCAGAACCCGGTCCCCAACCCCTCAGGGACACAAGGAGCAGCCACACACCGCCTCCCCACAGGGCGTTAATAATTCAGCAGGCGCAGCAGGCTGGGGTGGCAGCTCTTATTTAAGGAGCCGATATAAATACCGCCCAGACAGCATTGATGGAGCCTGAAAAAAAAAAAAAAAAAAAAAAAAAACACAAAAAAACACAAAACCTGCCTGTCTCGGAGCCTCCAGAAGCACCCTGGAGCCCTGCAGGGCCAGGGGGCAGCAAGGGGCAGGGCGGCCACCAGCGTCCTTCTGGTGACAGAGGTGACAGCACCTGGGTGACATCCCCACCGTGCCCGCCCGTGCCTCAGTTTCCCTCTGCAGCGTGTCCCTTTGTCCTGCAGCGGTGTTGGGGACCCAAAGCAGGGCTGGCCCCATGTCTCCGGGGGGGGGGTTGGCACCGGGGAGGAAGCTGAGAGGGGGTCTCCACACCCCAAAATTAAGGTGCCAGGTGGAAAGCTGCCCCCCACCGCTGCGGGGCTGCTGTTAGTGCCATCCCCCGGTCACAGACACCTGGGGACAGCTCTCCGGGTGTCCCCACACCGCATGGCGGGGGTCCCACGGGGGTCCCAGAGCCGCCCCATCCCTGCTGAAGGGGAGGGGAGCACGGAGCCGCACGGATCCGCACGGGGACAGCCAGCACCCCCCAGCAGGACCCCATCCTCCCCCAGCCCCCCGTGGCACCCCCCTAACGGGCACCCCCCCATCCTCAACAACCCCCCCCCAGCCCCTCCGAGCTGCCAGGGGGGGCGAGGACCACCGGGAGGGACGGGGCTGTCACATCCAGCCCCGGTACAGGCAGCAGGCGAGCCGCTTGCTGCAGTCTTGCTGCGTGGCTCTGCAGCGTGACTCAGCACAGCCTCGCCCGGCTCCCGGCCCCCCCCCAGCCCCCCCAGCACCCCCAGCCCCACACGATGTGGGGCAGAGGCACCCCACATCGCTGCCACCCTCCCCTGGCAGCTGCCCCACGCCCGGAGGCACCCCCCCTGCCCGTGTCCCCCCCTCCCCGGGAGCTGCACGGCTCCCCGCGCTGCAGCTCCCGAGCATCTTGCAGGCTTTAGGAGAAAGGATTTTAATTTATTTTTTTTTCCCCATTTTATTTATTTATTTTATCCATGGGGGATGGGACTGAAGGATGCCGGGGTCGCATGGGAAAAACTTGGGGTTTTTAAAGCAATTTGGTGATCTTGGAGCCCTCTTTTTGGGGACGATGGAGCCCCCCAGGCTCAGCTTCTCATGGCACCAATGTCCTTGTCCCCTCTCGCTGTCACCCGGCGGGGGGGTGGCTGGAGAAGGGCTGAGCACCCCAAATGTCCCCGTGTCCCCCTGGCAGGGCAGGAGCTGCTCACTGTGTGTTCTGTGACAGCAGCACGTGGCACGGCCCCAGCACAAAGCACAAGGCAGAGGCGAGCGCCCGGCCTGACCCTGACAGCAGCTGTCCCCCGCGGGGAGCCTTGCGGGTGTCCCTAAGGAAGGTGACAAAAGGGGACAGCCCGCTGGGGACAAGGACAGCGTTGGGGGGGGGAGATGGAGCTCCGAAGGGGCTGATCCTGCACGGGAGAGGGGTGCCCACCACCCTAAATCAGCCCCTCACCCTAAATCAGCCCCCTATCCTAAATCACCCCCCCACCCTAAATCAGCAGAAATAAGGCGCAGGACCCCTGCAACACGCAGGGAGCACAGGAGCAGCACCGGGAGGGGGAATTTGGGACTGGTGCCAGCCTCCAAACCCCACCACAGCTGAAGGCAGAGCCCAGACCCCCCCCCAGATCCCCCCAAACCGCAGCCCCCTGCCCTCAGGCTGTGCTGGGACATTGTCCTGGGGGGGGGGGACAACGTCCCCACATTGCCACCAGCTCACTGCTCCCGTGCCTCGGAGCTGGATGTCGCCAGCGCTCGGCAGCCCACGTGGGATGGCTCCCGCCAGGGAGGAACGGGTGGGAAGGGGGGTGTGGGGGGAAGGAAAATAAATAAATAAATTCAATCCCACAGCCCACGGGAGAGGAGATGAGAGATGGGAGGAGGACCTGCAGCCGCGGCAGGGACGAGGAGAGGCTCCGACCTCCGTGCGCCCCAGGGCTGCGGCCGTGCGGACCCCCCCTGGCGCAGCGGGGGCAGCCGGCCCTGCGGCCCCCCCAGCTCTGTGCGCCTTGGCCAGCGGGCTAATTGCACCAGTGACTCTGCAGATCCCGAAATAGCTGCTGGCTGCGCCGGGCTGACGTCACCGTGAGACACGGGAGGCGCGGGGAAGGAGGACGCAGCGCGGCGGCGGCGGCGGTGGACGCATCCCGCAGCCCCCCCCCCCCCCCCTGCAAAGGGTCCCCTTGTCCCCACGAGTCCCCCGCAGCAGGGGATGGGGTGGGCAGGGGTGATCCTGGGGAAACTGAGGCAGAAAGGAGGGCTGGGAGCGGAGCTCAAGGTCATCCAGGTGGTGCTGAGCACAGGGGGGGCCCTGCAGGGTCTCGCCCCTGGCCGTGCCAGGCTCCTGTGGTTACGGGTTCGGGTGGGATTGCCCTACAGGGGCACGGGGGGTGTTGGGGGGAGCAGCCTTGCACCACGCACCGAGCCCAAATCACGGCGAGGCGACCCCACCAGCAGCTCATCCTCCACCCCACCAGGGAGATGGGCTCATGCTGGTCCCCAAATGGGACCCCGAGCCCCCAAATGGGACCCCCGCCCACCCTGAGTGCCCCCAGACCGATAACGGGGATAAAAACCCAGCTCAGCACCGCTGCCCCGCAGCACGCAGTGAGCCCGGGGCCCTGCTGGGGCAGCTCCAACCCCCCCCAGGGGGCTCACAGGGCTCTCGGGGTGCCCGTGCCCCAGTTCCCAGCGCTGCCGAGCCAAGTTATTGTTCTGGAACACGGTGAAACCGTTCCAGCCTCCTCCATTTCCCCTTGCTCATTTCTGCTCCCTCCGCCTGGATTAATGGGTCTCCTCTCCCCGGCACAGACTCATTCCTTATTCCTAATAGGCCATAAATCCCGGCCCCAAAATAACCCCGGCTTTTGCCCGGACCTCGTGAAATATTCATTCTCTCTCCCCGGCCTCTGCGCCATCCCCTCCCTGGGGACGTTGGCAGGAACTAATCGATGGCATCGACCCGTGCAGGGCCGCAGCTGCTCCGGCCAAGCTGGGGGGGGGGAAGCAGCTGATGCAGCATGAAAAGAGGAGAGCCCTCGGCACCCCGCTGTCCCCGTGGCCTCCTCCCTGCTGTCCTGGCAGCGGGTGACAGCAGGGAAGGGACAGGGGATGGAGGGGATGGAGAGGCACGGCCGCTCTGCCCGGCTGCTCCCCCGGCGTCGGTGAGCGGCGCCCATCGAGTGCCATCAGCGCTGCGGAGCCCGTCCAGCTGCACAGCACCAACCCCGCAGCCTCCGGGGCTGCCAAAGCCAGCCAGGAGCACAGCCAGACCCCAAATCCCTCCCCTGAGCCCAGCAGGGTCCGAAATCGGTTCCCGGCTCGCTGCGAGCTGCTGGGTGCACGGGTAGGGTTTGTGCCATCCTCACACATCCAAACCCGAGCCCCCCTCGCAGGGGCATCGCCTGTGCCGAGCCCCGGAGGGGTTGCAGAGAGGCGAGCGCTCACGTGAAAAGGGATTGTATTTATTCACAAAACAACCCCCCAAAAAAACACATGAAAAGTGGAAAAAAAATAATGGGAATGTGCACAATCTTATTAACGAAAGAATTGTACAAACACGGGACCCGGGGGGGGAGGAGGGGGACCCCGGCACCCCCTGTGTTATGCAGCAGTCATGGCACCCCATAAACACCTCCGCACGCCCTACACGGACCTGACGGGGAGATTTTCTCTGCTTGCTGCTGGAAACGGTGCCCAGTGCGGCCCCGTGCTCTGCAGGGACAAAGGGGCCGTGCTGCAGGGCGCCGCCACCGTGCTAGGGGTCTGGGAGACACCGGCCATGGGGACACGGGGACACGGGGACATGGGGGTTTTGGGGGACATGGGGAGGCTGCAGGGGGCCCCGTCTCGCCCTGCTCCCCAGCTTTTTGTGGTTGTGCTGGGGAGGAGCAGGAGGAGAGGAGACGACGTGGGCACTGGGGACAATAGGAGGCAGCTGTGGGATGGGGACCTGTGTGAGGATTTGGGAGGTTTTTTGGCATTTCTCCTGGCGGCACGGGGAGAGAAAGCTCGTCCGTGGGTTAAGGGGGGGGTTGCAAAGCAAAGGGAAGAACGGCAGCACCTCGCTGCGGAGCAAAGGGAACCTTCTGGAACCTTCTGGGTGGAGTTCAGCCCTGGGTGACATTTCCCAGGTACAATCCCGAGCCAATTGCACAGCAGCAAACCCAATCCTCTGCCCTCACCTTGTAATCAAAATGGCTGAAACCAACCCGATTTCACACCAAAGCCTGTTTTTTTTTTTTTTTTTTTTATTTCTTTTCGTGTTTGGTTTTGCTCTCCAGTGGGCAGTTTGGGGGGGGACGAAGCTTCAGCCAAGATTTGAGGAGCTGAGGAAACCCAGGGCTGACCCCAAACACCTGAGGGAGCCCCGGGCAGTGCCCTGAGGGACCAGAGGGGCTGTGGAGGCAGGGGGGTGGCTGTCCCCAAACTGGGGACACCGGCACCAGGAGCCACTGCTGCCGGGCCCCAGCTGTGCCTGCGGGTGGTGCTGGGGCACAAATTGTGCTCGCAAAGGCTTGGGCCCAGCAGAGCCTGCTGGTGGATTCTCTGATGGCTCCTACGGGGTTGAGCCAGTTAGGTTTCCCCCCCACGGAGACCTCTCCCTCCCCCGGCTGTCTATTTTAAAGGATTAAATGGGAACGCAGCCCCTTGGAGACCTCTCCCCTTCTGCCCAATTTGGGTGAAACGAGCCGTCAAGGCACACATCCACACACAGCCAGCGTGATGACCCAACCTCATTCCCCTGGGAAACCGGGCTCGAAACACACCCCGTGTCCAACTGAGCCTCCTTAGGGCGCTCCCACCCACCTGATTTACACCCTACCGCATTAAAACCCCCCACGCAGCCCCCCTATCCCTCCCCAGCTCCTAAACCTTGACCCCCCTCCCCGCCGTACCCGCGGGCGGTCATAGGAGGCTGCAGACGGCGCCGGCGTCCTCGGAGTGGTCGCAGTTGTGGACGTCCCAGCGGATGTGGGAGCAGCGCAGCAGCGAGGGCTCGCTGCCCTTGCACTTGAGGTTGTCGAGGAAGATGTAGCCGGCCCCCCGGCCGTAGGGCGCTTCCCCCGGCGCCGCCACGGCGCGCCCGCAGCCCAGCCGCCGGCACACCACCTCGGCGTCCCGCAGGTCCCAGGCGTCGTCGCACACCGTGCCCCACTGCGACAGGTGGAACAGCTCCACGCGCCCCTCGCACCGGTGGCTGCCGTTCACCAGGCGCAGGGAGCCTGCGGGGAGGACGTCGGGGTTTTGGGGGGGGGATCCCCAGCGGGTAGGGGAGATGGGGCCGGTCCCAAAAGGAGCCTCGCTTCTCCCAGTCTCCGTCCCAAGGAGCTCCAGGGGATGGTATCTGTCCCCCCCCGGGGGCTTCAGGGCACCTACCGTCCTCGGGGTGGGTCGGGGTTGGCGTGGTGGCGGTGACGGTGGCTTCTTGGGAATGGTCGCCCGAGTCGTCAGCACCTGGAGCAGGTGGGAAGGGGTGAGAAGGGCAGTTTGGGGGGTGTCTGTGGTTTTTGGGGGCGGCTCGGAGTCCCCCTGTGAGCAGGCAGGGGGCGGGAGCTGGGGACAGGCGATGCGGTGTGGAAATGGGGTCACTGCGCTCGTGGCTGCAGCAGCGGGGAGCACCCCTGGGAGCACAGGTGGCACCCGGGTGTCAGCCACCAGCATCCCGCTGCTGCCACCCTCCCCAAAACAGAATCCCAGAACATCCCAAACGGGAAGGCACCCACAGCATCAAGCCCAACACCCGGCTCACCACCAGGTCCCCAAAACCCACCCCGTGTGCCTGACACCACCACTCCACCACCCCCAAACCCACCTTTTGGCTACCGCAACCGACCTCACCGTGCCAGTACCCGACCGGGGTACCCCAAACCCCATCTCCCACCGCCCAAACGAGCACCCCACGACCTCTCCCCTCGGACCACCGCCCCCGGTGGGGCGCCCACCTCGACAGACGACGCCGGCGTCCTCGTGGTGGCCGCAGTTGTGCCGCCCCCAGCCCAGGTGGAAGCAGTCGGCCAGGCGCGCCTCGCCGCCGGCGCACCCCACGTTGTCCAGCAGCACGGGCCCGCTGCCGAACCCGAAAAAACCCAGGACGGTGGCGGAGATGGCGGCGCCGCAGCCCAGCTGGCGGCACACCACCTGGGCGTCGGGGAAGTCCCAGTCGTCGTCGCAGACGGTGCCCCAGGTGCCGCCGTGCCGCACCTCCACCCGCCCGCGGCAGCTCCCGTTGCCGTTCGCCAGCCGCACGCCGGCACCTGCGGGAGGGCAACGGCACAGCCACGGCGGGGGGGGATCCTAAAAGGGTGTGGGGGGGGATCCTAAAAGGGTGGAGGGGGAAACCTAAAAGGGTGGAGAGGGGGGATCCTAAAGGGTGTGGGGGGAGACCCTAAATGGGTGGATGGGGGGATCCTAAAGGGTGTGGGGGGGGATCCTAAAAGGGTGGAGGGGGGGGAACCTAAAAGGGTGGAGGGGGGGACCCTAAAGGGTGGGGGTGGGAACCCTAAAGGGTGTGGAGGGGGGACCCTAAAGGGTGGAGGGGGGGGATCCTAAAGGGTGGAGGGGGGGATCCTAAAGGGTGTGTGGCGGGGATCCTAAAGGGTGAATGGGGGGATCCCTAAAGGGTGTGGGGGGAGACCCTAAATGGGTGGATGGGGGGATCCTAAAGAGTGAAGGGGGGAGAACCTGAAGGGTGGAGGGGGGATCCTAAAGGGTGTGGGAAGGGAACCTAAAAGGGTGAAGGGGGGGGACCCTAAAGGGTGGAGAGGGGGACCCTAAAGGGTGTGTGTGGGGGAAAGGTGGGGAGAAAGGGGTGGGAGGGGGGTGATGGAGGGGAGTGGGGTGATGGGGGGACATGGGGAGGTGGGGAGGGGGCATGGGGAGATGTGGGAAGCCCCTGGGGAGATGGGCGAGCCCCCATGGGTTTAGGAGGTAGCTCTGTGGGTATGGGGTGAGCACCGTGGGAAGATGGGGGGGGCCCTGGGACATCAGGGGAGCCCCCTGGGGACGTGGGGTGAGTCCCTGGGGGCAGGGGGTGAGCCCTGGGGTGCCCCTGACATATGGGGCGAGCCCTGGGCTTGTGGGGTCGTGTTCCCAGGGCTGGGGCAGGGGCACTTTGGGGTGGGGGCTGCGCCGGACCCCGTGCGGTGCCAGTGGTGGCCACCCACTTACTGTCCATCGGGGAGGTGAGCAGCGCGCTTGTGGCCACCTCAGTCACCGGCGTGGGCTGCTCGCGGCCGTCTGTCACCGCTGGGACAAGGACAGGGACACGGGGACACTGGGGGGGGCTGTCCCCACCCCCTGCTGCCCCCCAGCCCCATGGCAGCCCCATGGCAAAGTCACTCGAGGGGCCAGGAAGAGGGTCCCGGGGATGTGCCATGGGGAAGGGCACCCTGGAGAGCCCCAAAACCTGACTGAGATGCGCCCGGGTCCCCTGTCCCCCGGGTGGGGACAGCCCAGGGAGCCACCAGCCCCTGGGGCCACCCCCGTACCTGTGGCCGTGGCGGTGAGCGTCTCCTGGTAGTCCAGGGCCACCAAGGTGGTGAAGGACGTGATGGTGGACGTGTCCAGCCCTGCGGGGACACAGAGGGGGGGCGAGAAGGGAGAAGCTGCAGAGCAGCTGGAATGGGACACGGAGGGCGTGGGGATGGGGAGGATGGAGGGAGATGGAGGAGGTGGAGGTGATGGAGATGGAGATGGTGGAGGTGGAGATGGAGATTATAAGGAGATGGTGGAGGTGGAGATGATGGAGAAGGGGATGATGGAGATGATGGAGGTGGAGATGGAGATGATGGAGGTGATGGAGATGGAGACGATGGAGATGGAGATGATGGAGATGGAGATGCTGGAGGTGATGGAGATGGTGGAGATGATGGAGATGAAGATGATGGAGATGGAGATGAAGCTTCCCCTTTCATCCCCACTCCCCACACGCTGGAGATGGAGCTTCTCCAAGCCCCACAAAAATGCTGCAGGACATTTCTGAGCCCCGATACACAAAATATTCAAATATGGGCAGCGGCAGGAGCAGCAGGGGGCACGGTGGAGGCAGGCAGCGTGCAGCCAGCCCCGATGCCAGCTCCAAAGCCGGGTTCCTCGAGGTCCTGCCCCACCTGACGGGCTCAGAGCGCTGCCACCCATCCCCGTGTTTGAGGGGCAAAGGGGCACCCTGAGCAAATTTCCCCTTATGAACAGCAATCAGCACATAACAACGGGGCTGGGCGCTGGCAGAGGGGCAGGGGGCGAGCCTGGAGGTGCTCCCCACCACTCCTTCCCACCCCCTGACCCCACAGCGAGGACAGGGAGATGATTTCTCCCTCACACCCCCATCCCGGAGCTGGGCTGACCCCATCCCGAGCCCCAGGAGAGGAGCAGGACGCTCCAGCCTCCACCCCGCGGGCGCATCGGGGCTGCTCCCCATGCAGGCCCCCAATTTCCCCCCGGTTACCCGCGCAGACGACCCCGGCATCCTCGTGGTGGCCGCAGTTGTGGATGCCCCAGCCGAGGCTGTAGCAGGCGGAGAGGACGGGCTCGCTGCCCTCGCAGTTGACGTTGTCCAGCAGGATGCGCCCCGTGCCGTAGCCGAAATAGGCGTTGCTCTTGGCCTCCAGGGCCCGGCCGCAGCCCAGCTGCTTGCAGACCACCCCGGCGTCGCTCAGGCCCCAGTCGTCGTCGCACACCGTGCCCCAGCTCCCCCCGTGGAAGATCTCCACCCGGCCCCGGCAGGCGTCCGCCCCGCTCACCAGCCGGACGCTGCCGTCGCCTGGAGGGGGACAGAACGGGGGGACAAGCGTCTCGAGCCCACCGACCCACAAGGCTGGGCTCCGGTGGGGTGGAAGACACCTAAGAGGGTGGCAGGGGGGCTGCTTTGGGGCAGCACGACTGATGGGATCCCACACAAAGTGCTGGAAAAAGGATTTGGAGGATTTGGCCCCAAAGGTGGAGGTGCCGGGGGGCTGCTCCTCGTGGGCAGCCCACCGGGGTGGCTGGAGGGGAAGGATGGGGCCGTGCTGGTGGTGGTGGTGGGGGGGTGGGGATGGGGATGGGGGTGCTGTTCTGCTCTCCCCTTGGAGACCCCCCAGCCAGGCCGGGCTCCCAGCCCCTCACCTTCCCCGCTGCGCCCCGAGGCCGTGACAGTCCTGCTGGTCGGTCCTTCGCTTGCTGGCGTGGGCAAGAGCTCTGCAGAGGGAATGAGAGATGCCATCCCTTACCCAAGAGGTGACCAGCACCCAGAAAAACCTCACAGAAAGGATGCAGAGGCTCGGCTGACCCCGGGGCTCCTCCGGGAGACCCCTGGAGCCGCCAGTCCCCCGTGCGCGTGCCCCTCTCCCCGTTACCATTACACACGACGCCCACGTCCTCGTAGTGGTAGCAGTTGTGGATGCCCCAGCCGTGGCTCCAGCACTCGCTCAGCGCCGCCTCCCGGCCCTTGCAGTCCACGTTGTCCAGGAAGATGGGCCCGCTGCCCTGCCCGAAGGTCATGGGCGCCGGCAGGGCGATGGCGTGGCCGCAGCCCAGCTGGCGGCACACCACGTTGGCGTCCACGATGTCCCAGTCGTCGTCGCACACCGTGCCCCACGAGCCGTTGTGCAGGATCTCCAGGCGGCCCTGGCAGCGGCCGGGCCCGTTGGCCAGGCGCAGCTCTGCGAGGACGGGCACAGCGAGGGGCTCAGCGGGCCGGCCACGAGGCTCCAGGCACCCAAAACGTCTCCGTTACGGAGGGTTTGGGCCCATTCTGCCCCAAATCGCCGCTTCTTGGATCAAGCAGGTGACTCTTGGCCAGCTGCTGGCTTGCTGACCCTGTTACTAACACCCAGTGAGCTTGCTGATGGGGACACAGGCACCCCTGCACTTTTTTTTTGATCACACGAGGTGCAAAAAGCGTCCTCGTGGCTGCTGGCAGCCCGGGGACAAGCCAGCCGTGTGCCACCACGCAGCCCGGGTGACGAGGTGCAATTAGCAGGTTGCTGCTCGCCTCGATGAACACGGCCACGGTGGGTCCCCGGTGGGAATTGGTGGCAGGGAAATGCTTCCGCAGGCTGCTGGCAGCAGGGACTGCGTGTGTGTGTGTGTGTGTGTGTGTGTGTGTGTGTGTGCGTGAGCTGCCCTCCAGGGAGTTATTGGCGGGGGCACGCTGAGTGACACGGGGACAGGCAGCCGGCGGGGGCTGGCAGGGTTTCCTCGCCTGATAACAAGCAGCGTGGGGCTGAGAACGGATCCCTATTTCCCCTCCGTAAAAGAAGTTTTGCTTTCTGCTGTCGCTCTTTGTTCCAACCCAACATGCCTCCTGTCTGAAGCCCCGTTTGGAACAAAACCACTTATTTATTTATTATTTTTTTTCAGCTGCAAAACCTGGAGGAAAGCGGCTCGGAGCGAAGGACCTCACCTGGGAACGGCAGCGGAGCGGGCTCGGAGGTGCCTGAAACAGAGAAGGCAGGGTCAGGGCTCCCCGGATAACCTCACGGGGATGCAGGGAGCAGGGCTGGGACCGGCTGCACGTGCTGGGAATTATTTCAGCTCAGCCCCAGAGGAGCTGGCAGCTCCAGCCCCCTGCGTCTCGCCCGCCACCGCCCTCGCTCCCGGCTCCCCACGGCTCCCCGAAACCCTTGGATGGAGCTCGGCAGAGAGGTGCCAAGGGTGCCTGTTAGCAGCCTAATGAAACCAAGCTGCTCTCCTGGCGTGCGCCCGGGAGCTGCTAGCTTGCAGACAGAAGGAGCCTTTCACTGCTGCCTCTCCTCCCCGCTCCCCCCGTTGTCTCGCTGCCAGCAGCTTTGCTTTATGGGCACGGCGAGCGGCAGCAGCAGCAGCCCCCGGAGAAATGGTCCTGCCTGCCACCACGGGGAGCCTGCTGGTGATTTCCTGATGGCAAACGCTGCGCCGGGCAGCTCTCTGTGCATTGTAATTTATTTTTTTTTCCCACAACGCAGTCAGCACTTTGCAGGCTGTGTGTTTCTCCGCGTGGACCAACACAGCTGATGGGGTGAAGCCACTCCAAGGGTGGCCCCGAAGCCGGGCGAGCTGCAGGGTGCTGCTGCTGCTGCAGGGCACAGCAGGTCCACGTGGATCTGCCTCTTGCAATCACATTTTCCACCTCGCAGTGGTGCAAGCACCTGGGAAACACCCACCTGCTGCAGCATCCCCACCGGGGAAAGCTCAGGATGCGGCCCCAAAAGCACGGGGACCCTTAGGACCCCTGGCAGCAGGGGTGGTGGGTGCCAAGGGAGGAGATGGGACACGTTGATGGGGTGGGCACACAGCAGGGCTCACCTGCTGGTAACTGATCCCTGCAGGAAACAGGAGCCCGGGGGATGCTGCCAGGAGGAGAGGCTGGGGGGAGATGCCAAAGGGTGGGTGGAGGTGCCGGGGTTTTGAGGAGTGATTGATCCTGGCTCGGGCGGGTTTTTGCCACCTATTCCCAGCGGCGGGTGAGAATGGCTTTGTTAAATATTCCATATTCATCGCCCGTCCATCAGGATCAAAGCTCCGAAGCGTTCATTTAAGAGCATCCTCCAGCAAAGTCAAGAGAGGCCCGAAAAAATGCAGGCGGTGCGGCCACGCTAATGAGGAAACCGCTGTTCCTGGGGAACTGCCGCAGCTCCCAGCTCCCTCTGATCCAGCCTCACAAAGCCATAAAAAAACAAAAAATAAAAGAAAGAAGAAGGAACTGTGTAAAGACAGCCCCTCTCCGGGCACATTCCTAAACAAAAGCACCAACCAGGAGGACTGCTCAGCCCACAAAAGCACCGTGGGGATGTCCTGGGGATGCTGGCAGCTGGCTCGCTCCCTCCTTCAGTGCCACCAGGGCCATGGTGACACTCCACACAAGGACAATTTGCCCACTGCAGCAAGCCAGGAGGAAGACCTCAGTGCCCAAATCCCCCCACCCCACCGTGCCCAGCCAGTGCTCACCCGTGGGGCCGAGGAGGAGGAAGAGGAGGAGCAGGGAGGCAGGCAGCGCCCCACACACCGGGCACAGGCCAGGGCGCATCTCCGCTCGAGGGTCCTCCTGCTGCCCCTGGAACACACAGACACCAGGGTTAGTGATGGCGGGGGTGGCTGGAGCAGCAATCATGTCAAAAAAAAAAAAAAAAAGCACTGGAAGAGGTGGAAACAGGCTCCCCATCCGCATGGGTAATTCCTAACCCACCACGTGGACGTGGCACTCGGCACAGCACGCAGCCCCCTTCTGGGTGCTTTGTGTCGCCCCAGCAAGTCATGGCCCTCTTTAGGGGAGGCTCCTGGCATTGCTCCTCTGGGGCTGAAGGATTCACAAGAGCAGGAAACCCAGCAAAAAGCCTCCGAGGCTGCGCCAGGCTCCCACCGCGCAGGCATGGAGAAACCCTCCCTGAATTATCGAGCCGGCTACATCCACGCTCAGCCCTCTCCATCACACAGCTCCTCTCCCTCCCTCAGTGCTCTCCTCTTATTAAAGAGACACAATTCCCCCTCCATTTGCTGCTCGGTTCAAAAGATGGTGTAGAAAAGCTGAACATCAGCTCTGCTGGGTGCGAGCTGGCAGGGACACCCCGCACTCAGCACGTCCCCAGCACCAGGCTCCCACCATAGGGACAAGGACAGGGACGGCAGTGCCAGGGCCTGGCGGAGCAGTGCCATCCTGAGGACACTGTTTCATGGAGGCTGTAAAGCCAGCCTGTACATCTTGCAGAGCTGGAGGCCTAAAATTAGCCTCTGCAGCTCGCATGGGGCTTCTTGGAGTGATGGGCACTGCTGCTGCTTCTGCTGATGGCCACACAGGGCACAGCCCCGCGCACACCCCTGCTCCTGCCGCGGGGCTGCTGCCGACCCAGCGCTCGGAGGAGACCCGCCAGCACACCAACGGCTCAGTTACGGGGCAGGGAAATCAATCTAGTCCCTAACGTCGCATTTCTCAATACTCCATTCATGCTTATTCCGCCCCGAAGAATGTCGCCTTTTGTCCTGCCGGCCCTCCCTGCTCCGCGGCAGAGAGGGGCTGAAAGACGGCCGGCACGCTGCCGTGGGCCAGCAGCCCCTCGGCATGCCGCCTGCACCAGCCCTGCTGCAGGCGAGCATCCACCCCATAACCACCCCATATCCACCCCATACCCATCCCATATCCATCCCGCATCCACCTTGCGTCCATCCCACATCCATCCTGCATCCACCCTGCATCCATCCCATATCCTCCTGCTCCAGCTGCCCCGGTGCCCTGGCAGGCATTAAGCACCGCAATGCGAGCCGCAGCCCCAGCTGTCCCCATCAAGATAAATCCCCACTTTCCCTGCAGATCCCAGCAAATAAACCACAAAAACTCCTTCCTTCGGACCGGACAGGACACATTTGCTGCTGGACCAACCCTCTTCCAAAAGCAGTGTCATCAATCCACATACCTGTTCGGTATTTTCTTTCCAGTATAAAGGCGGATATATTAAATCCCAGAAATAAAGATTTGGAAGTCAAGAAAAAATGCTGGCCGGTTGGTTAACAAAAAGAAAAAATAATTGATGAAATGAATGTTGCCTCTTCGCCCAGGCAGGTGCGGTGGGGATAAGGCAGGAAGCTTTTCTTCCAGCGCGGGGGCAGGTGCAAATTTTTTTAGAAAATAGCAAAAAAATAAAAAGAAAGAAGGGAAAAAGGATCTCATCCATCGACCGAGCAGCTCCAGCCTGTCATCCCGTGCCACCCCGGGGTCGGATGCTGCTGCTGGCAGAGGAAGGCTCACGGTTGTGGGGTGGGAAGGTGCCCACGTCGCCCCATTGTGGGGCTGCCCATCCCCTCCTGGGGGAGACGGCCAGGGGAGGGAGGATGAGGAGGGAGAGGAAGAGGAGGATGAGGAAGGGCAGAGAGAGGAGAGGAAGAGGGGACGCTGAGCGAGGCGGGATGGGGTGGGACTGGCTCGGGTTTCAGGCTGGCGCTGGGAGCTGGCTGAATGCCTCCAGGAGTGGGTGGAGGGCATCTGGGCTTGTTGTTTCCCCCTCTGCTTTCCTGCCCCATTTTGGAGAAGGCAGCAAGGCCACCACACCGGCACGGGGAAGGCAGCAAGGACACGGTCCCGATCCCACTGGCACCCCACAATGCCTGGATAGGTCCTGTTGGTGCGGGCAGGACACAGGTCCCATCCCACAGCACTCCCCGCGCATCCCTGGGCTGGCACCTGAGCTCCTCTTTCCCAAGGGCAAAGTCAAGGAAGGTTTTTCTGGGCTCTCCAAAAACCACCAGATTTGGGTTGGTGGTGTTCCCCTGTCTCCCCTCCAAGGGAAACCTTTCCTCCCCATCTCAGGTGCTTCACATCTGGGTCATCTCCCTGAGCTTCCAGCCAGGGCCAGCCTCACAGCACTGCGCACCCACGGGTCCCTGCTCCCCTCTTGGAGACTGATGGAGCTGATGGCCGTGGGGGCATCCCGTGTAATTTTAAATAGAAATGTGTTCAACCATCGGTACTGCAAGAAAAAGCCCATCAAAGGTCTCTACACTCTTGAAGGCAACTGCAAAAGGACCCCAAAAACGTGCTGGGTTTCTTGTGGATTCTTAACCTCCCCGCAGTGATTTGGGGACTATGGTGTGCATTGGGCTTTTGACAAGCTGATCCCACGACCAGCAGGATTCCTGACCCGGCTTTCCATGCAGTCAGCAGGTGCCTCAGTACCCTTCTTTGTAGGTCTGCAGGAAGCCCGTGCCCCAAAATGTTTGTGTTTCACCTCGGTACAAAGCAGTGACAACCACTGGTGACTGTGCCGTTACCCACCTGCCGGTATCCCTTCTGGTGTTGCAGTAATTAGCAAGTAGGCATTGACTTTTTATTCCCCAGCATTGGCAAAGTTATAATTAGTCCGCTCATAAATGCTAGTTTCGAAGGTGCCTTTTTGGTCCGTTTTGCCCGAACTTTGAAAAACTTTTGGCCACCCCGGCTGCCAGCCCAGGGCTGTGGATGGTCGCTGTCACAAGCGATCCACATCCAGCCCAGGGGTGCCACAAAGCGAAGCCTCCCTGTGGGCAGCCTGAAGATGCTCCTCTCCCTGTCTGCGATTTTCACAAATCTGCAGGGCTACAGGGAGAAAAAAAGGCTTCCCTCAGCAGCAAGCTGGCCAAACCCCGGGTATATTTTGGCTCAGGGGAGATTTTGGCTCCTTGATTCCTTTGGATTTTGGTTCCTCGGGGAGGTGTGAGCCACGGGCTGGGTGCTGATGAGCTGCAGGCTTCCCCCACTGTTTGCTGGGCTGCAGCAGCAGGCTTTCAGGAACTTGCTTCCTGCTGTCATCCACATTTTGGGGAGAATTTAGCTGGGAGGAGGCTTTGATGGCAGCAGGATGGGGAAGGAAAGGACAGCACGAGCTGGTTGATGGCTGCAAGACCTGCTGGTGGTTGAGGAGAGGGGACACGAGGGGAAACCAGTACGAGCATCTCTGGCCAGCCCATGTACCAGCTGATATGTTTAATTTTAACACATTTACGGAGAGCAGAAGGAAGGGAGGCAGTCCCCAGGGAGCCTCGGCACTGCAGCGAGGTGGAGCTGAGGGAGAGGAACCCAGCCCTGCACAAAACGGCCTTTGTTCGCCTGGGGAACCCGCTTCAGGGAGAAGGAGCAGCCCAAGGACACCCCGCTGACAGGCCCTGACAGCCCCAGGGGTGGCAAACGGGGAGCTGGGGCCCTTCTGGGTGCTCAACACAGGCAGCTGCTGGGCCGCTGTCTATCCGAGCATTTTGCTGTGCCATCAGGGTGCCCAAACACCGCTGGATGTTTCCACTGGTGACAGCAGCGAGGGCAAGAGCTGCTTCTCTTTTCCCTGCACAGCGCAGGGCAGGACCCACAGAGGTGCCCTGGAGCACCCATGGGTGATCCCAGTGCCCACACTACAGCCTGTGAGTCCCTCGCTGTTCTGCGTCCCCTCTCATGGGGTTACCTCTCTGGGTAGGATATCAGGCTCCTGGCAGCAGGACCCTAAGTGAATCTAGTCCCAGATGGCCTCAAGTTGCACCAGGGGAGGTTTAGATCGGATATTAGGAAGAATTTCTTCCTGGAGAAGGGCGCTCAGGCTGCCTGGGGAAGAGGTGGCGTCCCCATGCCAGAAGGCACTGAAGAGACTGAAGAGTTGGACTTGATGATCCTTAAGGGTCCTTTCCAACTCAGGATGTTCTATGATTCTATGATTTTAAGACTTGATCTTAAAGGATCTTTTCCACATTTCCATATCAACCTCTTATCTCTGTGGCCACGGGGGCCGGGTGGCTTCCCACCTTCATCCACCAGCACTGCCGGCCCTACACAGAGCAGTCACAGAGGGCCGCACAGCTCAGACCAGCTGGCGTGGGGGATTTAGGAGCAAAGCCCTAAAACAGGGTGCGGGGAAGGCAGACGGTGGTGGGTGCTGCCTGCCCTGGTGCATGAACACATGGGGCACGGAAATGGGACGGCCTGCGTGCTGCCTGCCTCAGGCCTGCACCAGCATCCCAGTGCTGTGGGGACACTGGTGCTGAGGGGACACGAGGCACTAGGTGGCTCACTAGGTGGCAGTGAGAAGCGCTTATAGGGTTTGGGAAGATCCCCGCTCCTTGGCAGGCCGCAGCAGGCCGACATGGCCGGAATCTCTCCCTGACTCCCCTCAATTTGGGTTTGTCCTGTGGGGAAGGTAATCTGCAATCAGCCCCCCACACTGCATCACACAGTATTTTACACTCATTCTGTACCACACTCACCATATCACACTATTTTATACACACACATCACACACTATTTTACACACCCCGTATCACACACTATTTTACACATTCATTTTGTACCACATACACACTGTATTGCACTGTTTTACGTACACACACCACATCACACTATTTTATACACCCCGTGTCACACGCTATTTTACACACTCACCCTGTACCACACACACATCATATCACACACTACTTTACACACCAACCATAGCAGACATGCACATTGTATCAGTTTAAAAAACTCACACACATCACACTGTACCACACTCACAGATCACAATTTTACACATGCACACCCCCCATATCAGACTATTTTACACACTGACCCTGTACCACACTCACACCACAGCCTATTTTACACATGCACACCGTACCACCCCCATCACACCCTATTTTACACACTCATCCTGCACCACATACACACCATACCCCCCCCACACTATTTCACACGCTCACACCACACTCCCACCGCACACTAGTTCACACCCCCCCATAGCACATGCTATTTTACACTCACCCTGTACCTCACCCCCCATATCACACACAGTATTTTATATACACCCCCATAGCACACACTATTTTACATCACCCCATAGCACACACTATTTTACACCCCCCTATATCACACACACTATTTTACACCCCCACACATCACACACACTATTTTACACTCCCCCCTGTATCACACACTATTTAAAACACCCCCTACATCACACACTATTTTACACCCCCTATATCACACGCACTATTTTACAACCCCCACATCACACGCTATTTAAAACACACCCCATAGCACACACTATTTTACACCCCCCCATATCACACACACTATTTTACACCCTCACATCACACACTATTTCACACACCCCCATAGCACACACACTATTTTACACCTCCCCATAGCACACACTATTTTATACCCCCACATCACACACGCTATTTTACACCCCCCATCACACACACTATTTAAAACACCCCCCACATCACACACACTATTTTACACTCCCACATCACACGCTATTTTACACCCCCCATCACACACACGACTTAAAACACCCCCCATAGCATACACTATTTTACACCCCCATAGCACACACTATTTAAAACACCCCCCATAGCGCACACACTATTTTACACCCCCCACATCACACAATTTTACACACCCCCCATATCCCACACACTATTTCACGCCCCCACATCACACTGTTTTACACACTTGCCCCCTCCCAACACTATCTTACACACCCATCACACTCACACCATGTCACACACACCCCTCCCACCAACCCCTTATCCCCCTCCATCACCCCCTCCCATTATCATCACACCCCCCATTATCACCCCCCATTATCACCCCCCACCCCTTGGCCCCTCCCCTCCCCGCTGGCCCCGCCCCCTCCTCCTCCCGCCCCGCCCCCGCACTACATCTCCCAGCGGGCCCCGCGCCGCGCACGCGCAGTGCCAGCGCCGCCGGCCGGGAAGCGGCAGCGCCGGGAGCCGCCGGGAGCCGCCGGGAGCCACGGTGAGGGGCGGCGGGCACGGGACCGGCCCCGGGCCTGGCAGGGCCTCAGCGGGCTCGGGGCCGGCGGCAGGAGGCGGGCGGGGGGCTGAGGGTCTGCCCGGCCGGCAGGCGGCTCCCCTGGGCCCCGCCGTTGCTGGGCCCGAGCCCCCGGGGCCGGGTTTGGGGTGGCGGGGACCGGGCCCGGGCCGCCTGAGGCCCCCTGAGGCCTTGGTGGGCCGGGGCGGGCAGCGCCTCAGAGCCGCCCTGGCGCCGTTTCCCTTTTAAAAAATGTACGTTTTCTTCAAAAAACACCCTTTAATTCGCATTTCTGCCTCCCCCGCCGCTTGCCCGCTTGGTTTGGGGGCAGAGGGGCCGAGAGGGAGCCCCACTGAGGGGCAGCAGCCCCGGCTCTCGGTGCCCCGTTGGGGTGCGGGGGTCCCAGGGGTGCTGGGTGCCCCCCAGGAGGGTGCTGGGCGCCCCTATGGGTGCCCCCCGGGTGGTTCCTCGCTCTGGGAGGTTTCTTGGAGGTTGTTTGGAAGGGACAGAGCCCAGGTTTCACTTTTCCCGTGCTGGGCACTCCCTCCTGGCTTGCTGCCGGCCGCTGTGTTGGTGCTGGGGGGGGTTGTGGGGTGCTGCCCGGTTTCCTTTTGGGGTTACAGTGCTATAGGATCGCAGGGGCTTGGGCTCGTTCAGCCCCGCTGCCTCCCCGGGTGTTGTGTTCTCGTCCCCGTGGGTTCCCTGCAGTCCTTCACCTGGTGTTCATGGCCCCTAACAAATCCCCCCTGGGCACCCCCTTTTTCTGAGCAGCCTGCTGAGCAGTCGGTTTGACCGATCTGGTGACTTTTCAGATGCGTTTTGCAACCGCAGCCCAGCTCGAGGGCTTCCTTCCAACTGTGGCACAAGCTCACCCATCGCTCCGGTCCCTAACAGCGCTGGCAATTCCCCTTCAGAAACTTAAAGTGGGGCTTGGGGTTTTTAGAAATCACTTCAGGCTCGTGAATTTTAACATCCCGCATTTAAAGTAAAGTAAATTCCCGTTTGAGGACGGGGCATTGAGGATTACATTTGTCTCCAGGATTCTTTAATCCCTCTCGCCCCCACCTGCGCCTCCCGGTGTTTGTGCTGGAGCTTTGGGTCAAACCGAGCAGACCCCAGTTACAAATCATCCCCTAAGCAGAGGGTAGTCGGTGTGGGTATTTAAGTCTTCAACTGTTGGATTTTGGTCGTGTTTGGGGCTTAAATACAAATCCTGTGGGATTTATAATTGGAGCTGGGGGTGCTCAATGAGTGAACGTTGCCCTGAGTGGTTGGGGGGACCTCTGGCTGCTCAGGGGACTGAGCCAGGAAGGAGCTGGGGCAGCAGGCGAGCGGGGTCAGAGGGCTGCAGTGGCTCCTGCAGGCGTCCCAAACGCAGCCCGAGGCCTCTTCTCGCTGGTGTTTGCCCCAGCTCCAGGACCTGTGTGGCTCCTGCAACTCTCTCCGCGAAGGAGGTGGCGTTCGGTGCCTGTCCTCTCCTCTCCTCTCTGTTTCCTGCTGCCGTGCCTCAGGAAGGAAGGGAAACGAGCTGCTGGCTCCCTAAAAAAGCCTCCTCCCCCTGCGGCTGTAGGCTCTGCAGACGAACATTTGGCAACAATTTTGGGGGAAAACGGTGTTGTTAAACCTCTCCGCTTGCGCACAGGGAGCTGTTGGGCAGCCCCGAGCCCCGCGGTGACGCACGCTGCTCCAGGTGGAGCGTGGACGTGCTGGCCTGGAAGCCACACGGGCGGAGGCAGGTGTCAGCTTTGACACCTCCCGGTTAAATTCGGCGCTCTGAGCAGCCAGATCCCCCTCCCCGTGCACTGTGGGGGGGGGGAGAAGGCGTCACGGCCAAAAAAAGGATTCATGGGGACCTGGGCAGTGACCCTGAGCCATCCGTCCCCGACCCCGCTGGAGCTGGGGGTGTGGTGCAGGAGCCTCAGAGCAGCTCCGACGCCTCAGCAGCGAATTCCTGGAGAAAGCATCGCTTTCCCCTCCGAAACGCAGACGTGTGGGCGCGCCTGTTCCGTGCTCTCTTTATTCCCTTTCCTTTTTTAAGCCAGCGAGCCCCGTCAGCGTGACGGCCGGGACGCTCCGCGGGGCGTGGGATCTTCCCCCAGCTGGCAGGGACGGCGTTCTCCACGCAGGTGGCATCCTCTGGTGGGAGCCACCCCCTGCCCAGCCGCCTCTTCCCGTGATGGGAAGGGAGCTTGGGGCTCCCTGGGGGCGCTCAGGACCGGAGGAGCAGGCAGCAGCACGAGACCCTGGGGGGGAGAGCAACCTGTGTGTCCCCGTGGTGGTGGGTGACACCCCGCGATGGCTTTGGGGCTGCTTTTTTAGGTCCCCTAGGGGCTAAGAGTGGCGATGGTCTTTGGTGTCTGCATCCTGTGCCTGCCCTGGGAGCTAGGGCTGGTGGTTAGGGTTTAGTCGCTGTCCTTTGTGTCTTTATCGGGGCGTCTTAAGGCTCCTGCCCCTCTCTGCTCTTCCCCAAATCATCCCTTAAGGGATTGAGCAGCGGCTTGGAGCAGATTGGCTTTAGGCAGGTCTGGGGTCAGAAGCAGAGTCTTTCCAGAGAGCTCTTGCTCCAGATTAGCAGAAGAAGCCGCTAGCATTGGCGTGGTGTAGGTGCTGGTGCCTCGTTTACCCTCGACCAGAGGGTTTTGGGGCTGATCCACTCCCCTGTGCTCATCTGTGAAAGGCTGAGCTCGCTTCCCTATAAACAGCTTGTGTGGCTTGGGTTCGGGGCGGGCTGGATGTGGGGCATCCTTCTCATCTCCCCGTGCTCTTTCTCGCCGCAGATCCCCCAGAAGAAGATGGTGTGAGGCCGGCTGCGTGCCCAGCCCCGAGACAGGAGCATGGCAGCGGCTCAGGGAGCAGGCAGCAGCGTGGCCGGGCCGTCCGGAGCCCCCTCCTCCTCCTCCTCCGTCCCGGGGCAGGGCAGCAGCCCGGCGGTGGCGGTGTGGGAATGGCAGGACGAATTCGGGCGCTGGAGGCCGTACCGAGGCAATGTCTGCAGCTACATCGAGCAGGTTTTGCAGGCGGCTCAGCAGAAGGGCCGGCGGTCGGGGTCCAGCCTGGTCAGCAGCATCCCGCTGGGCCACGCCGACGCCGTTTTGGCCCCCTACGTCATCGACATCCCCAGCCTGACGCAGTTCCGACAGGACACAGGTAAGGGAGCTCCCCTCCTGTGCTGTGGGGCCGTGCCGAGCTGGCTTCCCAAAAAGGCTCTGCCCCGAGACCCCCGCACGCCACCGCAGAAAATTCCCTCCCCCCCTGCTGCTGCCCCAGGCTCTCTCGCTTCCTCCCGGGGAGGCAGGGGCGGGCTGGTTTTCATCGCAGGGCTGAGGCCTGATTTTCACTTTCGTCTCGGCTCTGCTGAGGTGGCTGAGGACACGCCGCGATGACTCCCGGCCTCTTTTTGCTCCAGCTGTGCTGTGAGCAGCTGGAGCTGAGGAAGCAGGGGCAGAATGCGTGCTCTCACCCCCTAAAAATCCAGGGAGATCCTCCGTTACGCACCCCAAACCAACAGAAAATCCTCTTTGCGTCGCTTTTCCCCTTTTGCCAGCTCCTCTCCCACCACCCCAGGACTCAGCCAGGTTTTTACCGCGCTGCCCAAACCTCCCAGAGAGCTTCAGAGGTTGGCAGTGCCAGCCGAGGGAGGCAGCGAGCAGCGCCCCGAACCAGCTGCGGGGTCAGACAGATCCTGCAGGAAAGGGAAGTGGTTGGAGTGGTGAGCGCTCATCGCAGCTGCATCCGTGTTTTTGTTGGAGCTTCAGAGCTCACCCGTCACCCCGAGGTTGGTTTTTCCTAGGGCAGTGCCGGGGAGGAGCCCTCGTGGGGAGGGTGCTGCCAGCTCGGGCTCGGCGTGGCCTGGAAGCCCCGCTAGGGCCAGGGCTCTTCGAGGGCTGAAGTTTCCTCTGGGTTCTTCAGCCTGAGTGCTGAAAACGCTGCCACATCCCCTCCTCACGGCCCAGTTCTAAGCAAAGCCGCCTCCTCCTCTCCCTGCAGGGCCCTGCCTTAAGCACGACCCTTTCGGAGCGGGCGGCCAGCTGAGCTTTGTCATGCTCTGGAGCAAAGCGGCTCTGCGGGAAACATCCCCGTGGAAAATCTTGAAACGGAGCAAAAAAAAATCATAATAAAAACAGGCCGTTGTGCTCTGCTCATCAGCTATTAGACAGACAAACGGGCTCTTCACAGGAAGCCAGGGAGAATAACAGGAAGGCAGTGTTCACGGGGCCGTGTCCCACCGACAGCTGTGCAGGGGGGGCGTGGGGGCAGGATTAGCTGCAGGCTTCAGCTGCTGCTCCGGGCAGCTCAGCTGGAAGCTGGGAGCGACGTGAGGCAGCAGCAGGAGCTGTCCCCTCGCCACAGCTGTCTGCCCGCCCGCGAGAGGAATGCCAGCTTCCCTGCCAATCCCGGGGGAAGGAAGGGGGATGTTTTTTGAGAAGCTCCTGCCTTCGCTTTCGTTGTGGGCTCCTCTCCCCGCTGCTGTTTGGAGATCTTAAAAGTTTCGGGTGCCCTGCGAGCTCCTGGCCTCCTCCCTGTGCTGTTTTTAGCCTCTGACCGGCCAGCGGGGCTGGGGACTGCCTGGCATGAGTCCTGCTGGGCCTTCTGACACCTCGTTTCACCCCTGGGGGTCTCCAGCTCGTGCTGTTGCCGTAGAGCAGCCTCGCAGAGCAGCGTGTCTGCTTTCATTCCTCGCCCTTTGTGTGCGAGCAGCTGCTCTCCACAGCTTCCTGGCTGTTCCTCCCGGCAGGCAGGAGCCTGGAGAAGCTGGCCCTGTCCTTCCCCTCTCCGACATCCTCCTCCTGCCCTTGTGGGGCTTCACCCACTCCCCAGACCCTCGCAGGGCAGCGGGAGGTGGGTGTGCAGCCCGGGTGTTTCTGCAGAGCTCTGGCGGTGCCGTGTCTCTATAGTTACTCCGTCGTCAAGGCCGTGGGAGGTTTTCTTTTACCAGATCTGTGCCTCAGCCTGATTTTTTTTTTTTAACACCAGCGAAGCATCTGTGATTGCTGCGCCGTTCTGCTTGGGTGTGTCAAGGTGTAGATCCTCTCCCCTTCCTTCATGCCCTCCCCGCAGCGTCTGAACCCGCTGCCAGCCCGCGCTCAGACCTGGATGAGGGACAGAGGGGACAGAGGGCTCGGGGGCGCTGCTTTCCCTGTGCTCATCCCATGCTGGGGTGAGGAAGCCCATTTGTGCCTCCCGTTAGCCCGTGTAGGAACGAGGCAGGGAAATAATTCAATTCAATAATAATTCAATTCAATAATAATTCAATAATTCAATCGCCGAGTTCTCCGCTCACTCTGATTTTTTTCCCCTCTCCCCCCAGGGACGATGCGTGCGGTCCGCAGGCACCTCTTCCCCGGCAGCTCAGCGGCCGGGCAGGGCATCGTCTGGGAGTGGCAGAACGACGAAGGCGGCTGGTCCCCCTACGAGATGAGCGTCTGCGAGGTGCTGGAGCAGGCCCGCGCCACCAACCACCAGCGGGTGGACCTCGCGCCCTTCGGCTACAACTACGACGTCGACCTGGTGGCCCAGGTGCAGACCAACAAGACCACGAGGTTCCGCCGGGGCGTGCAGCGCCGCCTGGACTCCCCGTACCCCGCCACGGCCGCCTCGGCCCCCGGCCACGCGGGGTTGGGCTGCTCGTGCCAGCAGTGCTGGCTCAACGGGGGGACTGGCCCCATCACCACGCGGTACCGCCACTCGGTGACAAACTTCCCCAACTCCTCTTCTTCCTCCTCCTCCTCTTCCTCCGCCGCCACCACGCAGCAGCTCTCCGGCAGGACGACGGCCGTGGGTTCTTCCAGCTTCGTGCCCTACAACAAAGCCGCGCTGTCCGCGGCGAGGGCGACGCCGAGACTCAGCGCGCAGAGCACCTGGGCTCTGCCTCAAGCTGGGGGCCCCAGCACGGGACTGGCTGCACCCAACGGAGTCAGGTACAGCCCCCGTTCATCTGTGTGCCTGTCCGAGAGCCCCGCTGTGCTCAGGTCCTCATTTAGGAGCCTTTCTGCCCCAGGGGATCTCACAAGGGTGCTCTTCCTAAGAGGGAGATCTTCCTGCCCTTGTGTCCAGTGGATGAGGAAGCTTCCCCTCTGTTTTCTCTCTCCTCCTGCTCGAAATTGTTCCCTGTCAGCCATGGAAGTCCCCCGAGCTGCTGGGGGGAGTAGGCAGGTGGAGATACTGCAGGCTGGAGGAGACCGAGGTGGTTGGTAGGGCTGCTGTTTGTCTGACAGCGATTTTGAGGGGAGACTGCAGGAAAAGGGGATTTGCAAACACTTCTATTGAATTCAAAATGCACGGCAAATGTGGGGAAGAAAACGGCGCCATTCAAAGCTCTTCCCCACCAAAGGAGGCCCCGCAGGACTCGCTGCGTGTGGCCGGGACCTCCCACGTTCTGACACAGTTAGGCAGTCCACGTTAGACATTTCTGATGAGAACAAAGGGGGCAGGGGTGCTGTTACTGGGGGGCAGCAGCTCCAGCCAGGGCTGTCAGCATCTCCCTCGCAGAGTGGCCCTTCCCTCCACCCTGTAGGGCTGGCCTCTGAGCCCCAAACCAAGCAGGATATTCACAAATAACTTTTCAGCCCAAACTCCTGCACACAAGGCTTTTTCTAGCTTTTGGGGTCTGACTTATTCCTGAGAGCTGGTGATGAGGCGTGCCCTGAGCATCTCCTGGCTACAATCACATCAAACTGAGGCCGCAGTGAGGGCTCTGCCTGTAAACCCCGTTGGGGTGGAGAGCAGCGCACACAATTTGCTAGGGATAAGCCGGGCGCTGCAGCACTGAGCGTCTGAGAAAGCAGAGGCAAACTTGTCGGGGTTGATTTACCTGTCCCAGCCTGGGGAGATGCACAGATAGGAGATCAGAAGGGCGGTGGAAGCTCGTTGTGCTAATTGCAGGCGGCACAAGTTTATTCTGAACCTCGGTTGTATCCGAAGCGAGACTTGGAGCCTCGCTCCCTTGATGAGTCTCCTTGGGGATCTCCAGAAGCCAGGACAGGACCTGTGCAGGCAGCTCCAGGTGGCCGTGCTTGGCCAGGGCCTTGGACCAGACAACCTGCAGAGCTCCCAGCCATCCCGTGCCTCTCTGTGCCAGCCCCAGAGCACTCAGAGCACCCGTGTGGCTCACCGGGTGCCTCTTGGTGTGGGGAGAGCTGCCCAAAAGAAGCAAAATGCTGCTGGGGCTGCCCTGCAGGGCTCCTGCTGGAGCTGATAAGGTGCTGGGTGCTGAGCAGGGATGTGGAGCCCTGCAGCGATACCTTCCCACGGGCTCTGTCCCTTCCCCTGCCAGACAAACGCACCCAGGGGGATGATCTCTGTTTTCCAGTCCGTGAAGGGGACCCGGCGCCAGCTGGAGCTGGCTCTCCCCCTTGCTTTCCATGCCGGGAGCTGGAAATACTGCAGGGCTGCTGTGCTCTTGGCTGGCGTTACGTTCCCAGGCTCGTGGAGCCCTGTTCCAGCAGCAAATACCCTCATTTCTGCGAATTAGGGGAAACCTGAGCAGCGCGCCCTCACAATGTGCTTCATTTAATTCTGCAGCCCGGAACATTCCGGAGTTACCGCGTCCACCGGGGTCCCTGCCTTGCCCCCTCGGGCTGCTTGCTTCCTCCTCACTGCATGGGGAGCTTTGTGGCTGTGGGGGCGAGGTGCTAATTACCCTGCACTAATTACCCCAGGAAGGGTTTGTGTGCCCAGCGTGCGGCTTTGCTGGGGTTCATCCTGCCTGGGACGTGCAGGTCCCGGGGTTGGTGCTTGGGCATGGAGCTGGAAGCGTGGCCACATCCCGGCAGTGTGAGCCCTGTGTGGGGACAAAACCCTGTCCCATGGCCTCGGGGTGCACGGGCTGGCCCTGGAAATGGCTTTTTGGCTGCCAGCACCTCCATTTCGCTGGAAAAGGCAGCGAAGTGGCAGCGAGCCCCTGTCCAGCCCCGGGGATTTGAGAGGAGACGGCTGAATTGCGGGCTGGAAGGGCACCTGCACAGCAGCCTGGTGGCACTGAGAAGCTCCTTGGCCCTTGCCACAGCTCACACCAAAAGGAGGAGGAGTGACAGAGCAAGGCCTGGGCTGCCGGGAAGGGAGCAGTGGGGTTGGCTGGGGATTCTCTGCTGTCTAATAAAGGTTGTGCTGAGTGTGCCCCGCAGCACCCCTGGTAGGCTGCTCATCAGCACAGCCCCTGCCTCGCTGCAGCCGAGCTGTTCCTGGCGGCTCAAACGCTGCTGGAAACCAAAAGCCAGGCGGTTACACACACCCAGCTACACACACCTGGGTAAATACAGCCAGGTCGGGAGGAAACGCGGCTGAAAGAGGCAGTACAGAAGGAAACCTCTCTCCTGCAGGGCTGAGAAAGAGGAGGAGCTCCTGCTGGGAAGCTGCCTGCCTCCCTGGGTGGCCGCGAGGTTATTCCTAAAGTGCAGGGGGCATAGCCCCAGCGTGGGCAGCACCAGGAAGCATTTTCCCCTTGGTGGAGCTGGGGCACCACAAGCTGCGGCTTCCATTCCCCCAGCTCTCAGGAGGGGCAAAACCCAGAGGGGAGCGTGGCCTGGAGCGAGCCGAGGCCTGAACAGACGTTCGTAGGTTAGCAGCAGAGCCAGGAAGGTGCAGTAACCGTGGGCAGGTTGTTTTGCCTCTTGGTGCCTGGGTTTCCTCCCGTGTGTTGCGGGCAGATAACGAGCCCGGCCTCCTCTGCAGGCTGCGCTCGGAGCCGCAGACGGAGCGTGTGGTGGTGGGGGCCGTGCCTCAGGGTGCTGCCCAGCTCCACCTGTGGGCTCCTGGCATAGAAGGGCACTGCCGAGGGGTGTCCTGCTGGGTACGAGGGCAGGAAAGCTGCAGGAAGCGGTTTTTGGGGGAATAAATCAGTGCCCCAGGCAGGAGAATCCCTGCTATAGCTCCCTGGGCTCGCGTGGCCATGGGTGCGCGTCCAGTTCCTGCCCGCAGATAAGGCAGGGGGCTCGGGCTGGGGAAATTTTATTGCATTGAAGCACTGGGAGGGGAGCTGTGCAGTATTAGGGTGCTCTTCAGCGGGGCCCAGAGCCACCACCCCACATCTCCCACGTGCTCAGCACGCTGTCGGGTCAGGAGATGCGCCCCAGGGAGCAAACCCCAGGCAGGGTGTTTCCTCCTCCTCCTCCTCCGTACCCTTCAGCTCCTCTTGCCCAGCAGCAGACCAGCAGACCGAGGGGGTCTGTGCCCCCCCACAGCCCTGGGCAGGCCCATTGTGACTTGTCCCCACCCCTTTGTCACTCCTCGTCCTGGTGCCGGGAGCGAGCCCCATGGATCGACGCAGCCGCGTGCGGCGCAAGAAAAGAAGGTCCTTGGGGGGGGGAGAGGCTTGGTTTAGGTCCTGATGTCTTCTTCAAAACGAAGGGAGGGGAAAAGCTGTGGTGTGGCCACTGTTAGCATCCCGGGAGGTTTTCCTTGGAAGGGGTTAGAGCCCTGGGCACACGCATGTGATTCTGAGGCAGGGCGGGACCTTAGGGACGCGTTGGCTGCTTGTTCGGGGGGTACAAAGACAGGAAAATGCAGCTTTTGGGGGGGAGAGAAGGCAGAACGGGCTCTGTTGGGAACGGGGAGAGCTGATAGGGACTTCTCCATCCCTGCCCCGTGAGGAAATCCCACATGGGGCTGTTCAGCTCGGATCTGGCCACCAAGTGCCACCTCTCCGGTCCTGCGCCTCGCTGCCTCACCGCTGCTGCAGCAGCCGAAGGTCTGGGGAAGCAAGAAGCTGCCAGGCTTTGCCTCTGGGCTCCTGCCAGCCACCTCCCTTCGCCAGGAATTTCTCACCGGATCCCTGAGGACGCCGTCCTGCTTTGTGCCCCTTTCTCCACAGCCTCAGCCCTCACAGCCTGTGAAATCCCTACCACCGGTTAGGGATTTCAAATCCCAAATCGGAGGCACCTCTCCCAAAAAGCTGTGGGGTGCCGGAGCGCCTCGGGTCTGAGCTGATGGACTGCTTGCAGGCAGCTCGTGCTGCAGGCGAGGCTGCTCAGGTGCAAGGCACCACACATGTGAGACTGGGTGGCAATACCCTTTGTTACCTTTCCCCTTCCTCCTCCAAAAAACCCTTTTTCAAGCCTGGAGGAGCATTTCTGCCCCTTTTGTGGCGTGGCAATGCTGCTTCCTCCCGTGTGCCGTGGCTTGGAACCCTCCTGGGCAGCATGGGTTTCCCTCGATCTCACCAGGGATTTCTGCAGGTGCAGGAGGATTGGTGGCTAGTCGGCTGGATATGAGGCAGCAGTGTGCTCAGGTGGCCAAGAAGGCCAACGGCATCCTGGCTTGTATCAGGAACAGCGTGACCAGCAGGGCTAGGGAGGTGATCGTCCCCCTGTACTCAGCTCTGGTGAGGCCGCACCTCGAGTACTGTGTTCAGTTTTGGGCCCCTCGCTACAAGAAGGACATCGAGGTGCTTGAGCGGGTGCAGAGAAGGGCGACGAAGCTGGTGAGGGGCCTGGAGAACAAGTCCTACGAGGAGCAGCTGAGGGAGGAGGGCTTGTTGATGTAGATCATCTACATCTGAGATGTAGAGCTGAGGGATACGGGTTAGTGGGGACTGTTGGTGTTAGGGCAGAGGTTGGACTCGATGACCTTGGGGTCTCTTCCAACCTAGAAATTCTGTGATTCTGTGAAATAAAGAGGATCTGGGTCCCAAGTTGTACATTGCTGTGCCCCATGTGCCAGCCCTTCTGTGCGCCCCTGGGAGGATCCCACGGAGGGTTCAGCCCTGTCCGTGCTCTGCCGGGTTTTTATTTCCATGGGGAAGGGGAAATGAAGGCACCCCAGTGGCTGCTGCACCTGGGGGGTGACAGCAAAGCACAAACCCTTCGGTGTCTGGGCTGGGGGTGCCCAAACCCTGGGGTGTTTCTGCTGGAAAATGGAGGGGAGAAAAAAATCCGTGAGAAAAAGCGATGAACAAGCTGAATCGGGGAAGAAAAAGGTGGCAGAGAGGGGTCACGGTGCCTGCTTCCAGCCCCCCGAAATCGAGGGGAGGATTTGCCAGCGGGGCTGGAGCCAAGCTGCGGCGAGAACAGCCCGTTGCGTCACGTGAAAACGTTGCAAAATTAGGGGCAAACGAGGGGAAACCACAGCCTTTGAGAGAGGGAAGGGAAACCTCCGCAGCCCGCGGGACCTCTTAAAGCTCTGGAGGCCCCAGTCCCGTGCGGCCGGGCTGTCGGAGCAGCGCCAAGCCCTGGGGGCTGCCTTCGGGAGCTCGGTGCCTGCGCAGGGACCTGCTCCGAGCAGCAGGTAGGGGAGGTGGGGATGCGGCGCTGCTGAATTTCGGGAGGCCAAGGAGAGGGACCTACCCCGTCCTTGGGGCTGGTTTGGGCACGGGGGCAGCTCGTGGAGAGGGTTCTGAGACAGCGGGTGGCGTTTGGGGCTTGGCAACCTGTTGTCCTACAAAGCTGTGGGGTGGTGCAGCTGCGACACCTCACACAGCACCAGGGGCTGAGCTTTGGGGGTGTTTTTTCTTCTGGCTGTGAGAGCGAGTCACCAGGAAGCTTTAAGGTTCTCTGCTGCCTTCTGGCTGCTCCTGGCTACGTGCCTACTCATAGCACAAGTTGGTTGTGCTTAGGACAAAACTGGAGAAGACCAAACCTAAAGAGCTCTGGCTGGGGTGGGCTCCCTAAATACAGCAGCTGGACCACTGGGTGAAGGACGTGTGGGTGGGGGTCCCAGGTGAGTCCCATCTGGGCAATTAGAGCCCGTTGATATACCCAGGGCCTTGGGGGATGCTGAGTTGGTCTTGGTGTGTCTGGGTTGTGCTGGTTGATGTCTCTGTGTCTCTGCTCTCTCCCCAGTGCCCTGAGCCTGCCGGTCAAGATGTCCAAACCCAGCAAAGTGAACCAGGCTTTGGCAGGTAATGCTTCTGTTCTGCTTTCTCTTCAGGGTTACACAAGCAAGTCTTCTACTTTTCCATAATGCTTCTATTTTTTTTTTTTTTTAGTTTGCAGTATCTCTGAAATGCTTTTGGCAGTGGAAAAGTTTTAAGCTAAAAGGTAGAAAAAGCAAAGTGGAGAGGGGATGGGAGGGTCAGACCTTAGTAATTGCTTTTCTTACCGGTGCCAATCCTGGGGCTTTGTGCTCCCACCCCAGCTGAGGTGAGGTCTTGATGCTGCTCAGCCCCTGAGGCTGTAGCTCAGCACCCTCCTAGTGCAGGAGCAGGAGAGGGGCAGTTGGAGCTTGGGGGTGAGTCTCTGAAGCACTTCTCTGCCCCTGTGCTTTATAGGTAGCCCATCAGGAGCTGTTTTTTGGGGGTCTATTTGGAGGTTAGGTACTTGTTTTCATAGCACAGGGGAGCACGTGGGCCAGGCTGTGTGCTGGCTGCTGTTTGTGTTTCCTGTTTGTTTCTTTTTTCCTCTGAGGAGGAAAATTGCAGTGCAGGATGGTGCGGGGGGTTGTTTGGGGTGATTTATTACAGAGGCTCAGGTGGTCAGCAAGCTGGGGTAGGTGAGTGGAAGAGCCCTGGCACGTGGTATTTTCTGGGGGCTGCTGTGCCTGTTTCAGACACAACGGAGTATCTACTAACCCCCTGAGTGTCTCCTAACCCTCTCTCTGCTCTGTCCACGCGTGGTCTGTTCAGGTCAGTAGCTCCCTGGGTGCTGAGCTCAGCTCCTGAGCACACAGCAGCAGTTGGGCTCGCTCTGACAAGTGGCCACTGCCTCTTTCTAGCCAAAGTGGTGGTGGCTGGTGCCCTGCTAGGTGCCAGGCTCTGCCCTGCCTCAAATCAACCCCCTGGGGCTGCAGTTTCTGGTCATCCAGTACTAAAACCACAGAAGATCCCCAAACTTTGGGGACTTTGCAGGTCCCCAAAAAGCAGGCAGCACGCAGTCCCTCTCCCTGCTGGCAGATCCGCATATGTGGCAACGAGGTGAGGCACTGAGCTCACACCTTGGCTAGATGGATGACCTGAGCAGGGCTCACCTTGCTCATGAAAGCTCCGTTTCATCCCCTGGCTATTAGCACGGGCTGTGTAATTAGTTCCTTAATCACAGCAAGGTAAATACAGCGAAGAACCGGGGAGCCCTGCTGAATCCAGGCTGCGCTAATCCTGTTAATTGTGACCTCCTTCTGGATGTGCGAGTCTTCCTGGGATCTTAGGAGAGGTGAACATGCACAGCCCTTCTGTAGTGCCACGTTTAGACCTACAAGGCTGCAGAAGAGCCCCATAAAATCACCCACCTGGCACCATTTAAGCCAGAATTAAAAGGTGAAGCTGTAATCGGCTCTGCTCTTGTTGGAGGCTGGGGATGCAAAGGATAAAAACTGTTCATCCTTGGACCTGCAGCTCCCCGGGAGGTGTGCTGAGTTGCTGAGGGCTCAGAGCATCACCTGCCCCCAGGGACAGCATGTCCTTGGGGTCTGAGCCTGTAGGACATGGCTCTGATCAGCCCTGGGTTGCTCCCTGCCGGGTGTAGCAGATGTTGGAGCTGCAAGGGAGGAGAGAAACCTGCATTTGTCTGGCTTTAAAATGAAGTAGAAGCAGAGGGAAGGTCTGGATGAGTTAATTAGCGAGTGAAAGGAAAATAAATGTCTGGGAGTGATTATGGTAAAAAGCAAGCAGTGAGGTTGTGGTAACAAGGCCAAATTTTACCGGGGTTTTAGCTGGCTGGGTCTTCAGGCACATCTCTCCCTCTGCTCTCTGCTTCTAGGACCTCTTCTGGCAAGTGCTGGTTCGTTCATATTTCAGATCTGGGGGATGGTGTTGGAAATGCTTATTTTGGGGTTATTCTGTGATGGGCTGGGCCCCTTCTCCCCCAGTCCCACTGCACAGCTGTGCTCAGCACCAGTGGTGGGGGGGGGCAGGCTCTGTGTGATGGGTGCCTGGGGGTTTGGGTGAGCAATTCATGACTCTGCAGCCCCACATCTTCCAGCAGCACGGCTCCAGAACCCAGAAATTGTGAAGCTGGCTTAAACTTTCATATAGAATCGGGTTTTGTCCTGGCTTTGTTACCTTTTTGATCAAGGTGCATGTGGAAACTTGTCTCCCCCGCCCCCCAAACTGTGCTAATACACAATTTGCCAGAGGAGACCTGTGGCAGTGAGCTTTGTGTCAAATTAAGCTGAGTGTTCCTTATTAACGTGGGTCCTAGAGGTGTTTGGGGATATGCTCACCATGAACATTTTGCTGGGTCTGACTGTGCAAACTCTCCGTGCTTCCCTCCCCGAGACATCAGGCTACCTGAGGGCAAGCTCAGCCCTTCCTGCCACCTGCCTAAACCTCGAGCTGGAACAAAGCAGACGTGAGTCTGAGGTCTGTAAGCCCAGCTCAGCAGCCAGAAGGGTGACCGGAGGGGCACACAGGGCTGGGTGTGAGTAGGGGCCTGGTGGGGGCTCACAGCATTAGGTAGGGGTGCTTTCCCCATGCTCGGCTGTGGTACAGGATGTTACAGAAGTGCCTGACTTCATGGGAGGCTAAGGAAAGCTGGCAGATGTTGTCATAGCTGCAGCAGAAATAATTCCGCCCCAAGGAGCGCTGCTGACACTGCACTTGCAGCCAAATGAACGCTTTGAGGAAGAGAAGAGGCAGTCGTTGTATTTCCTCAGCTCCGGGGGTGGCCAGCGAGCAGCAGGAGCTCTTGCAGGAACACACAGACTTGCTCTGGGCAGGCTTATTTTGCTGCAGCACGGCCCTTGTGCCTCCAGGTGGGCTTCATCCAGGGCTGAACTTGCTCCTGACACAGCTCCACTGAGGTCTGTGACTGAATTAAAGCTGCCCCAGGTCAGAGGTGGAGATCCAGCCCGCAGGGGTGGTGTCTGGCACTGCGTGGAGGTGCTGTCCCCTGGAAGGCTTGGATGCGGGGAGATCCCTCGCTGCTGACTCCTGTCAAGCCTCGTGGGAGGCTTGCTGTGTGCTGAGGTTTCCCGTCCTGTATTGGCACCGAAGGAATCGCTGCTGGGCTGTGAGATGAGCCAGGGGAGCGCTGTAGCACGGGAGCAGCCCCGTGCTGAATGCTCTCTTGCTGTGGAGCTGCAGAAGGAGATGATTCATGGCGTGTCCCCGAAGGCAGCAGGAGGTAAAAGCAGAAAATAACCAGTTGTGTGCTGTTTTCAGGGGGATGCTTGGCTGGGGGTAGCGCTCCTGGCCCCACACCTGACCTGCCTGTACGTGTGCATGGCCTTGTGGATGCCCTCAACTCCTGAAGCGAGAGAGGGTTCCCGAAATAAACGTTTATTTCCTTTGCAGTGACTCATGGTGCTGACAGGCAACTCGAGACGAGTTGCTCAGGGGATGGGCAGGGCTGTGTTGGCAGGTAGCTGGGCTCGGGGGCTCTGTGCCTCGCCTCCTTCACCCTTCCTAATGTTTGAAGGAGGCGTCTTGTCCCCTGTGCAGTCTGAGGCCAGTCCTCCAGCCCCTCCTGTGTCTGTTTTTATGGACTCTGCATGTTAGACCAGCAAGCTGGCATTGATCTCCTCAGCAGAGAGCTCCAGTTCTGCATTTTCCTACCCACCAGCTGTGTGGGGGTGGCCATAACCCCCCCCAGCCCCTGGGTTTGCCCTACAGCCTCACCTCACCCCCTGCCCCAGGCCAGGCACGGCGCTTTATGGCCACGCTGGGGTGAGGCTCCCACAGACCAAAGTCCCTGCCTGGCGTGCAGGGGTGGCAGCTTGGTGCAGTCTGTGGGCTGCAGGTGCTCAGCTTTGCCCCTATTTTTATGGGATCAGTGATCCCCAGGCTTCCTGGAAGTGGTGAAGGACGGCTGGCTTAGCGGGGCTGAGAGCAGGCAGCAGCCTGGGCTGGGGGCTGAGACCTGCAGGAGGTGGTTTTGATGGTGAAACCTCTGGACCTGGTGTTCGTGCTGGTCCCCCGATGCTTGTGCTGTCTCGTACTGCCTTTTGGGGTTTTCCTCAGCCAGACCTGCTGAGAGCAGTGTGCTGCTGCTGGGGTGCTGGCTACCCGCTCAGTTCCCTGCTTCCCTGGGGAAGTCCGTGGATGTGCTGTGAGCTCGTGCTCCTGATCTTCTGGTGCCAGCCTTGCCAGGAGCTCATGGAGGGAGGGCTTTTCTCCTTGGTGCTGAATCACAGACCCTATAACCGTCAGGTGGGGCTGGGATTGCTCAAAGACCTGCTTCCCCTGCTGCTTGTGCATCGCTAACTCTCCTGCTGGTTGTTTTCCTGCCCTGCTTTCCTTCCCCCATAATTTCTGGCACCACGGCGTGTGTCTGGTGCCCATTGCCATGGTGTCAGTCGGACCAGGAGCTGTCGGTGCTGTGAAGGTTTGGCTTCTTGCTGTCTGCAGCCTCCCTCCGAGCAGGAGGCGCGTGCTTGGGCGATGTGTCACGGAGCCACGCCGTCTGCTGGCCAGACCAGCTCTGCCAACGGGCCTTGGGCAACCCTGGGCAAACTGCTGCATCTCTGCTCCTTACCCCGTCTTGCGAAATCCTTTCTGTCTCTCTGGAAGTCTTCGGGCCTCGTAGGAGAGCTGTGCTAGAAGCACCTGACTCTCCTATCGAGAAGGGATCTGGGCAGTTTGTGGGGTTTGTGCTCGGGGCTCACATGAAGCCGCTGCAGGGGGTGGCTCTGCTTGGGGCACTCGCACCAGTTCTGCATGGGGGGGTTTCTAGTTACAGGGGGTGGGCTCCTAACACCCATTTCTGCCTGAAATACGCAACCAGTTAACGCTCCCACAGAGCTGGCTGCTTCCTCTCCTAACTCCGTTTTTAGCCATGTGTGGGCAAGGCTCCTCGCTTTGTCCTGAATAAATGCGTTTGCTTTTCTAGCTTCCTTTCCCAACCCAGTAGAACATGGGCTCGAGAAGCCTTGGTAACTTGGTTTTGGCCATGAGCTACTGCGTGGGCATCTGGGGATGCTGGCAAGAACCTCCTTAGTGTTAGGAGGTGGTTTTGCACAGGCTCTGAGGTAAGCTGGGCTTTCAGCTCCTGTCAGTCTGCATCTCTGAATTATTTTTTAGCTGGTGCAGGAGGAGGTCTGTTCCTAGAGGAGCTGAAGCGGGTGCTCCATGGAACATGTATTTAGGAGCAGCATGCCACCCCACAAGCATTACAGGCCAGTTATAGGGTGTATTTCTCGGGCTAACATCGTGCCAGATCAGCATCACCAGCCCGGTGGCTCTCTGCGTGCCGGTTCTACCTCCAAGGAATGTCTGTCCTTCTTCTTAATGACTCATTAGCTTTAACAGCATCCAGTGAACGCAGCACTGCTCGGTGCTGGCTGGGAGGGAGAGAAGCCCCGGGCTCAAACTGTAGCTGGGGTCCAGCAGAAAATGGAGCCCAGTTGGATGGGGCTCCTTCAGGGCCCAAGGTGGGCAGCTCCACTCTGCCTGGCCCAGCTGCAGGCTTTGCAGGCCCTAAAGCTGCTCTCTGGGATGAATTTGGGGGTGATGCCTTTGAAACACTCTGCTTTTCGGGGGAGCAGCCGAGCAGGAGCTGTAGGGCTTACAGGTAACCGCAGATCCCTGGGGCAGCGCTGCCTGCGGGGCTCGGTGAGCTGGAGGACTCAACCACGACAGACATGAAACACCTGAGGAGCCCTAAAGCCAAGGCAGAGAGGAATCCCAAACCCCAGCTCAGTGGGTGCCTGCATTTCCCTGTTTCAATCTGCTGCCCGAGCTCCTTTTGCTGAATTCCTCTGGATCCTGTCTCTGCGGTGACTCCGACCCCCCTCACCTCTCGGGTGTTTGATCTCTGAATCAAGGGCTTGGGTTTTGTTTTGTTTTTATCTTTTTTCTTAATTTGAAAGATTGAAGTTTTTTTTAATGTGTCTCCCCGTTGTTTCCTTCCTGCATGTTGATCTCGTACCCGCTGTAGGCATGACGGCTATTCTGATGTCAGCCGCTGGACTCCCCGTGCACCTCACCTGTGTGCCGCAAGCTGCCAGCTCCCATAAAGCCACTAAAAAACACAGCTCAGTTAAGGAGGGGAGGAAAGTGTCCAAGAAAGGTAGTTCCTGCTCAAAATCTGATATTTGCTTCCATCTCCTTCTCTTTATCTCTCTGCACTTGTTCCGCCTCCCTCCTTTCCTCTCGGCTCTCGCCCCGACCCTCTCGGCTCTTCCGACTGACTGGGGGTGTTCGTCCCACGGAGGGAAGAAGCAGGGCGTTTCTCTGGCCTGCATGGTCTCTGCCAGGCTGTAAAATAAGATGATAAAGTAGACCTTGTCCTACAGAAGCTCTGCTTGTTTCCATCAGTCGCTGGAGCAGCCTGGCTGTTCCCTGTGCATGTCAGATCTCTCTGATCTCCCCGGGGTCCCCCTCAGCTCTCCACGTACCAGGACTTTCCCTGACTCACTGCTGGGACGAGCCTGGGAGCCGAGCAACCCTCAAGGACAGCATTTATCCATCTGCTGTCTCCAGAAGGGCTGTTGTGAGGCAGAAGGTCTGGCTCGTCACTGCTGAGTCACGAGGTGAGCAGAGGAGGTGAACAGAGGAGGATCTCCCAGGCGAGCAGCCCCTGAGTCACGCAGGGCACTCGGGGCCACCTTGGGGTGTGTTTGTCATCCCCACCTGCCTCGGGCAGGAGGGAGCAGGCCACCCCAGCTCCCTGCCAGGCACAGCCACCTGCAGGGCAGGACCTTTGTCCCTGCTCCTGGGCAGGAGGAGCCTTGTGGAGGAGAGGAGGCACCTGGATGTCCCGGTTCCTTGGTGTTCCTACCTTGCTCCTTGTGTCAGCCTCCTCCCTGCACTGACTCCGAGGTGCAAAGTCCTCTAAAGGAGGTAGGAAGGGGGAGAGGAGAGCCGGGAATTAAAGAACCAGGAATTCAATGTGCAGGGAGGAGTCTTGTGGAAATGCATCGGGGACAGAGCTGGGGGGAGGAGATGGAAGCAGCAGGAAGGAGGGAGAGCAAGTGTGGAGTAGGATGTGTGAGGAGGGAGGAGAAAGGGTGGTGGGAGAAGCAGCAGCAGGAGGAGGAGCGAGCAGAAAGGAGGTGGAGGAGAAGAACTGAGTGGAGGTGGAGGCAGAGGGGCTGCATGGGGACTGTGCCTCGGGGGCTGGCTGCTGGGGTACCAAAAAAACCCTCTGGTGTCGGTGTGACAGGGTGAGGGCTGTGCAGGTGGACAGCCACATGAGAAAGGGACTGCTGGAGGTCAGTGCCACAAAGCTGGCAGCATTTATGGCGAGGTGAGGCCATAAACACACGGTCCTGGTGTCCTAAAGCCCCCTGCCAGCAGAGGGGGTGTCACAGATGTGCCAGCCCAGCAGCACATCTTCCTGCATGAGGTGCAGGCTCTTTGGTGCTTGGCACAGCACCAGGGGCACTTGCACGGTGCCTGCAGCTTGGCCAGAGGTCAGGCTCGCTCAGAGGCTGCTGAGCTCTGTGTTTGTGCAGCCCAGCACCAGCCCCGGCCGTGGGGCTCACCGAGCAGGAGCTGTGCTGGGTGTCAGCGCCCTGCTGCGGCTCAGCAATGCCACCTGCTGGGGCCGGGAAACATCAGGGACGAGGAGCAGAAACCCAGGGAGCAGAGAAAGAGGGGCAGTGTGGGTGCTGGGAGCACCGTGTGGCTCCTGCCAGCCGGCAGGATTTGGTCCCCATCCTGCTCAGGGTGTGCAGCAGAGGAGGGGCGTTGCCAGCTCTGCCACTTCCAGCACTGTGAGGAGAGGGAGCTTTCCTGGTTTAGTTCTTAAATTGTCTTTTAGGAAGCAGGGCTGCCCTTAGGGGCTGGGATGCTGCTCCTGCAGGGTGCTGAGTGCGAGATGCCTGCACGAGCAGGGTCTTGGTGCCACATGGGAGCGAGCTCCATCTGTGCCCTCCTGGCTAAGGAGCGCTGTGCTGCAGTGCTGGTGGTGAGCCCGACTTGTGGTCAGCCTGCTCTGACCTTTCACACACCCTGGCGCTGTAACAGGCAGAGTTGGGGCCCATTGTGTGGCCTGAATTCCTGCATCACCTCTCTTCCAGACCTCCACATCGCTAGGAGCTCACCCCAAACTTCCCAGCAGTGAACCTGTGCCTGCGCACCGGTCTGCCCGCATGTGGGCTGGGGCGGTGTTGATAGAATGGCAGCCAGCCTCCTGAATGCCTGGGTTATGCTACACAAAGGCACTAATTGGGGCTCGTTAATGGTGTTGCTGCTCTGGCAGTGATGTCTGGTGTGGGTGAGCGCTGTGGGTGTAGGAAACTCCCTGTCAGTGCCTGCACGTGGTTCCCTGCTCCCTGCGTGTCCTTGTCCTGTGGCTACCGATGGCACATCCAGTGCTGGGCCTCCTGGGGGAGGCAGGCTGCAATAACACAGCTGCTCATTTGGCTCTCCTGAACTGCTGAAAGGGGAGAAATCTTCCTTTTTTTAACACCAAATCTCCTTTGAGGTTGAGGCCGGTAGGTGGAGCCCTTGCTGGGACAGAGGGTAGATGTGGTGAGGGCTGGGTGCCCATCCCTGGTGCTAGCTAGGAACAACCTGCCTGCCCTGCAGGGGGAATCAACCCCGTGCTGCACCCACACGGCTCCTGGGGTACAGCAGGAGATGCTCCTGCTGCTGAGCAAGGACCCAAAACACATCTGCTAAACGCTGCCTGTAGAAAGCCCTTGGTTCAGCGAGCAGCTTATTATCTACACCCTGCAAACTGGAGCCTGGACAGGCTTTGGTCCCGAGGGATGGTGAGAACAAAGGGCTGGAGGTGTTCCTGCAGCACACGGGGCCTGCTGGGGGAGTGATGCTGGCTCAGAAGCCTGCTGCTCGTGCCGTGGCTGCATCCTGGCTCCCTGTGCAGCTGGGGGTGTCTGGCTGGGCACGCTGCTCCTTGGGGTACGGTTGCATGGGCTGTAAAACTGCTGGAAACCCGGTATCAGCATTGAGCTGCTTCTGTAGGGCCAGCACTCGAGTGGTTGCAGCTGGGGATGGGTTTTCCTGGAGCTCCTGGTGTCCCCGGGTCTGGTGGGCAGCAGGAAATCCTCGGGAATGAGGACACGGTGGCTGTGAGAGGTGCTTGGGGAGGTGGAAGGAGCTGCGGGTAGCAGCAAGCCCTGTTCTCACAGCCTCCTCCACAACCAGCAGGGCAGAAGCTGAAGGCTCTGCCTGCCCTGTGATGGTGAAGGCTTCTTGTACTTACAAACCAGAGCCTGGCTCCGACCTCCACCCGTGATGTTTGTTACCTGGGGCAGGGACATCGTGGAGAGCTCGGCTGGGAGGCTGCAGGCACGGCCTGAGCTCAGACTGACCGCATCCCCGTGCGGCTTGTTCCTGCTGCCTCCTCTTCATCCACTGCACCTGAGCAAGGTCCCAGCAGGGAGGATTTGGGGACTCATTTGTCACCTTTAAAAATGGTGAGGCGAGCAAACAGGGCTCTCCAGGAGGTGCTCGTGAGGAGACCTTGGAGCAGTTCCTGGCGCTGCTGCTCTCCTGGCCCGAGTGCTGGAAAACAAGGGCTTGTCCGGGCTCCTGTTTGTCTCCTGCTCTTGTGGCAGTTCTTGGAAATCCTTTTTCGGGGATCTTGGCACGTCCCTGAGGTGGAAAGCCCTTGTTTCCAAGTTCCCGTGACTGCCTTACTGGTGGCTGTATCCTGTTCCCAGCCTCCTGGCTGAGGGTCTCCAGGACGGTGAGCTCACGGCCCCTGAGCCATCACGCAGCTCCTGCCTGGCGCCAGCTCTCGGGGAGCATCCTTTGACGTTGTGGGTTTGTTTTCTTGTGCTGCGTGCTTGGCCGTGCCTCTGTCCTGCTCACGCTGCCGGAAACCGAGCGTTTCAGGACTGCCAGGAATCCCCTTCTGCAAACAGCACCTCTTAACGATGGCGTGCTCATTGAGGAGAGTCCAAGGCCATGTTTATCAGGCTCCCTTAGCTAAATGACTTTCCACCCGTGTTAGCTTTCTGCCTCTCTCCTCTGCTGGTCTGCAGTGAGAAGGTGCCTTCCCTGCTTGCATCTCACCCACCTCTGCAGCTGGGTGAGCACAGGACTCCTCTGATCCTCCCTGGTGCAGGGTCTGGGCCATCCAGGTGTGCCTGCAAGAAGCTCCTCTGTCCTCTCCTTCTGCTTCACCACCTTGGCACCGTGAGGGGTGGGTATCTGGGAAACAGCACCCACCCCTTCCTGCTGCTGGCAGAGATTGCTTTAATTTTTTGGGAGGCAGAACAGCTCAGGAAGGTGATGACTAGCCACGCACAGCTCCTTCACCTGCAGAAGCAGCGTTTGTGATCCCTCTGTCTTCCTTGGGGGGAAAAACAAGCTGCCGGGGTGAGCTGTGGGTGTGCAGGCACGTGCACAGCACTGCTGCCCAGCTATTGCATGTGGGAGTGCTGTGCCAGATAAATGCTGTGCCAAATAAATACTGTGCCAGATGCACTGATGCTGCCTGCCTGTGAGCGTGGCAGCTGTGAGTCCATCTCCGTGCTAAAGCCCAGGCACTGGGAGCTGTGTTTGAGAGCAGAGATCCCTAGGGAAATGCTGGAGCACAGCATCCTTGTGACCCCAGGGAACTGGGCACTGCTGCTCGGGGCTTCCAAACCTCTGTCAGCATCCACCTTGCTCCCCGAGCTGCCCAGGTGGCACCACCACCACCCTGCTGCTTCTCCCCGCTGTCCCCAGCGGGTCTGGAGCAGAGCAGGCGGCACCAGGAGCCCCCATGGCGAGTGACGGGTCTTCTTGCCTCCTGCCAGGTGGAGCCGTGGCCTCGCTCGTGCACATGCTGCCCTTTGCAGGCTGGTGGAAGAGCCTGGCTGCTGCCGTGATGGGCCTGGGGCCGGGTAAGGAGCTGCAGCCGGGTGCTGTGCGAGGTGCTCGGGCTGCAGCGAAGCTCCTGTGGGGAGCTGAGGGGACGGCTGAGCTCTCGGCCCTACCCAGCCCAGGATCTCGTGGTGTTTGTTTAATCCTGTAACGAGGGATGGGGCATCTGCACGGCCTGCTCTGAGAAGCAGAACGCTGCCCTGGGAGCTGGGCTGTGCTCGGGGGGGCAGGATTGGTAGGGAAATGTGAAAATGTCTGCACTTTACTGCAGGGCACCTGTTATAGAGCTGATGTGTTCAGTATCCCCTGTGATTTGTGCTGTGTCTTGCTGGATTTGAGGATGTGAAAGCTCAGGAGGAAAGAGAACCGCCCCTGTCTTGTGTGAGGGGTGCAAGGCTCGTTCTGCTGGACCCAAAATAAGGTTCAATGCTTAGAGTACGGCCGGGTTGTTCCTGATGTGCCAGCTGCAGGGTTTGGCTGTGTCTCACCCGTGGTGTAGGAAGGTCCTGTGTCAGCTGGGTGCGGTGGGAATCTCTCCATTTAACATCCCATGGCATCATGCTCCTTCCCACTGAGATATCTCTGAGCTTGATTGTAGCTGCACGAAGCCCTGCTGGGACCTGGCTGGCATCGACTGGGGACACCACAGCAGCTCCAGCTGCCCCCAGGCGTGCAGCACGGGGCACAAACATCCCCAGCTGTGGGGCATTCCCTGCCCTCCTGCAGGGATCCTGGGGGCGAGCAGGGGCTCATCCTGCTGGGCTCTCCCATCTGAGTGCTTGCACTGCTGGCAGGCCTTTGTGAGACTCACGTGGATCAGCTGCAGCCTTTTTCCTCCCCTCTAACCCGTGCTTTTCTCCTTGGCATCCTGGCCAGTTACTTGCTTTTTCCCCCTTCTTGTGGCTCGCCCTGCCCGTGCCTCGTGGTGTCTGACTTCTGCTGCCTTCTCTCTCCCCTCTGTGCAGTGACGCTGACGGAGCCAGAGGCGGTGGTGAGGAAGTACCTGGAGGAGCTGAAGGGCACTCCTGCTGATGAGGTGAGAGGGGAGGAGGAGGAGAAGATGGTAACAGGAGGCCTGGCTTGCCCAGAGGCCTCTTCCCTGGGGTGTGCTGTGAAAACTGAGGTAGTGCCTGAGGATCGCCCTGGCCACCCCCGGTGCTGGGTGCTGCTGCTTGTGGTGGCACCACCAGCACTTGGTGGAGAGGCCTTGGGGGTTCCTGAAGCCTGCACACGGGATCTGGTGGCTGGTCCCCATCAGGGGCTGTGACAGAGGAAGCACCGTGTGGGTGACAGGTAGCCCTGACCGTGCCTCCCTGCTCCTCTCGGAGCTGGCTGCGGGATGTGGGGTGGAGCAGGGACTTTGGCCTCCTCTCCCTGCTCATAAAAACCGCAGACTGAACCCTGTGCTGGAGCTGCTCTGTAGAGGAGCAGGACAAAACCATCCCCAGTTCCTGCTTGCCCCTGGCAGGCTCCCCTCCTGCACTGTCAGGCAGGCAGCGGTGGGGTGACACTGCCCCGATGAGACCCGTCTGTGCCCTTAAACCTTAAAGAGAAGGGTTGAAGGGGAAGACACCTCTTCCTGAAGCATCCTTAGCTGCTTCCTTGGTGGGTCAGTCACTGCCAGCCTGTGCTCACACCACATGGTGGCTGTCCCCTTGCTGTCCCGGGCTGCAGGACTGCATCATCTGCATGGAGAAGCTGGCCTCCCCCTCGGGCTACGGCGACGCGTGCGAGTGCAGCGCGATCAAGCCGGAGACGGTCGGGCGCCTGACGAGCTGCCAGCACTCCTTCCACATGCTCTGCGTGCTGGCCATGTACTCCAACGGCAACAAGGTACTGAGCTGGCCCAGCACCACCAGCTCTGCGTGCCCTGCGTCCTGGTGATGCAGCTGAGGAGCTCTGATGCCTGCTTTTTTTTCCTCCCCCCCTGCAGGACGGCAGCCTGCAGTGCCCCTCCTGTAAGACCATCTACGGGGAGAAAACGGGGACCCAGCCCAAAGGGAGGATGGAGGTCTCCACTTTCCCTCAGTCCCTCCCTGGCCACAAGGACTGCGGGACCATCCAGATCGTGTACCACATCAGCAGAGGCATTCAGGTGAGTGCAGCGTGCTCCTGGGAGCGGCTCCTGCCACTGCAGCACCTGGGGGCAGCCCAGCACTGAGCAGCCTGCCGAAGGTGCGAGTGTTTCTTCTGAAAGCATCATCAGGCTGCGTGGTTTGGGGTTGTGCCCATCAGATATTGGCACATCCCATAGGAATTTACGCTCAGCAGTGCCTTCTTCCTCTTCCGTGGAAGAGCTGGGCTGAGATGAGCCTGTCAAATCCTGCTTATCCTAAATCCTGCTGTTGAGGGGTCATTTATGAAGATGAAAGTGTTCCAAATGTGTCTTATCTATTGCAGGGCCCCGAGCACCCCAACCCTGGGATGCCTTACACAGCAAGAGGCTTTCCTCGCTACTGCTACCTACCAGACAACGAGAAAGGCAGGAAGGTGAGGCATCGTGCTGACAGCGTGGCTCTTCTCAGGTTGTCTTCTGGGCCCTGTGCTGGTGGATTTGCATGGTGTTTGCTCTAGGAGCTGTTCACATGATGCAAACCCCCTGTTCTTGGAGGCTGCCCCATCTGTAGCCCCTTTTTTTATAAAGATCTTTGCAGTCAAGGTTGTGCAGAAGCAAAGACTTGCCCTATTTCAGCCCTTTATGAACCAAAAGCCCCTGTGAGTTGGGGAAAAAACCCTCCCAGCCTGTCTTGGGCTCTGCCCTCACAGGGCTTTGCACTTGCAGCTGCTGAGCTCTGCCTGCCAGCTCCTCCCAGCCCTGCTTCCTGCAGGTGGCCCCGTTTGCCTCAGCTTGTGCCAGTGTTTTGCAAAGCACAGGGAATCGTTCTTCCCATCAGGGACAGGGATTTAGGCTGTTAAGCTTCTGGCAAGCAGCTTTCGTGGCTTTAGCTGCTGAAGGACAGTCTTGATTTGTTTTTTCCTTTTTTTTTTTTTCCCTTCCCAATCCAGGTCCTGGAGCTCCTGAAGGTGGCCTGGAAGCGGCGCCTGATCTTCACAGTGGGCACCTCCAGCACCACCGGCGAGAGCAACACAGTGGTGTGGAATGAGATCCACCACAAAACCGAGATGGACACGAACCTGAGCGGCCACGGCTACCCTGACCCCAACTACCTGGACAATGTGCTGGCAGAGCTGGCCGCCCAGGGCGTCACCGAGGACTGCCTGAGGAAATGAGCCGGGGTCGGGGGGCGGCTGTGCCGTGCACATCTCCGGGCCCCCAGCCTGGGAAGCCCACCCAGTGCACTTATTCCTGTTGCCTTAAGTTCCTACGTCTGACTGCCTGTCACACTAAGCAATAACACTGTAACGCAGGACTCCTGCCTGCTCTGTGCGGTCTCTTTTTCTGGAGGGAAGGCTGTTTTTTGTAGAAAACGGGGATTGCATCTCCAGGTAGGGTTGGTGGCCGAAGCCAGGACCGGCTGCAGGAGCGGTGCTGAGGTGACAGACCCCCTGGGGAAGGTGGGAGCCCAGGGACCCCAGCCCTGGTGGTCCTGGGGGGGACAGGGGAGCACCTCGCTCTCCAAGAGACCCCTTGGGAAGGGAAGGAGAGCCTCCCCTACACTGCCACTCCTTGTCTGAGCCACCTCTTGGAGCAAAGCCACCTCCCTCCTGCCCCTGGATCTCTGCTTGGTTGCAATAAGAGCCTCACTTCCAGGGAGTGTCCCTGCCTTGCCTTCACCCTTCCTGCTGGCTTGGGCTGCCTCCCCTGCCTGCATCCCTCCCTGAGGGATCAGCCTCCTCCATCCAGCTGGGAGAATGAGGGAAAGCTCAGCTCTGCTGGAGGAACAAAGCTCCCTGCAGGGGCGGGACACTGGGTGCTGATCCCAGGGGGTTTGGCTTGCAGGTTCCCCGTGTCCTCTGAAGGAAGCAGCAGCATTTTGGGGGCTGCTCCTTAGCTCTGCAGCTGGGCTTTTTGTGCCCAGGGAAGCCTCTGTTGGAGGTGACTGCTGAAACAGGTTGGTGCTGGTGCCACTGGGTGGTGACAGTCCCTGTGCCACTCTGCTCCCCTGGCTGCGGGGCTGTGAGCACCGTGGCCCTTTGGGTGCTCCCACGGTGGTGTTCCTCCTGCTGGGGCCTCTTTCCACAGCACCAATATGAAAATGGAAGGGTTCTGGGAGCCATCACCAGCTCTCCCTGCTGTCTGCTGTGTGCATCCTCTTGGCTAACCCCCTCAGCACCAGCGTCTGCTAAAGGCTTTGGGGTTTTAAAGCTCTCAGATGCAGCTGGGCTGGGGATGCTGTGAAAACAGGAGCTCCTTGGAAGCAGCAGGTAGGTGGCTGGGAGCTGCCCAGAAATGGGTTGGGTTTGTTCTTCTCCCACCCTGCCTGTGAAATAAGAGGTTTCTAGCTCACAGCTCAGCTTTCTATCCCTGGATCGTGTTGTCCCAGCAAACAAAACAGAGAATTGAGATGAAAATTGCTCTGGCCCTGCGCAAAGCGAGAATTTCCTGCTGAGTGGGGCAGGAGGCATGCAGGAGCCCTCCCTGCAGCTCCTGGGCCTGAATCAGCCGCAGCCTCCCTGCCCCTGGGCTGCTCCGTGCTCTGCCGAGGGCCTCGAGCCCCACGGTGTGGGTTCCTCCCCAGCTCCTTTGCCCCACGCTGGTTATTTTTAGTGCTGACCCCACAACTATGCTGACCCCGTGGCCGTGGGGCAGGGACTGGCAGCTGAAACTGTGACTCAGTGTCCCTGTGCCACATCACCCAGGCGGGTGCTGAGCGAGCTTGGCATCACCCCCAGGGGTTGGGGTTGGGGTTTCGCCCTGGGGAGGGGGCTTTTGCCTTTGCTGTACCTCAGTTTCCCCACCTCTGGCAGGGGGAATGTTTCGGGGTGCAGCCAGGAGGGTGCCCACAGCTGTGCTGGGTTCCCCCCTCCCTAACCCCTCTGTGTATTCCCCGGATGCCCCATTTCCACTTAATCTGAAGGAGAAGCCACAGCCCCTTCGGGAGGGAGGGGGAAATCCTTTCCCATGCAGGAAGGGCAGCCGCAGCCCTTGGCAAACAGCACACACGCGGCACACTCAGCCCCGCAGCATGGAGAGCAGCCGGGGGGGGCACGAAGCCTTGGCACAGCTCCCTGGCCCCATCCCAAGGGCTGGGGGGGGCCCAGTTCCCGGGGGCGAAGGGGGCTGTGATGGCCCAGCCCTGACACGAGCGAAGGGTGAGGATGGGGACGGGGCAGCTCGGCTGCCTCCCCGCCCTCTGCGCTGGGTGGGAGCGGAATGCTTTGGGTTTTGGGCAAGTTTTGGGTGTGATGGCTCCAGCTGCTTCCCTACCCATGGGGCAAGGCCAGCCCCGTGCCAAACCCGCGTGGTTCTGGGTGCTGAGGTGGGCACGGGGCACCCGTGGGGCCCAGGCACTGCTGGGGGGGGGGGCAGGACCACCAAAGCCTCCCAGTCCCATTGCCTTGTCCTTCACACGCTCCTCCCGTGCCACCTCTGTGCCTCAGTTTCCCCTTTCCTAGCCCAGCAGCCTTGGTGCCTCGTGTTTGGGGTTTGATGGCTCCTGGCTGTTTTTTGGACCCGTGGTGACCCGGGAGGGGCCCTGTCCACCTCTGCCCCCGGGGTCTGGCCGTGCTGGTGGAGCCATCGCAGGAATGTGGGGCTGGGAGGGCCGGGCTCAGGGGGGGGCACCCGGGGCTGCTCGGCCCCTCGGCAGTGGGACACGGCACGGCACAGACACGGCCATGGAGCTGCCACGGGTGCTGCTGGTGCTGGCTGTGATGGGCACAGCCACTGGCCTGGGTGAATCCTCGGGGGGGACACGGGGGCTGCGGGGTGGCTTCCCCACGGGTTTTGGTGCTGGGGAGGGCTCATGGGGCTGTTTGTGGGTTTGGGGGGGCTCTATGTGGCTGCCATCCCACTGGGGTGACCCCGGTGCAGCCACGAGCTGGGGTCCCCGTGCCACTGGCTCACGGCCATGCCCCCAGCCCTGCTGCCCTACGAGCCCCGCGTGCCCCCCGGGGCCCTGCTGGGGAAGGTGACGGCCACCACCTTCGCGCTGGAGAGACCCTGCTGTGTCTTCCACCACCTCACCAACGCCTCCGACGCCGTCTGGCTCGTGGTGGCTTTCGCCAACGGTGAGCACCCGGTGCAGCGGGGGACATCGGGGACCCTTGTTTTAGCTGCTCACCCCTCTGCCTGTGCCACGCAGCCTCGGCCACCTTCAGAAACCCCCCGTCCCGTGCCGACGTGCCCCTCTACGAGGGGCTGCCCACCGCCCATGCCTACATGACGCTGGAGACAGCAGCGGCCGCCTACGCCTGCTCGGTGCCCGGCCCGGTGCTGCGGGTCGGGGGGGACGCGGCGTGCGGGGGCCAGCACGGCCAAACAGCCTGCAACGGGCCCCTGCCCTCCCCGGGGCCCTACAGGTGAGATGGGATGGGTGGGGTGGGATGGGACCCCCGGGGGGAATTCCCCATCCCCAGGGACCGGCGGGTATCCCCCAGGGCTTGTGTTGTCCCGCTGGTGCCCGTCCCACAGGGTGAAGTTCCTGGTGATGGGCTGCCACGGCCCCAAAGCGGAGACGAGGTGGTCCGACCCCATCCTCCTGCGGAGAGGTACGGGTGGCAGCGGGGCTGGCACAGCACCACCTTCCCCCCACATCCCCTGGGCTGCGGCATCGCCCCGTGCCGCCACCCCAAACCCCAGAGGGGAGGAGAGTTCCCCAAGCTCCCCTGCTCACCCTATTCCTGGGTGCCCCCCATCCTCCCCGTGTGTCCCTCACCCCGTGCCCTTCCAGCCCGCAGCCCGAGCACCGTTGACCCCGTGCCCACGCAGCGCAGCAGCGACGTGGTCGTCATCGCCTCCATCCTGGCCAGCCTCGGCGCCGGGCTGGCCGTGGCAGCGCTCGGTGCCGTGGGGTACGAGGGCTGAGCGGGGCCGTGCTCGGGGGGATGTGTCCATGGGGTCCTGGGAGAGCATCCCCTCCTTGATCCCAAGGACAAAGAGAGGGAGCAGAGAGGATTTTAAGAGTTAAAGACCTTTTTTTTTAAATTGATTTGGGGTTTTAGATGTAGGGGATGTAGGAGAAGGGGGTGGTTTTTGTGGGGTTTGGTCCCTTGGGGGCCAGCGGAGCTGCGGGGACCCTGCTCGATGCCTCCTTTTGCCTCCCTGCAGCGCCGAGGCGTGGAGACTCCTGTGCCGCCGGGATTTCGGGGCTGCCTTCTCCCAGCACTCCTACAGGACCCACCACATCTCCCCCACCCTGCCCCAGCCCCTCTGCTGCGGGTGCTGCAGGGCGGCGAGGAGCTGCTCTGCCCCTCGTGCTCCCTGCGCTGCCGAGTAAACTCCTCGTAGTACGGCCTCGCCGCACGGCCTTCCCCTTGGTGCTTTGTTCCCCAGCTGGCCCCAACACCAAGAACGGGGGCACCAGACCCCAAAATCGAGGTCCCTGCTGGGGAGGCTGCAGCTGGGGGTCGAGGCGGGTCCCAGTGTGGGGTGCGGGCGGTGGCACACCCCTGCTACGAGCGTGCCCGTTCTCTGCGCGCCTCCCGGCGGGCACCCAGGCGTAGTAAATGCTCCCCGGGGGAACGGGCCCGACCTGTTTGCTGCGGGGCCGTGGCTCGGCGCAGGAATGTGGGTGGTTGGAGGCCGCAGGCGGGTCCCCTGGGGCCAAACCGCGCGTCCCCCGCCTGCCGCCCGCACTCGGCGCTCGGCACCCAGGCCCTGCACCATGCTCCCGCTGCTCCTCCTGCTGCTGCCGGTGGCCCACGGCCTGCGTGAGTCTGTGCTCTGAGGGGGGCTTCACGGCGTGACCCCCTCCCCAAAATGGGCTAGGGGGGATAGGGGTGGGGGAGGGTGATGTTCCTGCCCGTGGGTGTCCCCTCGGCATGGGCACGGGGGCTGCAGGAGGTGCAGGGCACCCCCCTTCTGGGGACACCCTCGCTTTGGGACCCTCGCGGGCGGCACCCAGCTGGGTCCTGCAGCACAGCCCCGTGGCCTCTGGGGTCTCCCCGGGCTGTGTCTCTCCATGGGTGGTGGCACCGAGGGGCCTGGCTGCGTCTTTTCATCCAACTTGCTGCGTTTGAACCCAAAACGAGCGGTGGGGCGGAGCTGGGAGGCGAGGGGGCCACGCAGCCGGGATCCCCCCGGGGCAGCTCCCTCTGTGCCAACCCCCCTGGCGCTGTCCCGAGCCACCAGCCCCTGCTCCAGCCGGGGCCGGGGGCTCCGCTCTCATCGCGTTTTCATCGCAGAGGAGCTCTCGTACGAGCCGATCCTCACCGAGCACAAGATGAGCGGCCGGATCACTGCCAGCACCTTCGTGCTGGAGCAGCCCCGCTGCGTCTTTGACAATGACACCGCGATAGGAACAACCACCAGCATCTGGCTGGTGGTGGCCAAGGCCGCGGGTAGGTGTGGTGGTGGGGACACGGGGAGGGGGCTCCCAGCGTGTCCCCTCCCTCACCGCCCTCCCTCGTCCCCGCAGCCTCCGTGAGCTTCACCAACAGCGTGCAGCCGGGGCTGCCCCAGTGGGCTTTCCAGAACTTCCCCGCCAACACCTCGGCCTACCTGACGCTCAACACCACCATCCTCAACTACCCCTGCCCCAAAAACACCCCGGACATCACGGTGCTGCGCGTGGGCAGCGAGACCAGCTGTGCCAAAAACACCGCCGTACCCACCTGTAACGGCCCCCTGCCCGGCCCCGGGCCCTACAAGTGAGCCTGGTGCTGGGGAGGATACGGGGGGGGGGTGCAGCCCTGGTGGGTGCCGACCCCATCCCACAACCTGCCCTCCTCCCCCAGGGTGAAGTTCCTCGCCCTGAACGGCATCGAGCCCGTGGCCGAGACCCAGTGGTCGAAGCCCATCACACTGAGGACAGGTACCAGGGGGGAAACTGAGGCAGGGCACCACCGTGGGCATGCACCCCATGAGGTGCTGCCCCCCCACACACCCTGATCTCTCTCCCCCAGCCCAGCAGCCCCCGAGCAGCCCCGGGGCGGGCGGCAAGCGCAGCGCCGAGATGATCGCCATCACCTCCATCCTCTCCATCCTCCTCGCCGTGCTGCTGGCCGGCCTGGTGGCCACACTGGCCTTCAGCGGGTGAGTCCGGGGGGCACGCGAGGAGTGGGTGGGCGACGCCAGCACCCCGTGTCCCTAACCCCGTGCCCCTGTCCCCCCAGCTCCGACCCCTGCGGCCGTGGAGGCATCTTCAAGCCGGAGGCGGTGTCGGTGCGGCGCTACAACACCCACCACGTCTACGACCAGCCGGCCGCGCGCCTCTGAGCCCCGCCGCCCGCCGGGAACCCCCCCGGGGACCCCGGGGTGACCGCGGGCTGAGTGGGAGCGGAGATAAATGGGATTTCTGCCTGCCTCCTGCCCGCCTCTGCCTCCCTCTGTGGCCTCCAGCGATGCCTCGCCGAGTGTCCCGGCCCCATAATGCGGCGAGGGTTTGGGGTTTGGGGAGGGGGAGGTGTTCCTGTGCTTGGTCTGCTTTGGCCATGGGTGAGAAGCCCCCCGGTGTAAGGCAGGGTCTGGGCTCACCCCACAGAGCCTGGGAACAGCCCAGGGGGTGGTGGCAGCCCCCCCAGGTTTCTGTGGGGCCAGGAGAGCCCCGGGCCCTGTGCTCGCTGCAAGGGCAGCGGTCGGCACCTGCCCCCGCTCTGCAAACCGCCCCTGTGAGCTGCAGGACAGGGCGGCATGATCCCACGGTGTCCCCACCATGTCCCTGCAATGTCCCCGTGGTGTCCCTAAAATGTCCCTGCAATGTCCCCACGGTGTCCCCACAACAGCTGGGCACAAATGCCAAGGCCCCTCGGTGTCCTTTAGCGGAGAGGTCCCCCGGGAGGGTTTTCCCTGCTCCCTGCACATTGCTGAAGGTGTGTTCAGTGCACCGAGACCACCTCCTTGCGACAGCACGGGCACAGCCCAAACCCTGCCAAAAAAGAAAAAAAAAAGGAAAAAAAAAGAAAAAAAAAAAAGGAAAGAAAAGGAAAAAATGGAAAAAAATGAAAGAAGGGAAGGGGGAAAAAGAAAAGGGAAAAAGAAAAGAGGGAAAAAAGGGAAAAAGAAAAGGGAAAAAGGGAAAGAAAATAAAAAAGTAAAGAAAAGGGAAAAAATGAAAGAAGGGAAAGGGGAAAAGAAAAGAGGGTGGAAAATGGAAAAAGAAAAGAGGGAAAAAAGGGAAAAAGAAAAGGGGGGGAAGGGAAAGAAAATAAAAAAGAAAGAAAAGGAAAAAGGGGGAAAAATGAAAGAAGGGAAGGGGGAAAAGAAAAGGGGGAAAAAAGGAAAAATAAAAGAGGGGAAAAATGGGAAAAAGAAAAGGGGAAAAAAAGAGGGAAAAGAGGAAAAAAGGGGAAAAAACGGGGAAAAAGAGGGGGGAAGGGAAAAAGGAAAGTAAGGGAAAGAACAAAAACAGGAAAGAAAGAAAAAAAGAAAAAAAGGGAAAAAAAAGGAAAACCCCAACCCAGGCGAAACCCGGGGTTTGGGCCCCGCCCCCCTGCGCGCCTCGCCCCGCCCCCCTCCTCCAGGCCCCGCCCGCCTCCTTGAAGGCTCCGCCCCCTGTCCCCGCCCCGCGCTCTGATTGGCTGCCCGCGGCGCCGGCCGGCACATGGGCTGGGGGCGCTGGGGCCGCGGGTTCGAGTCCCGCCGTGTCCGCGCGGTGCCGCCGCCCCCATGGCGCTGCGCAGCGCCCTGTCCGTGCGCATCGTGGAGGGCAGGGACCTGCCCGCCAAGGACATGTGAGTGCCCCCGGGCCGGGGGAGGGGGGGCTCCGGGAAGGGTTTGGGATGCCCCCGGGCCGCTGCCGTGCTGCTTCGCCCCCGCCGTGGATTTGGGGTGCGCCCCGCAGCCAGCCCCCGTGATTTGGGGGAGCGCTCCCGGGGCTTGGGGGCGCCCCCCCGTGGTTTGGGGCATCGCCCGGAATGGCTTTGGGACCGCCCCGGCAGTGCCTGTGCTTTGGGGGTCTCCCCCCGGATGGCTTTGGGGTGCTCCTTCCTTTAGGGTTTCCCCCAGGGTGGCTTTGGTGCGGCGCTCCCCGCAGTGCTTTTGCTTTAGGGACCCCCTCTGGGGGGGCTCTGGGGTGCCCACAGCCATTCCTAGTGCTTTGGTGCCCCCCTGGCTTTTGGGACACCCCTGGGATGTCTTTGAGGTTCCCTCCCCGGAGCACTCAGCGTTGGGGGTGTCCCAGCACGGTGCTTTAAAGCAGCCCCTATAATTTTGGGGGTGGGGGCGGCCATACAGCTTCGCAGGGACCCCGGTAGGGCTGTCACCCACCAGGAGGTGCCCCCATCCCTCTGTCCCCGCTCATCTCCCAGCACCCAGCCCGGGGGCTCCGTCGGTGTCCCCATCGGGTCGGGTTTTCCCTCCTTGGCAGCCCCCCAAGGGCTGTCCACGCGTCCCAGCATCGCCACGGGGCAGGACGTGGGGGCAGCACGGGGGGGACCCAGGCGTGGAGCCCCCAGGATGCCATCGAGGAGCACGCTGCAGCCTGGCAGGGTCGGGGCTGCTGGAAAAAAAAAAGCAAAAAAACCCTACAGCCGTCATGGAAAAAGAGGATAAACAAGGAAAGAAACATGACTTTTTTTTTTTCTTCTTGCCTTTTTTTTTCCTAAACCCCATGTGTCAAGGCCTGGCTTTTATTTTTTTTTTTTAAATCCCTTGGCATCCATCCCCGCTGGGAACTCGGACCAGCGAGGGGAGGCTCTGCTTTTTAGGAGGAACATTTTGCGGGAGGGATGACGCCGCCGTGAGCAGAGGTTTCCAGATGGGAGCAGAGCTTTCCAGCCCCGTGGGCACGAGGCTCAGGGCAGGGGCAGCGGCTGCCCCGGGAGGGAAACCCGAGCACAGACCTGATGCATTCACCGCTGCCATCCCCTCCCCTGCTCCTGCCGCTGATTTATGGCATCCCGCTGATTTATGGCATCCTGGTCCTCCGCCCTGTCCTGTCGCAGGCAGCCTTTGGGGTTTCCCTAAGGAAATCCGGGATGTCACCGGCAGCCCCGGGGCGTGTTTGTGGGTCAGAGCCCGCTCACAAACCTCCCCCCCCGGGCTTCCCTCTCCGTGGGTGCAGCACGGCGAGTCCCCGGGCACCCTGACATTTAAAACTGTGACCACTCCGGAGGCTGCAAGAACAAAAGCTTCGAGGTCTGTGCTGTGCTGCCGGCAGCCATAAACCCTGCACAACGTAATTCACGGCCTCTGAGCTCGGGCTGGGGGGGAAATCCTGCTGCTGGCAGGGCGGGCAGGTCTGCACCGGCGGGGTTCTCCGTCTAAATCCGACGGAGGAGGACCTCACTGCAGCCACGGTGCTCAGCAGCAGGATTTGGGTGATGCTGCTGCTCTTGGTGCCTCCCCGGTGCCCTGTTGCCCCCGCAGCCCCGTTCTCACAGCAGCAGCGGGGTTTTGCTGGGCTCTACCCCAGCCTGGCGCCGCTACGATGCAAAGTTTCTCCCCGCCGCTGTTCCTGTGGGTTCCCCCCCTCTTCCCAGAGCAGAAGCAGCGCCGCTTGTTTCTGTTCCTCCTGCAGGCGCCCGCCCCGAGCGTGGTTTGGCAGCGGGGCCGCCGGGCAGCCACAAAACCGTGGAGCTGCCCATAAAGAGGCAGAAGCCTGCTGCAGCTCCTGCCCTCCGGCACGTCGCCGGCTGCACCGCGTGGGACCCAGCCCGGGAAAGCACCTCCAGCCCCGCAGGGCTCCCGAGCCCCCCCAGCTGAGCCCTGCAGAATCCCCCCCCTGCATCTTCAGTGCGGGAAAGCAAGGAAAATTGCCTGCTTTCTGGGATTTTTCCCCCTGCCTCCCCAAGGGCTGGGTAAAAGCGGTGTTTTTTTAATGGCAGAGCTCGCTGCCTCAGCCCCCTCCCCAGCCCCACGAGGCAGCACTGTGTGGTGCTGTCAACCCCTACCCCTCGTTGTTTTTTTTATGTTTTCTCCTTCTAAAGCCCGACCTTGCCCCTTCCCCTCTCCTTCCCCTCCATCACAACGCTCGGGCTCTGTGCTCCAGGGCTGGGCGGACAGAGCCAGCTGCGTGGGCGGCAGCAGGATGCCCAGCACCCACGGAGAGCCTGCAAAATCGCCTTCCCTGCCATTCGACGAGTGCTGGTGGCGATGCTGCAAAGACGACATAATCCGGGGCGTTCGGCTGCGTGACCCTGCCCAGGCTGCGGGGCCCCCAGGGGATTTATCCCCAGCCCCTGCAAAGCACGGGCTCTGAAGCAGCAGATTTTGGCAGACCTGGGTTTTAATCCCCTGTGCTGGTGGCTGGGACCAGCCAGGAGCAAGCGATGCGCAAGCCCAGGTGCTCGGCGCATCCCCGTGCTGGTGCTTTGCTCACATGCAAATCCCCCGGCGCTGCTCTGGGGCTGTGGTTGGGCGCTGCAGCGCTGATGCTGACCGTGCTGGGAGCTCCCCAAAATTCAGGGCTAGCAGGAAAACCCAGCACAGTGCCCCTACAGCCACCGGCACTGAAAACCTGCTCCGTGTTGTTCGGCAGAGCTCAGCTGGGCAGATGGTGGCTCTCCATCTGTGTACTCGCTGCCCGCTTAATGGTTTGCATAAGGCAGGGAACGGTGGTAGTTTCGGGTTAATGGTGCTTAATCCCCTGGTTTCATTTAAAACCTGCCTGGCCGTGGCTGGGAGCGGGCAGAGTGCGGCTCTTAGCAACCTGCCCGACATCGGGGGTGCCCCGGGAGGGGACACCAAAGGACGAGGACACCGGCACCATGCCCAGGGCGTGCAGCACACAGAAACGGAGCGCGGGGGCAAGGTCCCCTGCGTGTTGAAAGGGAGACGGCAAAGGCAGATTGGGGCTGTTTGCTCTCGCTTGTTTATTTTGTCTTCCGGCCGCCTGTCGCTCTCTGGAGCCAACCCATGTTCCTTAGGGATGGCCAAGTGGCCGAGCTGTGAGGCCCCCGATGCTGGTGGCAGCCCCACGTGGCCATGTGGGTCCCCTCCTGGACCCCTTTGGTCCCCCAGCAGCTGCGCTGTGCAGGGCAGGGAGCATCCCAAACCCTTTTCATCCCCTGGCAGCCGTGTGTGGTGATGTGGGGTCCCCCAGCCGTCGTTCTGAAGCGCTCGGGGCAGCCAGGACCCATGGGTGTCCCCAGACGCACACTGAGCAGATCCCTTTCCACCTCCTTGGCCAGCACACGGGTCCTGATGGCTCCTCCACCTCCAGCCCCATCCGTGTCTGCAGCTGAGTCACCCCCTTTCTGAGGAACTCGGCCTGGCTGTCAAGTGGTGATTTTTTGGCAGCAGCACGCAGGAATGGTGACTGGGGCCGTCCTCGGGGAGGATGCGGGCTCAGAGCATCGTGGTGGCCACAAACACCCTGCGGTGGCCATGGCACGCGCTGCCCTCGCCCTGCGTCACCACAGGGTGTCCCCGGGGATGTCTGGGCTCTGGGTCCGTCTCGGGGCTGGAGGAGGCTGTTGTGGCTCCCGGTGTGTGCCAAAAAGGGCTGCAAACACTCACTTTGGGGAAAGGGTGGGATTTGTTTGTTATTCGCCTTCCTATCTGGAAGAGAAGCCGCCTTCGGCTGCCAGCAGGATGCTGGGGTCAGGGCTACGAAGCCGGGCTCGCCGCGTGCCTGCAGCCGCGGGACCGGCGGCGCTGACGGGGCCGTGCCGTTGCCTTCCAGCACAGGGAGCAGCGACCCGTACTGCATCGTGAAGATCGACAACGAGCCCATCATCAGGTGAGCGGGTCCGGGCCCTCTGCCCTCTCTGCTTTGGGCTGAGCCCCTCCTCAAGGCATGGGCCACGGTGCCCGGTAGCCCACGGCCAAGCCCTGCCCCGTAAGCCACCCCGCTGCGGGTGCTGCGCCCCAGCCAGGTGTCACCAAACGCTCGTGGGGCTCTGTCCCCGCCATCAGCGGTGCCGTTCTGCCCCGCAGGACTGCCACGGTGTGGAAGACGCTGTCCCCATTCTGGGGGGAGGAGTACGAGGTGCACCTGCAGCCCACCTTTCACAGCGTCTCCATCTATGTCATGGATGAGGACGCGCTCAGGTACGGGCAGGTCGCTGCTGGGACACCACAGGGTTTAGGGCTGGGGAGCTGGAGCTCAGCGCTTATAGGGGACGGGCAGTCTGCTCAGCCCCATAGCAGACACCAGAGAACCCACAGCTGGCCACGCAGGTGTGGGTTTTAGGACATGAAAGCATCCAGGCTGGGAGGGGATGGTGCTGGATGTGGTGTCCTGAGCCCGAGGTGGCAGCGAGCAGTGGCTGAGGTGGGGACAGCGGCACCATGGGGACCCCAGCCCAGGACCACCGGGCGCCTCATCCCCTGTCCCTTTGTGCCACCCCCCTGGCACCTCCCTGCTTGTGTTTTGCAGCCGTGACGACGTGATCGGGAAGGTCTGCATCACCCGCGCCATGCTGGCAGAGCACCCCAAGGGTAGGGGACGGGGGGGCTGTCCCCAGCCCTGCAGCCAGCGGGTGCCGGAGGCGTGCCCGGGTCCCCCCGTGACGGTGCCCGCCGTCCCCGCAGGGTACAGCGGCTGGGTGAGCCTCAGCGAGGTGGATCCTGACGAGGAGGTGCAGGGGGAAATCCACCTCTGCGTGGAGCTCCTGGAGGGCGAGGGTGGCCGGCGGCTGCGCTGCACCGTGCTGGAGGCCAGGTGAGGGGATGGGGACGGGGATGTCCCGCTCCCGGGGTGGCGTGGGCAGCTCCTTGCCTGCTGCTCTCTGGTGAGTCCTGGCTGCTCCATGACTCAGTTTCCCCATTGTGCCTGAGGCTGGGGAACCGAGGAGGGGAGCAGGAGTGCACCTCGTTGTTTTGGGGGTTAACTGGAATGTCCCCTCTCTTCTCCGCAGGGATTTGGCCAAGAAGGACCGGAACGGAGCCTCTGACCCCTTCGTCCGTGTGCGCTACAACGGCAAGACACAGGAGAGTGCTGTGAGTCCTGCTCCAGCTTATCCCATCCCGCAGCCTGTGGCAGTGCAGGGAAGACCCTCCTCCGGGAGCCCTCAGTGTCCCCAGAGGGATCAAATCCCCACGGCAAAGGGGCGAAGCCGTTGCCTTTGCAGGTGGTGAAGAAGTCCTGCTACCCACGCTGGAACGAATCCTTCGAGTTCGAGCTGCCCGAGCCCGCCGGGGAGAAGCTGTGCGTGGAGGTGTGGGACTGGGACCTCGTCAGCAAGAACGACTTCTTGGGCAAGGTGAGCCCCAAAAAGCACCGCCGCCCACCCCTGCAGGTTGTGGGGCAGGCAGGGGGCATTTCTGAACCTCCCCTTCCCACCCAGGTGGTGTTCGGCGTGCAGGGGCTGCGGGCGGCCGGGCGGCAGGAGGGCTGGTTCAGGCTGCAGCCCCACAGGTCCAAGCCGAGGGAGGACGGGTGAGTCTGGGCACCGGGGCGCACCGCAGGGATGAGCAAGGTGGGACGTGGTGGGGACGTGCACGCCGTGTTCCTGCAGGCGCCGAGGCAGCCTGGGCTCGCTGCAGCTGCAGCTGAGGCTGCGGGACGAGACGGTGCTGCCCTCGCACTGCTACCAGCCCCTGGTCCAGCTCCTCTGCCAGGAGGTGAAGTCGGGGCGCCAGGTGAGGGGTCCGGGATGGGGATGTGGGTGTGCGTCTCCCTCGGGCCACCACATCCTCGTGTTTCTCCCCTCCAGGACGGCCGGGTACACCTGGTCACCCTCCTCGATGAAACCACCACGGCTGAGTGCCGGCAGGAGGTCGCCGTCAACTTGGTGAAGCTCTTCCTGGGCCAAGGGCTGGTGAAGGAGTTCCTGGACCTGCTCTTTGAGCTGGAGCTGGCCAAGCCCTGTAAGGCTGGGCTGGGGAGCGGTGCCGGGGGCTGCCAGCCTTCTCTTGGGGCTGCAAAATCTCTGCAACCTCGCGTGGTGATTCCTGGGGGCACGGCTGAGGTTCAGCCATCGTGCTGTGCTGTGGGTGGGAACCTGCTGGGTTCATCCCGGGGAACTTGCTGGCAGTGTTGGCTGTAGTTGGTGGAGGAGCAATGGTTTGAGGTTGGGAAACCTCTGACTGCAGTGAGAACGGGCAGGGGGTGGAGGGCAGAGCCCCTGGGAACACCCCCACGGCTGCAGCTTCCTGGGGGTGACCCAGGGCCGTCCCCACAGCCCCTCTCCCCTTCCACAGGCGAGCCCAACACTTTGTTTCGGAGCAACTCCTTGGCCTCAAAATCGATGGAGTCCTTCCTCAAGGTGCCACACTGTCCCCAGACCCACGGGGAGCTTCAGCCCAAGCCCTGCTCGTGCCAGGTCCCCAAGGGAAACAGTCCCCTGCTGGGGCTGTTTCTCCCCCTGGGGCCAGGAGCTGAAGAAAATCCCCTGGGTGGCCCTGGGGACGGGGGTGTCGGGTGCCAAATACACGGCTGTGATCCCCCGGCAGGTGACAGGGATGCAGTACCTGCACGCCGTTCTGGGGCCCATCATCACCCGTGTGTTCGAGGAGAAGAAGTACGTGGAGCTGGACCCCAGCAAGGTGGAGATCAAAGACGTTGGGTAAGGGGCACAGGGGGGGGATGGCGGTGGGCTGGGGCTGCCCCCGGCGTGGGGCTGATGGGCTCCGATGGTGCCCGCAGGTGCTCGGGGCTGCACCGGGTGCAGACGGAGAGCGAGGTGATGGAGCAGGGCCGCCAGCATCTCCAGTCCTACCTCGGGGAGCTGCTGGACACCATCAGCAAGTCGGCCCCCACCTGCCCCCCCGTCATCCGCGCCGCTTTCCGGCAGCTCTTCCAGCGCGTCGGGGAGCGCTTCCCAGAGCACCAGGTCAGGCTGGGCGCGGGGACCCTGGTCAAAGCCTGCGGTGGGGCTGGAGGGCCGTGGAGGCTGGTGTCACACCACGCCATGAAGGTGGAAGTCTCTTTGGGCGGGTCGAGAAGGGACATTGCCAAAAGGCAGGGTGCGCTGGGGCTGTCCCAGTCTGCTTGGTGGGCTCTGCTCCTGCGTATGGAGCAGGGCCCGTGGGGATGTCCCCCACGGGGATGGGCCCTCACACATCTTGGTGGCTGCAGCACGCCAAGTTCGTGGCTGTCACCAGCTTCCTCTGCCTCCGCTTCTTCTCGCCGGCCATCATGACCCCCAAGCTCTTCCACCTGCGGGACGCGCACGCCGACGCGCGCACCAGCCGCACACTGCTGCTCCTGGCCAAGGTGGGGACAGGGGACGGCAGGGGATGGACGGCAGCGGGGGCGATGTCACGGTGGTGATGCCACCGTCCTGTGGTCTGCAGGCCATCCAGATGGTGGGCAACATGGAGCCGGCAGCGGGAAGGGCCAAGGAGGCCTGGCTGGCCCCACTGCAGCCCGCCCTGCAGCAGGGTGCCAGCCAGATGAAGGCCTTCATCACCCGGCTGGTGGGGACGGAGGAAGAGGAGGACGATGGCGAGGGGAGGCTGCGGAGCCCCCCCGCTGCCGTGGTGAAGGAGGGGCTGCTCTTCGTCCACAAGACGCGGGGCAAGGGGCCGCTGCTGTCCTGTGCTGCCAAGAAGCTCCACTTCTGCCTCACCGGGGAGGCCCTGAGCTTTGCCAAGAGCCCTGGGGCAGAGGTAAGGGGGGCACAGGAGGAGGTGGAAGCCCGCCGTGACTGGGGTGGCACTGAGCACCGTGTCCCCCATCTGGCAGAGGATCGGCTCCATCGCCCTGGCCAACATCCGTGCGGCCGAGAAGGTGGAGGAGAAGAGCTTCGGGAGCTGCCACGTCATGCAGGTTGTCTACGTGGATGAGAACGGGCAGCAGGAGACAGCCTACCTGCAGTGCAAGGTGGGATGGGACTGGGGTGGGGATGGGGGGTGTCAGCCAGCCGGGACACCCCATCTCCACCCCGTCCCCTGCGGCAGTGCGTCAACGAGCTGAACCAGTGGCTGTCCGCCCTGCGCAAGGTGTGCGGCAACAACCCCCAGCTGCTCTGCGCCTACCACCCCGGCGTCTTCAGGGGGGACAAGTGGACCTGCTGCCACCAGAAGGACAGGACGGGTACAGGGGGTGGCCAGGATGCGACGCGGGGGTGTTAGTGGGGTGCCTGCCTCCCTCCAAAACCCATCGCCAGCCCTCTGTCCCACAGGGCTGGGGTGCGACCGGACCCGGCACGGTGTCACCCTGCAGGACTGGAGTGACCCCCTGGATCCCGACGCAGAGGCACAGCGCCTCTTCCAGCACCTCCATGGCCTCCAGCAGCCCCTCAGGTGAGCCCCTCTTGGGGGGGGACAACAGGGAGGACAACCCCCTGTGTGTCCCCTGCCCCACAAAGGCTCTGTCTCCCCCGTTCCCTTCTCCCCAGGGAGAAATACTGGGAGTTGGTGAAGATGGAGGACCCCCAGAACGGCCCCCAGGTCTGCGGTGAAGGTAGTGATGAGGGGGACACTTGGGGAAACAGAGGGAGGAACCCTCAGCTCCCCATCCCCATCAGGGATGCACTGTTTGGGGCATCCTGCGTGTTTTTGGGGAGGTCTGGTATCATTGCCCTTTGGTCCCCCCCGCAGGTGCCCCAGTGCCCCCGGGGCTGAGCCAGCTCTTTGAGGTGCTGCAAGACCTGGAGGGCTGCCACCGCCTGCTGTCCCCCAGTCCCCCCGCATCCCCTGCCCTGCTGGAGCTGCAGACGTGAGGGGTGTGGGCAGGGAGATCTCTGTCGTGGGTGGTGGCAATAAAGGCACTTTGTTCCCTGCACCCCTGTCCTCTTGAAAATTTCTGCTGGCAGCAGGCCACTTCTCCCAGATGAAGAAAGAGCATCCATCCAGGAATGTGTCATTTCAGTACCAAGGGGCTTGGGGCAGTAGCCACAAGGGAGGCCATGGGGACATCAAGGATAAGAGGGACATTGAGGGCCTGGAGCATGTCCAGAGAAGGGCCACAAAGTTGGTGAAGGGCCTGGGACACAAGTCCTGTGAGGCGTGGCTGAGGGAACTGGGGTTTGGTCTGGGGAAGAGAAGGCTCAGGGCAGAGTTGCTCTCTGCAACTCCCTGAAAAGAAGGGGTGGGGAGCTGGGGGTCAGCCTCTCCTCACAGGTAACCAGTGATAGGACCAGAGGGAATGGCCTCAAGTTGTGCCAGGGGAGGTTCAGGTGGGAAATGAGGAGACATTTCTGCTCAGAAGGAGCAGTCAGGTGTTGGGACGGGTTGCCCAGGGAGGTGGTGGAGTCACCGTCCCTGGGGGTGTTCAAGGAGAGGTTGGACGTGGTGCTTGGGGACATGGTTTAGTGGGTGACAGTAGTGGTAGGGGCACGGTTGGACCAGATGATTTTGGAGCTCCTTTCCAACCTTAATAACTATGATTCTATGATTTTGTCCAACCAACGGCCAACTGGGGGCTTTCTTCTTAACGGGGGCTTCCGCTCTGCCCCCAAGAGGCTTTTGAGGAGAACTGTGCCACGGCTGCCCAGCTTGGATGTGGCATTGCCAAGGCTCCTTCTCACTGAGAAATTCAGGGAATGGCCCAAAACATTGGGGGGGCTCAGGCCCAAAACCTTGCTGGGCAGGCAGTGCCCCCGTGTGCACTGCTTTGAAGACCGCCTGCCCGCATCCTCCCCAGCCTTGTCACGACCAAAGGCCTTGTGGCATCACAAGGCTGAGCCACAGCTGCTGTTAGTCCTGGTGGTCACTGCCAGAGCTCTGCTCACCGTGACAGCCACCTCTGGTATTGGTATTGATCACTGGGAGAGGGCAGGATGAAGCTCAGCCTGACTCTCCTCCTGCGCATGGCTCTGGCTCTTCTTGGGTGGTGGCAATAAAGGCACTTTGTCCCCTGCACCCCTGTCCTTCTTTGGGGACACTGCTGGTCAGAGGGACAGGCACTGGTAGCACTGTGGCAGCACTGGGTGGAGGTGTTTCATGGCGGTGCTGCTCAAGTACTGTGTTCCTCATGGCCATGGCTCTGGCCATGGCTTCCATCCTCCCCAGGTGGCCTTGGCCTTTGCAGCCACTTCTGCAAATTATCTTTGTGGTCTTTTCCAATCTTAATAACTCTATGATTCTATGAATTTATCCAACCAAAAGCCAGCTTGGGGCTTTCCTCTTTAATAGGGACTTCCACTCTGCCCACAAGAGGCTTTTGAGGAGAACCGTGCCTTGGCTCTGCCCATGCCTTGTCAAACTCCCTCAGGAGGGCTGCCGGGTCCTGGAGGCTCCCTCGCGTGGCCTCGATGATGAAGGAAAAAAAAAAAAAAAAAGCCCTGCCCACCCATATCTACTACTTCTCCCCAGTTGTGAGAAAAAACTCAATAATTTTCTCAGGCAGGGTCTTCTGGGAAGTTCTGGGAAGCTATTTTATTCACCATTGCAATGGCAGGCGTCCTGCAAACAGGATCACACAGTAAAGTTTATTCCAACCTTAAGGGAAGGTTGGACCTGGTGATTAATGTGGGAATAAAAATGTTTTTGGAAGGAATGTGGTATTGAGATATGCTTGCAGTGATAAGAAAGCTTAAGAGGCGACCTTGTAAAATGCAGACAGCCAGAATCCTTACCGCAATTAGGCGGAAATCACTGTGTAAGAAACATTACCACCTCAAAGAGTATAAAAGGTAAAAGAAATTTGATTTATAACAGGCCATGAAAGCCATGTGTAGGCTGTGAAGCACCAGATAGATTGTGAACCTGGATTACCCAGTCAATGGGGAAACAGGGGAACAGTCCCAGTTGTCAAGAGAAAAAAAAAAAGGATGTGAACTGTGTTATGGAACTAGTAGGCGTGCTCCTGCTTGTGGGACGCCACCATTGCAATTAAGAAGAAAAATGCTACTTTACTGAGATCCTCGCTATGCTATTGCCTACGGAGAGTTTCTGGCATTGAGGACATGGTTTAGTGGGTGACACGGGTGGTAGGGGGACAGCTGGACCAGGTGATCTTGGTGGTCTTTTCCAACCATGCGACCTGTGTGAGCGCTGACGGTGGCACACCGTGTAACTGGTGCCACCACTAACCCCCCTTCTGGTGTCACTGGGGACACCACTGGTGTGTGTTTGTGTGTGTGTGTGTGGGGAAGGGTCGCTGCCCCGGCCGCCATTTCGTGGGACCCTCACGGGGGGGCTCGGACCTCCCGGCCTCCAGGGGCCGCTGTGGGCGGACGGGAGGGGCCGGGCGCCATGGTGGCGGCGGGGAAGGAGGAAGAGGAGGTGGCGGCGGGGGTGGCGGCACCATGAACGCGCCTCCGGCCTTCGAGTCCTTCCTCCTCTTCGAGGGCGAGAAGAAGTGAGCAGGGACGGGGCTGGTGGGGACTGGGGGGGGTGGGTGGGGCGGGACGGGCTCCCCCTGAGGTAACGGCCCCGTCTGCCGTGCAGGATCACCATCAACAAGGACACGAAGGTGCCCAACGCCTGCCTCTTCACCATCAACAAGGAGGACCACACGCTGGGGAACATCATCAAGTCGTGAGCTGAGGCGGGGTTGGGGTCATTTGGGGGCGGGTTTCGTTTTTTTATTACAATTTACTTCAGAATAGGCATGTTGTGATATCTTAGGTGAAGGCAAGGCAGCTCTGGTGTTAATATTTTCGTGATATTCACCGAGCCCTGTTTTAAAATGTAGTATCAAAGCCCGTACAAATGAGCAAGCAGCCTGCTCAGCTGTTCATACTGCCCTGTTTGAAAGTGTGCCATCAAAGCCTATGGAAAAGTGTTTTTTTATTTTCTTTCTTAAATAGAAAACGTTTGTATGTGTGCTACGTGCTTGTTCACTGCTGCTTTCCCCTTTCAGGCAGTTACTGAAAGACCCTCAGGTGTTATTTGCAGGGTACAAGGTCCCACACCCACTGGAGCACAAAATCATCATCCGCGTCCAAACCACTCCTGATTACAGCCCCCAGGAAGCTTTCACCAACGCCATCACGGATCTGATCAGCGAGCTGTCCCTCTTGGAGGAGAGATTCAGGGTACGTCTGTTTAACTGTAACCCGATTATACACTTTAACCAGAGTGTTGGTGTTAGCTAGAGTTGCTATTGTTTTGTGGCAATAAATTTGTTCAAGCCATGCTGGGTCTGGCTATTCAGACAGCTTCTTTCAGGGCCTGGCGGCTCCTGAGGGTTATTTACGTGCCCTGCATGAGTTAAACGGGTACACTGTAACAGCTCACAGTCTTACTAGGGTAGAAAAAAAACACTAATCTGTGTTTGTTTTTTATCACTTTCATTTTCTTGACCACTTGTAATCATGATCAGCTGTACAATCTGTGACTTTTGGGTCTTTATCCACCTGAAAGGCATTCAAGACAAAAGCAATGGGGACGACTGTGAATAGGGTACTAGCTAGCGTAGATGTAATGTTCTTGGATGTGTTGGTAAATGGTAAAAGCACCAGCAGCCCTTTTACAAATATGTTTTGATTTTAAGTTTCATTTGCTTGGATGGCATCAAGATTTCCACAGATGTTTCAGCCTGTTGTTTTGCAGTTTTTCTTGTGTTTGATAGAAGATGGATGGTATCAATGTTTAAACTAGCTTCCTTAGCTCAGTAACAGTTCTTGTTTTATCATGTGTTTCTGTTTGTTTATATTACAGGTTGCCATCAAAGACAAACAGGAAGGAATTGAGTGAAATCATCACGTTTAGAGTGGACTGAACTTCTGATGAAGAACAATGTGTCTGTTAGTTGAGTGCTTTATTTAAACCTCATTCATGGCAAGTGTTCCCCTGCTTGCCCCACTTATTTTTAATTTTTCACAGCTGCAGAGATATTTTGAGGGGGTTTTGTACCTGACAGGCAGCTTGCCAAGAGGATGAAAGTGTTTGATTTGATGGATAATTCATTACAATGATTTCTGTTTTTCTAATTGGAGCCTTAATGCAACTATTTATACTAGACTGTTGGTGAGTTTGACTGTACTTGCAGAATGATGAGTTGCTGAGTGATTGCAGTAGATATCTTCTTGTCCTTTTCAAGAAGTCTACGCACTGCCAACAGATCTGCATTTTGTTTTATTAAGTGTCATTTCTATAAAACAAATGCACAAATTGTGAAAACTTACAGTAAAAGAAACTGGATGTTTACAATGACTCAATGGGTTTAACAAACTCTTACCTTTTTTTCTTTTGCATGTAATAGCTGGTCTAGAAAACTTCATGATTACATGGGTAACAGTCACTAATACTGCACTATTTCAAAGCACGGGAATGAAATTCGGGTACAAGGAACTATGACTTCTTCCAAATTGCTGTTATGTTCACACTAGTTAGAGCAACAAGGTAAGTGAAAGTAGGGTCTGTTATCACATTGTTTATGAGGATTTCACTCAGATGGTCCCCGTTTGATTGGAGCTCTGGCCACTTGAGAATCTATGAGGAGAACAGAGTTTGTGTAGAAAAGGAAGGGTATTGTCTCTGCAACCCGGATGATACTGATGATGGTCTGGAACAGAGTGCTCTCTGTCCCTACCAATGTGGGGGGAGCTGAATAAAAGGGTTCTTCCACAGGGTGCACCTTTATGCCAGTCCTCCCAAAGGACCAGCATTTAATGCAGAAGGATTTAGAACAGAAGAGCTGAAAGCAGCTCCCTCTCACTCCTGGAGGAACTGACTTTTGATTTGAGCAGTACGTCACATCGCACTGCCATACTGCTACAGCTCAAGACTGTGCTTGACTCACAGCCTCTGTGGCTGTTTGTGCTACAGTCCGTTCAGTTATATCTGTGAGGGAACAGCATTCAACCAAAACACGGCTGTTTTCAGAGGCCAGGGAGCAAAAGGAGGGGCAAGAACAAATGCAAGGAGCTTGCCCTTTCCTGTGTGCAGTTTTACTGGGGAGCAGCTGCTGCACTTACCCTCCCCTCAGCCAGGCAGGGAGAAACAGCAGCTGCCTGCCAGTTAACAGGGCGCAGGAACAGCCCGTGGTGTTGGGCTGTATGCGTTAACCACCAACTTTTATTTCCAGAGAGGCCTTTTGCTAGGAGAAGCTGTCAAGCTGCAGAACACGGGCATGAACAGACTTGCTTTACAGCTCGTAATTCGTGTCACAATTGTTTGTATGAGCTTTGAGGTGGCCTTGGTCACGCTCTGGAGGTTACCTAACATTCGCAACTAATTGAAAGCAGGGAAAATACCAGGCCTGTTTTGGTGTAAAGGTGCTCAAGAAACTCAAGGGCTGCCCCTGGGAGGAAGGGAGGCACAGCTCAGTTGCAGCGGGTAAACGAGACCTACCTGTGTGGGAGGGATTCTTTTGTCTGAACGCTTTGCCTTTGCAGAGCTCCAAGCTGTGGTGTAGTTTGAGAGGTTGTATATCCACACGCTTCCTTTCTCATCGCCACAGAACACGTGCTCTTTTGCTGTGAGACCAAAAGAAGAAGCTGGAAAACTAGAGTGGAGCTGAGAGTCCCCTCTGCTGTAAGGTGGGGCTTTACAGACTGGTGTAGCGTGGAGGATGACACCTCAGCAAAATTCTGCCTGGCACAAACTAACTAAAATCCCTAGCTCTGGAGAAAAACTCCATTTATTAAGACAGAACTCTCCTATTGTAGTAGAGAAAAGCCAGTAATAAGTGATTTCTTCTGATTTCAGTTAGTATTTTTAGGTTTGAAAAGTGGGGCTCAGTTTCTTTACTCCTTGTTGGTCCTAAGCTGCACTATGACATGTTGCATCACGTCAGGGCAGAGCACCTCTACCTTTAACAACCAGGGAACAGTCTCCTATTTATATGCAACTGGTGCCTGCGTGCTAGCTGCAGCGCTGCACGTTACGAGCTCTTGTTGTGCAAAGGCAGCAGGCCAGGTGCGCTCTCTTGGCTGGGGAATGAAATCCAGCCCTCTGCCTGCAACTACAGGGTGGGAGGGGAGGCATTTATGACTGTTAAAAGTAAATCTTGAGCAGTGTGCTGCCCCTGCTGAAGCGACTGGCACGGCCTCGCCGCTTGTGCTGAGGGAGGGTGCTGCCTACCTGGGCAGGTGCTGAGCGTGAGATAGGACAAGTCTGTCATGGACCACTCCAGCTCAGCCAGAATAACCGCCGACACCGTCCGCTGGCATCCTTTCCCCTTCGTGTCAAAAGACCGACTCCAGCTCCACAAGTATATGCACCCCGGTTTGGAGCTCTTGGAAGCTAGGGAAGGAAGATGGCAGGCTGTCAGCTGCTGGGGAGTGCAGAGCTTCAGGACAGCTGGGGAAGGGGACGCATCCAGAAGGTGGCTTTTAAGACACAGGACCCGACAGCAGCAGCAACCATTTTCAATTCCTTTGCCTTATTTCTAGATAATTTGAGGCTTCAGAGGGAGTCTGAACCATACCTACCACATGGTTCCCAAACTGTGGAACAAGCACAGGCTATTCAGAAAGACCCACTCCGTGCTTTTAGGAGCCTCTGAGATGTAGGAACCCCAAACCCTCTGCAAAGAACTGCTGCTTCCACCAGCCCGTAAACACAACGGGGCTCTCTTCCCTTCCGCTTCAGTGCTGCTAAGCAAAGTTTCCTCTCTGATGAGTCTGTCTTTTTTCCATCTCTGCTCAGACACGACCTTGCACCCCCCAACCATATTTTATGGAAAGAGGCAACGCCGTTCAGCATAGCCCTCAAGACTCTACAAAGTGTTAGCTACGCTCCCGTCACCCCCTCTGCTTCCTCATTCCCCACTGAGGCACCTGATTTTTTTTTTTTTTTTTTTTGTGGATCTGGCGATTGTGCTTACACTCACCTACAACGTCATCATTCAGAAAAGCCAAACCATCAACCCTGTGAGATGTCGTCATTTCCCCCTCCTCATCGGGAAACTGGAATGTGACTTCGAAAGGCCTGCGGGAGGAAAGGTGAAGTGATTCAGGTCGTGAAAGGGTGCTTAGATACAGACCCCAAGAGATAGAAATCTGTTAGTTTCTCGCCTGATAGAGCTGATGAATTCCCACCTGAACCTATGTTTTTGGCTACCTGGGCTTCTTAATGTAGCAGGAGCCTGTTTGCTTAAGGGACTGCTATTTTCATAGAATCAAAGAATATCCCGAGTTGGAAGGGACCCGTAAGGATCATCAAGTCCAACTCCTGGAGTGTTTTGCTTCCTTTACATTTGGTAGGACACGCTGCTTTCCTTGCTCAGACCTCCTCAGCTGGAAATAAAGCTAGGACTACCTCTTCTTGTTATGGAAAGCAAACACATGCCCCTAAACTGTGGGTTCTCACCTGTTTTTCTGTTCCTTTTCCAGTTTTATATTCCAGGTAAAGCAGCCTTCTTCACAGCCAGCCAGCAGGTACTGCTCTGGGCAGGTGGGGACCAGGGCAATCCGTAACGGTACAGAGAAAGATTCCAGCACCAGCAGCTGGCTAAAAAGAGAACAAACAGTTAAGTGGTGCTGCAGAGTGATAGGTACAGGCTCCTGGACTGGCCACATCTGTTTTTTGAACCTTTACCTTGCTTTGAAATTGTAGTCACAGTCTGGAATCCCAATATCCCAGAGTGCAATTCGCTTGTCATAGGATGCAGCTGTGGGACACAGAAGAGAAGCAGGTAGTGACACCGCTGCTCATCTGGCTCTTCTGGTGCTAGCTGGCAATTCTACCTGTGTCACAGACTGTAACGCTCTACGCCTGGGGCATCAGAGAGCTCATTAAAGCACAGCAGCAGTCAGAGAAGCTCCTGGCTGAACACCACTTCACAGACATCGTTAAACATGCACATTCAGTAATTCTTATCCTGTGCTCTAAGAGGAGCAGATTAAAGGGAAGTTTGGTTCCTGGTGTCCGTTACTAAGTTGTGGCTTCACAAGGTCATTAATTAGTGCGCATTTAAGGTCACATTTCTGGTCATGGGTTCTGGTGGAACCGAAAAGGTGAGCTCCAGTCCCTACTCTCAGGCAGATTCCACTGTATTCCATGTATTTCTGTGTATTTGCATCCACAGCAGCTCCCATTAGGACAGTTAGGGACTGTAAAATAGAAAGGCTTTTACTGCCTTTGTCACCAAGCTGATATACTTGCAATAGCAACAAGGCTAGTCAAGTACTCAGAGTAATTGGGATCCTGAGCACGTGGCATCACTCAAGCAGGTTAGTGTCCAGCCCCCAAAGAGGGATACAAAATTCTCAGGTTATTACAATACATTTTTTTCTGCAATAAAATAAGCCTTGCTGTCTACACCTGAGCAGCACCACCAAGGCAGTCAGCCCTTCACAACTAAGCATTATATGGATGTGGTAGCAACCTCCTGATCCTTTCAGGGTTCTGCTTTTTGCACTCTTGAGCTTACTCTCAAAAAGTATCCATTACAGCTGCCCATGCTTTAAAGGAATTTCACTTTTTAATGGCTCATGGAGCAGTCTAACCGGTCCAGGATGTGAGCAATTGTAGGCAAGAAAACCAATGTACTACGGGGTGCAGGTGTGGTCTGAATGACTCCGTAACAGCTTACTTTACAACCCCAACAATGCAGCTGCAACCTGTAATATGATGGTTCACTTCCCACCACTCCTTAAGCCTCTGCGGGAACTACTGTGGCAAAGCTTACTTCCACCTCAGGACCTGGATAGAAATTTCTGATAAGGCACAGAACTCAAAAGACTTTCATTTATTCAAAAGCAATTAGCTGTGCAGCTTTGATCACTGGAAAAAAATGAAACCTAACAGGCTGTTACATGCTGCATTGCCCCTGTTGCCATGCTTGATGGGAGAGAGCCCTGCTAGCTGACCATTTGCTGCCTGGCCCCCAGCACGCCACTCAGGCTATCATTCTTCTTACTCGTCCCTGCGGAACGGATCCGCTCCTGGGATTGTTTGTGGTTACTGCGTGGCAGCCAGCCGGAGAGCTGGCATACCAGGGAGCTACCGAGCGAGAAACAGGAGCTGCTGCACCTCAGCTGAAGAGCCAGACTGTGGCTGAAACAACTCCTAACTTCTCTAGAGTAGTGCCACACGAGACTGACAGGACTGTGTGTACCATCTGCCCATACTTTGTGTGTGTGTGTGTGTGGTCCCTGTATTCACCTACCCGCACCTGCCTCCACTGGGGACAATTCCCCTTGCTCAGGAAGCCCAGCCGTTTCTAGATCGGGTACTAAAGCTAAAGAGATTCTGAACTAGAGACTTACTGAAGAGGTGAGTTTCTTGTGTTGGGCTGAAGCAGACAGTAGCAATGGGCTTTTTATGAGCCTTTATTTCTCCGTAGCAGAAGTCAGCCGCCACGTGGATCAGTTTGACAATCCCTCTCCTCCCCGCAGCTGCCAAGATATTGTGAGATTTCTTCCGACTGTCGCTGATTACCATTGGGAGAGTCGTCCACGCAACGCTGAAAAACTCCTAGGACAGAAAGAAACCAGGAAGAGCATGAAAGAGAGCAGTTGGCAGGATGGCTCTTAGCTCTGAGTAACTGTCACAGAGCAATCCAGGCGAAACTACATGGCTATTCAAGCCCGAATATTGTATCTCAAAAAACCTTCAGAAGAACACAATTTTTTGAAACAGGATGTTCGTTACTCCATGTTGTCAGGCTTTCTTAGCAGCCTGGATACACACCCACCTTTGTGAAGAAAAGAGGCAGAATAATATTTTAAATTAACACAAATAAAATAAAAAAGGCTAAAAGGACAAGCAAGAAATATTCACTATCTATCTTGAGCATTTTAAGACCTGTCCAAACTAATGCTTGTAACTCTCTTTCAGAATTGTTTACAACATATACATGTATATACCTATGCAATTACAATGCATTACGCTATTCCCATCTAATTCTACTGTTCCTATTTGCAACATACCTCTGTAGCCACCTTATATTTTTTCAGCACCACCCCTGTTTCACAGTCAATCAGACAGACAGATTCCCCTCCACATGTCGCCACAGTTCTGGAGGAGCTCACAATGGGATCTGAAAGATGAAAAGAGTAGGTGAGGAGTCCCCAGGTTCACGGATAACACATGAAGACTGCAGTTTATCACTGCCTGGTGCTCTCCCAGACTCCTGTTTTCAAAGTCAAAGAAGAAGTGTGTGCACAAGTCTCATCCTGACATCGGAGACTACAGCTTGAAGAAGCTGGGGTCTAACGCATGGAGTCCGCTGGGATTCCAGAGCCAGGTGGTTCTGGAAATCCTGCAAACCTCTTTAAGAGCTCACCTTTCCTGGCTCCACAGTCTAGCAATGGCTCGAAGACACAGGACCAGAGCTGCGTTTTAAAATCCTCACGGCTGTTGCCTTTACTGTGACACTGGAGAAAATGCAATGGCTCTGCACTGACATCCTCCTACAATAAACCATCCACATTTAGACAATTCATTCCCCTGACAGTGGTTTGTCTGAACGGCATGCCTGTGATTGTCTCGGCAGAACCCTCTACTGAACACAGTAATTCCAGTTAAACCAAAGTATTTTCAGCCCTTCTGTGCTACAGAGAACAGGAGAGACTAAGGTGCCACCAGTGCTCAAGACTCCCAAAACAGCAAGGAGAAAAGATGTGCCCATCAGACCCCAGCATTGACCTTCATATTCTGCTGCAGAGGAATGTGAAAAACCCTTTAGATCCCCACTGGTTTGAGCTGAGAGGGAAACACCTTCCCCCATGCAGCCATCAGTTTGACCTGAGAGCAAGTCATGACAGTCCCATTTTTAAGAACAGGCTTTCAGTGCACCACCTCAGAGCGCTGGTCCATCCATCCCTTGCAGGGAATTCACTGTCTTCAGGGGGAGGGCCTTCCCTGACACCTCTGAGAGATTTAAAACAAACAAAACAAAACAAAACTATAACTCACAATATATCTGGCCAGTCATGAGCTCCGAGATCTGTCGAGCTCTGCTGAAATCTGAATGTGGCTCTTCCCACTAAACCAAGAGGCTGAAAGCCTGGCCCGAGAAGGCTGGTGAACATACCTTGCCCTTGGAGTTCTTTACTGGGGTCAAGTTAACAACCCCGTTCTCCTGTTCCTGGCTTTTCTGTTCCCCTGTCAGCTGGCTGGATCTTCTGTTGCTTTGCCCCTTGGGAAACTGCTCTCCATTCTTTTGTGTCCCTTCAGCTTCCTGATCAGGGGTTGCCTCTTTGGCTGGCTGGTTCGATGCTCTCGCTTTGTCAGGAGCTGGGTCATCCTGCACTTCACTGGACTTTTTGGGATTAAGTACAGCCTCCTTCTCAGTATTTGCCTGGGACTTGGACCTCTTTTTTCTAGAGCCTGATTTGGAACGATTTCTTTTCCTCTTCCTGGGCGTTACCACGACCTGTAAGGCATGTTGTCAGTTTCTGCAGAAGATTTCTACCTTCCCCGAGACATGCAGGTTATAAGTAAGAGAGATTTTTTATTCAAACGCCAGTACCCTCCCACAGTCACAGAATCACAGAATCACAGAATTTCTAGGTTGGAAGAGACCTCAAGATCATCGAGTCCAACCTCTGACCTAACACTAACAGTCCCCACTAAACCATATCCCTAAGCTCTACATCTAAGCGTCTTTTGAAGACTTCCAGGGATGGTGACTCCACCACTTCCCTGGGCAGCCTGTTCCAGTGCCTCACAACCCTTTCAGTGAAGAAGTTCTTCCTAACATCTAACCTAAAACTCCCCTGGCTCAACTTAAGCCCATTCCCCCTCGTCCTGTCACCAGGCACGTGGGAGAACAGGCCAACCCCCACCTCACTACAGCCTCCCTTGAGGTACCTATAGAGAGCGATAAGGTCGCCCCTGAGCCTCCTCTTCTCCAGGCTGAACAAGCCCAGCTCCCTCAGCCGCTCCTCGTAGGACTTGTTCTCCAGGCCCCTCACCAGCCTCGTCGCCCTTCTCTGCACCCGCTCAAGCACCTCCATGTTCTCCATGTCACAGACTAGGTTCTAAGAATCAAGAAAGCCCGGAGCCGCGGAGTTCCTAGAGGCTAACAGTCTGATTTTCAACTTGCTTCCCTTGCCCCAGTTACTTGCGATTTTCATACGACGTGGAAAAACAAATCTGGCCCATGGACTAGTCTGAAGTCATTTCAAACAGGGCAAGCACCATCACAATCCAGCCGTATATCAGCCCAGTTCTCTCATTAAAAATCTCCCTTCCCGAAAGGATGGGTGGAGGGGGTAGGTCTACATTCATGAAATGTTTTGGGTCTCCTATGAATGGAGAAGCTCTCTTCTCTCGGATAGCAACCCAACCTTCTCATTGCTGGGAAAGCTTCGGTCTGGACATAAAAAAAAAGCCTCAGATTACAGACTGGAGCCTGGGACTGCCCCTCCAGTTACCACAGCACCATCCATGTAAGCTGACAAGTGCTACTTAGTTTGTTAAAAAAAAAAAAAAAAAGAAAAAGAAAAAAAAAAAAGAAAAAGAAAAAAAAAAAGAATCGTTAATGTAAATGGAAAATCACTTACCTTACTTACATCCTCCGCATCTTCCTTGGGGCTTTCTGTACTTTCTTCCTCATCTTCATCCATCTTTTCCTCTGTTTCAGTATCCGTGTTTAACTCCAGACCCAGTGAGTAAGACAGAAACTCTTCTGCAATCATTTTCACCTTAGAAGCAAATAAGTTGATATGTACAAAAAAAGACAAAAAGCAGCAGCAGCCAAACTGTGACGCGTAATGACAAGAGCTGGTTTGCTGGATTTTTAGTATCTGCTTCCACTATTCTATGTGAATTTCAGAAGCGATGGGGTAGCTGCCAGCTGCCAGCCAGGCAGGTCGAGTCCTCTACAGACAGATCTGGGAGAGCAGGGAGGTTCCTCACTCTGCCTCTCCACAGCGTGCTTCAGTCTGATCTCACAGGGTGGTCATTCAGAGGCTGGAGTGCAGACATACTCAGTCCACAGCACTTCAGCAGCCAGATAGAGTTACCACCACGTAGAGAGAGGGACAAAAGCAAAGGGTGAGGCTGTTCCTTCAGGAAAGCACATGCAGTCACAAAGGAACCCAGTGAAGTCACGACCACACTGGAACACGGAGTGATTCCAGTGACTCCTGGAGACAACCACCACCCTGTAGTGCATCAGGCAGGGTAAAACAAACAAACAAAACCAGCCTGCTGGACTGGACTTTTCACCTCCACATATGGCATCAGTGGTGGCTTGCATTGCTGGCTAGAGTTATGCTATGTGATCCAAGAACTTCACTTTGTCTTGCATTTCTAGGGTATGTGTGTGAGAAAACAACAGCCCAGCAACAACACAAGACAAAGGAGGGATGGAAGCCATACAATTAAATCTAATGTTATAAACTGAATGGTATCTTTCTCCGCTGGGAGTACCTACACTTCTGTCATTAACTTTTCTCCTTTCACGCACCTTCCATCAAGACTAACGGCTGCCATTAGAGTGATTTGCTGTTTGCAAATAATTAAGTACTAAGGATGCTGCAGTCTTGCCAATTAGTAAAAGTATCATCACTGCTCATGAATAAAAAAACAATGTTTAATGACTGTCATTGCATCTCGGTGCACACTCTGTGTCAGTGCTCCTGTAAGTGCCTAACAAACCAGAAAAGAAAAGCAGAAAAAGTGGTATCACGCCTCTGGAAAAAGTCCCCTGAACTCAAACCCACACGGCATTTTAACCAAATCTGTTCAGAATATAGAGTCTTTGCCTGAAAAACAGGATGGTGAGTGAAATGCAACTTACCCGCCAGCGGGTGAATTCACTGAGTGAGCTGGGTCCATATACTACATTAGTTTGTACTGACTTGAGGAACTTCTTCTTGATGGACTTCACTTGCTCAGCTGTATACTTCTCAGGAAGCTGGTCACGGAAGAATTTTTCCCAGTGAGCGGTAACCTAGGCAGAAAGACTGGGTTTGTTCAACAAAATACTACAGGAAACCAGAGCAGAAAAGCAAAACAGTACTTGTGCAAACACCTAAGAAGTTACCAACCCTGAGGCTCCGCTAGCTATGTGTTGGTACTGCTTCAATTTGATCGGTGTTCAAACCACAACTTCAGCTAGCAGGAAACACAGTCCCTCTGATCCAAGGTCGTGTGGCTAAGAAGATACTGTCAATGTGAACCAACGCCTGATTTCATGCCCCTAGCTCCACAGCAAGTGGTCTGAAGAAGTCTCACACTGTGCTCCACTGACAGGGAGTACCTGGCAGGTAGCTATTTATAACAGGCAGAGGACAACGGGGACTTTTCCTGTAGTTCATGAGCACGGCTGGTACACACGCCATCACCACTCACAGATAAAGATATTTAGATTGCACAAAAAGCAGCCTATGCTTATACACAGCAGCAGGAACTGGACAGCCAGGTACAATTCAGTACCATCAGGAAAAGCTATCTGGGGCACAGCTACCAGCACAAAATGAACAGCATGGGGGAGCATTTGGTGTCTCATTACTAACCATTCCAACAGCCAAGCATGCCCAGTTGCCTGGAGGATGAGGGGCTGAGCAGCCCTCCCCAAGACCTCTTGAAGTGTAATGTATTACAGAGATGACACTTGGCACAGTGAACCTGCACAGACTTCAGTATTTGATCTCTCCACCACTGCTACACAGAAGGAATTAACAAGATCAGCTAACTAGAATACAGATAGTAAGAGCTGGACTGCACAAAACAAAAAACAAAACAAAACCAAAACCAAACCAAACAAAACAAAAAACAAACACCTTTTTCAATAAAACAATATGTGTGCTCCAGATCACAACATGCTTTGCAGGGAGAATCTGTCAAGAGCTGTGCACTACTGTGCATGTAAGTGAAAGTACAGCTCCAGACACGGAGAGTGGAAAATGAAAGGACAAATCCTTGTTCCTGGTGCATGCTGGAAAACTCAGGATTATCCTCAGCCTGTCTCTCAGCTCCCCAGTCCTGGGGCCAGGACAGTAACATCAGGTAGACGGAGAGGCACATGCAGCTGTTACATCAGCCCCAGGTTTCTCCCTTTTTCTGAATAGCAACTGGGTGACCTAGAAAACCGGTGGCTCATATACAGACCGTGTCAGTCCTGCTCCTGTGTAACACTCCTGACAAATCCTCTTTGCTACACAAGAATTCTCTGGTTGTCAGTTCCTGCTGGTTTGGCAGCCCTGGTACACCAAGAGTCAGCACGGCAGTGCTATGGAAACCCAGAATGAGGCCTCACACTGATTGAAGCTGAAGGCAGAAGTTGCCAACACAGAACAAGCAGAGCAAATGCAAGCAGTGATCAGAAAAAGTAGCAATGAGGTTTTTACAACACAGCCCATACTGTGGCACAGTGTTTAGGTACTTCTCAGGTGTTCACAGATGCAGAAAACACCACACATCTTACCTTGCTGGTGAGCTTACGACTATTGACACGCCTCACATGATTAGCCAGTTTGGTTATATCCTTGCCGTTCAGTAGCCGAAGATTTTGCAAAAGAAACATCACTTTATAATCATCGTTGAGCTAGAAGGAGAAGACATTAGAGTCACAAAAACCATACACGTGCTACTTGCTTCAGTTTTATGTCCACTGCTCTTTATTAAAATACAGCCAAGAAGTAGCAGAATGTATTTACTCAGGAAAGGACATTTCATAAAATCTTCTCAGCATTTCTGACACAAATACCAACTTTTACTTGTAAATTCTACTGGAAATCGGGATCTTCAGCAAGAGAGACAAAAATCCTGCCTCGCCTTCTGCAGTACCGGGCATCCAACACAAGGTGGTGGTGGTGAAACTAGGCTCTGTCCTGAATGCAAGGCAGGGAGTTCTGTTCACAGCCTCTAACTCTGAACATCTAATTCAGAGGAAGGCCCTGCCTGAAGTAAATACCAGCAGCATTTCTTCGGATCAGGGGAGTTTTAGGTCAGAGCAGTCCCCCAGCCCTGTTCACCATACAGCTGCACGTATACTTCTGCCAGCGTGCAACAGCAAACAAGCACCTGGGGACACCAGAGGTGGCTGATGCCGGTTTAAAGCACATGGAAAATTGCAGCTTCAGATGCCTAAACTGAGAATGAGGAGATTCAAGATTTTTAACCTCTGAATAGTTTTGGATAAATCACTTCTGCAGACTGGGAAATCATGGCATAAAATGATTAAGGGGAGCAGAAGAACTAATTACTTTCTAAGATGTCCTCACTTGCTGCCTAAGAATAATATATAAGAACTCGGCATAATTGCCATTTATTGTCCCCTCTATTTAATGGCTTGTACAAATGGGAAGTAACTCACTGTCAAGTACACATTGTTCTCATAAGTGAGCTCCTCAAGCAGAGGGAACTGTTTCAGAGCAGTTACATCTTCCAGCTGGTTGTTGTTGCAGTTTAGGACACGCAGATCAGGCAGGGTTAGACTGTTGGGAAATTTGTCCAATAAATTATCGGAGAGATCTAGTTTCTGCAGATGCCTCAGACGGGAAAACAAACGCGGGTCTAAGTCTCCAGTCTTCAACTGCAGCTTGGACAGGCTGAAAGAAAAAAGAGAACGTGAACTACCTGCATTTCACTGGAAAAACAAGGCCGTACCTTGCAGCACCCCTCAGCCTAGCACAGCTCACAGGGTAAATCTGACCGAATCTGCTTTTTCTTGACTGAAACACTCTGGCCTGCAGGCATGCCTATATGGAAAAGATTCTGTGTCTGAGCTAACAGACACGATCAGAGTCTGCTAAAGTATTTGTGGTACAATCAACCTGCGATTCAGATAAATTTTCTATGGGTAACAGAGCTGATTATCAGCAGTGAATTACCAAAAATGTTCTCGTTCATAGAAAAATTTCTAAGTCTCTAACAATTTTGCTATTTTATTCCTTTGCAATGTAAATTCAACAAAACAAGCTGTGACAATACAAGGTACTTTTTCACTAGGCCATCAGTCTACATTCTCCATAAAATGCTCTAGATTCATTATTTCCCTCCTTTGCAGAATTCACAGTGTCACAACCAGTGTAAGCACTACAAAACTGCAAGGCTCCCAAAAAGTTAATCAAAAAAGTGATTTTTCCATTTCTTTTGCAGCAAGTTTTGCTCCAAATAATTCTACTGGCAAGTATGCAAATCTACCTAAGAAATCACAATGCTGCAACCAAAATTAAAGCATTTTGTGCTTGGATATGGAAGTGATACAGTATTTGTGAAGGGGGAAAAATATCCCTTCTCTGTGAGAAGCAGAAAACTGCGTATTATAAGGAGGATCATTTAGATCTGATTAGACCATTGAGCTGAACTCCAAAGGGAACTTCCAGCACTGACTGCCATGGTCTCTTGAGAACGCAAGCCTGGGTTCCTTTAACAAACAGAATATCCATCTATAATGATTAGTTTAAAAAAAAAAAAAAAAAAGGCCTTCTACATATATACAAAATGTTAATAAAACAGGTAAATAAATTCAGAAAGCAAGATCACTGAGATGCCATCTCAGAAGCCTAACTAGTCAGTCAAAGTATATGAGAAAGGCTGAACAGAATTCAGCTGGCTGCAAAGCTGAGTGTGAGTACTGTGTCACTGTGATTTCAAGCAGAATATCACTTGGGATTTCAACAGTCTGGGAGAAACTCAGCACAGAGTTCCCCAAGTGGACTTTCTGAAATATTACCCTTCAAAATCATGGTACAAAGCTGTATGGAAAAAACTACCTGTAGAAGTTCACGACTTCAAACACCTGACCATCACTTTGTTACCCAGATTACTGGGACCTACAGTCTTTGGATATCCTGTTGAGTTTCTCTCTGAAAACAAATAATTCATGACAAGACAAAACCAAAGAAGTAACTTTAAAGACTACATACGAAACCCAAAACTCCTACATCAGCCACAAAAACAACGCAGGTGCCAGCCAGATGTTGGCTAGCGGAGTCACTCGGAGTGACCAGTTTGCAAATAGCGAAATTCCACCGTATTAAACATCTGGAAATACATTCATTATGTTCAATGAACTCTATTAATGATCTGAGCAACAAAACTGTTTTAGAGGTTTCTAAGTGTATCAGAGTTTACTCTCCCTTTCTGACATGATTGAGGTACTGATACAATCAGATGTAGAACAGATAAAAAGTGACGGAGGAAAGGAAAATAATGTCAAAATGTTACGAAAATCCTCTAGATCCACACCAGAAGTGATTCTCTTATTTACAATGAGCAATTGCTACCAAGGACAGAAGTGTTTTGGGGACAGGGAGGAAGCACTTCTTAGGATTAGGAAATCAGAATCCAGCCCTGAGCAGTTTTACAGAAAGAATGTGGCATAGATAAAATCTGTATGGTGAAGAGAGGTGGTAATTGCTGCAGTTCCACCAGTGCTCACTGATCCTACACAGAGAATGCCATCTCTAAGTCTGTACTTTGAATTGGCCTCTCCTATTTCAGCAAAAACGCTTGAAAAAGGATCGCCCATGCTGAATTCATCTGGAATTTTCCTGTCTGCACTTACTTTAGTGTCTCGATCTTTCGTAGTCTTGTAGATCTTGGAACCGCTCTTTCCAAAAGAAGTTCTGTAGTAATTTTTGACATGTTTATCTTCACCCCTCAGCTGCAATCACTACACAGCTGTAGGATCTCTTCTTGTAGCCTTCCTGGTTAAAAAAAAAACAACAGGATGAGGCCAAGTCCTTTGCAACTGATTCCAAAAGGGAGAAAAAAACGTTATGAGGTTAGCCGCTGCTTCTGAAGTAGCCTTTTTTTCACAGTTGACAGGGAAATACCAGGAAGAGTTATACATCTGGGCACGTACTCCCACCAAGCTGACCCAACCCATCTCCAAAACATTGGTGCTACCTCCCTTGGCTATTAAAGTGAAAGGCTTGCTGTAAATGAAAACTGCCTGCAGCATGACAGCACTCGGGATTAGGGACACTCACCCAGTGTGTACCTCTCCTGTGCAACCAGGCTCTGGTCCAAGAACTCCCACATGCTTTCAAACAAACAGCAACAGTCAGAATAAATACACCTGTCGTGGGTTTCTTCCTCTGAAGGCCTTGACACAGAGCACTCGCTGGCCTGACCAGGTGGACCGACTCTTGGCTGACAACCTCTGGATCCCCTACAACTTTGGTAAACTGGATTCGTTACCAGAAATGTAAATACCCACCGCCCAGTAACCTTGTTTCTTCACTAAGGAAATAGAAACAGCAGCATCCTGTACCTTGTTGGTTATAACCAGACGTTTTTATGCATCGTTGCAGATATATTCTATCCTACGTGTGCACACACACAGATAGAGATATTGAGAACAGTAAGAGTGACAAGGCCAAAGCAACTTCATAAAATTACTCGTTGATGGTTTACCACTCTTTCTGACACAGATTTCAAGAGAGGGAAATAAAGAGAAAAGAGCTCCAAGGCAGGCTCTCTACTGTCGTTTTGTGTTAGCCTCAATGCTGCCTAAATGCCAATCTGGGAAATCGGGAGGGACACGTAACCAGTCCTGAGGCTTGATGTTACTACTGTAATGTGCCTACAATGCCTGGACCATCACGGGTGATGCTCTGTTAATACCTGTAAGTAAGGAAAATCCTTTATATATGGAATATTACATGGTTTTATACGGGGAAAAAAGAAAACCGAGCCTGAAAAAAGCGTTTGAACAGCGGCTGCACAAGGGCTCAATCCTTCAAGCAACAGAGCTGTCAGTGAAAGCCAAACCTGTTCCTGCTGACCCAAGAAACCCCACTAAGCTCGAATACCTGTAAGAAAACCTCGACACCAACGACTGCGGGTGTCCTGGTCACCCTGTGCTTGGCTATGCACCGTGCCCAGATCCGCTGCCCGTGTCACCACGGGGGAGCCGCAGGGCACACGGCGACGCGCTGCCAGGCCCTTCGTCCCCACGGCTGCACCTCGCCGAGCCCACGGCACTGTGGCAGCACCAATTTGGGCCGAAGGAATGATGTGGGGAACAAAACGAGATCAGCTTCGGCTCTGCAGCCGGGTGGGTGCTGGGGGGGACGAGGCACCCCGGCTGCGAGCGGTGACCCTGGCATCACCACCACCGCCGTGCAGCGGCCTCGCCAGCGCCATGTCGTGCTCCGGGGCCACGATGCCGGCTGCTGGGGGGGCACCGCCGGCGGCCACCCCCAGGGACGGGCACGGGGGACACCGGGGGTTGCCCGCAGGGTGCCTCTGCCCCCGAGGCTCCATCCACAGGCGGCCTGAGGTGACCCCAACGGGCACCGCCCGGGGCCGGGCCGCCGGCTGGGAGCTCGGGGGAAGCCGGGGCGATGCCGGGCGGAGGAGGGCGCCTCGCGGTGTCCCCTCGCCGCCCCGCTGGCCCCGAGCTCGGTCGCCGTGAGGGCCGGCACCGGCACCAGGCTCGGCCTGAGGCGCCCCGGCGGGGCGTGCGATGGGCAGCGGGACTACAACTCCCAGCATCCCCCGCGGCGCCTCCCGGCTTTGGAGCGCTGCACGGTGCCGCGGGGCCTGCTGGGAAACCGAGTCCGCTTCCCCCCCCCCCCCCATCACCACGCTCTCCAGCAGCTCACCGGGCCGGCAGCGCGGCCTGCACCGAGCCCTCCCTCCCCACCGCCGCCGCCTCAGCCCCGGCCCCGGCTCCCCGCCGCCCCCCTTCACCTGCAGCCGGGCGGAGGAGGAGGAGGAGAGCAGAGCAGGAGGGCGGCGAGGGGCCGGATCCTGAGGCGCAGGCGGCGATGATGATGGCGGGGATGGAGGAGGAGGAGGAGGAGGAGGAGGAAGCAGCAGGCGGTGGTGGCGGTGAGGGGCCGGGCTGCGGCTGCAAGGGGATCCGCTCCTGCCTGCTCTGCGAGGGGCCCGCTCAGGCCGCTCCGCCCCCGCAGGTACCGGGGAGGGGGCGGCGGGGCGGGGCCGGCGGCGGGGCGGAGCGGGGGGACCGGGGAGGGGGTAATTGGGGGGGTAGGGAGGGTAATAGGGGCAGTTGGGGGGTAATAGGGCCGGGGGGGCCTGCCCTGATCCCCCCGGGCCGCCCCCCGCAAGGCCCGGCCCCGGCACCCCCCTCCCGGGACAGGCCCCGGTGGAGCTGTGGCTGAAAAGAAAATAAAATAAAGAAGAAAAGAAATTAAAGAAGAAAAGAAAATAACGAAGAAAAGGCAGGGCCGGGGGTTGCTCGGGCTCCGGGCAGCTTTCCTCAGTCAGGGGTCAGAGGGGTGAGCAGCCCCGTCCCGCAGCACAGGGCTGAGAGAAAAGGGGGCTGCGATCTCCCTGTGCGCCTGGCACCGGGGATCCTCCGTGCTTCCCCGTCTGTGCGGGATAAAGACAGTACCAGGACAGAAAACCCTGCTCGAAGCTGCTTGTAATGCTGGAGCTGTTAGCACACCCAGCCCGGGGACGAGTTGTTCCCAAAAAGCAGCTGTGAAATCCCTCCTGCCTTGTGCAGGCAGGTCCCAGACGCAGCAGCGCGGTTCCAGGGTAAATAGGGTGAATACCTCATCTTGATAAGTTTCCCTCTCCGCTCCTTTTTTCATCTCCATTGTTATTTCCACAGGGAGAAGATAATTTCACTTACTGTCCAGCAACAGGTTTAGCGAAAGGAAATGAGCACTCAGAATTTGCTGGCTGGGCATTTCCATTTCCAGGGGTGTTCTTGACAGAGGAGTTTGTTACCGAAGAAGAAGAAGCGGAGATGGTTGAACTGATGGACCGAGATGAATGGAAGCCATCACAGTCCGGCCGAAAGAAACAGGTTTGACTTTAGAAGCATATTTCCTTTTCCAGAGGGATCTAAGAATTAAGCTGTTTTCATTCAAAACCCAAATCATTTACGTGTAAGAGCATTAAAAGCTCTTTTGCAGAAGCTCCTTCTGAAATCGGTTGCAAGAATTACTTGTGATTAAAATCAGCTTCTTGCAGAAGTATAGGATAGTTGCAATTGGTACTCCATGTTTCATGTTCAGGCATAGTTTTGCAGTCTTTAAGGAAGAAAAGTAGGTTGTTGTTTTTGTTTTTTTGCTTTAGAGGTGAGAAATCTAATTCCATAGATTAATATAGCTTCACTGAGTCACTTCGCAAATTGGTGACCAGGTCACCAGGTTAGATGATGTGGTGGTTACCCCATACGATACCATTGATGTACTGCAGGTGTTCAGGAGCATTCCCCTGTTCCAGTGTCTGGATCAATCCATGGCAAGCAGTAGGGCTGTGTTTCCACCCCTGGGGCAGTCGATTCCAGGTGGACTGAATGCCCCTCCAAGTGAAAGCAGACTGTGGCCTGCATGCTGCTGCCAGAGGGACAGAGAAAAATGCATTAGCGATATCGCTTGTAGTGTACCACTTGGCTGCCTTCGACTCTAGTTCCTACTGGAGTTCCAGCATGTCTGGCACTGCAGCGCTCAGTGATGGTGTGACTTCATTCAGGCCCTGATAGTCCACTGTTAGCCTCCACTTGCCATTAGACTTTCGCACTGGCCATATGGGACTGTTAAAAGGTGAATGAGTCTTGCTCCTCGGCTCTCCAGATGATGAACTAACTCATGGATAGTGATCAGGGAGTCTCGGCTGGTGCGATATTGCTGCCGGTGCACAGCTGTAGTCGCAATTGGCACTTGCTGTACTTCAATCCTCAGCAATCCTACAGCAGAAGGGTTTTCTGAAAGACCAGGCAGGGTAGACAGCTGCTTAATCTTCTCTGTGCTCAGGGCAGCTATGCCAAAAGCCCACTGCTACCCTTTTGGATCCTTGAAGTACCCTTTCTTGAAGCAGTCTATGCCAAGGATGCATGGAGCCTCTGGGCCAGTCACGATGGGGTGCTTTTGCCACTCATTCCCAGTTAGACTCATTTCAGCTTCCAATACAGCTAGCTCTTGGGATCCCCCCGTCACTCCAGAGATAGAGACGAGTTCTGCCCCTTGGTGGCCTTGCGGCATTAGGGTACACTGTGTGCCTGTGTCCACTACAGCTTTATATTTCTGCGGTTCCGGTGTGCCAGGCCATCAAATCCACACAGCCCAGTAAATCCAGTTGTCTCTTTCCTCTACCTGGCCAGAGGCAGGGCCCCACTGGTCCTGGTTGGAGCACCTGTCAATTAATTCTTCCAAATGTGAAGCAGAGGTCTCTTTGTCAGGGTCAGGAGTAATACTAGCCCTTCTACTGCCTCTGGGGGACTGCCCAACAGAAGCTGGGGCAGCAATCCTCCTAGATCCCTTTTCTTGCTGCTGTATCTTCCTGCAGCTCACGTACCTGAGCAGCTAGGGCAGAGGTCCTACTTCCACTTCCTCATATCTTCCCTTTGGTCACGTAAATAAAACCACAAGGTACCCCGCAGTGTGCGTCCCGGATTCTCCCTTGCTGGAGCCGGAGACTGCTGGCACTTGATGGCTGAAAGATTCTTCCATCTAGGTGAGGAGGAAGCTATGTGTTCTTCTAACCGTTGGGACAGTCTCTCTATGGCTGAAATGCAGGCCCGTACTGGGGCAGAGAGATTTTCTTCATATTTATGAAGCTGGTTGGACTCGATATCCACAGCTGGCCCCATCCCCTCCTCCCAATCCATTACTGCCAGTGTGCTGGCATGCGACGAGGGTGCAGCCCATACAAATTTCCACCACATGGATGCTGTGCACTGGACTTCATCAGGGTCTTTAGGTGTCTGGGCATTGTTCAAATCACCATAAATTATCTCCAGCACAGCTAATACCCACAGGTGCTGCAGACCTTTATCCATAGTGGCCCACTTGCCTACTTGGTATACAGTATCTTCCTTGTGGGGATACCTTTCTTTCACAGCTGCCAGGAGTCACCTCCAGAGGCTGAGAACCTGTGCCTCTCTCCCAATTACTCTATCAGTGAGCCTTTCTTCAGAGAGGGATCCCAGCTGCTTGGCTTCATTGCCGTCTAGCTGTTGGCTCTTGGCCCCAGTGTCCCAGCATCGAAGCAGCCAGGTGAGGATGTGCTCACCTGGATGACGACTGAAATCCTTTCATATTTCTCACAACTCACTCAAGGATTGAGTAGTTTCTGATTCATTTATGATTTCGGTTTCTCCCTGATGTTGCCGTGATGACGCTGCTTTAGAGCTGCCTGCCTTTTCCTCTTCCCCCTCCTCCTTAGGAGGAGCTTCTTCCCTTACTAAATGACCTGATTTCCATTTCCACTGTTTTGTCTTGAATATCGGGGCGACTGATCCCATAGATGGTCGGTCCTCTGGGGTGGTCACAGTGTGTGTTATCTCATCATCGAATTCAGGAACTTCCCCATCCCCTTCAGGGTGCTGGGCAGTGTTAATTCGCATGTGATAGGCGTAAGCCAGACCCCAGCAGAGTGCAGCAAGCTGGTGGAGTTCTCTGGTATTGCCAGGGTCAGGGCATACATCTTTCAAACATTCTACCAGTTTTCTTGGATTTTGTACTTGTTCAAGGGTGAAGTTAAGAACCATCAGGGGAGAAAACCGTGACAGGCACCTGCCCAAATCCCCACACACACCTTGCCACCCACAACTACTTTGTCTTGGGCAGGTCCTTGGATGATATTCTTAATAAATTGTTTGACCTTAGGGAGGAAGACAAATACTAGAAGTAGTAATAGGAGGATAACATCTGACCAAGGGTATCCAAAATACTCAAAGGCTGCTGCGATTAGCCCACAGGGAGAGAAGAAGAAGGCACCACCCCCCATATTATTCACAGATTGACTGCTAGGGGAGAAAAACAAGATAGTGTAATTCTTAATATTTCCAAAAAGATAATCTCCAGGAGACAAGAATGATAACAATGCTGGGCCTGAGTACCAGACAAAACTGAAGGCAGGCATGTTACAGCACAGCATGATAAAGAAACCAAACACAGACTTCAACACGTTCTCTGATCAGATGTAGAGGAAGAAAGAGAACAGAGAACGGACTACATACAACATAGACACAGAAAAATATTAATAGAAAATCGAACATTGTGACTAGCAGTAGGTTAGTTGTAAATACTTTAATCAATTCTACTGTTATCTCAACCCTCAGGCCCCACATTGGGCGCCAAAAAAGACTGTATTGGTCTTACTCAGGTGGGTAGCCGGGAGAGAAAGAAACAAAAGAAACAATAAGGCCATGTGGAAGCACAGAGAGAAGGAAAAAAAAATATTCTCTAATTCCCATCAACGAGCGATGTTCGGCCACGTCCTGGGAAGCAGGGCCTGAAAACACATAGTGGTTGTTCAGGAGGAACAGCTCCCTGCCCCACAAGAGCCCCCCTTTTATTGCTGAGTGTGGCATCAGGTGTTATGGAATATCCCTTTGGTTGGTTTAGGCCAGCTGCCCCAGCAACGTACCCTCCCCATCCCTTGCCCACCCCCAGCCTGCTGGCTCCTGGGGGCTTGGAAGGGGTCCTGATGCTGTGCCAGCACTATGTAGCAAGAGACACAACACTGGGGTAATACCAGAGCTGTTCCAGCACTGTGTGGGCTGCTGCAGGGAAAGGTGACTCCATCCCAGACAGACCCAACACAGATGAGAACAAAACTCAAAAGACGTGACTGTGAGCCTGTAGGGATCACAGCCTCTCCAAAAAGACTTGTCTCAGATGTTCCCTTCCCTTAACATCGGCTTTTCCCCTCTTCTTTTCCAACAGGACTACGGACCCAAAGTGAACTTCAAGAAACAGAGGTTGAAAGCTGGTGGCTTTACAGGTTTGCCAAGTTTTAGTAAAAAGATTGTGACACAAATGAAGGCTTGCTCTGTACTAGGTGGTTTCCTACCTGTTGAACAATGTAATCTGGACTACAGGCCAGAAAGAGGTTCTGCCATCGACCCACATTTTGATGACTGGTGGCTTTGGGGAGAGCGTCTGGTTAGCTTAAACTTGCTCTCAAACACCGTGCTCTCCATGTCGTGTGATTCAGAGGACAGCATCCAATTATTTCCCACTTTCAGTAAAGAAAACGGGGAATTAAGTCCCCCTGGATCTCTTACAGAGACGTCAGCCTGCAAAAGTTCAAACAAACAGGGAACCGACTACGTTTTATCCCCAAGGCTTGTTCCCAGCAAAGAGGTGACCGTTGCCATTCACTTACCCAGAAGGTCCCTGGTGGTGCTGCACGGTGACGCACGTTACAGGTGGAAGCACGCGATTTACCGCAAGCATATAGAGCGCCGGCGGGTCTGCATCACGTTCAGGGAGCTGTCTGCAGAGTTCAGCGCTGGAGGAAGGCACGAGGAGCTGGGTAAAGAACTGCTAGAAATAGCGCTTTCGTTTCAAGGAACACCAGTGTGATCAGCAAGGGGAGGCTAGAATTGCGTCTCGTTAGGAAATTTGGGTTGAAAAATAAAGTACAGTATTTTTACAACTTGATTTATTTCTGAGGTGTGCATAAGGAACCAGGTCTGTACTGAGATGAGCTCGATCAAATAGCAGTTTAACACAAAACAAGGTGGTGCAGGGAAGGGGTGGGCCATTTATTTCTGTGAAGGCTGTCCTGAGCAATGGTAGCTCTTAGACAAAATGCGTGCACCGCATCACCCAGCATTTAGTTAGCTGTATCCCTATGGCACAGGCATCTTCTCACCCACTCCAGATAGTTCCTTTAGAGATCACCTCTCCGGGGGGGCAGGTAAGCAAGCATCTCTCCACAGACAGTACAACACACTGAGAACTAATTAAAGTAATTATCCTTTGCTGAAGATTCATACCCTAACGGTGAGGATAAATCACAAATACTGTATGTGACCTATATCTTCTGGGAGCAGAGTGCTGCGTTTGCAGAGGGCCAATGCTGACTCTTCTGCAGAGACAGCTTGGACAGAGTTCAGACCAGAGGCTTGCACAGACTGTGTTATTTTCTGATCATTTGTCATCTCTGAACCCTGCTGTCAGCTCTCAGTAGCAGGAGTCAGATTTTGAGAATAAGCTGGGCAACAGACTGCAACACCAGCAGCTATCATTTTTTTTCTTGGCACCTCCAGCAGTCAGATTTGAATCATACCTTCTACCTAAGATTCAAGCAGTCATTTGTAGCAGAAGCTGATTTGGGGCCATCTGTCTGTTCAGAACAAACTTCTGTCCTCTTGAAAATGAAGCTGTGCTGTGGAAGAAGCGTGATCCTTTAACAAACGCTGTTGTGTCATCAAAACCATTCAGCACAGTCACACCTACAGCAACAAAATGACACTTTGCAATGCTGTCTGGTTTTGTCCAGTAAGAAAAAGAGGAACAGGTTTATTACATGGGATTTCAGCGTTCCTGTACAGACATATCCTGTCTTAGAAGTACTTCCTTGGCACAAGGCACAGGTTCTTAATGTACCAGCAGTGCATTCACACTGTAGACTCTGCCCTCTGCCGCAGGCACTGCAGAGAAGGCAGCTCTTCAGCCCAATAGAACTGGTTTACTAGAATTCAGTTTGGTGAATCAGGATGTTATGAACAGTTACCTCTATGCTGCTTCACCGCTGCCATGTCTCAGTTTAGCCCAGTATTTAAACAGTTGTGGACAGGGCTACAGAATAATCGCAGGAGGGCTCAGTGAGCGCCACTCCCGTGGGCTGCCCTAAACCACAAACCTCCGTCCAGACCTGCTGACGGCGTCACCGAGGCTCTCCAGCAGCAGTTCCAGCATGCCCTCTCTGACAGAAGGCCGTCACTGCAAGGAGACAGTCGTGCAACAGGCAGCCAAGCTCCACCAGAAGAAATCCATCTCAAAATCACGGTTCCTAACATTTTTAGGGCAGGCTGGTGCAATCGGTCCTTTGCTGCCTGCACCCATGGGCTCCACAGCGTGCTCCTGCCTGGAGCCGTGGTGTCCCAGCCCCGGGGCATTGCTGTCAGCGGGTCAGAGGACATTCAGCCAAGCAGGAGGACACGGCTGGCAGCCTGCTGGACCTCGGCACAAAGCCACAAGGAAACCCAGAGCAGCCTTTTGTAGGAAGAATGAGCTCTGAGACCGCATCCTGCCATCACCCTCCTGCCTTTCAGTGCCGAGCCTCCGCATCAATCTGCTCATGTGGCAAAACGTGGCAATCAACTATTTCCATTAATGTTTGGCTCTTATTTCCAACGCTCGCTTTCACATTTCTATTGTGCTCCCAGCCTGTTAAAATACTGTGTCTACACATACCTGCTGTTTCATTCTGCCAGCACTGAAAGCAGATGATAGCTTCTGATGAATCAGTGTGCCACAACGAAAAGATAAACAACATTAGTTCATTTTGTGCTCTGCATTTGTCAGCCGAGTTTTTCTGCCTCGTTCAAACTGTACAGAAAGCTGCCTTTCTTGCTAGAAAATTCCAGCTCTGCCTACTCGATATCTTAAGTTTAAAACCTGCACATAATTATCTTCTGAGCCAAAAACCGAGGGCTTTGTCTAGATGGTTTCTGAAGCCCAACACTTAATGTAGTCTCTCCTCAGTCATTGCTATGTCTATCTTTTGACATTTTTCACCCGTTAAATTGTCTCTTGGGCATCAGCTCAGAGAGATCATAAAGCAATTACAATCTCACTGACTTTGTATTACTAAAACTTTATGCACATTCTCTCCTGAAAAAGCCAGACCTACAGCCTTGTAGAACATTAACGATTGATTTGGATTATCCAATACCACAAAAGTCTGAGAAGAGTATGAAGAGGTTGTAATCTTCATTAATCATCTGTTAAAAATAGTTTTGTCCACTGTGCTACTGTCATTAACATAAGACAAACTCCAACAGTCTTCATGTTCTAGGAACTGCCATTGCAGCTGTTTATCTTCTTAACCAAGATTAGCACTTGTAAAATGCATACCAGGAACCAGGCCCTCATTAAAAACAAGTGCATCAGTTTTATATCTACTTACGTGTTTTAAAAGGAGATCGGTAAAATCTGTGCAAGCTTTGAAAAAAAGAAAAGCACAGATTAACCCAAAGAGGATGCTGGAGGACTTCAGCTATCTTTCGAATAAAAAATCAGTCTGAAATCAACAAGTAGCATAAAACTTAGCACGTTTATCCAGTTTCACTCACAAACGGTAACCGAGACACATGCGTCGTTCTATATTAAATATTGCTCATGCAGAGATAAAACAAGGATAGGCCATCAGAAAGGCAGAGGTTTGCTCTTTCCTGGCACTTCACTGAGTCAACAGCGCGCTCATCGTGGTCGAGGCAAGCTCCAAATCACATGCACGAGCGCTCATAGAAACTTTTCTAAATTCAGCCAGTAAATTATTACTGGGGCCATTTTCTGGTCTCTTCTGCACCACTTTCAAACACCCTGTGAGCAGACAGTCAGAAGGTAAGCACGCTGACCCACTTGTGCTGGGATGCGGATTTCAGGTTGCAGCTTGGGGGGAGGTTACTGAGGAAGCTGCATGAGTTGGAAGATAACGAAGGGGGTGGAAGATAACAGGAGGGAATCCTGAAAGCTTTTTGTTTATGGAAGGGAAAAGAAGAGAAGGGACAGGGCGAAATCCCACGTAAAGCCATGGAAAGGCAAGAGGAGAGCATGTGGTGTGAGCAGCCAGCCCTGCAGCTGGCCAGGCACCCGGACCCCCAGGCAGAGCCCACAGCCCAGCCTCCACTGGCCCCACGGCGAGCTGCCCTCACCATCCTGGCACCAGGAACACCAGGGACAGCCCCTGCTGGACCCGCACCACCAGCCCTCTACAAACGCCACCAACCCCAGCCAAAGGGCGAACCCAACTCTGCCCCGGGCACCCCCGGCTCCCTCCTGCACTCGTGCCCAGTCCTGACCCCTGCTGAGAGGAGAGAGGAGCCCACGCCTGCCTTGCCCAAACAAAATCACCCTCCCAGGGCACGGAGCTGCTCCAAGGCTGGAAGACCCCACAGCAGTGATGATGCCCCAGGAGCGACAGGGACACGAAGGCCCAGAGTGCCTGAGGCCAGACACAAGACAGGACACGGTGCTGCCAAAAGAAAGGCATCGCCGTGCTCAGCTGCTGGGAATCCTGCTGCCGGCTGCAGGGGCAGCAGCAGGAGCAAGGATTTTCTGGCACTGAAGCACGGAAACTCCAGTCTGGACACGTACGGTGTCCCCACTCCTTCCTGGATTAAATTTGTGTTGTTTGCTGATACCACGGGCGATCCTACTGCAACACAAGTCTGGGCCCAGCAGCAGTGAACGTGTCCAAACGTTAGAGGAAAAGGCAAGAGAAGTAAGCACTCCTGGTGGAAAGGAGGAATGAGAGGAGCTGCAGCACGAAGCGATGGGTCACCTGGAGAGATCCCAGACACCAAGGGGTGAAAATACTCCCATGGAAGGGGAGAACTCGGAGCCCAGAGAGATACAAAAAGCAAAGCAGGGAGCAGAGCTGGCCGAGCACACAGTTTCACTGATTAAAGTGCATTCACCCACGGGAAACCATCTCAGACTCCCTGCTGGAGTAAGGCGATCCCTCTCCAGTCGCTGCTCACTGCCTTGAGATTACTTTGAACCCAATCCCACCAAAGCCTCTACTAATTGTACACCAAGCCCGGTCTCTGCTGCATTTCTCCATTTGCTGAAGTTTATTTGCAAAGAAATGGACTTGGCTGCTTCCAGACGAGCCGCATTGCTGTCACAGCACCACGTACATGCTGTGAAATTTCAAGCCTTTTTACTACAAAAAAAAGGCACAATACTTTCCTCCACAACTAATTTCAAGCCCTGTGGGCTCCGCAGCGCACACAGAGCCCTATTCTTCCTGCCGTTAAAGGGAAGCACAAAGCTCAGATAAGAAATTCGTCCTATCTGGCCCGGCTCTGGGCTGACAATAGGAATTCTGTTGGTAGAAGAGCCCACGCATGTAATACTTGGCAGAAAACTCAACTCCGATTTCGTTACGTAAACCTTTAATTTTTTATTTTGGTAAGAAGAGGAGGAAGAGAGGGCAGGCTCCCGGGGAGATGGTATGAATTTCGTGACCACCCACTTCCTGGAGGACACTCCTCATTTTTTGCATATGTGCATAAGCACAGGCCAGTCGTTTCACACACAAACCATTTCCTTTGCTGCACATCAGCCAATATGGTACATGCCAACTGCGGCAAGAACAACAGATGAAAGGCACAGACACAGTGCTAAGCAACTCGTTCAGCAATGCTCAAACTTGCATGTAAACAAGAGAAATTGGAGTTGGGTTCCCAAGGCCCTCGTCAGAGAGAAAATACAGGGATAGTCTCCCTGGGATTTGTGTGTGCTCTCCACTCTGGGCAGCTGCCATGTAATATGCTGCCATTAGATTTCTCAAACCCCAGTGGAATAAGGGACCAGAGATAAATAGAACATTACAAACATCCATAACGATTTCAGGAACCTATAGAGCCTGGGAGCCTAACTGCAACGTTTGAGTGCAGAGCAGGAAATCGGCAAAGGATCAGGGCTAAGGAAATGTGCTTCTTGCAGCCCTGGGCCAGAAAGCCTCACTTGCCCTTAAGAGAGCTGATGACTGCAAAGCACTTCTCTCCACGAGGTTACCACAAATCATAAAACAAGTTTTTACAGAAGTTTTCCCCCAAAAGGATGCTAGAGTATTCACAAGCTTCCCCTGCTAAGCAAAACAAACGTGCAAGTGTCTTTTTTTCTGCTGCTGGAAAAGAGTCAGCTCAAGTGGAACGTGATAGCTCTTCAATGGCACCCACATCTCCTGCCGGATCCAGCTCCAGACTTGCCTGTGCAGCTCCAGGTTCCCCCAGAGGAGCTGCCTGCCTTGGTGGAGGGAGGAGGAAGCATTCCTTTCGGACAGGTGAACGTACAGCTGACAAACACTGATGAAAAACGCAGGACTGGGGCTTGTTCTCTACAGCAAGCCAGGAGAAAGACATTACAACAGTACACAACTGAAGACAACACAGGGACAGATTTCCACAGCCTGCTGTCAACTCTTTACCTCCTTGAAACTTTTCTAGTCCTTCAAAATTTTGTCTCGTTAAATTCCCTGTCAATGTTCTGTTTTAGGAATGTCCTTGTTAAAACTGAAACACCTGTAGGCCTTCCCTGGGCACTCTTGCTTCTTATTGGAAAAACCCTCCCGTGATCTCGGCATTAATTCAATCTAGAGTGACAGATGCTGCTGGAGAAATTACGACAGAACTCCTCAGCCCCCTGCAATTCGAATTTCGACCTCCCCAGACATAAAAACGTAGTAAGGAACAGCAAGAACAGAACATAAAAGCTAAGGCTGGTTCCTTCCTGGTTACGTACTTATGGAACGCTTGCTTTAGAACCAAGGTGATGAACATCTCTATTGTGCTTTCCTGGAGGTCCTCAGGTTGGAAGCAGACACCTTCATTAACCAGCACAGCTCTAGAAATAAACTGCCAATTAATTGCTGCTTCACTGACAGCCAGGGAGTTCTGACACGTGAGACAGGTTCCACACACACACAGCCTTTTTGGACAGCTGATGCAGTTTTACTTTTGACAACTGAATGTTGCATTTGTAAAAAAAAAGAAAAAAAAAAAGAAAAAAATGAAAAAAAAAAGCAGATTTTTGGCTACTTGTACCAATGTAGATCAAGACTTGATCTCGAACTCCACAACAGTGTCTACTTAAGTACAGAAGTGTGTAGGACCAGAGACCCCAGCATCTGAAACAGCACTAGAACCCACAGCTAAATATGGCAGGCAATTAGCATTTACATATTTAAGCCTCGGGACGATCCATCACCGTGTGTCTCACCAACTAGCAGAACGGGCACGTTGCTCTCAGCCCGTCACACTACCTGCATGCCTCTGTCATGCCCGTCTAACTGCACTTTGAGTTTGTGGAGCTCCTCGATCTCCCGGTTGTGGCGCTCCGTTTTGTGCCGCACCAAGGAGCGGTAGAAGTGAATGGTGAAGACGACAAAAATCAGCCCCACGGGGACCATGATGATGGTGGAGACCAGCGCTGCCTGCCAGCCCGCGTGGCCGCTGGGCTTCTGGATGGTGGTGGTTTCGTTTTTCAGGATGGAGTCCACGGGCAGGAATTTTATCCAGCACAGAAGCACCACTTCAGCGAGGAAGAGGAGGATTCCCAGCACCGTGGAGAAGCCCCACGCCAGCTCGATGTAGGGATGCATGCGCTCGTGGGGGGATTCGCTGATGGAGTTCAGGTTGTGGATGTTGCTCACTGCCTCCACGTTGGGCAGAATGCAGGTGCTGATGAGCAGAGCGAAGAGATGGACAGCCACCAGCACCGTGGTGCAGGCACTGAAGGCGATCAGCAGCATCTGGGGGTACTTGTACTGCATCTCCAGCTGCACCTCCACCATGGCAACCTGGGGGGAAAAAGGAAGAGAAGGCTGCTCGTCAACAGCTGGTTTTCCTCTTTTCAAGGCCTTCATCCAGGAATGCATCTTTATTCAGAAGACCACGTAAGGTCAAGTACAAGTAAGGTCAAGAAGCCTAAATGGGGCAGCCTGGTCCCGGTGACGATGCGCTTGCCCCGCCACAAGGCTCACGCACACATTTCCATGCTGCACTGTTCCAAAATAACAGCTCTCTCCTTGCACCACGAGCCATACGAGCTGCCTCAACCCGAGCACACGACAGAAGGAAACCATTAGACGAGAAGTGTGGCTCGGAGGCAGCTGACAGCCTGCTAGCCCGCCCGCCCGCCACACTTTCTTCTTCCGCTCACCGCTAGCGGTTGCGGCGCAGGAAGCTTCAGCTTCACGAGTGTGAAAAGCAAAAAGCAAGCAGCCCGCCTGGCCGGCCGCCAGCAAGGCTACACCACCTCCCAGGGGAAGCACGTGAGCTACTCTATAGTTTAAGTTACTCCACAGTAAAAATAGCTGCCTTCTATTCTCAGAACGCGGCGTTCGTTTTTATTGCGCACATGCCTGGATACGAGTCACTTACATCCCCAAATTTCTCCCTTGGGGTCTAATAACTTACTGATACGTTCAACAGAGGTGGACAGCTACAGGCGTGTTAACAGCTGGGCTCTCGTTTCAGGAAAGGCTCACAGCACACAAGTCTCTGAAGCTGTTTCAAAAGAGCCTCAACTGCACCTTCAGTCGAGTGATGTTTAACAAACAATAAACGCAGGAGAGCGGCGCCCCTCTGGCACCAGAGCTGCAGTCCTGCTATGGGTCCGTAGCTGGTTTAGCACAGGAATTTGTTAAGATCCTTCACCTGTCTATGAAGCAAGCCAGCATGTGTGTTGCTGCGTGGTGTCAGCCCCGACAGGGCTGCAGGAAGCTTTTGCCAAGGGAAGCTATGAGATAGTGGACAAGAATACCCAACGCTGCTCTCTGGTAACTCTCCAGCATCACTTAGTGACTTGCACAGATGCTCGTGCAGCCTGCAAAACCTCTGGTGACCCCAGGCAGCCTGCTGCTCCAGCACACCAGAGCTCACCCTGTGCATTAGGGGAAGGAGAAGCTGACTGAGGACACCAGCCCCAGCCCAGCACCTCTCAGAGCTGCTACGGGGAGGGAAAGTTGGCACAAGCGGCTGGATTCCAGGGTGGAGGTGGATTCTGCACAACAGACATCACCACTTCATCCACACTTTGTATGAGCAGCCATTTCGGGCTCTGTACGATGATCCGCACCATTCACTGCGGCATTACTTGTTAATTAGTGTTAATTTGATGTTATTAATGTTATTTAGGCACTACAATTAAAGTACACTCACACTCTCCCTGTTGGTAGCCCTGAGAAGGATTTAAGAGGGTGGAAGCAGCACTACACTGGCACAACTGCTGTCTTACCTGGGTTTATTCTGAGACCATCAGCAGCCTGAAGGAGGGGATCACGGTCAAGCCTGAACACATCTGTCAGCACCAAGAGATAACACGTGCCTGGGGTAGAAAACAGCTTCTACACATCTGGATTTTACACCTACGCCAGCTGTATGTGGTATTAGAGACACCAAAAATATAGTGACAGCTCTTGGATATTCCCAGCCACTTGTTCTGGTGATGCATGTGGGCATGGTCTTTAATTTTTTAAAGACTCCTGTCTGCAGATCTTGTCAAATAGCAGGGAAAATAACGCACAACTGGCTTCACCATCTACTGCAAGCAAGGTCTGTCTGAATACAACGCACACGCTGCCTTGCACGTGTTCCCTTTGCAGTTCCCTGGGTATTTATCGGGACCAGACTTACCTTCTTACAATTCTCTGGTACAGCGCTGTGCTCGTCAGTCACCCGCGTCAGCCAGGGAAAGCTGCAGGTATTTTGTGCATGATTGGGTGCTGTAATACCCGGAGACACAGCATTCAGCGAGCTGAATGGGAACCGTACCTGCGTGTTCAATTTATAGCTTTATATTAAAGCTGAAAGCCCGGCTGATGTCGACATATCAATTCCTAGTTGTTATCCTTCGCGTGAGCAGCACTTTTCAGCTAATTGGATGTTTCCTCCCAGACTAACCTATTCCCTAGGGCTAGCTTCAGCTGTGCAACGCGATGAATTTTTAACACTGACGGATGGCTCAGTAAGAGGTATTTCACAGGAAAACATCAACAATCCAGAGGGCAGCAAGGCAGAAAAACAGATCATTCAACCCGAAGGAGCACGGGGAAGGTGAGCGAGCTTTATCACCTTACCCCACTCAGGCTGTCACGTCATCGTCTGACCGGGATAGGAGAAGGAGGACAAGCTGACATAACCCATTTAAAAATCATTAAGTATGCTGCTTCGCCCGTAAAACTATTAATATGTCGTGTTTGATACAATTACAGCCCCTTTTATGCTAACCTCTTCCCGGCAGCCAAGGTATCGAGGGCTTGACTTTGCGAGGCACCGAGCACCGCGCTGAGCAGCCGCCTGTTTCAGCACAGCCTTAAAATTAAAGCCCGGGGGTGGCCCTGCTGAACTCCAAGCTAGCAGGTTTGCTACAGAAGCATGTGTTAGGAAGGTTTTTAAGTTAGGCAGAGGTTAAATTACAGGCAATTGTGTGTTTTTTTTCCTTCAAGATCACCGCGGCCCAGATTGGCCACAAAGAAGATGCTCATCTTGAGAAATCTGGTCCAGCAGAGATAATATCAGGGGAGAGGATGACAAACGGCTTCACACAACACACGTTACATTCACACAGATGGTTTGGCAGCCTGTAACAACAATCGCTCGGGTCGATCTGTTGGATTTTTCCCCCCTCCTTTTCTAAATCCAATACACATCCTGGAGCAATCGGACAAGCATTGAGAGGACCGGCTAGCAGCGACAGCTCTTATTTCCACCAGGAAAACGATTAAGGAGATTTCCTAAGCTCCCTCTGAATCTCCTTCACCCGCAGCCTCCCCAGGATGATGACAGCAGCCACACGGCCCCCTCCAGGCAGACCTGGCACTGGGAGGCTCCCCCATCCTCCTGGCCTGCCCGTTCCCCTGCCAGAAATACCGCAGCGAGCATCGCCTAACGAGGACGGCTCGCACGATTCTGCAGCCTGTCCAGAAGGAGCTGGATCAAAGCCACCGCCTGTTGATTAAATACCCATCAGCTTGGAATAATTTCCAGCCAATATGGAACTGGCTGGACTCGCACACGCTGACAGGGAAGTAAATAAAGCAATAGCCAAGGCCCCTGTGACATTTGTTTACACAGTTAAGTGCACCCAGGGCTTCAAGGAAACTATTCCACTCTAAATAACTCTGCTGCTTCCATCATAGCCAAAGAGATGCTCTTATTAGAGTCTAAACATCCCCATAGTACATGCCTAGCAAATTACCAGCGGAGAAATAACGAGGCAGGGATAGATACGTCACCTTTCACTGGATGGCCCAATGCAGTCAGCTAGGGAAAGGCTTGCTAATAGAAGAGAATTCCTTCCAGAAAATGTTTTATTTTCTGAAATACACCAGTTTGGAATCTACTTACATTAAAGTGGCTGTCTCTAATTCACAATCCTTCTACCTACTTGGCTTTTAAGCTGCTAAGTGCCCTGCAGACAGCACTCCCGGGCACCAGCTCTGGCATGCCCACCGCGGCGCGAGACTCCTCTAAGAACTGATCCAGGAGCACCAAGTAAATGAGATAACCTTGGCAGGTAGCTAAGTGCCTCATCACCAGAAGTCAAACGGTTAACTGTGTGTGTTTGCTGGGCCCTTGCAGCAGCTCTGTGTTTTCAGACACAGTCCAGCCCTGCGGAGCAGCGCTCCAGCCCCTGCGGGGTCCTGGTGACACCGGCATCCAGGCAGAGCCATCTGCTCACACGCGATGCATCGGGGCTCACAGTGCTACAAAACAGCAATTCAGTGCTCACGTTAAAGGGCACGGTCATGAACAACAACTGCACCACTCCAGGAACCTTGAGGCACGGGGGGCCAGCACACAAAATGCTTTTCAGAGTAAGAAAGCTTCAGTGGAAAGAGACCTACGGGAGAAGGCAGCTGTGTCAGGACAGGGAGGCTCCTCCTGCCCTTCAGCACAACACGCCTGGTGACACAGCAGCACAGGCTGCACGGGAAGCTTTGACGAGCATCACATACACACGGTGAGGGGAGAGGGACCGCAAAGCAACCGAGCTCCCCTGCCCTGCAGGCTGCTCCCCCTCGTCTCCCTGCTCACGCTCCTCCAGCTTCCCTTTGGGTGAGCAGCTTCGTCATCCGAGAGGGAACTCACCACTGCGATGCTCCGGGGGTGGAAAAGCAGGCGTGGGAGCAGCTTAAAGCAAATAAACAAACAAAGCCAGCTACCTGGAAGGTTCCCAAAGCCGGCCTGCCCCCCTGCAGCTCACACACCGCAGGCTGCGGCATCTTCACGTCCCGCTCTCCCACGCGCTGCCCTCCGCGTGGGCGCGCTCAGCGCACAGACCTGAGCAGCGAGGCCGTTTCCTCAGCAGAAAGCCTCCTGAAACAGGCTGCAGCCCGCACTGCTGCGAAGGAAGAACCCGAGGGGAGGCAAAGGGGCTGCTGGCATCACAGCCCGACGGCGCTCTGCTAATCCCACGGCTCGGTTCCCAACACCAGACCGTCTCTGGGTTGTTTGCACGCTCCCTGACACGGTTTTGACCTATGCAAATAGCTTCCAGATAACAACCGAGTGCCACACAGAGCAAAGAAAGGGCTGGGGATTATTCCCGATAGACAGTGCTGACAAAAATACACCGGGTTTGGCTCCCTGCAGGCTGCCCAGCCCTCTGATGCCGCGCCGGAGGCTGCGGGGCCTCTCACAACACGATCTCTCCGTTCACGCTATGCAAATTCCTCCCTGGCAGGCTGTGACCCAACCTCCACCTTATTTTAGGCACCATGACCTGAAAAAAGCACATACAGAAAATAAGATAACGCGCAGGACCGCAACGGCCAAGGAGCTCCAGGAGCAGACCAGGTGCAACCTCACGTGAAGGCAGCCGACGGTGCCCAGCCTCGGGGCCAACGGAGAGCCCAGCAGCACCAGGGCAGCGCTCAGGATTGTCAGCAGGATGGGGACCAGGATTTTTAAAGGTCTGCTTTGGGAGTGCGTGGGTGGATCATTAGGCAGTTCATGTCTGCACGCTGCCTCGAGAGAGCCAGCCTCAAACTTTGCAGCAGCCAAACCGAAGCCCACAGGCAGATGCCTCCTCCTGCTCCTCAGAGAGCAGCAGCACGTCCTGCTTCTTGGCAGGGAGAAAGCACTGCTGATTAACGGGGGGGGGATTTTACAGAACCAGAACCTCCCCCATCCCGAAAGCGTGCCCGCAAAACAGATGTACCATTGCAAATCCAGAGAGCAGCGCAGAGGTTCTGCTGGAGGCTTTCAGCTTGGCTCGGCTCAGGTACAGCTTCCTCCACGACAGGGCCTGCACGGAGTGGTGGTTGGATGTCACCAGCTCCAGGTAGCTGCGGCGCACCCAGTCCCGATAATCCATGCCTTTGGTGCCAGGCTCAGAGCAGCAAGCGGGAGTGGAAGGGTCCACGGGAACGTTTAATTCAGAACTCATCATGGGAGAAGTGCTGAGGAGAAACAAGAGGCACGTTCAAAAGGAGGCAAAGGAGGCAGCGGAGAAAGGACAAGCATCAGCCACTGGAAAAGTTGCTTAAACACGGCTATCCTCAGTCAGCAGACAAACGATGGAGCAAACGGTATCGCACTTATAACACACCACCCAGGAAAACAACCATCTGTGTGCTAAAAGTGACCGTGAGAACCAGGCAAGACTGCACAAGCAAGCTTGGGAACCGCTCCAGCAGGGGGTCAGGCAGGTTGCACAGCGCCCAACTTTTTATTTCAAAGCTGGCATCTCAACTCTCCCCTTTAGTTCCTCCTCACTAATTTGTTCTCCATAACACTTTGGAAAGAGGTTCCCCATCTTACCATTTCATTGTAATCTGACGGTTTGATTTCCCACTGCATCACCCATCACCTCCAAGTGAATCTTGGAGAACCAAGGTAACTCCAGCTGTCCAGGGACTCACTTTTTGCTTTTCCTTTGGAAATCAGGTTTTCCTGTTAAACCACTGCTCGGTTCACACGGGCACAAGACAGGAAATAGGCCCAGGCCTGAATGCTGTGGGTGGTTAACAAATGATTCTCCCAAGCTCCTGCAGTGGAAAGTTCAATTTCCTAAACTATCCGCACTCCCCTTATCATCCACATCTGGCCGACAATCCTATTCCCTTTCTTCCCCTGGCAGCTCTTAGCACATGGAGAGGAAAAGACAATTCCAGGAAGAAAAGCGGGCTGCCTTCCAAGTGCTCTGAGTGTCTTCAGATCCCAGAGATTACGCTGCGATAGGGGAAGGGCCAGCAGTGCTGCTCGGGGGGCCAACGCCACCGCTGCTGGCAGGAACAACCCCCTCCTCGCCCCACCACGTACCCCTGCTGCTGCCTGGCTCGCTATCTCCGCATCATCTGCGGATACAAAACAGACTTTATGTTTTGAGCAAGGACTTCCCAGCTCCAACAAACATCTGGAATGAGCTAACTCAGTCGTCTGAAGAACGGAAACCCCGATCCTCTGATTAATCCTCACACCCTGGGGTCTGCCGTGACCGCGGTGGCAGAGAGCAAGACCGAGTCACGGCACGCGAGACCCTGCTGGCTCTAAATACTTACAGCTCCTGGAAGGAGGAGGTGGGTGCCCAGAATCGCACACGGCGTGGCACTGATTAGCCCCAGCACCACACCTCTAGGTCACAAGCACCTTGCTGAGTGCCTGAGGGGAGCCCCCGCCCTGCCTGCATCCCCCCTGCTCCACCCAGCTCTCGGCAAACGAGGGCCATATGGAGACAGCTAATGAATCAGTGTTTGCTGCGAGATTTGAGGAAGCAGCACAGATAAGAGGGTACCAACAGCCCACAGCTCCGAATGGCACGACTGGAAAGGAACAAAGCTGTCCCAGGCACCGTAACCAAGATCAGGCTGCAGCAGCACACAGAGCAGTGCAAGACGTAGGATTGCCCGTCCCCCTGGAGAGTTTTATTTCTGTGAACCTTCAGATTTCAGCTCCTCAGACATTGTAAGGATGGCAGCAAGAGCACGAGACTGCTCTTTTCAACAAGGTCTGAATTACAGCCCTGCAGTAGTCCTGGATGGCTCTTCAAAAGCTCAGGAGCAAAGAGCTTTCAAATGATAGCAAAGAAAAAAAGCAAAGGAACTCACAGAACACACAAACAGAGAGAAAACCTCCCTGCCTGGCCCCTTTCCAGAAAGGACAAGAATCACCTACTTATGGCAGAAAACCCCCTCTCCCCCGGCCCCCTGGGACGAGCAGAAACATCCTGCAAGCAGCAAAAGTATGAAGCCGTTTCCTGTGATGACATCCTGTGTGAATTCTGCAACGTATAGTGTGGGGAGAGGTTGTTGGCTTTGCCTCTAGCTGGGACGCAGACGGCCTCTACCCTGATGCTGATTTTCCACAAAATGCACAGGAATTTGGTACGCTGGAAACTCCAACCCGGGACAAATTCCATTAAAAAAGAAAAAAAATAAAAAATCCAGAGGTTACAGAGGGAGAGCGCGAGCACCCAATCGCATCCGCGCCTTCCCTTAGAAAAACAAACTGGAAATACCAACGAGGCTGAATTTTGACTCCGGAGCGGCTCGAGAGCTGCTCCCAAATAAACAACCAACTGGGGAACAAAACCCCTCAGCGCCAGCACAGCCCACGGGGGCAGCGCCGGGGCTGCACTCACCTTGCTGCCCGCGGGCATGGAGGGGCCGGGAGGCGAGACCCAAGGAGAGCAGCTCCAGGCACAGCTCCAGGCACAGCTCCAGCACCTCCACACAGCTCCAGCACCTCCGTGGGGTTTTGTTCTGGGGGCACTGCCCAGCCTGTTGGCTGCACGGGGGGAGAGCTGTCAGGAAATGAGCTCCTGCCTCGGTTAGCTGCATGGGGGGAGAGTTATCGGGGATATATCACACTTCTGCCTCGGTCAGCTCGACGGGGGGAGAGTTATCGGGGATATAGCATGCTCCTGCCTCAGTTAACCGGACAGGGGGAGAGTTATGGGGGAAATATCGTGCTGCTGCCCCGGTTACCTGCACGGGAGGCGAGTTTCTGGGGCAATATCGTTCTCCTGCCTGGGTCAGCGGCAGCAGGGGGCGAGCTATCGGGCTCCCGCCCCAGTTACCCGCCCGGGGGGGCAGTTACCGGGCCAGCACCGTGCCCCTGCCTCAGCGGGGGCAGAGCCATCGCGGCAACACCAAGCACCCGCGGCACCCCCACCCCCAGGCCGGCACCGCCCGGGGCTGCGGAGCCCCCCCGGGACCCGGCACCCCCCCGGGACCCCCCCGGTACCCCCCGGTCAGAATTGGGGCCTCCCAGCCCCGCCCCCCCCCCCTCAGCTCACCGCGGAGCCCCGGGAGCGGAGCCGCCGCCGCCGCCGCCGCCGCGCTGCCAAGGCAACGCCGGCCTCTGCCACGTGACCCGCAGGAAACGGGGAGGGGGCGGGAGCGCCGCCCCGCCCCGCGGCACGTGACCCGCGCCTGATTGGGCGAGGAGGTGGGGTGGGGGGCGGGGCCGGCGGGAGGCCACGCCTAACTCGCGGGGAGCCACGCCCATCACACTGGGACCACGCCCTCTTTGCTATAACCACGCCCCATTTGCTGTAACCACGCCCACTTTGATGCAACCACGCCCCCTCTGGTGGAAGCCCCGCCCCCGGTCCCTCTCCGGCCCCGCGCTGCCCGCAGCGGCCCCGCCGGGAGCAGCCCCGGCCCCTGCGGGTCCCTGCCCGGGCCGTCCCCCCCCCGGGCTCCCCGGTGCTGCCTGCAGAGGCTGAGGGAAAAGGCGAAGAGAAACAGTTCCTAAAAGCTTACTGGAGAGGGAAGCACTCCGGCTCCTGAGCGTGCCTCTCGCCTTTCCCACCAGGAGCATCTCTGCTCGGTTGCAGCGCCAGCGCTGCGGTCTCTCAGGGGTTGGTGCTCGTACGAAGGCACACAGAAATGGAACAGCAGCAAATCCAGCCCCTGGAGACGCCTCTCCTTGCTCTGACGGAGAGGGACTCCTCTAGAAAAGAATCCAGAGCAAGAGCTTAGCTTAAGCAGGTCACGCTCCTGGGCTGTTTAAAACCCTCGCGTTATTGCTGCTTTTTCGGTGCTATATTTGGAATAGGAAGCAATTGTAAAATTGTTCCTCCTTTTATTACACTTCCTTGTTTCTGCTCCACGGACAGCGCTCTCCCCGTTCTGAGTTCACGCAGCATTCACACGTTGGCTTAACGAAGCAGCATCCTTCGAGCCGCTCAGTCGGCTGTGTTTGTGTATTCTGGAAGACACGACACCAACAACCACGACGTGGCACGGCAGTTTCAGAATTCACAGCGACACGCACCACGTACAGATCCTGCTGCTAAATTCAGCCACGGCAGCAGAGAAGACCGTAAGGCAGCTACCACCTTCAGCAACACATTCTTTGCTTTTTAGGGATTTCACACACAAACTAAGCGCTCCTCGTAAACGTAGTGGATGAATAATTCAGCACGGGTACCGTGACATCCTGAGGAGCCGGGGTAAGGCCATACAACCTGAATTCATTTCGTTTACCAAGGCCAGCTCAAGTCCATCTTCTTCCCAGCTGAGAGAAGCGTGTCCTCGTGCAGCACATCTGCTCCTTTTCATGCAAAACAGCCCTTATTTGTTCAGCTCAAAAGCCTGACAAGCTCAGATGCAGAACAGTCTTTGTTTATTTGCGAGACTCTCACTTCCTCTCCGTCCACAAAAGCCAAGAAACATCACAATGTTTTTACGGCTCGTCCCACGACACAGATGTATCAACAGGGCTCACCTACCCAAAGGGGGATTCAAGTGAAACGGTTCTTGTAACTCATTTCTCTCCACAGAGCAACTGACAACTGCAGAACATCCATTCTGTACCTTAAGCACCAGAGAATGAAATATTCACAGCTTACTCTGAAGCACGCGCCTCTACAGAGATTTCACACACATTTCCATGCAGAGCTCCAACCCTGGGTGCTGGTGGGGAAATACATCTTGAATCTCAGAAGTTATGCAGCTCTTAAGTCCCCGGGGAGGTACGAGGGACCCAAACACAAACGTCACTTGCAATTGATCACATCTGCTTCCTCACTGCCAGTAACACCACCGAGAAGCCAATTTATAAAGCCAGCTCAGACAAAACGTCTGAGTTCTGGCAGCACTGTTCAAAAGACTAAATCCAGCAAGAGATTCTCCCTTTTCATTGTTTTTGCTTTAAATTATTTGGCATTAACTAGAGCTTGAGAAGTAGCACCACATTCTGGGTGCCGAGGTCCTGGGATGAGCACATCTGAAAGATGGCAGACCCTTCTAGCTCAAGATACACCAAAAAGACAACAACCTAAATTACAAATAAAACCACCACTGCATACGCTTTTCATTTAGGCATCAACAAGTAAATATGTATGTGAATTTTGTGATTCTTATCAGGGAAACCAAAGCTCAAAGCAGAGGGCTCAAGCAGAGGGAAAGCCAGGCGTCACTACATGAAGTTTAGCACAAGCACAGCGATTCCATTCCAAGCCTTTCTGCCACAGGATTTGGAAGCTTTACACACAATCTTTTGGAAAACTTTGATTTGTTCCAAGCAAAAAGCATATGAAATGTGGCTAATCTCTTGCTGTATTTTCACATGTGTCACGTAACTAGGTCTTTCTGTCCCTTCCTGCAACACTGCAAGCACCTCTTCATTTTACTGAAATCCTCTTCAAATAAAAGAAGACAGAACAATCTGACACATCCCTTTTATTAATTTAAAAAACACGGAAGAAAAGTAATAGGGAAATTTTAGCAATAAAAAAGGGATCCTGCTTAAAAATCTATACAACTTGTCTAGCAACATAAACTGATTTCTTTGGGTTAGAGATGACCCCATACAAACCCCCAAATTCAGAACACTCACAGTGCAAGACAGTCTGGCTACAGACCACTTTTCTATTTCAGGTTAAATTCTGCCCTTAGATTCAGGTATTCAATTGCTACCAGCTTTGACAAGAGTAGATTATGTAGCCCTCACAGTAATATTTTCCTTAAATAGTAATGGAGATGTTTTAGCTTTCAGAAAAACACTCTGGGCCATGTCAGAACGAACTCCAGGGTCACAGAGACTTACAGCTGACTCTTTAGAGCAAACAGAGCAGACTGCACAGCAGTTATACAAGCAATTAAGGAAAAAATCTCTTATTTGGCATTTCTCTATCAATATCTCTTGGGCCTGTGACGTGAAGGTCATTCACCGTTAAGCAGATAGAACGTACGCCAATGGGTTCCGCTTGGCTGCGATGAAAGGCTTCATGCTCCTGGATGTAAAGCAATGAACAGTGTTTCCAGCTCTCCCTGAGAGGCCTCATCCTCTTCCCATCACAAAACTTGGCTCTTCGGCATCATCTTCCTTCTCTTCCTCCTCCTTGCTATCCTCTTCATCATCCTCGCTGCTGACTCGCTCTTGAGATTGATCAGATTCTAAAGACAGAAACCGTATGAATCAATAACGTATTCCCGTGTGTCTTTCTTGTTAAATATTTCACAATAAAATAGTCTCAGGTGCTCAGCAAACAGCTATTAGATCACACTAATTAGTATGAATGGGTAACATGTCCCGTGTGCCTTCCACATTACAGATCTCACAACAAAGTAGTCCCAGACACTAAGGAAACGTGTTAGGCTTTAGTAATTCTGCTGAGTGATGTAGAGCCCTAAATATCAAATTTTCCCTCAGAGAAACATTCCCTCGCCTGCACCACTCAGGCTGCATTACCACTGTGCCAAGGCATCATTAAACAACTCCACCTCCTATTGAACGTTATTTCAATCAGAGGTAGTCAACTGCAGAAGCGATAGGTTATCTCCTTCCCAATCTCACCTCTGCATGTCGGCATGAACTTTCAAGTATCACAGAGTACGCTCAAAGAATGCAAACACCGGGAAGCTGCCTGCCAGGCTCTGCATATTTCAATGCCTGTCCAATTTTACAGAAACTCCATAGGGTGCCAAGACCTTTTTATGGGCTGCTCAGTTTATTAACAAACACAGGAACCCTTTAAGGTAGGTGCCAGATTAACTAGGGTCATAGAAAACTCACGATGCCTGCTAAATGGCCAGAAGAGGAAACAGCTACTAGAAATTAAATAATGGGTATGGAAATGGCATGAAGTGAGACCTAGATCTAGCAACCTTCCTTCTGCTCCACGTAGCTCTTGCACTGGTTCTCAGACCGAGTCACACTCAGCTCAGGCTCTGACCAGTCACACTTCGCATTTAGGATTAGCTGTCTGATGCCACCACGTGGTGAAGTTAGATATTGGCATTTTAGATTAGGTGACTATCAAATTTAGCACCAACCTTTATTCTGAAGATTTTTACTCAGTAAGGATGAAAGATGGCAACTCACAAGTTCTATCTATTCATTCATTAAAAAAAAAAAAGAAAAGAAAAAAGAAATGCTTGCCTAACCAGGCCCAACAAAAACAGTTCCATTACTTTGTAAAGAACTCTCAGACCTCAACCCAAGGCAAACCAAGCTAGAAAAAGACAAGTCTGTTCTCAGTAGCCTAAAGACAGCTGTAAGTGCTTCCTAGCTCCACCAATTTATGTATTTAATATTTTTTAAATAAAGAAACAAAAACTTCAAAAAGCTAAGGACTGTTCTGAAGACAGGAGTTTGAATCCTGGCGTCCAGATGACTTGTTTGTGCCGAACAAAAACATTCCAGCCCAACAACTTGCACACTGCAGTCCCAGAACACAGTGCCAGTCCCTGCCCAGCTCTCCTCTCTCTCAGCCATGCTCTGAAGATGGACAATTCTGTTCTGCTAAGCCTCACACTTAAATTCTCCTTGCAGTCACAGTTCATGACCAAGTAGCTTTTAAAAACAAAACAAAAAGCTCTCTGCTACACTCACTTGCTGTCACGAGTATAATTTACCTGCTGATTAATTTACCCTCCCATGTTTACATGGAAGGCTGGCAATGGTTCAGCTGAAATAGATCCAACTTTGAAAAGCAAAGCAGAAAGAAGGCAGAACTGTCAGACAAGTTAATGTTCGAGCAGAATTTATTGGGAGCTGTGTTAACTCCAAGACTTACTGCAGAGGCAGTGTGCTAATCCATAAAGCACAACTATTTGAAAAAGTGAGATATAATATACTCACTGAAAGGAAGCAATAAGTGTTCAAAAATTTGAACAAACATTTATACTGGCAGTGCTGAATGCTCACTTCCAAGACTACAGGAGAACAGCAGCAGTCTGATTTTTCATGTTTATTTCTATGTGAAATGAAATAGTTGTGTACAACAGATGACACCACGGTGTCTCAGTTTCTTGCAAACAAAATCATAACTTAGTTTCTTGCCGTTGAAGTTGTGCTTTTTCCCTCATTTTCCCATATGCATTTAAAAATATTTCAGAAGAACAGCCCTTAACAATACCGCCTTTTTTAGTGCATGTTCTAAATTCGCAGCTTGTCAGAATAGCTGGGGTAAAACACCCACTATCAATGAAATCAGACTCCAGCATTCGTTGTCCAAAATATTCCCTAATAAGGGGAAAATATTCATAAATAGAGATGTCATTTGTAATATTAAATCTCAACCTAGAGGGTTTTCAAAGAGTGCTTTTGAAATATTAACAAAAATATCAAGCTTGAGATTCAGTCTTCCCACCCACCTTTCAAGAATACTTTGGACAGGGGGTGGAAAAAACCCTTCAATTAGGGAACAGAACTGAGTCTTGAGAAAAGAAAACCAACTCCTACTGACCTTTTTCCTGTTTCTTTTGTTCAAGTTTATTCTTCTTAGCTTGCAGTTTCTTCTCTTTCAACTTCTGGCTGAAAAGCAATGAAAAAAAGACTCATGAAAATTTAATATTGTAAAGCTTCTGCACATTGTAATCATATACTGATTAAGGACTTATTACAGACATCTTGGAAAAAGACTTCAGAGGAGAAGTTCAATTCAACTTTGGCCTCAAGTAAAAATTCAGTCAGAGCGAAGTTAGATCAACAGAAATATTTCTGTTGGTTTTAGTTCTGTGGAAATTTTTTTCAAGTCTATTTCCTGATACCACTACAGCCAAAACTATATGATACACGAGAACATCCAAGAACACAAGAAAGAAGAAAGAAACGAAGATGCCCCCACATTTTAGCTACCTAACCTAATAAAAACACAGAAAATGGTATCAAAACCCCAGTCTACTATAATTCAACAATGAAAAAAAAGACAGTAATACATGCTTTAACTGAAACAAACAAACAAACATATTCTACATATTCTTTGATCTTCATCTTTGGCTATCCTTAATCATTACACTGGGCCCTAGAAGTAACATGGGGGTTAAGAGGGGATTTCAGTTCTGTTTGCTTAGCCAAGGTAACCAGGCAGTCTAATGGAAGACACTGGGCAGAGCAATTTGGGATTCATGTTCCTCTCACAACGCAGTAAGTGGGTTCTCTAGAAAGAGCCAGGTACCGTACCTGTGAACTCGGGACAGAAGAGAAAGGGTGGAGAGATAAAGTTAGAGGGCTCTTAAAGGGCATAGTTGCTTGATACCTACATCATTAGACTACTCTGCAGAAGAAGGGAGAAAGGAGGCGTTTAAGTGTTCAGGCAGCATTTGCTGTTTGAACAGTTGTTCTCCTTCTCAGCCAGGGAAAAGGCAGCAGGCCAGATCTGACTTGCTGGCCATCTGTTGGACCACACCACGGCTAAAGGAAAATGGCACCAATGTTGGTGTTGTGAACATTTCTGTTAATATGCCAGTGAGTCACTTTGCACAGGCCTTTCAGCAGCAACTCTCAGCTACACAATTCAAAATGTAAAATGCTCAAAGAGACAAAAGAGAAGCTGCTCAGGGTCAGAGGCAAGCCGTGATATCCTGCAATTTCTGAAAGGTGTGATGGCACAGACTGTGGAATTTAAATTTTTACATCACCACATTAACAATTCTCAGACCATTTACTGAGAGCACCAATCTTGTAACTGTTTTACTTTGTCTAAAACTTAAGAAAAGGAAGGATTCCATATTTCTTATTTTTTCCCCCTCTAACTTAGTAGACTTAACCTACCAGATTTACCTCTGAGGTAGGTAGAAGCAGCTACTGATTTTAACAACACTGCACTCATAAACAGCCATTCCCATATTCACTGACTGAACTGGGCTAGTCACACAGTGTACAGAGGACAGCATCATGCCCCATCACGCTCTGCTACTCCAAACTCACATACACACCCATTAAGCAGCACCCATTTTTGCACTTAAGCTGCTCAATGTCAGCTGTTAGACATTTATTTAAGCCAGACATACATACAGACCTTTTCTGACATCGTTAAAACAAATACGCAGTACGGCGTGTTGCAGTCAACACAAGTGTCAGCAAAAGCTGCTCAGCCAGTCAAAGTTACCCTGCTAGCTGTGGCACTGAAAATAAACCATGCCAGCAAAGCCTGTCAAGTTTACAACTGCCTTTAGAAACCCAACAATGACATCTACAAAATTAATTTCCACAGCCAGAGTTTTTGTCTGACAGATGTAGAAATAGAGTGAGAGGATTTATCCAAAGTACGTAGCTACAGATGAGGTACAGGGCAGGAGGTTTTCCATGTCAAGCCTCCTGGGAACAATCTGCCCTTACCGCTTCCTTCTGCGTTTTGCTGTTTGTTCTTCTGCAATCATCTTATTCCTCTCCAGTTTCTTCTGGAATTCCTCATCTAGTCTTTGCTGTAATTGATCACATGTTATACTTCGGTCACAACCTAAATTAAAATACTTCTTTTCAAAATCATGTCCTTTTAGGGAGAAGTCTTTTCGCAAAATACAGAAGGGAGCTTTGCCAGCTTTTATTTGGCTTTCTCTTTATACGAAAGCCATAATCCTAGGACTTCTGTACAGACAGCATTTTTAACCTGCAGCCTGAGCCAACCAATGAAGGCTTCAGAGGGAGGAATCCTCACCAAAACAGATAAGCAACACTGGGCTTTTGCCCTAAAGAACGTGCCAAAAAAAACAAGAGGATAATTTGAGACAAACATTAACATGTGAATCAAAGGACTCGTCTTGGCCAACAGAGTATAATCTCTTTGGAGGAATCGATCCTCTACCTGACCAAGACTTAAAAGAAAGCCTGATTCTGTGCACACATACTTGCTTTGATGCTGTCTGTGCAAGACAGTGAAATTAGGGATTTGCTTTCATTTTTAGAAACATTTCTAACAGTTTTTAAAACATTTACAATCCAACATGAGGACACAAACATTCATATGCTGTTTTACTGTGTGCTAGGACCCCCACTGAATAGAGGGAAGATGGAGCAAGTCTGACACAAAACACCACATGTTTCAGTGCTGACAAAAACACCACATATCACGTATTCCTGCACTGTTTTGCACTGATGGTGGTTTAGAATTTAATTGTTTGCACATGATTTTACAAGAAAAAAAAACGCAGCGAACACCAAATAGTCATGGGAAAAATATAAAGAGCGTCCTACTGACCTTCTCAGCCATGGCATCCATGAAATCTTGCCTCTGGTACTCTCGGCGACGAAGATGCCGGTACACATGAAACTCCCCGCTGCCAGCTCCAGCACTGGAACCTACGATAAAAACGGGTCAATCTGCTAGAAGATAAAATATACCAGAAATATACCAGATGTTCACATACGGCTATGGCTAGATGCCGAGGGGCAGAACATATAAAAGGGCACTGTAAGATGAAAATCTACCCACACAGTGTGTCTCTATTTTATATAAGATCCAATCACTCACAATCAAAAGCCAAACTGAGCTGCAAAACCATACACTCATGGTTCACTGCAGTTTCTGTTGATCAAGGCAAATAGCAAAACATCCTATCTTCCCCACAGAGAATCCAGTCTTAGCTAGACACCAAGGCAGTAAAAGAACTAGAGATCAAACGTGCACACCGTGGCCTTCTAGACAGAGGTGAACTGAAACATCCTACTAACGCTGCTTCTGCTTTTCAGCATCTCATACCAAAAACATGAAGGTCAACAGAAAGGTGATAAACCCCATCATGTTACAGTTTCCCATACGAGACAGATACCACTGACAAATTTTATCCATTTCTTCATGAACAAAATCCCTGTAGCTCTCTCTTCTTGGCATTAATCTGCATGTTAAAAGCCTCACAGGAGCTTTCAACATTGCACTCCCGTCTATCTCTCTGTCTCCCGAGCTATTTCTCAATGCAAAGCACACAAAAACATGCTCAAAAGAAGTCACCTAGTAACTCAAACGTGGCAGCTGGGGCTGCAATAGGGGCGCTCCTGATACCAACAGAATCCCAGCATGTCGAGTGCTCCCAGAAAAACAAAACAGTCCAACTGAAGCACACAGAAAAGCTATTTGGAAAAGCCATGAGAGAATTACAGTAAGTACAACAGTTTATTCTAAGGTGTATAAAACCTTTAGTCCTAGATCAATTATTCTGAAATAAGAACAAGTCAGACTCTGGAAAGGATCAATAATAAGGACAAAAGTTCCAAAGAAAGACATAACTTCCATATGCAGATAGAGTTTACACCACAAATACCAAATCTAATCCCTCCAGATAAAAGCAAAATGTACACAGAATACTTATGCTGGGTTCCTTGCACAGCTGTCCGCTGACCACACACACTCACATCCACTGCACATGTCTGTTTCTCGCTGCCTGAGATTCAGACTCAAAGCAATCAAACGAGGGGCTTCATACTTAGAAGTTTTCAGAGCGCTCTCACATCTGTGGGAAAGGCAGACTTACGTATGCTTTGTCATCAACACAGCAACAGATTATTTCTTCACACACAGCCCGTGTGCCGGAGTGCCACAGGTGTTGTTCACTTCGTGTTCTGACAACCAGCAGTAAAGCAAAACCCACAAACCAAGCTTGAAAAAGCAACTCGAAAAGCACATTTTATACCTCTTTTCTCTTGCAAAACGAGCAACAACAAACAATCACCTCTGGCCTTTTCAGTTAAACAGTTCCTAAGCTTAACGTGGACGATCCTACAGCTATCTGAAGAATAGCATCTTTACCCATCACATCTCTAACAAACTCCGGGGGAGGTCGCGGCGCCCATTCGTTCAGTTTCTCAGGAATCGGCACGGTCTTCTCCTGCAAGAACAAACCAAGCAGTCATCAGTATCCTCTAGGAGCAAAGTCTGCAATTTTAGGACACCGTTGAAGGGTGGTACATGCACAACAGCCTCTTCCACCAGCTGACAGAGCCCAGAAGGAGCACGTTTGTGGAAATCTTTATGCACAGGGAGGAGGCAGAAAATGGGAATTGTAAGGTACCCTCTGTTTCCCTCAAATTCAGGCCTGCGGGTCAACAAACCTGCAAAATGGGAGGATTTAGGGGTGTCTGCGCTTCTTTTTAGCACGGAAAGTAGAGGAAAAAAAAGGCAGCACCTCCAGGCTGGTGGGAACTGAATACAGCACCAGGAGCCTGGGGAGAGCTGACGGGCGCTCCTGCACCTTCCCTGCCACATCTACAGGGGACGGAGAAGCCAGGGGGCAAGGTCAGTGGGAGAACCACCTCCGTGCTGCCCCCTCAGCCAGCCCCCAGGCAGGGAGGGCGAGACCCCATCCCCAACACCTCACCTCAGCATCGGGACCCCCCGCTACGGGCAGCGGGGGCGCCCACAAAAAAAACGGCGGTGAGCGAGCCCCCTTCACCCCTCCCGGACAAACAAGGGGGTCCCCTCACCGGGTTCCTCATCAGCCTCTCGAGGCGGAGGCGCTGCTCCTCGGCGGCGCTGCGGGGGATGACGAGCGGCTGCGGCTCCTTGCGGGGCCTGGGCGGCCGCGGGGCCGAGGGCGCCGCCATTTTGCCGTCCCGCCGCGCCCCGCCCGCCTCCGGCCGTCACCGAGCGCGACCGCGCCGGGGCTGCGGCGCCGCCATGGCGGGCGCGGCCGGGAAGATGGCGGCGGGGCTCAGCCCTGCCCCCGTCCCTTCAGCCGTGTTTGTGGTCCTCAGCCCCCTCTCCGTGGGGCTTTGGAAAAGGCGAGGGAAGGGCTACGGCTTTCCCGAGCCGTTCCTCAGCCATTCAGCAGCCCGTTGTTAGCTGCTGGGGAGGAAAAACGTGTTACATGAGGGACCCCCCCCCACACACACAAACGCCTCAGGGGCTCCTGGGCACGGGGAGGGCTGTGAGGAGGAGGCAGGCGGCGGCTCCCAGCCCAGGTGCAGCCTTTTTGGGGCTTTCCTGAGCCACTGCTGTGTTTCCCAGTGCCCACCTCTAAGCTAGCTTCCCCCAAAGCGGTGTTTACAGGGGCTTGTATCCCCTCTGCTGCCCCCAGCACTTTCCAGGCTGCAGCTGTGCCGAGTTGAGGCTGACCCTACAAAGCTGACCCCATGGGACGTGTTAGCATCCCCCAAATCTGTCGTGCCAAGCTCTGAGCTCAGCCCCCAACAGCAGAGCCTGGAGCAGGGAATTCAGACTATTTCACGCAGGCACCCTGGCCCCAGCCAAATCCCAGCCCCGTGACAGTGTAAGCGATACAGGACTTCCTGGTGCCTCCCTGGAGGGCTGCCGGCACCATCTGCTCGTGTCACTTTGGTAATTAACAGGCCTCGCCCGCTGGCAGCCATGAGCAGCAGCGTGATTCCCCATGGCACGGACCCACGGGGTGGTGGGGAGGGCAGGTATCGGGGAGGGATGCTGCGCTGTCTGCGTTTATATTAACATCTGGGCTTTGTAGGATTAATGCCTTGTCCAGATGAGGGCTTGTACACCCAGAGCCACGCTTGCCCGATGGGGCTGGAGGAAGAGGAGCCAGAGCTGGCTGTGATACAAGCTTCCTCTGCAAGCCAAATTGCTTGTCGAGCTGCTATGGCCATACAGAAATGGCATGGCATGTGCTCGGGCTGTGCGTGCGTCAGAGAATTAGCTAGTAAAGGTCAGCTGCAGTGGAACAGGAGCAGAAGGCTTTGTGTAGTTTATGGAGATAAGCCGGAGCAGCGAGGCTGGGCTCTGCGCTTCAGACAGCTTCGTGCTGTGCATGTGGAGAGGGGGACAGAAAAAGGAACACAAAGTTGGGAATGGCCCTGTCTGAGATTTATGGGTCATTTGTATTGACCTGAATTTATTAAGCCCCCATGCTCTTTCCTCTTCCATGAAGAAAATTGGAGCTGCTCCTCAGGTTCAGTCCTCTCTCTGTTTACAAAAGACTTTTCAACCTCTGCTGAGGTTGCTATGGAAATCACTCTAGTTTATGTCTCGTGTTTGTCTTACCAACCTGATTTGTAAAAGAATGGTGTGAATTTAGGGTTGGCTAAGTTCCCGGCTGGCGTGCTGGCCCTGTAAGACATCCCTGCAGTCACTGCCCTGGCTGGATGCAGACAGCTTCCCCCATGCTGTCTCCCAGCTTGCGATCTCCTGTTCCCAAAGCTCTCCCAGCACAGGGCCTTCTTGGCATGCCAGGATAGAAACCAAGTATCACCAGCCCATGCTCAGCCTCCATCAGGACACAGCAGTTCTATCTGCAGAGGCTGGGGCCAGTACATGCCTCCATCCCTTCTCAGTCACTGCAGAGTATGTTTTAGCAGCAGATCTGCTGCCAATCCATTGAATTTCCTCTGGAGAGCCCTGAACACAACACAGGCCAGTTTCACCCAGTAGCCCATAAGGTGTCACCCTGCTTCTTCCTCCTTGCTGCCACAGCCACCTCTCCCAAACCACAGCTTCTGGACGCGGGGGTGTGAGCAATGAGCTGTCAGGCCACAGCGCTGTCGTGCCAGTCCCTGCTGGAGAGCGGCAGAGCTGTGATGATGACCACGGACATTGCTACAGCCCGAGGGCTGCAGGGAGCAGCTGGGCAGCTCAGTCCTCTTGCCCAAGGTGTGTCTCCTGCTGGCAGCAACTCACGGCCCTGGGGAATGACAAGCAGCTGCCTGTCATCCGACAGAGCCCACGCAAACAGCGTGGGGAGAGAGAGACCTGGGAGCATCTCCCTGTCAAACTACGTGCCTAGGGAATTAGCGCAGAGCCTTGACGTCTTCTGCACCTGTTACTTTACTCAGGTCAAAAGCAAAACGGGAAGTGTTTCATCACATCGTTAAAAAATAGCCCACGGAATCAGTGCTGGGCTGGGATCTGGGCAGAGCAGGGGACTTGCATGTGAGCAGTTCAGTGCTAGCCAACCACCTGAACTCCCTGATCTGTATCAAAGAAGCTCCTTTGTGTTCCAGAGCAAAGGCATTCTGAGGTGTTCCCTTAACTAAAGGGATCCTTCTGGAAGCACACTAAGCCTTTGCGCAATAAAAAGCCCTGCACATCAAGCAGGCAGAAACCCCCACGGACAGTTTAAACACCCAAGAAACACATGAAGGTGTACTGCTGCAAGTCCCTCACATCTTTTGCCTTCTTCACAGTATCTGCTAGTGTACAGCATGCCACCAGCCAGCTCGGCCCACGCGCTGCGGCCACTTTCCCATTTCACTGCCAGTTCAACACAGAGGGCAACCCGGTGAAAGGAAAGAAAAGCACGTTTTCCCAGCAAAACTGATGCCGTAATTAGTCAATTTGCTAATATGCTGAGGTGTGAACAGCTTATGGTGAGGCAGGAGGAGCAGCTGTCCTGCAGGCACAGCCCTCACTGCCTGCCTCGCGGGCAAGGCAGGAGAAGGGCTGTCATCTCCCCAGCTGGCCGGGTCCTGATGGATGAGCCACCCAGGGCTGGTTAACAGGCTCTGGAGAATCTGGGGAGGGAATGTTTTTTTTTGTGAATGGGTCACGATGCAACGGTGACCTGATTACGGCACTGAGCAGCTCCCTCCACCCCCCAAAAGCCATGTGTTCGCTGCGTCTGTCACGCTGCTGAGCTGTGACAGCGCAGTCTGGGACAACGTGCCGGTTTTCCCAGGGGATCCTTGGCAGAAGAGAGCACGCTACGAAGACGTACAATGGCAGAGCATGAGGCACTGCCTCCCGGGAGAGACGGTGGCAAAGAAGGGGGGAAAAAAACATGCTATGGGGACCTCGGCTGCTAGGAGATGCTAGCGCTGGCTCCGGAGAGGGAGGCACATCTTCGCTCCCCTGGGCTCCCGCTTCACTTTTATCTGTTCTGCTCCAGGGCTGGAGGCGGTTCGGCTTACACCAGTGACAAACCAGACAAAGAAAACGACAGACTGGGAGGAGAGGAAACCCGGCCCTGCACAGCCTGGACACATCCTCCACCTCCCTCTGCTCAGCCGTGATAAAAAATCTCCCCCTCCTCCGTCCTCGCTGTGCTAGACCGGCTCCATCGGGCAGTCTGAGCCCAGCCACAAGCGCCTCAAGGCAGCAACAAGGTCTACACACGTGACATGACAGCATCCTCTCTCTTCATACAGCACACCCAGCAAAGCCCCGAGCCCACGTCCATGTGCTGTCCTTTTTGCAAGCGGTTTTATTTTAAAACCAGAACTCAGCTCCTCCATGTGTTTAACAAGTCCCCTTGTGTCTTTTTTCTTTTTTTTTTTTTTTAAATAAAATTAATTTATTCTACAGAACAGTAAACTCTTCCAGACTCTTCCCTATTTACAAATTAACATTTTTGCTTGCAGATCATCGCTCCCTCCCCACCCCGTTCCTATCCCGTGACACAGAAGATGAAAAATCAGCCAAGGTGTGAAGGGCTCTAAGGCAGTGCTCCCATCCGCAGCCACCTGGGACCTCGGGGAAGAATGAGAGCGACGATGTCTGCGCTGCAGCCGGAGGTTCCCCCTCGTTCACCGTGAAAGAAGCAGGTCCACGTTAAACCCCAGAGCATCTGGCCTCTCCCTGCACGGGCTGGGTTGAGCTGTGCTGAGGAAGGAGCAATGCCCCGGCACAGCAAACGGCTCCCAAGCTGCTGGAGGTGGCTGCTGGTGTGGCAGGGCTGAAGGGCCATGAGGTTGGGGAGAAGGGGGAGCTGGCTGCAGGAAGATCTCTCGGCCCTCAGCCCGCGCACCTATCGGGCAGAAAGGCAGCTCCTGCACGGCTAGGGGAGGCGAGGAGCCTCGGAGACACCTCCCCCTGCCCTGGTGAAGGGGGAGAAAGTGACTCTGGAGCTGGGGACATGCTTTGCTAGCTCAGGAAAGAAGGCACGTTTAAAAAAAAAAAAAGAAAAAGAAAAAAAAAGAAAAGAAACAGAAACACAAACAAACCACAAAACTGACCCAAACCAAAACCAGATGCCAAAGCAACTCTCCAGGCAAATTCAATGGTTTCTGAACTAGGTTGTGGCTTGGCTCCTACCCTACGCAAAGCACACACTCCTCCAAGCAGCCTGGCCCCGCTGGTTTTCTGCTCTGCGCTCTCTCCCAGGTCTCGGCGGTGCAGGAGGGAGCTCCTGTTCCTGCTGGAGACACATATCCTGCGCTGGGGGCTGCTCAAAAGCCACAGTGCTGCTAACGGGCAGAGGCAGTCACGCTGCTGCGCACAGGGGCAGGGGCAGGGTGGCATTTCAGCCAGCAGCAAGGGCAATGCTGGCTGCCCGTGCTGTCAGCATAACCTGGCCCCTCCGAGTCACTCATCTCCCCCCCTGGCAGCAGCCCTGCTCCTTTCATCCTTTCCGGGCATTTCAATTTCTATAAGAAAAATAAAAATAAAAATCTTCAATAGCATCTACTGAAGGTCTGTAGTGTTTTCTCTCCCGGGGAGCCCAGGTGAGCACTCGGGGATGCGAAACTGCCTCCACCTCTGCACACAAGCTCCTGGCCCCTGTCTGAACCCCCCGAGACATCCCCATGGAGTAACAGTTGATGCAAGGGGGATGTTGTTGTGTTTTTTCAAGGTTTGCCTTGAGCACTGGAAATGACTGCCTAGCTGCAGTAGCAAGGAGGCAGCAGGCTGAGCCGATGCCCTTGCAGGCAGCCAAGGTTTCAAAAGCCAAGGAAGAGAGGGAGGAAGAAAGGGGTTATTCAGGGAGTCTCCAGCTACAAGGAGAGAAAGGACAAAGGAACAGAAGTGGCAGGACAGCAGGAAAAACCTTCCTCCAGTGAGATGTTCAGCTTTGAAAAATGCCTTCTCCTGGCAGAGCGAACGAAAGGCATGCCCCTGGGATGCGCACGGATGGGCACGTGGGAGAGCAGCCCCTGGGGGGCACCTGCCGTCCCCACAATCATCCCAAAACGCCCGAGCCCCATGCTGACTCGGTCCCGGGAGAGCTCTTGGTCCGGAGGGACAGGGAAAACGCTGCAAGCTCCGAAATGGCACTGATGCTTTCAGCCTCCCAAACCCCCCAGCGCCACCCCAACCTCGGGGCTGGGACTGGCCGGGACGTGGCCGGCTGCTCACAGGGCTCCGGGAAGGTCCCGGCCGCGCTGCTGCTGGTGGTGGCAGGAGGTGGCGGTGGTGGCAGCGAGGCTGGTGTGGTGACGAGGCGTGGGTGAGCCGTGCCCCCCTGCCATCCTGCCCTCGGGGGGCTCAGTAGAAGGAATATTGGTTCTCCACCGCCCGCGTCCGGCTGCGGGCACCGTCGGCATCGTGGTAGTCCTCGGCGCCGGCAGCTGGGGGCTCCGGCCGGCGCTCGGCGCTGTCGCTGCGGCTCCGGGGGCCCAGGGCGCCCTCCAGGCGGTGGTAGGGTGCGGGGACAGGGACAGCGGGGGCCACGGCTGCCCCCTCGGCGGGTGGTGGGGCCGGCGGGGCGGCGGGCGCTGTGCTGCAGAAGTAGTGCGGGGGCGGCAGGTCGGCTCGGCAGCCCGGCGGCTGCGGCACGAGGGGTGGTGGGGGGCCGGCATCTGCAAGAGAAACAGGAGCTTGACTCCTCACAGGCTTCCTATGCCCACCGTATCTATCCGTGGGAGCTGCCTGGAGGCTGGCTGCTTCTTGTGCCCACCCTATCCTTCGCCCTCTGCCCACCGACCCTCCTCGCCCACTTTCTGCGTGCCCCAATGAGCCACGCAGCATCTGATTCTCTCATTCTCCACGCCAAGGGACACAGAGGCCGCCCCAACATGGCTTGCTGTGGTTCTCCCCCCACCCAAAACGGGATAACGCCCACCCTGGTGCATCTCCAGAGCCACACGCACCCTTCCTCAAAGACCAGCAGGGGACCACCCCTCCAACACTGGCACACCATTAAGTTGTCAGTGGGGAAATCCCAGCGACCCATCCCCTTTCGTGCTGGTGCAAGGTCCCAGCCCAAATCCACCCCAGCAGCCCTCCTGGCACGGCCCCGGGACCTACCGGGCAGCGGGCTCTGGGCCACCACGTAGCTGCGGAGCGTGATGTCGGCCGCGCCGCCCGACTCGAGCGGGATGGGGTGCGTGTGGAAGTGGCGCAGCATGTCGAAGATGGTCTGGAACCAGAGGTGCTGCACGTGGCACTGCCCGCTCTCGTTCAGCGACAGGCGGAGGTGCTGCAAGGGCAGGGGTAAGGGGTGAGCTGGGAGGCAGCCGGGCAGCCCCAGCCTCCGAGGAGCCCCACTCCAGCAGCCGAGGTTTGCTCGCAGAGCGGGCGGCACCCACCTTCGCTTTCCCCTGGAAGTTGAAGGTCAGGACGTACTCCCCGGGCCGCGTCTCGCTCTGCCGGATGACGAACAAGCCGTGGCTCCTGGCGCCGCCGAGCAGCACCAGCTGGGCCGCCTTGATCCGCGAGAGAGTCCCGTGGAACCAGGGGAAGTCGGAGAGGTTGACCTCTGCCTCCGCCTCGCTGTCCTCCCCTGGCCGCAAGCACCGCCGCATTTTAGGGAGCGCCCAAACATTTGCCCTCTCCCAACCCCTTGCACCCCAAGGGCGAGGCGATGGGGCTGCATCCTGCATCCCTGCCCTGCCCCCCTACCTGTGCCGGCGGTGGGGGAGGATTCCAGCGTCTGCAGGAAGCTCTCCAGCGGGACGTGGGCCAGCAGCTCCCCCAGGGAGTCCCTGCCCCGGCCGTGGGGCGCGGACACGGTGGTGGCAGCAGCGTTGTGAGCACCGGGCAGGGCACATCTGTCTGGTGGCCTGTGCACATCTGGAAGGCAACGTCGGTGTCTTCAACAAGGGTGGGCATCTCCCCGCAGCGGGGGCAAGCACGAGGACCTGAGTGCTCGCTTCAGGCTCCCTGCCTTTATCCCCAGCAGGATCTGGGCCCCCAAAAGCAGAGCTGGCACCAGGAGACCCCCCTCCCGCCCTTCCCAGTGGGATTTCTCACCGTCAGCCAGAAACTCGCAGCTGCAGGAGGACGCCCTGCCCGGCAGGCAGGCTCCCTGCACGCAGGAGGCCAGCTCGATGTCGTCCCCGCTGTCCCTGGGGGGTGAGCACAGAGCAGGTGACCACAGGCAGACACAGACAGCATCACCCCTCGCAGGCAGCAGGGGCCTCATTATCCAACCACCACCACCTGGTGATATCTCAGCTCTGGCCCAAGCCCGCAGAGAACATCCCAATGCTCACCCCTTCCTCCCGGAGCACCGAGGCAGCACCCAGAGGCCAAGCAGCCGGCAGAGCCGTGGCGTGCCGGGAGCAGGCACAGTGAGCAGCTGGCACACCGGGGGCTGCTCAAAACATCACCATCAAATCAAGGTGGCTTTTTGGGGTGAGAAACTAGTGTGCGGGTACAAGCCCTCAGAAAGCCCTCACTGCCTGAGTCGTGCTGGTTGGGACCAGCTGCAGAGCTGTGCTGCAATCCCCTCGGCTCGGACACGTCTCTTGCTGTGCCTTCCAGAGCTTTTGCTCTCATGCTTTGCACGCAAGACACGCGCACGCTCCCATCACCAACTTCCACCCAGAGACAGTTTTGCTTTCACCTCCACCCAGAAAAAGCTGCTCGAACCCACCCCCAGGAGCTGCACCCCCAAAAACCAGGAGGTCCTGCAGACCAGAGGGGCATCCACCACACTGCAGCCCCTGCATCTCACATCCCCAGCTGCCCCCCTGCCCGTGCACTTCAGCATCCTTCTTGCACAAGCTCCCTGCTTGCTCACGGCCTATTTTTAGCCAGATAGAGCCCGGAGCTGCTCGTGGCACTCGGGTGCTCTTGCTTAACAGCGGCCACGTGCGTGCAGACAGCCAGGAAGCGGCTGCGTTAGCGGTAACGGCTCACGAGGGAGCTGCTGAATTATTTAGTGGCCAGTAAGTGAATCAGCCACTGGGAGTCATTCAACTGCAGCCACTTAAAAAAAAAAAATAGAAAGGAAAAAAAAAAGAAGGGGGGAAGGAAACCAAAACCAACAGAGCTCTGCAGAAAACCCGTCGCCAGGGCGCTTACGCAGAGGTTTCAGCGCGGATCCTTGGCAGGAGGACCGAGCACCGCGTGCAGGAGCTGAATGAAAATTCATTCTTGGCACAGAGCACGCGTGTCAGTGTATTAAGCAGCTCATTATTATTTGCTGTAGAGTTCATTATTATTTGCTCTACGGTCGTGTCCGGAGGCCAGCACGGGGCTGTGCTGGGTGCTAGGCAAACACCGCACGCCACGAGGCCGCTGGAGGCAGAGTGTGGGGCTGGAGAACCGGCACCAAAACACCCATTTTGAGAAAAAACAGCCCTCCCTTAACTGCCAGGCCACGCTTCCCTGCCTCACCTCCCTCCTCACCTCCCTCAGCAGCCCAGCCTCAGTGTTGCTTCGTCAATTATGTATTAAAAAAAGCAGCAGAAGGAGTGCATGGTGCATCCTCACAGCCTCACCCCAGGGGAAGGTGGCATGGGGAGCAGCAGGGAGCCTCCAAGAGCCCCTGTCCCAGTTTTGCTCGAGGCTTTCACCCCTGTGAGCTTGGGCATCCCCGTCTTTGCTGAAATCATGCCAAGAAATGTAGCAGTGGGGTGTGCCCAGGGACCGTGGGAGAGCGTGCCAGCAGACCACTGAATATAGAGAGGATGCTGGACTGGATAAAAAGCCTGGGAAATAGCTCTGAGGTGATATGGAGGCTTTGGAGAGTTGGTGTTAGGAGCATCCCCGGGTCACCTGCCTCGGCTAGTCGAGGCCATGCGGAGCAGGAAAGGGTTAGCAAGTGGCCGGCGCGCTGCAAGGCTGCACCTCTGACACACAGCGGCTGCTAACTTTGCCTCCAGATTTCTGCCAAAACGAGTCAGACTTTCTGTAATACGCTGAGCAGCGAAAATTGCATCAGCTGGGGTCTCTTCCCTCCTAGTGGTCTGCGAGGGCTGACCACCAGTCCCAAAGGCATGCCCTCTGCCCTCTCCGGGGTGCTCAGAGGAGCTTTTCACTTGCTGGAAGAAGACGACATTCCTTTAAACAAGGACATTATAGCAGAGACCTCCTGGATGCACTGGGACCCCTGGACCTGATGGACACAGCTGTGAAGGGCGGCAGTGCAGGAACCTTGCCCAGGTCATGCCCTGATCGACTGGAGAGGATGGAGGCTGTGGTTTGGAGGGGAAACCCGACCATGCCCCATGAGCCTTACCCGGGGTCGATGCAGTCCTGGATATCTGCCACCCAGGAGTGCTTCTGCAGGGAGTCGATGGTCTCCAGGATGTACTCGGCACCGTTCTCCACCTGGAGGTGAGACAGGACAGCGTCAGGCCACGGCCAGGGTCCTGCCACCCGTCTGCTGCCCCCCACCAGGCAAAGCAAAACCCCGAACCTGGCAGGGCTCTGGCTGGACTTGCCACTGTTACACTATGCCCTAGCTGAAGGATAGCTGCATGTTCCCATCCCAGCACAGGGGTGTTGAGAGGTGACCCCAGGGATGCTTTGATGTGCCCAGGGGTGATCCTTGGCCAAAGCTGAGGAGCTCAGAGGAGAAAAAATAAAAGTAATAATAAAAAAAACAAACCTGTTTTTCAGCAAATGCATCACAAGGTTTTTACAGCCTGTGTGGCCACACCTGCACCAGCACAACCAAGGGCAGACACCATTCCCTCGACTACAGCATCCCCCAAAAACTAGCTCTGCACAGGTGGCATGTCAGAGACCGTGCTGCCCTCTCTTGCTGCCCTGAAATCCAACCAGACCCCTAAAACCAGGAGTTTAGACCTCTCCTCATTTTCTTTGCCTGCCAGTCCATCAGCTTTCCAATTTCTGATTGGACCAGAGAGATAGAGACCCCACAGCCCTTTAACAGGAAAGAAATAGAACAAAATAAAAGCAGGATGCAAAACTTGCAAGCCCAAAGGAGCTGGGCTGCCCTGGGGCCGAGGAGGATGGAGCACTTGGAGCACCCAGCAAGGTGCTGCCTGCCTCCGGCCATTTCCCCACGCCATCCCTCCCAGACCCCTTCTACAGCATGTCCCCAAGGCAGCCCTGACTCCGGGAGGGTATCGCGTTGCCAGCCGAGACAGCCTTTGAGCAAATTAAATTAATTGCATACAACTGAATCGCTGTCCTGAAAATAAACAGGGCGCGCAGGAGCCGTGCCCGGTGCCGCGGCGAGCAGCAATCGGCCCTCCTGCCACGCAGCGGGTACAGGGGAGCAGCAGAGCCCCCCCCCCCGTTTTATTTAACCGGGATTTCAGAGCGGAAGGCACGGAGCTGGCTTGGGAGACCTCGGTGCTCCTTCAGGCAGAACAAAGCGCGTGCAGGGCTCGGGTATTTTGCAAGCGCCCGCTTGTGCAATGGAAAAAACGCGTGTGCCGGGTGTCTGACGCGTGGCGAGGACACGCCGACTGTCAGTTTTTAGGTGATTTGGCAGAACTGATTCCAGCGTGTGAAAAGCAGGGGCTTTTTTTTCCCAGCACGTTGCCTGGGAAGGTGGAGATGTGGCTCCACACCAGCCCCATAGGCAGAAGGATCCCGTCTCACCCTCCTAATCCGTACCCTGGCATCGAGGGGTGCTCCACCCCTCTGGGAATCCAGCCTGCAAGGGAGGAACACAAAAGAGCAGCAGGAACACGGCCCCCCAAGAAGGGCCAGGGCAGAAAGTGAGCCACGAGGAACAGAGGATGTCAGGAATGGGGGAAAAGCTCCCCATGTCCACAGCCGTGAGAGGGAGGGCGGCAGCAGATGATGCTGAGCGAGCCCCTGGGGGTAATGCGGTGCCTGGTGCCACGCCTCATTAAAGGGATCGATTGCAATCAATTAACCCCGCGGCAGGGTAAGTGCTCGGGCCAGAATGGGGCAGGAGCAGGTTAGAGGGTACCTGGTAAATGCGGTGCTTTCAGGCTCGGGGTAACTACAGAAAAGGCTGAAGCAGGGGCAGAGCCGTGGTGGTGGGGTGGAAGGGCAGCACGCCCAGCCCCAAAGCCCTCATTGAGGCACCTAGAGCACCCCATAGCCAAAACCCTACCAGTGGGGACCTGCAGAGCCCCAGTGGGGCCATGGTGATCTGGTTGTGCTCTGCCACAGCCCCAGAGTGAGGGATGGGAGCAGTGATCAGTGCCACGTCCTCTGCTACAGCAGCACACCTGGTGACACTGTATGCAATGCTGCAGCACGCAGGGCAGGAGAATGGGGTTGAGATGAGACTTGTAAAGGGACCTGGAAACCAGCTGCTGCTGGTTAATGGTCCACGTGGAGGAGATGCTGGGCTCCTTCGTGTCAGGGATGCTGTCCCACTCGTGCTGCCATCAGCAATGAAGACAAAAGAAGGAGGGGATGCCCAATCCATTCATGGCTGACACCATGTTGCAAGCGTTTTGGAGGATGAGGCAAGAATTCAAATGAACTTCTTGATGCTGAGAATTAGGCTTTGAAAGAAAATGCCCTGGCCAGGCTCCACCACAACGTCACGGCGAGCTCCAGGCCCGTGCCGACACCACGGGCACCTAGCCTGAGGAACCACAACTCTGGAGAGGTTCTGCAAAAAGCACAGCGGGGTTACGGCAGCTCACAAGCTGCCTGTGAGTCAGCATCATCGTTAGGGTATGAAGACAGCGACTGGATGCGCTTGGGCTGGATAAAGAGGAAGAAGAAAGGAGAAGCAAGCCTTCCCACACCCCCCTGGCCATGGCGCTGCATTCACTTTGGGACACGCTCGCCCCGGAGCCCAAAAGGAACATGGGGAGGAGCATGGGCTGCTCAGTCCAGACAGGAGAAGACGTGTGAGCTTGGTTTTCAAGCACAGAAGACACCAGCCAAGATAGCCTCCATGTCCACAGCGGACACAGACCGCAGCCAAGGTTGAGGTTAACAGCAAGAAGCCCGCGAGCACCGGGGCGAGGTGGGCTGCGAGGTGCAGGGGCTCTCACAGCGCCGGGCTGAAGACAAAGAGCAGCTGCAATCAGGGCAGTTTCCCCTCTCTGCACTCACAGATCTCTCAGCTCGTGAGCAGGTCACCCAGCCGTGAAGCCTGGCCTCCCCGCTCTGCCTTTGCCACCTGCTTTTGGGGAGAAGCACCGTGGAGAGAGGTGGATTTTAGCAGGGGTGGGACACGGAGCCCCTCCAAAGGTCGCTGTTACACATCACCCCCCAGCAGCTCTGACGGGGAATGTGAGCCCCTTGATGTGAGCAGGGAGGCACAGCCTCATCAGACAGAGAGAAACATCACTCCCAACACCACTGTCAGGGCATCAGCACAGCGTGCCCCAAACCAGAGCCTGCGACACTCAGCGAGAAGGTCCCTGCTGCCATCCAGCCCCAGAGGAACTTCCCAGCGCTCCTGCTCAAGGCTGGGATTTGCCACAAAAGGCTGCTGGGAGCATGACCTTAATTAATCAGATTGTATGGAAAACACTTCTCCGAGGTCTCTAGCTGGAGATAGACTTTGCCTCTCTGCTTGCAACCCTTGCAAATTGTCTCCAGACGCTAATTAAACCTTGTCCCGGTGACAAGGAGATGCAAAACACCATGGTGAAAGCCAGGCAACCAGCCTGATCCCCAAATACCTGGGCATCAGGTGGATGTTGCATCATTTTGGGAGCCCCAAAAGGAAGAGAAAGGGAGGCAGGGACCCCGTGGGGAGCACCAGCACTGTTGGTGCTTCAGCTCCAAATCCAAGGCAACATCCCCGGGGTTGGAGCATCCCTGCAGCAAGGCTTGATCACACTGTTACCTCCCTGCCCTCACCTTCAGGACGAAGGTGTTGTCCTTGTCGGGCATCTCCAGGGGCATGGTGGTCCGCACCTCGATGATGGCTGAGAGCGGGATGCTCACCTTGGGCTTGGAAGCCTAGGAAACGAGAAAATTAAGAGAAATCGATAAATAAATTAAAAAAAAAAAAAAAAAAGAAGTCGCTTGATCTAATCAAACTGTCCTGGGGGACAGCGCGGCATGGCTCTCAGCAAGGCGAGATCGTGGCTCAGCCGCACGGTGATTACGGGGGGTGGAAAAAAAGGAAAAAAAAAAAAAAAAAAAAAAGCATTGATTTCCCTCATGTGCCTGCTAACTCGAAGCTCTTTTAATTAAACCAAGAGAAGGCCCGGTGGAAGATGGGGAGGTTAGTGCATTTATCTGCCAAACCTGCCTTGTTCCAGCTCTGCCAAGCCCACTTGTTCCTCTCCTTTGACACCTTTCCCTTCCTGAGAGCTGCTCAGCAGCGTGGATGGGCGCCCCATTTACCCAGCCCAGGAGTTAAAGTGCAGCAGCCGGAGCTGTGCGGGGAATTTTAATTTCATTTTTAAAAAGGCAAAAAAAAATAAAAATAAAAATAAAAATTTCCCCCAGCACCCGCCGGAACCTCTGTGTGGGGGCAGGACCCGCTGCCTCCCACTCAAAGTCTCTGCTGAGCACCAAATTCCCCAGATATTTGCTTAAATTACAGCAAATCAGCCCAAGGGAGGACACGGAGATGCTCCCAGGGCTGGTCCCCTCCGGGATGCTTGGCATCGTGGCTCCAGGGGTGGGAGCACGCAGACGAGGCTGCTGATGTGCACCAGGCTGCAGGTTACCAATGATGGGTTCAGGGGCCATTTTTTTTTAGTTAGGGGAAAAAATCAAAAGATAATAATTCAGGCATGAGAACAGAAACTGTCCTTTCCCTTCTGGGACGTTTCATTTCCACCAGCCCAACCCCCTGCGCTGCCTCTGCACACATCCCGGGCTGCACCGGGCTCAGCCCTGCTGAAGTTTTCCATTTTTTTTTCTGCTGGAGAAGGTGAGAAAAGGGGATGGAGCTGCTGAAGAAAAGCAAAAAACCCACAGTGTTAATTCAGCAGTGAACCAGAGGAGGGTCTGCTCCAGGAGGGTCTTCCTGCAGCAGCCCGGGGTGCCCACGGGGAGCGTTATTAATGGCCGTGGGGATGCTCTGGGGACATCTCCCTACATCTATTTTCCCCTCAAAACCCCAGGATGCTTAAAACAACTGCTGCGTGCCGGCACAAACATCTAGCACGGCTTATCGCTTCCTGTCGAAGCGGCAGTTAAGAAAGGGCTCGCTAAGGAGATCTGAAAACATGACCGTAGTTTCTGTAGGGCCTACACAAAACCGAAGCTGGGGGATCCCAAAGCAAAAAGCAGTTTTCTTCCAGCTGTGCCAGCTCGATGCCACATTTGCAGCTGGAGCACGCCAGATGGAATACAAGATGGGATGAGGGGAGATGAAACGCAAACTGAAGACAGAGGGGTGTAATTACAACAGCAGAGCAGACTATTTCCATAAAAGTTGTCACAAAATCATTTGGAAATTGACTTTTTTAGAGCCAAATGAAGATACACTAAAAAAAAATCCCTCTATGAGCACTCTCCTAAACGTTTTAACAGCAGCAGTTGTTCTCTTTCAACCTGGGTTTAGTGCCACCTTGGTGCAGTGCTGCAGCCCAAGCTCCCGGGGGCTTCCCAAATTCTGGGAATTCCCTTAGCTGAGGAAGTCCCCAAGACCAATACCAAGGACATGCACCGTGCACAGCAGCTCAGAGCTTTGCTGTAGGGATATGCTTGAGTTCAAACTCGGATTTTATATTTTAGTAGGAGAGGTGTGAAGCTTAAGAAAACAGAAAAAAAAAAAAAAAGGCAGGCACAGACCAGCACCAACAGTGCCGTGGTTCATTTTGTCCTCAGAAAAGTAGAAGGTGTTTTTTAAAAATATGAACTCTCCTGCCATCTCTGTGACTCCTGTATGGGTCATACCAGAGTTAGCAGGGGGGCAAAGGTCAAGATCAGTGGGATCCCAGCAGCTTCCAGCAGACCTGCAGCACTGTGCAAAGCTTGTGCTGCCCCAGCTTCTCTGCAAAGGACCCAAACACAAGTGGAAAAATCCTGTAGAAAAATCAAGTAAATGAGGTTTTTCTTCCCCAAGCATTTAAGTAACCTGAGATTTCTGTCCTAACCCGTACAACTAGTAAAACCCCCAGGAATGGCCTATTATTTGCCCTGTGTTTGTCACAGATGAGCACGCACAGCGCAGATGAGGCTCAGTCAGTGCAGGTTGGGCAACACAACGCATCTTCTGCTCCTCCCAGGAGGAACAGAGGGGTCCTGCAGCGAGGAGGGACTGAAGGTGGACCCCAAACATGCCCTCCGCATTTCCTGAGAGAACTGCTCCCCTCTCTGCCCCAGGAAAAGAGGGGCAATATTCCCCTGCAACACGTGTAAAGGGGATATTGCAAGGAGGGGCGTGCCACAAGCAGCTCCCCTTTCTGCAGCTTTACAGCTTTTCTGCGTTACAAATGCAGAAAAGACACAGGCAAGGAGAAGTGATAGCGTGGGGACTGGTACTGATAACAAGCAGCGTTCCCCTGCACAGCAGGGTGAGTAGCTGGGGCTGTCGGTGAGGAGTGCTGCAAAACCCAAGGGCAGCAGTGGTGCTCCGGCCCCAGGGCTTCTGCCCCCCCACCAGAAAGCTGTGCTGGGAGCCACATTATTCCACGTGAATTATTAATTTGGAAATAACGAGTGCTGCAACCAAGCATGGGGTTGCTTGGTGACACATGGAGCACTCTGCGATGTGCTCGGAAGAGAAAAATCTCCTGGTGTCCTGGACATACTTCATCTGAGTGTGGCAACGAGCTTCTGCACTATAATCACCGATATTTGGGGCTGAGGGACAGACAGGGCCTTCAGCATCTCCCCCGCGGGCTGTGGGATGAGCGCTGGCGAGCGGTTTGTGGATGGGACTCAACCGCCTTGCCCCACACAGCCACATCTCAGCCTCCCGGCACCAAACCTCCCGCCGGAGCAGGGCTGGATTTCATCCCAGCTCCACAGTGGAAATGAAAAGTAACAACACAAAGCCCAGCTGCTCGAATTTCACCCCGACACTCACCAAGACGGCAGCGGAGGCGAGCCAGGACTTACCTTGGGAGGGACGTAGAACTCCAGCAGGAACCTCTCCCCCTCCACCTTCACCGCCTTGCGGAGCAGGAGGCGGCACTTCTGCCACTGCGAGCTCCCCACACAGTTCGTGTCGTCGGCGACCATGTAGCGCAGCGTCCCCTCCCGCTGGATGTCCACCAGCTCCACCTTGGAGGACTGAGCCTTGGAGAGCCGCAGTTTGTGGGTCCAATTCTCCCGCTTGTCACCAGGCTCCTTGCCCCCGGCCACCCACGGCTCCCTCTCGGCCCTCCTGCCGCCCGGCATGGCCTCGGCGCCCGGCTCCGGAGAAGACCTGCGGTGCCACATCTCCTTCATGCCGTCCACCACGCATAAGCTCATGTTCCTCAGGGAGAAGCCCTTCTTGAACTTGGGCTTGGTGGCGGCGTGGACAGAGACGTCCTCCGAGCTGCGGGACTGGCCGTAGGAGGACACTTTGCGTGCCTGGACCTGCTGTGCCGGGCTGAGGTAGCGGCCGGCGCCCAGCGGAGCCTCCATGCTGTCCAGGGACTCGGTGGAGGTCTCCTCCTTCCGCTGGGCCACCTCGCGCCCGTAGGGCACGTGGCAGTTCTGCAGCCCCACGAAGGGCACGATGTTGTACTTGGTGGGCGAGTCGGAGACGAAGACCCGGCTGACCTCCAGGCTGAAGATGTCCAAGAAGTTGGCGGCGAAGTGGTGGGAGAAGGAGGCCTCGGCGCCGGGGGTGTCGTAGTGGGGGTTCTCCCTCAGGAACTGGCAGAACTTCTGGGCGAAGTCGACGGCGGCCGCCTGGGCGTGCAGCTCGCAGAACTCGCGCCAGTCGGGGAGCGGGGAGGAGGGCTCCTGGCACAGGGCATCACCGTTCATGGCTGCCCCATTCCACCTGCCGGCGGGCTGCGGGGCAAGGGGACAGACAGGGTGAGCTCGGTGGTCAGCGATCCCAGCCATCAACACTTCCACAGCGGGTCCCCAGCCCTGGCACCAAGTGGGACGCGAAGGGAAACACAGTGGGAAAGCATTTTTATGCTGCAGCCCCTCCCTCCGCCACACTGGAAAAAAAAACTTGGCCCTGGCTGCAGCCATAAATCGTACTTATTTTACGATTATGACCGTGCAAAAGTGTTATCGATTTCTCATAAAACCACTAAGGAGTCCCCGACCGGAGCAGCCCGGGGGGATTCGCCTCCAGAACTGACGCTGCCACATGCATGGCCTGGGCACTGCAGGCCCATAGTAGCGCATCCTCTGCCACCATCCCCAGCAGCTGCTCCGGCTCCGCCTGCATTTCTGCCCACAGAAGAAATTTGGCACATCAGTTTGGCTGAGCATCTCAGGCTGGTCACATCCTTGTCAGGTGCAGGCAAGCAGAAACCCTGTGCCCTCCCCACTGCCTGTCAGACCCCAGGGCTTTAAGGGATAACCCCAGAGACCAGGGAGTTGGTAGGATAAAGGGGAAAAAAGCCAAGGTGGCAGACCCAGGAGCCACCAGGAGCTGCAGGGAGGTGAAGACCAGACCTCACATCCACAGAAGAGGTTCCCAACCTCACCCAGCCTCTGCAGGACTCACACGTCTCTTGCCTTTTTGCCTACGCTGCATTTCCCAAACCTCTTCCTAATTTTTTGAGGCTTTCACCTCACAGGGGAGATTCCTGCAGTGCTCGCATCTAAATTGCGATTTTCCAGCACCGAGACTGCTTGTGCCTGTCGGTGACAGCGAGCCTCGCCCCATGAGTTACTCAGGCACCTCTCAGCCACATGCCACCCGTGTGTCCAGAGAAGCATCCTGTTCCCCTCGAGGGCAGTTTCACCTCAACACCATGAAGGGAATGCTCTGCTCTGGACCCCTGTCCATGGCAGCCCCTCATGTCTGGCCTGGGGACATGCCAGGGCTTCTGGAAAAATGGGACAGCCCCCCTCATTTGGCCGCTCTCCGCTCACAAAATCTTTCTGGTGAGTGATTGCTGCTGCTAATAAATCAAGCACAGTAACTAACCATCAGCTTACATGGCCAATACTTCATTACCGGTCAGGTAAAGTGTCCCAGAAGAGAGAAACTTAAAAATATGTGTGTGTGTGTGCATATATATATATATTTAATCCCTCTTTGGTTCACCAGCCCTGAAGCAGGGGATCCCAGTGCTTGGCTGGATCTGGAGCTCCCCAAAGATCTTCCGCAGGAAACCACCAGAGCCAAGGGAGGCCCAGGCAGCGGAGCAACCGGAACGACACAACCAGACAGGCCCAATTCCCTCATTAAACACAGGCAATAAAAGCCCTCAGTGAGAAGGGAAACCCCAAACTGCTGGCAAGAGCCAGATCCAGGGGAGTTTGGCTTCCCAGCTGTCTCATCAGGGCCTCGCAGCTTTCTCTGGGTGCTTTTTTACCCTGCGCTGAGCCGGCCCCGTTTGCTGCAACCCAGCCCGGAGCAGGGAAAGCCCCGTCCCCGCAGTTTACAACGAGGCTGAATTTCCCCAAGAGACAGCGGGAAAGCAGCAGAAAATGTAAAGCTGTTTGTTACCAGGCCAGCAAATGCAATTCTCACGTACCCATCCATCACCCGGCAGAGAATTTAAAGGCTCGGCTCCCGGCGGCAGCTACTGCCCTTCAGCTTTACCATCCACAGCCGCAGCTCCCCGAGCACAAAGCAAGGGAGGGGAAATATTTGGGCTCGGGGAGGTGGAAGGGGGTCTCCTGCTGCTGACCCAAGCGGGAATAGCTGGCACCACGAAGAGCAATGGACTGGAAAGAAGGTGCAAAGGGCAGCAAGAGGCTCAAGAGGGAAGAGAAAGCCTCACGCCGAGGGGTGATGGCCCTGATTTTGTCACACCTGTAGAAGGGAGCAGTTAGTTTTACCCCATGGGCCAAGCCCCAGGGCTTTGCTGGTGTTCTCCCACCACACACAGGAGGGAAAATGCTTCCCCCCATTTCCCCCTCCAGGAAGGATGGGGCAGGAGGGCCAGGCAGAACAGAGCAGGACCAGCCTGCCCACAGACGAGCGATGGGAAGCCAAGATGCAACAGAGAGATTAAAGGGGGGGGGTGGGTTGGAAAGAAAAAGACACTTCAACAAAGATAAACCCCAAACAAAAAGCCCGGCCACCCAGCCGCTGCAGCAAGCCTCAAGCTGGGAGACACGCACACAGAGGCATCACAGCGTCTTCCTTTCATCTGCACGGGGATGACAGACTCTAAAAGGCCAATTTATAAAAATGAAGCCTAGAGGAGAGATGTCTGGCAGGTCTGAAGGGGGGGGGGGGGAAGGTTGGGGGCCCTGTGTGGCGTCTCCATCGCCCCCCACCTGCAGTGGGTCTCTGAGCCCGCCGTGGGGACCATACTGGGGAGACTGGGAGCAGCGGGGGGCTCGGGGAGGCCCCCTGGGACCACAGCAACATCCCCCCCCTCCCCAGCACGTACGCCTGCACCTGATTCCTGCGGGAAGCAGGCTCCCAATTATCTCTGCAGCTTTACCTTTAATCTCGGTGCCTCCGCTCCCCTCTATGCCAACAGCACTGCCCCACTTCTCGAAATAACTCCTCATGCCACAGACAGCATCCCCGGGCAGGGCGGTGGAAGTCGAGATGAAAATAAGATCAAGATGAAAATAAGCAGCAAGCCCACGACTGTTTTTTGGCCAGGAGGGGCAATTCGCTCCCAGCCCGGCTCACCAAGGGTTGCAGCATGCGGCCGGGCACCTCGGAAGGAGGCAGAGCCCCTTTGTGGGGGATTTCTGCCTGCTCAGGGGTCACAGCCTCGCTTCCCTGGCCTGGGTTACACAGCAGGACAGGCACAGAAACATGGAAATGAAGAGGTTTGTCCCCAAAGAGAAGCTGTGTGGCCACAGAGAGGCAGCCAAGACACCAGCACCCTCGGGCTCCTCCTAACACCTAACACTGGCTGGTCCCCAAACGCCTCCCCGGGCAGAACCGTGCCCTGCTGCTGCTGCCGCCACTTGGGAAAACAATTCAAGGTTTTAGAAGGAGGGGAAATAAATAAATAAATACGGATTTCTGGGGCCTGGCCAAGTGGAAGCCCAGGTTGCAGTCGCGAGCCAGCTGCTGGCAGCGATGCTGTGCCAATCCCTCCGATAAACTGCGCCGACGGCCCCTGCGCAGCGGGGATGTGTCGGCACACACAAGCCCAAAGACCTGAAAGTCGAAGTGAGCTCCTGACCCCAAGAAGGAACGAAATTTCAGCCGTCAGCAGAAGTGCAAGAGACCATGGAAAAAAAAAAAAAAAAAAGTCTCCGGTGCAGTGGGAGTCAGGGAGTGACAACAAAGCCACCAGGATTTGCTGAACCAGAGGAGCGGGGAGGAACTAACATCTAATGAGGTGTTAATAACCCGAACGCACAACACTGGTCATGGGATAGCCAGAGCAGCCAGCCCAGCACTTGCTCCAAGGGCTTTATTTAAGGAAACAGCCCTAATAAAGAGATGTTTCCTTTCCGCCCCGCGGAGCGCAGCCAGGCTGGGGCCACGGGAGGAAAACCTGCGTCCAGCTGAGCTTGCAGGAGGCAGATTTGTACCCCCCTCCTTTTTTTTTTTTTTTTTTTTTTTAAGGCTAAACACCCTTCAGTACGAAGGGGACGACCAGCAGTCCTCCACTTCCCTGGGGGTTTCCAGCCTGGAAATAAAAAATAAAAATAGTAATAACGAAAGCTCGCATGCCTGCATCTCCGCCTGCACAGGAGTGCTCCCAGGGGCTCAGGCTCGCAGATCCGGGCTGATGGAAGCACGGGGAGGATGGAGCATCCTGCAGGGACTGGTGTGCATGTTCTGGTGGTCCTGGGTCCACGCTTGTGGGGAAGGATGGGGCCGGCAGGGTCCCGCTGCTCGGCTTCCAGCGAGATCAATGCCAATCAGACCCCGGGACGCGAGGAAACCCGGGCACCTGCTCGCCCCAGAAGAGAGGCTGACCTCAGCCGTCCCCACGTGTTCGGGCAGGGGAGATCCCCGGGTCATGAGCGGGTGCTGGAGCAACGTGACACCCCGCAGGGCCCCCCCGGAGAAGGTGACGCTCCTGGCACGGCGGGCAGGACATGCCTGGCAGCCCGCGGGGAGCCTGGTGCCTGCCTGCATGGCCCTGGGGTGCTGCAGAAAGTGGCTAAAAACCAATGAAACAACAAAAAAAAAACACGATGGGCTGCTCTGGGGGTTGGCAGGGTGCTTCGAGCACATTTAGGACGTGGATCGGAGGAAAAACAAATGCAGCACCTTTGCATTTACCTTTCAAGCCCAGCAGAACAGGGGATGCAGCAGGCACAGAGATGGGGACCCACACCTGCAGCTGGCACCTGAAGGCTGGGGAGACCAAGCCACGTCCTCCTGGTGACTTCTTCTGCCACCACGAGGGTCCCAGCCCTCAAGGCTGAGACTTCAGTGCCCTAACTATGTGCAGAGGCTGATCTGAGGGACAGAAAGCCATAGGAAAATAAATAGATGCATAAAATAGCAGCGGGATGGGAGCTGGTCATCTCTCCGTGCTCTTTATGGCTCCGTGTACGATTTGTACTCCACAGCCCCTTAATCAGACTGGCTGTTGGAATTGGAGAGAAATGGAAACAATCTTTGTTCCTCTCATTTACTGTCCATCCCACTGAAATATTAATTGAGCAGCGTTCTGGCCTCAAGTCTAATGGTCAAGCCACCCTCCTCGATTCACTCCCCCATTAAATGCACGCTTTGACTCGCTGCCCAGACGCACCGGAGGGCCCTCCTGCCAGCCGGAGACGCTCGTCCAGCGTGCAGAGCCTTCTGCTGCACCAAGCAGGGGCTGCTCCAGCTGAGCCAGCAGCACGGGAAGCAGTTGTGCATCCCCTAACGAAGCTTTCCTCTGCAAACGAAGCACCGCACATTGCGGGCCCTGGGGCTTTACGGGGCTGCCGAACTCGTGGCTCACTCTAGGCAGCCTCATGGGCCTGTCCCCAAAAGGAATGGGCACGTTGTCCCCTTCCCGTGCACACACCAGATGTTGATGACCATTTCTCAGGGCAGAAAGGAAGGCTTCTCATCTCAGTGTCTGGAAGCACAAAATCCCGACGGATCACGGGAATGCGCTCCACTGCTGTGCGGGATGGGAGCCACCACAGCCCCGAGGGAGGGCTTCTTCAGAAAGAGACATCTTTGGAAGAGAAAGCAAACTTTGGGTCAGAAATGACCCCTTCTTCCCTCAAAACTCCCCAGCACGCGTTGAGGAGGATGTGACACTGACACCCTGCGTACAGCCCATAGGTCACAGCCATCCCCAAACCCGCAGTGTTCTCCACTTCCCACTACTCTGACCAACTTCGCTTTGCAGGGTCGTTTCTCTGCTTCCTAAACCCTGCCCCGCCGTGCACTGCAACCCCCGTGCTGACAGCTGCTGGAAAATAAAATGAGTTAATAGACAAGACCCAGTGGATCTCAGCTGATCTCCTCCTCCCTGTGCTTCCAGGCAGGTCCCTGGGGCGTGGGGCCACAGCATCGCCCGTGACGCTTAGTGCACTGTGGTGGGGGACCTGGGGGTCCCCAGGGCACAGCGATGGGATGCTCTGCCCTGCCAGAGGCTTGGAAAGGCAGCAACACACCCCTTTGTTGCCCCAAACTGAGGGTGGGCTGTTTCTTGTGAAAATAATAGAGCTTTTGGTAAGGAAGGTAAGGAGCCGCCGTCCTTTCCCTCTCGATGGGAGCCACCTCACCTGGCCAGGGCTCTGACCTGGGAGCTTTCTGCAGAAAATTAACAAGTCCAAAGTCTATTTTCAGCCCCCACAATAGCAGAGCCTCCCTCCAGGAGCGTCAGAAGCCCTGTCCCCAAGCAAGCAAGCTCAGATTTCCCTCACTAAGCCTAGATTTCCTTCCGCCCCTCGGCCCACAACAAAACCTGCCCCTTCTCGCCTTCCCACCCTGGTCAAAGCGAATTTGTGCGGCCACCTCCGGGGCTGGTGCTCGTGGCAGGGTACGACACAGGCGTTACACATTAACCACCACGCCGCTGCTCTCGCAGGGCCTGGGGCACGAAGGGCAGAGCTGTGCTGGACACGTACAAAATGATGGTTGGGTTGGCCACCACGGCTCGCTCAACATCCCCAATGTACCTGAAATAAAAGGGGTTGGAAGGAAAGGCCCTGCTGTACAAAACCAGCTATAGTTCCCTAACTAACTGCTTGGAGAAAAAACAACCAAATAAAAAAAAAACCTCTTGCCCTACAGATCACTATGTCATTAAGGGGCTCCTGGGGTGGTTTTGGTGCACAAGCTGCACAGATCCATGGTGCAGAGCACTCAGCAAAGCCCTGCTCACATCAGGACCCCCCCCTTCCTTCAGGGACAGGAAGGAAAAACCCCAAGATTGTTTTTCAATTACGGCTCATAACAAACACGGGATAAAGTTACACAGGCCCGTATTAAATTTTCTCATTATCGTTTTTACTTTCGGATATAATTCCCCACACGCATCCCTGGCTCGTACCCGCCTGCCGGCGGCGTTCGACGCTGCCCAGCGGTGCCTGAGCTGGGGAAACTCAGCTCTGCCCTGCTACCGGGGCTGCTGCGCTTACTGCTGAGCTCTTACGGTGTGTGTAGGGCAAAACGCCTCGTGCTAGCTCCAGCAGGCTCCAAATGTCCCTCAATCACATGGTGCCCAGACACCACATTACAACTGGGATCTCTGGGTGGTATTTCAGCCTCCCAAATCCCTTTTTTTTACCTCGCCAGCTATGCAGGGATGCTCCCCGGCACGCAGCACTCCACACTGGTGGGCACAGGCGCACAGGAGGGGTTCCCTCTGCAGAGGGGCCGTTTCCCACCCAGCCTGTGCCTGGTGTTTCTGCCTCCCCTCCTTCCTGGTGCTCCTGGCCCCGTTTGCAGCCCCACAGCCTCGTGTGGGGCTCGGGGGGCTTCAGGCTGGAGAAGAGCAGGGAAGGCAACGTTGCCCTGGGGCTCCCCAAAAAGCCTGATTCAGCAGGAGCAGCAGATGTGCAACCATTGTCAGGTTTCTCAGCCTGCCATGGGGAAGAGGAAGAAGAGGAGGAGGAAGGGCTCTAAACAGCAACATCCTCAGGGTGCGCTGACGGCGATTTACCTCGGAAGAGGGACAGCTGAGATAAGAATTGGGCAAGGCCACCCTGCCACGAGAGCGCACAAGACGCGTTCCCACCAGCCCGGGAGAGGAAGGAACAGCCCTGATAGCAAAGACGAGCAGACAGAAGTGGTCACAGTAGGCAAGCAGCCACCCCACACCTATGAAGGATCTCATGCTCGAGGCAGACAGCACCCAAACCCCAAAAGACTAACCTGGAGCAAGGCAGTTTCCATCCTACAGCCCTCAGGACGCATTCACCCCGATGGCACAGCTGCCCCACGCTCGGTGAGACACCAGCGACCAAAACCACCCTGATTTCAAACACGCATCAACGGCCTGGAGCACCTCCGTGAGGCTTCTGCAACTTTTTTTTTTTTTAGAAATAAGTTCCCCAACAGCCACCCTGGGGTGCAGTGCAGCGTTATGGCACCACTGAGGGATGCAGGGGGGCAGAGCTGGGAGCGCTCCCGGTCCCCCCCGAGCACATCTCCCAGCCACGCAGCCACCCACCTGTGCCAACGCAATGGCCGAGGGCTCTGACCCTTTGGGGCAGCCCGGGTGATTTAGGAGCATGGCCCCAAAACACCCGGCACTGCAGCGGCGCCGCTCCTCCGCCCCCCTCCCAACAGGGCGAAGCAAATAATCATCCCAATAATAACAACAACCGCCACGGCGGGGAGGTCTGAGCAATCCGCTCGGTGTGGGCAGCAGGCAGCTGCTGGCTTGCCGGGGATTTAGGGCAGGATTTGGGGGAAGCCGAGCCGTTTCTACCTCCTCTCCCGGTGCGGTTCAGGGGGTCCCCGAGGTGCCAGCAGCGGGGCTCTCCGCTTGCAGGCTCATCTCTCACAGCACCCAGCTCCCACGGCGCAGCCAGGGACCGGAGCAGCCCGGAGGGACCTGGAAGGCAAAGTTTGAAGAAGTCAAGTCCCAAAAAGGGTGCTCGGCACCTCCCCGGGGGTCACCCCAAAACCCCGAGGCTGCTGCACATGAGCCCGAGTGGTGAATTTGCTGGGAGCAGGGGGGGCTGCAGGGGAAGCCCCTCGCCACGCCGAGGCCTCAGCACGGTGCCGAGCGGCTCCTGGGGGGCTGTAGGATGGGGGGCGGCTCGGTGGGGCCGTGCCCTTGGGTAGGGGCTGCCCCGGGGGGGGGGGCGCAGGTGCCCGCAGAGCATCCATGCAGGCAGCACGCACAGCTCGGGCGGAATAATAACCACTAAAATAATGCTAATAACAACAAAAAAACCGTCCTTAGGGGGTCGTGCGCCTGGGGTCGTGCCCAGGACCCTGCGCCCCCCCCTCCCCGCAGCCCCCCCAGCCCGCAACTTTCGCCTTCCCGGGGTGCCCCCAGCCCGGCTCCCCCCTCCCCTCCCCTCCAGCACCCCGCACCCCAAAAAGGACCCAGGGAAAAAGGGGAATATGCGGAGGAGGGGAGGGGTGCGGGTCCCTCCGGGGGAGGGGGGGTGCGCCCCGAAACGGTGATGGAGAAGGGAGGGGGGGGACCAGGAAAGCGGCGCCGCCCCCACGCAGCCGCGGATCCGGTACCGGAGGGATGCGCTCACCCGGCCCGGCTCGGCTCGGCCCGAGCCCGGTGCAGCCCCGGTGCAGCCCCGGCTCCCGGCTCGGCTCCGGCGGGGCCAGCGCTGCCCGGCCCCCCCCGGCCCCCCCCCCGCCCCGCCCGGCCCCGCCGCCCCCCCCCCCGCTCCTCCCACCGCTTTAAAGGGCCCCGCCCGGCCCCGCTCCGCACGGGGAACCCCCCCCAAACAGCGGGGATCTGCTTTAAGGGGGGGGTCCTGGGGTCTAGGGGGGGGCACCCGGTGTCCCCACACATCCCAGAGGATGTTCCGTGTCAGGCAGGGCACCCCACATCACACAGGGCACCCCACGTTGCACAGGGCACCCTATATCCCACAGGGCACCCCACGTCCCACACAGCACCCTACATCCCGCATGGCACCCCACATCCCGCCCCACATCCCATAGGGCACCCCACATCACACAGGGCACCCTACATCCAACAGGACACCCCACATTCCACACGCCACCCTACATCCCATGGGGCACCCTGTGTCCAAAAGGGCACCCAACGTCCCACAGGGCACCCCACATCCTGCAGGGCACCCTACACCTTAGGGGGGGTTGGATCTAGATGATTTTTGAGGTTTCTTCCAACCCAAGCCATTCAATGATCCCGCACTGCACCCCATACCCTGCAGGGTACCCCATGTCCCACAGGGCACCCTACATCCCACCCTGCATCCCAGAGGGCACCCCACATCCCACAGGGCACCCCACATTCTGCATGACACCCCACGTCCTTCAGGGCACCCCATGTCCCACTGGGCACCCCGTATCACTCTCCACATCCCGCAGGACACCCCACATCCCCCAGGGCACCCCACATCCCACAGCACAACCCCAACCCCGCATCCTACTGGACACCACCCAGGGCACCCCCAAACCTCCCCTAAAACCCCCCCAAACCCTAGGAGGACACCTCCGTTGGCCAACAAGGGGCAGCACCTGTGCCCCCTGTGCCACCCCAAGCTTTTTACCCCCTGCTTATGAGAGGGATTTGGGGTGACACCAGCCCCCCCAAGCAGCGGGTCCAGCCCTGGGCTTTGCCAGGCGGCGCCGTGCCGGCCGGATTCGGCTCCAGGTCAAGGTTTGCAGGCCAAGCCCTGGCGTTCGCTTTCGCTGCCCTGCTGACATATTTATAGGGCCCGTCACCGAGCACCGGCCCTGCCAAGGGGGTCAGGACACAGTCATAATCCGCCTCCCAGCGCGGGGGGACCGAAGCCCGGGGAGGTTTAAGTGATTTAGTCAGGGGTCACATTACGGCGGGGGCCTCCGGGCCTCCCCGGCAGGGCGGATAAGGATGACTCACCAAAAAAATATAAAAAGGATTTGCAGGAGGAACAAATCCCTTTTACTTCTGCGAAGCACCTGTAGGATTAAGACAATGCCAGTTATGTAAGGGGCAGGGAGGGGGCGCGTTGTTATTGTTTTTGTTCGCCTTTATCACGCCGCCTTGCCATCCCCTTACCCTGCAGGGGGGAACCCGGTGAGATTTGGGAGATTTAGGAACCCGGGGGATGCCGAACCACAGAGGGAGGCTGGCTGTAGGGCCAGGGCCGTGTCTCCTGCTCTGGGTTTCAGGCAGCCACGGGAAACGTGGGGCAAAGGGGATTTGCAAAAGCACGGCCAGGGCATGGGCTCGCGACTTCTCTCCTTGGTTTCATCACTGCTGGCTGCGTGCTGATTTTGGGTGACTGCCCACCCTTCTGCTCCAGGGAGTCGCGTTTTCCTCCCCGGGTGGTGTAAGGGTCCCACGGGAGCCCGCAGCCCTTCCCCAGCCCAAGCTGCTCGGGGTTGGGGGGGTGACCATCTCTGCATCTCCGGCAGCCCTGCGTGGTTTCCTTCACCCCCCCTCCTTCCCCGGCCTCTCCTCCAAAAAGCCTCTCTCCCATTCATATACATTTTTAAAGAAAATACGCAATCAATAGTCTCTTAGGCTGAAATTTCATTAAGGGTTTCATTGCACTCGGCATCGATCGCCAGCAGCGCGGCGAGCGGCGCGCCGTGGGACCGGCGGCCCCGGCGGATGCAGCCCGTCGATGCCCCGTGGACCATCCGGGGCATCTCCATCTCCAGAGCTGGAGAACCGTGGTTTCTTGAAAGCTGATGTTCCCCCGAGCCTCATCCTTCGGGTGCCTTCTCCTGGCACCCAGTTTGGGCACCTCGTGTCCCTCCCGTGTGTGCTCCCGGGCTGGGGCACGCCGCTGGGACCCTGCTCTTACCCCCCCACCCCCTTGGACTTCAACCAAAAAGGCAGAAAGCCTGACCTCCCCACTTTGATCAGACGTGGCTCAAGAGCAGACACGAGCTTTTTTTAACACCTAAACCACCTGCCCTCGAGGGGGGAGAGCCACCGTGCCCCACACAGCTGCGGGACGCGGAAAGCACCGCGCTTTCTGCCAGCCCACGGGCTCAGCGCATCGGCAGGGCGCACGGCCCCCGGCTCGGGTACATGCCTCCCACCAGCCCGTCTTCATTTTGGGTGTGATCCCATATTTACAAGTACGTGTACAAGGCTGGGAACCTCTCCTTGACTTTTTTACAGCACTGTGGAGCCTGGTGGGGCTGCGATGAGAAAGAAAATCAAGCCTCAGAGCGGGGACACGCACGTTTTGCAGAGTTGCCGGTCAATCACTTGAAAAACCAAGTGAAAAACCCAAATCCTCCAAAGGATCAGAGGGCTAATTTTAGGTCTGCGCCTTGCCCAAAGAGATTTAAAAGAATTGCCGGGGTGAAAGTTTAACTTCACCCGCGACTTTTCTCAGCAATCCCTGAGGAGCTGTGTGCCTCTGCGCGGAGCATCCCAGCTCGGCTGCCCCTCCGTGGTGCGCGCTTCTCCAGGGCACCGCAATGCTCAGCGGGTTTTATCGCCAACAAACTGCCACCAGGCTGCTCTGGAAGCTGTTTCGTGGCTTGGGCACGGCCCCAAACCCCGGTGGGTGGGAGCTGCTGGCCCCGTGCCTCTCTGCAGGAAGGTGCCGGGCTGTCACAGCTGCGGGTTGGACAGCAAAGGGCCCCGCCGAGACCTCAGTGAGGGGCTCGCTGCACGACAGTGTCAGCGGGATGGGAAGGGAAGGGGAAAGGAACCAGGAGAAATAGCTGTTGGTTTTCCTAGCTGTTGGTGCAAGAGGAATTGCTTTAAAATGTCCTCTGGCGTGTTAGGGAAGGTGAACAGCTGGTGACAGCCTGGCCCTGGGGCTGGAGGAGCCTCTCCCCGGGGTCACTTTGACGTGAAGTCCTTGACGTGCAGGCTCGCGTCTCCTCCTCAGGAGGGAGGAAACTCCTTGGTTTCGGCACAAAGCCCGTCCCCGAGCTTCTCCTTCCCCCATTTGCCATCACATTGTGAAGGAGAGCGGCCCCCGAGCACACGGTGGGAAGGGTCCTGGCCCCAATGCCACATCCTGCTGCTGGCAGCGGGGCTGGGGACACAGCTGGGGCATCCCCCTCGGTGGCAGCAGAGATGATCCAGGGCTTGAGGGCTTCCCATCCTAAATTATTGAATTCTGCCCCATCCTGGTGGCTGCAGGAGGGAGAAATCCCCGCAGGCGCAGAGTGTTTGTGCGCAGCAGCCCAGGGGGCCCAGCGAGCAGGTTCTGGAGAGGGACGCGCCTTCGTTGTGTCCTAAGCAGGTTCGTGAGAAAGCTGGGGGCTGTGGGGGCTTGCAGAGGAGCACAGTACCAATTCTGCTCTTCCTCCAGCCGATGCAAATGACAAGCAAGGCTTTTTCTGCTCTGAAACTTCCCCGCTGCAGCCAGCAGCAGGTGGGGAGCTTGCCAAGCGTGCAGGCGCTCGCAGGCAGCCGGCAGCGCCGGTGCTGGTGGCGGGGGGACAGAGTGTGGCCACACCTGGGGCTGCAGAGCTGAAACTACAGCAAAAAACACCCTCAGACCCCACTGTGATCGCTCCTGTCTCCTCTCACCCAGCTCTGCTGCCTCTGAAAGGCCCTGCTCCTCTCCCAACCCCCTGAGCTGTGCCTGTGCTGGGTGCCCGGGTCCCCCCCAGGCGCTCTCCACACCTCTTCCAGGCTGGGGGCATTGCTGGGGCGGTGTTAGAGGCACTCAGCTGCCCTCACGTTTCTCCTAAATGGCCATTTTCTTTGTGTCGTTCTGTTACAGCCACGCTTGAAAGATGTTTCCGGAGGCTGCGTTTTGCCAGCGCAGGTCACAGTGTAGGAAGCTGGCACCTCCACTGGCACACCGGAGGAAAAGGCCTCAAAAAGCTTCCCCCACACCCTCCACGTGCCCAGGGGGCTCCCTCCCCTCTCCGTCAGCCCCCAGCCACCTCCTGCGATTACATCTGTCTGGTGATCGCTGCTCGGGGGTGCTCAGGACCCCGACTCTCTAGGCCTGGGTGTTGGAGATGTTCACCCTGAGGCCCGCAGCCCCACCAGGCTCTGCCTGGGGCTGAATCCTGCTGCCCTGCTCCCCTGGGTGCTGCAGGGCCAGCTCTCCAGGCCCTCACTTATCACGGCTTTCCCTCCTGCCTTACACAAACACTTCCAGGTTTCAGGCACGGGCGAAAAACCTTTTGGGGACATCAGCACCACGGTGGTTCGTGCGGGTCCATCCTGGAGCCTTTCCTGCGCTCAGCATCTTTCCTGAACCTATATAACCACCAGGAGGGTACTAAAACCCACACCACCACTCCCTTTCTTTCCCTAAAAGGCCCCCATGGGTGCACTCCCCGATCCCCCCACATCTGGGGACCCTCAGGATCCCGTCCCGCAGCGTCACCCCGCAGCATCGCCCTCCCGGCACGCAGCAGCAGCAGCGCTGAGCAGGCTCAGCCGTGGCCCAGCACTTTCAGGAGGGGTTTCCATAGCGACAGACACCCGAAAGCCCCAGATCCCGGCTGCTCCTGCAAGGATTTGGGGAGGGAACGACGTGCCGAGGGGGCACACGGTGCTGCTGATGGCTGCGTCCCCCCCCTCCAGCCCCATGGCCTCGGGTGCCCGTTGTGGCTGGGACGTCCCCAGCTGCTGCAGCCACCCCCTGCTGCGGCCCATGGGGGGGTTCCCTGCCACCCCCATACCCTCCCCAGCTATTTTTGGCTGTTCCCCAGCCAGCCGTGGGCACCAGTGGGGTTACTGGGGGCAGGAGGAAGCGGCGATGCCGCAGCGATGCCTTTGGGGGAGCGGAGCTGCGCTCGCAGCTGCGGTTGGCTTTGGTTTTCTCACCTGTTCCGCGTTACGGTGCTGAGCTCGTGGCAGTGGCATCTGTGCAATGGGGACAAAGCTCCACGCCGTGGGGACAAAGCCCTGTGCAGTGAGAACAAAGCTCCCCGCAACGGGAACAAAGCGCTTATGCAATAGTGACAAGGCACCGATGCAAGAAGGAGAACAATCCACGCAACGGGGACACAGCTTCGTGCACTGGGGGCAAAGCACCACAAAGTGGGGACAAAACGCTTATGCAATGGGGACAAAGCTCCGTTAAATGGGGACAAGCTGCTGAGAGTGGCTCGGTGCAATGTGGCACTGCCCATCCCCTTGCAGGTGCTGTGCCTGAGCCCCCCCGACACCCCATCAGCAGTGGGTGTCCCCCTTGGGCACCCCCAGCTCAGCCCAGCCCCAAAACCAGGCACATTTTGCCCAAACCGAGGGATAAAGTGGCAGGGTGGGAGCGTCAGCAGCAAGTGTCCCCTGTGTCCCTCCTGCCCCGTGTCCTAGCCCCAGCACAATCCCTCGCCCCACGGTCTCCGTGCCATGCCAGCAGCTGGCACATGCTCTGCCTTGCCAAGTGGCTTACAGTGAGCGGGGGTAACCCTGTGCGAGTGCCTTTCAGGGGGGTTTATTCCTGGGGAGAAACCTCAGGGCAGGCAGCCTGGGTGCAGCTGTGGCCCATCCCCGTGTCACCACAGCTGGGCGCTGAGTTGGGCTGGTGGCACTGGAGAAGACCTCGATCTGCCCCCATCCAGCAGGCGTTCCCGTGGGGCCAGCCCCGTGCTGTTTGTCAGGAGCAGGAGGTTGCTCTGAACCCCACAGCAGAGCTGCGGTGACAGCTCGGGACCCACTGGGGACGTGGGTCTCCCCCAGTGTAGGAGAGAACCCCCCAGATCTGGGGGAAAGCACACAGGGCAGGAGCAGGCATTTCTCCACCTGCAGTCCTGCACACAGGTAACAGCAGAGCTTTTCCACCTTGCAGAACTCCACGCTGCCCACCTCCCGTTGTTTCACCTTATTTTTCTTTTTGTTGGCAGCCACCGATAGCTTTTGCTCTGCCCCCTTGCTGAATGCAGAATACGGGCAAGCACAGAGCTGACACCCCCCTGCCCCCTGTCCTTTCCCTCTGCCCCCATCCCATTCCCATTGCCCCCACCAACACCCACGTCAGTGCTTAAACGACCCCCCTGCCCTGCACACCACCACACTGCTCTGCTGGCACCACGAGCCCTGGGGGGACAGCGGGGGCCCTGAACGTCCCCATGCCACCCGTGTCCCCTGGGCATCACCAGCGCCTGCCTGCGAGCTGCGCCTCGCTCGCTTTGCCTCCTCCTGCCTTCACACAAGCAGGGGGGCAAGGTAAATATTTTTCCGCTTCCTCTCCATGCTGGAAAAGCCCGCATGGCCCAGGCCCATCTCCAGGGAGACTCTGTCAATAAGGCGGGGGGGGCCGGGGCCGCTCCATATGCTGCACCAGCTTTCGGCCCCAGCTTGCCGTCGGATGGCTAACGCTGGAGCAAATGATAAACCCACGACTGCCACCTCCCAGCCTCTGCTTGCCCTAAACCCTGGGTGTTTTCTCTCTTGCAGGCAGGAGTTTGGGGCTCTCATGGTGTTCGAGCCCTTGGAGATCTGTTGGAGGCTGTGCCTGCAAAATGCCGGGATGGTTTGGGGGGCATTTGGGATGCTGGCTGGGTGCAACGAGTGATGGCCACACGGGATTTTGAAGCACTCAAGCTCTGCTGTTGTTTTGCAGACAAACGAGCTGTACCTGGCGCATCTGCAGCCCCAGCTGCTCCAGCAACTTGGGAAGAAACGAGAGGGATGGTGGCTGGTGGATTGTGAAGCCACCGTGCTCACCCCACGAGGCTGCATGCCCTTGGCCAGGACTCCTGCTGACCCCTCGGAGAAAAGCACTCAAAGGGGGAGCGGCAAGCGGTGGAGATCCACCCCGCTCCCCGCCGGGTTACAGCGGATTATTAGAGCCATTCTTCCAAAAATAAACCCAAATCGATCCCTGTGGCCAGGCTGCACATGGATGTTTAACCCCTTTGTGCCTCGATTCCCCTTTTTCCAGCAGCATCCGCGCGCTGATGGGCTCCGCAAACCCCGACCCCGCGGTGTGGTCGGGAGCCTGCCGCATTCACCGGGTACAGCCTGAACTTCAAATAACCTGGAATAACAGGCACGCCGCTCCCGGCGCTGGCTCTGCGTGTGTTTGTGTTTGTGAAGTGCCTTTCCTGTCTGCGTGGGAGTCTCGCTCGCATCCTGTGCGCCCGGCAGCGCCTGGCCTTCATTCAGCGCTGCTGAAACGCTATTGATCTTGCTTTTCCATTTGCAGAGCACGGGCAAACACGTCTGCAGCCTGCGCGCTCGTGGCTATGGAGACCCATCGCGCTCGGGAAGCGGCACGGTGGACCTTTACGAACCCCCTGCTTTGTGTCTTTTTTTTTTTTTTTCCCCATTTTTAACAGCACGGCACCGGCTGCTGCAGCGCGTCGCCGTGCAGACACCGCCGCATCTCCCCGCACCTCCTGAGCCTGCAGCGTGGGCTCTGTGGGGCTGGTGCAGGATCAGGCCCCCGAAGCTCTCCCTGCCCGGGCAGCCGGGGTGCTGTGGCCGTGCTGCAGACAGATCCGCTCCGTCCTGGCAGCGGTGTCTCGCTCTCTCCGTCTCCTCTGCCTGGGGCGAAACCTGAACTTGTGACCCAGATGCGAGCAGGCTGCTGTCTCATCGCCAGCCGGGCTCCCCCTTCTATTGCCACACAGACCTCCGGCTCCCCCCCTGAAATTCAGCCTGGGTCTCTGAGGCTGGGGGAACGCTGTGCAGGTTACACGGATATCAAAAGCACGGGTTTTCCTTTAATTATTTTCCTGAATATCTGTCGATGCTAATTAAGATTGCTTCCCCTAATCAAATTTAAAACAGTGAGGGAGAGCAAGGGGTCACCAAAATCCTTTTCTTTCAAGCCGCGGAGGGATAAAAGAAGCTTTCAAATCAAATTAGCAAAACCCCCACTCCCATCTCCCTCCCACACACACATTACTGAAGGACGACATCGTCTAAAGAGGGGGGGATCCTGGTGACCTTGCAGGCTGGCACGGATGTGCGAGCTCTCAGTGACTGATGCACGTGACCAAAAATAAAGGAAAAAAAAAAAAAAAGAAGATAAAGCCCACCCAGCCTCCCTGCAGGTAGAGCCAGGGTCACCTGTGTGGATGGAGGAGGGATGGGACAGAGCAGGGGCTGTGCTGGGGAGATGCACCCACGCCTTGCCGCAGCCCCCCCCCGCTGTGCCCTCCGCCTCCCCAGCGTCTCTAGAAAGCAGCGGCTGCCGAGGAAGCCCCGAAAACTTGGCCAAGGCTGCAGCCAGACGCAGGCAGGCTGAGACCCAAGAACCCTCCCGAATTTGGGCTTTCCCTGCCCACGGTCAGATGGTTTTTGGCAGCCGAAGCCGAACGCCGGGGAGCGGCAGTTGTCCTCGCCGCGAGCCGCCCGGACGTCCGGCAGCTGCTGCGAAATCGCAGGGGACGAGGCGAGCGCATGGGGCTGCAACCCCTCACTGCACCACGGATGAAACACGGGGTGAGGGGACCACCAAAATGCCAGGCTGAGGATGCCAGAGCACATCTGGGATGAAAAAGCAAGAAAAAAGGAGGAGGAGGATGGGGGAAAACCATGGTCAGCCCCCTCACCACCACAGCAGCACCTATGGGGATGGGGTTCCAGCATCAGCTGCACGCTCTGCCCCTGGCACGGGGGCAGGACGTCTCCTCGCTGTTGTTGAACACTGAAAGTCAAAGAAAAAAAAGCACAAAAGTGATCCAGTCAACGCGGATCTAAGTTTATTCCATCACTCATCCCGCAGAACTCAACATCTATTTGAAATCATTTATGAAGAGTACAAGTGTGAATAGCTGCAGAAGTTTTGCAATTCCAAGACACCATATATAGCTTCTAAAAAAAGCAAATTTAGCCTTCCCGGCAAAGCCTCAGCAAGCATCCCACCCTTCCCCGGATCACGTTTCTGAGCTACCCATGTCAGAGAGCAAACTATCATCTACCACACATCTAAAGTCGATTAGTTTATGGAGAGGTAGGAGAAGCAGCCCTAAATCTCCCTGGCCCTTGGGCGCACGCTGTCGGTGCTGAGCATCCCGCAGCCCCAGCTCCATCCTTCGCGCATCCATCCTAAAGACCCCAAGATGCTGTGGGTTGGTTTGTCCTGTGCCCAGTGGGACAGGCGTGGGTTGGTCCCTCTGTGTTTGTTCTCCGCTTCCATTTATGAGTATTTTGCATTTTTTCCCGCGGGCCATGGCTACTATAAATAAACCTCTGCTGCCCGTAGCAGATGTGAAGCCGACTGCTGCCTGCGCGTGCAGTGTGAGGTCCCAGCTTCCCAGCAGAACAGATCTGAATCGGCAATGAAACATTAATTGGAAGCCACAAGATTCTCCCGTCTTAGGAGGAGAATTTTAATTGCAGGCCATGCTAACGTTGGTCTCTTCCAGTACCGGGCAGCTGGGCGGGCACGAGGGGCACCAGAACCTGCTCCCCAAATCACAGCCTCTCCTCCCGTCAATTTTCCCCCAAATCAACCTAAATCTCCCACCAGCAGCCCCCCGTTCATCAAGCCCACCACCAGCAATAGGTCCGACTGGCTCATTCAGCCTCCTAAGGGGTCAGAGGTTGAACAGACCGACCGACCCCGAGCCTGGAGCTGCGGGGACTGCCCGAAATACCCAAGGCAGGGCAGGGAGGGCGCAGCGGAGAGCCCCGAGCACCTGCAGGGCTCAGCCCCAAAATCAGCACCTCCCTTCATGCCGGGTGACTTTGCAGCAGCCACGCTGCCTTCAGGCCGAGGTCCCTGCTCCATCGTGACCGTGTGCTGGAGCTCAGCACTGTGGTGGTGGCACTCATCTGAAAGGGTCCTGAGAAATGCTGCGGACCCAGCTCAGCACCGAGCCACGGGGAGAAGGCACCGCGCCGAGCGGCTCGGCCGAGCGCCGTTATCTGCTCGCTCTGCCAAAGCCCAGCAGGACCGATTGCTTTCGGATAATTCAATAAACGGGAGCAAAATGGGAATTCTCAAATAGCAGAACACATTGAAATGCAAGCTTAAGAGTCGTACAACATCTCCCCCCCCCACCCCATTTTCTGGCTAAATTTAGTCCGCCCCATGTCGCGCCGCACTTGAAACAAGATTGAATGAGCTACTGCAGCCGAAGAGAGGAGCTTTTATCTCGCTTTTCCCACGTCGCTCGGTGACGACTGAGCGCTGGGGGACATCGGGGCCGTGTCCTGCAGACGGCTCTCCCGCAGCGAGGCTGCTGATTTCCGAGCCAGGGCAGGGGGTGAAGCGTTGCCTCCATCCGACGAGGCAGAAAGCGAAGCTGCAGCAAAGCAGGCGCGAGGGGCCGGATCCTGCCGCTGGAGGAGCGGCGGGGCTGAGCCCGGCCTCACTGCCACATGTCGCCCGCGTCCCCGTTCTCGTGGAACTTGTGCACGTGGTCGGCGTACCTGGGGAGAGGGCGCAGCTGGTTAACGTGGGGCGCTTTGCCTCGGGGCGCTAGCCGAGACGATTAGTGCTTCCAGACACTGGGGAAGTCAAGGTAGGGGCCTGATCCTGATCTCTGCCTTTACACCAGTTTTTAGCTGCTTTTCCACCCCCACTTCCCACCCTCGCTTCCAGCAGGGTGCTCAAACACCCCGCTGTGAACCCCCCCCCACCCCAGCCCGGGCAGCCGCTGCCGACCCCGCGCAGGATCGGGCCCCGCTCACACCCACTTCTTGGCGCAGAACGCGGCGCAGTCCCTGCCCACGCTCTCGCTCCAGGCGGTTTTGTAGAGAACCTGCAAAATAAGGAACGCAGTCAGCTGTGGGCTCACGTGCCAGCCTCTGCCTGGCGTGTCGCTGCCGTGACACCCCGCGACATCCCGTCCCCATCACGACATCCCGTCCCCACCACATTCTGTCCCCTCCGCATCACTCAGAGCCCCATGGCGAAGGACAGGTACAAGCATTTCTGCACCCTCCTGTTACCCGCACGTTACCCCAGCTGTGGCTGTGGTGTTACCCTCCCTGTGGCCGGGCTGACGTTTTGCAGCACGTTATTTTTGCTGGGGAAGTACTGCCGCAGCAGTTTGGAGCAAGATGTCCAAGGTTGCCCATGGATGTGAAGCCTTTGGAGCCATCCTTTGGGCACTGGCTTGGGGGAGGTCACGGCTTGGTTTGGCTTCTTTTCCCCGTGTGATTGAGACCACGAAAGGCAGTGCTAGGAAGGGCGACAGCCTCTTGCCTTCCCTGGGTTTGCCGCAGAGATGTTTCTGTAGCAGCAGGGCTGCAGGATTGACCAGTCCCGGGCCTGGGCTCCAGGCCCTTCTGTGTCTGGATGAAGCTGGATCATCCCAACCATGCAATATTTATGATTTTTTTTTTTTTTTAGGTTAGCCCTTTAAACTTTAATGATGCCTAACTTTTTATTTTCTTTGCTCCTTTCCTCACCAAAATAACACGAGGTTGGATTTATTCTGAGATGATCGGGATAGAAATATTGTTCTGACTTGTCTTTCATCTTGTTTCATTGTTTAATTATTGATGTTTAGACATTTTTTTTTTCCTTGTAAAGCTAACTAAGCCCCCAGCAACCGTGCAAGGCTAGGGGAGCTTGCATCGTGAGGAACATGATGGCCCTGGCAGCACGGGCTGCAGCCCCAGCATCGCACTGAACAAGCAAAGGGCTCGGGGAAGGCAGCTGTGGACACAGGATCCGACCCCTGCAGCAAGGAGGGAGCCTTCTCCACGGCCACCCCTATTCCTAACCCAAACCTCTGCTTCTGACTCTGACGTACAGGGGGGGAAATTCAAAAACTGGAGAGAAGCAGAGCCAAAGGGCAAGGGGGAAATGCAGAGCTCAGTGCCCGCAGAGGTGTCCGGGCACCCAGGGTTGCACCCAGCAAGCAGGGAGGTGGCATTGCATAGGGCCTGGAAACACGAGGCCTGCTCCACGTGGCCGTGTTTTACTCCTAAAACCTCTTAGGCTTACCAGGAAGACGAGGCAGTGCAGGAGCAGCGTGTAGAAGAAGGCGATGGTGCGAGCTGTCTTGTTGGACAGGATGAGCCGCCCCTGCAGCGAGAGCAGAAATCCCATTTCAGCACGGATCAGGGGACTCAACGCCCAGGGCGATTCGCCCGAAATGGAGGGGAATTCAAGGCTGTGAACCGTGGGGCACCCTGCCCAGCTGCCCCTGCCAAAAACGCTCCCGAGGGCTCGTTCTGAGCTTTCTGCCTGGCTCTGCCCTGCACAGCCCTGCCTGCAGCTCCGCACGCGCCGCAGAGGAGCCCCGGCAGTAATTAAGTCTCACACATCTTTAATTCATGAGCTGGTGGAAGTCGTGAGCTGCAGCATCCCTTCGCCAGCCACCTGGGCACACGTTCCACAGGTATTTCCGAGGGCTGCATTAAAACCTTTCACAGCCTGGTGCTGAGCTCTGGGTGCGTGATGTCCGAGCACCCCAGAACACGTAAAGCTCCCGAGGCTGCTGGGCACCCCCAGACTACTGATTTTAGGGGAGCTGCATGCCTGAGCGTGGATGGAGCCTCATGGTGGAGCTGGTAGCACTGCCACGACACCGCATCCCAAGGGGAACACCTGCGTGTCCATCCCATCAAAAAGAGCCAAACCCAGGAGCCCCCACAGCCTTGGAAAGCAGCTCGTGACGCACAGCTCCTGCCTGCCTACACCGCCACTTCTTACTCTTGCTGCAAAAGCAAGGGATTCATTATGGACATAAGCAAATTCCCCCAAACACCACGTGGGATTTCCGAGGCTGGCATTAAAACCCACAGATCTCCCACCAAACCAACCCCATGCTGAAATCGTCTTTTCTATTCACAGCCACGGCGGAGGCTGCTGTAACAAACAAGATTATGTTCTTAAATATTCCCAAGGAGTAACTCCCGTAAGTCAGTTTTTTTGTAAATGCCTTTCATTAATTCTCCGTGGTGCTGGCATGCCACCCAATCCATATTCATGCTGGCATTTGCTTAGTTTTTATGCAAATGACAACTTTGCCTTTATTACGAGATATTTCTGTATTCCGTGGCTGTTGCAGACCAGCACTCCCGAGTTAACCTCTGTTGCGCCAGATATCTGGGGTTAACATCCCACACCCGACCCTGAATGTCACAAATCCAAGCATAAATCAGATTGCCTCGATGCCCACATCCCGTTTTAACTCTGAAAGCAGCACTCCATCCTACAAGATGGCAGCCAAGCCCTGCCATGAGGAGCCTTTGCTGCTGCAGACACCGGCAGTGCCCCAGTGTTTTCCCTGATGTTTTTTGTCAGAAAGGAGAGCAGGAAGGCTCAGGGCACGGGAAGAGGTTTTTGCACCCATCTCTGGAGGTCCCTGGGGGTGACCATGGGGCTGCAGGTACTCAGACGTGATGTAGAGGACAAGGCATGATGTTAGCTGGGGTCAGCTGCAGACTCCTTTTCAGTAATTTCAGGCAGAGGTTTGGGGAAGCAGCAAAATGCTCCAGAGGCGTGGGAATGCACGTGGGTGGCTGACAGAGACTCACGGTGACCCTGGGGGACACGAGCTGTCCCTGAGCCCCCGGCCGTGACACCACAGTGGGCTGTGGCATTGGGGTCAGGTCACCCAATCTCAGCAGGTCCCTGGGGAGGAACAGGGGAAAAGAAAGGGCGAGCGTGGAAAATGATGTCTCGCCCCTCCTCTCTGCTCTAACAGCCTCCTGCTGCTGCCACGAGGGAGGATGCAGCGTGCACCTTCCTCTGCCAGCGAGGAGGCAGCATGGGGTCAGCACCCCATAACCACCGCGAGCTGCACCAAGGCTCTGGGAGGAGGCAGCATTTTAAGAAAAACAACCAGAAAATCCCCATTTCAGCAGAGGGAAAATAGAGAAGCTGCTGCTGGCCGGTGCTCCCTCACAGAGATATCAAATTCTGGGGACTGCAGCGCGACCCCAGCAGGCTCTGCACCCCTGTCCGGGGGCAGGGAAGGGTTTGCCCCCACCCCACAGCGCACTCACCATGCTCAGCGTGGCTTTATCCCAGGGGCTGAGGCTCAGGTACTTGCGCTGGCGCTCCTGCAAGCACAAAGAACAAGAAGCTGGGTTTGGGGCCCAAAGGGCTGATTTGGGGGATGAGAATCAGGGAAGGTTTGGTGCTGGAGGGGCTGGTGCGGAGGGAGGGTGCTGGGGGCTGCCCATACCTTCCTGCTGAAGGAGGAGAAGGGGTCCAGGCGCTCTTCGTACTGCGAGGAGTAGCGCAGCTCGGTGTCATCCCTGCTGCTGCCCTGCAGGAGTGAAGGCAGGGTGAGACACTCAGCTGGTACAGCTGCACATCCCTATCCCTGTGTAAGCGATGTAAGGACAGGCAGAAAGGGCTGGAGCCCCCATATCATCCCCCCGGCCCCCCAGGCACTTGCACTGCCCTCCCCAGCCTCGTTTGGAGGAAACGACCCTGATGGATGCAGCAGGACCAATGTGTTATTGCACATCACACCCAAATTCCTGCCAGATCAGGTAGGAGGGGGACAGTGCTTTATGAGGAGGAAATCACTGCTAACCCCACAGCTACTACTAGCAGGGCAAGGGGCAAGAAAAGTAAAGGAACCCCCTCAACAGAAGCGAAAGATGGGGCTGGGCTCAGACACGCTCAGTTTTAACCCCACAGGACGGAGGCTCCCCCGCTGCAGCCCCCCCACAACACCAGGCCAGGAGGGCTTCCCGTGGGTGCCCCCGTCCTGCCCCTCATCCTGCACGGCCACCAGTGGCTCGGGTTCAAGGCGGGCAAACCCCGCTGCCAGCAGACCTTTAGCAAATGTGCCCTTACGTGCCGCAACGCGATACCCTGATGAGCTGGGATCCCGATTTAGGGGCTATGAAGTCACTAGCTCCTGGCCTTATTGAATGATCTTTGATGATTATTTTTAACTTGTCACATGCCTGATTAGGTCGTGAATTATGCAACGCGACGCGCGGGAGGCTTGTGCTCTTTAGCTCAGGCTAATGGCATCCAGGGGTTGCCTTGTGGCACCAGATAAACACGGGGATGATCTTCCGCGGGAGACACTGGCAAAAATGTCAGAGGGGCCAGCCTCACTCAGGCATAAGCACGAGATCCAAATAAGGCCCTGCAAGGCTGTGGGAGTCTCCCATCCCCAAACGCTGTTAAAATGTCCATCAATAAAGCGGGCTCTGCAGCAGCTGTCGGGGTGGCAGCATTTCCGCAGGGGGTGCAGCGTGAGCAGCAAAGCCTGGCCCCGCTCCCATCTCCTCCTGGCCTTCCTGGGACAAGTGGGAGGGTTTGGGGCTGGTTCCTGCTCTTTCAGGGACAGCCCTGGCTGCCCAGAAGGGCAGAAGCAGAGCAGCTCGCTGCTGGCTGCAAGAAATTCGGGCTAAAACCCTGCTGGAGCAGCCCCTGGCACAGGCACGCAGCCGATGCTCGCAGCTATTCCTTGCCTGGCACACGGCGAAGCGCCGCGCTCAGCCCCGAGGTCTCCGGGCTCAGTTGCACCACCGAAAGCTTGCAGAGGCAGATGAATGGCCTGAGCCAACCTCCCGCACACCAGCGGTGGGCAGTGACTCACCGCACTGCAGGAGGAACGATTTCTCAGCCTCCGACTACGGGGATTTCTTGCAGGAGAGCCCGATTTAACTGCTTGCTGCCTGGTTGGGCAGCAGCATCCACAGCGTGCCCGCCGGAGCATCGTGCTGCGGGCAGTGAGCAGCATAGGCATTGTAGGGGCTGTTTTGGGGAGGAAACATGAGAATCTGACACCCTTCGGAATGGTTCAACACTGCTGGCCCAGCAGGTGGGCTAGGAGCCTGCTCCTCTAAGTGTATCTCTGCATCCTTCTTCGCCCCAGTTGTCCCCAGCTTCCCAACGTGAGGGGCATGCAGGTAACGTGCACCTTCCCCCTGCTCTCGTGCACTGCAGGGAACAGTCTGCACTTGGGGTCTGTCTGTCTGTGCGAAGCCACCCGCAGGACAGAAACAGGACAGACAGACGGACAGCCACTCACCCGGCCGGGGTAGCTCTGGAGGAACTTGATCTTCTCGTAGAGCTTGATGTTGTCGGCTCGCAGGTTGTCCAGCTCGCTCTGCAGCGCCTGCACCGTGTGCTGCATCATGCGGTTCTCCTGCAGCGGGGAGCAGGGGGGGGGTTAGCAGCGAGGTCAGGTACCCACCTGGATCCAGCCCAACGCCCACAGCCCCACCAGTTCCCCATCCCCACGGGGGATGCAGAGCCACAAAGCTGAGATGAGAGCTCAGCACAGCCCCAGGAAGATCCACAGTCATGCCAGAGCAGTGTCACCTCACTGTGCAAACGTGGGCAGCTCACTGAATCTCCAAAACCCAGGATAGCTGAGGTTGGCACGGGCCAATCCTTGGGAGGCTCTCACCTCCCAGTAATTCAGATCCCTCATCTTTCAATTAAAATTGCTCCTTAATTAAAATGGCCACAGCTGCTGCCAAACGGGGCCCCCGAAGAAAGGCTGGGGTAGCCAAGGTGGGCACCGGGCGGTGCAGAGCCAGCCTGCCAGCTGGTTATTTAGAGCCGTGCTTCAGCTGGGTGAAGTTCTGCCCCAAACCTCCCTACCTGCCTTTTGGACAGCACCCCCAGCACCGTGCAGGATGGCCAACAAGGGATTGGGACCTGCCCTTCAAGAGGAGCAACACTGATAGGCAGGAGGGGAGGCTTTGGTCCTGCTGACACCAGAGTTTATTGTTCTCTTGCTTGCAGTGGTGCTGCCGGTGTTTTGCTGGTAATAACCCCCCTGCAGGCCACTGAAGCAGCCAGCCCCAGCGTGCGGGTGCCACCGTCCCCTCGCCACGTACCCCCTCCAGCTCCTGGTTCCTGGCTCGGAAGCGCTCCCGCTGGCTGGAGATGATGGAGAGGAGCGAGTCCACCTGGCCCTCGGGGAACGGGGCGCCGGGCACCGGCGGGTGACCTGCGGACAGCGCTCAGCTTCAGACACGACTCGCTCGCCACATCCACCACCAGCTTGCCGTGCCCCAGTTTGTGGGTGCCCCCCGGGGGGGCTGTGCCCATCGCCCCCTCCCTCCCCGCCTGCCTTCCCAGCAGCAGGAGGCCCCAGCGGGCGCCGAGAGCTGCGTCCCCCAGGGCTGCGACCCCGCAGCTATTCACAGCGCAGGGGGGGGTGGCTGCAGGTTGTTTGGCTTGGTGGGGCTGCTGACGTGATGCTGTTTATCGTGGGTTTGCAAAACATTTAAAAACAAAACAACAAAAAAAAAAGGGAAAGGAAGTGGGGTTTTCTCCCAGAAGAGCCAACTGTTGTTATTTATTTGATTCATTTTATCCCGCAGACCTCAGCTGCAGGAGCTGATGTAAAGGAAATATTTAGCTCGCTGGCTCCAGAAGGAGTTTGGTGGGGAAAGAGCAAAATCCAAAGCACGGGGTGCGTGCTCCAGCCCAGGTTCAACATCTCGGCATGCGCCTGCTGCCCTGTCTCAAGGGTCCAGCAAACTGTGCTGAACATGGAAAACCCATCAGCACTCCTGCTGAAGGCTGTGTCTGCTCTCACCTTGAGCATCCTCGTGTTGCCATCCCCAGGAGGTGACAGCCACCCTGCCCACCCCTCTGGGATGGTTTCCTGGCACCCTGAGCAGTTTTGTGCCTGCCTCTCACCGTAAAACAGTGCGGTGGCCTCCTTGATGGGCTCTGGTATCTTCTCCAGGCTGGGGACAGCTGCGCCCTGGGTGGTGCAAGCAGAGAGGATTCAGTGTTTCCCACCCAGCACCCACAGCCCTGGGGGAAGCATCACTGCCAGATGGGTGCTCAGCAAGGGTCAAGCCCAAGACAGTGCAGAGAGGCGATGCTCAGCCCACAAACCCATCCTGTCCCCAGGGAGGAGAAGGACTGGGTGGTCCCCCAATGCCACCCCCTCCCATGCCAGCACTGTCCTGCACATGGGCACAATGAGAACATAAAAAGAAAGAAAAGGGGAACAAGAGAAGAAGAAGAAAAAAGAGGAGGAGCTGGAACAACCCCCATGCCTGCTGCAGGCCCTCCACCAGCGGTGGTCAACCCCCGGGGCCACCTCGAGCCGTCCCTGGGGGCTGATGGAGCCGAGGTTACCTCTGCGTCCGGGCGGTGCACGGCGGAGAGGGCCTGGATGGTGCTGAGGTCGTGCTCCAGCTTGGCGACGAGCTCCTTCTGGCCAGACAGCGTGGCCGCAGCCTCCGTCAGCTGGATCTGCAGCTCCGCACAGCGCACTGCAAAACAGAACCGGGGCTGTCACCCAGGGGTGGCCCAACACCACGCGCTGCACCCAGGGGACTCCAGAAAGGGGCAGAGAGCCCCAACGGGGGCACCAAAGCCAGCCTGCGGGCAGCGACCCCGATTTCTCCAGGGCTCTGTCCCTATTTCTAGGGGTGTCAAGAGCACAGCAGCGATCCCTGGTGTGCTCCAAAGGGGACTCGCCCAGCCTGCCTCAGTGTGATGGGGACAGGGGGTGTCTCTGGGGCTGGGCTCAGGGGGAATCAACCCTGCCCCATGGCACAGGTGAAGGCTGTATGGCTCCCACGTCCCTGCCCATCTGATTTTCCATGGAGGAGCATCCTTCCAGTTGCTCCCCCAAGAAAAACCCATGCCTAAACCCCAACAGGCACTGGGTGGGATGCTCCAGGAGTGACCCAAAGCCTCTGGCTCCCCTCGTGTAGCCCCAGCCCAGATGTGAAGCAGCACGGAGATGTGGCTGGGCCATAAGGGAGCTGCAGCAAGAGGAAAAGGACCGGCTCCCAGGGCAGGCACCTTGCTCTGGTCACAAATGCATCCCAAAACACAGAACATCAGCAAGCAGGGTCCCTGTCCCACAGCAGGAACCTGACCAGCCCCAGCCCAGCCCCTGCATTTTCCACCAGCAGCCTCCCCGCCGCAGGGACGCAGGATACGTCCCTCAGTGCCTGGATTTCCAGGTGGGTGAAAGCTCAGGTCCCAGCCGTGCCAGTCCCTCCCTGATAATTCCCGCTGTAATTATCAGCCTGGATTCCAGGCAGCTGGGAGGCAAAACCCCTCCTTTATCAGCAGCCAGGCAGCGAAGGCAGCGCCGTGCTGGGGAGTGAGGGCAGGGCTGTGCCTGGGGGGCTGCCTGCCCATGCCCAAGACTTGAGAGGGAAGGCGCGAGGCGTGTGGCTCCGTGCCGGCACCACAGGTCCTGCCAGCCCCAAATCTGGCTGTGGTCGGGGTCCTGCAGACGCTGGTGGATTTGGGCTCAGGATGAAATCACGCCCAAGCAAATGCTGCTTTCCTGCAAAGCACAAGCTCTGATAGTGCAAATTTTCCCTCCTTTTTCTCCAAAAAGCAATTCTTACGTTATCCATAAGGGACCGAGCCTGTCTGCAGAGAAAGGGAGCGGTCCCATGCCTCAGATACAATGCACGATTCTATTTTTTTTTTTTCCTCTTTTTCCCCCTGCATGTTTGCTTTTTGCAGGCCCAGGTAAAAGCCCTGCTCAGCCCCCGGCAGCTGCACTATCCGAGCCGCCCCAGCGGAGGTCAGTGTTCCGCAAGGAATGGGGACGGCTCCGCGCTCCCGAAGCATGGGTGGCCTGATGCGAAATATTTGCATTAACAAGATTTGGAAAGAAGAAAACCTCTTCCCTACGGTTAATTATTTAATTGACTCTCTCTTAAAATTGCATTAAAATGTAATTGGGAAGCTCTCCCTAGCCAAACCTGGGCCGTGGGGCCCAGCGCTGTGAAAGGCTGCCCCAGTTGGCACGCATGGGGCCGATGGTGCTGTGGGTGCACCGTGCCCGAGCGGGGCCAGGACTCTGCCCCAGACCCCTCTGCAAGATCCAGCCATGGTGCCCAGCTCCCTGGTTTCTCTCTGAAATCATCTTTTTGCTTTGGGTTGCATGGAGCGAGTTTCGCAGTTTGCTCAGGAGTGCAAAAGGTCAGCACAGGAACTCGTCTCCCACTCGTAAAGAAAAGATGCATCCTTCCTCCCCTGGGGTTCACTTCCAACGCTTTGGCCACTATTCCACAAATGGGCCGTGAAAACAAGACAGGAACCACGTCTAATGCAGAAGTGCATGGAGCCTCCTCTGACCCCCCTGCCCCGGTATCTTTCTTTGCAGCTTTTTTAATCACAACTTTTCTCTGCTCGGAAGGTCAGAGGCCAGCAGCGCTCCCCTCCAGCAGCAGCAGGCATTCCCCAGGTCATGCCAGGCTTCAAGGCTGAGCAAAGAGAATCTGCCTTTGTCGCCTCCTGCCTCTGACCCTTCAGATGTGCAAATACCTCAAACGCTGTGGAGGACGGAGTGGTGCTGCAGAAGATAATGAAACAAAGAAGGTGAAGCCCTGAGGTAACCGGCATTTTAAACCCGGTATCTTTATCCTCAAAATTAGTCGTCCCTGACTTTTCAGGCAAGAGAGAAGCCATCTCCAACATGCCAGGCCTCGCCCTGATATGGCTTTACAAGTAAAAGCATTGACATGCAGCAACTGGATGGCCCGGTGTGGGCCGAAGTCACCAGCCCTGCCTGGTGCCGCACTGGGAGGTCTGGTTGTTCCTTGCCAGCTCCACCCGATACCCAGAAAGCAAGTACCCGAGGCAGGAGTAGTGCTGAAACCCTTCTTACACATTCCTGGGGTCTGTGGCAAGGTGGCTGAGCACATGGGAACAGGACCGGGTTTTGCATGGGGCACTAGCGATGGTATCAGCAGTTGGCTGGGTGAACCGGAACCTTCTGGGACATGGTTTTCCTAATCCAAAACCTCCGTGACGTTGATCCAGAAGTCCTGAGCTTTTATCTGGCTTGGCTGGCCAGTAACACATCGGTCGTTAAAGTTTCATGGTGTCTCTGTAACCACGCTCCCAGCAGTTCTGCTGACACAAACACGAGGGTTGAGTAAATCCATGAACCTCTGGCTACGTACTGCTGAACTTGGGCTACCACCTGAACACCACAGCCCTGCAGATACACCTGCAGGACCTTCCTAGGAATCCTGGGCAAGAAGAGAAGCACCTCTCAGCAAACCATCAGCCACAGGCCTCCTCCCACACAGCCTGCATGACTGACCTGGAGAAGCTGCAAGGGTCCCTGTTGCTGAATAAACTTATGAAGTAGCACAGAACAGAGGTACTGACCAGAGCTTACAGTAAGCAGACACTAGAATAAAATCATGAAGACATCTGATGCAAGGATGGGAAAGCCCAGGTCCCCTTTCTGCCTGACTACTCTGGTTGCCTTCCCCTCTTCATCTCTCAGCTGCTAGATCTTCAGATCTTCCTGCTCCCCCAGGATGGGTGAAGGGAGACTTCTGATTTCTTCAAACTTTTTCTGCATCACTCAGCATCTGGCCTGATGAAATACCTAACCTCAGTGGGGAAGGAGTGATTGGGCCCTCTGCAACAAACCATGCCCCTTGCAAAAAGATTGGTTGTCTGGAAGGAAGAATAATATTGGTAAGGTTCTTGAAATGCATCATATCCTGACCAAAACTAAATGAGGGATTAAAAAGAGCCTTGACTGAGTCCATATGCTCTGAGGATGTTATCTGTTGGGTGCAATCTCCTGTAGGTTCAGCCTCCTGAAGGGTTCAGCCACAGATGACACTGCCAAGAGACGCGTGCTTCTGGAAAGACGCAAAGTGTCCGTGCAGACAGGCCATGTGGCGTCTCAAGCAGAGAGAAAACAAACGGTCCTAAGTTGAGACTAAAAGATTTAGATGCCCCTCACGCTTCCATTTTGGATAACACGGCCAATCTTGCGTGCCTCCAGGAGCTGCAAGAAAAAATCCTTGTAGCGAGTGTCGAGGAAAAGTCCCGAGGCACCAGGCTCTGCGGCTCGCTGCGAGCAGCTCTGGGCCCAGCAGATGCAGGGGCTCTTCGGGAGCGCTCGAAGCCAGTGAGCCCAGCGCTGCCACGGAGCAACAGCAACTTTGACTCCTGTAACAAGCCCCAGCAATCGGACTCCCTTGGCAAATCATCCAAAATAAACAGCATCTGTTTTCACAGATGGAGAGAATTAAGACATACTAGCAACTTAGTTTGAAGTTATAAGGCCAGACATAAATAAATGAGAGGCAATCTTTCCATAAGATGGTGGCTTGATTACTGAGGATACAGACAGATGAATAAATCACCTTGGGGTGAGATAGGCTGTAACTTGCTACACATCCAAGAGACTGCAGTAACTACTCATGTGAATCCTCTTAGCCCGAAGGAAATGAGAGGTAAGTGATATTGCTGAAGGGATCTGCAGGGTAGGAGCACACACATGGGCAGTTATTGCAAATTAGCTGATGCTCTGCACGTTCACACCCTCATTTGCCTCATGGTAACTTTTTAATCTGCCTCCGTTACTGTCTGGCCTCCCCGGATTTACATAACTGTAAAAATATAAGAAAACAAGAAGAGAAATGATGTGGCATGCTTGAAGCTTTCTTTGAAATCTACCCTCTCAGAAGTCAACTGTAGTGCATTGAAATCCAGTACTTCAAAGGTTTTAAGCCTATTTTATTGACTGGAAGGAAGATGATGGTAAGATAACCAAGTCTTGGACTGCCTTGACTTTAAGGCTGAGAAACCCAGGCTCAAAGCTGGAGACTCACTCAACACAAACACTGGTGCCTGAGCGCGCCAGGATGAGGTGCAAGATCCAAAAAAAGCAGCAGGAGCTGGGTCCTTTGATTTTTCCAGCTCTCTCAGCCTTTCCCCGCGTTGGGCCGCTCTGGTTAATGACCGGGTTGCTGAGGACAGTTACTCAGAAGTTGAAATGGTTGTTCTTCACCATGCAGATGCTAAGGCTTTTTGGCATTTGTCTCCCATGAAAATTTCCAAGCCAACAAAGTCTCAGCTCCACTTCTACCTGATGCCAGAGCTCCCAGGTTTATACATAAATTAAGGCACAATTTCAGGCTTTTAAAATACTTGGCATTTGGCTTTTAAGGAAGTCTGAAAAAGACGGTACTATTATTGCCCAAAGTCCTGCTCCCCTTCCAGGTGAATCACAGGGAGATGACTTGACTCTGCATTTTGTAGTTGAAGGGATGAGAGGGCAGTGTCCATATGCTGCAGATCCTGTCCTGGATGATTTTCTGTGTTCTAAGGAACAAAAGATCAGAGCCAAAATCCTTCCCACAACAGAGTCTTGTTAAAGGCCTTTTCATGTCATACATCTCAACAGTTCCAGTTCCTTCTTGGCCCTTCTGTAGTGTGGGACAGCATTTCTGCATGGTCCACAGCTGCATGGGGACCATTAATTCGGTCTTAACTTTATGCAAAGTCCCTTCCTTGAAGCTGCTGTTGCTGTGAGCTGTCAGCAGGCTGAGAAACAGGATAAGAAGGCAGGGAAAGATTTAACATTTCTTTACTTCAAGGCATCAGAGCCCTGCCTCTCAAATCTAGTGGGTCCTCTGTGGTGCAAATCTGCTCGGAAGTACATGCTAATAAGCAGGTTGGAGCAGAGAAGCCCAGCTGAACTGTTTCTGGGGTCCACCTCACCTCATAAGGCAAAGAAGGAATATCACCATCACCCAAAGGGTGTATATTCTTCCAAGAATCTCCTAAGAGTGAATAAAGATAGTGGAGATGCAAGTCAAGTGCTCCAGAAAGCCCACCAACACTAGAGAAGTCACACAAGGATTGGTCTTTTGGGACATTTTGAAGCAACCTTTCTAGAAATCTCCAGAGGGAAGAAAGTTCAGTCAGCTCTGAGAGCACCTGTAGTAGCCAGCATGCCCAGATCATGTTAGTCTGGGAATCATCTTGGCCTGCAGTTTTGCTTACCAGAAGCAATCAGGCTGTTCTCGTTTATTACTTCTGTACCTGCCGCAAGATTTGCACATTTTCTCAAAAGGGACAAAAAAGAAAGAAGATGGCAAAAAGAAAGGGATGATGACAACTCTAAAAGCCACAGGAAACTCCAAGGCACCATCTACCTAATCTTTAGCCACTGTTACTAGCCCTGGGAAAGCTCCAGGGATGAAGTGCAATGATTGCTCTGCAAAGGCAGAGGCTGCAGGAGAAGACATCAAGAACCTTCAGTGATGTCCTCCAGGGCTGCTCGCAGAAGGTGCGCAGACCTGGATGGCAGGAGCCAGGACTGGCACTAGCCAAGGCAAGAAGAGCAAACCTTATTTTTACTTCCATGTACTGTCAAAAATACAATAAAAATAGGGACAGTAGGAAGCAGATCACACCTCACAGCCTGAGGACAAAGTCTGAGACCTCTTCTGCCCTGGTGACAAAGGGTCGGGAGCACAGGGAAAAGGCCCTTCACCCTAACTGCTGTGCTCACAATGGAGGAGACTCCCTTGCAGACTTCACCAGTGCCCTCAGACACAACTGTGAAGGTGACCTTGGGGCAAAACAAGGGGAGGGAGATGAGGGCATTCCTCATAGCACCTCATGACCCAAGGCTGGATTTGCAGAGGGAACACCGCATAACATGGCGGCCTCCTCTACACCGCTCCGCGGCCTAGCCAGACTTGGCCAGCCACAGCACACGGAGGGGCACAAACCTAAAGGCTTGTGGAAACAATGGCTCCTGAAAAATCAAGGGGCCCCACACTTTGAGGGATGGATCATTTCGACGCCCCTGGGCTGTCATTAAGGAGCTGTTTGCCAGCTCCTGGCCTTTCCCTGCCAGCTGCTGGGGGAGGAGGTGCAGGCGCGATTTCTGCTCCCTCCCCTCCTTTCCCCCCTTTCCTTTTACCATGTCTCTGGAATTTTGAGGGCCTGCCGGGAAGGGAAGGGTTGAGGGATTTCTCCTTCCCTTCCTCCTGGCCCAGCCACTCCAAAATAAACAGCCCCCAGAAAAGAAACACAGTGCCACTTAATAAATTCACCCTGTAAGGAGAGAGATTTCATAGAGGAGCGGCTTATTTCCAAGGGTACTAAGATAATTACATGGGTAACTAGGAAGAGTTCAAGAAAACAGTTTGAATTTTCTTATCAGTTTCCCATAGCTTGGAGCAAAAAGAAAATAAAATGCTTTACTATAATCAAATTATGTTTTCTGAAGCCCTCTGTTGGCAAGTACACAATTTCTTCAGCACTTCCATTAAAACAGAAACACTTAGGAGAAAATGATAGCGGCTCAAAATGGAAGAGTGGGGCCCAAGAGCACCACACCAGCGGTTTGCATGGCCCTCACCACAGAAAGCCAGACCACCTCTTGCTGGCTGCAGGGCAGCAGCAGGCCCACAGGCAGTACCTGTGGCCCCCATCTGCTCACCTGGTGCTAACTTAGCCCCATACCTAAGGATATTACAAAAGAGACTTTCTCCCATTAACTCAGCAATGCTCGTAGTACTTCCAGTGTAAAACCTCACCCTTGCTACAGCAGTTAACTTCAGAAGCAGCTATTGACTAACAGAAACATTACTGACACCCAGGCATGCCGCAGCGCTGATGTGAAGTGCCTGTGGGATCGTGCACCACATGCTTCTCCTTCTGAAAAGGGATTTTCAACATCCTTCTGAGGGGCTACAAAATGAGGCTGTTGCATAAAATCCAGCTACCTCTATGGAATAGCCTAGGTATCTGCTCCTGACCCTGTGGTTTTGGTTGCCCTCTGAGTTTCCAGAAATAAACTTCTGAACATGCAGGCTGAAGAGCTCAGTCTGGTTTTATACTGGGTGCATGATTCTGAGCTACACCAAACCCCCTCCACCTTCATTACCGGGTCTGTGCTTTCGAAAGTATAAGGCATCTTTTGATGATAACGTGGTTTTAGTACGTCAGTGCCAATACCGCCATACCTAAAGAAAAGTGTGACTTATAAATATGCATATTAACCAACTTGAGTAATAACACTTTAAAAGTGTAGGTGTTCAGCATTAAGCTTCAAGTGATCAGGATAAAATTATACAAGACTACAAGACAATGCCATTTATATCAATCAACAGTGTGACTGGTCATTAAGCACTAGGAAAAAAAAAAAAAAGTGTTAAGCCCAGAACCTTTACAACCTGTGAAACAACCGGTCAGACATTTCAAAAACAGAAAGCACATGTTCACAAAGAAATGAAGGCATTATACAGTACTTTTGATCCATTTTAAAGTGACCCACTCCTGCAGGATTTATCAAAGCTCAAGATGGCAAAGAGGGAGAGCAAAAGCAAGCACCCAATGCAGCGCCACAGGGCTGAGAGTGAAACCAGCTGGCTGGGTTCCTGCGATACCTGGAGGGAAGGGAGCATGAGGGGAAAGCCCATCCCAGCTCCCCGATCTCCAGGATAACTAGCTCGACATTTAGGATAGCACTATAGCAGATTTCCAACTTGGGCTTCCAAAACTCCTCCTGCAACACTGAGCATGTCCTACTCCGTAGGAAACAGCCTAGGACACAGCAAATGTGCTTACAGCCTGTTGCGAAAAATACACAGGAAATGTGCATACCTAATGCAGTTAAAGAAGAGACAAAGTAAACTTAGTTCCCTCAAAATAAATTCCAATTCAAAAAACACAATTCAAAAAGCAGACACAGCAGGCCCGGTAAAAGAGCAGTACACAGGCACGCACACACACATACTCTACCTGAAAACCAGAGTACTCAAGCTAGAGGTTTATTCTACTGTTTTTTTAAATATAATTCAACTGATGGGTTAACATATCAATTCCTTACCAACGCCAAATTTTAAATTCTCTTTAACTACTCAGTGTATTTAAAGGAACAACATCTTACAAGGCACTAGAAGATGAATTCATCTTTAGATAAAGTATCTGTAAAAATAAAGAGTGAGCCAAGTATCCATATTCATTTTTGAATGTCAAGCGCTTCTGACCTCAATTTCTTTAATCTGTTTTTTGTCTGTTTTTTAATTAGCTAATAATATTGGTCTGGTGCTCAGCACAATTCCCCTTGCAGTCTCAGACTCAAAACACATCTTTTCTGTCCGTGAAGCTGGGTGTGCACCTCTCACCGACAACACTTGAATTTCACTGAAAAAGGATACGGTTTGGAAATCCAACACTTAAAGAAAGTATTGAAAACATCTCCCTTCTCCCCTCAGAAACTGATACATGAGATGTACATTTTTGTCCCCACGGTAAACACAAATCCCCACCAAATCCAGCCCCTTAATTCCCCTGGACATCACTGACAGAGTCAGAACGCCAATGTAAATGTTTGCTGCTTGGACTCAGGTCTCACCTTAATAAAGACAGCCCACGCGTAATTGTGTTTGTATAAAAGATATTTACTTCAATTATCACACCTAGGGTGCTAGTGAATAATAATAATAATAATACATCGTGTGAGTTTCATACAGTGATATTGCTTCTCCATATCATATAGGGACCGTTGTACAGTGCTGAGAACAAACATTATATGGCTAACCAAACAAAGACAGAAGAAACAATGCCATTCTGCTGACGGAGGGAGCGCTTCCCCGCTACTGCCAGCCATATAAACTCTTACTTTTTATGTTTAAACAAATACCAAGAAATAAAATGTTACAAAAGATGAGTCACAGCAACACAATGTGGGCTTCTCAAAGCTACTTGTACAAAAAAATGACACTTTTTTTGGTCAATTGGGTCTTTGTGAGGATCTTTTTTTTTTAATCTGTGATTGTGAATATAACAAACAAGCTCTAAAAACATCTAAGACTTAGTGCGTTACAGAAAAAATATAAAATACTGCTAAAAATGTAAGACACCACAATACACTGGGGTAAAAACTGAGCTTATTATTTAAAAAAAAAAGTTCTCAGGAAAAAGTACACCACTTTCTGTTTGAGTTCATCTTGTGCTGTGTTAGTAGTCGGGGCATTTCAAAGGTCTGCCCATTATCATGGCAAGTAGTTATTGCACAAATGCAAAGAGTTAATTTTTTTAATAAAAAATGAAAAGGGACATGAGGGAAACAATTAAAAAAAAAAAAAAAAAAAAAAAAAAGAAACATCCCCCCCACCCCAGCCAGCCTCCATCTGCTTTGGAATTAACGTCCAAATTCGTACATTTGACATTCGCGGAGCATTTCCAGCGAGTGGGGCGCACAGTGCCCGCTTTTGTGAAAGGAACGGCAGAAAACACTTTGCAACACAGAAATGCATAGAGTATTCTGACAGGAACAAGCTTTTTCTTTGCTGAAGTTATCCAATCGTTACCATAGGGCTTTTTTTTTTTTGTTTTCTCTTTTCTTTCAGACTACGTCAAAGGAAAAAAAAAAACTCGCGTGGGAAATGCATCTGATGGTTTTTAGTGGGACACCCTCGAAAGGCAAAGTGCAAATTTGCTTCCAAATCCACAGAAGTGGTGATGTGCCCTGCAACTAGCTCAGCACCTTCCCCCTTTGCCCACCGTAAGGTCTCACCGCGGGGCCGGCCGGCTCGGTGCTGACCGGTGGCCCTCTGCCCCGTCCCTCGTGCAGACACGCGCTCCCCTGCCGCAAGCAGGGGGAATTTCTAGCGCAATGGTTTTCATTTTTGCTTCTGCAGCTTTTCTCTCGCTCGCTCATGACGTGTTACCTAGCCAGGGACAGCCTGTCTGAACGTGTTTCCACACCGCAAGAAAACTTAAACAACTCCTCCGTGACAAAGATCAATTTACAACGTGCATTTCCAGAGTTCACACCAGGAAAAGTTGCTGCTGCTGCACCAGGTGTTTTTTTTTTTCGTTTTTTTTTTCCTCTTTTTTTTTGATTTTTTTTTTTAAAGTTTTTTGTTTTAAATCTTGACCAACTTTGAATGAGAAGAAAATCAGCCTTGAATTCAGAAATTCAAACATATGCCAACAAAGATGAACATCACAGGAAACCAGTCTCTCATTTTAAATTAACACGCGAGTAAATCACAATGTACTTTGACAAAGGGGCACTGCATCTTCATGAAATTCTCAGTAGAGGCTCTAGGAGGCTAAGGGTATTTTCTCTCTCTGTATATTTTAAGTCTCTTCTCTCACAACTGAGGCTTCTTATTCTCAGTCCTAAATTATTTTAAAACTATTTAAATAATATTATTTATTAGGCATTTAGATAAAATACTTTTTTTTTTTTTTTTTCTTTTAAAAATGATTGCTCTAGGAAACACAACAGGGGCACAATGATATGGATACGAGCCGACAGCACCCCACTCCATCCAACTTTCTCCAATGTCTGCTCACAGGATATGTATACTCCTGTTGTGTTCGTATCAAATAAAAACAAACCTCAAAAAAAAAAAAAAAAAAAAGAAACTGTTAAAATTAATCTCATAAATAGGAAATGTTAGATTGTTTTCCTAATTACAAACCGCCTTTGCGTATTTCACCTTATGATGCTGTAGAGAGAGCAAGCTTGGAGCGTGACACAGCAGTGCTGCTGAGGGCTGAGGATGCAGGTGGGAGGAAGCCCGAGCTTCGCCAGACCCAACGCGACTGGACTGACCCTACAGCGCCTCGGCCCCCACAGCCAGCCCTGAAGACAAGACAGACGGCACGGATTCCCGATGGCACGAAGGACATGTAGCAGTTAGCAAGGGCTGGAGCCCACCAGCGGTTCCTGAAGGCGGACAGACCTGCGGGCACGGCACGGGCCTTGGGAGCGTTAACGCCGCGGGGCAGTGCTGGGCTTTCGAAGCCTGCGCCCTCCGTGCTGCTGGAGCCAAGCCAGGCAGGGCTGTTCGTCAGGAACCCAAATTCACATAACCAGTGCTTGCACTCGCCTGTGCTCAGCGGACGGGGCCTCCAGATGCAGAGTGAGAGTTTCTATTGCACAAAGACTTAACGCACAGTGTTTGAAGTGCTCAGTAGCAAGGGGGCAACTAACGCTGGGCCGCGCAAGTGCTCCTCGGTTGGCGCTTGCTTTCCCCCCACCCAAGTGAAAAGCTGTGAATGCTGCGATCTAGATCACTGTGCTTTAGATTATTCTCCACAAAGAGATTAGAAAATAAGGCACATAGCTTTCCAAGTATAGAAAGTTTGTTAAAGACTACATTTTAGGAAAGTAGCGAGAACTAAAAACTTAATGGGCAATGCAGTAACGTACAGGATTTTGATGACATGCCTGTTGAATTAAAATAAAACCATTTCAAACTAGACTAACCTCTTCCCCCCACAAAAGACCTTTCCACGATCCCCACCTCCTGAGGAGGTGAAAGGAAATGGAAGCCCTGCTCAAGGAAAAAGAAAAGTACGACACAGAGGTGACCTTGCTTACTCCCCACACGCCTCCTTTAGGAGCCAGATGCTCAAGCACTCGCAGCAGAGCCTGTACCAGCATCCAGAGGTAACTAGGTACTTTGGAAACACTTTTAAAGCTAGTAATAATTTACTCACATAAATAATACATCAAAATAGTACTAAGGGTCTAATGTAAACTAACAAAAGCCAGAGAAGTCTGACTGAAGGACTGATTGTAGAAAACATTTTTTTTTTTTAGTTACTTGGAGATAGGATTGTACTTCAGAGCAAGTCAAATGCCAAGTTTTAGTTCTTCTCTTGAAAACACAGCACTTGCCTTCCAAGAGGAACTGTGAAGTAGAGAATTTCAATCTCATTCCCAAGAATACTTGAATATTGCTCAGGGAAAGCAAGAACAAACCACTTGCTTATATTTGTTACTTGGCTACATTTACTGATCAGTGGTTTTTACAACTGTTTAAATACATGGCAAAATTCTTTATTCTTCATCTTCCCACTGTACCTAAATATAGCAGAGTATGATTTACTTGTGCAGCTATCTAGCATATTAACTTCTCCTAGGCCACATCAAAGCAAAACCCTCACACCAACTGTTATGGGATGTTACAGACAAAGTTTGACCCTTAATTTCAAATTACCTGGCTTTTGCACATCTCAGACCCTCGGAATTATTTTTATGTATTCTGAACGTGATCTTCTCCCTCCCCAGGTTAGCTGAACCCGCATATCTCAAGAAATCCGACCTCTCAGATGGATAATCCTGCATTTACAACACGGAACTTATCTGACAAATGGGAAAACAGCATGCTATGCATTAAAATACAGAGTAGTTTTAAGCCTCCACTCACCTATGCCCCAAATGATTTCATGATTCTGGCTGTAGCCAATTCTACTGCCCCACCAAGACCAAGCATGTAAACACTATACATACAGGGGGCTTCCCGTACTGGAATCGTGTACATACACACACTTAACAACTCCTAAAAATGCATATTCATTACCCGCATCGACAGAAGATGTAACACGACTTAATGCCATGATTCCTGTTACCAACAGAGAGATGGTGCTGTTATGAACATTACCACAGAATTACACAGTAACTATGCCACAAGCAGGCGTGTCACCGAAGCAGCAGGGAACTCCTGGCCTGACTCTCCACTTCCATGGATCTTTGGATAAAGATTGTACTACGTCGTACAAGTGTCTCTAAGAATCAAACAGAAAGTCAAAGACATGATATCGTGGGGACTTTAGCCATCTACTTTTGCTGTACTGTTTCCTATATTATTTTGCAATGGTCAGGAATTCAGTCATTCTTGGCACGTGCCTGTTTCAACAGACAACCAGAAACAATAATGTGAAACCAACGGTTTTGGTCATAAAAAATCAACAGAACTGTGGCAAAACCCTTCTACGAGTATCAAACAAATAAAGCAAGCCTGAACAATGGCAGAAATTGCGTTTTGTAGAATAGCTGGACAAGGAAAATACAATAATCTCATTAATTTTTTAAAAGGGGACATTTCTTTTTAAAGCACTTTTGTGTCTCAACATGTTTGTGACTAGTAATGAAAAACCAACCCTGGGCACCAGACCATTTTTTTCTCATTCATAAACTAGTTGTAGAAATGCACACTTCCCTGGACAGCCAAGGTTTGGGGTTTGACACAGAGGTTGTGGGGAAAGTGGGTGCCCTCGGTCCTTGGCTGTACCAGAGGTTCTCACTAATAAAACTTCAATGAATGACTTTGTTCAGCTGGGAAATGACCTTACAACTAATAACTTGCATCCCATATGCCACAGTACCACTGGACTGGGGGGAAAATCATCCCTGAGGAGAGAGATGGCACCACTCACACACCTATTTTAAGGCTTTTTTTGAAAACTTAAGTGCACAGGCCTAATGCTAACCTTCTCCAAAAGGATAAATTTCACCTTCAGAGCACAGAAACTTTATATCCTTGCATATTAACGGGGTAGGGTACATGACCTGGTCATGTAGGATTAGTCCCTAGGCATAGCATAAAGGGCTTGTCTTGCTTTAAAGTTCATTATTAACTATATTTTACATATGGCATAGTCAATACATCCCACAAAAGGGATGGGGAGGAAAGAACTTATTTGTGAAATAATATTTCTACATTTCAGAGCTCAAACGCATACGTGAAGGAGACAGGGACCACTAGGTCACTTCTCAAACTGAGAAGGTTAAGCCAGAAAAGAAACTTAGATCTTGTGCTTTCCAAGCCAGTGATTCTCCTTGCAATTTAAAACCATCCAGCAAGATTTTAAACCGCTGGAAAAAAAAATATATATTTTTTTTGTACAGAATTTTTAAATTCTCTCTTTTTTTCTTTTTAGTAAGTTGATTGTATATGCAACACAAAGGAAGAAAATGTTGATGTTCAAGTAGTGGGGCAACAGAAAGTGCAAGGGGAATGCAGCAGGCCAATGCATATGTGAACTGAATACTGCTTTACAGCTGTTTTGTCTGTGTGAGTCACGTTTAGGAGTAAGAGGATATGAGCAAATTGTCTCAGCAGGGTCAAAACCCAACTCACTCCCGGGAAAGACATGATTTGGTTTTAGTGAATGTGAAATCACCCTCCCTCCCACGTAAGAACCAACTTTTCTTCTCCTGTGTTTCTGATAGTCTTCAAGAAACACTCACAGGACAGGACTCAGCCACACAGGGTGGCTCTAGGACAGAAAATACTCTAGGATATGTACACGGAGTCAAGAAGTAAGAAGAGAGAGTTTAAGAAACTCACGTGTTAAAAAGACACAAATGAAGCAAAAATAGTGCCCTCCATCTGCATGCAACAAACTGCTTTTCTTTCAGCTTGCAACAAATGGCTAAGTAAGATTTCCGATCTCTTTGCAACCTTGCTAAAGGCACTAGTCCAGATTACTGCAACATTTCAGTTTAAATAAACTGATTTGGATTTAAGTGCAAGGATGTGTCCAAAACCAAGGGATTTTTTTCATCTATTCTCATAATTTATACATGGTCAAAATAATATTTTCTCCTGTTTCTAACCAGCCCTGTTTTTGCCAGAAGCATTTTTATTTCCTATAAATTTTCAGAATACTTGGAATTTGTAATTTTAAGATGGAAAATGACAGACTTCTGACTGCAACTGTGCTAGTGGGGACTGCAATCACTGTTACCATTTTCCATTATTTCAATACATTACTTTGTCAGATCTGCCTCAACCCTAATTTAGGTAAATGTATCACCTTTCTAATTTGAGTTACCACCAGAATGATGCACCTCTATAGCTTACTATTACTCCCATTAAAGGACTGAAAACCAGCAACTTTTAAGTAATTGGATAGAGAATATTGCATAGAATTGTCGCATTCATTAACCTCCTTCTCTACACCATTCCTATTTGAACAAGTTTGATAAAACTAATGTGAGGATCTTTCACCTAATGAGAAAGGCACATGTAAATATATTTTTTTCTCTTTAAGTATATGACTGATCTTTCTTATTACAGCAAAGAGTTTTTTACTGAGTATTCACTAATTCAGGATAGAGACAGAGTGCACTGATAAAGGTTCCTTTACAGCGTGGCTCTATTTAGAGACATTTTACAGATGAATAAATAAAATGGTCAAATTTTACGGCATCAACAGCAACTGTAATTAGAACCATTTCTGCCAATTGTAATGTGCAATCCTGTCGTCTGAAGTTTGTATCCTCAAAAATGGAAGTGCATTGACAGTCACACTGGATGACCCCTCTGCCAAGGAATACTCTTCCCTTACTTTTACCTAAACAAGTATTACACCTTTTGCCTTTTCTAACCATCCAGAAAGAAAAACGACAATTTTTGCTGCAATATAAAGGTATTTGTGTTAAAACAGCCTGGGCCCTTCATCCACAGCTTTAGAAGAGCACAGAACTCGATATAGAAAGATAAAATTATTTTTAAAGAACCTCAAGAAACAAATCAGAACAAAACAGACTCTGGCATTACAGCTTTTCTGAAAACTATCTGTGCTTTTATCCATCAGGAGAAGAAATGTCATCAGTGACCAGGCTCCATGCTCTGCAAAATGACCATGCCATGGAACAAGCCCCAGGTCCCCTGTGCCTCTGTAACACTGCTCACCTTTCTGCGCAGTGACCGAAGAACATAAAAAGCCCCAGTGCTACTCTCTGGCATTTCTTCTCCTGCAACTTTTTTGTCCTTTTCTGTTAATCAAGTAAAAAGAAAAGTTACTCCAATACATATTTTTTCCTAAAAGCGTTACTTTCAAATGCCGCGCAAGAACAGAAATACAGCTAAAATCTTTCAGTGTTGCTGAAGTTAAGTCTCTGAACCAGGGAGGACTCTGCCCGTTTGGAAAGCCAGTAGGTAGCTCATCTCCAACAAGAGAATCTCAGCAGTAGTTCAAGCTAATCCATTTTGCTCTCCAATGGAACAGAAAAGCAGCTGTGACCTTGGCTAAAAATCGGGAACAAACAGCTGGGAGCATCGCTTCAACTCTACGAGCTCGGTCTGAGGGCGTCTGTCTGCCCGTGCCCTGAACGAGGCGCTCACCAAGGGACCCCGAGTGATGCCCAGCGGGGCGGCCGGGCCGCCCCCACAGCATCTCAGCAGGCTAATCCACATTCAACGCAGATCATTAAATATGAAAGAACAAAAGGAGCTAAGCCATTAATAAAGTGCCAAAAATATAGGAAATACTGACAGCATTTGATTTGATTAATTTTATAATAGATGCCAATGACAACCCTTGGCAGGATGGAGTGACTTCTGACTTGTGAATGCTGTCTTTATCCAGCAAAATTACATGATTCAAATGTAATAATGGAGCTTAGAATTAACAGTTAGTGTTATAACAGAAAAATTTCCTCTAGGGCAAGCTACAGATATGCATTTTAAAAACCATTATAGCATTAAAAACTGGGCAGATGCTAAAGAACCCTAAAGAACTAGTGGAAACCTGAAAAGCAATCTAAAAACAAACAGGAAAAAAAAAAAAAGATACAAGTTTCAAGGCACTTACGTATTGCTTATTAAGAAGAGAGATTGACCTTAAATGCTGCATTTGTGTTCAACCTGTGAATACAGTTCTGCTGTCGGATAATGCAGCAAGAGCTCTCAGTAAGCATTATGGAATGCAATTATATTGACACAGGCACAAGAACAGTTTGGGGAATATTAAGTTAAAAAAAATTATCAAACAGAAAAAAAAAACAAACCACCCTCCCTATCGAGAAAGCCGAGAGTAACCACTTGACTGCATCAAGCACCTGGATCTCAAATCAGCAGACAAGGACAGTAGAAACAGACTGGCAACTGTACTGCCTAGAATTACTTAAAGAAACAAAACAACCACAACACAACCTGAACCGAACAATAAAGACAAAAATTCAGAACATAAAATATCTCTGTCTTCTCGTCAGAAGTTTTGCTTCATGGCTGAAGACGCATCTTGTTATGACTTGTATTAAGGTAGGCGTACTTTTACCAGGACGCGCATTTATAGATGGAGCTGTGCTTTTTACATCAAACCAAACCACTGTACAGATACAGAGAGGTAACACTTTGTTCACCACGTTATTTCCCTCGCTGGCCATTCCCGTGGACTAACTGCACTCCAGATAAGAAGCCAAAATCGCTTCCAGTACGGGCTGTCACACACTGGTGTTTGCTATTACAGACCATCTCCTCAGCTCATCACAGAAAGGGGCCGTTGCTCTCTCTGTTCCTCGATTTTAGTTTTGCATCACAAGTCCCCAGTACCCAAGGAGGTACCCTGAAACAGCTAGCAGTAAAAAGAGGAAACAAATCCCTGCCTTTCAGCCTCCTAGAGCCTTCTTTTCTTAATCATGAAAAGGATTGATTTTAGTGTACTGATTCTTAATTTGTGAAACTTGCGCTAAGTGCTGCTGTTGCATGTTAAGAGACTGTAAATGAAATACATAAGTTCTAAAACATCATGCAAGAAATGTGGTTTCACATCTTACAGTCAAAAATCCTACTAATGAATTAATACAAGCACACTGAGGTGTAATATTGGGAACATACCTTTAAAGTCGGAACTCCTCTCCCCATCCCTCCCTCCCCCAAAATCAGAAAAGTAATATTAATTAAACTTAAGAAGTAATGAATGCACCATTAAAGTGTCATCAAAAAGATGCTGACCTAAGACAAAAGTTCAATGATACACAATACGGTCAAAAAGTCTTCAATCAATAATATACAGTATGACAACTACATCTTGTAAATTATACCCAATACTGCCGGCAGTCTATCCCTCTAAAGAATATTTGCCCCCTTTCATCCCTTCCTAACAATCAGATAATAAAATACAGCACCTATAAATAAGCAAAAAAAAATTATATATATATATATTTATATATATATATATATTCCGAAATCATCTATTGTTAGTTTTAAAGATATGGCAATAAAGGAGTCTAAATTAGCAAACTTGTAGAAGCCATAACTGATAAAACAGCTTATTGAAAAAAGGTGGCAGTAATGCACTCTATGTGTGCACAAGTACGTAAGAAAATACACAGACGTATAAAATTGCACGCACACACTCACGCACACACATCCTTCCACACACCTCTATGCTCACGCATATACATATAGACAACAGGAGGAGTTAGAGACAAGTTAGAATTTGATTTGTACTTTGATCAGCCCTAACCTGTGCATAAAGTAATGGCAAAAGGCTGTATTTCTGCAGGGCAGAATGGGCTAGACTGGGACTCGAGAGCATGAACGTTTTGGTTTGGAGTTTGGGCTGCTTCCATCCTGGTAAGAGCCCGTCTGGTCATTGCCATGTACTATTTTTCCACGTAAAAAATAAGCTTCCCACAACTAAAACATATTTAAAATCAGTGCTTGCGGTGGGAAGAGAGTCAGTAAATGGCCACCTACAGCAGGAAAACTTCTCTATCTGAGGCAGCTCCAGTCCCTCTTAGTGGTGTGTGACAGCAGTCGTACACATGAACTACGCTTTCATCGGTTCCAGGTAAGCTGAACGTTTCGGGTCACAGAATACGTCCCCGAAGTAGCAGGCTGAAATGTTACTGGCCAACGTTTTTTTGAGCTATCTGACTTTACTGAAAGGAAATCCTGTACACTACGAACCAAGTGAAATGATCAAGTACATGCTGTTTCTAAGTTGTCTCCTAAACCTCCTAGATATGAGGTCTGATCAGCGTGCTCTGTGGTTAGAGGTTAAAAAGCAGATTATAAAATACCTAGATTCAGATTTTTTTTTGTCCTGATTTGGCCTAAAATGGAGTGTATTAAACAAATTCTGGTCTGCAAAAGACCAGAATCAGTTAAAGCTATGAAACAATGTGCACTACGTGTCAATATTCTATTTCACTTACAAGAAAACACTAAGTCAGCTACCACAAATTAAGATATTTTCCTGATGTGACTTTTTTTTGTTTTGTTAAAAAATATGTGGAGTAAATGTGTTTTTTCTTTTTTTTTAATTCAAAGTTTCAAACAACAAGATTCTTTTCTTTTCTTGAAAATATGTAGGAATCCAAACTAGTGTGTTTAGAGTCGGTTGACTGTGCAATCTCTTAGTGGCAACTGAACAGCTACAAAAAACTTTCTTTTTTTTTTCTTTTTTTTTTTGAAAAATCTCCCCTTTTTTCCTGGTTTAAGAAGATAATAGTGTATTATCGCTCTGTAGCCATTAGATGGCAGATAAAAAGCCCCCTTTTAATATGTGGGTTTGATTTTTTTTTTTTTTAAACGTTTTTCTTTTTTTTTAAAGCCCACACCAAAGAGGAGGGCACAAGGCAAAGCTGTATGAGTTATTCCAGAAATTGTGGAAATCACTTAGGGCAATAATAAAAACACTTCAGGGTACAAAAAAGCTCGACTACACATTTCAGTTTTCTTCCTCGAAAACACAAACATAAATTGGGCTTAACGCTCCTTTTGTTTTCTATATGCACCTTGGCCTATGGCGTTTTTGCCCTGTGGCCCGCAGGGCGGTTAAGTGCGCAACACAATAAAACCAGTAGAGGTCCAGTTTCACTTCCCAGCTCTCCAGAGTTGGGCGAGTTTTAATCTCAAAACTCCCACTCGACAGCCTCTTCTCGACTCGCGGCCTTCTCCAAGCGGTGGATTATGTTGTTCAAGTTTGCTGCTTTCTTTTTCCTCAAGGAGCTGTCTCGCGTGTTCCTGGAGCTCGCGGCCTCGGAGAAGCTGAACAAGCTCTGGAGAGAGTTGGCTTTCTGCGAGCCTGCGGCCGGCGTCGAACTCGTACTTGGCACGCTGGAGATTTTCTCTGAACTTTCTTTTGACTTGTAGGAGCTCTCCCCTGTAAGGACTGAGGTGGAGGCAGCTGAGGTAGAGGCATCCCCTTCCGTGGCGGAGTTGGGCAGTGTCTCCAGAGCTTCTCCCGAACGCTGAGACCCCGCTGGAGAGCTCTGGCGCGGCGCTCTGAGCCTGCCCTCGTCGTCGGTGTCCTCCAGGCTCTCCGTTCCCAAGAGGAACGGCTCCGCTCTCTCCGAAGGCCTGGCGCCAGGCAGTGCCTCTTCCCCCGCTTCCAGAGCCGACTCCGCTTGCCCTCCCTGAGACTTTGTGGTTGCATTGCTGTACTCGTCCGCCTCCGGACCGCTCGGCTTTCCTTCAGGTGGGCCTTCCGCGTCCACGCCGTCGCAGCTGTCTCCCTCCGAGCTGTGAGCGGCTCTGCTGCTTCTCGCCGAAGGAGAATCGCTCGACCCGGCCTGGCTCTGGCTTCCCGCTTGGATCTCCTCGATGAACAGCTCCCGGCGGATGCGAGACCTAGGAGACAGAAGAAAGGGATGGTGAGGCTGCTGGCGGCCACGCAAAGCCTCGTTGCCACGTAACACGCGCCTTCCCAGGGTACCGACACCAAAAACTTGCAACGCCCTTCCCTAAGAAGCCAGTTTGCCTTGGCTACAGGACAGCTGCAACAAGCTGGGGTGGTGGAAGAGCTCACATGCTCCAATTCAAAGGACTGGCGCAAAAAGCGTTCGGAAGAATGTGAAATATTGTCAAGATGCTCTTAATTTTGTTCTCCCCGGCCACACACCCACTTCTAAGCCTGCTGTGCATGGAAGGACCCAGGCTGCAAAACTTGGACTCCTCCAAAACACGGTGGGAGGAAGATTGGTCAAACCCAGGACTTTCAGCAGAATACCCTTTCTGGTAACCTGTTCAGTGCTTAGTGTTTGAGAGTGACCCATCTGACCTTAACCAGCATACTTAGTAATGGTAATGACTACCCGTTTTAATAACCAGAGCAGACATTATGGAACAAAGCAAAAATATAAACTTTATGTGGATAATCAATTCGTAATAATATGATTTGCGAAAACCAAGTGAGAGAGTGTTTTTCCTTTATGATTTCAAATGAAGTAACATTCATAATTTTATGCTGAATTTTTACAGCTCTGGACTTGGTTTCATGGACAGAGATGAAAGGCTCTGCAGTCTCCTATTCCCACAGGATGTCTGACATCAGGAACATGAAACTTTACAATACACTGGACCACAGAAGGGATGATTTTAAAAAATATGAATACATTTCTAGTAGATCCAGTGGAAAATAGCTTATAAATGAAAAGGAATCCGGACTTCACTAAAAAATGAACCACAATCTGTTTAAACAAAAAAGAAACAAGGAAAAGAAAAATCGAGAAAAAACAGCCACCAAGGAGAAACCAAGATGAAAGAAAGTTCATCGTTGTGAAACCCCTCCGGGGAAGCACTGCCTTTTGACAGGTTGTCAGTCTAGAAGCTACTCTGACTTCTGCCTTATTTTTTATTTAAAAAATCGATTTCGGAACATGAATAGTGACAAGGCAAGCAGTGCATTTCAAGGGAATTAATACACTCCGTGTGTGGCTAAAACTACTTGGGGTTTCACCTTGTGCCTCCTGTTTCTGGAAGCATGTAATAATCCCATAAACGCACTACCCATGCCATTTAACTTAGGCCCTTCCTTCTTCCTTCTCTGCTTAGGATTTTCCATGATCCTCACAAGCACAACTGAACAGTTTATGAAAAAACACCTTAGGGTCTAGTCAACTCTTTCTCTGTAGCACCCCATAAGCCATAAAAGCTTACGAACACTGTTCAGGTCCCAGTCTGCAGCCTCAAAGACCTGTGATCAAGGATGAGACTACAAAGGGAGAGTTTAGCAGAACTTCTGTCAGAGTGGAAGCAACACTTTTGGTTTTAAGCAGGGAGAATTGCTAAGGGTCTTGCAGATGACAAGTGAAACACCGTCCCAACACAGATGGCTTGTAAGAATTTTTCATTTATCCCTGATCTTGCTACAGAAGACAGCACACAATGGAAAAAAATGTGATGAATGCAAAACACCATCTGAATACTGCTTTTGAAGCTAATGATATTATTGACTTGCTTGAAATGCAAGACTATTTCAGCAGTACTTGCTGACTCTACACTTTTGAAGGATTTAGGGGGTCTGTAATTTTCCCTAGGAGAATATTATACACCTAACAGCAGACCACAGGTGCTAGCATTAATTTGCTATTACCATTAGTTGCATGCATCCTGGATTATCAGGCTGTATTCATGCCTATAATCTCCCTGCATGGATGCCGATACAGAACATGCTGCTTCTGTAACATGTACCAAGTCAGGAGAGGAAACAGGGAAACAGGTAAGAGCTTCATGCCTGCATAGCATTTAAAATAGCTCAGCTCCATCACGATACTGAATGATGACATGCTCATTGAATAACTGATCACTGCCCTATACTGTTATATATATGTATAAATTCAGTGTCTGTGGAAATCCCTGTAATTCACATCCAACCCATTGCTTCTGAAATCTAATCTGGCTCCTGATTAATTAGACTATTAGGTCTCTATTGTAAAGAACTGGTGACAGCAGCTAGGAAATTCGAGAGCATTCCTATCCGTGGAAGGTGTTGGCCTCAACACCAACACATCCTGTTGGCATTTATCAGTGTAACTCAAAATATCAGAGATCTGAAATTCCCTGTAGAAGCCTTTACACAACTCCAGGAACTCATCCAACCAAGCACAATGCTACAGTTCACTGAAAAATATACCCATGATAAGAGCAACAGAATTTAGGATCCAAGAGCACTAGATTACAATTCAAGAAAGATGATTTCAATTCCTGGTGCTCCTGTAGTATCATCCCCATGACCTTACTGAATCTCTGTGCCAGTTTCACCATGTGAAGTTGGCTTGAAATTCCTATTTCCTACTCACTCTTCTGTGCAGTTCCTAAGACAATGGAGCATCAGACTGATGTGTCCTGTAAGTGCTTCACTAATGCAAGTATTAATTCAAGGTTTATTCTTACGTTTGTTGTTTCCAGAGCTCTACAATTGCTATGGATGCAAAGTAAAAGACTGGGAGAAGTTTGCAAATGCAGCAAAATCCTTTATACCTATTTATATTCTGAAGTGAATTACTTCTTTGCCTGCTGAGGACTTTTTTGAAGTTTCTTCTACTGTGGCAGATAAATGCTCTTGCTGACTTCCCATCTGGTAGATATAAAGCTAGATTGTGCTGTAGCAACGTTCCTTGGAAAGTGAGGTTTGGGCTGAATCCCGAAAGAAAAGCATCACTGTAACAGGATTCCCAAGAGAATGGAAGACTAACATGTCCAAATCTGTCCCTCCCTCATGTAAAGCTTCTTTAAAGAAAAACTAGTATTACAGAACAGCTACATGGTCTGAGGGTTGGAATTGCTTCTGTATAAAGAGTCTTCGGTTTGGAAGAGCAATGGTTGAGGGAAGAATATAAAAGAGAAATAAAATAGTGTGGCCTGAAGAAGATGAAGAGGGGAAAGACTACCCATTATGTACAACACTTGAGCTGCAGAGCAGTCTGACCCTGTTCCCCTAGCAGAGCTTGTAACTCTTTTGCCACGTCCTGCAAATGATTTAAGAGTACTTCATGCACAAAAGTTAAGAAAGTTACTGTACTAAGGAACAGAACAGGCAAGTGGTTTGGTTTTCAGTGCTGCTCCAAACAGGTTTACGTCATCCCTTTGAAGGCCGAGAGACTCAGCAGAAGCACATCTGGGAGCAGGTCCAGATCACTCAGTGCTGTGAAGCTGGTGCTACCCAAAAGCTTATAGCACCTTGTTTATACGATTTTTATTTTGTATACAACTGTCAGCACCTAGTCTACATTAACGTATAGCGTGGTGTGGCTAAACACGCTGATCAATCATGACTTGTCACGCTTTCTCACAGCACGCCTGAGCAGGAGATCTCATGATAATGAGGAAGATGACACATGCCACCAGTGCTCCCGCACTCGTCTGCGTAAGTGAGAACAGCACATTTTGCTGTCAGGCCCAAGCGAACATATTTTCATAGGCATTCCTCCAACTTGTGTATAATTGCCTAGAAGTGGGAATTGGAATAGAGGCCTGTGTTTGGAGAACTCTGAGCAGTGAAAGAGGCTGCATCTGTAGCGAATTCAAGTCAATGAAATTCAGTGTAAATATGATTACTCGTTGGTTATAATTTTTAAATTTTATATTGTTTACTATAAACATTATTTTACTATTGTACATAATATTTCTGAGATATCTCATTAAACTATTCTTCTTCTGCTTCAGCAACTTCCCCGTGAAAAGCTGAGAAGGGCTAAAGCAGAAAATACCCGTTAAATGTTAGCAGTTTTCTGAAAACAAACAAGTTTAGCAAGCTGCTGTAAGAATAATTAGGAACATTACTGGCTCTGAGTGAAGGAGCAGAATGGCATTAAACCTGGTATCTTAACTGTACCTGTTTAATATTCATTAGAACAAATTTTGTGGAAAAAAGTCTGCTGAACTAATTAAGATTCCCAATACCAAGTACAGCTGAAAATATGTTTATTCAAATCCTTCTAAGTCTCACATGCCATTCCAGCATTGTTTCTTTTTATTGGTGTCTCTAGGCCAAAACCTACTTCAACTGTTCAGATGTTGAGAAGGTTCCCTCTAATATGAAAAAGGAACTAAACAGACCAACATCTTATTTCGTTTCAGTGCGACTCAATGATTTAATCATAATAACAAAATAAATCTGTGGCAACATCTGACTTCAGGGTTATCGGTTCTCTGTCCTTCATGGCTGTGCAAGCTTCCCAGAAATACCACACACATCATGCCTATTTTCAGAGCTCAGTGACCCAAGACCTAGAAGAAAAATCCTCTTTTTGCTCTTATGCTGGAAAAACGTACAATAAAACCAGTGCAATTCTGATACCATCCAGCAGAGGACAGTTTGAAGCAATCTCTGCCAAGTGACCCAGACATAAGACGCACAACACACACCTATACGTATCTATATATACACATGAGTGTGTGTCTGTGTGTATCTGTATATGCAAGTAAAAAAGACCAGTCTTGCTTATAGCAATGGGATTTATAAATATTCAACACAGCAGTGGACATCTCTAGATCAACGCCCACCCCAAAAGCAAGACTTCTGTTTAAAAGCACTTCTTAAATCAGTATGTGAATATTGCTATTCCTCAGGGATGTCTTAAAATTAGTCTGGAGCATTAGCATTGCTGTTAGTTAGAACCTCCCTGCTGTCAAAACCGTTCATTTTGTACAACTGCTCAGTACTAGCAGAAGCAGACACACTCTGCTGAAGGAAAGTAGCACCCTGCCAAAGCAAATAAAATAAATACTTTATGAGTAGGGCTCCTGGGAGATCTCGTACCTGTAATTGTGGAACCAGTTGATCACGGTGCTGGTTTTCAAGTTGAGCTGCGTAGCCAGTTCCTCAATGGTTTTTGGTGATGGGTATGGCTTTTGCTGGTAGGCTCGTTTCAGAGCTTCCTTCTCTTCTGGTGCCAGCACCACCCGGGGCTTCTTCAGCTGATGCTGCGGCTGCGGGCTGGCCCCCTGGCTGTAGTCTATGCCAGCGGATGAGGACTCACAAGACTGACTGTCACTAACGGAGCTGTGTCGCCGTTTCATGTAAGCTGAAAGAGAAGTGCATCAGATCAGCCCCAGCTGAATACAAATGCAAAATCAATGAATATATGAGCTGTGGAATAAATGCAAAGATGACAGGCTGTAAATGCATGGATGGGCTATTCAGGGAAAACAGAAGGGAAGGGATCAGAGCAAAGCAAACACGGGGAGGATGCAAGAGACAAAAAAAGAAGAAGGGAAAGAAAAGGAGGTAAATTGACTGGAAACCTGTCAGAGTTTTCTGCTTTTTCTATGAATATGGGACATGAGTAACAGGGTTCAGTTAGCAGGACTGATTTTAAATTCACTCTTTCAAGGGTGGTGAACTGCCACATAAGCACCTGATTAGGACAGTTACCCTTCATTTAGGCTTAAATGGTTGTGCTTGTTAAACACTTAAGGTGTACGCTAAGGTCTCCCTGACACTTAAGGTCTCGGAATTAAAAATACGCCTCTGGAGGCTGAAGGCAGCCACAGCTCCATCTCCAACACACGATGGCGCCCAGAGCCCGGCCATCCCGGCACCGGGCTGAACAAACCCATCAGGCGTTTGATGCTTTTTCTTACAGATCTTCACTATAGCAGGTGACAGGTTATGAAAGAAAAAACAGCCCACAAAATCCTCCTCCCCTATACAAGGCTCTTTCCCAAATGCCTGTACTTTGAGGACATCTCTCGCTGCACTACCGCAGCTCAGGGAGGCTGACGGCAGCAGCCTGCGATACCACCGCTGACCCTCCTCCCCAGCAGGGACTGAATTATCCTGGCAAAATTCTGCGAGGAAAGAGTCCCAGCAAACGCTGTCACTGCCGTGATTGATTTACACTGTGCGAAGGGAGGTGGGATTTACTGCACCTGGCAGTATCACGCACAAGCATTGCTAATGAGGGGGCTGAAAACAGCAAATATGGATGAATCTTGTCAATAAAATATTTAATAGCCTGTTAAATACCTTCTAGATTTTTAAGAGTTTAGGTATTCAAGAGCTGCAATTTGATAACCTTGCCTATTATGTTCCAGATTACACCAGCCTGACATCAATCAAGCAGGCACTAAATCTCCAGCAGCCAGGAGCTCTGATTGGAGCCAGGGAGCAATGTGGGGCAGGTCACACCGGCCAGCAACTGAATTCTTCAAAAAAATAAATTTCTCTCTCTCCACAGCTCTGCCTTTAGGCTGCGGGTGCACAAAGAAGAAAAATTCAATGCAATCAAACAAACTGCAATACTGAAAGCCTTGCTCATGCAAGCCAACTTCTTCTGGCAGAGCTCCCTACAGGTCTGGTCATGTCTTCTGTCTCCTGTGGGTTTCAGCATCCTGTCCTCTACGTCGTGTTATGTCCAGTGGGACTTTTTTACGCAGTGTCTTACTATTGTTGAACTGAATTTTGAACATGCTCTGTAACCTTTGGGGGGTATCTGCATGGCCCTCATTTTGTTTTTCCTGAATATGACAGATTACCTGTGGATTGCCTACTGTGTAAGATCACTGATATGGAACAGAGCGCAAGTTGCTCGTGATCCATCACTCTGCCACGATACAGTCCTGCATGTGTTTGAAATAACTATAAAAAGCAAAATTTTAGCTTCCATTTTTTTAAAAAAATAAACTTCATTTAACAGATCACCTATTTAAGCTGTTCAAAGCAGATGTAGAACTGTGACGTGATTACAGGTAAATGAATTATTTCAAGGTGACCTATTGGCTTCATTTTTGCAGCATTCAAGGAATTGTTACAACATTCAACCACAGAATTAATTGTTCCAGTAATATAAGCTCACATTTATATAAGGCCTTTAATTTCAAAGACTCTTGGGTGTTATTTCAAACTTGCATTGATAAGCTGGCACTACACAAGGTTCCCTTGTCTATTTTGGCAAAACAACCAAGAGGGCTGAAAGACAACATCTACCCCTTCAGCAACGTGCAGCAACTTCAAGGAGTCCCTGAAACTAAACAGAGCCTTGGGTGGAAGATGTAAAACGTGTTTAGGCTATCTCTAACTGGAGTTTCTGGAATTTGGTCAGGCGACTGAGTTAACACCAGACACCCATGCATCGGGATGCTCTGAATCTCTCCTTTCTCTGCCCTCCAAAGGATGGCATTTCTGGCAGCTCAGAACTCCCAGCTTTAGACTCCTAAAGGCAGCATGTAGCTGCGATAGCTTGGGAGGAATTTCATGCCCTGTGCCTACCTCTGCTTTTGTAACCTCACAAAAGGTGCAAGGACTTATTTGGATCTCTCGTGTGAATGGAACAAACCATACAAATGTACATACTTCCTTAACATAAAAATAAAGTCCTGCTGTTATGTCATGGCCAATTGTTTTCCTGGAGGATAATGTATTATTAGAACAAATTTCTGCTGGGCCAAAGGCACAATCCTGGCATGTGGCCATGTGCTGAACTAGTACCTAAGCTCCAGGCTTTAATGTCTCTCTCTGGAAACTTTATAAAAGCTTTTCCTTTCTAATTCTTATTTTAAACATATGTGCTGCATGTAGACAACATAAGGAGATCATTCAGCACATTTTCAGTGACAGCGAGGCTCAAACTGGAATCCAAGTTGCAAACACACTTGATTTTTGGAGACGTTTGATTTTTGTGTGTGATGGGTCTCCACGTCTCAGGAGACCTATAGAAAAAAACGACCAGTGTAATGTGGGCAAATGTCTGGATGTGCATCTAACACCAACTTGTCAAGGCCAGCTCTCTCTGAAGCCTTGCTACCTCTTCTTTTCCCCCTGCTGTTGCCAGCCCAGCATTGCTGTGTCCCTCTGGGAAGACTCCCCAGCATGGGCTCAGCTACAGATGATGCAGACACCACTGCAGAACTAGTGGCTGCCCACTGAGGTAAAGCAGAGCCCCTTCTAATGCAATTTTTATCTTATGCAGTATTGAACAAGATTATTAAAAAGTGAAATAATGGGGAAATAAAGGGAATTAAATTTTCTCCTGACAGCAGGCTTCAGTACTGTTCAGTGAGGAGTGTGACGTTACCAGCAGCACACACACTGGGAGGTTATAAGGAAGAGGAATGAACTCCTCCTCGGCAGAAAAAGTGGTGCAGAGTGTCTCAGCCTACTGAGCGGGAACCCCTGGCTTCCTCCAAAGAGGTTCATTAATGAACATTACCGATTTTCAGAATCTCTTAGAAGGGCTTTTAAAGCATAAACTTCAGACTGGCAGAAAGGGAAAAAAAAAAAAGATATATGCAGCTCACCTGCATCATAATTATCAATCTACTCTCTCAATAAACAGAGGCAGAGAAATAATTGATAATAACGCTGTACTGGTAGCAGATACAGCTGCATTGTCCTCTAGTTGCCATTAGCTTAAGGGAAAGTTGAATTCTTTATGTGGCTCTAGTGCAATTTAAAAGGTCACATCACAGGATCATGCAGGTAACCTGCATGAAAGGATTTTGCTGAAAATACAGGGCTGAATTCAGTTTGGAGTGCTCTGCCATGAGGACAGCTCTTACACAGTTGAGGCGCTCAGTGCAGAGACTCAAATGATTTATAGCCTTATCTCTATTCAGGTGCCATCTACACAGCATATGTATTGCACAGTATTTGATAAGAATCCAGTTTAGAAAACAGTTTTGAAAGGATATTGTCAGTACTACTTTTAAATTATTTTTATTTTATTTTCCTGCATTATGGGTGATATTCTCTTTGAGGCTATAAAAATCCCGCTAGTTGACAATTTTATTTCTGCTGTATTTCTAATACAGCGAAACACCATCATGGCTCCCCTTGGTTTACAATTGTAAGTGGGAAACCCCAGTGGCTCGTGCTCCCAGTGGCAGATCACACACAATCTGAGATAAGATCCCGCACACTGCATGGTGTTACATGGGCTAACATAACAGGGATTTGATTATATTCTTAAAAGCATGCAAGACCACAGTTTTCCCAGAAGCTCCCTCGCTGTAATTTTTAATATAATCACAAAGTTCTTGATCAAATGTGTTAATGCTTTCAGGACATCAGTCAACAGCAGTGCTTTCAGTGCACACGATTAATGCTGTCTGTACTAATATCATTAAGGGATAGCTTGAGAGATGTATATATCATTAATTAGTTAACTGCTGATAATGGCAGTCTATGAGCCTCTCATAAAATCACACATACACACTAAAACCAGGGCTCTGAATAACCACTGTTTTTTAGTAATCAATTTAAAATATAGAGAATAGGCTAAGATTATCAGGATATGCTCCCTCCTAAGATACCTGAAATAACGTAAATCTCTCACAGGTGCATGTTCATGGCACGGCCATTTTACACAAGTGTGTCTGAATAAAATCATCTTCCCCAACCCTATAAAGGCTATAGACTGAATTATTCTCAAACACCCTTTCATAAATGCTGCATTTTTCTTGCCTCTTAGTAACCATCCATGCAGGACTGGCAAGAAGATCTCTCAGGAATCAACACACAGCTCCTTCAGCCCAACATCTGTGACCAGCTGCAGCACCATTAACTAATAACCCAAAGCCAGCTCCCAAACTCACATTTCTCATTTGGTAAGGCAAGTTATCAGTGATACACCAGGGCCTCAGTAATTAATCTACAGGAGAATATAGCAATGATTTCATGACAGCTGGTGAATATTCAGGGTTTTTGTGTGTAATTTTTTTTTTTTTTTGGAGATGTATCTGCTTGAGCTAGCATCAAATAAAACTAAGAAAAAGCTGTTATGAAGTCTGTTTGAATAACCTTCATAATACTGGATCAATGCTGCCTCTATACTCTTTATGGAGAATTATAAAAGACACAGTCATCTTTGAAATAATGGAAAACATGAGTCAGCAGTCAGCTCCAAGTTACCTTTTTTCTCCATTCGTTTCATATCCATCAGCTTCTCCACGTTGTTGGGATCGTTCAGCCACAGCTGCATGCGGACAAAGGGTTCTCGTCCCTTCAAACTCAGCTTGTGCCAGGGCTTTGGGCGAGCCAGAAGGTCTGAGACAGAGCCTTGTGTTAGCCCTAGGATTGTCTCCCCAAACAAACGCTGACCTAATATGAAATTGAAAATGGCATGAATTCATTCAGCTAAGAAACAAGGCAAACTAAAAAGACAGAACATATCTACGAGATCATTCATCAATTATTCTTACTTCAAAATTGCTTGAAAACCCAAAAGAAACATTTAGAAGAATAAAAGCTCTCCCCACCCACTAAAGGTGTAAATATTGAGCTTTAGTTTAATCCTTAGGATCTGACTGTGGCAAAGAGGGGAGCTCAACACCTTTAAGGATCAGGACCTTACAGTGGAAACAGTGTGCATAAAGTTAAAATTAATGAGATTAAAAATAAACCAAACTTGCAGCTAAGCAGGCAACTAGTGAGAGCAGTGAGGCTACTTAGCTCTTGTGCAGGAGGGTACTGCAACAGCTTCGTTCCAGCAGGGCAATCCAAACATTTCAAGCAATCAACGAACCAAAACCAATGCAACCCCCATTCAGCAATAGTCATTTAAGTGTCCTCAAAGACATGTGTAAATATTTTCTGTGCTGTACTATCTGTGGTGTTCTAACGGTGTTTTAGCAAGTGCAGATAATCACATTTTACAATATAACAGCTTTTCCAGTTTTTATAGCCTCTACAGTACTTCTAGTTAATAATTAATTTTACTTCTTTCACAATGCTATTGTCTGGCAGGGTAAAAACTAAAAATGCTTTTCAATGCACAGCATTTGTAAGTGCATTAATAATGCTAGGTTTATATGGTTAAGATCTCAGTTATTGAGGACTGTGGAAAACGCCTCTGCAGCTCAAACCCAACCATACAGCTGGTTTCCTACAAACCTTTACTTCTCTTTTGTTCCTAAGCTAAACTGCCTTGATATGCAACAGCTTTTCTTACAAGACAAAGCCTGAAGTCATCTGAGTCACCACTGGTGATTTCTGATGGCAGTGCAGCTCTCGTGTATTTTCAAGGTAACCCAAAGATCTTCCCATCCCCACCATGTTTAGGCCTCAGGGTCTTGTGTCTGATCCTTGGCTTCTGAATGCCCTCACCCCAACACAAAGCAGAAAGCTTTTCCTTCATGTCCTGGCAGTGCGAGCAGTGTTAGCCAGTGGCAGCAAACAGATCCTGAGGGGTCAGTGCAGATGCCTGGGGGCTTGTCCTCCTGCAGCAGTGCAGGACATGCTGGCACTTGTAAAAGCACCATCAGCTCTTCCCTACACAGCCTCATCTGCTCCTGACACAAACAGGACGTGGAAAATACCGGCTCTGTAGCCCCCTCCCAAGTGCCTGACTCCATAAATCTCCTCCTCCTCTTTGAATACCCCACAAAACTTCTGGCCTCATGATTTTTTTTTGCCTGCACAGGGAGATGAGGGATGGGGGGCTCAGTTAACAGCAGGCGCCCATGCAGAACACCCCATGCGGATGAGAGGGGGAGGTGGCTCTGCAAAGCTTTTGGAGGAAGCAGTTGAGATTATGAAAGGTGGAGGGGGGAAGCAAGGACGGGGTTAGCAAGCGAGTCCGCTAACAAGCACTGGAACTAACCCTGAAAATAGTTCTTGCAGACTGAACAAAAACCTAACATCAGAATTTACTTAAGTTCCTAAGTAATAAGTGATTTTCAACTTCCCTCAATACCAGGAAAATCAGAAGTAAGAAGCAATTCAGGGCCACCTTCAGAGCCCCTGTATTGTTAACCTACTGCCTCCTCATTTCTCTTTATGTTTAAAAAGATGGGTAAGACCTTATCCATTTCCCTTTAAAACGGCCAGCTACTTTTGAGCTAGGACTGCTTCTATAAAAGCATTTTAATTTGCCTTACTACATAACTTTCCTTCAGTGCTGCCCCCACTTTTTGTCCTCTGGCTGCGCCCTGGCCGCAGTGGGGTGAGCAGAGCTCTGACAGCCGCGGCGCAGCACCAGGCACTGCAACCGGCCGTGTAAATGGGAGTGGGGACCTGACCTGGGTCAAAACAACCCACCACCAGTAAAATGGGCAGTTCTGACCCAGAGCAGCTGGTCTGGCTTACTGTGCAACCATACGGACAGGAATACTGGCACTCATGCACAAAGGGACCAGAAATAAGCAGTCTGGAGCAGGTACTAGCAAGGCTGCTGAAGGAAATGACCTTCGAATTACAGCCCAGGAATTAAAAATCCAAGGAAGGAGATAACATCACGTTCTTTAGGCATTAAGGAACAAGCTAAAGATGTTTGTGTCATTTATCTTATCCTAGGATACAGCAGGGCAGGATAAAACACCTGAAAGACTCTCAAGCCAATGGAGAATGTGTTAGAAATCATTCTCGGGGTAGCAGATGTATCGCACTCCATCTTCATCAGTGTTATTAATAACTTAAATATTTTTAAGCACAGGCTTCCTAAAACTCCTGTTAATTCTCCCCATCTTTTTGCCTAATGTTCTTCACACCTGTTCCCACTGATGTAGTGGCTCATGGTGGAAACTTCCTACAAATTATTCTGCTTTCATGGTTAGTCCCAGCCCTTCCTGCAAAATCCCCCAAACTGCAATCTTTCAACAGCTCACTGCATTCGCTTCCCTCTGTATCCAGCTTGTATGTGGCTCAACGGAGAATCACTGATAATATGACATTTGGGGGTAGGAACACTAGCAACAACTCAGCGTTAATGCTGCCAGCATCGTTTGCTAAAATGGTGACTGCTGAATGAACGCTTAAAAGCACGGGAGGAGAGACCCGCCAAACCCAAGCCTGGTTTGCCGAGCCATCTGGAATAGTTTCACACAATCGTGGTCTTTACTGGCCGATGGTATCTGAAGGGAGCCACCAGCAGTTGCCTAAGACAGGTTCACAAGGCCCTGTGGCCTAAGACAGAGAAACCTGTGCACCAAGCCAGCCTGGTGCACTAGCACACTGAGGGCGCAAAAGGAGACATTGAAACTGGTTCCACACCTAATGCAGAGTTTGGGGCACATTTCCTGGCTCTTCTGCTGCTTTTTAGGCTTGTCAGCCACACTGTAGGAAAACAAAAATCATGGGAAATAAAAAAGACTAAGTAAAAATGGCATCAAAGCAAATGTAAACAAAAATACTTTTTTCAAACCTCTCTGGAACACCAGAGCAGGTACAGCACTCAACAGTATTTTGCTTCAAAACTAAGGGCTTGAACTTGTAAACCCTTCCCGTGACTTGTGGCTTTATCTGTACATTAGGTCCACTGAACTAGCAACCACAGTTTGCCTATGTCAATGTGCACGAGCAATTCTGCTGGGTTCAGTGGAACACTCTCATGCAGGGTACGCCCAGGATCAGGGCCATTTTCTTTTTTTTTTCCCCAAATTATATTAAATGAGAACTTGCAACCTCCCCCACCCCAGTATTCTTCCCCCTTTAAAAAAAATCTCTGACAGTATCACCTGTTATGCTGTGTCTAGCTAAAAAAGGGCTTCCTTATGTACTGAAATAAAGGAGTTTTTACTTATACAGTCATAACATTCAGATGATATTGATAAAATTCTTCTCACATACATATCAGCAGTCTAAACCTAAACTTAGCTTTTTGGACCCATCTCTAGCACCTGGTGAGAAACTGGCATGTCTGGAGACTGATTTGTCTCCACCGGCTCAGACATCTACTTCGAACATCTAAATGCAGGTGAGATGAATCCCATGCTCAGCACCAAATGCACATATAGGTAACGCTGGTGCAACCTTCCTGCCTTCTACGTAGGAATTTCAAAGGATTCCTAAAAGTTTCCCAATGCCTTGTGAGGAAAGCAAGTGTTAAACAGATAAGAACTAGTGATTTAGAGGCATAGTGGCAGCATTAAGCGTGGATTTCACATACTCAGATCGGGTTATTCCCTTTGACTATTCCAAATATTGTCAGCCATCTCAACATTACACTTAATTTGATACCTAAAAACTCATCTGCAGGCAAAAGCAGCCTTTGCTTTGCGTGTCTCTAAGCAATATAACTGAATGGCCCCATACGCCTACCTACGGGTTCATATAAACTTCAGCTGAGCCTGAATTTACCATCCTAGCTCTGCAGGCACACTACATTTTCCCTTGTGATGCATCTCCCTTTCCAGTCATGCTGCACTCCTCTACTTCACCTCTGCCTGAACTGCTGAGGCCTTGAACCTACAAGCATGGGGAAATCAGCATTTCTCCAGTGGAGACCTTACTGGCTTTGGGGTTTTGGTCATCCTGACAGCCTGCTGGACTGCATTTAGGGAGGTGGGAGCAGCATCTGGCTGGGGAGCCAGAATCAGAGCTTAAGGAGAGCAAGGGTATCATCATATATTGGTAAGTAGAGTATGACAATATGAAAGCATTTTTTTTACTCTTTAAAAACATCTTTTTAAAAGGTGAAAGCTAAGGCCAGAGTCAAAACCAAATATTCTTGTAAACATTTACTGAAATATAGCTTAGAAATAAAAGCATGAACACTTTCATTTTATTTCGGTCAAGAAATGAGAAAAAAGCGATTTACCAAGATTGTTGTCCGTTAGCACTTCTTTGACCCTTTTTGTAATGCCATACGTATCCAGCTCAGGGGACATAGCAACCAGTTCTTGAATGCTGAGTGCCGAGTGGCCTGACAGTGGCAGAGGTGTTGTGGACTGGGATTCAGAAGCAGGCGGCTCACTAGATTCTTGGGATTTGCCATCCTTACTGGTCTCTATAGTGGGACAGGGCTGCTGTACCAACTCAGTCAGGCTTTTCACTGATTCACTGGAACTCATAGGAGATTCAGGAGCAGGACTGCAACTGGCAGAAGTCTTTGGAGTGCTTTCTGCAATTAAAAAAAGAAAAAAAGTCCCCACTTTAGCATAATTGTAATGTTTTGATTGCAGGATATTTAACTTTCCTCTCATTTATATTCTACCTACTTAAAGAAATGCCTAAGTATGCAAAACGTTACTTCTTATGACTTGGTTACTGAAAAGCCTCCTTTTAAAAACAGAATTATTTTCTAATTTTATCTTGAGTAATCTTTTCTTTCATATAAAGACAAGAACATACAAATAAAAATCAGGAATAAATGAAGTGCAACTGCTTGTAAGGTTGCACAGAATTTCCTTGGTCAGGAAATCTTACAATTCTGCTTTCCACAACATTTTTGTATAAGGATGCTCTTAAATCAACCATTATAGACTGGTTTAAGCCTCTTTCTATGACCTATAAGGAGCTCACTTAGCCACTATGTGGTACTGTCAATAAGGGATTTTCTACAATTGATACAACTTTACATCTTGAGACTGGTATTGATTTCATACTGTTTATCACATGCATCATGTTTTTGCACTTCTCTTTGCCCAGAAATAACAAGATTAAAATACAGTTTCTAATTATGTTGTATTAATTAATGTGTCTGAGAATACAACAAAAAGATGGCTAGTGGATCAGGAGACACCAAAATCTGTTATTTTGACACTTTGAAAGAAAGCTTTCTGAATCTGTTAATTTGCCAACAATAGGTTCTGTACAAAATGTTGTTTTCCCCTTGTAAGTTCACATTTATTTCTCATGGAATGTACCAACGAGCTTATGCAGAAAATCCAGACATTTAAGGGTACTGTCTAAATATTTTTTTAGAGGACCCACATGTAAACAATGTGCTTTAGAACAATTCCCTTAAAAAGATAAAGAGTGCATTCAATTTCTCTATGTACAGTTCCATTTTTGTGGGACTGCTTCCTTCTCCTTGCTGTCTTACATCTCATTAGCTGCCATGGTTAATTATAGGTATCTCAGATTCATACATCAGCAGATTCACCTCGAGATCTCTGGAGGAAGCTTATGTTCACCATCGTGCAAGGATGAGGCCAGTCTGCATGAAAATCCCAGTCTCTGCACAGAACTGTGTTTTCCTGAGATCTACAACACTTCTGGGCAGCAGCTCGCTCTGCAGCCATCCCTACAAAGGTAACGGCTAACCCAAATCCCCCCTTTTTTCCCTATCCAGAGAACAGGCAAGTCCTTACAGAGCACGCAGCTCACGCAGCACGGATGGCATATCCTTGGCACTACAGGAAAACACCGCGTAACTAAAAGTAGGGTTCAAATGGGGCAGGGCTCACGGTGTAATCGTGGTGTTCAAGGCAACAGAAGCTCTCCTGATCCTGCAGTTTAAGAGAGGTTCCCTGACACTGAGCTGCTCTCAAAGCAAGCAATTGGACTTATTTCTTAGCGCTTTATGAAAGATGCAAAATAGGCAGACATAGAAGGAAAGCAAGGTGCATATAAATCTTTAAGGCGAGAAGGATTCTATAAATCCTATTTCTTTTCTCTGCTCACCCCAGGTCACCATACAACTGAATATAAAACCCAGCAAATGTTATTTTTGTATCAAGAGCAGCGGAGGAATTGTACTGTAAATTTGCCCTGATTCACCCATGCGAGGGACCAATTTGGCAGATCATCCATCTTGTTCACTGTACACTGTCAGGGATGGCATGAATTCCCTACATGATAAACAGATTTCTTCTCAGGTCTGTGTCCTTTAACCCACAGCAAGGTCAAAATTATGGCTGCCTGGCTAATAAACTGCACGGCACTCATTCAAGTTCCCTCTAATTTTGTCCCTTGTGCCAGCTTATACAAATCTTACCGAGTAACTAGAGCAGCTGCAAATTTCCTATACAATTCCACAGCCGAGCCCCGTAAACCACATGCACACACAGAGAGCACAAAAAATCCCAAACCAAACCAAAACAACCTCCCCCCCCCTTGCAGGACTCAACAAAAGCTTTTACTGATGCTTTCTCCTCCCTCTCCCTTCCCTGCCCAGCCTGATTATGTAAACAACGGAGGTAATCTATATTATAATCTATCACCGAAATGCTCCACGGTGCTCACATATTAGCTTATTTATTTTTTATATCACACACCGAGAGCTTACTTGAATTTTGTTTTTAAGACCAATCTGCTGCTTATTGACTCAAAAAAAAGGTAGGATTATATGAATCTAATTTTGGAAGGCAGTACAGATGACAAACTGCTTTTTTTTCTCCCAACGAAAGGCAAGAGAACAGCGATTTCAGACGAGGCATTATGCGCATCAACTACAAATAACTCCAAATATGCTCCCCGCTCATTTTTAGCACTTTTCCCTTATGGAAAAACATTTCTGAGATGATATAAATATTGGAGGAAAAGATCCATTATTTGGAAAAGTCAATTCAATAATCAAATAACGCAAACATTTCCCGTTAATCTACTTAAAAAATTAAATAGACATTTAGAGTACAAGTGATTGCTGACAGAACAAAGGGGAAAATTGAATGTATTCACTATTACAAATTAAACTGTCAATCTACAGTCATTTCATATGTTTTATGAAATAATTTGTCTGCATTCATTTCTCTCAAGTTCCTCACAGGACAAAGAAACAAATTCAGGACATCTGAAAAACAGATATTAAGATTTCAGAAGCAGCAATTGAACATTTCCAATGAAACTAATAGTGAAAGCGTATTTTTTTAAAAACATGTTCTCTTTTTCTAACCCCAGACTTACATGAAAAATAGTGCCAACTTAAGAGCAATCTAATTTCTTGTGAGCATGTAAGCAATGCTCGCTGAACGTTTACACATGTATTTAGAGAAGAGGAGGTCGTTTTGTCCAGATGGGTGTAAAATTGCGTTACGTTAGGCTCTGGGTATCCCATCATGCACAACTGGCAAATCCCACACTATTGACTTTAATAAATTCCAGATAAACTTTGCAATACCAAGGGTGCTTTGCATTTTGCATCCCAGCAGCCTGTATGCAGTTAAAAACCTGAAGCAAAAGCCCAAAAGCTTCAAAAATAAGGTGACAAAAGTAAAGAGCTAGAGAGATCAAGAGTATTACCGGTGTCACACTCTCTGCAGCACCTGGGAATTTCTTGTTTTTTATTCATTTTCTGAAGCCTCAGGTAGTCAGAGAAGTGAGCCCTGCCCTGCACTTTGTAGAGGCCAGGAGAAAGACCTGCAGCAAAACCCCTCCAAACTAACTTGGTGGGAAAATGGTGTCTGTCAGGTCCCAAGTATGTGATGAAGATATGGGTCAACACGATGACTTTCGATGATCAAGAAGAAATTGGGGTAACATTTGAATAACTACTGGTTGACACTGACAAGTGTCATCATCCCTAGAGAGGGACTTATCATCTAAAATAAAGATACATCAATGAATGGAAACAAACTCAACATTATACAAATACCTCCTCATTTTGTTTTCTTTTTAAATACTATTTTTCCTATATAAAATTGCTGCTTGAAAGACCATCTACTGCAGCATAACCCAACGCAATCATTATAGCTTGCCCATTCCCCCCATCTATTTAGTAGATGACAGTTAAGAAAGTCAACAGACTTTATAGACCATTTGGTGTGTACGACCAGGGTTTGGCTGAGCATATCATGAAACTGGCTGAGAACTGTAACAAACTGACCTTGCCTTAATTATATGGATGCAGAAATTCCATTGTGGCCTTGCATTCCTTGTAGCAATGGATGAAGCCAAATCATGCTTTGGTTCCATCCATCCTCTCTACACCTTCCTCAGTTTCTATCATGATGTAGTTTTAGAAAATGTGAGACAGTCTGAAACAGAGTTCTGGCCTCGGTTCACTGGGTATGGCAGTTTTCCTAAACTTAATATTAAATTCTCTTGTTCTTCTCCAACTGCAAGATATCCTGTCCCTGTGCTAAGGTCAGGCCCCCAGCACTGGATCCTGGGTCTGTAACTCGTTGAACACTGGTTGCAGAAGGTTTTGGACTACTGTTATCCCTCCTGTGCCCCACGAATTACCTGAAAAGACCTCCCCCAGCACAGCATCTGCCCAACACAATCCTCTACAAGGTCTCATCACGTTCTTCCATCATGATGTGATGAAGTCCCCGTGGGGTGTAACCAACCACCGGCTGCACTGGGCTCCCCTCCAGCACAACACTGCGCTCCTGAGGAGCATGAGACAATTCATTGCAGCCTGCAAAACTGCAGGACACTGCACGAGGGACTGTTTTGATGATGTAGAGGAACTCTTCCACCTGTAGGAAGCAACTTCACCACATTCCTATGTAAAAAAGGAGCGGTACAGCTCAGACCCACAGCACACTGCAGCTGGAGCCTCCTACTGAAGCTCACCTCAGACGCAAAGACTTCCAGCTCACACTTGCTACCCTCCCCTAAAAATCACAGACATCTACATGACTTGACACCAGCCTCTATCAACAGCAGTTTCCAGATAACAGCGTGCTGCAGAGCCCTGGGTACATTTTCACCAGTCCCAGAAGCATCACGCTGCTGCCTGCCAGCACGGGCAGGTTCCCCAGGTACTTCCTGCACGTGTTTGGAGAGCTGCAGATTTGCCACTTGTGCTCAGATCCTGCCTTAGCTCCTTTTATGTCCTCTTGTGAATTAAACGGTGTGCAATAAGAGCACCCAAACTCACAAGCGTCCAACACAAGCTCAGCACGCTGAGCTCCTGCTTCCAGCACCCTCCACTTCCCCAAGGAGCACCCTGCACTTCGGCAGCCCAGGAGCAATAAACTGCCCAACCGTGGGTGCTAGCACGAGCCAGTAAGCTGCAAAAAGACTCGGGGGAAACAAGGTACATGGAGAAGTTGGGGGAAGACCATGCAAAACACAGAAGGTATTCAGGGGCCTCTAAACGGATTATGAAAAATATTATATTCTAAAGACAGCAGGCAGACAACAGCTGCCTTAAGTTTCAGAGAGAAGTGGATTGAAAAAGCAGATCCACTATAATTTTCAGAGACAAATCTCTGTAGTTTATCTGATCCACTATTTAAATTTCAATACAGAGTCCTCTATCTGCAGTAATAATAACCTAAATTCCATTTAGTGTTCATTTGAGCAGTCAGGATAAAGTCATTTCTTATTATCTCCCCACTGTGTAAAAAACAGCTTGAAGGTAGGAAGTCAGCAAGCATTTTCACCAAAAAGTAATTATTGTAAGTGACATTTTTACTGCTGGCATGCCATAAGGCGAACTGCGCATTTGGAAGGACAAGTTGCTAAAACAAAATGACAGGGTGCTCCGTGACATTCCGACAGGAACCCAAACATGATTTATCTGGCGGCTGGGTTGATGCACCACTTCTCGTGATGTCCCAAGCCCGGGCTTCAGGTCCACGCCAGACCAGTGGAACCCCCAGCTCCTTACCACGGGACAGCAAGAAGAGGATGCTCCGCGCACGGCAGTGTGGGATGCAGCCAAGCATCCCCTGCTCCGCTCGTTTCCTTTACGGCAAATTAGTACGGAAGATGAAAGCAGACAAATGCGGACAGGAGCTTTCTCGTCAACCTCTTAAAAGAGCATTTGGTACTTCAGGGCCTGCTTTTACCTCCTCATACAGATGAGTTAATGGACAACAGCAGACCTGGCAGGCTGCCTGAGACCCATGTGTTGCACACCGGGACTAGATGGGTTTCTGTGTTCCCCTGGTCACTGGGCTGCCCACTCTGTCCAGTTTGTAGACCAAAACCCAGGGTGTGTTGTCCTGAGAGCCAGGCCCTCCTCACCCAGCTCATCAATGACAGCATACTCAGGACAAGTTACTGTTTTTCAGGGTCTGACATTTCCAGGCAGATTTCTCGTTCCCAACCTTCTGCCTCATTTTATCTCCAGGAGCGCTGCCTTTGCGGGATCTCCTAAAACACCCCAACAGCTCTCCACATTAGCAGCCACAGCGTGCAAGTTTGATCTCTGTAATAAATCAGGTAAGCATTTGTGGAACAACACTGCAATGCATCCCTCTTCTGACTAATTAAACGAAAACACCCGCGAAAACTGAACTCTTTCTCGCAGGTAGCATTTTTGGCGGATTTACTTTAAGTGAATGAATCTTGCCTATTTACAATGTGCAAATTAATGTGGCTTAGGAAAATATGATCCTCCCTATAGATATAAACTCCCCCAGTTATTTGTAGGGAGTATAAAAACCTCCCTCCAGTGTGCACACATAATGACATGAAGTAGGTAGGTCCGTGCGTTCATGATTGCAAGCGCTTGCTATAGTTATGGTTATACATTTCCACCATGACCCGGGGGATTTTGTTTGTTTGTTTTACAAATGTTTTAACTTTGGGGAAAACGTTATTTTGGGTCTCAGCTCAGGGAAATTTTATGTGAAGGGGGGGAAGGGATCAAAAGAAAAGCCCTTCAGGAAAGCATGCAGATGTATGCGTGTCTGCACTGAAAGGGGAGGAAACCAGCTCTGGCTAACTCAGAGATTACTAGGGGACCACTAACAATAAAAGTCCCCATTCTGCACAGGAATAACATACATCAAAGATAGAAGTACATATAACCAGCTGAAGGATCAGAGTAAATGTTAAAAGTACCTGAAAATATCTGCTTCTGAGTATTGTTGGAGAATTACAGGGTGTAGCTGCAACTTTATGTTGCATTTTCAATAATTACATGGTTAGCTCTGTGCTTATACTAAAAAAATATATGTTTTTAGCCATTCTAGAAAGCAGAAGGAACTAGAGAAACAAGATGAAGTTCAGAAAAGAACTGGCATTAGAGTCATGAAAAAAAAATTACAGCTGAACATTTACAAGTTCTTAGGTAAGTTAGGTGACCAATTCTCCTTGCAATGAATGCACACTCACAAATGCCTCCCAGAGTCTTGGAAATCACACTGCTGTGCCCAAAACTATGCTAACAGTGCAGCTTCTCTTGGGCTCGCTCCTCTTTCTCTGGCCTTTGCTGCAGAGCACTCTTCCCTGGCTGGTGAGAGCTGGCAACCCTTTCAATGCACCCCGCACCAGCAAGCACCTAAACTCTATTAATAGAGAGGTGCTTTGTGCCCTGCTGATGCAAAATGCCTCAGAAGCCCAAATGTTCTGGTCTGTACAACATAAGCACTGTGTAGGGCTGGATGCAGCGAGGTAAGTTCAGCTACATGCACAGGAGGAATGGCCAAGCCACGTCTCAGAGAGCTCAACGACCGTAGGGTGGCACCAACTCAACCCATCCAACTTCCACCAGATTAGGAGGGCTCTGGGATTTGTCCACTGGGGTGCGGATGGGCTCGAGTAGGGGCTACAGATCACCACAACGGGCAGTTTGGACATGCAGATATGCAGAAGGATGCAACTGGAGTTAATTAAAGAGAAAAACTCTGAGATCTACCTGGTGCTGGGCTGGACACACCAACCCCTGGCACAAGTGCACCACCACAGACAGCTTTCAAATACGCACCATCAAGGGACACCTGCAATGGCCCATAGGGAAACAGATCTCCAGATAGCCATGATTTTATGTACTGTTTTACATCAAATGAAGGAAAATAGAAAGAACTTTAGAATTCTTTTTAGTTGGATGAAGAGACAGAATCGGAAACACCAGAACACCATCCGGGTCAGACAGCAGCCCCAAATCCTTTCCAAGTGACCCTAGCCAAAATCAGATGCCTATGGAAGAGGTAAACAATGCAACAAGCACATAGGGAGAATTTCCTCAAATACTTGCTGGCTTGCACATAGGTTCCTAAGTAGGATATTTGCATTGAAAAGTGCTGATTTTTTTTTTTTTTATTTTAATTTTTTTTCCAGTATCACCCTTAAACAATTTAAAAAACATTTATAATATGAAATCAGATTTTAATTTAGATGATTAATGGGAAAACCATGGCTGCTTTAAAAGACATTGCTCTTCTTTGTTAATCGTTATTTAATATTCAGATTTTTCTGGGTTTCCGTAACTTAGTCAGAAGTCAATATTTAGAAATAAGTGTTGGAAAATATTTTCAATAACCTTATTATTAAAACAGCTTGTGTGCACAAGCTTTATTAAGGATTTTTCTGAATATTAAAACAAATATGTCACGAAAGCAATCAATCAAGATGCCACAACCCCACACAGTTACATTTTTAGTATAATCAACACAAACCCGTGCACAATACCTTTTGGAAAACAGACTTAGAGCTTTTAGAGAGGCTCTGTGGCAATTTATGGTGTCGTTGTTGACTCGACGACCTTGTGATTAGACACTAACTTTGAAGCCTTACAGTATTTTTGACTGTTTGTTGTCCTTCTCTATTGTAAGGCTGAGCGTGAAGGTGTATCTACCCCACCCTTCGAGATTTTCATCTGTCTGCTCCAGACAAGAGTAGGGAGCAGAATGTGTGTGTGCATTGCGTCCCATTTTGCATTTATACGTATTTCCCCCTCTAAGCAATGTGTACATTCATTTGCTATGGGCGAGATGCTTATGAGATGGATCTGAGGCTAGCGACTGGATTCCTTCCCTGCTAGAAAAGTCCCATCTAACAGCCACGGCAGGGGCTTGTTCTTCGTCTTAAGAGAAAGCAGCTGAAGGAGAGTGACCCTGAACACTGCTATACCTAATGCTCTCCTCTTCGGGAGGAGTGCTGGCAAAAGTACTGAAACAAAATGACATTTTCATTGTATGCAACAATATTATAAAAGCTATTAAGGTACATTATTTTACACGTCCTCATAATCTCTCCATACTGCTTTACTTAATTTGTGATAAAATTGTTGAGAAAGGGTACTTAATGTAGGACAGTCAGTAAAAGTAATTTATCATCTTCCCGCTTCGGTGCTCACGTTATCAGCGAACTCATTTTCTGCATTCATCATGCAATCAGCCTATTATTTGCATATTAATCAGGCAGTGGACCATGAAAGAGCCGCATCCCAGCCAAATGCTGCACTATCTCAGGAGGAACACTCAGTAATTATCATACATCAGTGTTATGATGTGGTAATTGATTATAACATCTTTCTGTTGCCCCTGGGGAGTCCCACTGCTAACCCAGCTTCAGGCATTCTGTGCAGATTTTTCTCTGAAAATTACAGAAACCATTGCTGTCCTTTTATTAGATTTTTTTTTTTACCTTTACAACAGGCAGCTCTCTGAGCATTTCCAAGTTACTTTTGCCTTTTTTTTTTTTTTTAAATGAAACCTTAATTAGAAAAAAAAAAATCTGCCACAGATCAGAAAACACTTTTTTGTTTTAAAAAGAAAAAAAAAAAAAAAAAAATCACCCCTAAACAACAGTTGGGCTTGCTCCTCTTCATCCTCTCTTTCAGGGTCTGGTGGCTTTTTAGGTACGGGCATTGCTTACATAATACTCTTCCCCACCAAACCCCACCAAACGTTGCAACTTCAATAGACAGTAATTGCAAAGTTTGTATAAAGGCAGTTAAAGTTGCTTTATTTAGGTGCCAAATGAGAGGCTAATTTTGGTCCTCTCGTAAAGGACAAATGAAACATCTGCCAGTTCAAACTTGCACTATTTTTAGGAGCCAAGTTCCAGAGGGGTAAAAGAGAGAAACAAATGCGAGCCACCAGGGCGGGCACCGGGCAGCTCACCTAACACCTCGCCTCTCCGGGGAGCACCCAGGGTCAGCTCCCACCTGCACCCAGGCTCCCTTCGGCAGGCAGAAATGTGGGGTTGGGGGCCTCAGGAGAAGGCCGAGGAGGGGAGAACCCAACGGGGAGCACCCCAAAAATCAGCAGGGCCTGGGCTCTGCAGTGAGGCCGGACAACTGAGAGTAACTCACAAGGACAAAACGACTCCTCCAAAGCACCTCACTGTCCTCGGCCAGGCTCACCGGAGGTATCTGGAGCATTGACATCAAAATGGGGACATTTTGGGAAGCTCAGGCTGTGCCAATGGGTAGTATCAAAAAGATTCTTCCGGGGAACAATCATTCTTTTCAAGCACGCTGTGGGGCATAATACGGAGAGCCCAGGAACAAGCATCTGTAAGGTGTTTCTGGCAGAATCTTTGAGAAGTACAAAAGCGGGACACTTACAGGTCAGGCCTACCTTTTGTTTCTGATTGTCCCTAGACTTTTTCCTTTCATGAGGCTAATGAATTGGACATTTTCCCATTTTCACTTTTATTTAAATTTGATTTCAAACCTGTTTTGTTTTCAGTGCAAGTTGTGGTTCTTAACAGATTTCAAATAATCACTGGATTCTTTCATTTGATGTTTCTCTGAATGGCTGTTGGCAAATTTAAAATCCTCCAATACCTATCAAATTAGGGGAGACAAACTCATAATTTTTTCCTCTTTTCTGCTGCACTCTAATGCAAAAGACAGGCTAGAAGGTACCTTAGAAGATATTAATTTTCTGGTAATTTTCTATTTTTTTTTCCTTGGGGATTATTTGCTCTCAAGTAATACGTAACTCTTTATAATCAGAAGAGGATTCAGAGTCTAGCAGGCTGTTTATTTCCCTGTGTCAGAGCTACTTTGAGCAGAAGGCGGCTGCCTTGTAGCTCCATCCCCATTATAAAAAAGAAATAACAACCTGCACATTCGGTGCTAGCACACCTTCTTTTCAGTATTTTGGGAGGAAAATAGCCAATTATGTGTTCTTTGAATTGAAAGCAAGGTAATTTTCATCCACCGGAGGAGCATTTTATAATTCGTTGAGCAGCGGTGGGGCTGGCACCCAGCACGATGGCCATCTCCATCCCGCTGGTGGCAGCCACAGGGGCTGGACCCCGCAGCCACCTCCTCGGCCCTGTGCCTCCTCTTCCCCCTAAGCCACCACCGTGAGCTCCTGCCAGCTGCTGGAGCCTCCCATTTCCGACAGAAAACTGCTCGAGCCCTTTGGAGAAGAGCCCTCCCGACCCCTTCTGCAGCTGCCAGCCCACGGGGGACAGGGCGCAGCCATCACCCCAGCTCCTGACCCTCCCCGAAGCCGCAGCACGGCTGCGACGGCCTCGCTCGCGTTTCAGTGCTGCTCCAGTTATTTTTGTACTTGGCTTTCGAACGTATTGGCTCATCGTTTTGAGGCAACTCTGCTGCAGTTGGCAGCTGGCAGGAGAATCCCCCAGTGCCCAGGAAGAGGCAGAGGAGGCAACGTGGGCCCGCTCCCCAAAGGGGCTGCTCCTCTCCAAACGAGCAACGGAGGGACAGCGAACGCTGGTAATTAATGAAATGAAGTAATAAGCAAGGAGATGATGAAAAGTGGAACTTACACAGCTCTCATATTCAATGACCATGATTTCTTTTTCAAAAATGCCTGAAGAGTGCACAGGAGGCTTGTGCACAGATTGACACCACCGTTACGGTGGAAGTATGTGTTCACGACCTACATCCACTTTTTAGCAACTATTGTGCAGACTGATACTCTTCCAAATTACCAGAGAAGCATAGCAGCAACAATGGTCAGAGGAGTTTCTTTTTCCATAGAGCTTAAAACAAACGTTCATTAATGAGCTCTGCTTTTTAAAATGAAGACTGTGACTGTCAGCAGTGTGCCTGGCACATGAGCTCCTTGCTTGGAGACCCTGCCACGCACACCGAGGGCAGGTGAAGGTGAAGGACCCCCACTCCCGAATTAACCACAGAAATAAAGCAGTGCTGCCACCTGACTGGGGAACTTCTCCAAAACGAACGCTATGAACTCACAGCCACGCTTCAGAGTGAATTAAATTTGTCTTCAGAATACAGCATGAGTCTCCTCTTGCCATATTAATATGAAAAGTGTGTTGGTGCTTTGTCATTATAATTCAGCCGCAAGGAATATCTGCCTAGAAAATAGTGTTCACTCTGTGATTATGTATTTTATTTTAGCACTTTTATAATAGTAAAGCTATGACCACAATGAGGACGGAGTCATCTTCTGCAAGTTTAATCACTGGGTGGTTCAATGGAAGGAAAAGAATGTAACTAGGACAGGAATTTCTCTACAAATATCGACTCCTTACAAAGCGTCGCTGATGGACAAAGGACTGTGGCCCTGCGGCAAAGCCTGTGGAGGCCAGGCCGAGGCAGCAGGCAGAAATGACCAGATGATGCCTGGCAATGATATCCAATGTTATATTAAGAACGAAGTTGAAGCACTGACTTCACGCTGCATTCCCAGGTCCCAGTAAGGTGCCTTGACAGCGATTCTCCCAGCTTTATTGATACCATAAAGGCTGCCAGGAAGGTTTTCATGGTCCAAATGTCAGGGAAATGGCACAGAATATGATCACACACGTTACAGACAGACTACAACAGCTGCCCTTATGAGAAGCCAACTGATATCCTATGGTTTGAAATCAAGACAGCCAGGGCCAACTGCTGCAGCGCCGCAACCTCCAGCCACACAGGAAGAATGTGGAAACCTCCCCAGTATGCACCAGTGGGGTTTAGGGTTTTACGGAGATAACTGCTCAGCTGAGTTTGTTGTTCAGCTCTGAACTTTACAAACGCATTTGTACCTAGCACAAAAGGCGACAACGTTCTCAACCACACGCAGACTCACAAACTGGTCTTTGAACATAACCTATGTATGCAAGGAGTTCTGAGCCACGACAAAGCCACGTGCTCTCCCTTCTCTTCCCTGCTACAGACCACATTAACCAGAACCATTCCATGCCAGGCACAGTTTTGTTAACTCAGAATGCCAGCAAAGGACTGCAAAACAATCTCCCTCTTTTTTTTTTTGATTCACCAGGAAAAAAACAACTAAAAGCTGGGGAGATCCTTCAGCATCACCGGACCGAGCCCTCCTGCGCTCACCAGGTACCAAGGATTCAGTTCTCTGCGTGCTGGTCCCAGGCACACCTGGAGCACCATCCGACAGCTCTGCTCACCCAACACAAAACAGTACAATGAAAGAAATCATCATGGACCATGGGGAGGGGAGGTCAGAGCTTCTACATTGCCACCCCGTGGCCAGCAAGCTCTCGGTAAGCATGTCAGGGTGGTAATCCTGAACAGGAATAGCAAGCCCGAAAGGCACGCTCTCCCCCCATTACTTCTCACCGAGTAGTAAGATGTGACAGCACCCTTCTGTTATCGGGTAAACAGGGACATCTACCCCGAACAACATCAACTACCTGCACACTTGCCAGCTCCTGGACTGAAAGCTATTACAGGAATGAGCATTACATAAATAAAAATATAAGGGATACCTGGGTCTGTCACCATTCCGCAGTATGTCTGCTAATATCCTAACTACAGTCAGCATAGATTGCATTTTCATTTTTTTTCAGATTTCTTTCCCAAGAGATGATAAGAAGTAATCTCCCTGTTGTTACAAATGTTTTATTTTGAAAATAAGGCTTTTATGCATATTTTAGTTGATCTAAATACAGTAGATCTTGGGTTTTTAAATCACCAGATAATATGCAATTATCTCAAGCTAGATTCTGATTTTGAAACAAGCTCTAATTAGCTCCCCATTTTATGCTGCTATAATCCTTTCTTCAACTCCCATGAGCGTTACTATTGCTAAGCAGCATGAGGTTAGGAATGATGGATGATACCCAGAAAGGAAGACAAACAAAAGGGAAATTCAAAATCCCCTGAGATCACCCGCAGCTGTATCGGCAAATGAAGATTTCCACATTAGGTCATAAGACGACCCTTACAGAAACACACACCAAAAAGGCACGTCTTTCTCCCACTGAGTATTTGCAAGTCTTTAATGTAGTATATAGAGAGTATATGTCCTTCACAGAGGATAAATACTAAAGTGAATAAAAATTCAGCTTTCCTGGGAGTAGTTATGAAATCAGGAGCACCGAAAAAGAAACTTGGTCTTAATGTCATATAGATGCTCACTAAAGATATAAGACCCCAAAATAAAACAAACTAATAAGAGCTATATACAGTACAAGTATTTAGAAAAATATCCAAGCACATAAACCTTCTCCTGACACATGGCTACTTTCCAAGCCCAACCCAGCTCTGATCATCAGTAATGCAACTAAATAAGGGCCAAATTCATCATGAAAAAATGCTGATGCACTTGGGTGACACTAATTCAACTTTTTTTTCCATGTGATTTGGTCCATGCTTTTGACACGTAAATCATTAAAAAGGCAGATTTACCCAAGGGCATTAGAGCATTTAGGTGGAAAGAAATACACAGAAAAAATGTTAGAAAAGGCATAGCGATACTATTTTTGACCACCTAGGGTACAAACACCATTTTTGTGTAAAACACGTTCACTGGAACTTGCACAAAATTCTTCTAATCGCCAGAGCCTTGGCCAAGGTCACAGCCACAAAATACAGGTATGTACCTGGTTGTAATTTTGGTACAGGCTGTGTTTTTCAAGAAGTCATAAATACTGCTTGAAAAGAAGAAAAATGAGCCAGGCTTCTCTTTGCAATCTCCAATTTATATATATACATATATATATACATATATATATGATGCTTATCCATCTTATCCATTCATCCTTACATATAAAAGGCTGATGGGTCCATCTGTCCACGTGTGACAGTGGAAAACTACTGGACAAAAGAACAGATTTTCATGAATGAGGTGCTAATCAAAACCTTATGATCTGGAAGCATAACTAACTGGGTCAGAAATCCAGAAAATCTTGCTAGTTTGGTATAATAGTGCCAAACAGTAATGAAAATACTCACGGCTAATAAAAGTTTGAGACGTTACTATGCATGTTGACACTCTGTACACTGAAGACCTTCTTGGCAAAGCACTCAGGAGCCACTGAATGTATTAGTTTAATTTCACTTCTTTCCCTTCATGCATTCAACAAGTTCTGAGCCAATTACATTACGTAGAAAAGGCTTCAGACCTTTTCTCATTTTAAAATTGGTCTGATTAATTTCTATTTTAAAATTACAAGTATGCAACCTTTTCTGCCTATATTTTCCTGGGAAATGTCTCAGAAGACCAGAAAATAGGAGCTTTTTCTTTTTTTTTTTCTGCCCTGCAGTAGAGGATCTTTCACAAATGCATAATTATTTTTACCCTTTTCCAAACTGTTTGCTGCGCTTTTAATTACAGAACAGCTGCTAATAAAAGAAAATTACCAAACTGCCCTTCCTCATTCAAATATCTTGGTTTTGCTCTTTTGTTCTGCGTGGTGTCACAACCCTTCTTATTCCGCCATCCAGAGAGAGGTGCCGAGAAAAGAACGCCTTGTAAAACAATTTTGTTTCTAATCATCAGGAAAGAGGAAGAAAAGGGCACGAACCCATTTTCTCATTTGTAAGTTTGCTTTAAGGAAAGAAGGACAGCGATCATCAATAATATGATTTTATTAGCTGATAGGAACATGTCGCGTCACACAATATTAGCTCAAGGGCAGGAGCTGACAAACGAGGCTGGGAGTGTGGGAGTGGAGCAAAATATCACGGCAGCAAAACCCAACTTCCTGAAGGAAATCACTTTCAGCTACCAGTGATCCTCATGGGAATCCCTAAGGTGGTCGAATTTTAATGCTATGGGCTTGTCTTTCAATCTTTTATAATTACAGTTAGTCATAAATATGATGATTAGCAATAACAATGCAGCCTTTTCCCAGCTCCTCTGATTTCAAATTCCTCTTAAAGTGGCTATAATTAATTACTCATATTTTCCATGCTGTCTTAGGCATTTATAACTATAACAGTTACTCTTGCATAGTATTGATGCTACAAAAAGTAGTCAATGGCACACTCTTAATGAACAGCAGCATATAAAATGTCACAGGAAATTTCCATGTTTGCTAAATGCTCGCCTATAAGTAACAATAGCTCTATGATTGCAAATAATTTTTCCCATTTTGGTTTTGTTTTTATGGCTTGTTTCACCAGGGGCATTTTTTGCTTTTATCTATTTATTTCCCACTGTTCTTCTTAGGAAAAACGTGGATTGAATTTCATCATGGATTTTCTTCTAGTAAAATCTTTTAGAATGCAAAATAGTTTCCCAGCAGTGCAGAAAAACAGTTCAGTTGAGACAGTCAGAATAAAGCTAACAAAGTTGAGGAGAGTGTTTCAGAATGGCAGGAAGGTAGAAGAACATACCCCATCCTGCTCTGTATCCTGAAAGGCAATCACTCTCAAATACTAGCTGCAAGTACAGAGCGGGGCACAAGTATTTTTCTAGGGTAGAAAAGAGCCTGAGTGTTTTACATCAGTTAAGCATATCATTGGTAAAAAGTCTGTGTGGGTAGAGTTTGGTATCTAACAGCAGGAACACAGCTGTTCTGCTTCTTCCTATACTGTGGCCATCTTCAGAAAACCTTGAGCAATTCACTTCTCATTGACACTCATCTTTGCTGCATCTGCTTTTTTTTTTTTTTGCAAATGGAAAGGGGAGGGAGGAAAAAGGTCGGCTTGGAATATTTAACGAAGCTTGAAACAGAAACACATAACATGGTCTTTTCCCCACCTTCAAATTAACAAAGCAGATTTTGTGCAAATGAAAGTGGAAAAATATGCCAGTGAATAAGGCAGCTGGAGTACGTAGATCACATTACAAACGAAAGGCTTGTTTTACAGCCATTGTCACATGTCAAGTTGATAAGCTGAACTATGGTAAAAAAAAAAACACAACAACCCTACAGAGCCAAGGATCTCTAAGATCAGACAGAGTCTCTTTACCTAATATATGCAGCTAAATATGTGTACTCCCTACATCTGCCATAGCAACAAGGAGAGAAGGAGGAATTAACTGTGTTAATAAAAAAACCTGAAGGGTCTCCTGTATGATACAACAAAACAAGAGAAACCTCTCAGCATCAAAGCAAAAGAAATGTAACAAAAGCACAGAGAATTATTTCAGAGCAAATCATTGAAACCAGCTGATTACCTGAGCTTGCACATCCCTGCTGTAGGGAATCCTGTAATGATGTCACAGAGTGAAGGACTAGATAAGAGAGGAGAGGAAAATCAGGGAACAATAAAAGGAGATGCCAAACCACAAACTAAACAGTAAGCAGGCTCAACAAATAGCAAACCGCTGATCTCAGCAAGGGCACACTGCTCATTTAAGTCAGTGGCATTATAAGGGTACAACCGAGGTCAAACTCTAGTCTGGCCTTTCTGTATCAATGGGTATTAGGATAAGAGAGAGCCACAATAAAAGCATAATTGCAACACAGCATTCCCCCTTTACAGCTGAGTTCTAGCTCGCCTCCTGAGAAAGCAATCGATATTCTCCTAGGAACAATATCAAAATCCCCTATGCAACCCTAGAAAACAGCACACAACATTTTCCAGCTTTTCGGCCAATTTTTTTTGGAATTACTTATCGGATTCATGCCTAAATATTATCGCCCTCATTAGGAACTCGATAATGGCTGCTTATCAATTGCACATAAACGAGCGCTTCTTGTGTAAACATTCCCAGCCAGTCCCCCTAGGAGCCGGCGGGGATGCGAGGCGGGACGCTTCCCCTTCCACCAGCGCCTGGGCTGCCGCGGGGTGGAAGTCCTGCTTACTGCAACTTTAAAAAGATCTCCTCCTCCTCCTCAACTCAAACAACATAGTGGAATTTTAATTACCTTGTCCTTGTTGCTGCCCTTGTGCAGGCAGGACACACTGTCCCAGCTCACCATTCAACCAGAGCTGCATACGAATAAATGGTTCTCGGCCTTTTTGTGTCAATTTACTCCATGGCTTTGGCCTGGAGAGCATGTCACTGACACTTCCTTGGGACAGCCCCAATACCTGAAGTGAAGCAACCAAGAATGGCACGTTAACACATTTGGGGTAATTTAAGGGGGTAATTTAAGTCACTTCGGCTTCCTCTACTGCTACATTGCTCGAGTCAATTAGCAAAACTTCAAAATGACAGATATATGTACGGGGATTGAAATGCTTTTCTCCTGCCATAGTTTCGTTCTGGAGAGTTTTTTTGTTTTTTCTCCCCTGCGGGAATGGAGTGGCAGTACAAACAGCAAAAGGATGGCTCGAGATTTGCATGCTTTCCATATTTAGTGTCAAACAGTTTCATCGATCCTAACAGGAAAAACACAGCATACCAGCTCACAGAAGGAGATAAAACAGGACATGATTGTCATGTATTTTGTTCTCAAACAAAAATAATTGGGACTTCTGAGACTAGGCCTTCATTTGGTTGATTTGTTTTTGGTATGAACTGTAACGAGGTGTGCTTTCACCTGTAGCAGCAGCTGCTCCATGTAAGTAAACATTTCGGAGCACAGCTTACCGCAGCAAAGGGGGATTTCAGACGAGCAGAGCCCAGTGACTTGCTGGAATTCAGCACAGGTGCAGGGGTTAAAATTCATACTTAATGAAAGGTGCCACGGGATCCTTAATGACCCCGAGAGGTCAGGCTTTTCATTTTACGTTTTACTGAAAAGGTAATAGCGCGATGCCAGCTCCTATTATGCTATTAGATTGATTCAGTTCTTTATGGGAAGAAGAAAAAAACAGATGTCCAGCACTCCTCGCAGCCTGGAAGGTGCTTTCTGGTGGTCGGGGACCCCCCAACTCCCACGTGCTCAGAGCCCAGCATGCGAGACCTAATCACACATTGCACGTCTGTAATCAAACACTGCTTAAAAAGGTCTGAAAGCACACTGAGATGTGGAGCACCAGGTATGAGAAAGGACTGTGAACTCTTGACTTAAGACTAAGGAGATGTAGGGGATTTTCCTTGTGTTTGTTCAAATACCCTTGTGCACTTTTCCAAATATTAAAAAAAAAAAAGGAAAAATGCTCTCATGTCCATAATCTTCACTCAAAACAAATTTAAGACTCTCCAGTCACGACAATGGTATTACTCAAATATTCCATGAATTCATTACATTAAGCATGAAATACTGAGTCTCAATAATGTTTGCTTCAGCTTTCAGTGTTTCTGAACTCAGGGGCCCCATTTCTAATTGCAAGCAACTGAAGCCAATCTTTATGTAAAATCTATGCAATTCATGAAATACAAGGAAACTAGTTCTTTCCTTTGTGAGCGTATTTTTAAAGTTTTTAACATGCTAAGCAAAAACATTTTTTCAAGACATGTGGCACACCCCTTCCGTATGCATGGCCGTGTTAAACTGAGCTCTGTACCGATGCGAGGAGCATAATGCACATACAAAACACTGGGGTAACAAGAGAGAACCAATTCTTTACCTTTTCCCCAAAGATCCTTTGGCAGATGCCATTCTTTGCTAGCTTTTCTTTGACCTGACGCGTTAGTTCTATTGTATCCACTTCCTGGTACATATAAATCTCATACTGCTCAGGTGTCAGTGGAGGAACTGAAGGTTTGGATGGCTTTGACAAGGACACGATAGGGGATGAAGGGAGGGGGCTATTTTGTGGCGTCTCACTGCGACTCGCCCCAGTCATGCTCAATTCAGAACTCTGCGAGTACGGAGATTCAGCGTTTGGCCACTCTTTCCAATACTCTGAAGAAGATGGTCCTTGGAGCTGGCTACGATCTGGCCTAGTCTGATTGCTGACCTTTTCTTTTCCACCACTGGCTTCCTCAACTTTTATATCTTCGGGAAGAGCTGCATTTCTTCTCTCATGCTGCACAGTATTCCACCAATGGTCCTTCCAAACACCACCACGTCCCAACTCATTTTTAACATGCCTCAACATACCCTGGGCAGAATCACTTATTCCATGAAGCTCTAAAACAGGTGCCTCCTGAGGCTCCTTTTTGAGCCCAGAGAGGTTCTGCAATGCAGAGATACTGGAATCAGTGACAGATGAATGTTTCTTCAGGGATATGGCCAAAGGAGAATAGCTGGAAACCGAAGACATTGCAGGTGTAGATACTAGTTTGGGGGACAGGATAGAAATGTCAGCTTGAGATAAAGGTGTTGTTTTTAAGGCAGGTTCAAGGGCAGCCTGCTGTGCCTCCATTTCGCGTCGGGCTTGTTGCAGAATGGATCGAATAGCATCATCAGAATTGCCACTGCTAGATGCAGAAGGCGGCTGAGCCGGCTCAGCTATGAAAAACAACCAAAAGACTAAATGCAACAGAGGAATATGCTTTATATTCAACATGCGCTACTGTAAATATTTCCCTGCAAGAAAACGGGCTGCAATACATTTCTGGATGGGAGGGAGGAGTTTTCAACTAAGCAAAGATTCTCACTTTTCAAAATAAGGTAAGATTTCCAAAGTTCTTCACTGGAAAATTTTTATCGTTGCCAAAGTGCTGGACGTTTGCACACACTGACTCAACTGCACAAGTCTGTTACTACTTGCAAGTTTTCCACCATTGTAAAAATTTTCAAATAAATGCCTTTGAAAATCAAGCCTTCAACTCTTCCTCCCTCACCCCCAAGTGGTCAATAACATTTTATAGTTCTATTTACAAAGTTATTTAACCTTTCACTTTTATCTCCACAAATGAATCGTAACGCACACACTGAACACAGCTGCATCCACCTGGACAGACTATTAATACCCACTTACAATATAAATAAGGTGAGTCCTTTTAACTCCAAAAATAAAGTGCACAAATTACAACAAAGCAAGAAGTTTAGTAAAAGGCTTCGTTATTTAATTTGACAAGCCAAATGTGCTCCTGCTTCCTGTTTTCTTGTTCCGTGGTTCCAATCATTGAAATAAACAGCTCTACAGAAACCAGGATGACTCCTGGCCATCACTCTCTGCCCCATTTCAGGAGAGACTGCACCTAACTGAGGTATCTCAGTGGTGAACCCAGGACCCATGTGGCTGTTCTGCAGCATTCAGGAGATGAGCAGAGACTGTAACATGGGTGTACACTTATCTCTGCAGAGTAAGAAGGTTTTTTTGCAATGGCATCTGTTTCCATTTAACTTAGCTTCCACTGAGGACCCCAGTGCTTGAAAACCAGACCCTCTGAAAGCTGCTCTACAAAGACTGGGAAAACTGAAGCACTAGAGAGTGGCAGGGAACCTATACCCTGCAAGAAGTGACCTCAAAATGAAGTAAGATTTGAAACAATCTGCGTATTATTCTACTGATACACCTCACCTGAATACATTTCCCGATTTGTCTCCCTATACTCCTTCCTGTCACACGCTATAAGGTATGTAAAAAACTAAGAAATGGGAAAAGATGGTGAGACCATCTCTTCTGTTTTATCTACTGGTTTCATAGGGAGTTTTGAGGCTGAGTTAGTATTTGAAAGGAAGTCCGACACTCTTAGATAAAACATGCTACTGAACAATGTGCTTGCAGTTTCCTGCACACAGCCCCCATTTTTCTCTATGTAATCATCGCTGCTATAAACTTATTTATTTAGATCATATATTAACTGGTCTTTAATATTTTGCCATGAGATTAGCATAGTTTTCATTTCAAAGATGACTATCCAAAACTGTAAATCAGTTTTTATTTTAAAAAATGAAACAGAAGTATTGCAAAGTACTCCCTACTTCAATATCAGCCCTCTAAATGTACTGGAAACTCTTTCAAAGTTGGGAGGGCTGTGGAGTAGACAGAAATGTTAACTACATGACAGCTTACAATGAGAAATTAAACTTATCTCAGGCTAAGATGTTAAACATTAATGAAATTTTTGGAAAAGGAAATGCTTTTTGGATTAGCCAGCTCACTCCCTGAAAAAAACCTATATCCTTACATTCTGTAACCGAAGTCATGTCTGAGTTTGCCTATGTTCTAATTTTAGTACACGATGTCCACAGTAAGATGGTACTGTGGTACTAGTAATTGCTGGCTGGATTGTGACCTTCACTCAGGCAAATCCACTCAGTTCCCTCTCCCACGCAGTTGTGTCCCTGAGGCCTGAATTGGAGAGCACTGAACAAAGACCCCGTCAAGCAGTGATGTGTATTAACTTATCCTGGGCTGCATTACAGACAGAAACCACTCCACTGAATAAATAATAAAAAAAAGCTCTTCAAACCTACATTCAAGGTTTTAAGAATATAATTAACTGACCAGAAAGCTCATGGTAATTGTTTTAATTAAATTCTGAAGTAAAAGTAGCAAGAGACGAAATGAGGCCGTACCTGTTTTCTGTACTTGCAGCTCCCTTTTGGCTTGTTCAAGAATGGATTTGATGGCTTCATCAGAGCCAGTCTCTGTGGTTCGGATTCGTGTGGTTATATTACCTGAAGAGGAAAACAAAACTAATGACACTTGGAAAGCTTCTATTTGCTTGTTTGTTTTTAATACAAAGACATACAGTGTATATATATTGATACAATAATAGCATAACCTGACAATAGTTTATATAGAACCTTTACCAACATCTACAACAGCAAGAACATCCTTAATGACACAATAAAAGAAAAATATCCTCATTGCATAAAAGCCTGTCCGCTAGCTGCACTGAATGATGACAGCACTGACATCACCAGAGGAAGAACCACATGCTCATACATTCCTTTTCTAGTATAACACACACAGGACATTTTTTTCTTTTTTTCCTTTTTTTTTTTTTTTGGAGGGGGAGAGGAAACAGAAGGGAAAAGAACGCGAGGGGAAAGGAACAAAGATAAAAATTTAAGACCAGAAGTCATCCTTAAAAATTGCATCAGCTACTAGGCAAACTAGGATGAGTACACATTCAGCCCCAAACAGATTAAAAAAACGACTAGATGCAGGAAGTCAAAAATATTTTTTGCCTTTCTAAAGTTTTATGCATTAAGAGAAACAATCATTTAAGGACTGATACGATTTGACGTACTCTCCAGCTAAGAACTATTACTTGTTTGTGTTTTTTTTTTTCGTTGGTTTTTGTTTTAAACACTAAGGGGAGAGAACAGAGGGAAAATTCCTGTGACTGTGAAAGCTATCGCATTGCTCATTAAGAGATTATCATTTGTAAGTGAGCTGTGTAATTTCTGACTGGAATCAAAGTAACTACAGAGTTCTGGGGTAGCTGTTTTTGTTTTTGCTAAAAGAAAAATTCTGCAACTAAAATGTTCACAGTTCCTGTTTAATGGTAACTTATTGATCTGATGTTCCCTTATCTCTTTGTTCAGTCTTTTCCATACACCATACTGCAGAAAGCATCATACTAATTTAACAGCTTATTAAAGTGTATTTGTCAACATAAGCCCCATGAGGAGAAAAGTAAAATCTAGAGCAGAAGCAGTATGCAACTGATATTGGATTACACGTAATTGTGCAGCTTTCTCGCTCTAAAATCATAGTAACAGCAAAGAGAGCATTTCAGTAGATGTGATGACTTTATAAAGCCACTTCTATCACTTAATTCTCTTTATCTGCATATCTACTGAGGATAGGAGTGGAAAAAGTATCCAAACAGGGTTAAGTTAGTACAGCAGCAGCAGAATTAGAAAAAGCAAAGTGTTGGTCTAACCCATGGTTTGTTTTATACTTACTGTCTGTTTTTCTATCAGATTCCAGGCCAGAATCAAACTGCACAGTTTTAAGGAAACACACAGCTAAAGCACACTCCACTTCCTATGTATTGACTGCAAAGAAAAACACCTGCCTGTGACGTACCTTCAGACCCATTTCTTCGTTTCGGTACTTCCTGAAATAGTCTGTTCAGGTTCTGGCCTGGATTCTCTGTTGAAAAACAAGTTTGGTAAGAACAAAACAATCAGGGGATGGTTGCTCTGACATCATGGGCTGTGTGACATGAGAAGATAGCAGCCTGTCTCTAGAGACGAGGGTTCAAGCGTTCCTCAAACCCTCGAGTCTTTGTCTGAGCGCTGGAGGAGCTGGCTACTTTGGAAGAAGCAAGGCTGGCTGATTTGTTAATAAAGATTACAGCTACGTTCGGAAAGGAGATTAGACAGATATAAATAAATGTCTAGAGATACCAAAAATGAAGAGGTTAAAGATGGGCAGATAATCCCCTCAAGTACAATCATCAAAAGGAAGAACAGATTATAAATCTAACAGTGTTCACTTTCAATTAAACAAAATCTAGACAAATCCTGCCTGTCCTTTCCAATATTTCTAGACTGTAAACAACTTACTTTTCAGCTTCTCTAAATGTAAATCTCAGTCTTCATTTAAGATGAATCAAAACGAAATGCATATGTTATTTCTTAAAATCACGACCCTAAATATGCAAAGCTGCTTTAAATTAGGACTGGTTTTTAATTAGTCATCTCACGTATCACCTGCGATACTTTGTCAAAACACTTTGGGGAAAAAATCACACAAGACACAACAAAAATGTGGTCTCAATAAACAACCCCAAATAAAAATCGCCAAGTATTTCTGATGGCTGATACCCATAGCAGCTACTGACCCTTTTTACTCAGTGTTTTGAAGTAAGGGGTGTAAACATCCCTGTTCCTTGGCTGACAAGTACAAGCCAGTGGCTAACTACAGCATCAGCAAAGATACTAACCTGCACGAGTGCTGAAAAGCAGTGTTAGAAAGGTCTACTTTCTGCACCTTTTGTCTGATTGAGGTGAAGACAGCATCAACACACAAACAGCCTCAAACATGGAAACTTTCAATATTTTACACTTGTAACTAATAGGAAAACGTGGCAAGACCCTCGGCTGGCGAGTGCTTACCTCTTTGTCTACCCTGGATGCTGCGAAGAGCCAAGATGTTCTGCTCGTCCGAGAGGAACTGCTTCATCTTATGAAATGGCTCCTTGCCTCTCACAGTCAGTTTATTCCATGGCTTTGGCCGGGCTAGTATCTCACTCACAGACCCTTGCGACAGTCCCAACACATAATGTCCAAATATCCGCTGTCCAATATTGTGCTTGATCAACTGCTCTTTCACCTGACGTGCAATTTCGGCTGTGTCTATCTCCTCGCCTTCGGAGATGCTCCCAGCACTTTCTGACTGGCTGGGAGACGGGGCCATGCCATTTACATCCGGACTTTGTTGTAATGGACTTTGGGAAGAGATGGAGTTTGTGCTGTAAGGACCTGTTGAAAAAATCATGCTTGTGCTTCCTGCTTCCTGCATTGCCTTGGAGTAGAAGGACTGCATTAGCTGTCGCTGGAGGAGAGAGTTTAGTGCAAATTTTCCTGTGGAGGCCAGGGGTAAGCTGGGGCTTGCCAGGGATGAGCTGAAAAAGTCTTGACTTAAACCCGTTGGTGAGAACTGGTGTGTACCATTAGTATTGGAAGCCTGCTCCCCCGCGTTGCGGAGCAACTGAGAAGGAGGGGAGGCCGGCAAGGTTGCAGGACGCTGACTCTCAGGCTGGTCTTTCCCTTTTCTCCTGGCTGACCCTACAAGGAAGGTCAAACATAATGCATTATGGGGGATTAAAGAGGGAAAAACCAAGATAAAAAATGCAAAGTTTGCCCCGCAAAGGGAAAAAGTGCAGATTTACAAGGGCCAATGAAGTGGCGGTGGGATTTTTGTTTTTGTTTTGGTTTTGGTTCGTTTTCATATTTTTTTTTTCATAATTCAAATTTCAATAAGCCAAACAAGGCCCCCAAAACAAACAACATGCATTTCATGTTTGCACCTTTCTTGTATGTTGCAGCCTGGAGAATCCCCCTTACAAACATTAAAACTAGAACAATTACATGAAGTGCAGTTATACATTTAAAATAAAGGCAGTTACAGACAGCAAGTCCCTTTGATGTCTCGCATTCAAGACATTACTCATTGGACCTGACTGAACCCAAATGCAGCAAACATTTACATTTTGGAACAAACCAATTTGAATAAAGGAATCACCATTAGGTGGATGCACCAAGATCACTCAGTTTAAGTCATAAAACGCTTCAGAATTCAGTAATCCCAGTGCCAGTGGCAACTTTTAACTTTCTTCCAGCTGCAAAAACCATAAGCATTCAAATATCTGGAAATTCCATGACTTGCCATTTAAAAAATGTGCACACAAAATGTAAAAAGCCCACATTAGGAAAGCTAAACGGCAAACACACTTCACTTAAAAAGAAAGTATTTTGTTTTTCCAAGCTGACCTGCTGGTAATATATCTAAGTGTATCAGACAGGAAGATTATTGTGTTCTGCATGCAAACATTTTGCATAACATTGTGCGTGGGGGAAGAGACTTCTGGTGCCACGGATGAATTTGTTCCCAAAACAGAAGACAGCCTCAAACGCTACCACTTGGTACATCTTGTAATGCCTCTCTTCCCTAACCTTTAAAGAGTCTCCAAGGTCTCCAAGTTTTATTTTACTATCCAGCCTATAAAACTGCAGAAATCAAACACTCTTCAGCATTCTTGTTGCCTGTTAATCTCCCTGCCATGCATTACCTCACACTCTCATCTCTCATTCACCCCTCCCTCCCTTCACAAGACAGCAAACAAACCAGAAGAGCTGAAAATCGTGTCAACCTACCACTCAGGTCACTATTAGTGATACGCAGCGTGGCATTCTCGGACTGCAAGGAGCGGTTCTTCTCCAGCAGCAGCACCTCCAGCGGTTTAGATGAATCCTAAAGAAAATCAAAGTGGGAGGTTTGTTTCTAAAAGAATTAAGAGTCTCACTCAGGCACTAAAAAAGGGTTTCAGAAGAGAACAAGTGCTCATCTCTGCTATGTACACAGCTAGGGAATTCACCATGCATATATCTGCAGGACTCACTCAGTGCTCCTGCATGAGCTACAGTAAAGATGCACTGTTTCATTTTCAGTGTAAATCACTCATCAATTCTGCATTATTTTGAAATGTGTAATGGAACAATTTCTTAATCCTACTTACTTTAAAATGGTACTGGCATGCTTTCACCATTTAAGAGCTGTAGACTTCTAATCTGATTACAATAGGAGTTAAAGTGATATTATTTCTTCTAGGTCAACTGACCCAACTTAAGCATTTCCTTGAAATGCCGTGTTTCAGCATCGACAGTTTGTTCAGAAATAAAATTAGTCACAGAAACCTGCCATCTGCTTTCCACTAAACATCCGACCCTTGATCATTAAAAAGCATATTGAGAATTAATCCCAGTATATTGATATTCATTTCAGATTTCAGAAGCAGGAATTTAATTCAAAACCTTCAAACTTCAGTAAGATTAACTTGCTGGATGAGTAGAGGTTTTTCCTGCTTTCTCAATACTCAAAGGCTTGTTTTCTTTTGTAAACATTACTTTCAAGGCCGACAAAGATTTAAAAACGCTAAAAACCTTGGTCACTACAAGACGCATGCACATTTCAGGTTAGCTGTATATCAACTCATATCTTTAAAAGACTCAACTTCATAACATTACAGTTATCCACTGCAGCATCAGCTGAAACGTCATTCTTTGTCCTTGACCACTTAAAGGAAATTAGCAGGCAAAAAATGTTCACTTCAGATTTTTACATAAGATCAGGAAAGCAATGATCAGCCGATATGTCTCAACATCAACAAGAAATGAACAAGTTGTAAGAGAAATTTTTGTTAATACACTGAACTGCTGAAATAATTAAGAAAACAAAAGTAGATTCAGTACCTGCGCACCAGAGCTTTCAGATGGTGCAAACTCCATGGATTTCAATATACTGTGGAAGGCAGAAAAGAAATTATTTTCTATTTCTTCTTTTCGTAACAACTCCACTAATGAGCATTAACATTATCATTTCCTAATCTCCAGCAACAGTACAACTGGTAGCAACCTTCCTTGCAGGAACACAAGCTGATAATGAATACAGAATAACTATTCAAACTAGTTATTGGATAAGAAAATTTTCTCAAGCGTCATCTAAATCATTCCATATGCAATCCCACAAGGCCAGTTTAAAGCATAAATTTAAAGGTTAATAAGGATATAACATTTTAAGCTGTCAGAAACAATATTAATTTATCTGTGAAGCTTGAAGGGAATGAAAAAGTTGCAGCAAAGCAACAAAACAAGGGAATCACCGCCAGAGTTACAGCACTTTATATAATATACACCAGCTCACATATCAAGGAAAATATGCGCAAATAATCTTCCCAACCAAGACACTACAGGCTAAAAGGCAGTTTTTCATTTTAATAACCTCCTAGCTCTATAGCAAAGGGAAGGCACAATGGCACAATATTTCTTAAGACACACGAAAGATCCAAATATTTATAAGTACATTAAGAGAAGAATCTGATAGTCTTATTGTCAATATTTTACATAAATACCGAGCAGTCAAAGTACATCTCCCTTCAAAGTCTTTCTGTTAGTGTTGCCTTGTAAATGAGAATCTTACAAGAATACAAAGTTATTCCTGTGCTTTGTCTTATAAATTTTTTTAAGTAGGCCTGCTGCAGGCAGGGTGTGAAGTTCCTCAGACTGAAGCAATAAATGACTTCAGCTTCTCAATGTACAACGACGACATTCATTTGTTGGACAAAAATACATAAACAGATACAGATAGTGTTTATACAGCATTTTTCATATATAAAGCACCGGGAACTTCGTGAGGCAGAGAGAATATGTTTGATCATGTAACGAATGTGGAAACTGAGTCAAAAGCAAAACAGAAAGCCAGTATGTAAAAAAAAGCATGTATGAACTAGTTCTGGATGCCCCTAGGAGTCAGCCAGGCACCAGCACTCATTAATTAATAGCCTCTGACCATGTGGCTTCCAGCACCACTATAAATCTGTCTGTGTATTAATCCAGAATGAGACGTCCCATCAAGCGACACTCAGGCAATCAGGAGTCTCAGCGATGTACTCAGGATCACACAAACTCACAGCAAATCCGAGAAAGAAAAAGTCTGAGGCAGAAACCTTGTATATTTTGCCTCTGTGCATTACTCGCTGATTACAGCAGTAATTCTGACAGGCACTCTTGCAAATATAATAATTATTAAAATGACAAAATTCTGGCCATCAGCTTCATGATACAGCATCATTGGGTGATACTCCTTGCCAGCAAAAATCACCGTAGGGCTACATCCATGTAACATACATGCACAGAAAGCAATGCTGTTGAGACCCTGCTTTACATGGGCACAACAGCTCACCTATGTGCAAAAGTGCCTCTTTCCTGCCATTGAGAGAGTCATGCCAGTCAAGGAGAGAGACTTTGCACTAATGGCTCAAGCTGTTACAGCTCCTGACATTATATTGACATTACAGACATGTTTACTCAGGTTGCTAATCCCTGCTGAAAGTAAGTGTTTCTTGGGACACCTCTGCAGAGGCACAGTTCTGTCTACCAGGATGCTACAAAGCTGGGGAAGAAAATATACGGAGACCCATCCGGGAAAACCCCAGGCATGGGTAAGCACGTATTTTCCTCCTCCCACAGACTCTGCAGAGTGTGGCCTCTGAGAGGTCAACAAGTAGCAATGTTATGTCCTCACATGGGTCAAATAAGGAGACCCATCTGAATTAAAGAAATACATAAGCTCATAGCTGTAATTCATCGTATGGCAAGCTTTCCATGGGAAACTGCTGTTGTTTCTATCATTTCAGTCCACATCAGCAGCATGCTCACACTGCACATCTCCCAGTGCTCCCCACTTACCGCGCTTTGGCTGGCCATGCCGAGCAGTCCTGGAGCACCCCAACCGTGTTCCCTTCTGGGCGAAAGCAAACCAGAAGCTGCACGCTCCCAGAGGAGTGTGCATGATGCACTCCGACCTCTGCACCAGACTGGAACCAGTCTGGAGTGCAAAGTAAGCCTGGACGTATTTAGTGCGTGCAGTGGGCTCTCAGCACCAACAGGTGGGCTTTAACGCCCTGTTCCTATTGTGCCCAACCACTTGCAGGGGCTGCTCTACTGGCTGATTTCAGTTCCCAGCACTCACTGCCAGCTGGGACCAGAGAGGATCCTGAACCTTGCAGCAGCTGCGTTTTTCATTGAGCCAGGCATGCGTATTCAAACCTCGGCTGGAAACTTAGTGACCTCTGCCTGTTTGAAGTGGCTTCTTTGCTACCTGAAATAGCTTACTAGCAATTTCACAGGTAATTTCCTTCTCTTAGAAGCCAAAATATATTAAAAACCAGGTTGATGGTATCTTGAATTGCCCTTGGAGGGATATTCAGTACAACGGGTTCGTTTTTTCAAATCGTGTAAAACTTAAACATGTCAAAAATGATTCTCCAAATGTCTCATGAAAGGTATTTTCTTAGGAATATGAGGAAGCAAAATGTTTCTCCTTTGGATTCTGGGAATATCTTTGCCCATGAGATCTCAACTCAGGCTGCTGCTCGTCAAGATCAGTTATCTGCTTTTTAAAAGAACGATCTTGTCACTTGAATCTGCACATCTAAGACAACTTGAAAGATCTTACTCTAAAGCAAAAAGTGTATTGGGACAGTTCAACTTTCTGTTTTTATGATCTCAACTGCAAAGGCAGGAGGGCTAGCACTTGTGTTACTCAAGAGGGAACCGAAAGGACACACAGAGCTCTCAGATACCAAAAATAGATTTAAAAGCCACTTGGCACAAAAGCCAATGCAGAGCACAAAGAGTTCTTCCACCCCAGATCTTGATGTGGACCCAGTTAAGTTCCTCCAAGGTTAGAATTTGTCTGATGTTTGAGATCCCTCACTCTAGAATACCTCTAACTTCTCTGGAGGGATTAAGGAAAACAGAAATCAGTGCCCAGAATTTCAGGATTCAGAAATGTATTCTCTTTCTTCTTTACTGATAAGACTTTTTTAAATTTATTTTTTTTGGTGCACATGTGTGTTATGAACAGATCATTTTTGTCAGTGTTTCAGGGCACAGTAGGATTCAGTGTATGGGTTAATAGATTTAAAGCGATAGGCTTTTTGTAGTTTTACTTCAGATCATTAGTTTTTGTAACATGTTTTCCTCCGGGCTCTTGTGGAGGGCCTTAACCTCCAGCCCCATCCAGCAAGATGGTGTATGAACCCCAGGTCACCTACAAACCAGCCAGCTCTCCCTCTGAATACATGCCGCTCAGTAAGAGATGTTACCCACAAATCAAGGGATTTAAAAGCTAGAACAAAAGCATCTGAATTTTCATAGATCCAGGATTTTTTTTTTTTTTAGTTCCAGTAATAAACAGAAGTCCAAGAGAACAGGGGATGAATTCTGCTCTTCTTCCTGGGTACAGGGCTGCATTTGACAGCACCAAAAAGTGCTGAAGTGGTGAGATGTCTGACATACTTGCTGTTTCTGTACATTCACATTTAAGAACATGTAGCAAATGTGAAGATTGTGGATTAACTCATATTCACTAATTTATACCAGAGCGCATTAACTGGCTGAAATCTGAAGCTGCATTTACTTGACTCAGGAGAGAACATGGACATATTTAGGCATATCACTAAAATGAAGCTTTTTTGAGACCAGTCACAGTGACCAAAAAAATGGACAACTCATTTTACTTTACTTTAACTGCACACCTACATCAGTGTGTACTGCAGCTGGCAATGAATCAGTGGTGCAGCCAGCAGGGTTTGAATACAATAGCACCAGGGTCTGGACAGTCACCGGGCTTGCGAAACCAAACCTGCTTTCCATATTCTCCAGGGATGTGTAAACAAAAGCACATGACTCCAGCCTCATTTGAAATACCTCATTAAACAAGGTAACATTTTTTCAATCTTCTTAAAATACACACAGAAATGCTGGAGTGATGAAAGAAGAGATGGAGTTCCTTGCAGTTATTTAAACCTTGACACTAAACATATTTCTAGTCAAGAACCTTCTCTTCTGAACCTGACAGCTTATCTTGTTATAGTTTAAAATGAGGCTCTTTTAAGTCTCTTAAAAAATACCCTTGAAATAGGAAGAGGCTGTTTGTGGCTTTAGTTTAAAACCGCAGTATATTAGCAAAAATATACAGTGAAACAAGCACAGCATTAAAATGGTAAGTGCTGAATGCTGGCTGGCAGAAGCAGAGAAAAGGTATTATGGCCAAAGGCCTTGCATTAAATTCTTGGTCCAGACTACATTAAAATGTTGGCTGGGGATTTTTGAAGAGTGGTCCACCGAAAATACCACAGATTTTCCAACTTTTTACCCTTGATGGATAACAATCTCAGAGTCTTTTCTTCATGGACATTTGTATTATTTGGTGTTGTGATACTCTGCTACAACAAAAAAGGAATACAGCAGTTGCACTGGTCCTGGATGCAATTTCAGCCAATATTGCCTATTTCCCTGTCTTTGTGGTTTTGACTAAATTCTTTATTGTTCCAAGAACACAGATTTGTGGCTTTATTTAACAAGCATCGTTAAACTAATTTGTGAAATAATTATATGAGCATTTAACACTTACTTTAATTCTTTCTTAACCTCTTCATAATCAGCCTGTCCTTTCAGTTTTTCTTCCAGTTGCTTTAAAAGAAAGAACATGGATTTAGTTATTTAGATTTTTCCTGCAGGTTTTCAAAATCATCTTTAAATTATTCCATATATACAGCAGTGCACAAGTGAGGGTTAATGACTCATACCTAATTTACATATATTAGGAAACAAACTATAAACCAATTCAACGTAAACACAATTATACCTCACTCCTCCTTTGTTTACAGAGTGCCAAGCATTACGGTAGGTAATCAGTAGGTCCCAATTTGGCTGTTTGTAATGTCACTGTCATACATTCAATAAAGGGATCGGTGAAGAAGGTATTAAAAATGGGGCAGTTGAAATTTTTACAAAACTAATAAATCGAGTAAACAAGCAGGATGCTTTGGCACGTACTGTATTCCTAACATGACAGTTCCCGATAACCTCATCCACATGAAAAGAAGACTGAAGAAGCTGCTGTTGACTGGAATGCCTTAGGCTTGTAAGACTTCTACAATGCTTCATGCCCAAACAAAACAGTTGTACCAAGTCATTTTACAAGCATTACTTATTGCAGTAACTAATATGATTACACACCGGAGATGAAGCATTGAGACCAACTCGGCAGGTCTTTTTGCTCAGGTCTGCCTCAGCCGGGGTGGTCTCAATGGCTTCTCTTCAGTGTGAAGATGCCACAAACGCTGCAACAAACCTCCTAACACAATCCAGAACGCAACGCCACACATTTAGACCTTACCCCAAAGCCCCTGCTCCCAACAACAGTGCTCATCACTACAGGATAAATGCTTCAGGAGGCCTAAAACATAGTGATACATAATTGATGCCGGTTATGTTGCTTGCAGAAGCCACGTTCATTTCTCACTAATGATTTCTTAGCTTAGCACAGGCATGCCTGAACTAAGCAAAGAAAGAACAGAATTCACTGCCTTGCAGCTTCCATGGAAAAGTTCAGGCTAAGTTCTGCTTCACTGAATTTCTGGTGGTAAAATTGGCACAGAATCCCCAAAGTCTCATAAATAACACAAGGATGTACCACCCTCAGTGAAAAAGCATCTGCTTTGAAAAGGAAAGGAATGAATGACATGAAAAAGAATAGGGCTTTACGACTGGGAGAGGCTGCCTGGAGATGGGAATTCAAGGAGATCCTACACTGCTCCTGGGCTGCTCGTCTGAATGCAGGAAGGTGGCAGGAAAGGGCTAATGCAAACTTGGAGCATTTTTTGCAAACTCATTTAAAATGCAGCCCCACAAAGTCCTGCAGCAGTGCAGACATGGGTATATGAACAACAGGGCTGGGACAGCACAATGAGAAGGGGGAACCCCTTAACCACGCTGTCTTCCCAGGTGACCCAGGGTGTAAATACTGCCCATCTCTAAGCTATCTAATGGATACAAGAAGCTGCTGCTCTGGCAGCTGCTCAAAAAGCAGCTCCAACAAATCCCCACCACTGCTCGTTGCAGGAAGGCAGAAATGGCTGTTAAGTGTGGAATTTGCACCCTGATACTTATGAAATGAAGAGCCCCTGAAGAGGTCTTGTGTCCTAGAATCCTTAGCCATTGGTAACCTGCAGTCAATCTGATTGTGTTTAAAAAACACGTGTATTGGAGCTAAAGCAAATTTCTTCACCTGGCAAAACAGAGTGCAAGTTTTAGCCATTTCTTCAGGGCCCAAGATGTCACTTTACTTAGTTCCAAGCCTTCTGCAGTGTCAGCTACAACACGCTGCAAGTTCAAGCAGCTTCTCAAGCTACAGCTTGATGCACAAAACCCAGGTACTAAAACAAGGAACCCAGACAGGAGGTTTTATGGACCAAGTCAGGCTCACTGAGAGTGGAGAGGGAGCCTTTAAATGGAGCCAGTGAGCCAGAGAGCCCTTAGTACAGGTGAGGTGATTCAGCACCACGATTCACAGCTTTTCGACTCGATGCAGGCAATGGCAGGACTCTCCTGAATGCCACACGACATCTTTCAGCTATCCCTGGCCGTGTCACTGTGCTGGTCACTTCTAACCACTTTTTGCTGCTCTACAGTTTAAAGCAAAGATGCTCTACAATTCGTCTCTCCCTTAAATCTCGGACTCCTGAGACATCATATTTGGGGTCTACAGCAGGGATAACTGGCTATTTACGCTAGCCTCAGTATAAAAAATACTCAAGTGAATATAGAACAAACAATATCCTGAGTTATTAAGTAAATTACTTGTACAAGGATATGTTAAGAAAAAACCCTTTTGTATAAACTGACATGAAATACAGAAAAACTAATGATTTTCATTTTAAAGCTACCTCGATTAAATGTAATTCTGTCTATCTGTAATTCTATGTCATACCCAGTAACTTTTTCAGGCAATTTTAGGCATAAAACACCCTTTAAAAAATGTATTTATTTATTTATTTATTTTTAAAAAATATATTTATAGAACTAAGCTGTTTTGGACTCTCAGGGTCTAAGACCACTTTTATGCTGTTATAGCGGTCTGGCAACCAGCAATATTTTACTTTGAATTGTATAAAAAACACATATACATCCATCACTCCCCAAGTACCTCATACAGAGATTGTTACCATGGAAAATCAGCACCTTGATGTATACTTTCACTAAACAATACTAACCAACACCCAAGAATGCAATGCCTCTATGTACAGAGTCCATTTAGACACTTGGCATTTTCCCAGTCAATGCCTGCTCTAAAATGTATTAGTATGGTAATGGTCTTGAAGAACCCTCTAAAATGCATAGAACATAGGATAACAAAGGTTCAAGCTGTGAGACAATCTGGAGGAACTAATATCTTGCACTAAATATCAACCTGGTTAATTCAGACAAAATACATCCTAACATCCTCCCTCCAACCCACCAAAATGCAGCGAGCCAGAGGACAAAAAGAATATACCGGTGGCACTTCTGCACACTGAATGTGTAAGTATTAGGAATTGTTAAGGAATTGTCTTGCATTTGTTGTATGAATGAACCCATGTTAGAGCATGCATGTACTGGCCCCCCCCTTACTGTACTTTAAAAAAATAAATAATCATTTCTGTATTATCAACTAAAGTATCTTAGGTGAAACAGCATGGACTCTATTTAATGGACTTAAAACATTTAAAAAAGCATTAGACTAATGTCTTAGTTTTGTCTGAGTGATAAACAAAAACAGCCATATTCAATTAGCCAAAGTTATTCGGTGCATCTCTGCTAACTAGCACTGCTCTAATTTAACTGGATAGCAGGGAAGCTCTAACTCCCAGCAACAAAGGGTTAACATAATTACAGTTAGAAAAGTCTTGTTACTAGAGGACATATTTTGATTATTAGATCAGATGAAGATGAAGAAGCAATAATTTTGGAAGAATTTCTGTATTGTTTCATTAAGTCATAGGGTATTAAAGAATTCCCCCAAGATACAGTCTGAGAACATTGCTTCAATTTGTGAAACTGTGATTCATTTGTTGTGGAGGCAACCATTACAGTCTTCGCTATTTTAGAAGCAATTCCTCTATAATCAAACATAAGATCAACACATCACCACTGAGATTTGGTTCTTTGTACAACAGATCTCAAACACAGGCTTTCCTAGCGCTTTGGGGGAAAAAAATGTACATTTAAAATATTTTTTAGTGCAACAAATAAGGTTAAAGAGGGTTGATATGACTAAACCTTTATCAATAGAGTCACTGCATCAGACACGATCAACAGGAACCTAAATACAGAGCATTAGCTGGGCAAGCCTATGAGAAAATGGAAGGAGATTACTGAAATGGAAATCAAAGACTTGCTCTGTCATTTCTATGTTCCCATTCCCTTTGAAGTTAATGGCTAAATTGATACTGACCTCAACAGGAACATGCTTTATTCCAAGCAAATCTGTCAAGTGCAAGGACTCAAGATATTTTCTATCAGGCTTTATGAAAAAATAAAAAAGCCCCATAACATGGGTGTAGTCAGCAAAATCTGTCCCTCACTACCAGACCAGCTCCTTCCTCCCCCATTAAGAGTGTGCCCACATGGTGACAGATGGGCAGAGACTGATACCATCGATACAGGAACCCAGACTTCCTTTGCTCTACTGAATTTTCACAGAAATTCTGCAAAGCTGTCTTAAAACATGTAGAAACTGTACCGAATGCAACACTTCAACTTTCACCCCTAGCAGGTATTTCCCTCCACATAAATTATACTACACCAGAGCAAAACTAGTAACCTCTAAATAATGTCAGAATTAGAACAATTTGTAAAGTTTCAATTGAGCATTAAATCATTCTGATAGTGGAAAGCTACCCACGCCACAGTTAGAGCTAAGTGGGTACTATCAGCCTCCTGCTTTCAAAAAACTCTCAGACTATAAAACCTACAAAACTATGAAGTCTTTAATGGAACAGATAAATTTATCTTGTTTACAATTTGCAGCTCAGAGATGGTAGAACAATGAAAGAGACAGGAGTTAGAAGAAACTGATTCATAACAGATGTCAGGAAACATTTCTCATGCTTACTGATAGATCAAAATTGTGTGGGATAGAGCAACAAAGAAAGTAAAGCTGCTGAAGCAAAAGGTAAAGAGGTCACTCACAAAACTGTTAGATGTTTCTGCTCTTCTAGTTTTAGTGCAGTGCTACTGGTATACAAACGAGCATAGGACTGGATTGCTAATTATAAACGGGAATTACTGTGCAGCAAACAACAGTGGAAAAAAATTTTAAATGCTTATTAAGCCTAAAAAGCCTTCTCTTTGTGTCTTAATTTCACTTGTTTTCATGCTCTAAATGACACACTTCCCCTTTCCAATGGGAGGAGAGCCAAAGAGAGTAGCAGGTAAATTCAACCAGAGCACAATAAACTGCCATGGCAAATCTGCAGTAACAACAATTGGAATGGGAGTTAAGTTTTAAAACTTAAGAAGGATTTTCTGTGCCATTTTAATTTTTCAGTTCAGCTATTTCACTACCTATCCATGGTAAATTTTTTTGGTGGTAGTGGTTTTAATTCCATTGGTAATTCCCTGTTCTGCAAAAACAAATTTCAAAACAATGAGAACTAGAAAAAGGCAAATTAAATTTCTACAAAACTGTGATCACTTGAAATAAAACATCACAGAAACATGAATTCAACAGTATCCTGAGAAGTAAATAGCTTTTACGGTGCCTCTGAGAACCACAGAAAGCTTACATTAGTAAAACCCAATATCGGTATGTCAGCCATATCCTTCGAAAGCTGCTGAGCACAGAACTGAGCCTTACTTTAAGCGTGCTGTTCTTGGCGGTTAACTGCTGCTCCAGCTGTGAGATTTGGCTGCTGGAGTTCTCCCGCAGCTTGGTGAGGCTGCCCTGTAGTCTCTGGACATCTTCTACGAGCTGGGCAATTTCCCGCTCCTTTGCAGCCAATTCTACTTCCAAGCTGGATCGTGTTAGCACCTCGATGGCCTGCTCCTGATGTGAAAAAAAAATAAAAAATTAGATCACATAAATAAATAAAGACAACAAGTTTGAATTCAGGGCAGTTAGGTAAAGACCAAGCATGGGATGGAACAGCATGAGTGACAGAAACAACTCCTGAACAGTACTCCTGTGACTGCATGAATCCAGAAGATGGACCCTTTTACTCCCTGGGACAGCTCTTTGGTAAAATGCAGAACATAAATCTCCCTATTTCGTAAGTGTACTGGAAAGATGCAGTAGTGAAAGTCAAAGTACTCTATTTATATCTATTTATTATTAATAGTCCAAGAGCTTTGACAACTATGAAAATCTGTGCTAACAAAATACTAATCAGATAAAATATTCTGAAGTAATGGAGCAGAATTTCTTAATCAAGAACAGCAGACACATGTGCCTTTGGCTCTTCATATGTATGCCACACATTTCAAGTGAAATTGTCAAAAAAAAAAAATGCCCCAAACTGCTATTTCCAATGAAGTTGCTCTTTGCATGAAAATTATTCACTATTAGGTTATTGCTAGCAACTGAAGCCAGTTCTCCATGGGAATGAAGATACACGTGATGCCTGTAAGACAAGGTTATCCTGCCTATGGTCTGCACTTCTAAAAATTCCCTTCCCTATACCAGAATCTTTCTTCTTCCAGTTTCCCATGGCTGCAAAATCTGTCCTCAAGACTGAAACATCCTTGCTAGACTGACTTTCCAGTAGGACAAGAAGTAAGAAAGGGCAGAAAAGGAAAGAAGATAGATCTATTCAGAAAAGTTAACACAGACTGATTGCTCTAGCTCTTGTGTCACCTCTTGTGTTAAGAGATCAATAGTTATAATTGGAGAGCTCTGAACCTCTCTTCCACGAGGAACACAAGGAAACCCCTGTACAGATCCAGGGAGCACGAGGCAGCCCAATGCTGAACGCATGTTCCATTAAAAAGCCTAAAATGCAGCTTAGAAAGGTTAATGGCTGTTCCTCACAAAACACCGGTGAGGTAGGAACGAATCCATTTACCAAGAGAGAAACAACGATTTTAAGCATTATGCCAAAGATCCTATGGGGAAAGAGCTGAGACTTCAACCCACCAATGCTGTCACCCAGGCACTTTCCTTACAATTCACGATGACAGTGCAGCAGATTGAAATATACTCCATACCCTCTTTTCTGGAAAATACAGGTACAACAAAATACCTTTTCCATATCTGCTAAACACTTAGCTTGATTCTCAGTGACTACATACCATTGTGTCTCACAGAAAGCTGCATGTACGAACAGCAGTTAACAACGCTCTCCTATTACACTGAATTATACTTTTAACTTGAAAAAACCTCTAATTTGCTTGCATGAAACATCACAAGTTGTATAATCATCTGCTGCTTGTGCCTATTGAGACTAGAACGTAGAGTCTGAAATAAGATAGATAATGATCATTTTCATCCTGCAGTAGTTGTCATATTAAATATAAATGAAGTGCAGAAGTACTATTAAATACAAGAAAGACCTAATGTTAAAATAATGATAAGACTAGGACACCAGATAGGAAGAGGCAGGTAATTCACAGTTACAAATGATATTCAGGCTTCTTATTTTCTGCTCTGCAGCCTGCTTTTCTCTCTTCTGACTTCCTTAAGGAAATTCTGGGTCATATTAATAGGTGACCAAACATACCCGGAGGACTTACAGTTTGTTACTCATTCTCTCCAAATATATTTTAAAGGCAACCATGTATTTTTCTGATACCAGTGTCAAGCATATATATGGCTCACAAGGAAAAGCCAACATAAGGAGCACGATTTGTTTGCTAAATTTGTTGCTTAGAAGTAGACCAAGCTTCATTTAATCACACCTTTACATTTAAATCCAATTTCTCCTTTGGCAAACAAGAATCAGAATACCTGTTCACCTGTGATACCTGTTCACCCAGGACCAGCTGGAGTCACAGAATTGCTGAACAGCTTGGGTTGGGGGGGCCCTTAAAGCCCACCCAATGCCACCCCCTGCCATGGGCACGACCCCTGCTGCCAGCCCAGGCTGCCCAGGGCCCCACCTGGCCTGGCCTCGGCCACCTCCAGGCCCAGGGCACCCACGGCAACCCGCTCCAGCCTCCTCACATCCCACCTAGATCTCCCCTCTTTCAGTTTAGAACTGTTTAAAACCATTTTAATTTAAAACTTTAAGTACTGAAAGGCCGCAATGAGGTCTCCCTGCAGCCTCCTCTTCTCCAGGCTGATCAGCCCTAGCTCCCTCAGCCTCCCTTCACAGCCGAGGTGCTCCAGCCCTCTGACCATCCTCGTGGCCTCCTCTGGGCCCGCTCTCACAGCCCCACATCCTTCTTGTGCTGGGGGCCCCACACCTGGAGGCCACACTCCCTGGGGGGCCTCAGGAGGGCAGAGCAGAGGGGACCATCCCCTCCCTCCCATGCTGGTCCTCCGTGCCCACCGGGTCAGCCCAGCCTTCAGAAAAAAAGGATATATTCTCAATTTTCTAGCTTCTTTTATTGGATTTCTGTGTGTGTTTTTCAGTTTAGGTATATTCGGTAAAAAACAGAGTGATACTGACTTTCATTTCCAGTTTCTCTGGCAGCCCATAATGCTAAGAATAAGAAAACACAAGACATGGGCATGCAACCAGACCCACTAATGCCCTTTGGAAAAAGCTGGTTAAAGCCCCTTGGTCTAAGGCTCTGGGCTTGAGGCATGTGTGTGTTAATGGCCCATCAGGACACTCTATTATACAGCATTTCCGCTTTATTTTTCCTCTGCTGAAGCTCCTATAAACATGAAATAATTTCTAAGAGTTGCTGCTATCTGTTGGGTCTGGCAGCAGCAGGTCATCATACCGGTCACCACGAAGCAGAACGATTTCTGTCCTTTTCATGGTCTTTTGCAGCTACCAACCCCCTTAGAAGTCTAACAAAACTGCAATCCCAAAGGAACACAATTCCATTTCAGTTAAAATATTATTCCAAACAGATATTTTTATAGCTGCGAGCATAAATTGAAAGAGCTGTACTGCAGGAATGTCAGAAACCTGTAAGAGTCAGTAAATATTTTCTCTCACCACATCAGGTGCCTTCTGGATCTGCGTAGCGAGTTGGAGAGATTTGTTAGCTGACGAGAGCTGCTCCCTTAAGGTCTCTGCCTCTCTCTGAGCCACCTCTGCCCTCTGAAGGAAATGAAAAGGGGTGAAAAGAGAAAGTACATTCAGTTTAACAACTGACAATTATTACAAGAACATTCATCAATTCATGCCTGACTGAATATAATTGATTTTCCTAAACACTCAACCTAATAAATGTTAGAAAAAAACATAGAATGTGATGGATTTTTATTTTAAACAGTACAAGGAAGAAATAATTGAGCGATTATGACAGTAATTTAACGCTAGGAGCAAGGAATCCCCTGCTGATACTAATGCTGCGGCCCACTGAATTTCCCAGACTGAATAAATACAAGTGGAAATGGAGTCTTTTTATTCAATTTCTTTCTATTCTCATAGACCAAGCAGATTTTATTGCAAGGTTCCTCATGGGAACAATTCTCATGGGTAAATGCTGAATTAAAAGATATTCTGACCATTCTCTCTAACACACATACAATGTTGAGGGCTGTCTTTCTTCAGTAATTATTTCCCAAAACATGAATTGTTAGATTCTGTTCTTTCAGCAGGTCTATTTATTCAACAATATTTAACCCTAAACTGACAATTTTGCACAGATCAGTTATGAATTGTTGAGGATTTACACGGTATCTAATATGCCTGTGACTTGGCTACCAAATGAAATTGCCATACAAATATTGAGTAATAACTGAAAGGAGAAATGCAGAATTATGAGGAAAGATTATCTGTACAAGAGTTTGGGTAGAGACAGATGGATCAGTAACTTCAGGCAATAAATAGCAAAGTCTTTTCCATAACTGCCTATTAGCTTATGTTAAGACAAGTGAAACAACACCTGGTTGTTTTTACAGTATATACTCCTTCTGGACAGTCTCTTCTCTCTTTTTTTCAAAACACTCTGCTTACCTCCTTGAATAATCATTGCTTTCCACCTGGGCTGTTCCATGCAAATCACACCACACATTCACCAGAAAACAGCTAAAATCCCACAGCTATCTCCACTTCTAAGACGTATCACCAACCTTCCAAACCCACAAATTGCCCCCAGCCAAGGCCAGAACTTCTCTTCGCTGGCTTTTGCCCTTTACACTAATGGGTCCTGTCCCTTCCTTTACTGAAAAAAAATAAAAAAAAACACACTTCTATTTTTAAACCACCAAAACTGTCATATTTCTGTGTGCTGGACTCCTCTGTTTTTCAGCTAATCCTTTTGAAAACCAAAGTCATTTAAGCATAGTGAGTATAAAACCCTGCATATCCCTCTGTATGTGCATGGTCTTTGACTTACTAGTCAAAGCAGAGCCTCTGCCTGCATGTTTAATCAATCAGTAAACTAACAGCAATCAAATACTAAGTACATCATCTGCGCTATTTGCTCACAACATTATATTAAATGATTTTGCATAGGTTCTACAGCTGTAATTAAAATGTAATTGTAAAAAGTACAGTAACATGGCTCTAATAATCAGAGCATGGGATGCAACCTATTGTGTGCATGAATAAAATGGTAGCAGCACTAACAAGAAAGACAGAAAAAGGGAAAGCTTATGCTTTTTATGCGGCTGGATAAGATTAGGTTAAAATCTGAGCTAACCAGATGGATTGAGAATTTATTTTCTTGCATTTCGTTAGATATGGACGTGAATATATTGATCGAATAACTGCTAAGCAACTACAGCAAAGCAGGACAAGTTACTGCACTGTGGTACTGGCTCTTGCATCTACTGTTGTATAAGTAATGGGTTTTGCAGCCTTAAGCAATTCTGCTGATGGCTTCTATTCACAGCAGCATTGTTTTGAGAATCTATTCAGCTTGCATGCAAGCAAACCACAGAGGATATTTCTAATAGATGTTACATCTGCATATACAGTAAGCTGTCAGCTGCCCTTTCTGCAAAGCCTCCCCAGCCAATTCAGAACACCTGTTGTAATCCTGTGAATAATATTAGACAAGATTTCATACTACATATTGTTAAAAATGCATCAACGGAAACTTTGGGCAATTCTGTTTGGGAAATACTGGTCCATTTTTCTGTGTTTCCTCCCCCCCCCCAGAACTTAAGCTCTTTAGAGTCAGAATTATAGATGTGTTCAGTGTCTGGAAAGCACTTTTGGGTGCTATTGCAATATAAATTATAAATTACACACAAAAACCTATTAAAAGAATGCTATGGTTTCAAAATGGAGCACTTAGAAGTTTTGAAAAGCCCAGCTCGAGACTGGCTGCATGTTCAGTCTCCCCTGTGCTCACAGCTTTGCGAGGCATCGGTAACTCCCCACTACCATGCTATTTCTATTTTCCAACGAGACCTCCGACTTCATACGACTCTCAGGATGTATATTGCTCAGCGAATGAATATTTTGTTTTGTTCTCATTCAGCGTGTGACCTCTGTGGCTTATTTACTGAAAACTAATCCTACCCCCCTCTGCAGGCAGAATTAATCGCTTCCTCCTGGGCTTTACCCTGCTTTTCCCCACTACAGGACCTAAGCGCTTCAGAAACATTAATGAATGTGCTGTCACAAAGCCTCATTTTGAGCTACGTGGGTTCCCCAGACCCCAGTGTACTTCCAGCCATGTGCTTGGTGTGGTGGTGCTGACGTTGTCTCCTCCAGACCTTGCTGCATGGCTCCTGAGTTTTGCCCCATTTTTCACCCCCTGAGTATTGCTGCTGCCCACCAGGCAGGACAGGCACCCTGTGTTCTGCAATCCTCACCCTGCTTGTTTGACTCCCACCCCTCTCTGCTTGTCATTTTGTCCCCTTCTAAAGTCTTTCGGGCATTTGTCCCCTTCTAAAATCAAGTGGCATTTTGGTCTTCTGAGAACTTAATGGTGCCTTTAGCTGCAAGCTGGCCAAAGCAAGCTTGTGCATTGAGCAACCTGACGAACGGACACAAACTTCCAACACTTGTCTTACCCTGATGTTCTCCTCCTTCCTCTTTCCCTCGCTGGTTCTTCTCCAACTTTCCTCGAAGCAGCCCTGTCCTGGTCCTTCTCCTTCCTCCCTGCGCCTTCTTGCTCCAACCTCCCCAGCACAGCCTCTTTCTTCTCCACCTCCTGGTCCTTGTGGTCCTCCCGTTCTCACCCCAACATTGCTCCTGTCCCCCTTCCCACCCAGCGCCCCACGTCAAAATGGCATCGGCTCATTACACCGAAAAGAAATGAAACCTGGCTGGTTAATGTTCACCCGGCTGGCGCACTTATAGGCAGCAGCATGCTCGGGACAGGCACGGACATCAAAGCCCACAAATTCAAACCAGATTCCGTTGAGTTTGTGTGAACTCTGTTTTTTTCAGACATTTACAGACTGGCCAAAATTGGGGCTTCTTTTTTTTTTTTTTTCCCCTCGCTACTTGAAGCAACAGAAGATACAACCCTGAGAAAAAGGCAAACCCTCCCTCATCAAGTGCCAAGCCCCTTCTCTTAAATCTGGGCACAGCAGGCTCCTCACCAAAACAGCAAGAACAACTCCTAACATGTGGGAAAAACTAGATTTTTTTTCCTAATCTTGTCCTTAGAAATGGTTGAACAATTTTTCCTGAATAAAAAAAAAAGAGTATGCAGCCAGAGACAGACGCCCAGTATGGAAAATGGCTAAAACCTAGCAATCTTGCACAACTCAGAGCTTCTGGAAAGTTCACACAACCTTCTCTTCGTGTGAAACTATCCTCTTTTAGCTGAGAAATATGTATTCCATAGTACAGTTGTGTTTCATCATCCAGTGCTAAAACACTCTTTCTCACTTCATAATCTATGATGAGCCTAGACAAACCTTGAGGACCACAACAGTCACAATCCTGGCCTTGATAAAGACCACTCAAATTCAACACTATCTAGAAAATGATGTTTTTCTGGATACCTCAGTCAAGCAATTCCTCCTAATTTCTATACTGCTCATTTTCAAGCCTAGAGTTCCCTCCCTGGTAACAAAATATTTCAAAATACATTCATTCTCCTTAAAATAGTATGTAAATATTACACTCTTCACAGTAAAGCCAGTAGGTCATGATCATAATGTTGCCGTGTGCTTTCCAATTAAAAAAAATAAAAAGCCTTACACAATATATTCTGTTTAAATTATTCTAATTGTTTCTTGACAAGATAATGAATAGCATGAACTGAGTGCTCTTCTACTCACAGTAAAATGTTAATTTGATCAAAGACCAGTGGTGTGAATAGGAAAATGAGATACTTACAAGCAAAAAGTATAATCTTTCCCTTAAAATTCCGTGAGGCAAACTATGCTTTCTTATTACATGCTAAATCCAGGGCTGTACGTGGCACAATCTTCCTGTGGGCTAGGGGTGTATATTATCACAAGTAAATCTGTTGAAATCAATGAGCCCAGTTATGGCAGTAATCATCGTGCTCAGTTTTAAGTGCTTGAAGTTCATGCTGTCTTGCTTGCAAGCCACCCCAAAAGCCATGTTTCTTGGAGTACAAGATCTTTTAAGGCACTGTTTCAATGTGCTTTAAATTTTTTTCTCACTTTTGAGATACACAAATTTATTTCAAAACCTTGAAACCTCCCCAGCTTTCACAAAACAACAGGAAGGTTATCAGAAAATCTGTGACATGAAAGACTCTCCAGGGCTCTGGCACCTATTTTTTTTTCAGCAATGGAGAATTAAATAAGAAAAAAAAAAAAAAGGACAAAACAACAACCAACAAACAGAAGAGGTTGGGTTGTCTTCATTCTTTTCTCCAGGCTATTCTGCTTTTCTTTCCACATTGAAAGGCTGCCAGATAAATGTATTCCCAACTGAAAGCCAAGCATTTACAGGAAACTCCCGTGTTTGTATGAAAATAATATTAACCATATTTTGCCTTTATACAGTTCTTTTCCATGCAAGGATCTCCACGCACTTTATAAAGTAAATGTTATTATTCCCATTTTACAGACAGTGAAATTAAATCACAGAATGAAGTGAATGACCTCACCTGCTATAAAATGGCACAGCTTCACCAAATTCAGGAGAGCTGTGGCATACCACGTCAGCAGAGGCTCTAGCTCATTGCAAAGGCAGTCAGAAATAAAAAGCAAATACTCTGGCACTATCTGTGTCCGCCTTGGTGCAGATGAAGGAATCGTGTCAAGATGAATACCCATCTTCATGGGAACACAAAAAGGACTGCCTTGTCACCAGTTTTGCTACCACTGGCAGTTCAGAGCATCACTCCCCTGTGCAGTACTTCCACCAATATTCCACCAAATTGCAATATTCTGTTGCATTTGTGTTGCTAAGTGAAAGAGGAGAATTTATTCCATCTGCTGCTTGAAAACATACATATTTTATAGCAATCTCACTTAGTGGGAATATCTTTGCAAACCATTTTCCAATGTGATTTGTTAGAGATAGGAAGGCACCATAACCAATGAAAAAGAGATTTAAAAAAAAGCACCTTGAGAACAGGATTCTTGCAAAGCTGACCTAGTGAGACTGTTTCTACTTCTACAACAATTTTGTTTCTTCTTCTACAGCTGTTTTACTTATTGTAAAGATAGTTTGATTACTTATTGTAATGATAGTTTGATTAAAAAATGTTAAAAATCATTAGCTTTTCCCCTATAGAACTTAAATTCTATTTCTTTGGAATACATGCTACTGATTCAGTCCAGATTCTTTAAAAAATGGTTATGTATTTTAGAAAGAGCAGTTGGTCTTGTTTTATTGATAACAGAAGTTCCTGTATTTTGCTTTTTTTCCCTCCAAAAAATAAGCAGAAGAAATCTGGGAACACGATCAGCACTGTGAATACGGAAAGAAAAATCAATGGAAACATTTTGCTTTTCCAAAGGGATAACATGGCACAGACACAAACGAAAAAAAAGAACACCATTAATTATTTTTCTATAACTTTCACAATGCAGCGTACAGAAAAAATAACTCATGTTCTTTTTCTGTTATTACTCTCAAAATCTATGAATACCTGTATCTGAGACTTTTTTCCAAGTCTGCCTCCTCCTAAGGATTAAAAAATACAAAGTCCAAAGACTCTTTTTTTCTAAATAATGTGAACTGAGTGTACGAAGTCAGCAGATGTGGATACATCAATGACATGAAACTACAAACTTAGACTCAATACTAAAACATTAAAATGAGACTCATCTTTTTCTTAAATGAAACATTCCCAAATATTTCTGTTTTCACACCATGGATATGATTGTTTTTAACAGAAACCTCAGAGACTGTTTTTAACAGAAATTTCAGTGTTTCTCATGCGCAACTGGGTGACACCAAGTTGCTAGATAAAATATAGAAACAGGATAATTCATTTGAATAAATTTGTCATTCCAAATATTACAACTTACTGCCATAAACACTTATGAGCAAGGTATAAACTTGAAAAGGTACAGAAAAGAGCTAATCATAAATATTTATACAAAATATACATTCATACAACTGTAACTGTTGCACATGCAGAAAAGTACACTGGAGCTTCATTAACTTCACTGATTGAAAATGGTAATATTCTGGGAATCAAACAATAAAAAATTCAGCGATGCTATATCCCAAACTATGATAAATTATTTATTTTGACAAGTAAGGGTAGTTTAGTTTTAATTATTTATTATTATACTTCGTAGCATATCAGAAAATATGCAGTGATTTATTGTGCAAAATGAAATCTTAATAAAATGAGTCCCTTCCCCAAACTAGAGGATTATTAAATCTTCATGGAAATGTGAGGGTGAGCTCTCGGGGTTATTTTCGCTATTGGGCTGGCTGGTTAGTAAAGTGAAAATGAGCAACGCCTATTGCATGTAGTTTTATTTTGACTTCGGTTCTTCAAAGACCCAAGTCATACGACCTCGGGGACTGAGAGAGAAACAGATCCTGCACAGCCAGCTGCCGCTGTGCAGACGAGCAGTAGCATCTCACTGCTCCAGCAAGAGGGGGCTGCTGGGTGCACACCTTCAGACCTGACACCCCTGCTAAAGCTACTCATTATGGAGCTACTTAATTGCTCCTCTTGAGGGAGACACATGAGAAGAAGCCACTTTTATGCAGCAGTCTTGTCCTTTTTGTATTGATTTATACCTCTCCAGACTTCAAAGCAGACCACCACCGACACCCGCATCCTCGCCAGGACCTGCCTCACCCTAACAGCTGGTGCAAATTGCTGTACTTGAGTTCCTCTCTTTGAGCTCTGCCAGCCTGAGCAAGACTATCCCTGCTGCAGAACACCACTCAAGCTCTTAGATTACTCATATGGAGTGCCTGGATTAGCAGCTGATGAAGGGCTGTCATCTGAGCAGCCGTGCTGCCACCGCATCGCTACCTCCAGCACCAAGGCAACCCCCTCCAGACTCCTCTGCCCCAGCAGGTGGCTTGCTCTGCTCAAGCCAGGGATTTATTTCTCTATGGTTAGGGGTATGGTCTGGGGCAAAATTCAATTTATACTTCAAATTTGAATGAAGAGGAATATATTTTTTGGTCACTACTCCTTTTTGTTTCTAAGCAGCGAATTGCAAAGCTCCCTGATATTCAAAGGTAATGATTTCTATGAGCTAGTAATTTCTTCTGGGGGTGACAGCGCACCCAAACTGGGTCTGGGGGTGATAGCACCCAAACGAGCCCAGAAAGCTCCTGAATGAATCAATTTGAGGATCTAAATAAAGAAAAAAAAGTGGGAGAAGAGAGGTGATGGAGTCTGAAGACTCCAAGGATGGTCCATGCAGCTGCTGTTCTTTACCCAACAGGACGTGAGGGTAGGAATCACATTAACTCAGTCCCCACAGCTTCCATCAGCCTGAATATGGAAACCTGGATGAGTAGGAGTACATCCACCCACTCATCTCCGTACAACTGGAGAGGGAAGCAGCATTTTCCACCTCTCTTTAAGTCAGGAGGGTGCCCTCATGTACAGCAAAGGAGGTTGGTGAACACCAACCCTGGATTTAAAAGGGGCAATAAAGGAAAAGGGGATTTTCAAGAAGTATCTGATATTTAAGAAGTTAGAGCAAATATATTCCATGTTTTCAGAAGAAACATTTTGCAGTTCTGTAAACTCCTACTGTGAATCCCAGTCCAGTTTGGGTCAGTCTTAATTCCAGAACAGCAAAGTATCACATCAAAATCAGCAAGGCAGACTATTTAACCTTAGAGTAGGAGTCATGCTGAGCATTACTCTTTAAAGGTAGCCTTAATAATGGGGAATAAGTACTTACTGAAATGGTAAAAGGAAATGTTAATTTAACTATTAAATGCATAATTATGTTAAGTACTTGTTTCTGCAATTGTAACACTTCAGTCTGATGCAAACTCACTTTTTGGCCTGTGCACTTGATTTAATTTCTTTTTTTTTCCCAACTGTAAAGTGAGGCTGCTGCAAAGATTACTTAGTTATAATTTATAGAAGTGTTGTATAAAGGTAAAGCATCACACAAATAAGGACTATCAGGATGGTCTGGCAACCAGCTGTGCTACTCCAGCGAATTCGCCCTTCCTTCCCTTCTCCAGCACACTCCTTGTGTTCTTCCCCTTGCTGCTGCTGCTTGTCCCAGGTTTTGGTGAGTTGCATCAACTTCCCAATCCCACAGAAAATGAACCTGCCCCTCTCACCCCAAATTCATGCTCCTCTACAGGCAGTGAGATCAATGGACTCAGTGAAAGGTCCCCACTTGCAAAAGCTGACGCTAGGGAGGGGACAGGTAAATGGCAGCCTGACTGGGAAGGACAGGAGAGGGCAATGGGGAAAGAGGAGACAGAATTACCTCTACTGGCATTACAGCAGTTTGGATGAATTGCACACTGATGTTTATGTACAAATCTAGAATTCACCGAATTACAACAGAAATAAGGATTATGCACATAAGCAGTTACAAATTTCGACTTGCTAAAAAAAATCCCAATAAAGTTAAAAAAAAACAAACAAAACAAACACACAGAAAAACAATCATTACAGGTTCTTTCCAGTAAGATAGCAAAATATCTTCAGCATTTCTATGTAAATGGTTATCTTCCATTTTAGTATGGCAACGAGGAAATAAGAAATACCTGTTCTTTAATTACAACAACCTTTCTATTCAGAGAAAAGAAAAAAAACTGCTGGGTAAATCATTCCTACAACTCTGAAAAATGTGCTGCCTTTGCAGAAATTACAAAATAATTCTACCAAAACATCTTTTAACACCTACATCATTTCTAAGAAGTCTACGGATTTTCAAATAATTACTAGCACTTTCATAAATATTTAATGCTGTCTACAAAAGTTCTTTGACAGAACTAAAAACCCACTGTACAAAACTCAATTTTCCCTTACTGACTATATAATCAACCCAACAACTTACAAATCTGCCTTCTGCCTCATTCATATTTTTCCAATTTATACAGAACTAATGTAAAGGATAATATACTTGCTGTGATTATCCAATCACACATAACAAGATATTATGCAGGCCAGGGTTTGGAATAAAAGGACTGAGGCTAAGATTCATGACTGGTTAACTTATCTACAAGAGACAATCCTCCACTTAACCCCAACCCATGACTGTACATCCCTCCCTCCGTGCAACTGGAAGCAAGCTGCTCTTGGGTAAGCTTAAATTGGATTATAAAACCATAACTTGAGCGACTTATGATCTGCAATCTCTGACCTTACCTGACAGATGGATTAATGAAGCTCTCTGACTAAGAAACGCCTGGTTGAGGTTTCTCTCTATGAAACCATCACCTGTTTCGTGTACCACCTGGGAATCTGCACATCCATATGCATCTTCCTCATCACCTTGTACAGTTACTCAGTGTACAGAATGGACCAAAAGGGCACTTTGCTTGGGTGTTGGTAATTTTTATTTTCCAATTTTTAATTTGAAATAGTTCTATACAATGGTACCACTTTCTGAGGAGTGTGTGCACTGCAAGGGAATACAGCAGACATTTCATAGTCCAACAAATTATCACTGTAGGAACAAATTGGAGTTTCTTTATTCTGCATGGCATGGTCTAATCTGACCCTTGCTAAAAATTAGCATGCCAATAAAATGTATCAGAAAAGAAAGGTAAAAGTGAGTCCAGAGTAGTCTATGGAAGCTGTAGCAGTGGCAGGGGTCAGGCCTCCCTAGCTCACGGCTGCCCTTACACTGCTGATGCTCCTCTCGCAAAAGAAAGGTGAGGAGAAGATAAGCAGCAGGATGAACCAAAAATAATGGTTGTCTTTAATAACCCAAGGTGTTGCTCTCTGCTCAGCCAATGATCAACCTGCCCTCACACCAGTGCAATTCCAATCTCCTTGCATCAATAATCACAGCCTCATCACACCTATTACTCTGGTTCTTGATAGAAAGGACACATTGGAGATGGGAGGTGCATGGAAGGAGCTCAGGCAAGAAAAGATTACAGCAGTAAGAGTCTGGCTTCAAAAAAAACATGCTACCACTGTTAGGGGGAGCTTGTTTTTCAAAGGATGTTTTTTCAGCATTTCTGAAACAAATCCTTGCAAAATGCACCTTGAATGCAACACATACAAAAAACACTTTTAGGTCTGAAAGTTACTTTTATCCCCTTCTGTAAAGCTCGCAACGTGATGATCTGCTGCTGACCATTAGTTGAACATGAGCTAACCTGGATAAAATGACATGCTTGAAAATTCACAGTTCTTGTGCAAGCCACTTCACACTCTTCAAAATACATAAAAAATGTGCATAAACCATTGAGATGTGTTTTGGATAAACCAGTTAGCTGCTATGTCTGGATAGGGACCAGCAAGATGGATTTAGAAACATAAAACCAAGAAAAACTATAGTGGTAAACAAATTGAAATTATTAGAAGATAAATATATGGCAAACACTAATCCTCTGTGCATTGAGTACTTAAAGAGTATCCCCAAAGATCTGTATTTTTCTCTAAATTTGAGTATTTTCTTATTCTACAGTTACAGCTGCTAAGTGCATATAAAACAACTGTCAAGAAATCCTAAAGAAGAGAGGAAAAAAAAAAGTCATACTTGGAATTTTATGAGAAACTAATTTTTAAATCCTACCTGATTTGCTCTTTCAAGGTCTGTCATGATCATCTCGATTTCATCAGCCCTGGGAGAACAAGAGAGCAGAAGTGCTGTTATCACATGAAGAATGCTTGTTACATGAGTTCATGCTTTGTACAATTGCAACATTCATATAAACAATACATTTATTTTTTTTAAAGGACACAGTAAAGACTGAGTGGCTAAGCTTTTGACTGGTGAAATCCTCTTGGGTTTCAGCTCTGGACTGGTTTGAAAGTCTCCAAATCTTTTGCCTGTTCCCTTTTTCCAGTGAAGTGGCATGTTGATATTTGAGCATATTTATTAGATCTTACTCCAAAACCTTCTGCAGAAGGGCTGTGTCACCTTTCCTAGATATAAAAGTGCTTCAAAACGACGATTACAGAGAAGTCCGAGGCTATAGCTCTTCAGACAACTACCTGTATATGTGTACAACGTGTATTCTTCTGTTTCAGTGTGCCTAGAAGTTTGCCTCTAAATTCTGCTTAAAAAAAAATCACGAAGTCAAAGAGACCTAGAATTTCAATTTACAGAGAAGAGAGATTTTTGACAGAAACAAATGAAACTAAATTTAGACTCAGGCTTTTAATGCACTTTACGAAGTTGAACAGGAAATCAAAGGGTTGAAAACTATATAGTTAAGAACAAAATAGATCAATCATATATGTGTGCTAGCTGCCAACTACCAGTCCCAACCCTTTACAAACTCCAACATTTCTAACACTTTTCTCACACAAGTGGATCTGATGGTTAAACAATTATTTCTATCATCACACTGTATCACGGGCAAATATTTCAGTGATATTCTCACCTGTGAAAGGTACCAGCCAAAGGGCCTATGTAGCTCTATGTATGTTCTGTATCAATATATTAAGACTTCTCCCCAGACGCTTGCCGATCTTGTATCTCTAGACCATATGGATGCAATAAACATGATCCTCATCTCCTATGAACAGCAGCTTTAACCAGCAAGTCCTTTTGCAATCTGCCAACACCATCATGTCTGTTTTTTGTTTTTAATCTGTAGCAGATCATTGTCAGTAAAAGCTGTGAAATACTGGAATTCCCTTCCCCTGCCAATGCAGAAAAGTCAGGTTTTGTTTTTTGGCTGATCCCAAAGAAAATCCATTTTTCTATGCAGGTGTTTGGTGGGGAAGATGGTTAATTGAAGTACACAGAAGTACTGGCACGCTTGACACTGGATCATTATACTGAATATTGACTTACTCTTCAACAGCTTTTTAGTTTCTGCATGCACACTTAGGGAAATGCAGTAAAAGATCACAGCAAGTAAATGTGTATGTATATAAATAAATGGGAAATGATTTTTTAATTATAGCCCTTAATTTTGAGGCAACATGAATTGCCTTTTGAAAAATCTTTTGGACTATAATGAAAAACAGATTAACATGTATTTCCTCATGCAGGAGAAGCTAGTGTGTCGTTACACTGGAAAGAGATCATGCACAAGATGTTTTGAATTAATAATAAATAATAGACATTAGTTACTGAATTGAACAATCACTCTCTGGACAAGTAAGGACTTAAAGTTTGCAGGGACTAACGAGAAGACCAACCCAGACAGGTTCAGATATGACTACATTAGTATTTTTGATCTCTTTAGCCTTTTGTTTAGAATCCAGACCCAAAATGCTTGTCCATCCTGTAAACCCTGTAAGGAAATTACATCTCATGAACAAAATGTCCACAAGAACATGTGGATGACCCTGGTATGCATCTGTAACAGAGATCAGAGGGAAGAGAGCATCCAAATGCACAAAAAAACCCTACCACGTTTCCCAGCATTTTACAAATATTTTTAGCTGGGATAGTTTAAGGATCTTCTTTATATAAGCTTATGTATTCGGGCTGAATTTATGTGTGAATGCCTCAGGTTATACGGAGCCAGTAAACGATGTCTGGATTGTGTCACACGCCTCCCGGACCAGAGCTGGGAGCGTCCCACTCCAGTACGCCGTCTGCAGCTCGAGTGAACCCAGTTTCCGCTTGCTTCTTTGTAGGGTCTGAAGAGCAATAAAATCCCTGCCTTTCCCCCCAAAACAGGGGAACGCTGGTGTCAGGTAGCAGCCAAAGGTCTGAAAAACTACAGAGCCCAAGAAGAGCAAAGGACTTACAAATTCCTGGGCGAGGAGAAGAAAAGCACTCTGCTTTTGTAGCAAAAGGGCCATTTTTTAGTCCAGCCAAGGGAGAGTTTTGGCTGCAGAGAAAAGAAAAAGGCTCTGACGCAGAAAAGAGGTGTGTGAGGGGGTCTGGACTCACCAGAGGACCCCCAGCCACCTGTAAAGGTCACAGAGGCAAGTGAAGGAAGCTGAGGGCAGGGAAACACCAGATTCTGCACACATTACAGCAACATTTAAACCTTAAGAAATGTATGTCTAGGGCATACAGCTGCAAATGGAAATTAGAAGCCCTTAGACTCCAAGGGAACGAGGAAAACAGAGTGCCAACTCCTGGAGAACCAGAGCCGGCCTGGGAAGGCCTTGCCCGCATGAACTGCCATCACTGCTGGCAGCCTGGGGGAGAAGCGTGCTGGGGGAGGATTTGGGCAGGCAGGAGGAGAAGCAGAGGGATGTCTGTGGCCTGAGGAAAGAGGGAGAGGGGACGAGGGACAGCAGAGAAGCAGGGCCGGCTGAGGGGTGAGAGGCTGCAGGGAGGAGGCTGGCACACAGGCCGAAGCCTGAGAAGCGGGGTGAGGCCCCGGGACAGTCCTCTATTTACAACGCACACAAGTATTAATACCGGTATTTGTATGCCATTTCGGCTGGGGTCAGGATTTAAGAGCTCTATTACAGCACTGGTATACGCAGTCAATTACAAAAAAAAGCGACCGAGGATATAGCACGCCATAAAAATGACATTTCTGCCCTTCAGCATCCGCAGATAATTCTGACTGAATCCGGTACAGTGTCAAACTGTAGCCAAGGGCAAAATTGTCCCTTTGTCCTTGCACCCAGACAAACCAGCTGCCTGGTCCTGAGCTCCCTTTCACCTGGGTGTTTTTCCTATCCAGCTTTTCCCCACGCAATCTTTCTCCACACACCTAACGAAAGGATGCGACATCTCCAAAAAAATTCAAGCGGAACACCTCCAGCCTAGCAGTCTGCACACCAACCAAGGTTAATGCTGCAACCATAAATGTTATCTTTAAGTGAAGCAATGAATTAAATTACACTGTATTCTTTCCGAGCACAAGTGTCAACAGCATTCAGAAGAATCTTCAAAAGGAATTCAGTCTTTTCATTTTAAAAGCTCAACTCCCACATCAGTAGCTGGCACTCAGCAGTCTAAAATCACTTATTTGAGAAAGTCTCTAATAGCTACACTCGCTGTTTGCTGAGCAGAGGTATTTATTATAAAATAAATTATAGTTCTTACACCTTTTATGCACTCACAGAAACAACTTGCATTGATTTATTGTTTACAAAGCACTGTGTTGAATTCAAACCTGCAAGGCATGGGGAAATCCCACTCCGGATCAGTGGATTAGGCCCACACAGGCCATTTTTGATGTATCCACCACCCATAGCATTTCCTCATTTTCAGACCTTCTGATTTCAGTATTTCTGTTTATTTCAATGGAATTACTTGACAGGTAAAGCACCATCCAGCTCAAGGCAAATGTCATCATGTCCTACAGGTTTTCATTGAAAATCTGATGGGAACCTTACAGAAAACAACAGCCAAGTTTAACAAACATGGTTATATCAATCCGAAATTTCTGACCAAAGTCATTGCAGGTGAATTACACTCACCTACAGGATCTGATGATTTTACTTTTAACATTAATTCCTGAAGCAAAGATGACCTGGCTTCTTGTTGAGTGCCTAGATACCCCCCACCACCCCAAGAGCTGAAGGCAAGGAAAAACCCAAAACCACAAAGTTCCTTCTTTGCATGAACACAGAAAATGAGGGTAGTCAGAAGTGAGAGAACCTTTTACACTAATATTTATGGTGTTTTAGAATAGATTTCCACATCACAATGGCCAATATTAACACCAACAATATTCAGGGTTTGTCAAGGGTGATTCTTTCTTAACGTTAAAATAGATAATTAGAAAGAGAATGGGTAAAAGTTATTTTCAGGAGTGAATATTATCTATCCTGTGTTTTCCCACTCCACAGATGGTATTATCGTTAGTCTGATCTAGGTCCTTATACTCACTTTGTTACAGCAAAAGTAATCATGTAAACAAGACAGTTTTAGTCTGTATTAAAGATAGTTCGTTCTAAGTTTCAACACTTTCAGGCTAAGGAACTTAGCATATCAATGTAGCAAATCAAATTTTAAGTTCAAGCACTTGGAGCTATAAAATAAGTGGGAACAAATGAAAGGAATTTGAACTGTTAAAACAGCATGACCACAAAATATTCTACTATTTCTTTTGTAACTGTATCTGAAGTAAAAATACCAAGCTTGTTAAAAGGTATAGATTTTACAAGGTGTAAGTTTTTGCCATTTATGAAGGAGCCCTCAAAAGTAACATGCCATCTACAAAACAAACAAACAAACAAACAAAAACACACACAACAACAAACGCTTATTCGATTTGATTGCTTATGGGAAGTCCAAAACACAGAAAGGTTCAATTTTCTTTTTAAGATCAAGTTAACCGATTAGGTTTGAACAGCACAACGAGCAAGCAAATTCAAGTATTGGTAAAATGGAAGCAGCTCAATCTCATCTTCTAAATAAATCAGATGAAAACCCTAAACACCATGAAGCTATTCACTTGTAAGTAAGAAGAATATGGACTTTAGAATTAAAATCCAGTTGATCTGACTCCTTCATTTAGATACTAGCTTAAAGAGGCAGAAACAATTCCTTTTTTATTAACATGACAAGTGAGTGGTTTGCCAAATCTTGTGGCTACAGCCCCCTAAACATTTGAACTTACTGAACCTTGAAGGGAACTGCTGTTGGATTCTTTATACATGGAAGAACTGAAAAACACAGATGACACTTTTGAAATTGCAGTCAATGGCATGGCCAAGAAACTTCACTAGCAGGGCAGATTAATGTTTTGGTTTGGCAAAAAACAAACAGCATCTTTTCCCACACATTTGTTTTCTTTAAAAACATGTATAAGTTTATTGGTCAGAGCAAACGGTATATGGAGCCAGTGGGGCTTGTTAAAATGTTCTAATTACTAAAACATTTACGCAGTCAATTTCAAAGCATACATTATCAACTAATGTGCATTTATGTTTAACACACAAAAAAGGGGATGGGGGAAGAAAATTCCTACTACTAACATGTATCTGTGATCTCCACAGAGCAGGATTTGGTAAACATTTTACCCTCTTAAAATTAGAGGCAGTGTAATCTAGCACTGCTAGCACAAGGCAAACTGGGAAGTTATTTGGGACATTAGGGAGGGAGGAAGAGAAGAAGGGAGGGGCAGAACACTCAAAAAATGCAGTGTATTGGACTTTTAAGATTATTATTATTTTTTATAGTTTCAATAATTTTTTATCAGGAAAAGTTCCTGGGTCTAGGAGGTAATTTCGGATCACTAAACAACATCTGAATTGCCTGCAGTCCAATGATCACAGCATTCACTTGGGGCACATGAGCATTTCCAGCATTTGAATATTAAATTTTATTTTTTTTTAAGCAAAAAATGGTAACAAATTTCCTACCCAAGTTCAAGACTCTGCTGGTAGGTTCCCTCATTTAATTGCTGCACTTCAGTGACCATGCAAAGGTGCACGTAGTGCTGGCTTGCTTCATTTCTAGGAGCACCTTATGAGGAACTTAACACACTTAAGAAGATTTTGACAGGATGTAAGAGAAAATCACAACCAATTCCATTCATCTTGCATCTTAGGAATATTGCTGTACACATAGTTTAGGCCTTTTTAGAATTCATTATGTTTCTAATCCAACAAACAACCATATTAGATAAATCCACATTTATTGCTAATAGGGCCTCTAAAAGTCATAGACAAAAAGATTGTACAAAGAAAGAAGGAAAAAATTATTTCAGCATAACCCCTACAGCACATCAAAAGGCAAGAACTCACACACTTTTTAGTAGTAAGTTCTCAAATCTACTTTTCAAATTGCAAGAGCTATAGGTTAATATTTTCTTTCACAGCAACCCTCTAAGGATCTTCAGATCAGATAATCCTTTTTCCAATGTCATATAAATCCAGGCCTCTCGTAAAAGAATTTCTCTGTTCAGGGATTCATAAATCCACCAACTTTAGTAATGAATTGGGTGTTTCCTTTCCTAGGAACTCAATTGAAGAAAAAATCCTCTCTCTGCTAAGCAGTGAAACACTGAAGGCTTTAAATTGAGAGATCAAAGGAACGCTGGTTTCAGGTGCTCCAGCGATTACACAATACGTCATCTGGATTAATCTGGGGAATGGTTAAATGTCCAGTGTACATTGTCCAGACACCCGTATGCAGTTATCCTATACTAAATCAAATTCTTCCCCTAGCAAAAAAGGAGAGAGACTCAATGCTAACTTTTTTTTTCTTTCATTTTTTTTCTTTTTAATTTTGTGGGAATTAATTTGTGTTTCCTCTCATTGTGAGCCCTGTATAGATGTAGTGTGCTGCATACAGATTTTCAAACTGAAAAATGAACTAAATCTCATTCAAGTATTACTCATTAAGCACACTGGGTTAGTATCATAAGTAGCAGCATCAAGCAGTTGCACCAGCTGTAGGTATGATCTTCAAATAAATGATGTCCTAGGTGCTTGAAAGATGTCAAGTGATCATCAAATATTGATTGAGGTTAAAGAAAGTGCTTATAAACCTCAAGATACGGAGCAATGCTTGGACAATACAAAAATCATCTTGATTGTTAGAAGGAAAAAAACCACCTGTATAGAATAAAACCTCTGTTAGTCTGTAGAAGAGTTGCGTTCTAAGAAAACTGCTACATCACTTTGTTTTCTCTTTCATGGCTTAAGTCAGGATTTTCAAGGATAAGAAAATCATGTTTACAATTATAAAGTTTTATATACAATAGAAATCAGCTTTATGTCAGCGATACACTAGGGAGCAGCTTCTAAAGATTGTCAGTGTTTTATTAATCATTTTTACAGAGAAAAATTGCTATGAATGACACCAATTATTAGCCCAATATCATACCAAAAAAAAAAAAAAAGAATTATATATAAGAGAAAATATCAGCTCATGGAATCCCAGTGCTGTAAGTCCCATCGTTTTACACACACATGCCCCTGGCACACTTCCCAAGCCAGAGAAGAATGCTTAACGTAAGCAGCTGGAATAAAGCAGAGTGAAGGCGTCCTGGCTGCGTTAAAAGCTAGCCCAATCTATAAATAGATGGCACATCTTTTTTATTCAATGACAATACTATTTTCTTACGTACTGCATGTTTATGTATTTTGTACCACAGCCAACATGAATCCTGAACTCCCCAAACTGCTCACTGCTCCATTTAAACACCCCCTATTCAACTATCAGCTTGGTTTTCTCTCCACAGGAACAGGTCTTTTTGTGATCTGTGTCTAGCCATCACGTTGCCTGTTACAGAAAGGAGTATCAGACAGGAAAAGAAACGCAATCTCTCTCTTTTCTGCAAGTCTCATGATCAAACTTGTCTTATTTCACAATGTATTTTTGCTTTACCCCACCAAGCCTTATGAGCAATGTTAAAATCAGCTATTAGGAATGTCCAGATTTGGATCATTCTGGGTCCCCTCCCATCGCAGGCTGCTGGTGACAATCCTTTGGGTCACAGGGGAATTCGAAGAAGGTTGCTGAAGCACAAGATCATTTCTGCACCTGAAACCTGCAGAAACAAATGACCTCCCCGGACTGACCTACACTTGCTGTCTGTGGGACCTGACGAGAAGTCTCAGACTTCACGTGGGAGGCGTGGGCTCATCCTCCTGTGGGCTCTAATACTGGCAGGCAAGGCGAGGCATCTCAGCAATTCAGTTCTGGTGCAATCATTTGGACCCGCCTTTAGAGGCTATGTAAAAAACAAGAACTTCTGGATATTTAATTTTTGATGTATTTATGCCTGAATCCCACCTGCATTAATACCTAGAGACACACACACTGTGATTGACATACTGCACCAATATCAGTACAAACCCACTAAATTTGCAGAATGAAGTCCTCAGGGTGAGGAACACGATCTCCAGGTTCAGAATATGCAGAATATTCATGCTCAGAGGACCTGATTTAGACAAACAAACATTTCCACTCACCCTCCTGGCCATTGCCAATCTGCGCTATGCTGTGCCCTGGGTAGCAGGAGGCACTGCCTGATCCAATGCTTACAGCTCTGAGGATTTTCTAACAATACAAGATGACACAGATGCAACAAACTCCATATTTCCTGGTGCCTCTTATTACAAATTGAAAGAACTTGCTGCAATTCCCCTCTCCTGACTCCAGTTGATTCAATAACGTATCAGAATTTAAACACAGGCACCCTTCCCTCTCCCTCGCTTGCACACAAAGCATATCAAAAGCATGGAATTACTCCTGACTTGGCCTTGAGCAGCCAACATGATGTCAATTTTACATGTTTTATAAAGCAACAGCATGTAGAAAGCAACTCAAATGCAGGTCATATCAAGCATGTGACCCACAGAGCAATCAAAGACTGCCTGAAACTGTCATTCAAGGTTCAATCATCTTCTTGCAGGAAAAATGAAACATCTGTGGCCCAGAGAATTAAGTTATGTATTGCATAATTCATCTGGTGTCTGCCACAGCAGCCATTTCAATGCTCTAGCGATAAACATGTTTGATTATTTTTGTTTTGTTTCCTGTTGCCTCCATGGTATTTCTATTTATCTACCCATACTACAACACATAATGGAGATAACAAATATACAAAACAGTGTTACAGTCAGATGATAAGATGAGGGAAATCAGCAGTCTTATTAATCACATGAAGATTGCATAATTATTAAACCTTATGGTCCTTGCATTGTACTCATTTGGGCTCTTTTGGGTACACTCTGTAGTTAGATTTGATGATGAAATCATTGTTTCCCAAGGATTTAAACATGAACTTTAGAGGTCCTTCTGTTAAAAAGCTACTGTCCTCATAAACAAAGCAAGTTTCTCCCTGTCTCCTAGCTTGTCCACCCTCTCATTTCTGTCTGATCCCAAAGGAAGCAGAAGCGTGCTTCTCATGCCAGACAATGCAGAGGACCCCCTTTCTTGCTCACTTATTCCACTAATAGGTTTGTGGTCAGCATGTGGAGAAACCCTGATCTAAACCATCTTTGCAACCCATTTTGGGAAGAGATTGTTTTCTTAATGGTAACTCAATTCAATTTGCTCCTTAACTCAGAAACCTGAACACCTTCCCATCTGCCATGAACTTCACCGACTTCTAGAACATGTCCTGCTGGGTTGGTGGGAGCTTTAAAGCTCCAGGTCCACTCCTCACTCTCTGGCTATCTATTTCTGCTGCCAGGAGTTAGCCACTTCTGCAGTCTATTCACAAAGCTCTCAGTGTCAGTTAATTTGTTAAAGAATTAAACATAGCAGCTACCTTTTGTGCAAAATATTACAAGACTTGGTCAATGCTGGCTTGATCCAAAAAGGTGCTTTGCACTGGGCTGATGAAAGGAAACAAGCAACAGTCTCTGAAGCAGTGTCGTGTGTTCTTAGGTATTTTTTCATGATTTGGGGTTTACAGAATTCCTACGATGAGCAAAATCCTCAATATAAAGTAACAAGTCAGCACTATTTGGTAGGTCCACAGTTTTATTTGACACCCTGAAATCTTGCACGCTGTTTCCTGTGATGCTCTACAGAGAGCTGAGTCAGTGGCTAAAATAACACATTCTCCCGTAAGCCTGAATACAAATAAAGCACTGTTTCCTATCGATTGTTCCTATAATGTTGTTTGGACAGTACCTATTGTAATAGTATCAGCTGTCCCATCTGTGCTTTGTAACTGCCCCCCATTGCTACTTCCTCCTGCAGTATTTCTAGGTCACTCCCTTATCTCCTAAATGTCATCTCTTCCCTTCCCAGCCCACAAATGGAAATAGGGATTATGGATGCCTTCCAGAAACATGTACACGGCTGATCAACCAGCAAGTAGACAGGTAACTGCTGCTCTCAAATTGCAGCCCTCCACTCAAATGGATTACTCGTCTGCCTTTCCTATCCACTCCCCATTCCTGCAAGAGTCACCAGAGCTCGCTGTTCTGGGGATCTCTAATGCTGTTAATTTCCGTTGAAGTCAATCATCAGCTTATGAGTTAATTTAGGAGGAGAGCTGATAAACTGCAAACTGAGCACTGAGCAGGCTGGCAGTAAAACAGACCCCAAGCCCATGGCAGCTTCATTTCCTTCGGAAGCTGGGCTGAAAGCTGTGCTCACACAGCGCGACTGCTGGCTACACGTGCAACGGCTCTTCCACGGGCACACACAGGCTGCACAACAGCAGAACTTGCCATTTTCAATTCTGCTTGAAAAAAAACGTACAACAAATACAGAATGAGAACTTTGTTAAAGACCAAGCCTTAACTGATTACCTCTGCTGCTCTACGCCTTGCACAAGCTGTTTTATAATTGTTTCTCCAAACACATAACAGTAATAATAATGGACATTTTGGGATTTTGGAAATACAGCACCTGCAACATTTTCTTATTTTTACTGACGGAGTTAAAGCACATCAATTATCCAAAATTAGATACCTTAATTGGAGGCACCTTAGTTGTCATTCTTTTTTAACAGAATGGTGTATTTTAAACCTTGAAGAATCAGCAGGAAGAATTGTCTGTGCTTTGATTAAAGATTCTCTAAAAATACACACAAATATTTTAACTTACTCAACAATGTCACTGGAGATACAGTATGTAAAATGAGTGTATGTATCTTGGCAAGGTCATGGTTTGCTTGATTATTTGTTTTTATTTTATTTATTTTAAGAATCACCATGTCACACCTGAAAAATGACTTTAGGTTCTGAGTAGTTGCAATCACAAAATGAACAATCTTCTCTCACTTTACACGAATGCTACTATCACATATGTCTGTATGTTTGTTTTCTTTCAAACAAAAATAACTTCAAAAATTGGACACTTTTCACAATTTTTACTATAGCAACATACCAGAATCATCTTTAGGAGCTTCTGGCTCAGCATTTCTTGTTTTCCTTAACTGCAAAAAGAGCTGAGCTGGGCAGCTCAGTAATTTGGAAAATCTAGATATTTATTAATTTCTCCCCTTATTTATTCTGTATCTTTGTCCATCACTGCAAGAATCTATAAAAAGCTTTTCTTTAACTTACTTTATTCTACATTCAGTAAAACAGATTTAAGTCAGTTTGAAAATAAAACAGTACAGCGAGGCAATTTTATGTACACATGTCACTCCACGGGGATATATCAAGGGAAAATTACTGTTTACCACTGCAGCAATGACAGAACATCAGCTCCTGCCTCGTGGAAAACGGTAATTTTCCAGTGGCCTGAACATGTATTAGTGTAAATGTAACGGACTAAAGAAGAGAAAGACACACCTGTCTCAATCTTAGCTGAAAAACTCAAGTTCTCTTGATTATCTGCCTCCTCCAGACTGTCTGTTCTGTCTGACTTTGGTAACTGGCACTATGGAGTAAATGACAACATCCTATATGGCTTTTTGAAGGGTCTGCTGGCATGAAACAAGATAAGCATGTCCAGTAGGCAAAATAATCTCCAACTTCATATTTCTTATTAAGTTCCTTATGTATCCCTGCAAGCACACTTACAAATAGGCACCCAAATATGATAATATCCTGCTTCCCTGCATCGTCAACTGCACCTGTAGCATCTAGACACCGCTTTATCATTAAGCACAAAACCAAAAAAAGCATTATTTAGTGATAGAATCTAGATAAAAACACCTTATTTTTATTATCTTTTTCCTTTATCTATGTAAAAGACATGCACATTGTGAAAAGGGAAGGCTAAATGTTGACTCTGCAGCAACACAGCATTCAAGTGGAAGATGTATTTGGGGATTGCTTTAGTGCTTTTGGCTGTAGGAGTGAATATAGGTGATTGTGCCTATTCTCTGCTAGCTACTGAAACAAGTATTTCCTTCTGGCTATTGAAGAAAACAGCATTACATAGCCTCTGACAAAAGCAACTGATGTCCTTCTATTCAATAAAGGGACTGAAAATAGCATAAGCCATGACGGGGGACATGTTTTACTGAACATTTTGAGTACGTTTTACCCTTCCCATGAGCTATGCTGAAGATTAAAAATCAGGATGATTGCTATCTTTATAATAATGTATCCAATTACAAATACGGTCTTCTCTCCTCCCAATCTGTTCCAGCTTTGTTCTGAATCGGAACACTGCTTCTGTCAAACTGCCATTATGTCACCATTTTGCAGTTTTGCTTTTTTGTTATCAATAGCATGAATCTGGCTGACCTGAGTGACAAAGCTGCAAAAACCAGGCAGAAAGAAACGAAGGAGGCAGAGGTAGCCCACTGTATTGAGAAAACAAACAGGAGGAAGAAGAAAAGGCAGGTACTCTCTGAATCAGCACAACAACCACCAGTTCATTATTACTTAACACAAACCCATCAGCTGGGACGCAGAACAACGTCCTGGTCTTCAGATGGCAGAGCTGCCTTCCTTCTCTTTCTCTTCCCTCTTCTGGACCTGCTTGTACCCCAGTGGGGCACCTGGAAAAGCAGACTCAGCCTCCAGTTGCCCTCAGGAGCCTCCCTCGGTCGAGTTGCTGTCTGGTAGGCTGGCCCCAATTAGTGGCTGTGTGGGCATGGATCAGCACAGCTTCACTCCAGTCGCTGGTACCAGCAGAGTCGCTGGCATATATTATTTTTACATCTTTGCTGAATATATAAAATCAGCTCAGTCCTTTTCTAACCAAGTCTCCAGCTGTATCATATTATGCGAGATGCTCGCTGGTATGATTGACAGATTGCCTGTCTACACAGAATCTGAACTAGATATATATTAGAGAAATTACTTTAAATAATCCTTGGCAAAAAAACAACACTAGGTACTACTGCAAGCCCTCGGAGGACAACAGTGCAGTATTTTCTAATTTAACCTTTTACAATTTTATTTGCAGAAGCACTTTTCCAATTCTCTATTTCCCTTTCAACAGTTGTTAGCCTTTAAAATACAGCTAAAGTAAAATAGCTCCAGGCCTGACTAATATTGTAGTCTGTGGTATGGAACTATTTGATTATTCTGTTTCAACAGCTAATGTAACAGGTTTAGTATTTCTACAAAAAAGGGAAGTCTGAGCTGGAAAGTCTTCTGTTGCTAATGATAGTTCCTCAACATTTCTGCTGCATCCAAAGATACACTGATGTCAGAAACCTCTTCAGTGGATGAAAACCATCCTTCCTAAATGTAACCAACAGCTGTAGCAGAGAAGGGAGGTAAGATAACGCAGATCTTCCTTTTAGATTTGCCTATCTTTTAACGCAGTTCTATTACCCAACGGGTCTCCGAGTCACAAGACCAGCGTTTGGTTAATGAGTAAGTTCACTCCATTTAGACCTTCACTGGCCAAGCACCCTTCCTGGCTGCTACCTGCCCTAGGAGGTGTGCAGGTAAGCCTACAGCCCCACCAGGTGTCAGACCTCTGTCCCACTGCCCCCCCTCCTGCCGCAGCACCCACATTTCTGCAGGAGTGACATCCTCTCCCCGGCTCTGTGGTCTCACCTGCTGAGCTGGCCTGATCCATAAGCTGCCGAGCCGGGCTCACGGGCTGTGTGAGAGCTAGAGGTGCACCTGCACACCAGGGTCTGTGCTCGATGGGACACCATGGGAAGACACACAGGCTGCAAAGACGCAGCTTCTCTGTCCTCAGTGTGCTGGGATCAGTTGGGTACTTCTCTGTCCCATGAGCTTGCACGAGGGCAGCTACAGAGTAGGGAAATTTCCCCTTCTTTTACCCTAAGTGGACATTTTGTGCAAACTCCTGCACAGTATGTGTAAAAAAGTTTTAAACTTTCCAAATAAAGTGTATCTAGTCTTCCTCTGTTTTCCCTAGGCTTAGCTCCTTTTATGGCATTAAGTAGTAAATCAGTAATTCAGGGAACCTTACTTTGCTTCTGAAGTGTTTGTTATACAAACAGAGAGGATGGGGCCAGACTTGCCGGCCCCTTGCACTGCGCACAGCCCAGGCTGTGCGGCTTCTTCCAGGGTTGTAAAATATTCAGTACAGCAAACCTTACTGTGACACCTATATTGTTTAGGTAGAAGATACAAGTGAACAGGAACGAACTATAAAAAATATGGGGAAAAAAAGTTTAAAAAAGTTTAGTTAGTCTAGATATTGGACAATATATTCACCAAAACATGGTAACAAAAATGCGTAAGAGAAAGAGCAAGGCTTATGTGCCATACATTCGCAGTCACCAGACAGAAAGACTGTTAATACTGACCTGGGTGAGAGCTGGCAGGGACCTGGCATGTCTCACCGCTGCCAGCTTTCTGCCTGGCTCAGCTCCGCGCTAGTATTGCGCCACAGCATCACCGACGACAAGGTGGTGACAAAAATCAATCCAACAGGCAGCAAGACAAATAAGTCATCTGTATCACGGCTCAAATATGTTTCTGATCAATAATAGAAAATTAAGTCCTACTCCTTTGCCAAGAAAATAGATTATTTAATCAGTGTACAGACAGATAGAGATGTTACATAATCAAAAATAGCTCACTCGGCTATATTTAGTGGCCACTGCCTTTCAGTGAAGAGGGCGAAAGTACACCCATTATCGGTTACAAGCCCTGTACAGAAATGGTTTTCTGCTGAGTTAAGCTGGTCCAACATACTCAACATCGAGATACTGTATATATAAAACTTCAACAACAACTATGACAGGATGATGAATACAGAAAAGACAAGAAAGTCACTGCTGCTGTATGGACAATTATCCAGCAGGGGCAGAGGATCACAAGAGATTGTGAAAGAGTCCCAACTAAATTTATACGCCAGTGGATCTACAAGATTATTTCCAGCCTTTCCAATCTTTGGATTACCTGGCATTTTCCATTAAAGGATGAAGCATCAGTAGAGCACATTTGCACGTAGTGACTGGTTGACTTTCACAGTTATTCCTGTGATCTCCCAGCAATAAGCATTGGAATTCCAGGAATTTGCAGAACACACTGAAAATCACTGATCTAGACCATCAACACAGAGCTCACTTAACAGTACTGCTGCCTGACTGGACACACTGCACATAGCTAAGGGTCTTCCACCTCTTCCAAGACCCCCAGGATCTTAACTAAAAGCTCAAAGAAATGTCTGCCTGTGGGCAGTCTCCCCGAGATGAGAGCAGCAGCATCAGTGCCATCATACATCCTCCCCTATCAAACAATAAACACCTAGAGAAAGAGCACAATTAGTTCTGAAATCAAGCACTTCCAGATTTAATGGTTTCAAGATAAAAATACAAAAAGGAATTAGAAAAAACAACTATTAAACCAAAGGCTCATTTATAGGCCACTCATGCTTTGAAATAAAAGTGAAAGAAAAACACACATTCCTAACTGGAAGTAAGAGGAGCGTGGAAAAAAGAATGTTGAGCAGAATTGCCAGTGATCAGCATTGGCACTATCCACTTCTTGTATTGTTTTTGATATCAAAAGCAAGAAGTACCTACATCAACTGGTATTTGGGTCAGGTCTACAGAGCGGCTTCACCAAATGGGGGTACCACATACAGCAGCCATCAGAGACACCAAATGCAAAGACTTCATGGAAGTTCTGCTGATTCTGCATGGCCATGACTTTAAGGTATATTTTGATCTGTGATACTCATTTTAGACATTCAGAAGAACAAAGTGCTTCATGCAGACTAAAAATTCTTAGCAGTCCCAGTATTTTAGAAAGATAAGAAAACAAGAATGATAAACAGAAGTCAAACACCACTACTGCAGTGTAACAGATACCTTAAAGATCCCTCCAATGTTTAGGAAAGCTAGAGAGGAAAGAAAGCACTATGCCCATTAAAAATAATAATAATAAAAGATAATTATAGCTGGCTCCAAATGTTAACAATTTAATAGTTACAGGATCTAAGTACTGTAAATGACTAATGCATGCAGCAAATGTATTCGCAACAGCGTACAAAACAAAGCCCTTAAATGTAGATAGCTCTGGAAAAAAAAGGATAAACTGTTTTATAACATAAACTCTGAAGCACATGACATTGAGAAAGTCTCTTGCATTATCTTTCTTTTGTGACTGGCAGCAAGATCTCCTTGATATGCCAAGACGATGAAAAGACCAATAATGTGCAATTTGGGAACTCCAGATACCTGCACGATCAGAGCAAAAAAACTGCATCCTTACAGTTCTAAGAAGAACGAGGCATTTTTTCCTATCCACACAAAAAGTCACCAACTTTCAGTATATTTAATACAGACAAGAAGAAGTCAAGAAAAAAATTACTAATAAATTTAATTGACCACAAACACGAATAACTTACAAAACTCTGCTGATTATTTACTTTATCCCATTCTCTGTGCACATTTTTTGCCAGTGACAGTCACAAACACAACTTAAATCCAAACCCCCTCGCTTCTACATTTAATAAACAACCAGCTTTTCACCCAAAGAATTAATGGAATACGAGCCTGAAAATTAATCCATTACTCCAAGGTACATCTTGTAAATAAATACTAATTTAATGTTGATTTTATTCAACTAAAAGAAGCTTGTGTACACATAACTGAGTTGCCACTAGTTACAGGTTCAAGTCGCTTGCTGTGAAGGGACATTTCTGCCTTAAGCTGCGCATGTTGCAGTGCAGACCGGCGTGCAAAAGGGTGGACCCAGCCTGCAAGACAGCTCGGCGTCCAGACCCAATCTGGAGCAAATGAGAACACCGAAGCGTTTCCTTCTCCAAACATGCCCAAATGGAGACCATCACTTATCTTTCTAAACAAACAGCAACGCAGGTCACTCCTTCCTGCCTCCGGTTAGGAATTTCCCAGTGCTACGTACGGGTTGATGAACAACGTCCTTAAGGCACAATGGCAGGAGCTCTGGACACCTATTTATCAAGCAGGGAATTAACAGAGAAGTCACAGATAGCTGTAGCTTTCTGGCCCTCGTTTTCTTAGTGGATGATCTGCTATTGAGCTACAAGCAGCAGCTCTGCTAGCTGAAACTGAAAGGATATTTTCTATTATCAGAGAAGGAACTTCTGTTGAGTAATGCTTTCATTCAGTTTGCTCACAATGTTCTCTGTTGATGAATATATCTGATTTCATGTAAATGTGATTAAATAAATCAGACAATGCTAGGCTGTATCATTCTCAAGAGGTTCTAGTTCAAGATGTGAAATACTTGTCCCAATAAGCACGAGTTGAACTAAACCTTGTGAGTTCTGGGTTTTTATTATTTTCTTAAGCTCCAAAAGACCCGGGCTACCTCCTTATTACCATGGGTGTAGCATCAGAATTACACATTTTGCATATACTGCCGCATGTACTCAAAGATTTTCAAAATATCTAAGGACTGAAGGGGAAGGGAAAGGAAATTGAAAGAAAAAAAGAAAGAGGATGGAAAAACTCCTGCAAAGTAATTTGGCTTATTTGGAGCTCATGGCTTTTAGCACACAGAAAGATCAGGTAACCGGGAAACGAGTGCCGTGGCTGACACTTTCTGATAACAGAAATCAAAAAGAACAACTCTGAAATCCAGGCTGTTTATAATCAGTTGTCTATGCATGATGTTACAGGTCTAATCTCAAGTAGCCTAAGTGTTAAGTCTTCATCTGTCGTGCAGAAGTTCATGTTACACCATTCCCTTTGAGAAGGGAAGGAATATCAGCCAAAGAATACAGTGATCCCACGCCACGTACTCTTTGTAAAATAAAAAAAGGACGTTTTAAAAAGATATCAGTTGAAAAGCAGCGTGATTAAGAAAAGGAACTGTGTCTGGCAACGTGACCTTTTTCTGCCGTTCGCCACCGAACTGTCTCGTTCTGGCAGCAGCAGAATGGCAGGGTTATCACCTCCGGCACGGCTCCCCAACAGAACTGGTTTCTAGTTTCCAGGTACTGCGGAGTGAAATGCAAAGGACATGACTTCCCTTTCCTGACAAAGTCATTTGCTCCCTATGAAATTAATTTCAGATATACCACCAAAAAAATGCTCTTCCTACCACAGATTATCACTCCCTTCACCTTCCTGCTAGATGCACCTCCTGAGAGGAGGTCCGACCTCTATCCAGTTATCGATAAGCTCCCAGTCCTCTCCTCCCAGCGGTTACAGCGCTCTGGCTCCTGCCCTGAAGGGCTGCAGGTTGCCCCAGGCTGCGTGTTTCTGGGATGAAAACCACTTCTGCGGTCTGTGCACGGAGCTCTTCCTGCACAAGCAACAACTGCTGCCATGAGGCAACGCTGAGTTAGCACTTAACCACCAGATTAAGGCTCTGCCATAGCCCAAAAGGGCCTTTGTTGCTAATTCTGCAGTGAAATGGCAGACACTGCACAAGATGAATGCCACAACAGAGAAACTCGGTATCTTCAGCAAGTTGGGGACAACAGTAAACAACTGAGCTTTAAGTAGAACATTATTTTCTCTGATATCATACACAGAAGCTTCTGTTTAATTAAAACTAAGCTGCTTAAGCCATTCAACTGGCAAATGGCTATACCAAATGACTTGTCAGTTGTTAGCATTCAAATAGGAGGAGTTGTTTGTTGTCACACTCAGATGGCAAGTTGCAATGCTAATGCACATTTCCCTACTGGCTCCACAAATCTAAACCAACCCAGGCCTGTGAAGTTATTAAAAGTGCTGCTGTATATTACTGAGGAATACTTCCTTACTATGATCTTCAAAGATGCTAATATTATGAACTCAGCTACAATTTAATTATTTCAACCTCTGTCCTAAAAATACAAGCCATTCTGGTCATTTACTTGCATTTTTAAAAGTAGAACTTACATAAATTCTGGCTTTGAGCCCCGAGTTCAAGCCAACATCCTTAACTTCCCCAGTGTAAGAAGTCCAGATACAGATTCTGTATCTTCTGATTCAGATCCTGCATATCTCAACTTCAAAATCTTTAATTAAAAAGCATAAATTACTGCAGCAGCTACTTTTCTCTGATCACATGCAATTAAAAAAAATATATATATCAAAGTTTTATCTTGGGTCAGGAACAGGAAAAGATCATTCTGGCCACCCAGGCTAACTTCAAAGCCACAGAAACTGAGCAGCACTGAGGGCGCCTAGGTTGAGATGCTCTGGAAGACCCCTGTTTGCCTATCGCTAGAATTTAGGTCAAGAACGAGCATCAGGCAGAGGCGCCTCTGGAATTCAGGCTGGGAGACAGCCTCTCGCCCCCCTGCCGTCTTCGTTCCCTTCCCCCAGATGGGAAGGACAGTGGCAAGGAACTTGAAACAGTTGAAGGCACTGAATTTGTTGATCTTTTTACTTCCTATGAGTCATGTTCCTCAACTTTGCCACTATGCGTATAAAAATCGGCTACAACTCATTAAATAAATATTTCCACTTTGACTCAGTAAGAGCAGATGACTCCCACATTAAAGGACCACATAGGTAAAACAATGAAAAATGCTGTAACGCTTAAAGTCGCCCGTTCCAGTGAGTTATAATGCCCATGCTACGGGGTAGTCAGTGGTATTGCCGCATTATTATTATGACAGATGCCATATGCACCTTCTCCTTTGGTGTGGTCTCCAGGAAAGAAGAATATTTCCATTCATCACAGCATGATCTAATGGATGGCAGTGCTCAAATGAATGGTCAGCAAATGCATTTTATGTGCTTCTATTTATGTACATTTATTTTTACAGGCTACAATGCAAGCGTCAGAAGAGCACTTCCACTTTTCTATCCAAGGACTGAAAGACTATCCACATTAATAAAGCCTTGCCTTACCCCATGTGCCCTTTTTACATATGGCAAAACTGAGTCATCAGCCTTGTTTTAGGTAGCATACTTGACACAACAAAAATAAGAGGTAGGAGCTAATTACCAGTACAGTACATGAAAACAGGAGTGTCCTTTCCACAAATCTTAAGCTTTCTATCAAAACACATGGCTTTTTTTATAGAAGTAAAGTTAATAGATGCCTAGAACTACTGAATGAAATGATGGGATTTCTCTGCATTTAGCAACAAGCCTTGAAAACCTTAATCTCGTGAGTCAGTAATAACAGTGGAGGAAGTAAAGACAATCTTGGGTCTGTAATCAATAAGACAAGCTGCTTAAGAGACTTCATCTGAAGTAAACGTGCAAATGTCTCACCAAAGCAGAGATGCTGATTTATGATTAAAAAGTGTAAATGTACTTCCGTGGTATCAGTTAAGAACAACATGCATGTCTCATTCGCAAGGGCTTAAGGCAAAGAGTTTAACATCACCAGACGACAAACTCCTCGCTAAGTCTTTCTCCCGAATGCCATTAACACCTCTGCATGTTCTGCATCCCATCTAATTCTCTCTGGCTTACAGCAGTTCTATCACGATTTAAACACATCGTACTCCTTTTCCATTATCAAAGTCAAACCTACAAATGCGGCATTTTTCTCTTGACAAAATCCTGCCAAAGTCCCTGAAAGGCCAGCCCTGGCTGTGACATGCTCCGCTGCCAAAAGAATTGGCTACAAAACCCAAAGACTATGCAAACAGACTTTAAGGGATTTTGCAGAGCAATATTGCTCCAGATAATACATCAGGCCTGCTATTGTTTAATAAGTAAAGGGATGATTTAGAAAAGCTGATGAACGGCACAGTGGCACAAACCGCAGTACAGCAAAATTATTCAGGTTTGCAAGGGCTGTGGAAGAGTAAAAATTCCAGAGATGAAAACAAGGCAGGTGAACGGGCAGCTTTATGACGGATGAGCTTCAACACTGACAAACAAGCGCTAATGCCCTGAAGAGTAATAATTCAGACTACTTATCTACGCTGCTGGGCTTCTCCACTTCGTAGTCAGGAAAGACCTGAGTAGGACGATGGGCTAATAGGAACATCCACACCGAGTTAAGATCATGTTCCAAAACGAGCAAAATCCCCTCAGATAAATCATCGTCATTCATGGCATAAACAACTAAACAAGACAATCTGGAGGAACGTTCCTACCAGTAATTAGTCTGTGACTATTACTTACAGAGCTATTTCAATTTTTTTCCCCCTTTTGGGCATCTAGCATACCATCATAGGTCTTTATCACAGCTCAAACAGGGCAGGATAGGGTTGTTACACCCGATACAGAAGGACTGCTTTACTGTTGAGCCCAGGAAAAGTAAATAGCCTTAAAAATTCCTATTTGTAGAGAAAGAGGGAAAAAGCTAAAAACATGCATCACAGACAGTTTCTGGAGTCAAATTCCAAGTTATTCTGATATTCCTCCACTGTAGGAGTGTCTGGAATTTTTCCACCCACATTGGTATTAATCTACAGGGAAATTAACTGGTACAACATTCGGAAATGTAGGGGTTAATTCTGACTGCTGTCGAATGCCCCAAGTCTGTGCTCTGTTCATCAGAGCATTAAATCTGAAAGCTCAAGAGAGTAGTGCAGCCGTGCTGCAAGGGCTATGTTATAAAGTTCTGCATTAAAAATTCATATCGGAGGCTTGCCACAGTACTCTGCTCTGGCTGAAAGGAGAGCTGGCGGGGAAATATTAGACACCCCACTGTCTTTCTGGCAATTGGAGACATTCCTCAACAAACAGCACCTCAGGAAGGGAATGAAAGGGCAAACAAACCGTGAAACAAATCAATGAGTTCAATTATCTCTCTCTCTCTCAGAAAGGAAACTTTTCATTTTTAAGGCTGTTTCATGAAATCTTTTAATGACGGCCCTGAACAAGAATGTTGGGCACTCTGGCTGCAAAACCGGCTGTTTGGCGGTGCTTTTTGTTTGTTTTACACAAGACAGAGGTTCCCAGCCATTGAGGGGGAAGCACGGAGCAGGGTCCGGCTACCCCTCCGCGGAACAACTCTACTTACCCATTCTGCTACCGTGACCACGTGGGATAACAGGCTGTAGAAATCGTTGCCACTTTCCCTGAAGTGTCTCCAGCAAAGAGTGAATTTAGATTTATTAAGACGGTTAGTTACTCCATGGTGAAGTTATGCTCTCCTCACTGCTGGTTAAGGCTGCGTGCATTTCACAGCAATTTATGGCAACCCAGCTAGTAGATGACATGGTTCACTATGATGGAAATGGGTGTTATATTTTTATGAAAGGCAGATGTGCCCCTCAGGTTATCTGATGTAACCACCGTATTCAGGCAGGTTAATAATCCAGACATCGTAAGTGGAGAAATACACAGGAAATGAAACATCAGTAAATACAATTTCTTGAGGAAACCATGGAAAGAAAGCTACCTGTTTCACAGTCTTCCCCTCCACCAACTCTGCAGACTCTTCCCAGTGTTGAAGTTTGAAACAAATGAAGGAAAAGGAAGGACAAAAGCTGCCGTGGTGCTACAAAGATAAGTGTGTGTATGTGAACATAATTCTTTTTGAGTAACTGAGCCCAGAAAGAGCACTACAGGTGGGATAACAGAACTAGCAAAGCTCTAAGAAACAAAACTTTCAAACCTTTCTTGGGTTTAATCCTTTGTTAGAATGCTTTCTATTCTGTAAAACAAATAAATATTGCTTTGTCCTGAAGGCTATGGCTTCTGTATCACTGCCAACGCAATCACATGCACCTGAAGGGGAACAGTTATAGGTGTCCAACTCAATCAGGCCTACACTCATCAGTACAGCTGGGAACCTGGCTGACTCCAGCCCAGCAATGCTGGGTTTGAGTGGTCCAGCCAGGAGATTGTTCAGGAGAAGGTGCAGGAGGGCACGTTTGTCATCTGGCAGGACAAAGCACCTAGCTGGGGGGGATCCTGTAATCAGTTGTAAGTTCATTATTTTGAGGGAAGGAATGAAGACAGGTTGTGTAGTTGCTGATCACAAGTAACCAAAGACCATCTGTTACGAGCCACTGAAAGACTACTACAAAAGACCGGTAACGCTAAGGTAGTGCTTCAGTCAAATTCATTTCTTGTTCAAAACGTCTTGCTAAAAGGCACTTAAAAGCCATGAAATCCAATCAGCAAGTGTTCAATCAGCATCAAGACGTATCTAAGTGAAAATGGGAAGAAGCAGCCCGTCCTTCTAGCCAGTGATTTGATATCCTACTTTTGATCCTTGCTGCAATATTGATTGCCCTCTGCATCCCTGACCAGACTCCTCGTGACTCAGTTTCCCAACATGTTACAAAAAAAAACACAGGGAAGAAAGGCTGTTAATTAGGCTTTGCTGTGATCTGCCTCTCCAGAAACACACTAGATAAATGTTAAGGGTTAATAATATCAGGCTCACAGGATTGTAAATGCATTTGTTTGTTTAATGCTTTACATGAATGCTAATGAAGTTATTAACAGGCCTGCACGCTGTCTATTGTTTTTCTTGGTTTTAGTGCCTGCACCATACTGCCTTATCCCTTCTGCTCCACGAGCTGGCCAACATTTCTCTTCCAAATCCCTGAATTAGTGCTCGGTCCTGGTTCCTAGCTCCTTATGTTTGGGATTCTCAGCTTCTTATTCAAAGATACAATTTTAAAAAACACATTCATTAAAACATTCTTTAAAAATTTCAAGATAATAAGATTCATTTGAGGTTTCATCATACCAGATATTTTCTGTGGCATACAAAACTGCAATCTCACATGGCGTTATTGTCTTTTAATTGAGATCAGAGGATATGTAAATGAGACAATATTTCTTAGTTCCCATTAAGTGATGTCTCCAGGATGATTAGAAGAGGCTGAACCAGATAGGACATGCTTCCCTGATGTCCAGTGCAGATACTTCTCCCTGAGCTGTGCTTCAGCCACACGCATTAAGGATAAGGGTTAAAATGGAAGTCAAAGATTTACATGAGGTGAGCAGGGGAAAAACTTGTCAGAAGTTTGAAAGCCATCATTGGTGGCAGAGAAGACGTGCATCGCTATGCAGCTGTAGGATTTTGTTCTGCAGACTTTACCCCATGCAATGTGAACACCTAAAAATTCCCAATATCAACGGAACTAATAGATACGGTGGCAAAACCAAAACAGAAATACATTTTTAAAGCAATTACGGAAAGTATAATACTCTTGTTTCTGTAGTAATGTGGCTTACAGCTGTGGCATCGCAGTAACATTTTAAGGCAGGGGAGGGATGAAACACATTTAGGTACATTTTTAATGAGACGCTGAAAAACCTGTCTAATGAGGAAACAGCATATGGACACTTTAATGAAGGTTGGGCCAGATACAGCCACTGACAGTGACTATGAATATGTTCCTGTTCTAGAAAGCCAAACAAAAAAGTGAAATGAAAACAATGGATGAGTGCAAGTGCTGTCTGTGTGGAGCAATGCAGGACATGGCAGAGTGGATCCCCCAGCTCCCATGGCAAACACACGGCTTTCCAAAGGGAAAGGAGATAAAGGAAGGAGAAAGTCTGTTTTCTAGGACCCAGTGTTTTTGTGCTCAGGCCCTCACAAAGTTTCCTCAACACCCCTTCTCGTTCAGGGTGGCCATCTTTTTCCATGAAGCGAGGCAGCACAACACATACGACGTGACTCATTTTTTCGCCCGCACTATTATTGCGTGGGAGTGGGAAACGCAGCTGGAATCCATTTTCTGAGCGCAAGGAGAGGCTCAAGTAAATGCCAGTACAGAAAGCCTATGTATTAAATGCACAGCTAGGTGGAGGCTACCGCAAGAACTGCCAGCTTAACTGAGAGCCTGATGGAGAGCTTTGCTTTGTGACTGGAAATAGGTCATCCGGCGTATCGTACAGGACAGGTCCCTCTCGAAAACAGATGAACCATTCGCTTCTGATGACTGACGGATTCCTCCTGATGGCTTTCCCCACAGCCTCAGCCTAGCAGCAGCCGTGCCGAGGAGCCAGGGCAGTACCACACAGCCTCCTTGCTATCGAGGCCAAGACCTCACGAGTGGTACTATAGCAAAATTACTCTGTTGCTTTGGTACTCTGCATTCAAAAAAAATAGGTATTATCCTTTGTAGACCTCCATGAGAATGCTGCATGACAACCAAGCCCAGCAGACCAGGACGTGGAGGCCCAAGCCCTGCGCATGCTTGGGTGCAGATGGGCCTTTGCCTCGAGAAGGGGGCTGTTTCCCCGTAACTCGCTCCTCATCCTCACGAAGCCCCCACATGCACCTCACCGAGTCCAGCTGTTCCTGATAAAAATAAGCTACCCTGACAAGACCACTCCAAAGAACTGGGCTGCCCTATTGTCAGGCTCGCAGGGCATGCAGGTCCCTGGTGGCAGGCTGGGGCTGCAGGAAGACGCTGGTGGTCTCTGCTGCTCGGCAGAAGGACGCATCCTGCAGGAGCCTGAGGAGGTCTGGTTCCAGCAAGGGCACGTGAGGATGGCCAGGACAGGGCCCATTCTGCCCCTTCTCACCTCATGAGACTCATGAACCGAGGACACTCCAGCCTCTTCCCTGTGATTTCACACCCAGGTCAGAACTGCTATAGCTGCTGTAGTCAGGATGACCACCAGCATGGCAAGCACAGTAGGGTAAGACCCTTTGGTGCAATATTCTGTATTTATTTAAAGATTTGCAGCTTAGGATCTCATGTCAACCCAAGGTTACAGATAACGTAACAGGGTGATGACTAGAATATGCTGGAATACCCTAAGGCTATTTTTTTCTACTTTGGGCTGTTAAATAACACCAGCTTTTAGGCTACACTAGAAAAAGGATCTGAACAGTCTCACTCGAGGTTAAAAAGCAAACAAATAAAAACCCTGGAAAGACCTAGGGCACTACTGTGCTGTCAGAAAGTTACATTAACTACTTGCAAGCATTACAAGCCTAGCAGAAGAAACAACACAGCCCGGTACTAACTCCTACAAACTCTAAATACTCCATTTCCATGGAGTTCTCATAAATGCACACTTGAAGATTACAAGAAAATTATTCTTGCCAGTTGTGGTTTATGTTTCTGGTGTCCACATATTTCTAGATTCCAGCCAAGACCAGACTTGTTGGCTGTGAGCATTACACTTGCTCCTTGTGCCTCAGTTTCCCTACCCAAAAGTAAAGACAATGTTGCAAAGCAAGCACCCAGCACTTCACATGGATGAGTGCTTTATTGTCATAACTATCTTGCAATTTTTCTGTTTTGACTGGAGGCTGAACCCAAAATTTGGAAAAAAAAAAAAGAAAAAAAAAGCTGGTTTGCACAGGAGCTTTCCAGCCCTGCTTCACACAAGAGCTTTAAATTGAAATGAAGATCTCATTAAGCATTTTCATTAATCTCCATTTCTAGCATTAAGAAATACATTGTTACACGGTGACTATTAAGTTTTGCATAAGGCACAGCTGAAACCTTTAACAAATGTCTCAGATTGTAAAATGCACCCAGAGCTTTCTGTAAGATTCAAGACATTCACTTGTTCTTGCTTTTTTAAATTTAGTTCTTTTTAACATCCTCACTGTTTTCTCATCCCTCCACTACTATCACTACTCCTGGGGTTTCACCGATGGCTGTGTGACTAGGAAATTTAAGAAGAGAAAAGGCTGTAAGACGCATGGCCAATGAAGTTCTCCATCTCCTGTTTTTAGGGAAATCACTTTAAATACAGCAATAATTCCAGAGATGAGTATTAGAAGTTAATGACTCATCAAAAGAACAGGAAATAGGAAACTTTAAGACCTTAAAGGCACAGCAAAGAGAAGCTATTTCATGTCATGTTCAACACAACCACCCTAACTACAGTATTTCATGCTCAATGGGGGGAAGCAGCATTTGAGGACATCTATCACAGTAATTATGTAATGCTGGAGGGAGCACGACTTTATTTTTTATTCAGTTTGACCCTGAGCACTGTCAAAATGGAAGACTACAAACATCTGAAAAGTGATATATCGGTACGAGCTAGTACTTAAACAAGAAAGATTTGTTAAAAAAAATTAAAGTAAATAATTCATAGGCCAAATTCAATTCTCAGTATATATAGGGAATTATTCCCCTGAAGCCAAAGTTAACTGAGACTTGCCCCAATGTAACAGAAGATTTCACATGAATACTTGAACTCCAATTTCATCACGTAACTTTAAGTAGAAATAATTCTCATGACTAAAATTACTGCTCCTCTGCCTTCGAGCCCAGCCCCGCACTCCTTTTGTGCAAAAATCCACATATTTAAAACTTTATCTTGCATCGATGCCTGAAGAACAGATCCACTAAATAACCAGTAGAAGGAGCACCCTTCACCCCAAACAGGGAGGAAACACAAGCGTCTCCTTCTGTCCCTGTATTTTGGCATCCAATCCCCCAAAAACGCTTCCTGTCCCCAGGAGTGGTGACTCAAGCACCTTGCACTCGCGTGCAGGTAACAGGAGGGGATGTTTACCTCTCCGGCAGCCCTCCTGCCTGTGTTACAGCATTGCCTGCCTCCTTCCCAGCAGTCCCCATCTGTCACCCACCTCTGACTTTGTGCAGATTACTTGAGGATTTATTTCCAAGCAGGATACGCGGATGAAAACAGGCATTACTTTGTCCTCCCGCTCCTGAGCGCCTACCTAGTTGTTTCATTAACTTCTTGTGTGGTGTCATGATATCATACCATAAGCTCTTTAGGGCAGAGACAGTCTTTGTAAGAGATACAATGCGGTGCCCACCCCAGTGTCCCCAGCCTCACCGGCTGACGTCTGTGACCACCACAGGAGAAGTAAGATTAAATATTGATATTGAAATCTTGTGAGTCTAGTTTACAGATTCAGGTCCTGAAACATCAGAAAATCTCTCCCTTATCGCAAAGCAGGGACTGCCAGCTCACAGGCCACATTTTCATCAACTGCACTCTTGCCATTTCCTGATTTAGTTTTCATTAAAATGTAGTCCAGGATTAAAACAAGTCAGCTGGATCTATATGGTGGAGGTAATTTGCAATACTGCACTAGTGTACAGTCTTAGTGATGCTACACCAGTATGCCATCCTGTGCCATCCTCCACTATATTGCCAAAAAATAATAATCAGTCTGATCTATAAATGGACCCTGCTTCATATACTGGAGAGCAGTTTTTTCAGTAAGTTGTTAAAAGGAATTGTTTTAGGATGACTCCTTCAGTAAATATTAAAATCTTTTTCCTCCATTTAATTTTCTACACGTACACTACTTTTAGAAGAACAAGAAGTCAGCATCTCCCAGAAAATCATACAGGAACAAAAAACAGGGGCAGAGCTGCTTTGACTGACAACTGAAACCTAAACATTTTTTGCTCTGTCTTATTTACAAAGGTTTTTTATTGCAGAATTGGGTGCAGTGCCTAAAACCCTCACAAGACTATTTAACATTTACTGGTGAAAATGCAGCATTTCAGTGAAATTCGATATTTTCTTTCATCAAAGGCAGGGAGCCTCAACCCACATGTTAACAGTAATGTAACAAGCCTACTGCATGTGCTACAACCGAAGATCCTTTTCCAATTAGAAATCATTTACGTTGGGGAGAGAAGGGGCAGGAGCAAAGAGGTGGCTCTGGAATTTATTTAGAACTGGAATTCAACCGCTCTGGCTGGGAGCATTAACAGCTCAGCTGGGAACCTCAAACACTTGCTAGGACTCCGCAGTGAAACAGCAGTGAAAAAGCACGTTAGCAAGGAGGACAGCTTGTCCCCAGAAAACTAAGGAAATGCACAAATGAATTTTGTCCTGTTCTTTTCTACAGAGGGTGAAGAAGTAAAATAATTTTGTTGCACTAGTGGAAAAAAAGAAATCTTTAATTTTCATGAAACTCAAGCCTGAGTTTGCTTTTCAGTTTCAGCTCTGATAGAATCTCCAGATCAAACTCATTAGTGCTGGTTAAATCCAGGTTTGCTGATAGAAACGTGTGGGACAGCAAACAAAATCAGTATCAGGCCTCGAGAGAGGATGTGCCTCTTTAATTGAAAAAGGCAGAGTAATCATTCATTTATTTAACCCAGAGATGATTATAATCTGAAAACCTTGAAATCCTCTTACACAACAACTGTTTTGGCAAGCCCCTCTGTGTTCCAACAAATATTAAACTGTGCTTGCCATTTGTCTAAGGAATCTTGTATTAATAAACATGAAGAAGAACACTTTTACCTCCCACACTCAATGACAGAAGAAAACAAAGACCAGCTGTATTCATCAATGGATCCTTGTTCTGCACATAAAGGCTAATTACATTTTACTTCAAGCCTACACATGGAAAACTTTTCTGCTGCCATCTTGTCAAATTCAGCTTCTGATATTCCAGCTGACAGGCTGTGATGACTGCACACAACAAACTTCTTTTTGTCATTAACACCTTCGGCGCCCTGTGAGCATGGTATCTGTGTGATGGGAGCCAGGAGGAGGGGGCGCTCGGAGCATCCCTGTTCCTGCTGCACATGTAGTACCTGGCCACTGGCAAAGGGAAGGGGGATTTTTATAAAATGGGATGGCAGCAGCTAATATGACCCAAGATTTTAAGTCCAGAAACTGATCTCGTCTGAAGATGCCTTGCTAGCATCAGGCTCAGCCAGTTACCTCCATACCTCGTTCTGCACACAGCGCTTCGAACTGGGACATTTTGAAAACACCACCAAAAGATAAACAAACAAGTTGACAAAGTGATTCCCAGCTTCAAGATCAAAACCACTGGTCACTAGGACAAAATCCAGACTCCTCAATGCTGATACTGAAGACTTCTTACTATGTATTTCTTCTTCTTCTTTTTCCTTTTTCTTTTTTTTTTTTAAAGCTTTTCAAAGTTACAAACAGTTAAGAGACTGATCTACTCCAAAATTGAAAATCTTAAAAGTACTGTTAGCTTAAAAAAAATTGACAATTATCTTTTTTTTTCCTGAAGGCATTCCAATTCATCTGCATCAAATAAGTGTCTGTAAAACTAACAATTCTGGCCTAAGATAAAAATCACATGTTTTTAAAACACAAAATTAAAATTGGCAATACAAGTAGCTTTTTAGACTTAGATCAAAAGAGGGTTTCTTTTTAGAAAAGAATCAAACTGTCTTTCACCATTTTTATTGGTGTTTTTTCAACATTTCTCCCAGCTTTTACAATTAAAATAAATGACTCAATTTCACTGACTATATTCAGTTCCCTTTTCATGTTTTTCTAGATTTCCATATTGCAAAATTTGGGCTACAACCACCACAGACGACTGCTGTTATGCAAGAACTATTCCTGCCATAAATATCCAAAACAATGATAAAATATTTCTGCTGTTATTAGGTTCTACAAGTTTGTTTTCACAGTACATTAGTTTGGGAGATAAAGTACATGCTTAATGTCTGCTTCAGGATTCAGCTGTATGATCCCTATATCCCAGACCAGCCTCCATAATCATTCTGCTACAGAACACAATAAACTTGTTGTTACTGCAGATGCTACTAATTCGATGTAATTCTCTATATATTAGCTAAGAATCATATTCAAGATTATATGAAAACATCTCCATGTGAATCCCTCTGAAAAAATGAAATGCATTACAAGTGCAAACAAACAGTTTAAGAGTACATCTTTTGCCCAGTATAAATTATGGTACTTAGGGAAATAGTATTGAAAAAACGAACGAAGCAAATGCTCTGCAAATAAAAACATTGAAAAGGGTCAGGGGTTACAAGGCTCGGTGCCTACAATCACTGAGCCCTGATCTATGACTGTTGCCGCAGAATCAACTGCAAGACAAAATACCAGCAACGGATCTGCCAGCATCAGCTATGCGCAGAAAAGGAAATAAAGGCAATCTGCAGTAATTTAAGGCTCCATCAGAAACATCATTAGCACGTGTCTCTTAGAGAAGGATGAAATCGAGGGGGGGAAAAAACAATTTTAATTACCTTATATGGAACTCAAACGAAACTGGAGTTACAGAGTGACCCCCAAAATTACCTACAACTTTATCTTTAATGATGTAAAAGGTGTTTCAACCCTGGACACTGACTCTTAACCACTGTGGACTGAATTTTGTAAGCACTGAGCTCCCCAGATGCTCAGTGAAGAACTGAATCCTCTGTGCTTGCAGAACCATACACTAAGAAATTAAAACCTATTGCCAATTTGAGTGGTCTTGACAAACCTGACTTTGCCATGAGCCATACCAGAAAGCACTTACCTACCAGCAAAAACAAGACCACAGCACTCCTCCCAGCATGATGGGGCCAGTCAGCACAGGGATGTGAGGTGCATCTTCCATCCCTTGCCCTTACAGAAGCCAGGGCACCCATCTGAAATGGATTCTTCCTTTCCCATCCCATTTCCAAAAGACAGTGACTCTTTCGGCTTAGTACTGGGATTATTGCTGGTCATGAGAATTCCTTCTCATTACTATATTCCTTTAAATACATGTATGAAAGGTTTAAAGAAAAACAGCAGAAATCTGTCTCACTTCTTTTGTTTCCTGCATTGACTGTTAATTAAACTGAGAGTAAGTGAAAACAGTAGCCATAAAGAAGATCAGGATATACATTTTTGAGGCTACCTGCATGTTCTAACACACATGCACAAAAAGGCAAAAGCCTGCCAAAAATGTCACTCTGTGTAGTTTGGTTTGTACCTGGGAGAGCGATGACTGTCATGCCACAACCAGGGAATTGGGTGGAATAAACTAAGATGACTCCTGATCTTTCTATAGGAGGCCAAAGTATGACAATGCGTTCCAAAAAAATTTGGACTCCTGAACCTCTTCCACCCCTTTTGTCTTCAAAAGATGGATACCAAAAAACAAACAAACAAAAAAAAAACAACAACCAGTGATACCTTGAAGAAAGAAATAGGAAGAAAACAGTGAAATCTTACTTTGCAGTAGTTTCTTCATCATATTTTGTTTTCAGATCAAATAGTTCTGTTCTGGTTTTTTCCAAGGCTAAAAGGCATAAACATGAAGCATTACAGCACTGTAACAGTAGTGAAAAGCAAAAAGACTACTCCATTTTTTTTACTGAGCCATAAATAAAGCTGTATACCTCCTGATGAAAAATGCTTTGCTCTATCTTTCTACCTAGGCAAACCATTATGACTTAGCAAAACGTATCTTGATTTTTCACAATTTTGTATGGTATTACTTTTACATTGCAAAAATTTCCAATTTCTATTCTACTTAAACAAAGCTAGACATTATTCATTTCTTATTAAGCTGGCTAAATTGCTTATTCATTTGAAATATTTATTGCAGTAATTCAGGGAATAACATTTCTTGTGTTCTCAAAGGAAACAAAAACAAATGTATCCCAAGCTGGAATATATAAAACTGCAGAGATGAACAGAAGTATTAATGGCAAGCAAGTCACAGGAACAGGCAAGGAACACTGGTGGAAATTGGGCTCATACTGAACTCAGACCACTATAAATATTTATCATAGTTCAGAAATGTGTGAAACCAGAGCAAAACACAACATGGATGCAAAGTTCCATAGCCTGTTTTAATTGCTGTGTTGTTCTAGTTCTGTACGTGCTTCGTGCTTGGCCTTGTCCACTGTGTTTACCAACAGACTGGCTGCAACCCAAGTGTTCACTTAAGGTGTGAAGCCCCAAAGAAGCTCTGATTCACCAAGCACGTTCAAACTCTGTTGGATCTCTCTGCGCTTGCAAGAGCTGGATCACACACAGTCCTGACTCAGCTAACGATCTCTGTCCTCTCACCTCCAGCCTGAGCAATGGTATAGGTCAGAATAGCGATGCCAAACCTGTTTGCAAAGCTTGAACTTTGTGTTCGGCTTCTTCCAGCTTTGAGGCTGTCGACATCTGTGTCTCCTGCAATTTTCTATAAAGGGAAAAGAAGAGGTGAGAACAGAGCTCGTAATCATGTTAAACAACTTATCTGTATTTTGCAAATTTGGAAGATAGAGTGATTAACTGTCTCAACTGTAATCAGACAACTGCCAACACCACACAGACTACAAGGTGCTTCAATGGGACCCATAAATCATGTCACATTGCAGTACTGTTCATACTTTGCAGTCCCACTTATTAAAATTTTAGCAGTGTAGCCACCTCATAACATAAGCTGTGAACATTATACAAGAGTTGACTGCTATATAAATGACAACTTCGGTGGAAGGTTTTCTTGAGCATAATTTGTTTTGGAAATGTCACACACATTAAGAAAATTGTCACCAAGCACCCTCTGTTGTACAAAGTTAGTACAAGAAGAATGATACATTTCCATTTTACTGTCATAATGAAGAAATTTCTTGCCATTAAGTGATATACTGAATAGATGTGGCAGCTGTTTCATCGTAGCTGTAATGGATGCCAAATGCAATAACATTATTAGCTACTTTAAAAAAAAATCTGCATATTTCAAAACAAATTTCACATTGATATTTTCTATATAACACGATCAGACCTCTAGTATGCTCACATTTCTTATGTCCACAGGCAATATTTTCTTGTTTATGTCAGCAGTATACATTTTAACATCATCTTGCCATACAGGCGCTACACCCTTTGCTCAAGGGTGGACAAAAGAAGTTATAAAACTCCTCTTTGGAAGGGAGCTTATCCGACACCTCCCAGAAGACACTGCTTTTTATAACACTGCTTTTAAGATATTCTGCAGATTTTTGAATTGTGAATTGGCTTATAAAACTACCAGCATCCTACTTGTGGTCTATAGAGTACATAAATTTATTCTCCAACACTGCTGACCAGGTTGATAACTATTTATAGCAAGAAACATGCATCAGTTCCCTTCATACCAAATTATATGCTTTGAGAACTCAAAATCTCTCTTATACATGCTTGTTTTTGTTATCTGCATTCAATGACCTGTCATTTTGTTTCATATTTACACATTTCTATATTGCTCTTTTTAAAGTCACTGTTTGCATGTTACTTATCGGAGAGTAACCACAGGTATCGATGAATAAAAAAACCTTGGCATTCACAGGTAGGTTTTTCCCACTCAGATCTGAATTTAAACTACCAATGTGCCAACTGAAAAGCTCATGTAAACTCATGGGCTTTCGCAGCAAGTTGAATATGTTAGCTTCAGTGTTACCGCTCCATGGCAGAAATAAGTTCTCAAGGTAGGGAACTTGGCTTGAAAGCACTCCCTCTTAAGACCCTTGGTCTTGTTCTGCCAGATTTGTTTGCCCACTAGCTTACAAGATTCAAACATTCCTTACTCATTTGCAAAAGATTAGAAATGCATCCAAGATGCTTCAAGAAAAAAAATTACAGTAATGTAAAAATTAAAATACTTGTTAACACAGGACTGTGCAAGCTATTTTGAGGATAAAGTTCTAGTTCAGGAACACAGGCCCCTTCTTAAACATGGCCATACCGGCAGGGGTGATGCACCTCTTGAGTACAGTGTTTCATCTGAAATAGCTCAGGGTTGTACAGATTGTACTGTGATACTCTGACACACAAAGTGGACACAGTGGACTGAATTACACTGTCGGCTAATGGAGAAAGATTAGTGTCACAAAGGACAATGCAGCTAGTGAAGAATAAAAGCAGGTTTGCACCCTTCTGAACATGACACCCCCCACACAACACTACCGCCAAGCAACAATCTGTCCTTGTTTTACTCCTACACTTTCACGATTGTTTTTCTGTGCAAAGTTGAGTATCAAATGATTCTGTGTCAAACACATAAATCACCAGAATCACTCAATATATGAGCTGTCTCAGCACACCAAAGAAAGGATCCTGGCTGGCAGGATTAAACAGAAAAATACATCTCTCCCCTACAGTATCTACAGAGCACACATGCACACTCACCTCTCCTTCTCCGCGAAATCATTTTGTAATTTTTGTTCTTTTTCAAGAGCTATATTCTCAGCTTGGTTCTTCAGGGTCTGTTCATATTCTCGGATTTTCTCTTTAAGTGCTTTTATTGTAACCTCTACAGAAAAACAATAGGGAAAGAATGAGTTTACATGGCTCCACGTGGCTCCACAACACACAGCTTTCTTTACCCTGTAGGCTCAGTGTGTTTTAAACTTTAGCTCTTCAACTCTGACACAAAATCAATGTATATGAGTCCCTTTGGAGACCTTTTACTCCCTAAATGTTAAATTGAACTTTAAGCGTTTAGGTTGAGAAGAATCAATGGAGTTTGCTGGAAAGCAGAGTGAAGGTTCCTCTAACATGACTTAAAAAAAAAAAAAAAAAAAAAAAAAAAAAAAAGAAGAAAAAAAAATCAATTGTAAAATATAATATCACCTTATTGACTAGTCTCAAATTAGCTTGCTGCTGAGTGGAGATTAATAAAGTCCCAGTGCGGGTTTAAGTATGCATTTACACACAGGACAGTTAATTCACATAACTGTGCTCGTGTAAAAAGAGGCAGTTTTACTATGGTTCATGCACAGATGCAATCTAACACTAATTGAACACATATCTGGGATATAGCTATGTTCTGCTTCACAACTGATGACAAATATGGCAGTTAAGATTTAACTGCTGTATTAACAGTAGATCAGATGCAACAGACACTCTGGAGCCCCTCATGTTCCCGTTGCTCTGACTGCCTTGTCATCCACACTGGGTTTTATGCACAAGCATCAATTGCTACAGCTCTGAGAGTGTGCTTGCAGTCTTCCAGGAAATCTGAAGAAACCCTGCTCTCAGATAAAGAAGCTTTCTTGCATTAACTGTGCCTGGTAACAGATGAGAGAAGAGGCAGAAACCTGAAGAGTCACCACGGAGCCTCTGATGGACAGTGTCTTGCTGCATGCCCTCATCCGCTCCTACATGAAAGCCCTCTGATCCCACCCACAGGAAAGGACCAGATCCTTATAGGGCTCATCAGAGGAAAAGCAGGACATTCACCAGAGTATGCTTTGTAACAATAATGGAATTTGGAAAAAGTGTCAGACTGCCAGAAGACTCACAGCTAGCAATACACTTCAATGTACTTACACAGAGATGGGGTGGTTTAAAGGCATCAGCTTATTAGCAGCTGCCATTAACAATGCTTTAGGAAAAATACCTTTGGATACAAATTGTTTCTCATTCGGCAGAAATATGGGAGAAAGACAAACTTTGCTATGAAAAGTAAAGCCTCACGACTTAAAAAAAATATCTCAGTAATACACACAAAACCGAGCATAATCCTTTAAAAGCCTGCACTTTTAGACTTGACTAGAGAACTGTCACACCAGGCAGCAGATACCTGGTGATAAGGTCTGCTGGCTGGGAATTATACCAAAGGCAGCTGGGACCACAGAGACCACAAGAACGGGGGGAGAGCGGTAAAATGTGACTGCCAGCAAACCGGCTACTTGTGAATGAAGGACTGGGATTTTGCTAGCCATGCAAAAATCAGATGAGTCTCATTACAGATTAATAAGCCATGAAAGGGACATGACTTAAAAAAAAAAAAAAAAAGAGCAAGGGGAAATTCTTCTCTGAGATCTGGGAAATAGGAATTTTGATCATCTCCTGAATAAGCAAAGGATGCTCTTCACACATGCAAAAAGATGTTCATTCATACAGATGAAGGATGCACTATTTGTGCAGGAGGTACCTTTGCTGCTAGTATTTTCACATGTGAGCTGTACCAAAGTATTCAGGTACATGAAGAAGCACAGAGCGAAATAAGTAGCTTCCATTCTAACAATCTCAAGGAAACGCACAGAGTTGCACCTTACCAATTCTGAATGCTTCATTTTAAAAAGGAAACAAAAGCACTAAATTTAATGCAAGAAGTGCACAAATGCAGGGAAAAATATGACTTTTGTGACAAATCCGTTTTTACCTTTAGGCACAATCTAATCCCCTACACTGCTGGAAGAACTAAGTGCCTCCTTTACTGTTCAGGTCAGCTGCAGCTTGTTAGCCACTGCCATTTATACCAGTTTTGGAAGAAGTTTCTTAAAGGCATTGTACAGCTTGTATACAGCCCTCCTCCAAACAAAGAGATTAACTGATAAAAGCACCCTTAGCTAACAACACACTTTTCCCTGGATATCTTATTAAACCCTGTTTGAAATAGAGCGTAAAACTATTGCACAGGCGTCAAAAACAGCACAAACACTAGAGTGGCAAAACAGAAAGGAAGTTAGTGCACACTGGGGAAATAAAAAAAAACAAAACCAAAACCAAAAAGCAGTTTACATGTAGTTGCAGCATGGAACTATGGAAATCAAAATCTTTTCTACTTTCTGGGATGAATTCCTATGTCATGTCTGAGTGTATGGGACACAGAGCCTCAGGAAAACTGCAGTGACCTGCAATTATTGTGCATTTCCAGCAAAAGACTGTTGGTGTAGAGCATTACAGCTCATCTTTTGCAGTGCAGCCTAAATCTTTGCATGCTGGAACCTATCCTCCCCATGGCCCACACCCTCTATGTTAACAGCAAATCTGTAGGTGCACAGGTGCTTCTTCTGCTGAAAATGAGACAAGAGATCCAACCTAGTTGCTAATGCTGCTTTCAAATGTTACCCATTTCAGTGCAAAGGTTCCATAGTATAAGAAAACCTCAATTTTTCCAAATTTTCCTTGAATATTTACCTTTGTACCAGACAGAACATAGTATTGAATATGGAAATGAAAAGTCCCATGTACAGGGAAGTAGGTGTACAACTAAGCAAATTTTGTTTCCTGGTGAAAGAAACACGTTCTTTTGAAGTACAAGAAAACTTAACAGTCTTAACGACAACAGGCTTTAAATCTCTGGTCTCATTAAAACTTACTTAATTAAACAGTATTAGCTTGTGTTTACATTGTTCTTTGGATAGTCCCTGGAGTAAATGTAAAATATGTATGCTGCATGTACTCCAGCAACACATTTCAGATTTACGTAAGGGAAAAACAGAGTACAGGAAAAGTCCATTTTTCAGGTTTGTATCCATGTATGAAATACTGTTGGTTTTTTGTGCGTGTGTCTGTGTACTACATGCACCCACATGCACATTCAGCTTGATGTCAGTAGCAGTGTGGTCTATCATATAGAGTCTACATATAACTTCAGCCAATGGTGTTGTTTCCAGGCAGTGCTGGAGGCTACAACCAAATAACAGCTTCACATTCCGACGTGGTGCTACAGAAGACTTCTAAAGAAATGCAGTGAGTCTAACCCAAAGTCGTATGTATATGCAAAAATGGCAATAATAGACTACTGTACTCTCTTTACTGACTTTCAATTCTACCTACTGTCAACTCTACCTGTATGAAATAAAACTGAATTTCATCCCAGTGTTTAAATTTCAGTATCCATTAAAAGCTGGTAAACACACACATTTGCAACCTACCCTGATTTTTCACCTCAGCGAATTCTTTGTTGTATTCCTCTAGAGTTTCCCTAAGTTTCTGGTTTTCTGTTTCAATATCGTGCATACGTTGAACCTTGAGCTGAAGTTGCTGTCCTAAATCCAAGGCTGGAACTGGATCTAAAAAAGAAATGGTAAAATAAAATGTAAGATAACAGTAACACTTCTGTGACTCAAACAGCTCAGAGCACAAGTGTCCCTTTTTCTCTATTAATACCTAGTTTAAGTGACCAGGCCCTAGTTTGAATTACTTTTTCCATATGTTGATTACTCCATGTCCTATGTGATTAAAAAAATATGGCTGGTTAACTTTACCTATGCTACCCTTTAAATTGAAGTGTGCTTTCCTCATTGTGGCTTTTATCCACAGGGCAGTTCGCCCAGGGTGCAGACAGTCATGATGCAAAGGTATGTGACAGCTTGAAGTTTCATATTTTTGTTTTTAAAATGAGAACTTCAGGGGAAAAAAGTAATCCAAAAAGTACCACCCACTGACAGCTGGTGTCCTTTAAATACCTCCACTTTTGCAGGAGTGAATTTCTGATGAAAATTGTGTCCTCCTGCACAGCTGAGCACTAAAAGTTTATTTGATTATAGAGATCTGAGCTGTATTTTTTCAGAGTGGCAGATCAATAACTATCTGAAGTATTGTGTAAATTTAATTAATTCTATGAAGCTTGGATTTTGTGACCCTTATTCCCTATTTTTCGCATACTACTAATCGAATAAAAATTAGAAATTAGTTTGTAAGTTCTCACAAAATTAATTCTTCCATGTTGGTTCCCTTCCACTGAAGAGAGTCCCTAGCACACACCTGACATGTACGCACGCGTGATTTATTCTGGGATTTCTTCCCAGTCAGAATAGGAAAATGCTGGAGTCCGATGGACTTATAAAAGATTATTGAATACATTTCTGTTATGGGCGCCAGCATCTCTTGTGAAATGGCTGCAAAGATTTAGTCTCCTGTTGAGGAATGCTAAACACCAAACTCAGTGGATCAACAACAGTATATATTAGGGAGTTCACTTAATTTTCAACCACCACAGTCATTAATTTTTCAGACCACCCTCAGTCTCTGGAAACACATAATAAGTCTATTGTACCTCTGTTAACACATTAAGCATGAGCCTGTGTGTTTTTTCAATATGCCAGCGTTGTTTCATAGTTTATAAAAGAATAGTACTGGGTTATGTTGAGCTCAGAGACATTGTAAGTAGCAGTCTGCTGCATTTTGTTACTTCAGTTCTTCAACAGCTTATGGCATTACCCTGTTCATAATACAAAATCTAGGTTGCTTGTCATCTGTTCTCTGTACATACATAGTTTATGACTACATAGCTTTTTCATTTATGCTTTTTAGGCCAAATACTTTTCGTTATTATTATCTATATTAAAATATTTATAATAAATCAAACTTAAAATGTTATTGTGGCAGAGACAGAGGGTACAGGTAAAGAATTAAATACAAAGTTTAAGTCACAGCAGTAGCACGAGTTAAAGTCCCTACAATATTTATGTATGGTCCAATTAAGGTACAGGCTGTCACAACATCACCCTTCTCCCATGTAGGTCCGCCGACCTTTAGCAGGACTGCCCGCTTTGTCACACTTCTGCAGCTCAGCATTTCTCTGACAGAGCTAGTCCAGGACGTTCATCTGCTGAACGTAAAGAGAGGTTGGATTGTCTCAATCCACCCGTGTCTTAAGTTGTTACAGGAGCCTCCAAATATATCTAACAACAACCTTTTGCTTCAGCTATGGTATTTCTATAAAAGTGTGTTAAAATGCCACGATGAAAGAAATTGAACTTTATAAAACTGCGGGTGCACTCTTTCCCCCCCCCCCTTTTTAGAACGTCCATTGTAAAAAGCCAGGACACCCACAAAACATATTCTGCTCCAAATACACATGGCTTTCTTAATTTAAATTGGTAAGGAATTAGGAGACAAAAATAACATGGGCATTATAAAGTGAATAATGACTAAGCCTTTAGTCAAATTTGCGATCCCTTAGAAGCTTTATGCTCAAAATGAAAATGCTTGCAATCTCATAATTATTCATCAGGACATGTATATTTAATTTAGCTCTATTAAAGGTTAATGTTCAAGTAGCAAAACAGTTGCAGAACAAACAAAATGTAAAAACAGTCTCTGTGCATTAAACTTCAAACTTTACTAGAGCCTATTTGAAGGACTAATGGCCTGCAGCCACTAAATACTGCTTAAAGACATGTTAAAAAAAAAAAACACACAAAAACATGGCTGAAGCACCTCTTAGACTTAATTTTTATAAACTGCATTAAAGAAAACTAATCACTGCATTACAATAGGTTGACCGAGACATTCTGACCAGAGACAGAAATAATTAATTTCTCATGGCAAGCTCCAACATGCTCTTTTATCTCAAAAAAAACAACTAAAGGAGGACCATGATTTCTGGAGCATTTATAAACATCAATTAATCAGAAACCCGTACAAACCATACAGCCAGTGCAACTCTTTTCTTACCTGAATGGAGTGGATTTAAAAATAAATAAGAATACTCTCCTTTTCCCAACATATGCATGCATGAAAAAGCATACCTATTTATATTAACCAGACTTACAAAGTATGTTTCATGTCATTTAACAGGAGGTCACTGAATTTTTACACAAGCAATGGACCAAAACTTTCGATTCATTACACAAACAACAGGCATACGCATGCTGAAAAAAAAAAAATCAAATGCCACTAGCTTATAGACAGCAGCAAAGAAGGAAATGCCTTTTCTGTAATTGGTAAAAGAGAAAAATAATCTCAATTAACACTTCAATGTAAAAAACTCATTGCAAATTATTCCCTTGGTTTGAATCTTCTCTAGCTTGAAGTTCAGCATCCCTGCTAGGCACAAGATAAATAAGAAATGAGAACAGAGACAAAAGGAATCTGCTCATCCAAAACTTAAAAAGTGTTTAGCAAGATCATTATTGCCCAAGAGTAAACTGAGATGTCCATTTTTATATGAAGTTCTGTAGATCTGTTTCCGTATCTTCCCACTCTGTTCTACTTCCCTTATCTGCTTGTTGCCTCCCATGTCCCCGAGGAAGCCCTTGGCATCATGCATCTGTGTGTGCCCTTCATGTCCAGGCCTGGCCCTGACCCAGCAGCAGAAGTAACAACCTGCTGCATCTCCACACCCGCATCCCAAAGTCTGGTCCCGCTGTCACTTCCCCAGGGATCGCTCTTTGGGGACAGTGCACGCAGGGCTCCCTGTGCCCGGTGTGGTGCTCACAGCTGTCACACACCGCACTGGTCCCCTTGCTGACAGCTCCTCTGCTCATGAAGGGGCTGGATGGACACATCCCAGCAAATGAAGAGGTGAACAGAATTAGCCAGCGTTACAAGTGTAACATTATTTATATAGTAGGCAACACTTCACATCAAACAAGCCGGTGCAAGGCAGCAGCAGTAAACCTCTCAGGCTACTCTCGCACCATATACATGCCCCAAGGACAAATTATTTTTGAACAGCAGCGCAGGAGAACCAATTTTTTGCTGCCGTCTGTGCATGTACACCATGCATTTTCAGAATGGTTTAAAACCATTCTAAGTAACCTAGAGATAGATTTGGACCAAAGAGTGCGTTATGTTACTCGCTGGAGGCAGCACCTCACCACCTGCAGCCCCAGCACAACCCAAACCTGGCGACAAAACCCCACTACCGATGCCTGGCTGAATTTCCAAACGGGGTTTCACTGAAAAAAAAAAGGGAAAAAAAAAAATCCCTCACTCATTCTGTAAGCTGGAAAAAGACACAGATCTTAATAATTCAATCTAAGTGTTTACACAAAGAGCACTGTGGGTACGCTGCCCTCCCCTGTCATTAGCGGAGATGAATGCACCCCCTTGTGCGCGCTGCTCCCGCAATGACATCACGCTCCCGCCTGCCTCGCTTTTCGCCAGGGCACTCTAGGCTAATGTAATCATACGATTACATAATTAACCCAGCTGTCTCATTAAGAAAATCAACTGGAATTCAGGGCATAATTAGTCATACAGCAATTAGCATGCTGATGAGCGACTGATGAAAAGCTGTCTAGATACGGAGTATGCTGGGACCACCCTCGTTTATCGGGGATAGAGGGGGGCGGCAGAGCCCGGCTCAAGCCCCCCGAGAGCCGCGAGGCCGGGCCGGGTCCCCTCGGCCGGCAGAGGCCTGCGCAGCCCCGGCCTGGCGTGGCCTCGGCACCGGGCACCTCGCGGCCCCTCCCGGGCGGGCCCCTCACGGCACCTCCCGGCCCCTCACGGCCCGGCCCGGCCCCGCGGGGAGCGAGCGGCAATGCCCGGCCTGGAGCTCGGAGCCGGGAAGCGCAGCGCTGCCCTCAGAAGGCTCCGGGTTGGGCCGGGGAAACTAACCAAAAAAAAAATTTAAATAAATAAAATAAAAAGGCGCCGTTTCTTTTCACGCTTCTGAGGGAAATGCTCTTCTCGTGCTGCGGTGCGAGGCGCTGCTGGCGGGCTCATCTCAGTTTATTCACAAAAGGGGAAAGGGCACCTAATACTTTGGCCGGTGTCTTAAAATGGAGCTCCTGAGAAGGCGTTTCCAAAACAAAGGGCTTCTCCTAAATCCCCTCCTCCCTTTTCATGACAGGCCCGTAGCGCTGGAAACGCGCGGAAAGCAAGTTATGAAACAGTGCCAGGACTACAGGGGCAATTAATATTTTATATCACAGGGAATGTGTTTCCTAAGGTTGGGGTCTAAAAATAATGCACCGAAGGCACAGCAATTGTTTCGAAAAGACTGTTTGTGTTGCCTACACCATGCTGTAAGCAAACCAAGCTTAGCGATTGCTCACAAGAAACACCCACGCAAAATGATAAGGGAGAGGGAAAAAATAAAAATAATTAAAAATAAATAAATAAAAAAACACACCCTCCTTAGCTTGACTTCGTTACCGTAGACTGTTAACTTTTTGCAAAAAAGTTCAGCTCAGCCATGTCACGGCCAAGTGAATGAAGCTTTTGCCCCCAGCTGAGCCATGCAGCGAGCGGTTCTCTGGGCACACGGTGCCTGCTTCGCAGGCAGCTCCATCAGCTTGTGATGCACTAAGTGCCTCCTTGGGAGGCTGCATATCTGAAAATAACCTGAAAATGTGTTTTAGAAAAAATAATAATTACATTGTAGCTTTTGAATATTCAAACACCTCACAGCATACTTAATTAATTCATTAATTATTCCCCAGAAATTTCAGGGGTAAATTGAAATAGCCTAGAGAGACTGAGACAAAGATTTCATGGAATAAATGATAACTTTCCTCCTGTTCCCCCATGACTCTGGTAGCCCAGGGACAGAAGAGTTATAGCCGTAATTCCGTTTGAAACAAAGCTCATCATCTCTCCAACTCCTCACTTCATAAAAAACATGAAAAGGTTCTCCCTTCCATCAGGAATTAAACACATTTTCTTACTCCCCCATCCCACAGGACTAGGATCTCTCTCTTCCTTTTATTTTTTCCATTTTTCAAAGTGTTCCCCTCACCTTCCTGGCATCGGAGCATTTTGTAAGGGCCGTGCCCGGGAATTCAAAGCACCCGCAAGAGGGTGAGGGACCCTCATCTTCCATACCAGAAAGAAAGCAGAATGCCACATTCTGCTGCCCTCCAAAAGCACTAAAGCAGCAAAGCAATTCTGAAGCGACCCCTCTGAGCAGGGACGGGAAGCCGCAGCATAACGGCGGCTTTGCTCCCCATTAATCACCATAAGCTGTCAGTGGCAGCACCCTGCAATGCTCACAGGGTTAAGTGAAATGATGTGAGATGGGATATGGCCACTTTGACCACAAGCACATGGATGCCTGTGCCGGAATGTGGCTCTTAGACCTTGTAGGGTGTTACGTGAAAACATCCTTTATTTATCTACCAATCGGCTACTTGCTGAAAAGATGCTTTGGCCCTGCACCACATAATGAAATGCATCTCTACCCTAGTATCCAAAAAAGTCAAGCAAGACAATGTTGATGATTGATTCCTTCATGAATTGTGTTGCAGTTCCCTTTACCTTCGAAGGAGTAACCAAAATTAATCCTTAGAGAAGTTTTTAATAGTAAAGTGGGCATGCATAATAGGTGATACAGTATTTTATGGCACTGTAATATGCCAGCTAAAAAAGGACCTAGTGAGTTATAAGAGAAACCCCTGCAACTGAAAATGCTCCCATTTGAACATTAATACTCTAGTAATGGCTGAAGACATTGGAATTTACTGCTTGCACACTGAGCTCAATGTAAAGCAAAGGACAGTTACAGACAATCGTTCATATGCTAAAAGTTTTATTTCTCCTATTTTGAGATTATAAAAAGAAAAGAGAACCCTCCACTGTATTTGAAAGCATTTCTGCCACAATCATCCCTTCTTTCTCCTGAACACTGCTGCATGTAGTTAGCCCGAAACCCTCAGCAGGCTGGGGTTTATTCTAATTCCAGTTCACATTCCTGCAACTGACAAAGGGAAGTGCAATATATCCCATCACACATGCATCAAATACTGCCTCTTCTTCCCTGAATATGCAATGCTGCTCCAGTCACTGGGGTTAGGGTTGCTCTAAGCCCAGTCCCTAAAGCAAGAGTGCTGCAGTTGGCACCTCCAGGTGAACATGCCCAAGGCAGCAGGGCTGTCTGCTCTATACTGCACATTCTTCCTGCATCTACTCACTGCATCCTTCCCTTATCTGCACCTCCCCTCTTCCTTCCGTGCCTCCAGCCTACCAACTAAAATAGGGCTTGACAAGCACACAATAAATTTTTTAAAGTGTGTGCTTTAGGGATATTTCTTCCTTCGAATATTTATTCCAGCTTTTACAAAGGAATTTATCCAATTATTAATTCAACATGAAAAACGGAAGAAAAAATGTGATCAGACAAACCCAATTTGAAGCCACATATTCAGGTAACAAAGCTATTTTTGGTTATTGTGACATCCATTTCAAAACGTAAGGATAAAGTGAATGAGAACTAAAAGACTAGCGTTGGCCAGGACTTTGCGCCTCATCTGAAAGTAACTATGTAACGCTAACAGTATGCCCTACCAGCGTGTACTCAGCCAGCACAGATCCAAAATTGTATTTCATGCTTTATTTCCGAGGCACGGCACAAAATTCAGACCCCGGAGGGAAGGAGGCTGAAGTGATTACGAGCTACTTCCACATTCCTCGGTGCTGGGCTGCCCCAAGGCTGGAGCAGCATCCCAGGCGAGCCAGACCCTTCTGAAAAATGCACAGTAGCGGCGGCTGACCCCACCAGAATGCTGCTCCAGACCTCTGCTCTGCAGCCTGGGCTATAAACCATCCTTCTCACCCCAGCTCAGGCATTTCTTTGTGCAGAACAGTTTGCAGAAAAATCACCGGTGCCTACGTTCCCTGATTTGTTATTGTAGAGACTTCTCTTCCAGCCAGAACTGGGGCATTTTAAATATGTTTACACAAGTCCCTTATTTATTTATTTTTTTTACCTGGTCTGAATGTGGTGGTGAAGCTTCAAAGACTGTGCCTTCAGATGTGATACAGTCACAAGCTAAATCACTACCTGCAGCCCCACGGGTTTGCTGCTTTTTGCTCTTTCAAGTATTAACTACGTTCAATTTTCTGCTTAATTTTATTCGATTTTCAAGTGTGTTTAAAAAGATACCCCACTGCTCTCTTTGAGGGGGTGTATGCACTGCTTCTGTTGTCCGTGAGTAAGTTCATTTTGCTTCCTTTCCTCCTAGGACTACTCACTGTCATACTGATTTGTTTTCCCTCTAATGTTGAGAAAAGGCACTTGTTATGAATATTCATTTCCATTGCAAAGTTAGGGACAGCAGAAATATAAGCCCTTTCATTTTACGCTTCTATCTCCAATTTGATTTACGTATATTTTCTTCAAGAAGGGGGGACAATTTTGGCACCTATTACTGTTTATCAAACATGGAACTGCTTAAAATTTTTCACACCGTACATAACAATAGGAAACATTCCTCAGAAACTTATCTGTGCTGATCAGCCTCAATACACCACAAACTCGGGGTGTAACAACCCAATCATGCTCTCTAGACAGAGTTTTGCAGAACAACTACCAATTAGCCCAATTAAAAGTACTCTGATAATTAACTTTTTCATACCATGTTTTTAGTGCTCTAGTTCAGGATGTGCTGAACATGATCCCTCAGAGCAGCCTCTTTTCCTTCTCACCTCTTTGCACTCAGCCATTGCTCCTGTGCAGGCACCAGGGCAGTGTGTGTGTGCTTGTGCTGCGATTTAAGCACGTCATGCAGCTTTCTGCTCACCTGGGTACGTAACAGTCTGTACAGACTTCCATCGGCTGGCATTAACCTTTATGCCTTCTGCTTAACATTATGTTCTGCAGAACAACCCAAACGAGTCTCGTAATGTACACGAACACAACAACTTCATACACATTTATCACCTCCAGCAGAAGCAAAAGATAACTTTTCTGAAAAAAATCTAAACTTTTTTTTTTTTTTTTTCTTATGTCACTTTTGACACAGAGCACTGATCAAGCGTTAACCACTTTTTAAATGGAAGTCTTTTTGTAGCCCAGGCAGCAATACAAGTCTGGAGAGTGTTGCTAAACTGTAAATAATCACAGGGAAATGGAGCGATGTAAGCACTACATCTCACAGTGCCGATAGCCTGTGCTCCTTGGGAAAGGAATGAAGCTTTCTTTATGGGCAAGAAACAGATTTCTGCCCATAGAAGTAATTCCCTAACACTAATTTTAATTGATTACTTCTTTTAAATGATGTTTGCGTTTCCACAGCTAAATATTCCCTTGGAAAAGCTAGCCCTGTGCAAGGCAGGGCGAATGGGCAGGGCAGAACTGTGACTGCGAGCAGCACCGCTACACGTCCGATGGGTGTGCGGAAAACTCTCACAAGGCGCCCGTCCCTCCTTCCCCTCCCTCTGCAAGGTCCAGCCCCTGGGGCCGGGCACACAATTTATGACGGTAAGAACAAGGGAAAGACAAAATTTCCACTTCAGCCATCTTTCATTGTTACTGCTTTTAATTGTTTTGACAGGGCACACTAAAAGAATTGTGTGTTTCTTCTTTTTACCCTCTCTGTTATTTTATGCTTCCCTTAGATAGGGGCTCCTCTGAACTAAAAAATACATCACGCACATTAAATTGCACGTCTGACCACAACAGAGCTGTGAAGTCTCCAGTAAAAACACAAGCACATCCCCTTTCACACTGTAAGAGTCATTCAGTTCCTTCTTGGTGAGATCCAGGTTAAGCAGAAATACACACACACCGCTTGTGACTCAACCCACAACAGCTGTGCAGTCCCCACCAAACTGAGAGCAACTTTTTGTTAACCTACCCTCATTCTCAAAACGTGTATGCTGACAAGCCTCCACGCAGTTTCTTACTCTGTTGGTGCCGGGCACAGCCGTGCTGAAGGCAGGAAGGCGGCAGAGAGGAAGGAGCCCAGCTTAGGGCTGAGCCTCGGTGGAGGAGCACAGGCTGCAGGCTGGGACCCAAGCCCAGCAGCGATGGCTCGAGTTTCCCGAGTCCAGGGAGCCCCAGGAGGAGGCAAACTGACAGGTACTCCTCCCTGCTAGCAAGTTTTTAGCGGTACTGCAAAGTACGCACCAACACTTGTTAGAGGAAATGAGCGCTGGCACCCAAATTTGGTTTAATCGTTGCCACAGCAAGATAGAAAATTTTCTGTTTCAAGACAGAAGTTGTTTCTTTTTGCCTATGCAGCAGCCATTCGTAAGAGGAGTAATGCTGAAAACCGAGAAAATGAAAGTGTGGCACTGTGCAGTAATTGCACAGTAATAACGAGACAGCGTAAAGTGAAATTCTGTGCAGTTTATGCAGATACCATCATCTGGCGTTCGTGCCGGTCTCTCTTTTAACCTTTACTTGAAAATCACAGCAAATTTTGTGTAACAAAAAAAGATTAAACTTCTCAAGCATTGAACACAGTTCCTTTTTAAGAGAAAAATATTTAATTTTTGATGTTGTTCAAGCTTAATATTTTTCTGTTAAAAAGAGAATTATGTACATACTGCAACTGCTCCTCCACACACAAAATAGGGCTCTGATTTCACTTGAAGTGTTTGCAAGATTAAGACCCTGAAAGCCAAGGGTGATAGCATAATGCACTTATTAAAAAAATTAGAGAGAAAGAAATCTTGTACAGATGGAAGCTTCCTTAAAGCTGTAAAAGCTTCCTTAAAATACAAACCGAACCTCCCTTTACCTCAAAATAAATACATTCACATTATTTTTAAAGGTAAGTTGTGACAACCTTGTTGATTAGTGCAATTCATGTGGCAGCATTCACTTTTCTCTAGCTCTGTGCTGCATACTGAAAATAAGGCAATTAAATGAGAAAATTAATTCCATTAATTAAAAATGTTCAGTCTCCAGCAAGACAGAATGATCGGGGTGAGAATTACAACCGTATAACTGCACATAAACCAAAGTGTTTTCTGTGATACGTACTTTCCTTTCAGAAGGATGTATTTTGCAGAACACACTGATGATAATGCTATTTTAACAGTGACATAAACTGGGGAGAGATCTGAAAAGGTCTATTTTATCTTTTAAAGAGAAAACCACTTGATGTATACAGGAAAATTCACAAAATACCAGCCTTCCCACAAATTCTTCACTGGAGAGCCTGAGTGAAAACTCTGGTCAAGTCAGGAAAGAAAATCATTAAGCTTAGCTGAATCCACAAAGCACCGTAGCCAGAGTTTCAATACAGATCATTTTATACTAAAATTAAAATAGAAGTCCTTTTTAATTATATAAAGTGTGCACATTATTACTGAAGAGAGGAATACATGCTTTCCTCAAGAACCATAAAATTGGCTGCTGGGAATTAGACTTCAGCTGCAATTATTATATGGTCCTATAAAGGATATTGAACGTCTGATAAAATTGCACCCTTGTCATGTAACAGTGATGCTTAATGCTAAATAACCACTCTGCAGCATTCCAGTCATAGCTTTCTCAAAACATCATAGCTCCCTTCTTGCACTGAAAAGAAAACATCGCAGGATTTCAGAGCTAAAAGCGTACCTAAATATTTGAAATACCAAATGGACAGGTCAAAAGATATGTAAGCCACAGAGAGGCAGAACAGCACGTGTGATAAATTAATACCGGTGGCTCCTATAAAGGAAAGCCCACCATGAAGATACACCAAATGTAGAAGACTATATATAATGAAAGGACAAAGCCACCACCGCATGCACTGTGAGTGCATATGGCCAAGCCCTGCCACACCGTGACAAACACCAGCGCGATCCATCCCTAATGGTGATTTTCCTTTCTGTTACGTTCCTTGTTGTAAACTGCGAGTACTGGCTACCCTGCATACAGCTACGGAGACTGGCCGGACTTCTGGAGAATCTGGAATTTGCTTTTAACAGCACTGGCATGCTCTTCGTGTGCCTCTGAGGCCTGCGGCCCTGACGTGGGACTAAGACCTGTAGATATTTCTAATCCCACAGACTCCATTGCACTCACAACCTAGCCAGGCTGAAAGTTTTACATGGAGTCAGAATCTCAAAGAAATATTTCTCTGACACTTAACATAAGGCACACACAGGGGAAGGCTGGACAAGGGAGAGATTGTGACTGTGGACAAAGGGGTGCAAATTTTGCTCTTGCAAATGAAGGAGAAAATTCTCTTACAAAGGCGCCTCTCATGATTTAGATCCTACAGCATGGGACGTATGTCCTGCCTTCCCCACCACGCTTTACTCTTGACTCTGCTATTCAAATCTCAGCACCTGTGATGACACAAGGCTTCAGAAAAAAAGCCTCTGCTTGAGAGCATCCACAGAGACCCATGCAGTTCTGGTTTGACACTACCACTCTCAGAGCACTAGACATCAAACTGACCCGCCTCCCAAGCTATGGCAGGAAACAAACAAGCATCCTGGGTGGGTTTAGATGGAGATGGAAAGGCTACAGCTCCTTTCTGCAGCACTACACGGTGGGTTTGCAGTCTGTGGGTCTGCTGGGGGTGCTTTCATGGAGGAGTTTCCTGCACAAAGCCCATCCTGTGCCCTGCTGCACACCTCGACATAAGCCGTCCGATGCATGGAGCTGCTCCGAGATGTCAGCCACCTCCTGTGGCACAGGCAGATGTGCAAGTGGAGCTATACACCTAAGAATGGTTACAATGAGCAGGAAACAAGTCGATGAAAACTCCAGGCCATGGCCAAATAACTGAAAAATCAACATTGCTGGGGCAACTGTGGTCGAGGACAAGCATTGTAAGCCTCTGCATTGCTTCATGTACACCACACATAGCACAGCAGGTACTGGCCACTGGGCAAAAGGAGGAAAAATACATACATTAGTGCTGACTAGCTTCTGAAAAACACTGACCTTTTAACCACTTAAGCTGTAAACAAAACATTAAAAAATTCATTTTGGTTTGAAGTGTGCATGAAGTACGTTCCTTAAAAGGTAAAGACCAGTGTGTGCTTCGCAATGAGAACTTAAAAGCCCTTAGATGTATTAATTGTACCTCAAAACCTCTTTGAGATAAGTGTATTGAATATAACTCAGAGAGAGATATATATAATGTCCACATTTATGAAAGTACAGAATCATACACAGACTGCCATATGCCAACAGCTCAGCCCAGGCAGGATTTAGACCCGAGGACCTGGACTCATAACTCCCTCTCATCTTTGACAGACAGCAACGTCTCTAACATTGGGGAAAACAAACAAACAAAAAAATCAACTCCCAAAGAATGCAAAAAGAAATGATACGGAAACTTGTGCCGACAAACATAAAGCAAAGTTGAAAATACACACAGGAAAAGCCTTTGCATGAAATTTATGATCACACTTAGGCTGAACAGAATTGAAATTTGGTAATGATTTAATTTTCAGTATCCAAAGTGTTTCTTCTCTTCACAAATGAATAGGAGCAAAGCAACTGGCCTTTGCAAGCAACTATTAAGGCTTTTTTTCTTTTTTTTTTTTTTTTTTCTCCTTCAAAGGATGAGGAATTTTCTCTGTCCTTCAGGGTACAAGCATCGCCTCACCCTGATGAAGTTTCAAGATGTATCTATTTTGTTAGAGTGGACTCTCTAATAAATGAATTACTCAGAATCACACAATACTGTATTAATATTAATCGATTCATACAAACATTAAAATGTAAAGTCAATGAACAGTTTTAAGAAGTCATGAAGCGTGCCTTAGCTATAGTTTCTTCCATTAGAAATAATATTAGAGCATATTGGTTTCAGAATAAAAACATTACTCATATTTAACTTAGCAAAGGTAGAAAAATGCCAAGCAGCATTCACACCAAAATAAATGACGAGATTCTCAGAATACATAAATAATTTGCTTACCTGGAACATCAATTAATCTCTTATAAACATTCAAGAAGGCTGCCTCTGCTTCTTTGCTTCTTTTACCCAATGCGTCAATCTAAAGGGGTGATGAGAAAAGAAGGCTTTAGATCTATTCCAATACAACTCCTGTAGTCAGAGCTATAAAAATAAATGGAAATATTTCATATAAAACTAGTTAATACATAAAGAGGGAACTTGAGTCTCCTGTGTACAGCTCCTATAGAAGCAGCCGTATAAGAGTATTTCTGGTAAGTCTGTACTTAATGTAATTTAAAGTCCTGTTTCAGCACAATAGGAAGCATTGATATTTTTATGAACACTATTGCCTATTATCATTTGTTACTTTAAATATTAAAAAAAAAAAAAAAAAAAAAAAAAAAAGAAAGCCAGGCACTTGGCAGACAGACATTCTTCTCAAAAACTTGTCTTTTACCACTTACCAAGATCTAACACAACAAATGGGAACCGCATGTACTTCGGACATCACGCTCTGCCTTTATTGTAGGAAACATATTTTTCTGTTATTTCCACTAAGCCTGTGAGAAGATGAAAAGCTGTACTTTTGGGTACCCTCTGATACTTAATACTAAATCTCTGAATCTTCTACATGCAAATGCATTTTCTGCTAAAGCTTAAAGCACAGACCGTGAAGGCTGTGCTGCCTTGCACTGCTGAGCTGGAGACAGGCTGCTCTGACTAGTTTCTGTTCTTGTTTTGTATTAATACATACAGTACTAATCTGAGAAGCTGCCTGCCCAGGTGAGGGAAAATACTGCCTCCCACAAGCTATTATTTTCTCTAAATCTGTATTTTCCTCTAAAAATTTCATTTTAAAAGGAAAGGCAGCTTTATAGCTCTGAGAATAATTCCACAGCAACTTTTTTTTTTTTTTTTTTGGCAAGAGTGTTTTCCTAACGTACTGGAAAACAGAGGATTTACGATTACTAAATATTGACAAAAAACACACAAACCCACCCAGGACTCAGCCCATTGAATTACTACGCCAAAGCAGAAAGGGACAGAAAGGGAAGCAGGAAAGCCTGGCAGAGCTCTCCAGCAGTTTACTGAAATCAGGAAACTAAAAGCATGCAGATTATCGTTCCCATGTTTTAATAAAAAGCAAGGAAGGATCTGAAGAACTACAGATACAAAGGCCTGATACCAATTCTTCTGTGTATTTGAAAAGCAGTTAATATTATGAAACCATTTAAAGGTGCGTACGTCAACATGTACTAAAAAAGGAAGGTCCTGTCTGAAAAACGTCCTTGAATTCTTTAACCACTTTATTGATTCGGTAGATAAGGCAGGAACAATGGGGAGAGTTTACTGTATCTGCATTTCAGGAAAGTATCTGATATTTTATTATACAGGAGGGAGGGCTGCAGGGAGGGAAAGCAGGCTGAAGCCCGACCTGCCGCGCTGGCTCGCGGGGAGCTCTGGCGCAGGAAGCACAGGGTGCCAGGGCAAGGAAACGGCGCGGGGAGGAGGAGAGATAAGCACAGGGCGCTGCTGGGTCAGCCCGGTGCCGCGGCTGTTTGCCTGCTGCTAGAGTGCTTTGGGAAGGGAAGGATCCGGGGGGAGAACCCTGCAACATGGCTGATGGAAATCATGGAGGAGATGGGTGCGAAGAAGTGCGCAGGAGCAGCACGCAGCACCTGCACGTGGCTTAAGTTCAGTCTTGTGGCTCTACGTGGCCTGTGGAGACCGGCGTGGAGGGGATCAAGGCCAGAAAGCTGAAGTACGAGGCCAATTGTAAAATTACACAGAAGCACAACACACAATGTGTAAACTGAGGAAAGGCTTGAGGAGAGGGGTCAAGGAGAAAAGTAAGGACAGCAAAGGCATCTGCACAGCGTTTGGCAGCCCCAACGAAATCTGGAGAGAGATGGTGAGAGGTGGTGAAGGGACAAGTTACTTCAGCATGAGCCAAGGCTGTAGTAGGAGAAGCAAACCAAATTCCTTCTTCACTTACAGCCCCCAAAGGCTGGATTAATTTAAGCAATTTAACTGAGGTGTACCATGACTGAACCATGACCTATTCTTATAAATTTAAAAATAAAGTACTGGGGAGATGACAAGCAAGCAGCATAGGCCAAAATGATGTGGATCTGGAGAGCAGACCCCAGGTCCCAGGACACACTTTTTCAGGCTCTTTGTCAGAATGCACCAAGAAAGCACCGGGAAGGCACCGGGATCTCAGCCGCCGTGTGATGCGACGTGCTGGACAGCGAGGGATTGATGGTTGTGAATAACGCGTTTATTAATCGGAATTCAAGCAATCACAGATGGACCGATGCTCATTAGGGAACGAGAACATAAGTAACTCGGAACATTTTCACACAAAGAGTATTTGAAATTAGAATGTGGAACAAACTGCCAGAGCCGGAGAAGCACCGGGTAGTGCAAACCATGCTCGAGAGTATCAGCCACCGCGAGCGAGCGGGCGAGAAAGGAGGGGGCAGCCATCAGAAAGGCTTCTGCAGTTGAGATATTTCATGGGTACATGAAGACAGACTTTGAAGGCCAAAGCACACCATATGTTAGACTTCTGGACTTCAGCGTTCCCACGTACAATTTTCTCTCGCTGCTGCTCAGCACAGTACAGCCAAATTTAAATTACTATTATTAAAGACGATTAGCATCACAGAACTCATTCTTTACTGTATTTTGAAAAATTCATTTGCCCCTTCTAGGAAAAACAAGGCTTTTAAAATAAACGCATTTCTATTTCTGTGAAATAACTGAATGGATTTGTTTTCCTATTACAGCTTCTTACATTTTAATAAAGGGCATTAGTACTTATGTTCTCTCTAAATATTATAAAAACTATGGTTTATTCACCACTCGCCAGTTATATAGTGATTGACGTATAAAACAGAATTGAAACACCATATTCCAAGGACATCAGAGATGCTCTGATGGCAGCAGTTTGTAAATCATCGGAACTTTCACATCTTTTTTTTTTTTCCTCCCAAAATTCAGAGCCTGAACTCCAAACAATCCTACCAAGCAGAAAGATTTTTTTTTTATGTTTAAGTAGTTAAAAAAAAATCAATCAAGCTGCCTGGGTTAAAATTCTATTAAAAATGAGCTCTGCAGCTATTCTGTATCTTAAAACATAGTTTTAACCAAAGCACTATGATGACTTTAACTAGAATAAAAAAGAATTAAGTATGCCAGTTTCCAGCTGTGTAAGGGGAAATATGGGATGAGAAGGTCATCAAAATAGCAAGATATAAATAAAGTCCAGAGACAAAGGAAACAGAGCGCTGAAATGACACGGAAATAAGCATTTGGGATTTCACTGAAAATTTTTCAAATCAAAGTAAAATTGGTTCAGGAGCCAACAAGGATCAGCTGCAATCAGATCACACTAAAACAGTCAGTGAATATATTATAAAACTCTTGCTGAACATTTTTATTTGACTCTAAAAACTTGAGGGACCCAGAAAGAAGTCAACTTATAATCACACTAGGGTAGTCTTGACACGAGCTTAGCTCCACATCTTAATTTATCTAAACCAGGCCCCATTATGTCTTCTCATACCAGAAAGAAACAACAGTGACCTCTGTATTCCCCACCACCCCCATAAACATATGTTCACTTTTAAGTTTTGGCATACTATTTGTCTTGATAATACCATTGGAGCTACACTGAGATAACAGAAATGAGACACGAGGAATCCTCCCTCCTTCGCACACCCTTCATCTTCACAATCTCACCAGAGCAGCAAGACGCTCGTTTGAGAGCCGCCCTCCCTTCATCCACCTTATTTTTCCAGGTCAAGTGCTTTCATGAGTTGTTGCCCTAAGTACCGAGTTGTTCCCCGAGGCTGAAAGACACCTTCCCCTCCAAAACCATCTCTCTCCAGCTTGTCTGCCAAGAGCTCCTTGCTCTGCTCCCATTTTCCACGGGCAGAACAGCAGCAGGCTGCCCAGCACTGCTGCCATGCTGCTTTGATAGCACAGACAGACAATTTCAGGGGGGCTTGGTCAGTCTCTTATCAGCTACACCTGGCTAAAATCTAATAATCATCAATGCAATCAGCAGTTTTGTCTCCACATTTAGGTAAGCACCATAAATCTGGCCGCGTATGTCAGGGAAGATGCCGAATGCAGTTTCATATGAACATTAACTCCCTCTGTTTTAGCTCCGTACAGACAAATTCAAAAAGATGAAAGCAAAACCCGTGGCTTTATTTTGGAATCTGTCACGCTTCGTGCGCCAAGAAATTTCAACGTTAATTAAAGTCTGATGCCTACTGCACCACAGATCACCTGGGCTCAGCAGGCAGATCCGCAGAAGCTGCACGGTTCCTGCTCCGCCACCGCAGCCAGGCAGGCTGAGCGGCTGTGTTCAGAGTGAAAGCGAAGCAGGGAGGTCAAACTCTTTGCTAGGAAGCTGGAGCTGCCAGGTGCCAACGTGTTCTGCATTGACACTTCAATTCTCCCAACTCACGGGTACCAGGACGTTAACACGTTTGCAGACACTGCGACCAGCACATGGCCACGATGAGTTCCTTCTACTTGGCTCATTCTGCATTGCTGGGGTTTTGTTTTCCTTTTGGTTTTATACAACTCAACATTGCCAACAACTGCTCAGTGAAGGATCACCTGGTTTTGGTGTTGGTACGGCATTACCTAAGAACTAGTGATTTCCTTGAAGCACGATTAACTTGTACACACATATCACGAGTCTCAAACACAAGCATTCACACATAGATTTTGTAGTCCTGACTCTTCTGTTTATCAGCTTTGCTCTTCAGTTGCAATCCTCACTCTCACTAATGACCTCAACAAGAAGGATGCTAACCTGTACTGTCCTGCACCCAATCTGGAACCAACTTACCAAGAAAAAATAAACATTTTAAACAGGAATTTATATTGCCGTTCCAATTTTAAACTAAATAGATGCCTTAATGAGAGACATGCAGCCCCCTCTGCGCACAGAGCTCCCCTACACATCTTTCCTTGTATTGTTTTGCATTGCCAAGCTTTTTCATTTGTCTTCAATTTCTTTGAGCTACCTAAGTGCCATTAAGAATTGTAAGAAACATATTAAACAAAGGGAAAAGCATGATAACAACTCATTAACGTAACATTATTTTAAGCCATATTCTTGAATAGCTGCCTTGGAATCAAGTGGTGGATATAGCAAGCATTATTAGCGCTACACAATGACATAATTCTTTCTTTTAAGCCATTACAATAGAGCTTAGCTGCTCTCTCACATAAAACAGTACATCAGCTGCTAAGGTAGTGCACCATAACAGCTCTACAACACACTGTGTGTATTAGGGAGCACGCGGTGTATATCTGCAGTTGGCTTATTTCCCTTTCTTCGTACCAACAGGTATCTACACAGAAAACTAGTAAAAATAGAGCCCAGTTAGAGTTTTTGCAGCTGACAGAAGAAAAATTAAAAATACGATTTTTTTTCTTCTCTGCTACAATTAAAAGATTTTTGAAGCAAAATTAAAAAGAAATGATTCCTGTGCAGCTGCTTAAAGCATATGGTATGTGTTTTAGCTGTGCTATAAATTCTTTAAGGAAAGTAGGACCTTACAGTGGCTACAATTCCAATCTGTTTAACCAAGCTGTGGGTGCCGTGCACAGCTACGCTACCTGGGAAGAGTAAGGGACAAGCACGGCACCTCGCCAGCTGGTTGGTTTAACCTCAAGTTAACAAGAGAGCTTCAAGAGGGACTGAAATCCTTCAACTTTTCAATTCTACTTCCCTCTACTGAGAAACAGCTGCAACCTTGAACCCTGCAAACCTTTTCTTCCTTTTGTGCCCAGATAAATCCTGATTTTCCCAGACAAACAACGCTGCCATCCCCTGAGGAAAGCTCAGCTCCCTCATTCTAACAGGACAGCTTCTTGCTGCTATTCCAGTCTTTGATCTTCCTTCCCAGTAAAACAGCCCAGCCCAACATGTGCCTCAAGACATTGACAGCAGAATGACAGCTTTGTTTAAATAGCTTTTACTATTTGCCACCCTGCCTTCAGATCATTGCAGTGGTGGGTCTGCTACGATTGCTGAACCTCTCCTGGATCCTTCTGTAACCTGCATGTCTTCCTCCACACTTCTCCGGGCGTTTCTGAGCAGCGTTTCTCAGTTTATGCTCTCACTCTGCTCCTCATCCATCTCTCGGGCAAGCACCAAATGGAGCAGCCCGGCTCCCTCCTCCTGCCTCGGGCCACCAGCTCTCGCTCCTCTTGCATCAGATCCAGCGATCACAGTCTTGTAGCATGATTCAGCTCACTGACTCGATGAAAAACTAAGCAACGAAGGAGAGAAAGAATTTATTTTCCACCGTGTCGGCGAGCTGAACTGACTCATCCTGTGCATTTGCTAGACTCAGCACAAGCAGGAGGTGGGCACCCCAGGCTGGGGCGAGGACACTTGCCTGCGGCAACCCCGTGCTGCCATGGGCTGGTACAGCACGGAGCCACAGTGTCGAAACGTGGGTGGCAAAAGGAGGGTCAAAGTGCTGGAAAAAAAAGCCAAACATGTCAGGAAGCAAGGAGGAAAAAAAAACACTTTGCAGGTGAATGTGACAGAAGCTCAATTCTTCGAAGGCGAGGCAATAAAGCAGCTGTAATTACCAGCTGTGTGCTGCACTCCCCAGGGACACCCAGCACCTCCAGTGCTGGCAGTCGGCAGCTCCATGGGATGTGTCCTCCGAGGACAGTGGCTGTGTCCAGGGCCCTGGGGGTGCTGAGCTGCTGCTGAGGGCACCAGAGCTGTGCTCTTGTCTGGGTCTCAGCTGGGGAGCAATGGGAGGGGAAGGGGTGCCAGCACCACACAACCTCCAGCCAGGGACGCTGGCTTCCTTACAGCCCGCACACCTTAAAAAGAACACCCTTCTAGCAAAGGGATCAAAATTATTTGCTGCATGCTGCTAACCCGGGAGACGTAAGAACTTGCTGTGTTTGATCCTCACTGTTGTGCACAAGCACGGGGTGGGATGGAGGACATCTGCTCCTGAGGAGCACACGGGCAAGCCTGGCACACAACGCAGCAGAAGGGGGACAGGGCAGGAAGGAGAGAAAGCGGTGACAGCCCGTGCCATCCCCCTTCACCTCCAGCCTCCCGGCAGGAAAGCGAGTGGCTGCTTTCATCTGCCCATCAGCCTCTCCTCCTTCCTCTACCATAAGCAGTGGTCTGGACCCCACAATCGCTTTTCTCCCTTGAAATGACCCAAGCTTTTCTTCATGTATTTTAAAAAATAGGGCAGAGGAATCCTTGCAGCCACGAGCTCATTAACTGCCTTTGTGCAAATCTACCTGTGCATAAATACCAAAATGCAATCTTTTGCTCATATTTTATACTGAGCTGCCCTCTTACAAATCACTGCTGCTTTATTACAGCAAGGCAAAAACAGACACTGGCCTGTATTAAGCCTTGTAATAATTCTGCAATAAATACATAAATTCTGTATTTGGAGAAGCAGGGACTGGATTATGATGACACTCAGCAGAATACCGCGCCCTGCACAGCGCTCCCATCCTCATTCCTTCCAGCACACTTCAAACTCTCTCTTTTTTTTTCTTTTTTTTTTCTTTTTTTTTTTTTTTAAGGATGAGAAGATACTTCTGACACTGCGAACTGAAACAGTGCTGCCTATCTGAATTTTGCATAAATAGTTTCCCACCACTGTTAGCATTTCACCCAAATGCGTGGCAGCGGCATAGCGGGCCTTAATATAGACAGCCCACCAGCTGCCAACAGGAATTTCAGCACGTTGTCACTTACATAAAAATAAGAGGATTTGGGTTGATCCCCCCCCAGGTTACCCCTGTAGTGATGGCTGTTTCTGTACGACTTGTCTGCACACCAGACGGGATGGAGATGAACCTGCAAGAGCCTCCGAAAGGTGCCTGGTGCTGGTATGTGTTTGGCTGGCATACCTTAGCTTTGGAACTTCATCTGTTATCCCAATAGCTGAATTTCTGCAGTTTGAGAATTGCTGCAGTTCTGCCCCTTGGTCTGGAGTTAAAATGTCTCTTCCCTCAGGGAGATTTCTGACCCTTGCAGCAGCAGGCACCCTCCACGCTCACCAGGGAGAGCGCGTCTGCCTTGGAGATGCTCAACTAAGTATATTTAAATCACCTTCCTGTTGTTTAAACTGCAATCAAGCCAAATATATATAAATAAATAAGCATTTGCACACATGTGTAAACAGAGATGAAATGCTGCCGAGCTGCTGATACCCCAAAAAAGCACACAGGGCACACCTGTGCCCTCCCCAACAACACTGACACGAAGGCACAGTCCCCGTGCTCCCCTTATACAAAGGAAATTACCCACCACCCCCGCCCTGCAGAGTGGATGCTGAAAGACAACAATTACCCACCAAAAAGACCAGATTTACTCCATTTTGTTACATGGAGTGGTTTAATGGGACTTTCATTGAAGAGTGGTGAGGCTCCGGGCCGGGCTCGGCTCGATGCGAGCTCTGAATTTTGATGTATGCTGTTGACTTCCACAACACAGAGCAATTTGTAATAGCTTTGCCACGCTGTTGTTTTCAAAGCTCCTGCTACATCACAAGCATTTATTTCTGACCACAAAATTACATTTATTCAACAGAAAGCAGCTCAGGGTCTTTAAGAGGTTAACTTCTGGAGTGCTTGGCTGCTCTCCAGCCTCTGTACTCGAATCAGCGCTAACGCAACAGCACACAACAGCACCCAGGCTAGCCGTGATTAATAGAGTGCTGAATACGCTGCTTTCCACATACACACACTTTTCATTCCCTTGCTTCCATAGATCATGGACTTATCCTCAAAATATCTGACTGAAATTGAATTTGGCTTCTCTCTCAACCGTTCATTTCCTATGTTATGCAAGGTTATATCCTTTTCTGCATGAGCAGAACCAAACCAGCTGCAGCTTTTGAGAAGAAAATGTGTTTTCAATTATGAAGCTGGCCTGAATATTGAACCACAGTTCTACTGCTACTCTAATTGAGCCATCATGGAGTGAACCTACAGGAAAGAAATTGTATTAATTAGGTTTGTAAATTTAACATAAGGAAATTAAAAGGGGGAGAGGGGGGCATCAGGGTATCAGCTCAGGAATAACTCCTTCCAAAATGCAGAAGGAAAGCGTGTCCAAAGTTCTTCAGGCACACACACGCATTATTAAAGCCCTCCTTCAAAGGCATGATTAGTAGTTCCAGCACACCAAACAGATTTTCAGCTTCTGTTGCCTGCATATGGAAAATTATTAAATTACTCTGCTGACCAAATTAATAGTTTAAAGAGCAATTCAGCTAAGTGGGGAGCCAGAGTGGTCTCATCAGAACGGGAGCACTCTTAAAAGTACTTGCTTTGTGAGAAGAAAATGAGAAATGGATTTCACAGAAACGAAGCCTAGCGTGTTGTTTCGGAGTTATGTGCCTTAAAGGGTTCTCCAAATGAGGGATTACTGCATTACTGTTGGACAGTACTGCTATGCCACATGAAAAGAATGCTAATGACCTCAGGAAATCCTTTCCCAGCCTTAAAATATCTATTTGATGACTTCACAAATACGGATTCAGACATTAGATTTCCATACCACAGCTTCAGCCTTGTGAATTAACATAGCCCAAGACCATAAAGTTTTATTTTTAAGATTTCTCATACAAATGCCCAACGGCTCACGTAAACGTGATAACGCACAATGACCCAGTGGGTTTGAGCACAGCTTACTGAGGTGGTTGCTTGCCAACTTGGAAACGATAGATAATGATTTTATGATTGAATGATAAAGCTCTTAAGCCCTTCTGATTCTGTCCTGCATTTAGCCCAGCATACTGTGAGCAAACCATTAATAAGATGCATCCTCGGGTTAATGATAAGCAAACAAAAATGAGATTCAAGACAGAAATGTTAGGAATTTTACACCTCAAGTTAGTGAGTTCTAACCGTCTTGCTCCCAAATAAGCTATTTATACCCTCTATGCCTTAAACCTTGCAGGAAAGTTAGAAAAGCTACCCACAGAAATCAAAAGGACAATGTTATCAGCTTTCTATCAGACACAACAGTCTAGTCATTAAAAAAAAAAAAAGCATTCAATTTCCATTAAAATCCTAAACAAGGACAAAGTACTATATTGAAATTATCAATGACGAATTAGTAGGGTTTCACATTGCACTAGGAATGCAATTTTAAATTTGTAGCACATTAAAATTCATTTCATAATGCTTTAACTGTCATCATAAAAAATCCACACTTACTTAAAGCACCAACATCTGTACCCCCCAAAAAACTTATTTCCAACAACTAATGGAAACTGCAGATTTGATAAGTCGAACAGTTTCATTTGCAATTTCTTTTGATTGAGATAAATATCCCCAGAATATGGAATGTTACGGTTTTTGTTTGTTTTGTTTTTTACCTGTGAACATACTATACAAAGGGAGTACACAGAGTGGGGCATGAGGTATCAATATCTGTGTTCAAGCTGAGAAGAAAATTTGGCTGAAGTGATCAGTGTATTTATTTTAAAAAGTGAACTAGCCACAGGTTTACAAGCAGATGTCCCATAAAGCATGCATGGGAGGATATTTAAATATGCAAGCTTAAGTTAACCTCTCTCCAAGTCACGTCGGGCTTGCTGAGGGTACAGTTCAAGGACAGTTTAAGTCAACCTACACTGGCACAGCCGCACTCCTCCTGCCCTTGGCTTTGCTCTTCTTGCCTCTCCCCTGGCCAGCAGGAGCCTCAGCGAGCTGGGTCAGTGACCAACCTGGCAGAAAACTAAGCCAGCCAAAAAGAGGGGAAAAAAAAGAAAACTTTGTGCTCTCCACGGGATCATATGAGTAGAAGTGTGAAGGGAAGGCAGGAGGTGGGGAGGCAGCTCAGAGGTAGGCAGGAAGACAGCGACAGCCGTGTAAAGCTGCCTAAATACCTCTGTTTGTTAGGGAACTGCGTCTTCTGATCATCCGGCCTTCCCTAGTGCCCTGAGCCCATGGAAGGAGTCATCCCATGGGGGATCTGCAAAGGCCTGCTTCCCTTCTGGGGCAGCACGATAACTTAATATTGCTCTGACATGCCAAAACACCTACTTAGTTCTGTCAGTAGGGAGCAAGAAAAGGGTGCAACAGCAGTATGGGGTGCAGGTAGAAGCAAGGGGCAAAAATGCAGTGGAGACCACATGGTTGATGGAGAAGCTGCATCATGCAAGCACATATTTTCCTAGCTTCTGTACAAGAAAAAGATGAGGAGAAGGTGGTGCCCTGAAGTTTGATAGAACACCCACAATGCCTGCAGGGCTGTGAACCAGAGCACTCCAAGAGTATTCTTTACCTGCTGCTCCAGGACACTTCCTCTCCAGCAGAAGGCATCTATTCTCACTACTTTTCCTTTCACCTCTCTTTATTTTAAATACTTATGGTTTTGTTGTTGTCATTGTTTTTTTTGTATACTTCACTGGGGCTGCAACTTGTGAAGCATCTGTAGCAGAAGCAGAGAATCTCTTACCAGCAGATCACTCCCTGTTTCAACTTCTTCCTCCCTGCAGATGTCCTAGAGCACTTGTGCTGTGACACCAAGACCTGCCCCAGCTACATGGCTTGCAGAGCCATCTCGGGAGAGTAGGACAAGGCAACTCCAGTGGGTTTGGATGGAGAAAAGCCTCTATACACTGAAGGCAATTTGTTCTTGACCTACCTGGAGCATTCATCTCATGATCTTTCAGAAAGCCAGTCTTAACAATGAACAGAAGCCACATCTATACACTGAACAATAAATTATAACTCAACAGAACAGGCTAATATTCTCAGTATTCTGATTCTTAGTATTATTGATACCCTTAGCATTTTGATTCTGATATGGGAATGGCAGGGGAGGTTCAGAATAGACATTAGGAAACATTTCTTTGCTGTGAGGGTGCTCAGACACTGGAGTAGGCGTCCCAGAGAGGTGGTTGATGCCCCATGCCTGTCCGTTCAAAAGACATTTGGACAATGCCTCGATAATATGCTTTAACTTTTGATTAGTGCTGAGGAGGTCAGGCAGTTGGACTCGATGAACTTTGAAGGTCCCTTCCAACTGAACTACTCTGTTCTATCCTATTTGTCTCCAAAACAAGGTACAGTAATTAAATCTATAATGAAATACCACAACTGACAGTTAGCTGTTCTGCATTTATGTGCTCAATCACAATTAATTCAGTTCTTTTAGGTTTCTAAAACCCTGTCTAGACTACAGAAACTGGAATCACTGCCTAAGGAGATTCAGCAGCACAATCTTGTGACATATTCGTGCTTCGCTTAAGAGGGAATTTCTACCAACAAATTTTACCCTTGTAATTTATAAGATTGAATTTATACCAACATAAACTTCACTTTTACATTGGTGAAGCAGATCTGCACAAGAGGAGTGTGCGTGAACCACACCAAGGTGATAGTGAACTGTCTCCAATGGGCAAGATCTGATGGGATAATATGCCTTCACTAAGCAGAATTTTGATTTATGTTTCTTGCTTGATCTTCAGACATTCCCTTCATTATAGAACAGCACTGAAAGCGTACATACACTTCAGTCAGTGCTTTGCAAACTTGAAACTAAAGTGGAAAGGTTTTAAGAGCACTGCAATTCACTTGGAACAATTTTAAAGTGTAAATTTCTAATGGCAAATGGACTCACACAAGTCATTCTTTGTTCTCACAAATTGCTATTAGATATATCAAGGACAAAGTTCTCCTGTTTATTTATTTATTTCTAGCAGTACGTGGGAAATTGGATAGTAAACTAAAAAATACCACGCTGCTTTTAAGATGAAAAATTATTGTCTATTTGAGATACGTATTTAGGAGGAAGTACAAGTAATCAGAAAGGCAACCCTCATTACAGATAATAGGAGTTGTGCACTTAACTCCCTGGGCAGACTTCTGAAAACATGCTCCTGAATTTCCCTGTACTCTGATGGGAACTGTAACAGTACAAGACCAGCTCATAACTTACTGTAGACTGAGAAATTAAGAAGTTTTGCTGCTGGATCACAGCTGACCTTACAAGTAGGGCTCTGCAATGTAAAAGTGTAAGCTAAAACCTAAACCTACCCCCCCATGCCCCACGGAACTGATCTTTATAAAGAGAAAAATAATTTGCAAATTTCATCCGTGGCTTTTTCCTAGAGGCAATACAACAGCTCCCAGTTGGCCCTCGCTCATGTGATGTGAGTACCTCAGTGCTGTCCACAATCCTGCCATTGGCCCAGCTGCCATTTCCTACAGAAATTCCTCAAAACAACAACAGTTGGCTTTTAAACTTGTGATCACTCTAATCACGTGTTTCTTGGTGGAGCAGTGTGAAGACAAACCAAAGAAAGAGCCAGCCCCAGAGCTGTGAACACTTTCTGTTGCTTTTCCAACAAACACCTGCTAACTTAAGGTTTTCCAACAAGTCCTCTAGAATACAGTCTTTTACAGATTAAGGGTTTACAGTACAACTATTTTAATATCTTCCTGTTTTTGTATACACACATTACATTGCATTCATTAAGCATTCGAACTGCCGAGTCACTGAGGCATACCGAGTTAGTGTGTGCCACCTGAGTCACAGCAACAGCAAGTTTACACTCAGGTATGCTAAATGCAAAGTGATTTGACTAGCTGAGCTTGTCCAGCACAAACACAGCGTATCACAAATATATCCAGCACATAGCTGAATGCAGAAAGGCCGAACCCCTGCAATGCTCCCTGCTCACAGGTTCCATCTCCACCCAGCCATGCTGGGAGACTGTGGGCACGCTGCTCACGTGAAGCAAGATCAAAAGCATCAAGAGAAGCTGAAGCTCTTACCTCTCCTTGGAAACTCTTCAGTAATGGAGCTACCTGTTTGCGAAGGTCCTAGAAGACAGAAGCAAAATATTTCATTAGAAAGTGTGAAAGGCTGTGTCATCGTCAAGTTCTTCCCAACCCTGTTTTCAGATCCGAGTATAAGACTCGGCTGAATCTTATGGGAGCTCTGATTTAAGTAAATGTAAATCCAGAATTCCTTTTGAACAAGTCTGAATTTCCAGTTTGACATACACCTGTATCTGTTGCAAATAGTATTAATTAACAAAACTGAAAACTGTAGTGATGGTAGGTAAGCACGAAACGCCTTCAGCTCCTAATTCAGCTGAAACACTAATACGATTAGAAGTAAATGCCTCTATCTTCCCAAACAGCAGCTACACCTCTGAACTTATGCTGAAGACATTTCCACAAATGGAAGCCAGGCATAAAGGAGGATGACTCTGGACCATCAGTCCAGCTAAGAGTTTTGTCATTTTGTATAAAGACTATTTTATTTATTATTTTCTGATGAGTGCTATGACTTCAGTCACTGAGGAACTGGAGATAGCCATACTGAAGATGGGAGCATTATTTGTTGGTTTCTTTCTAACTCAAAATTTCTTTTTCCAGAATTACAGCACACTTCACTACTGAATTCATTAAAATACTGTCCACTCAACCACCCTAATAGTTCATAGTGTAGTTTGACTTACCAACCGAGGTAAGTTAGGACAATGGTATATATCTATCTTCTATAAAATTCTCAGTGGCTCCGCTTTTAAACCAATGTAGGCCTAATTTACTTAAAAATTCACAGCTGGGACTTAGAAACCCCAGATGGGGCTGGATTTCCCAGCCTTGGAGGGTTTCGAGGCCCAGCCGCCCAGGGCTGTGCCCTGCCAAGGGCCAGGTGAGAGCAGGGGCCTCCAGCCCAGCCCCGTGATGCCCCAACAACACAACCGGGCAGTCACGAGCTGCTGATGTAGCCGTGAAACCTTCCTTGCTTCCCATAGCCCTGTAGCTACACTGAAGCTCATGCAATAGGGTCATAAAGACATCTTTGAAGTATTTTCTCTCTGTCTTAAAAGTGCCGATTGAAGCCTTGGGCATTTCAGAAAAGAGGGTCAGCACAGAAAGTTGGGAAATTCTTCCAGTGCAACGACACACGTGCTTTTACGTCCCGAGTCACGCAACAGTTTGGGCATTAAACCACACACCAAAATACCCTCATAGCCCTAGGTTTAATCTGTTTTGCTGAAGGAAAAAAAAAGTCTTTTGAGTGGGTTTTGTTATTTTAATGACAGGTCACAGAGGGAGCTGGAGAATCGGGAGTTCTTCCTGAGAAATTGCTCCGGGGGCCAAATGCCAATGGAGCTATCAAAGAGAAATGATCAGCCAAATTACACTTCTTCCACGGTTCCTGCACACCGTACAGCTAATCCCCACCACGATGAGGGTAATGTCACAGCTTTATAAGCTCATTCTTCCGTACCAAACCAAACAATGCCGCTCTTCTTAGACTGAGTCCCCTAAACGTTTCCTGATCTTTTCTGTCGCCTATTTTTGGACAGACAAAGGGTAGATACTGTCCTTGTGTACCATGACCGTAGATAAATTATGCCTCTACCAGAGCAAGCTGGCAGGTTGAGCAGCTTTTCCCACTTCCTGGCTACGCTGTGAGCCCAGAAGGCTTTGCACATTTTATAGCGTATTTTCCTCGTAACGTGACGATGATGACATTGAAGAAAAAAAAAAAAAACCATCAATGGCAAAATAAATGCCTGCATTCAGGGCCAAAATCTGGCGTGCCAGGTTTTAATGCCCAGTGAAATTGTAAACTGAGACCTAAGACTTACAATCAGGACACTGGCATCCTTTTAAACTTCATAAAATCAGAGAAAATTACACCATTCAGGCAAAGCAACATTTCATGAAATAAAAAACTCAGTTCATTGGAAATCATCGGGTTTAAGGCTCCTGGCTCCTGGTATCGCCTCTGAATTTACTGACTGGTTTGGCGCCAGCCAGCAAACTGATGTTAAAGCTGAAAGCAGAAATATAGGAGACCTAATTCAACACCAGCCCCAAGCCTCGTGCTTGCACAGCTCGTAAGCGTCGAACGTTATCCCCACTGCCTAAGCACCAGAAATCACCCGAGATACTTTCACAGATGACACAGTGCTGCAGTGACATTCAGGAAAACAAACCACGGCTGGTTGTGGAGGCAGAAGATGTAAGCACTGCTCCTCTGTGTGCATGGTGAGCCCTAGCAGAGCCTGCTATCTAACCGTGTGTCTTGTGTCTGACATGCACTAACTTCTGAACGTGCAGAAATTTTTATTTCATGATCATAAACCATGTCCGGACTTTGCCTTCCTATTCACTTCTGATAACGAGCGATGTTGTTGTTCGTTGGCTATGGAGGACAGAAGAGGGAGAGAAGCAGGAAAAGGAGGGGAAATATGAGGAGCATCCCAAAGCCAAAGAAACAGCTGGCCACGCTGATAAAAGGGGGGAAAAGCCATCAAGTACAAAATCTGATTCCCAAACATCCTTCACTTAGCAAATTCAGGATGCTAAACGCTCATCCGAGCAATCAAAACATTACTGAGCAAAATTCATGCCATAATGGCAAAACATTATGCTTGGAAACTTAGGCATAATGGGAAAACGGCTTATGCTATGGAAAACGTAGGCAGCAGCTTCTGTTGTTGGTAAAACTGTTTTAAAAACATTTCGTGACAGAGGAGAAGGCAGCTCCAAGTGATTCAGACTCACAGGCAAGCAATCGCTTGTACAGCAGGAATCAATCCGGGGCAGTGGTGGGACACGCTGATCAGTACAGCACACGTTAACAGCACAAAATGCTTTCACAACTCGAAATCTTAGCAATAACTTGAGATCTGCTGCAGCTGAACAATGCAGAGAGAGCATCCCCTTTCCATTATCTGCCCCGAGCAGACAGGCTAAGGGAAGGAACCAGAAGGAATTTGCTCCAGTGTTTTAAATGCAACCAAACATGCCATGCAGGCAAGCGGGTAAATGGCAGGCAGTGTAACAAAGGGAAGACACCCCTTCCTCACACCAGTTTTGGTTTTCTCCTTCTCCTCCCCATTCCCCCACCCCCCCCGTCGAAAATGCTTTCAGGCTACTTCTGTAATTCCTTCCTTGGCTAACCAGCATCAAAACTTTCAACAGTTCACAACAAAAAGGAAGTGAAAATAAACACACAGAAGTCGGGATTACATATGCCTCAAGTCACCAGCTAAAGCTCTGCCGGTGAGATTTATTTTTGGCAGTTTGGAAAAATTCCTCATCAGACTTTGTCTCAGAAGCCTGCATTAACATCAAATAGAATTTTACCTTCTTTGCACTAAACTGAACAGAAAGAAGGACATTCGGTTTGGACCCGGGGGAATGTGCAGCGTTGGTTAGCAAGGACACCATATGATTTATTATCTGTTTAAAGTGTGGTGGCCTTTACTGCCTGGGTTTTGATCAAAACAGGAAAAGCAACCAACTCCTGCACTCGCGTACAGCTAGCAAATCACTGCGATCAAGCAGAACAGCTAAAAAGAGTACATGCAATTGAACATTAAAACAAATGACAATTTATCAGTGCAAATGCATTGAAATATTCGAGCACTCCTATAAAATCACATTATTAGCCTATTTTTCCATGCCATCTAAACATGCTCCGTCTCTCTGTGGATGATTTATTGGGATGGAGCAGTTTTCTGAAAAAGGCTCTATCACAGCCAAACTCAATAGCTGAAGTAGAGACTATGAATTAGGATGCTGTATCATTATCTGAATCAAATCTGATAGCTGAAAGCTAATATAGCATTTTCCTCTTTACAGGAGTATAAACAACTAGTTTATATTTTGATCAAATGGCTACACAATGAAATCTGAATCCAAATAATTTTTAACTCCCTTTCCACTCACATTAAAAATAACTCTATGGAAAATAAGCCAAGAATAAATCTATGGTAAAAAGCTGGGCGACAAATGCATCTTTCTGACAAGTAAATTACATTATTTATCTATCCCTATCTTAATACACTGCGTGCAGTACAAAGGACATATCACTGGTCAGCCTACCAACACTGTATTGGTAATTCAGTTGAGGTCTGGAGCTGTACAGCAACTCCCGATCTCCGACTGCTCAATCTCATTTACTTCCAAAATGCTTATCTCTAAATGTCACAACAAGAGACCTACAACCCTGGGTTGATAAAGTGGTCCAGCGAGTTAAGCTTGACCTGTACACCTTTATCACCTGCAGAAGTATTGCACTCGTGTAACAGAAAACAAAACAAAAAAACGGGCAAATGTTCTTTCCTGTCCCTCCTGTGCCACCCTTCCTATGATTTGTTCTATATATTGTCTACTTGAGACACGCATTGACTGGCGAATGTCACCGTGTCTGGCAGAGGAATCATAATGAGAAGCAGCCCACTTGTATCAGCATCGGTGACATCATTAGTTCAGCTGTCACTATCTATTTCTGAGCCGCCTTATCACCGGCGAGATGCTCCGGCTTTCCTGCCACCCTGCCCTTCCGCGTTCCCTCCCTCGTTAGCCCACACGTACGGAGGAACTAACGAGCGCCCCGCGCTCAGGCTGGCGAGGCTCCGCGTTCGTGTGAGAGCCTGCGGAGAGGGAAACAACCTCCAGCACCCAGAACAGAAGCGGGACGGATTTGCTGCGTGGGAAGGTATTTATTTGTTAGCTCAGTCCACACGAAAAGAAGGACGGGCAGAGCCCCAAAAGGAGCTCTCAAGTCCCAGCCTGCCAGCTGGCTGGAGCCCCTCTTCCTCCGAGCAGCCTGCTGGCTCAGCTCGTACTCATTTCTGGAGACCAGGGGTGTTTATCAGGGTACCCCCACAGACAGGGCTCCCTACACTTTGTCCACACAGCAATCATCTCAGTAACGTCGCTGAGCATCGCTCTCATATAAATGGAGCTGAAAGGGGGAGAGGCAAAAAGCCGCCAAGCAGGAAGGATTTGGGAAGAACCTTGGCATCGACTTCTGAGATGTTTGGTTGTAACATACTTACAGGACAACTTGTCACTGTGAAACACAGGAATCAGCAAGTTAACTATAATTACTAGCAATCAGTTTTGCTGGTTAATTAGAGAGAGCCAACATGTGCATAAGCTTCGCCCTGCTATGAGCAAACCAGTGCTCAAGCTGCAATCTCTCAGGGAGATGCTCACCTACCCATGGTTAAATATTTATTTCTCTGCACCCACAATTATGAAGCAATACCAAATTTATGATTTCTTCTTCTGAGATCCTGGGCACACGTTTGGAGGTGTACTAAGGGAAACACAGAAGTCGTTATCTGTAATTAGTTTCAGCAGGCTCCACTTAGCTTTGCTCTGAAAGGTATGAAACTGAAGACCCAGATAGTTGTCCAAACAGGTATTATGCAGTAGCATAGATGACTTACTTAATTCCTAAAATATAAGGCAAATTAAATCATATGAGCAAACAATTTATTGCTCAATTTACACTATGATTTAATGAGATATAAAACCTCTTATTGCTTAAGGCTGCTGAAGTATTTACTTGAAATCTGATCGTTAAAGAATGAATCACGATGTTATCAATTTTCTATGACTTTTCAGTTATTTTAATATACTAACATGCCAGTATTTTCCCTGTACAAAAAAAATTATTTCAAGTTACATTTATAGATGTGTTTCAACCGAGCACAGCGATAAATAAAAAATCCTGATTTACAGTAGCCAAATGTACACCACAGTATTCTGAAATATTTTAGCTCACAGATCTTGTGCAAATTCCATTAGCTTTAATTATTTATTAGCAGTAGATTTAGATTACTGCTCTTGACCTATTTTTCAGTGTATGGACCCACCCAGCAAGAAGTGAAAAAATATTCCATTTGCAAAAGGCTGATTTAGTGAGAGCAGGCTTCTAGCTGAAAGTAGAAAATTAAGCAAAAACACACGCATTGTAATTCAGGGGGAGAAGCTCGCACTTCAGAAAGGTTACGAAGCAGGGCATAACCAGTCTACAGAATTAAAACTAAAAGAGACTCCCTAAAAAGAGAGAGAATTTTTGCTATTTAACCACCTCAGACCTCTGCCACATGACAATCCCCGAAAGAAGCGAGCCTCGACAGCTGCCATACAGAGAAGTCTCAGACTATTTGTGGAAATACCCTCATTCCCACCAAACTCTGCAGGCCACATGGGCCCTAATAACCCAAGGCGAGCAAGCGTTTTGGGGCTGCTCCTGCGGTCCCTTTTGCTGGCGAGGAGTCAAAGCCTGCTCTTCCCAGGCACGAGAAAAATGAAGCATCTGTGAAGGTGTCTACTCGCCGCGCTTCCTCTGGTCTGGGACTGGCACGGTGCTTTCAATGGCACTACTCACTTGAGCAAATCTTAATGGAATCTTCTTATGGCTTCTTCCAAGCTAAAATAAACATAAAGCTAACAAGTTTACTCTGTGCCTATGCAGCAACGTATAAACAGACTGGTTACCTTCACAACTGTTTAAAGAATCAACTGTGCAAAAGAAGAGCTGTTGCACCCGTATATATGTGTCTATGTATATATATACACACCACATATGCTATATATAATGTAAAAAAGATTTTTTAGACTAACTTTACAAACGAATGTAGAGAACTATGCATTTCAGAATCATGTTGAAACCTTGCCGTCATTTATAAACCAGTAAGTTAACATTGGCTAGAAAAGACATTGAACAGAAACAATTCAGAACTTAAAAACTGGAGTTGCTAGGAAACAAAAAAAAATCATTCAAACAAAAAAGATTGAGGTAGAAGAGCTCTGGAAAGAGCTAATTCTAAGCAAATGAAAGCCTGATCGCTAAAATTATGGTGGAGAAAAAAATGGATAGCTTATTTCATAGGTCACCAATAAGTGCAGAAAATCCACCACCATTTTTAACAAACTTACAAAGTTAGAAAGCTGCATATTGGCTAATAGCCCCGGGAGGATTTTCCTCCTGCTAACAGTCTGTCCTGCTTTCTTGTTAAGCCCCATAGTCCCTGCTGACGGTTGCAGGCGATACCAAACATACCCTGCCAGACCCTTGTCATGGGAATAACCGCGTGTCCCTACCATCCCAGGTCAGCAGAACTACTTATTGTGCGTAATGAAACACAATTTGATTAGCCAAATAAATATTTCAGAATCTTTGAAGCGCGCTGCTCCTGCCAGCAGGATAACCACGTGTCAGCGAAACCCAGGAGCCTCCGTTCTTAGGGCTCAGGCCAGTATCTCTGCCTATGCAGAAGATAATTACTTGGTTCCGAGCTTTGCTAAGTGCCTGCAGATTATTATTTTTTTTAGCTGTCTACGCCTGGCTAATAAAACCACAAGCCAACTGACTACTTTGTGTGCATCCCCATAAGCAGCCTCACCTGCGTTTGCCCAATCTTAATCACAACCACTCTGTCCCTCCAAACCTACACATCATTCCACAAGCTCTCTTCCTTTGCAGCTGAGGCTTCCTGGAAAAAACATCCTTAACGCTCCTCCCAGAGCACATCCTGCATTAAATCCTTCTCCATCCACTCCAGCAGTCTCATTTCCACTTTGAAAGTCTATAGCCAAAGAGTTCACAATGCTGCCCTGATTATTCAGAATTACAGCCCGCAGAACAGAGGTTTCTCTTCAGTGTAAAATGGGGAACTTCTGAAAAAAGGTAATTATTATGAGTCTTAAAAAATTAACGTGTCTAATGAGAAGCTAATGACATGGGCCATGAGTCTGCAGAAAAGGCATCTAAGTACTGTGGTCCAATTAACAACACCAGTTCAAACACGGACTAATGCTTCACATGGTGGATGTAAAAAGGCGAATATTTAATGCGAAACCATAATTGCACCTGCAATTTTCCATATTCCCTCCACCACAAGCAGAGCTGTATCTGAATCCTTGTGCACCCTACCTGAGCGCTCAGTCGTGCCTGCTGGCAGAAGAAACCAGAGACCTGGGTGCTGCATGGCAGCGCTGCGCTCACCAGCCTGGGGTTTCTCCTTGGTCTCACGCAGAAGAAAGGCAGGGCTATTGAGAAACCAGGCATTTCAACACGCATTTTCTATTTAGGGAAAGTGAGGATACTAAAAAAACGTTCCATGTTTTAAAGCCTGCTCAGGTAGATTGGAAAGATTTCCAAAATACAAGTATCTTGCTTTATAGTCGGGTTAAGTTTGAAAGAAGAGTAATTCTGTGCTAAATATTAAAATATGGAATCAGATTTTATCCTTACAGATCCTTACCCACTACATGTGAACTAGGGGGCAGGCTATGGGGCATCAGATATCGCAAAACCTTTTTCTCTGCTTATCTTTCAAATACATGTTAAAAATCTAGCTGCGCACAGAGCACGTTATTAATCGTACTCTGACATACCTGCGTGTAAGAACACAGGTGTATTTACTGATTTATATCATTACAGTCAGCCTTCTTCTATGATTCCAATGCAAGACAATCCAATACTAAGCAATCCCCTAATAATCTGTTTATAAGATTTGCTTGCTGAATCTTGATTCTGACCATTTTATTCAACAGCCAGTTGCTCCTATAGAAAACAAGTTGTTTCATGAGGGTCTGAGTGAAAAGCCAGCTGTCCTGCAAATCCACGTCCTACATTTGCTAAAACTCCCGCAAACATCATCCTCGCTGTTTTTGTGACCTCTTCTACATAGGGAGCCACTGGCCAGTTGCCTGCTGCTGCTGCTCACAGGCCACCATGCCTTCAGCAGGCAGCACTTTCAAAAACAGCTGAAGTTATAACTTCAGAGCCCCACAAAGATGAGAAATTCAAAGAAAAGAAAAAAAATGACAACCTCAAAAGCACTGTATATGGGCCCGAAGGATTTATTACGTCTAATTTAGCATATTTGGTACAAACACCTCAAAATTAATATAACTGTCATCCTCCTGACCTAAATCAGAAAAAAAAAAAGCACAGATCTTTTCATGTTGCTCCCATAAACGAAGCAATTCAGAGAAAACAAACTTTTGCTACCAGTATGCTTCTCAGCAAAATTCCTGCTGAAACATACTCTGCCTATAATGCCTATGCTTCGGTAGTGCACAGTAGATATAAATGAATCATCAGGATGGGAGAAAGTAAAACCTCACTACAGGCTTATTCACTATGTTTACTGCCTGTTAGCTGAACTTAAGAAATAAAATAAAAAATAAAAACAAAACAAAACACATAAAGCAGTTTGGAACAACAGCATCTCCTCACAACTGTTATATATAGTCTCAGCTGGGACCAATTCCCAAATTCATATGCTGAACTGTGAACCGTTCCAGTATATTGGGGGGATAAAAAGACCAGAAAGAAAATTAAAAAAACAGGAGAAGAGACAGAAAGACAGAGCAAGCTCAGTCTGCCATTCCTGTGCACTTTTTTTCCATCACTGAAGGCATGCAAGCCTAGTGCTGAATCACAATGAACTCAATAGCAGATTAAAATGAGACATACTTGTGTAATAATAAATCAACAGAATTAATACAAGCTTATCTTCTACTAACTTAGAAGGGGGAGGTGACAAATTGCACTTAAGGAAAAATAGTTTCACTGTTGCTAGCATAAGCTGAGCGTCTATAGGAGACTGCTAAATTTAGAAAGACAGCTTTTGATGATAGCAACGGAAATTAATTCAAGTTTTTTTTTGTGTGGCTTTTTTTTTTTTCTTTCCTCAAGAGCTCTAGAATGTTACTCATCTTCTTGAACCTCTTACCAAAAGTAGACTTCATAATGCACTATCCTCCCTGCCTACTCCCTCCTACTCTTCCCCCTTAAAAAGGCAGAATTGCTCCTTTGGGCTACAGCAATTTAGGAACTTAATGCAGTTTAACAAATTCCCTATCTCTTGGCTGGAGCTGTTTGGCTCTGACAGATGAATCAGAGAAGTCCATAAACGTCTGGAGGATTTGTGCAGACTTTTTCTTGTATGACTATATATGGCAACTGCAGATCGAGTTATCTACAATCATTTTAACCTAAGCTTCAAACTTTTTACCTTATTCCTATCCTAGTGGCAAACTTCCTTGATCTGTAATACTGCTAAATTAGACAAACTGTCAAATACTTTTCTCAAAAGCATTTTCCCACTCTTTACAAGACTGTAAAAACAAAGTACAAAAATACTGGAATTAAGATACACTTCAGTAAAACTTAACTTTGTTAACAACTTGTGCTTCTCAGAAATACATCTATATACATGAGTGAACCAGAATGAGATGCTGTGAAGTTCACATTTTCATTTACACTGCTACTACTGAAGCCATGCACCTCACCAGACAGCAGATGTCTTCCATTACAGCTTACCTGAAATATCAATTACCACCAAGTGTCACGAGAAGTCTAGCACAAACTGGCAAATGAAGTGAAATCTGCACTCAAAAAAAACGTAGGGGAGGTCAAAACTGACTGACTGATGTACACAGGGACTTACAAAGGAATTCCAACAATTCTTGCAACAATCCTTAAATCCAGAAAAATATTATATTTTAACTACTTGCAATGACCATCTTTTATACATATGTTAATTTTATACAAAGGTTAAACTTGTAAGTAGAAAATAATAGTATGTGATAAAGTACTGAAACCTTCATTTAGCTGGATCCAGAAGTTGCTCTGTGCATTCTAAACAAAAGATACAAGTTCAAATGCCTTTAAGGTAAATATTCCTAACATGCCTCAAAAGGGCCGTTAAGTGCCACTGAGGGCTCAAAATGGCTAAGACTATAGTTCCTTAAGCCAAGGAGCAAAACCTGAGTATACTGGCTGAAAGACTGGGAGTAAATATTAAGTTTTGTATGCAGGATGGAATAATATGAGAGTATGACAGACAGAGGAGACGGTATCATCTCGACAAGCTCAAGTGAGAAGCCATGTGAAGAAACATGTACTTAGAAACTGCTTTATTAAACAATTTCCTTTGAAGTGTTATACAGAAAAATATACACATGCACAAAAAATACACAGTGAAAAAAAGTGAATGACAACCTTCCAAAAAGCAAACCAATAGATAACACTGTCAAAGTGCAACATCAGAGAGCTGAATGAGAAACAGAACAACAATCTCTGACTGTTTTGGGGACCTGTTCATACCAACACAGAACTGGTAATCACAGCCCTGGGCTCTCCCAGGAAAAGCATAACAAAATAATATCATAAATGACAGTTTAGCTTATAGGCACAACTGTATTTACTGTAGCCTTGCTTCAATTTCTTTATATATATAGAGAGGAATATATATATATATATATACACACACATACACACCCACATACCTCCATACATATATATACACACACACATATATATAAACCATCTTTTATTTATAAGATTGCAGAGCATCTAAATCCAAAACATGTTTCCCAGGGAAAGATCTGGGCCTCAGTTCGAAAACTACATCCTTCTCTCTCAGAGATTCAGGACGGTATTATTGTTTTATTTTACAATGCCTAGTATTCTGCAGAGTCCCTGACACTCACCTTCAGAGTCACAGGAACACAAAGAAAAGTAACTTTAAACACTTTGGGGTTTTGGTGGTGTCCATAGGCCCAGTGACACCACCTGACTGAAGGCTGTTCACTGGGCTTCCACAGGGAAGTTGAAACATTTCTGCTGAGCTGTTCAACTCCATGATATTCATGTTGCATATTTTCAGTATCTTACTCATTTTGCTGCAAGTTCTGAACTTCTACCTCTCCTCTGTCTGGCATACAGCTGCCTGAAAGAACATCAGTAAGGAACAGTCCTGATATGTAGCCCTGCCGCTTCTGAATGCCACAGGGGCTCACTTTTAAATGTCATTTAAAGCCAAGAATCACAACCAGCCTCTTCCTGTGCAAAAGCACACACCGGTTAATTGTCCTAATGACCATGAGCTGCTCTGAAACCTCAGGGCAGGACAACGGGGGCACAGCCCCATCACCAGGAGCTGGGGACGGCCTGGTCACCATGAGCTGCAGGCCCAAAACCCCACGCAGCCATGTCACAGCCTTTAAAACACAGAGACAAGGGGAGTTAGAGGAAAAGAGGAGATTTTATCTTGCCCAGCTGCTTATTAATACCATGAAGTTCAAAGCTGGTATTTTAAATGTTATCTTTTTCTTCAGCTAAGGCGGGACTAACGCTGCAGACTGTCCTCAGACCACAAAAAGCCAAATGGGACAAGCGACATCGAGGACTGTCTTTCTCTCCCCTTTGTTTGTTTTACCTGAATCAATAGTCATTCAGCAGCTCATTTGACTTTACAACTTCTACTTAGTGAATCCTGATTGTCCGTGCTTATAAAAAGACATAATAGTTCATTTTTAATACGGATTTTGAATTTTCACCTTATTAAGTCTTCAGAAAAATGCACGTTTAAATCTGTTTTCCTTCATTCGATAAAAAAGACTTCCAGCAACCTAATACAGCCGCATATTTGCAGGTCTAAATGCTATAAAACAGACTGACACCAGATAACCCACACAAGGGGCTAGGGAGATTATGCCTTATGTAAGCCATTCATATATGAGAAGACAGAAAAGTTAAATGGACTCCACAGTAAGTTCCAACACATGGAAGTTTGTTTTTAAGAAGGCAGTGGGAACTGCTGCTCTGAAGCTCAACACTACTGCTGAAGAAGCTGATGTGAAAATGTCTTAAAAGTAGCCAGAGTCCCACAGACTTGGAGGCAGGCCCAGTACCAAGCTCTCCTTTGTCTAACAGTCACCTGCACGGTGAAAACTTCAGTGACTTGGGCTATAATACGGGGACTAAAGAGGCAATCCTGACTCTACAGCCCTTTTGCCGGGCAGTGACCAGTACAAGAATTGGGCTCTGAAAACATTCACATAAATCAAAATGACCGTTCTGTTTTGTTTTTTTTTTTAGTGAGCACGCAGCTGTAACGCTTAACTGCCCGCAAAGTCCCCATGTCATCCTTGGTAATTACCTCACCTCACTTAAGGAGCTTGGTAAATAAAAAGCTTATAGTATGCCCTGCTCTCTCACATCCTTTATAACATACACATATAAAACATCTTCGCCTCATCACATGTAAGTTAGATGGCTAGAAGCAGTCAACTAACTTTCTAATTAGAAAGCTGTACTATTTTATTCCAATGCCATTAAAATGAGGAAATTTCATCACTCTGGATGTAATTGCAAGTTGAAATAGTGATTCCCATATGGGAAAAGAAACAAACATCTTTACACTGTTGTAACTGCATTCATATTCTTGTGTATAGTGAGCTGGTAAACAACCCCAAAGCCACATCCCCTCCCACCACTAACCGACATTTCTTTCTATACAACTTCAGAATGTAAACCAGCCTCAGGCTTTTGTGCTTTTGAAAGACAGATTGCCTCTTCCACCCAGCCAGGCCTGCTCAGCCCTCCCCAGGAGCCCCCTAAGCACAGCCCACCTCCAGCAGCTTTTTGGGGTGAAATGACCCCCCTCAGTGGCAGTGATGGAGCTCGTGCAGAGTCCTCCAGATCTGAGGATTGAGATAATTCACTTGTACAAGGGATTCATCAAAGCAAACAACAGTGTCCAACATGCTGTTTTTGATGCTGCTCTTGAAGTTATAATTATAAAAGCCAGGAAATATTTCATTGCTATTATCAGATAATGGAAGCATAAACAACTGTTAGCTCCTATTGGAAGACAAAAAGATTTAATTCAGCTATATTCCATGTGCTTTTTAATAGTACAGAACTTAGGGAAGGACAGCAGCGATTTCTCTTCCATTTTTCTGCTCAATACTTTTGACAGCTCGAACTGACACTCCTGAGTGTTACCCATTAAAAACCAGCACACTGAAGTATGTAATATGTTCATAAAACATAAATATTTACCAGATCATCATACAGAAATATTTAATCATCTTGTCTATAACTGGGTGAAACACAAAGAATTATGCTGCAACAGAAATAAAAAATTGCTCATTTCCATATAAACCGGAGTATTCAAGTATAAATCATACTGCTCCCATTAACTAATCAGAAGAATTTCAGCTGATGGAAGTAGGAAGCTAAACTTATTAAAACCTTTTTCTGAACTATCAGACTGTTAACTAATAGCTATTTTACTCCTTATCAGCTGCACAAACAACAATGGATTTTAAATCAACTAAACGACCTGTGAACTTCTCCTAAATGAGGGGCATATAATTTAAGTCAGCCAAGAAAGTTTCACAGGAGTCAAGAGGGCTTTTCACAAGGGGCACATGTGGAGAGAGTTAAAGCTTCAAACCACTGTTTTTTTTTCCCCCTACTCAAGTGTCAGCTGTGATAAGCCAAAATTAACAACCCTACCCTGTGCCACTTCAAATGAAAGGAAAAAAAATTCTTCTTGCTATTCTAGGTATTTTAAGTTGCATATGAGCATGGTATCTAAATATAGACAGCAACAACAAGAGACAGCATTGTCCCTTTGGGCACATTGAATATTATCTCAGAATTCCCATCTTCCTGGGCTGAACCTCAGTTTTACTTTTCTTTTTGTTATTTTTCTTCCTTACCAAAGAGTGTATTAACCCCTGTTTAGTTTTAGGTGGATTGATTTAATAGGAAATTAATTTATAAAAGAAAAAAGGGACAGCCTAATTCCACAAAAGCACAAGAAAGATTTCCAGTAATTTTCCTAGCTCTGTGGTGTTGTCCTGTGAGCAGAGAGCAGATGCCTTCTGTTTTGTGAACGCTCCATGAAGCCGTTTCTAAAGTGAGGAAGTGAACAATATGATGTTTCTACAGCTTATTGAAAGAGAAAGCTGAGTTAATATTATTAAACGTAAAAGTGTCTTTTTTGCTAGGAAGCAGTTTCATTTTCATGTTTCAATCAGAAATCTAAGAAATAAAACTAAGAATTACTATTTTCCAAACACTTCCTGAGGGCACAACCACTTTATCTGTAATCCAGCAGACTGCTATGAGCCTTTAATATTGAACACAACCAGACCTGGTTGACATGGTTGCAACTGACTTCTGAAGTATTTAAATACCTTTGAGTGAAGAGTACGCTTTCGCTTAATGTACCTAATGCACTTAGAACATTGACAACACTCCATTTTGAAGCCGGCTTCTATACAAAGTTAAATTTTTAAAGGCATCTATAAATTATCAATGACATCTGTTCTGAAAAATGCCAATTCCTATCTGTAGGTTGGCAGAATCTTTCTATTTTGTGTAACATCCTCTTCATATTCAAGCAATGTTAAAGCCCTATTGACATACGGTTTTCAAGTGATGTGTTTCTATTCTAGGATTTCATTATTTAGACAAGTCCCATTCTAATGTACTGACAACATTAAGTAAACACAACTATTTCTGGTGCTCTTCTAATCCCATGGCTGTACCTACTAATGATGAAATTGTTAGATAAGGCATAGGCCCAGGTACCCCATAAATACCATGGGGTACAGCACTCCTTCCAAATCATATGGACTGACAGCAGATGAGGAAAGGGGTTGGCATCAGTTGGGGACAGCATCTTGCACAAGCCACTTCAGCTTATGATCCATGAAGTGCAGTGCCACTCGGCATCACTAATGCTTGCAACTCAGATGACTGTTTATTGTGACAACACACAAACACAGACTTGTAACCACATTCACATTCCATCAGCCAAAATCTGATTTGGGTTATTCTGTTCTGTTTATCTAATTTTACCATATAGTCACAATTTAACATGTCATTCTCTAATTACTTCAGCTGATGTGGCTTTTTGAAATGCAGTTAGGATTGCTTTTTATGCCCTTATCTATGTTACAGAATGGAAGGTGAAAATAATTTTCAAATGTCCACAGTAATCCTCCAAGCCCTGCACAGTACACACTACCTTCACTTTTTGAACGATTCTACATAGATTACAAACATCTCATCTTTGTTTTCAAATCTAATACATGGGGCTTTTTTCTTTTTTTTTTTTTTTTTTTTGCCTCTTTTCATTTTCTAACCAGTAAGCTGAGGAGCTTACATCTATAGAGGCATCCTCTAAATTCAAGGCGAGGTTTCAAGAAAAGTTCAATCTTGAAATAACCACTGCAACGAGTGCTCTAGCTCTGTATGAACACATCATGTACTGTCACCGGGCCATCTTACCCCATTTGTCATACAGCAGCAAAACAGACACTGCCCGCCTCAGACTCTGTAATTGTGAAGCACTGACGACTGGATGCTGAAATCCTGCTTTCTGGTCATGGCAAACATAAATCAAAGAAAAAAATCTGGTCTATTAAATCTATTTGCTCTGGGAGAACAAGAATTTATCATCTTCTAAAACAAGTGGTCAATAAGATTCAGAAGTGCTTAGTGCAGATCTTGATGAATCGGGATGCCACAGGTGACACTGTAATTGTATTTGAAAGGAATCCACAAACAGAAAGGTGAACGCTGTATTTATTTCAGCACATCGACAAACTGTGGATTAAGTGCATCACAAACACAGTAGGATTTTCCTTCTGCATCCCCTCAGGGAGGATCCTTAACAGATTGTCCCACGAAACGAAAGCAGTAAGACAGCAGATAGGGCTGCTTTAACAAGTAAATCTAAAACGGGCATTTCTTACATGGCCGTCACAAGTAGTCGTTTGTCAACACCGCACGAACCTTGAGCGAATGAAAAAAAATACGTTGTGATAAAAAACACTACAGCACGAGTGCGGCTTCTGAAGGGCAGGGTGCAGAAGCTGGAAAAGGCAGCTCCTCTCCAGAGCTGCTTCGGAGGAAGAGGAAGGGCGAGCAGCAGCGCTGCAAGACGGGGCAGTGGTTGGCTGGGTGAAGCCAGGGGGGAGCGCGGGGAGCCCTGAGCATGGGAACACCGGGCACTGCGGCGAGTCGGCAGCGGCAGGGCAAGGCCTGCTGCTCAACTCCCACGATGGTTCTCACTGGAAAAGGGACCGTGGTTTCGCGCTCGGGACAAGAATTCGGTCCCAAAGGAAAGAAAGGAGGCTTAAATAGCACAAATGCGCAATGCATATGGAAATTGATAGAGTTATATGGTACTGACAACTTCGTGAATATTAAATTAACTAAAAAAATCCTCTTGTTTCCTTCATTATTGAACAGAACAATCTGATTCTGCTGCTTTACATGTTTGAATTTTGTTCCAACATCTTAAAACATTGCGTGGAATCAACATCCTTCCACAACACAACAGCCAGTCCTAGTGCAGTACATGAAATACTTCCAAAATGATTAAAAAAAAAAGTCTATCTTCCATAGCTTTCAGCCAGCCAGAATCTAAACTTGGATGGTGAATCTGCATCTGGTTTCACTTTTCAATAAAAAAAAAAAACAAAAATCTCAGGCATCATTATCTATGAGGTCCAGCACAAAGGCTTTCAAATGTACTTTAAGAAGTAATTAAATGCTTATTTAAAACTGAACTGACCAAAAATACTAAACTGAAACAGAACTGATTAACTTCCAACATTTTGTGCCTGATTATCTTTCTGAAGAATGAGCTTTTGGCACTCTGGACGTTTGTGCTGGAGGATCAATTTCCTGTTCACATCAAGGCTGCTAAGGAAATCTTCCACACATTCGATTCGACTTACATTTCCAGGGTCTGTTTAGCCTTGGACACAGAACTAGACAAAGATAATGCTTTTGACTGGGTAAGATAATGTTTTGAATGTGGGGGCTAAACTCTATCAGCTTTGCCATTAGGCTGCAGGCAGGAGCTCAGCGATGCTCCAGGCCATCTGGCCAAGCCTAGCCCGAGGGGCTTCGAACAGAAACTCCTCATACGAGTTCCCTAACTCCACGTTTTGGTTTAAACTTCATTCACACAGCAACACACGTTTGTGATATACACTCCCCTTCTGCATTTGATACGGCTAAGGAGGGAAATGAGATTCATAAGCTATAGCCTTCATTCCGTTCCAAAATATTATCCTAGTAGCTAAAAAAAGACATATTTGCTCCTACTATTGTTCCTTTTGACAGTTCCTTATTGCAGCCAGCCTTGGCAGTTCAGAATTCAGAAGTCATCTTTATATATTGTTTATTTCTGTGCTTCCTCCACTCAAACATATAAAGCACATTTCTAAATTTTATGTATTTCTATTAGGGGAACACAAAGAAAAACCCAGACAAGACTCAAGCTCCCTCTGTGCTGGCCTCTGCCCCAGTGAGGACACAGCCCTGTGTCAGACAGGATACGGGAGAACAGACAAATGCAGACTGAGGAAGAGGTACTAACCCGAACAGCAGTCAAACAGAAAATAGGGAGAGTCTGCGGCTCAGAGAGCCAGGAGACATTTTTACGCAGCATACTTCCCTGGGAACATCACAGGATAAAAAAAAATGAGTCTGCTGTTTTCACTTCAATATATATCCAATTTCAGTCTGTGACAGAAGCAGCACAACCAGAATTAAAAGCATTCCTAACAGAGGCTGTTGCTCTTTTATTGCAATTGTTCCAAGTCACATTAGTATAAATTTGTGAGTGTTTTAACATATTTTCATTTGAGCTTAATTAATTTTCATAGGAGTTTAAGCTTAATTAATTTTCATAGAAGTTTGAGCTTAATTAATTTTCATAGAACTTTGACAATTTTCTCATTTGTTGTTGAAATCACAACACGAGTTTTCCATATGCAAGGCAAATATAATAATATCAGCTCACAAAGTCATTTTTGGACTTGTTTTTGTATTTCACAACCAAAAATACTTCTACTGTAAACTGTTAACTGAAGCTCTGACAAGTTTTATTATAAATATTCCTAGCTTTAAAGAGAAATTTGAATAAATTCACTTAGTGTATGTTCAAGACACAGTTTAGGTCTGACAGCTTCAGATTATGCCTCATTTATATGGAGCAGTGATCAAACTCGTTAATATGTGAAAGAACTAAAGGAGCAGAGGATTGTGAATCAAATAGCATGAGCGAAGTTGTCTAGTAACATGAATAGCTTATGAGGATTTACGTAAGGTGATAGTTTTCATGGTCCCTTGTGCCAAGGTTGCTGGAAGAGACGAAGAAGCAGCAAGGAGCTGCGAGCAGCACCGCGAGCAGGCAGCGAGGCGCGGGGCCGGCACCGGCACCCAGCCCACCACGCGCCCCCTGCGCTGCACTAAATCGACGAGGAAGCGTTTAATCTGCCCCTAATTCAGCCCATATGTTAAAAGCGATAGGGCCCTTCCTACTCAGTCAAGGTGAGCGATTTGACAGGGCAGGTAAGCTGGTTCAAAACTTTCTTCTGTCTGGCTTCCGTGCTGCCAAAGACTGTTTGCAGTGCGAGTGCAATGGCTCAATAATTTAACAAGCCTTCTTGCAGCGGAAAATCAAATCTCGCTGTGAAGCAGTCTCCTTAAGATTCATTTAATCTTCTGATAACACAAGCTGTGCACACACAATCACGGAAGATGATAATCTGCTGTATGTAACACTAAGTCTACTATTATTCCATTTATTAAAAAGGGCTATAATAATATTTTGTGCACACATGTACTAAAAAAGACAAGTGGATTAAGAGATGGAAATGCAGTGCACTTTTTTCTTACAATGTATGGCTGCCTAACAGCTCCAGTTTATTAGGTACTACTGTGGGGCTGGGTATGGTTTGCTCAGCATCCCCACACAGAAGCCCTGCAAGCAGCAGCTTCCTCAGCAAGAGCCGGAGACCCCTGCACCTCTGACCTCTGGGGCAAGGATAACCTGCAAATCCAAGACATGTTCACTTGTTACTAGTTGGGCTTTTTCCTAAGTAGATAAATCATCACCAGATGTAACTATTTGGAAGAAAGGGAATGCTGATTTATTTGGCATAAACACTTATGCTTCTAAATAAAAATAACCAGTTACTCATGTCCAAGACATGCCACAACTGACTTATCAAAATGACAAAATTTTATCTTTAAGAGATATTGAACAGTTTTGAGGCCAAAGACAGAGGATTAAGAAATCCCTCATCAATACTCTCCGTTCAGACAATTCTTAAGCTCCGATATGCCCATCACTGCTTGAGTCACAAGCAAGCACTAGCTCGAAACAATCCTGCCCATCCAGAGTTACAGCCCGACTATACGAAGCAAAAAAAGCAAACATCACAAGGAACGTTGTATTTCTGCTCAAAACTTGCCATTCATGTGCAATGCTCGGGGCAGCTGCCACTGGGAGCATGCAGCTCGTGCCCAAACAGCGCCGCAGAGCACGCAGCGCTTCCGGCACTGAGGGGTGTGTGGGGCACGGGGTGCGTGCGCTATCGGGGTGACCCGCGCCTGCGCACTCAGGCCTTGCCCGGGATTTCCTGTTCAGACCAGGGCACCAGACAGTCAGAGATCCTGGGCAGAGAGCCAGGGCTTTCCCATTCTGCTTGGACAACATTTCCAGGCCAGAAGGAGAAGGAAAAAAAAAAAAAAAAAAAAAAGGAGAATTAACAAAAGGAGGGGGGACGGGACGACAACCCTGTTGGAGAAATTCAGGCTAATTTAGCCCTTTATGCTACTAAAAATACCATTTTAACTTTTTTCATGCAATTTATATGAATTTCAAGGAAACAACCCAGACCATTTAAATTAAATTAAATTAAATTAAAGACCACACGCATAGACGTGCTGGTTACTTCTGATCTTTTTGTAGGTACAGATCTCCTGATCTTCCCTGAATCTTCTGTCCCATTCTCCTCTCACCCAGAACTTAAACCTAGCAGCATCAGGACAAAATATCTCAAGGTAAGAGCTAGTAAGTAAAGTGTATGGACATCCCTCAGCACAGAATTCAAAACACTACAGCCTCTTGCTCACCTGTGGGCGGATCCCCCTTCTGCAGCTGTAAAAATAGAAAACTTCACCTAGCCAATCTTTCATATTAGAAGATCAATGGCAATCGTGTCCTGTGTTTTTTTAATCAGGCAATAACTGGAAGCTACGAACAAAAGATCTCTTTTAAATATTTTGATTGCAACATTCTCAGTACAGAAGCTTGAAAAAGCTGGTCCCAGCAAGTTTCATATTGCGCTCTCTTAAATTACAACCAACACTCTGGATACTTTAGATAGGATTTCTCTTGAATTTTCCTGGTTAAGCTCTGTGATGCAAACTGCTAGAAACTGGTTCTAGGTAACTTATTAAACAGCACAGTTGATAGATGTAAAATGGCTTTCCCAGCCATCTTAACCTTTTCCGACCTTTGCTGTCCTTGTCAATGGCCGCATTCAGTTCCAGCCTTCGAGTCCTGGGGTTCTTAGTGCTTTATCTGTTAGCAACAGCACAGAGCCAGACAAATTGCAGTAATGTGCCATTTCCTGACATTAAGCCAAAAGGGGAAAACAGTAAAGGCAGGATTCCTGATGCATTTCTTCACTACTTTGAATACAAGCCACCAGCAGAATAACCAGAAAAATTACGGTAAGTAACATTTAGTTAACTAAGTCTGATTGTTAACACAGCATTTCATTCCAGCAACTGCAATTGCTTTATAAAAATGGTAGTTTGTGGTTGGTTTACAATCAACGTATGACAAATAGCCATGCTCGGGTCCAAATCTTGTAGGAAATATAAAAGTCTGAGGATGCTGAGATGCACAAAGTAGTGATCTCAGCCTGAGGAGCAGGAAAGGATCTGGAAAGTAGTTTCATCAATTCTTAGAACAAGAGATCTTTGAAAACTGGTACTGAAGTGGCCAGGCTGTTGGACTTGATGAACTTTGTATGTCCCTTCCAAGTGAACTCAATTCCACTCTAAAATTATCATATGATCTGTGCAATTCACCTTTGAACAATTAACGCCTTACTGAAAAGCTGCTGTTTTCAAGTTGAAACGTGCGCGTTTTAAATGCCTGTTGACACCGTGACTTATCGGGGACGTGTCTGTGGAGCCAGATGCCCCCAGCAGCGGGGCTGTGCTGGGGCCCAGCATGGCGGCACACACAGGCCTCATGGGGCACCGGCCTGCTTGCCGACACGCTGCTTCCTTTCCCCTTCTGCTTTAAAGTGAAGTCTTACATGCAATATTTGGATTGGGTCGCTTTACATTTTAGGAGAGAACATTTAAAAAATGGTAATTACTAACCATTTCCCTAGGTAATTAGCTTATAAAAAGCGCATTTTTACCGTGGATTGCCAAACTTTCCACTAATCATCTCGCACTACTTCCCCACAGTAACAATCATTGAGGAGCAGTTTAAAAATGCATAAACGAGCATTTAGGGCTCATTTACTTCAGACCACGTGTCAATAAACCTCAGGAGAGGCGAACTGGAAGCGCAGCACACTGTCCTCAGACACAAGAGCCACCACAGAGCCGCCACAGGCTGGGACTCAAGCTGCCTGTTTAACTTCAAGCTTCTTTGTTCATTTGCCACCTATACCACTATTTTTCCCCAAAGTCCACCTCCAACAGCACTGTAACAAGCGGGACCAGCCTGCCAGAGCACACCACAACGCCAGCAGCTTGGCATGTGTGCCCGATGGACGAACAGCCAGCAACCTGCGTGTTTATACCGCCACGTCATTCAGGCTGAGCTTCAACAGAGACATTTCAGCAGCAGCTTTTGTATCGCTCTCACACCTGAAAAAATAGCTCGTGTTTCCTACGGCATCGACTTTGTCTCGCACGGAGCCAGGAAGGCGGTTTGTGACGGCGCGCTCTCGCGCTCGCTGCCGCACTCCGACGCAGGGGCTGCGCGGCGCTGGAGGTGAAGGCATCTGAAAGCCAGCTCTATGTACGGCGTACACACGGCAATTTGTTACTGTGAAAAACCATCTGTTTCTCGGTATTACAATCCTCAGAGGGGAAATTATAGCTAGCGTTCAACATAAAACATCAATTTAAACCATCAACTATTCATAATTTCAATTCTTTATTGGAAACCAAGGACATAAATGTCAGGGAATAAAGCAATATTTCTTTTATTAACTGTTCCATTCATCTGGCTATTAAATAAAACCAGGACCTTAATAAATAGCATTAGCCTTTGTACTGACAGCCACCCCAACTAGCACCATAATTCTAAATAAAATGCACTATATTTCCAGTATATTTTGGTTTAAAAGTACAAACCAGGATTAAAAGCATTTAAAAACATATATATAGAATATTTTTGCAGTGTTGTTGCTCCTGTATAGTTAAATGTTTGAAGAAACAACATGGACAAAATAATCCCCCCTCTATTTATATGCAAGTTTCCAGCCACCCAACTACCTCCCAATAATATTCTACCAACATTAATATTGCTAAAGGACAGAAAGGATTCCAGTACTGATGCTGCTTGCCTGCTGCCAAATGGAATTATTCTTTTAATCTCCTGCTCCCAGATATGATGTCTGCTACAAAAATAATAATAATAGTAGTAATAATATTAAAAGAGAGGGTGGGTGGATGGAGAGCAGGAGAAAGGAAGAATGGCAGCGACGGGAAATGCGTTCTTCTTACAGCATGTCATCACCCATTACTAATAGCTAAAAAGTCTGTATTTATGTTGACAGTTACAGAGCATTTCTGCAGTTTGATTTTTAAGCACTACACACAAAAATACTGAAGTTCAACTGAGCGGGACAGAGAATGCAAAGACCTGTTCATAATTCTTTTGTTTGACAAATCAAGGCAGGTCTCCATTTGCTGTTAGCAAGAGCTTGATAGAGAACTGCGAAATTCAACTTTCTATGATTAGATAAGTCTATTCAGGAGTTCCCCACATCTTACAGGAAGAGCAAAAGAAGTGTTCTGTAAGAGCCGAGGAGTCCTAAGAAGTCCATAGATTCACTGTTAATGTTCACATAATTGTCCATTATTCCTCCTTAAGAATAGCTCCCCTGCTCTTAGTACTACCAGCATGGGGTACTCAAGAACACCATTATAGGGGAAAGGAAGCACAACTGTAATCAAAACAATGATTACTATCACATTCATTTAAATGCAGAGTGAGAAATGAATACAAAAATATTCACTTGAAAGTGAAAGGTAAGAAATTAACTTTTTCCCCATGGACATCAGAAACCTCACCTCAAAACCAGGAATTACTTGTAAATTTTTTACATCCCTTTGGAGCACACATTAGTTTCTCCTTCTGCATTTAAATGACTGTGATGGTAATCATTGTTTTGATTACAACTGTGTTTCCTTCCACCCAAAATGGTGTTCTTAAGGACCCCATGCTGGCAGTTCTAAGAGCAGAAGAGCTGTTCTTAAAGAGTAGTAATGGACAATTATACGAGCGTTTAGCAGTGAATCCATGGACTCTATAGGGCTGCTTATCTTTTTAATGCAACATTGCTGTACAATTTCTTACAGTTCCACATACAATAAAAAGCATCATGCCAACATTAAGAAAAAAAACAGTATAATTAAAATACAGTTGCCACTGTGGTTAACATGAAAGCATCTTTCTTCTCCTTCTGAAGTTCCTTTGTGAAGATGGAAGCAGGACTGTAAAGTCAAAATTGGAGCAAAAACAACGAGGAGCATCCACATTCACCAGTGGCGTCCACATTCACTGGTAAAACCAACCTCCAAGAGCACAGTTTTCATGTTTGCTGATACAGATAACCCCTAGTGCAGATGCTAACTTCCACATACATTCCATTGTCTCCACTCATCTCCCCCAAACTTTACGAAGTTACCATCTAATATCATCATTTTTCTGTTGTCTTGCAAATGGCTACTGCCTCCTCTTTCTGCTTCCACTTTTAACCACCTTCTCCTGTTTCTAACTCTGAAGGTCTGTCCCATTTCTGATGCCTGGGAACCCGTAAGTAGGAGCTAAGCCTTCCTTACATGTGCAGAGCTGCCTTCCACATACCTGCCTCTTGTTTTCCACTGCTCCCAAGCTGCCAGTAGCAGGACTGAGCTCCAGTGAGGATGGATTTTCATTAATGTCCTGGTTTGTGGCTGCTGATCAGGCTCACTCCAGAGCTTGCATTATCTATCAACCTCAGCCTTACAAAAAAAATGTGTAGCACCAGTAGCAGAAGGTGATAACCTCTTTAGCTGCTTTCCCTACTGCATTCCCAAACGTTCAGAAATTGGGCTATCAGGGGAAAGTAACAGTTATGCTTGGATTCACTAATTACTGTTAACCACGTGCATCAGCCATAGGGTTGAAACACAGCATGATAATCCAAGAAATAACTGTGGTACTATCACAGGGAGAAATGACAGCTACGCACTGCTTGGGAGCTGGGATTTTCTCCCATATAACTACTCCTGGTTCTGAGACATCTGATATCCTTTATCAAATTTCTCATGAAGGTGCCTCCTAACTAACTGCACCTTTTCTGTAAGCTTCCAGTAACAAATGATATTTCAGCACTTGTCAGGACATCTAGTTAACCAAGTTTAATAAGACACTTAATTTCCTTACAATATCTATTACTTGCATCCCCCAGAAAGTTATCAATTCTGCCCTCCCACCCCTTGTCTTCATCTATTACTATCAACGAGCTTCTGAATATACATACATCCCCCAACTAGGTCTCCAATACGTACAGTCACTATGTGTTTACATCAGTGGTTCAGTAAATTCAATCACAGTGTCAGTAGTACCACCACAGACTTGACTCTGCACATTTTTAAGGAGTAAAAATCAGGGCAATCAACTTCTGTCACACCTTGTTACTGCTGCTGCCTTCAGGTTTCGGAGCATGTACTCGAGCATAATGCTGAACAGAGAGCCCCTGGGATTCTGCTCAGACAGGATGCATGGTGCACAATGCACAATGAGACGGAGGGAGGGAAGGAACAAAGGTGCCAAAAAAAAAAAAAAAAAAAAAAAAGAAAAAAAAAGGGAGAAGGATTGTCTCCAATACCAGGGTTTCAATGCATCTGATCTGAGATTCAGACACCTGGAAGAGACAAACTGGCCAGATGTCTCTGGTTGAGACTGAAGCAGAAGACTATACAGTAGATTTTATAGTAGGAATCTATTTTCAACTCCAAAGATTAGCTACAGGGGAGGGCTTTGTGAGACACAGCACAATTAAAGGCGACAGATCTACAAATTCATGTAATTGGTAGAAGTCAAAATGGACACAAACCTAAGGGGAAAAGGAGTTAAAAAGAACTTGGCAGAATCTCAAGTAACTACAGTTGAGGACAGAGGTCCAAACGCCCTCCTGAAGAAGAGTGTCTGAAGTCCCCAGTGGCTCTATCACAAGCTCTCCGCTGACCTCAAATGAAAGAAAAAAGCCTGAGGGATGAAAGGATTTAGGTGAGATTGCCAAAGACAAGTATAAAAGTACAGCATAAACATTTAGAAATAAAATCAGAAATGTTCCAACACAGAATAGGAGAAAACTAGCAGAAGACCCAATAAGCAGCAAGAAATACATTTTATAAATAAAGGAACAGTGGAATGACAACCAAAGTGACTGCTGGCTTACTGCACAGTGGAAAAAGGACATCAACAAGGGAGGCCAAAAACAGGTACTGCCTTTTTTTTTTTTCATTAACTTTCAATAAAAGACCTGCCAGTAGATGGCTAACATTAGGGACGTTTAAAACCTGTATTCAGAACAGATTACAAAGATGTCAATTATAGGCTTTAGGTATTTTCAAACTGGCCTGGCGTCGTAAGCTTTGTTGCTATGTGTGCTACAAAACCTGACAGATAATCTGAGAAATGAGCTGTTACCTTAAAAAGCACCTAGAAAGGCAAAACATCCAGCCCATTTTTAAAGGGGCAGAAAAAAAAAGAGGAGAAGACAGGGAGTTTGGACACCTTAGCAGCAATCATGAAAACACAGGTAACCACCTGCTTGGAAGCACCTAGAAGAAAACCAACAAACACCTAGCTCAAACTGTCACTAACCAGCCCTGTTAAAGCAACCTGATTTCCTTCTTTGAGATGCTAAGGAGCTTAAAGGACTGAGGAAGTCAAACAGCAGGAGATGCCACAGTTTGAGCTGAGGAGGGCTTTCAACAAATCCTTATTGGCACACTGAAACTAGCTAAGGAAACCTGGTGTGGACCCAGCTACCTAGGCTGGGCATCAGGTGGGCTGGGGGCTCCATCCACAGAATGGCATCCAGAGGGAAGGCAGCAGCAGCTGCTTGTTAAACCCAAGGTGCTCAGAGAGGTTCCTCCAGTGTCTGACCTGGCCCTGGTCCTGCTCAGTTGTCACTAACAACCTTTTGTTGGTGGGGACAAGTTTATTTGGTCTGCGAGGACAGGGAACTGGAGGGAACACAAACTGTGATAGAGGGCAGGATCAGAATTCAAAGTGAACTTTACAAACTGAAGGGGAGAAAAAAGCCCCAACCCAAAATTCAACTGAAATATGTTTACTGTAAAAGACTACACTTCAGTAGCAGAACAGCTGGGTACTCAGCGAGGAAAATGGAGGGATAATGCTGGATCACAGGCTGGCGAGGACTCCGCAGTGCCCTGCTGTTCCGAAGCAGGAAGGCATCATACTTGTGAAGCACAAACCCATACGTAGAACCAACAAGATGTGAAATAATCCTTCTGTCCCAGAGAGTGCTGGACGAAGTACTCCAGCTGAGGCCTTGCTGCCTTTGCACGTCGCATTTCAAACCTGACAGAGCTCAGTCTGAGAAGGCACAGAGCAGCGGGAGCGCTCTGAGGTCTGCTTGGTTCATAAATGAGCCAACCCCTGGTTTAGGAAAGACACTGGGAAGATGGTGTTTTCAAAATGTAAAATATTGCCACAGAGAGACAAATGGAAATCTGTTCTCCATGTTGTGGGCGGAATATGGAGAACTGGACAGCACCAGTCAAGCTGTTTGGAAAAGGAAAAGACCAAAAGGCTCTGGAAACAACCGTCTATGACCCGCCACCAAAATGGGAATTACGAGGAGGTTCAGCAAACAGCTGTCAGGTATGGCTGATTTTTTCTTTGCTCCACACCAAAGCCATGTGTTCGTATACAATTAACATCCCATTGCAGATCATTCCATACTAACAGTAAGACCAAGTGGCCCCCAAATCGTAGAGACATTTTTAATGCACTTTGCTAACAGGTTTTGCAGAAAAGTGCAACAGAAGTATACATCTAACTTCCCTCTTTCCACAGAAACTGCAATGCTTAAGTATTTAGAAGGATGAAGCCATGTCCTGTTCTATTTAATTACTACTGACTCTCTATACAGGTGTTTCCAATTTCCACCTCTAAAATGAAAGCTAATTCCTCCAGTGCAATATGAAGCTCATTTGTTCTCTCCCAAATGCTCCTTTTTAAAGCATATCACACTGCTTGGTGGAAGGCTGTGTCCTAAAATTCATCACCACGATGCCAGGGTTGCAATTTCTCATGCCTCCCTCAAATAGGAATGACTTCTTTAATTGGAAGAAAAATGAATGTGTTTGCTTTGAAAGCATTAATGTTCTTGAATCTGGCAAGAAAAACTCTCTTAACCTATCTGCTCTCAGCTAAGCACCAGATAATTTGAACTTGAACCTGCAGTCACGCAGCGGAGGAATATGCACTTTTGGCAGGAAGCAAGATCATTAAAGAACGGGAAGCTTCACCTTTCTTTCATGCTCTGTATCTTCTACATTTAATAAACCTGAATTAAAGGTGAAACAACAATTGCTTCAGTCATACAAAATGAAAATCAAGACTAACAGCATAGTTTAGAGACAGGCATACTTTCTAGAATATTCTGTTCAGGATAAAAATAAAAATGGTTGTTTTTATTTTAAAAAATACAAGGTATACTAAAAAAAAAAAAAAAAAAAAAGAAAAATCCAATCTCCTACGCTGAAGGATGAGTAGTGCATTTCCTCATAAAGTTTGTGGACAGCCCAACAGCAAGAACCTAATTTTCCCTTGCTTCTAGCCTATACCTCTCCAGTTAGTGTTCATATCTCTGGGGACCAGCATTAGAAACAGCAATATTTGCACTAAGGTCTCCTTTGGTCACTTCTGTTTTCATTAGCACAATCTGACCTTAAGCTGCACAGGCAGAGTTTGCCTTGTGCCGAGCTATGGTAAATCTGGGTGCCAAGCTATAAACTCCTACTGCAGATAATTGTCGTCATGTGGATGGAAGATTGAATAATTCTAGAGACAACTTCAGTGAAGCTTTCAGAGAAACAACACATTTAGTACTAAAATGCATTTCAACATGATTTTATTACACAATTGAAAAAGCTTTAAAAAACTAGACAAGAAGCTGACTCATGCACCTGTATAATAAGAAGCAGAATCTCTTGTTTGATTTCTACATTTTTGAGCCTAAGTATATGAAGCCATAAAAACAATGCAGTTCCTTGCAACAGTCTCATAATGAATCTGGGACCGTGCTTCTCTCTTACTTGGAAAAGCTGCTTTCACAACGAAGCAGTTAGGATTCTGGCACAGAACTTGCTCCAAACTATAAATTCTGAGCATGATTTAACATGAAAATGTGAAGACGCTGCTTTTTGGAGGCTGCCTATCTGAAGGTGCCTTTTCCTACTTCCTTCTCACTTACATGAAAAAGAAACAAGAGGTTGGGATATTTACTGCTGCTCTAGTTAAGCTGCCCATCGTACAGCATCTCCTCTTAAGAAGAGGAATGGCCACATTACTGGGCTGTGTATTAATTCCCTCCACTTCCCCTTCCTCTCTCCCATGCTGCTGGTTATTGTCATGACTAACTGAGATAATACATGATGGCATTTTTAGGAACACAAAAATATTTATAAAATCTGCCCTAATTATAGTCTCCCAGAACTACCTGCTTTCTTCCTTTCTCCCAAGACCTCTTGCTAACTGGGTTTTCTCTATTCCCAGGAGCCTGGTACAGCACCTCCAGTGGTGCTGACAGCACCATTGTGGAGAAGACTAATTTACCTGTTTTTTTCTTTCTAAGAATCTGATTCGAGATGCTTATGTGATCTTAAAATGAGAGATACACATAATTCACCACTATCAAGCAAGAAAGAATACATACGTACGAACTAAACAGCAGGTTAAAAGACATGGATTTCAAGTTTTCATTAACATGGTAGCTTTGATCCTCAAGAACAAAAAAGTTTTACAAAATACTAATACATATACATCTCCTCCATATATACAGGAATTATTTACTTGCCAGTGTGACACAACCACACATTAATGGGATCATGTTCAACCGCATGTAGCAACTTGAGCTGGTTGACCATGTAAAATGCAACATGCAAAAACTCTTTGATAATTTGTTCCAAAGGATGGACACTGAAGACTCGTTCACTTGTAACAGTCAGACTTTAAAGAACAAAGACTCAACACCCACAAACAAAAAACCACACACTTTCTAACAGATGGGCTTGATCTAGATCTTAACCAACCCTAGCATCATCAATTCAACTGCTATTCACAGCAAGCATTGGAAACTTGCATGACTACAAGAGATCAGCACTTCTATTGTAGGTCTTTCACATAAAACAAACAATAGATCAGTAACTACTGCTGATACAACGAGTCTATCCCCAAAATCAGAAAAAAAATATTTCCTTTGAATTGCATGCATTTCTGTGGAGCTCCCTCAAAGAAATTAAACCTACTCTAATTTAGGAATGACAAATGATGGGATTGTAAAATGAGTTTAATTTGGTGCTTCAAAAGTAGTACATAGACACAATTTCTAAAAAGAGATAAGCTATTAATGAAATGAGTTGTGAGTGCTTTTTAAACTTTCATTCTCTCATTAATCAGTTACAGGAATAAGTCAAATCAAGAACCGTGGTTACTGTCTCAGAGAAGCCCACGTTCAAAAAAAAATTATTCCAGTATACACCATCCAGAAAAAACCCTCATACAACTACTCCAGGCAACTCATACAAACCCCTTGTATCTTGATCAGTCTATTTGTGAAAATAGTATTCATTTAATAGCAGAGCATACCTACTATTTCTGAACCACTCCAATTTCAAGATGAAAAATAATATATTAATCTCCTCATATGCATATGTTAGTGCCCGGGAGACACTTTGGAATCTTTCATGAACAGAAGTGCTCTATAAATATAAAATATGTAATTGACACCTCAATGACCCTATCATGATAAGCTATTGAGCAAAAATCTGTTCTTAGACTGTGTGCGAGCATTTCCCCATCATCCATTTTGGCACAGAAAAAATACATTTTCATCATAATTAAAAATGATGTGCTTCTTAGGTACATCAATTCAGAAATCTGCCTGATGACCTTTTGATTTTGATTATAATAGCCTTTTTGTAATTATATATACATTTATACTGGAGTCTTTAAAATGCTGCTGCAGATGAGATGAACAGCAGTTAAGACAGACTGATACCCATGTGGTTGTGCATGCAGGTAACCAGACTTACCTTGGCAGGGGGCCGGTTAACTTTCAGGGGGGTTGTTTTGTTTTTCAGACTACCACTATAGACATGGTTTCTGTTCCAAGCTACGTACTATCACGAAAAATCCTGAATGGCATATTTCAACATTAGATAACAGAGGAAAAACAGAACTGGAAAAAATACCAGAAAAACACTTAACCTCATTAAAAGATCTCACGAATAAGGCCCCTCACAAACTGAAGTTCAGGAAGTTATATTCGAACACTATTTTCTTCAATAACAAAAATAATATACAAGTAATTAAGATTTATGCATTTATACCTGCATATTAGTATTTGAAGTACTTCAGCTGTAACTGATATCAGGATCTCCAGGACAGTTTGCCACAAAAGAAACATGTTTTAAGTAAGCCTCACTATAGCTGCTAGAACAAATTCAGCTGGCACAAGGACTGGGATTACGTAGAAAACTGGAACACTCCTACAAAGTTTAATTGACAAAGAAACATGAGTTTAATAAAAAGGGGATTTGGTTGATAAATTGTCCTCTTATCAGTAGTAAAATTAGTTAGGGCTACAATTTTAGGGTGTTGCATGATCATTTGCAGATTTTAAGCAACTGTTTGAAAATACTCTCTAATAAAAATGTAACTGATAATGAAAGGATGTTGTAGCAACTAAAAGAGTATTAAAATCGTGCTTTCGTTAGTTCTGAGTTAAGGAACAATGGCAGGATTAGCAGGAAACTATTACGAAATTAATCTGATTAGTGCCTTATAAATAATGAAGCTATACTTAAAAGGGTCCACAAGCTCCACCATGTCAGAACATGGATCTTACATATGATGCAAGACTAAAAAGGAGAATATTTTCCCTATTAATTAAGTAGCAAAAACTGAATCCTCCCAAAAACGAACAGGGTAGGGAAAAAAAAGAGTATGACTTGTTTGAAAACAAAACAAAACAAAACAATAAAATTAACTGCAAGGAACTCCACCCTCATTACAATTGGTTTCAGAGGAAAGAGCAACACTTCACTCCCGTCATGCTGCACACTATGGCAATTTCGCCATAAACAAGGACATCTCTTGTACGATTTTTTTTAGCTGGACGTGACGGCTGTCTGGATGGAGCACATGGCACCTCCCGAGGCCTGTCAGAGCAGCAACAGCCATGGCCCTGTGGAGAAAAGCCTGGTTTTGTTGTTCAGGATTCACTTCATGTACCACGGTCAAAAAATATCTGCTCATCTCCTGCTTGCTAAATTAAGTCTTCCGTCAGCGACACTAGCAATCATTTGAGGCCTGGATGAAAGGAGCTGGACAAACGTGACAGACTGATACCTGATCTCGGACTGGCCCCGGTACTAAGTGAGACTTGGTGGTGATGTTCTGCCCGCTTAGCTTTGCCTCTGGAAAACATACTTCTGCTCTGCAGATAAATCTCTCCTTTTTTAAAAAAAAAGTGAAGTAAGATTTGCTGTGGACAGTAAAATGCTTACTGCTCCTAGATGGGGACAGCTACGTTGCTTGCTACCCAAAATATCTTCTGCAATGTAAACGTTTTTTATGATCCTGAAAAATAAGACTGATTTTAATGACAGTCACAATAAATCCCAGCTACCCAAACTCGCTTTCTGAACAAACTGCAATCAGGGAAGAAAAAACAAATTGAGGCTCCCACCTTCCCTTCGAGAACATAAGTGGTAGCAAGTGCCGCACTGCGAACACCACTGCAGCCTGCTCCCCGCTTCCCCAACAGCATTAAACCAAGCTGTCCCCACATACACACCCCCTGAACACCTATGCAGCAGTGGATCTGTGTGCTGGAGTCGTTGAAAACCCTTTATTTCTGAATTCTGCCTGCTCAGAGCTTGTCAGAACCTCCATATGCGTCCCCAGGCCCTGCCTTGTGCTGCCTGAGAGCTCTGGCCGTGCAGCTCTGAGGAGCTCTTCAACCACGGTTCTTCATCTGAACTCAAGCAGTAGCTCCAATCCTCGGCCAGAGCACTGGCTTGCTTAAGCCAGGCACGGCACAGAGAAACAAAGCACACCCTGCAACCTACCAACACTGCTTTAAGAGTTCAAGGAGGACCAGCTTTGCACCTTCCAGTCATCTGACCCCATGCAAAATACCTCATGTCTTGAATGAGTCTTCAACTGTTAAAAACATCAAGTTAAAAATAGGAGGGAAGGAGGCCCTGGCATTGATCTGAATTGTCACCAAACTATGAGCAGGACCTCAGGCTGACCTCTTCACTAGCACATAAGTTCTTCCCACTGGATGCAACCACGATGGAGTTCAAAAGGCTTTGGACAGAACAGCGTGAAGGACTGAACACAATCGTCAGGGTGCAAAAAGTGCTCATGAGATGCTGAAATTGAAGAAAAAGCATTCCTGCTCCCACTCAAAGGCATGCTAGTCATCTGCATCACTAATTACTGTCTTAAATACCACCCTTTTCTATTTTAAAAAAATCTTTTATGTAAAATTCCTATTGTTTCTACAATATGCAGTATTTCTACTGCGAGTTCTCCCTTCCAATAAGAGCCATCCGTTCTGAAGCATCGTTAAAAACAGGTCAGAAAGGGAACAGCAGAAAGAACGGGTGCTTTAAAACTTATTTCACGTTTTCAATCACAACCCTTTCACCAGCCACTCAGTATGAAATACCGCTACCCTGTTTTACAGAGCGTGTGACATTCTTTGCTGTTCTCAGGACATCGCACGGCAGGGGAGCAGCGATGCTCCGCTGCAGGAGCTCAATCACCGGTGTTGGAAGCTTTCAAACCAAATAAGCAAATGGCTTCCCTAACAGCAGCTGGTCAGGCAAAGCTGAGCTTGGAAAAAGTCATCTTCTCAACAGGCCATCTCAGGACCTCCTAGACTTGTGAAACTCAGGAGGCTAAACACAGATGTATGCGTGTGTGTGTGTGTCTATCTCCTGGGAATTCCGTATCGACCCCCTTAAGTGTTAGTTAAAAGCAAAAAAAAAAGATTAATCAACAAGAACAAAATTATGAAGATACTGGTAAATGACAGTAATAGCAAAAGAGAACAACTGTTGGACAAAATACACATACTTGCTGTACTAAAAAGGACAGAAGAGTGTGGAAACAGTCACTACTTCCATCTAGAATTTTCCATACAGGCAAAATCAAGTGCCAAAACCTAAGAACAAAGCTACAAGCAAACTCTCCTGATAATCCCTACAATGCTTTTAATGATGTATTCAAAAAAGTGCTTTGCTAACAAGGAGAATGCCAATTAATGTACCAGTGGCCATGGCCAAGCTGGGCTAACAAGTTACTGAACTTGTTAGTTAGTTTTACTGAAGCTAAGATCTTCGACCCCTGTACTGTAATCTTTTTAAAAACAGACCTTTAACACCACTATTCTAACATTTGCTTGAAAGGAAGTGGTGCTTTACAAGAAGTTACTCCAAGTGAAGCAAGGAAAAGGCTTGAACTGCAGTCTGGTATGTGCCAAAAATGTCCTGGCTGTGACACTATGGGCCAAATACAAAAATGAGGAGGTTGGAAGGGGTTGTGGTTTCTTTTTAAATATATGTATTTTATTATTTCCTTATAAGGTATTGCTATGGTGCCAATCGAAAAAAAAAGCAAAAAGATTTAATTTTGGAAAGTTTTCCAGGGTGAGAATTTTGCATTTCATGCCCACTCTGTTCATCAACTCAAGTGAAAAACATGGTAGTTACAGCAGTTATGACAGTTCCATTAACAGTAGTTAATGGAAGTTATAATCAAAATGCGAAATTGATTTTTGCTCTTGAAGTTAAACCAAAGAAGTACTCCTAATGATGTTACATATGAATTCAAGGTAAAGCTACAACTATAATAAAAATAAATAGTCAGTGAATGTGTTTCAATGAACTACCAACAAAACCAATCTCCTTGTCAAAACCACTATCTACCAAGGAACATGAAGCCACTGAATTAAAATATCTCTTACCCAATGATCTAGCCCTTAAGCTAATGTTTAGAGAAATACAAGGAAACATATTAATTCAGTTCTCCATATCAGATTATTACTAGGTGACACTATCAGCAGCTCATTAGGGAAGTGAACGAAGCCTACAAAGAGATAATCACATTTGTTGAGTATTGAAGGACAAAAGCTGGATCAGATCAGCCAGGCAGGATCTTAGAAGAACAGATCACAGAAATAACTCCTTGGTAGAGCCATCACCAACTCGAGGTGTTTCGGGGTACATCTAACAACGACAGGCTCCTTCCTCCAGACTGGCCAGAATACCAGGGGTTACAGATGGTTAGTCCTGCATCATCTGCATTACAGACACTGAAATCAGAAGAATAGTTTTAAACACACTATTCTGTCTTGTAGTAGAGTAAATTAAGAATTTGTTGCCCCATCTGCCAGTAGGATTTGATTCTGATTTGTGGAATGTTTGAGAAAACCCATCGAAGAGAAAAGCCCAAAAAAGAGAAGAACCATTTGAATATGAAACTTGACATCAACAGAAAATTGAAGGCAACAGTCTGAAAGGTGGTATATACAACTTTATGCAAAGTGATGTAAAAGAAGAAGAAGTCAAGTTTCTGAATGTATTTTCAGTTGCATTACTGTTTCAACTCCCCCTACAAGAATGTTTTTTCAAAGTGCAGACAGAGTTTTGATCAAGCCTAAATACCGTCTTTTGTTAAGGGCAAGTAATACACTTTTTTTTTTTCCCTTTTTTTGGATCTGCATTAAACTGTATTAAACACAAGGTCTATAATTCTGGATCTGCTATATTTATATTGTATCACTGCAATTACCTGATGAGAATTTTCTGAGATTATTTGTAATTCTCTTTACAACAGTAATTTAATGGAGTCAAAATAACGGAATAAGAAGCAGAAAATAGAAGAACAGTGCAAAAATGGTAATTTTGCTATGGGAAGTTGGGACCTGCCATTTCAAATTAGTAGAAACCGTGAAGTGGGCATTACTGACAACGTGAATATAGTAATTGGGGTTGATTTCCTGGCACTTTGCCGAATCCTCTGACTAGTGCCTCGCAAGTTAATTATAGCTCTCCTAGCAGAGTGGGGACACTCGGCAGTGACACAGGGAGCCGAGGAGCACGCAGGCCTCCAGTGAAGCAACCTTGGAGCACTGGGTGAGGGAGGGAGAACTCTGCTGCTGATCCCATTAAGGGAAATCCTTGTGGAAGTGCAGATACAGTGCAAGAGGACGCTGAGAATAAATAACCTGTTAGGCTTTTACATGGAAAGAAGAAGGAATCTGTTCTACCAAAGGGTCATCGTTTTATCCATTATAACAAGTCACCTGCATCCAAAATTCAACAAGATTCTTATCATAACCTTTGCCTTTAACTAGTAGAGTTTAATTAATTTGGCAGAACTACACAACTCTTTTCTAAGCGATAACTAGCTACCCTCTTGGGTTCCTTCTGTAATCATTTCCTTTGATTAACTTTACTGTATTTACACAAATTAACACATGTATTTCATACATGTTACAACAAATTAGAACAGAAGAATTAAAAAGCAGCCTGCCAACTTAAAAACTGAGCAAGTGGAACTTTTGAATTAAAGCAGACAGCGTTATTAGCTGATTATTATATGGAGAACGTTCAGAAGAAAGAACATGCCCTTTCCATTTTCATTTTGTATTACCAGTGATTACATGATATATCTTAAATTATAATTTGAGGCAAAACTATGATTAAAAATAATTTAAATATTGCACAACAAGTTAATTGCTCTGGAATTTCTTCATCTTTGTTCCTGTTCTTTGATTCAAAGACTCTGTGCGCAGGGTGCCTGCTCCACGCGTCCCGCCCGAAGCGCAGGGCCAGGACTCCCTCGAGCATGTCGCCTTGCGGCCGCGACCAGGCCTCGCGGGCCGGGAGGCCATTATGGAGCACTTCATGATACGCCCTCTTTGCTCCAGAGCGCTGCTGCACGCTCTGAGGCAGAGATGTGTGGTGGTTCTCCCTTCCCGCAGAACTTTTGGGTAGTAAAGAGGAAAAAAATGAACAAAGGAAAAACACAGCCCTCTCCCCAGTGGCCCAGAACTGAGCACAAAGCACAAGCAAACAGGAGGACGCCAGTGTTCAAGTGCCTGCTTTGTCACTGTCACAAACCAAAAGCGACTGCCTTAATTACAAGTCCTTGTGTTTTCGGGATTACTTTCTTTCCAAAAAAAGTCCATACGACACAAATATTCAGGAAACAAGCCATTCACCTTAAAGCCACAACCTCAATTTGCATGGTATGTGAAAAAGCCTTCACAGTAGCAACCGCCTCAGTAGGCCAGTGCTGAATCACCAGTGCAGGACATGGACGACCCCTGCTTAGATACACCACGTCAGGCAGGCAAAGGAGCCCTGGATGCATCCCCCTCAGACCTCCTCTCAGATGACTTCCTTCCCCACTTGGTGGAGTTGTCTGGGAGCAGCCATTCCCATTAAAACTTTATCAAAACATCTTCCCATGAGAAGTCTGGTTTGATCAACTGGCACTGCAATTCAATTCTTTTATGAGAAACATTCCCAAATACCTCTACCAGGGGAGTATTGCACTTCCAAGTTTGAGGCCAGTAACAGGCTTACACATGATAAGATGGAGCGAACCCAGATTAAGGCAGTTGGTGAAATTTAAGAGTCCTGTTTGGACCTGCTCGCTTCAGTCAATGAGAAAAGCAAGAACTTCAGGCAACTTTCTTTAGATGGGGTCAAATTAGGGGAAAGGAGAAGCTGTGAGGTCGTCTGATTTTTTCAACGCAACCACGAGGAAACAGTCTCCTCAGATGAAGGAGAGGACAGTGACTACGTCCTTGCTGCAAGAGAAAAAAATATCTTAGCACAAGAACACTGCTTATTTTGATAAATTTAACAGGGAACTTTATTCTGTGAGATCTAAGGCTTGAGATACATGTTGCAGGAGTGGGTGCAAATAACCCCACGTTAGGATTACTGAGCAGTTTGCCCATCTTTAAATAAATGACTTCCTTCTAAGCATAAAGACAAATAAAATCACACTGATGTAAAAACTATCCATGAGCAAGGGCATAAGAAAACATGGGCTGCGCAGGATGAGACCACGTCCTTCAGCAGCTCTGCAGCTGGACCTGCTTAAACCAGCAAAGGTTCCTCCCTAGAGGTTTGTGTTTTCCAGTTACTCCGGTACTCTGCATTTCTACTTTGCTATTTTATATGGATTTAAGAGAACTAACAAGAATAACTACAAGCACTGGAGTATAGAAACTAACTTGTACAAATAAGCCACCAAAATTACTCACACTGCCAACTTGACAAAAATGACACTAAAACTTTAACCTTCTCTGTGGAAAGAAAATACTCCTATCCATCTTGCCAAAGAGGAAGAAAAAAAGTCAAAGCAGTGAAACCTCTGGTGAGAATGAACACAGAAACCCATATGAGACTCCTGCTTCTGAGCAGCAATGGTACTGAGACCCTCAACCCACTTGGGATACTTAGCAGATAATTTACTATCTTGTCCCATGGACTATGGAAAATTACACTTCCTCGTACGTGAAATCTCTGCTCTACTTTACTGCTCACTGCTTTACATGTTGTCCAACTTGATCAGTAACGCACTGCGCTCCAATATTTCCAGGTTAAGAAAAGGTGTTTCAGTGGTCATACAAAGCAAGCACAGAAGGTCCTTTTACAGACACACAATGCTGCTTGCCACCACTTCTTGAGCTCTGGCTGTGAATTCTCATGCCCAGCCAGCTCCCTTACTTTCCCTCCTCCAACAGCTCCACCATGGAGCTCCAGCGCCCTGCTAACCATTGCTCTATCGCAGCCAGGGAGTTTTTTTTCTGGAAATTCCTGAAGCCTCTGCCTTGCTTTCCCCTGTGAGCAGGTCCAGCCAAAGAGACGGAATAAACACGGAGTGTTCACAAGGTATCAAGCAGCCCTTGCAAAAGAATCTGTCCAGAAAGTCCAAGCTCGACTTTTATGATGCAGATTCAATGATTCCTTCCTCCAAAAGAAGGTGCCAGAGAGTAGGACAGAAAGCATTTCACTACCATAGCTCAGGATGGATCTGAAACAAATCAAGGTGAATTGCTAAGAAGCTAGCACCCAGTTTTAAAGTATAAACTTAACATTAAATACAAAACAGGCAACAGAACAGCTGATTTTGTTCAAGAAGATAACAAATTCATGCAACTGGGAAGTCTGCTCCAAGTAATTCTTAAAACAATTTTCATAATTAAAAGTATTTCTATACCTATTATTTTTGTAGGTGTTGGGAAAGTAAGTTTCTTTAGTTGCTGACAAATCGAGTACACATGATTTATGGATTTAAATATGGAAAAAAAACAACACAACAATACACCTAGAACCTGTATGAAAGTACTACGCTATACTTCAAGCAGTCAACAAAAAGGTAGCTTAGACTAGTTTAAAAACAAAAAACAGGGCAAGCAAACACCACCTTCAGAATACTATAAATGATCCATCTCTGGAATTTTCCTTTGATTTTGTGTAGAGAACAATCTTTGACTTTTCGTCTTTTCATTAACTTACCACGAACTACCTCCCAATTAGCTCATGGGTTAGAAATATGACAGAAAAGTGCAGCTGAAATTTTTAAAGCATGAAGACTTACTGACAAGGATGCAGATTTCTGCCAGTCTGTTCTGACAAGCATTCATCTACAAAGCACTTTATCAATACTAAAGCAATCTATGCTGCTGTTACACCTTCACACCGACTTGCTGTGTCACACTGTATTCAAAACTCGGGCACCTACCACAGCTTCAGCAGAATACACAGCACTCCACAGAGCTATCCAGGAAAATCATGTTCCTTAGACTGAAATGTTTGTTGTTTTTATTAGCTGACTGCTTCACAAAAATGAAACTTTATACAGCCCAGCAATACAGAAAGGCAAATATTAGAAATGTATACACTTTCCCCCTAAAATTTATTTTTAAGGGAAAGATATAAAATGTTGACCTTTCGCAGTCTTTCCTTACAGGCCAAGAATTGCCTTGTTTAATTTTCTCTTTCTTTCAACTCTCATCTCCCCTTCTGCTCTTATACACTAAAGAAATATTTAAAAGCACCCTATGGCATGTCTACCATCACTGCACAAGCAGAATGTGCATATTCTGTTTAAAAACACTACCGTACTTGAAAATTCTGGAAAACTATTTAAGGTATTTTTAGAGTATTGATAAGTGAATAATCTTTCATTTAAAGAATTCCCATTAAGGAGCGATTGTTTTCCTTTCTGGGAATTTGCTGGTACCAGCCTAGGAACTCCACCCAGCAGCTTTGGGAGTTGTCTTTTCTTACTTAGTCATTCTGCCTTGGAAAGCCTCCAGCCAAAGATCCCAACCTGCAAGACCCTGTTTTTAAAAAGATAAACACTGTGATTTTTAGCTGCTAAGCATCATTTTTCTATCCACCCACTGATATTATGGTTAATATTTCCTTTTTATCTAGTAAGAGCTGTTACAATTCCCAGAAATAGCTTTTCCTCATAGATTTACATACCTTTCTCCTATTCTGACTCCAGAATGTTAAGCTTATAAGCTGAATGCATTGAAGACCAAACATCAAGAATCTTCTCACTCAATTTTTTATCCCACTAATATTATTCTGCTGTCAGCACCACTTCTGATTGTGTATCATTGTATAAAAGCCATGAAACAAACAGAGGATTTGCTCCTAAATACAAGAAGGAAAGAAGGGGGAGAGAAGCAGCAGGGTAGTGGCCAAAAGTACATTTATTTACCATTTGGTAACCATCATGTTTCATTGACATTTAGAAAGCAATCTTTTAGCTTTTAGTAATTGTCAACACAAGAGAAAACGTGTAAGTTTTACTAACAGAAACTTCAATATTAGTGTGTCCAAGGTCTTAGATAATTGAATTAAACCCTAGAACATTTCAAGCACAATGTATTTGTTTACTAGTTATCCCTTTATTAGTTTATACAGTCAACAAATGTAGCTGTTCAATGTTCTGGATTTTAATTAATTCCAACATTAAATTCTGATTCCTGGCACAAATTTGAAGAGATCAGACTGAAGAATATCAGAGCACGGAACACACTAGGTTCTATAAATATAATCTAGCTGACAACAGATAAATCTTTCCATAAGACTGGGTCATTGGAATACTAATTGCCAATTTTCCTCCTCTGAGAGCAAGGAAAAGTCAGTACATTGGTAAAATTAAATTGTTGGTTTCAATAAAAATACTTTATTTCTCAACAGCTCAGATTTGGCAGCAAGATCTCATATAACATCATTTACACCTGATTGTGTTTCACTTCCAATTTTTTAATCCTGCAAGGTAAAACGCAAATACTCATGAAAGGGGCATGCAACTAATGCCAAAGTTTCAATTACAGACCTTCCTATTTGGCAGCAGCAAGTCGGGACTTGCAAGCCATCTTCTCTTCCTTCAAATCACCGTGCTTACTAAAGGAGCAAAGAAACCTAGAGATACTATTAGCACTTAAGTGCCTGTTTATCCTTAAATGCTGCAGATGATGCTATATCTAAGCACGTAGCATTCACAAGGAAAAGACACTTCTTCATCCTCTTTTATAGAAATGCAAACAAAATAAAACAAACAAGAGAAGAACTGTCACAGAGAATGATCGAACTTGTGAGTTCATTCATTCTTTTGACTTCGTTTTAGTGTATATTTTTCCAAGTGCCCCCCCCCCATTGTATGGGATCATACCTACAGGCATAAAATAGTGGTGCATTTAAAAAAAGAAAGCTAAATTCTAAATAAATAAATAAAAACATCTGATTTGGAAATGGAAGAGCAGAAAACAGACAACGATGACCCTGAGCCCCCCAAAATACAGACATGCTCTCATAACTGTATTCTGAAGCATGAAGATATCACATGCAACTACTTCACCATATACTACACTTAGAAACCTGAATGTCTACGAACTTAATCTGTAATCATCAACACTGTCATGACTTTTGGGGGTTATCAAAGTTCTTCATTACAGGTCTGTGACAAAACAATCCCTTTTTAAGGTCACAGAAATGAGCATTTGATCAGATAAACAACAGATAACAGAACGCTCATACCCACTGAAAGCTACTTTTGGTTCTGAACAGCAGTTCAACAACGTGCACTTTGCCAACTCAGCCATCTCCCCAAAATACTTCTAACATTTCAAAAGTTCACAGGCAAAAACATGTTGTGTCTCTTTCGTCTTCTATCAAAAAAAAAAAAAAAAAAAAAAAAAAAAAAAGCAGAAATCTTTTTCCTTGCTCCAAAATTACACTGATCTGGGAAACAGCACAGCAGGATTTAATTTTGGACCAGCAACAGGTTTTAAGAGTCAAATACCCTCTAAAACATACAGTCTAAATGTATCTATACCAATATAATAACTTTACCAAGTTATTCCTCACATAAAAAAATCCTTATTAGAAGCTATTTTCTGAGACTTTGTTTATTCACTTGTCTATGGATGTGCTAATACTACTCTCGAGACACAATTTACTGGAAAACCATGTCCATTGGAGGGGTATTGTAGCACTCCTGCCCTAAGACATTACTGGTTTCACCTGTAACTACTTTTATATGTATAAATATACAAAATAGCTTTACACAAATGCACACACAGCATCTGAGAGCCTTTGCTCTAACTCAGAGAAATTTCACCAGAAGAATTCCAACAGAAGTTTAGGCAAATAACATGAATTCACAGATCCCTTCTCCTTTAGGAAGTAATTGTGAGGGTTGGGGGGGGAGGTTGAGCAAATTACCTCTTATGGGAGATCAGCAAAAAGTATCCCCCACAAAAGGCAGTGGTGAGGATCTTCAAGGAAGCATCCAACAACACCAAGCTTACACACGCATCTCTACGCTTCTTTGCTGCTGACAAAGAGCAAGGCTCTAGCACTGCGGAACCACAACTTTAGGTCTAAAGATGCTTTTTTTTTTTGGTGAAGGACATTACTGTTCAGTCAAGCTCGCCTTTATGTGCCACCATCCAGTGGGGAAGAAGCCCTCAAAGCATTAAGCTTACTGATCTCCTAAGCAGAGGGAATTGCTATTAAAAATGCTATTTAGACAGACGGGCATCTATGGAAGTCTGCTACACAGCCTCATCAAACTCATTAAAACTACCTTAAGTCCCAGGCTTGGGAGTGTAATCCCTTTAAGAAACCTGCAGACTAGGCTAGGAGAATAAAAGAGAGAGTGGGAACCGAGCTGAAAAATGCATGAACCCTGTTCAGCCAGCAGTCGGCAAGGGTAAAGGATCCCCCACCCAGTGCCCATCTTCTTAGGTATCCCACCAACGTCCTGCTGCACACTGGCTCCTGCTGACACCGAATTTAGGGAACTACACCCAGGCTTTGTCATTCAGGTCAGCGGGCAGCTGGACGGGGCACTGCTAGCCCTTCAGCCTCGACCTCCTCTGTATCAACTGCACTACAGCAACGGAGCTCTCCTCTTCGGGCTGCCCATGTGTAAAATTAACCACCTGTCTTGATGGCAGGCAATGGCTCAAGTGTGTGCCTCCCACCCGTGGCTGTGCCTCCCCCAGGAGCAAAGCTCTGCACCTCGCTCTTTTCTTCGGACAGTCCCAACAACTCATCTTCAACTTACAGGCACAAATGAAGAAGCACCTGGCAGAGCTGATCGCCTTTGAGGCTGTTTTCTTGCCTATGAAGCTGCCCCAGCCTGTGGGGAGACTGAGAAAAAAGCACAGGCTGAGGCTGTGCGATGCCACAGGCCTCTTATTTACAGAGACGCACAATAAAAAAAAAATAAATCATTTTTCAATGACGTGAAAAGGCTGCAAGGAGGGGGAATCGTGGAAGGGCACTGGACATGTTCTCCCCAGCAGCAGGATGGCACAGCCCTGTGCGGTGCTGGACGCGGGCCAAAAGGCTGCAGGAGGAGCCATGGCGCTGAGCTCCTGCCTCCAAAAATGCCATCCTTAGGCGAGCAGCACCTCACCTGCACGTGGCACCACGAGGCCCCACATGAAGACTCCCAGCACAGTGACTAGGCAAAACACAGAGACATAGAATCAGATGGTTCCCTATGGGGTCAAAGCAGAAAAACTGATTCTTATTAAGCTGCATTACCAGAGCGAAGCAGGAGCTCAATAATTTACAGCCAGAGACAAGCTAAGTGTCCATTAGCATTACTGCCTATGGATGCACGCTTTCTTTTGTTCCACATTTTTAAGGGCTCTGAGACCAAGTCTGGCTCCCTGTCTTTCCCTCTTCCTGGCTCTCCAGACCCCTTCCCTTCACTCCAAAGAGGAGCCTTTCCCCTCCTGCATCCCCTGTGCCCCCAGATCATGGGTAAAGAAGAAGGCAAGGTTATTTGCTGTGAATCTAGACACAGCAAACAATCTCTAATGGTATCCAGTACACTAAACTCAAGGCAATTTTAAGGAATTGTGAGGTCAGAGGCGATCCAAATTGTAGGAATGCATCAGAGCTGTATGCTCGCTCTTCAGACACATCAGCGGCTCCGTTTGGGAACAAAAGAGCCTGATTTTTTTATTTTTTAAATAGTTGTCTTTCAGCATCAGTAATCTTGAAAAGGGCAGACTTGAAACCAAACAAAAATGTAACATTAAGTACTAACACAGGAAAAAAATAAGCCAGATCAATCATCACAGAAAACCGGTCTCATGCTATAAATGGTGTCTGAACCTCCGTAAATGCGTTCGTGCCCTTTCTGCCTTCAGAAACCAACGCCGAGCGGCTAAGTCATTTGTGCCTCTTCCACTAATGAGCAGTGCACATCCCACTTCGGTCCCTCTTTTCTCCCAGACACGATGACCTCAGGAGCTGGCACTCATTTGACAAAATCCTATCCTGTGCGATCGTCCCCAGCTTCTGGAGGTTCAAAGAAACCATTACAACGCCTTTATTGACAGGTCAGGACTGGCTGTCCAAGCAGTCTCCACCAGAAACAGATGAGTAAGAGTATTTGAGTAGCGGCCTGGATTTTTTTGAAATGAATAGAGCTGTTTTATATTCAAGTTACCTGCACTCTTCACATGTACAGTTTTGAAAGGAGTCATGCAAAATTACTCCTCTTGCTCCCCAAACCTCCAAAGTGAGACTTGAGGTATTTTTTCAGATTGACAACATATGGAGTAGAAGGGGGGAATAATCACAGAACAAAACTAGGACACCAGACCAGGACCAGGGCCTCAAGGCAGCACTGATGGACCCTCCTCACCATGTCCCCAGCTTTGGGCTGGGCACTGGTGCTAGCTCCCCATCTCAGGAGATAACGGCGTAATCCCATTGGGATGAAGCAGGACCGTCGTCGTGTCTTTTACTCTTCCCCAAGGCTTTCATGTGAAGGGGGAAGGTGAGTGTAACGAGCTGCCAGCCACTCCTGCGGCTGACTAGCACCAGCCACCCAAGAGATGGTTGCACGATTTTGTATATATAAAGCTTGTAAAGCACTTTAGGAAGCTGTGGGATGAAAAGGACTATATAAACGTAAGATATTATTATTATTAAACCAGTGATCTGACAAGAAGAGACAGCTTTTCAAATCTGTACAACAGCTTGAGCTGAAGAGATCAGGGAGTCCAATTTGAAAAAATAATAATTTGAAACGAATCTGAGGATTAGAAGTGGCAGCTCTTTTGTGGATTCTCCATGGCAGGTAAATTTAGTAGGCTACTTTAATTTTGCATCGTTTTAACTCCTGGCAATGTCCTGTGCATTGAATCTGACAGAGAGACAGGGCGTTTGAAGCTGTCGTGGCTACATTTTAGTCTCCCAATTTTACAATCAGTGTTTGAATCTGCTGCTACAACTCCGGGTACAGAGATCAGAGGCTTATCAAAGAGGCATCCATTTCAAAGACAAGCAGCAGCTTTGACTTCATTCCTTCAATGCTTAAAATTCCTGAAAAAGCAGATGAGCATACCACAAAACAGGTCGGAAAGAAATCTCTCTATCAGCTGTAAACCTATTTCAGTATTAATTTTTTAAGGATCTATTTTGGTCTCACGTAAAATATGTGCATTTAGCCGAGATAATGCTCTCAACAGGTGAGCTTAATATATTCCTTTTTCTGTAACCAAAAAGTGCATTTTAAACAGGCCTATTGCTTTATCAACCATTAATTGAAGAACTACTTCATCCCGTTACCTCCCTTTTTTTGGACTAAAAATGTCTTCCTTTCCTAACAAAGCATCACTTCGGTTCTTTTATTGCTGCCCTGCTCTAACTGCATGGATGAGCCGAGCGCTCTGCAGGCAGCAGGACGTGCTGCTGGCAGTGAGCAGCATGCTTTAAATGCACGTCACTCCCCAGGACTGTGCCCAGCTGCAGCGTGCCCATGTCCACACTCGAGCCCTGACTTACAGCCCGAACCTTGGCTCTCGGTGACTGGGGTATCTCACCAGCATCCCCTCCGTCAGCTCAGCCCTGCTGGAACGGGGACCGGCTCTGCATAAGGGCAAGATGTGATGACAGGAGCAGCACGGTGAGGAGGGAAATCTTCAGACCTCACTTTTACTGTTGACAGCTCTTTCTCGTAAGCTGGAATAAATTTTTGTCTGCCTACCTGTACCACTGAGAGGAGTGAATGCCAAGGGTTTGCCTTCCTGCACACGCCACCCATCACCTAGACCTCTGTCCATCAGCCCCCAAGCCGAGGGCTCTGAGGAACAGGGATGGCACAGACCCAATGTGAGTTTCCCAGCTGAGCCCCACCCGACTATGGAGAGCATCTCAGGACGGCCCAATGGATTTAGGGTCCTGGAGGAAAATGCATGGATTTTGGATACCCCAGCTCCTGCTGAGTCCCTGTAGAGCAGTGACTGCAGCCCCAAGCTTGATTCCCCACAGATTCAGCACGTCTCATTTGCTCTCCCCACTTCTCCAGCTGCTCACCACCAGGAATCAAGAGGCACATGGGACCATCAGCAACAGGTCTGTTTGCCAGACCCAGCCTTTCAAGCTCCAGTGATACAGCAGGGGCCTGAAGCAGTTGGGAAACGTGGGAACCCTGTCCAAAATCCACAGTGGGAGCACTGGTCACGGGGAGGCAAGGACATGCCCTAAGCACACAGAAGAGCCCAGCTCTCGGTGCACAAACCACTGCTGATGCAGGACCAAGGCGTCTTAACTCATTCAGACACTTTCAACAAGCGCTCCTGGCACAGTCATGCACTAAAGTAAAAGCTTTGTGGCTTAAAATGAGCTTCCAGAACTGCAGAACGTTTCCAAGCCCCCTTCTCAAGCAGCATCTCACTTAGAAGCACCCGGGGGGCACACAGGGCTCCTGTGCTGCCCTGGCCATGCCCATCCGTGGCACAGCCCAAAGACCTGGCATCCACCACAAGCACAGGTCCTGTGCTGCAGCTTCCCAGAACTTTCTTTTGGAAAGTCAGTGCAAGCTCAAGAGAGAAATACCCACCCCTACGCTTAAAAAAAAAAAAAAAAAAAAAAAAAAAGGCACCAAAGTTGCCATAAATTAGCATTAGCGCTTCACAAATGGTGAAACCGCAATTTTATGGTTTTAAACAGAGACAAGGTGGAATGGTGAATGGTAGCAATGTATTTCAGATGAAAGCTTTCAAGCAGATGAGAAATAGTAACAGGAGTTGGAACCTGAGTAACTACGGTTGCATTAAATTATTCCATCTGCAAGTCCATTAAAATTTTTTAATGGTTTTGTATGGCTTTTATATTTATTGGGTGGGTTTACTCCTATGTGACTCATACATATTTATTACCAGGGTCCAGATAATGGTTATTAATAAAACTGCTTTTATTTGCATACTGTCTTGATGCTGGCCTAAATATTTACTACTTGACTATAAAATTAAAAAATCCTCAACAATTATAAATAGCACCAGGGATGCATCATAACTTTACTTTTTATACTTTTTGACTTTATTTTTCCCCCAAAATAAACAAAAACCAACCTGGTAAACCTATTATTTGTCTTTTCAAGTCCGGAAGACACTAATTCTTTCAAAGGCTTAAAGCACAATTTGTGTTGCGGAAGTAAGAAATCCAAAACTAAAAGCAAGCTAGTTTTTATAATTAAGAAAATACATATATTTCTACACATAATTATGAACAGTAACAAAAGCTCAGTATTAAAAAAGGTCCACTGAATCCCTGGAATTGTGCCTGCCAACTAAAACACCTACTATGAATTTAGTAATGGGTTATGCAAACATAAATTACAAGGCCAGACGTTTTAAAAGGAAAAAAAGTTGATTTATTGTCACATTGGAGACACGGCAGGATAGAAGCACAATTTCATTTTTCCATATATTCATCAACACTGCAGATGTGTTAATGCAAAAAGAATTCTAAAATAAAAGTGACTCTCAACTGCTCTAATTCTCATATGTCGTTTAATTTACTTAAAAATGGTTACCAGGAAGCTTTTTTTTTTTTTTTTTTTTTTAAGCAAGCAAAACATACTAGAACTATGGGAATGCAAACAGGTTTTAAAAGTATTTTACAAGTATTTCTCCTAAACATTTGCCTCAAGATTTCATCCAAAACTGACCATAAGAGAGCAATTCTCTGCAGAAAGTCTGCTGTTGTTTGTTGTTAATAGAAAAGCTTACAACTGTCATCTGTAACCTAGTCATTTTGTTTGTGAGCATTTGTACTCAACATATTAATCGTTTCTGCTCTTGTTTCAAGCAGATCCAACTTTTCACTTATCCGCTGTCAGAACAATGAAAAGAATCTCTCGTAACTGGCAACTATTATTAAAAGAGTTATTCATGACAACATAATAATTTTAATGAGAACAACATGTTCCTTTAATTACACCTGAATGACTTTGAGGTGGTCCAGTGGATGAACTCAAGTAGATTTACAGCATATTTGTTCACAAAGTAAAAAGGAAAAGTACTAATTGAAGACGTTTAATTATTTCTTCTTCTGGTAAATATGCATAGGAAGGAAGGGCTGGCATCATGCTTGCCTGTTATTTTTATAAGCTGCATCTTGAAAATAAGTCCACCTATTGCTCAAATGGCTCAAAGCAAATTTAGGAACTGAATTTCAGAACTGCTGTAAGTATCCAGCCTTATTTTTGTTCCATTTATATAACACACGGTTTCACACTTACCTTTAGAGACAGCGTAACACAGACCATAAGAATAGCTGTTAATTGGTGGTACCACAATGAGAAAAATCCCGGTTTTGCCAGCTAAATGAATTCAAATATTTGCCCTTTAAGAACTGTCAGTGATGCATTCAGCAAATCATGTCATTACTCTTAATGCACCTTTCTTTAAGCTACAACCATTCTTCAGGAGGAAGGATGATGCCCTATAGGAAATGGCCCATAAGATCAAGTTTTTTTCCTTCACCTTCAAGTTCTGGCCTTGAAAACCTTCTCCTCTTAAACCTCCACTCAACCTTCCCCTTCCTCCTTCTAGCAAAAGCAAGCACAACTCAAGAAAAACAAATTATTTGCTTTGTATCATTTTCATTCTCAGTGACAGGCGAAAAAAGTAGCAGGGCATGTTTAGCCAGGCAGATTAATCTGTAACTATTTACTTACAAGTATGTTTTCTTAAAAACTACAGAAATATCAAAAATATCTCCTTTTCCCCTCCTCTGCAATGGAAAATACAGCACTCCTGACATTACTGAAATCTAATACCTGCAACTGATGTTGCTACAAGAAAAATGCATTCTTCAACTGTCAAGCACTTTTAACTAGAAAAATGCTTAAATAGTATAAATCTAAATTATCTGAGCAACTGGCTTCAGAGTAATTAATTTCTTGAACCACGCTAACGCATTCAGTTGAATCAGATGTGTGTCCTTCTTGAGTATTTTTGGAGCTCTTGAATAAAGTAATCACCCATTTATTTTCAGCTTTATGGAAAGACTTTTGAGGTAAATGTGTTGTAGAAAATTGATTTTAGGTTTTATTTATTTATTAAGGAAATGGAGACAGAGATGGTATCTCAGTATCCTACATAACATGCTTTCAGACGAATGTTTCAAATTAATTTTTCTGCCTAGTAACATAAAATGCACGACCATTACTTCTGCAGGTGAAGGGAATTACTTTCCTAGCTTTCAGACTTCCCCAAATGCTGTTGTACAGTTACACAGTTATCCCTGAAATCCCACACACCAGCAACCTCCAAAATACAGACTCATTCTGCCAAAGCATCTTCTCCAGCCCTGTTACCTCAAAATAAACTAAAGGTTCGGCAGCCTGCCCACCTGCAGCCCTCGCTGCCATCTTCTCCCTGCTGAGCAAAGCAAAACCACTTGCTTTCGGAAAAGAAACCAGTCCTGGAGTTGCACTGAACACAGGAGAATTAAGCAGCCATACCAGAGAGAGCAAATAATGGATTGCAGGCGTTACAAAGGCTCGGTCCTTCCGAGCTCTTCTGCTGCCCAACACACTGAGCAAGAAGCACTGCGAGCAAGAAGCAGTGTGTGCACAGCAAACACCGTCTGCAGAGATGCTGGCTAAGCTTTCTGGGGGTGATAAAGCTTTTATTTTATTTTATTTTTTAAATAATGTCCTGTAATTATAGTAATTAGAATGGTCAACATGCATAAAAATGGAGGTCAGCTTTATGAGAATCCTAGAAAAATGCAACTATAAGTTACAATTCTTTTATTGTACCCTCACTTCCAATAAGGTGAAAAGGCAATGAGAGATCATCACACAGGAAAACATGTCAGAAACGCTGCTGTTTTTCCCATTAACAATTAGAATATTCTTAAGTCAAATATGTATTAAGTAATGACAATAAAATTATTGAGAACTCAAGAACAAAGATCTCCAGGATAAGGTTAGATCTGATTTAACCTTACTGACTCCTCCAGACTAGATTTTAGACTTTATTTTAAGGCATAGGGCTGTATTACACTAGTTTTCTGCAAGAAGATTCATAATAATAATATACTTCTTCATTTAGCTTTTGAAATAGCAAGCCATGCAGAACAAATTATCATAAATGGCATTTGCCTTGCAAACAGATTCTTCAGAAAATGTTAATAATCAATAAAAATATCGAAAGGGAGGACATTGCACCTAAATACCATTAGCCTGTATGTAAGGTATGCATCTAAGTTCCACACCTGCAAGTCACAGGTCTCTGCTCTTATAATCATGGTTTTTAACAGAAGGAAATGGTAATGTTTTTAAATTAATACGGAGAGTATCTTAAATTTAACCTTCTCTAAGGTTTTAAATACGTGAAGGATCTTAAAAATATAGAACAAGTTTATAACAGAATTGAAAGAACATTGATAGCTCCATTTGAGTCATACAAATTAATAGAAAAGATTCTTTTTGAACAAACTGCTTATCTGCAAATTCCTTTCTTTTACGCAAAAATCACTTAAACTCTCCTTTTCAAAATCATGAGAAGAGAGAAGAAAGGGAGAACTTAAGAAGCATTTCTACTCATTTTCTCCTACAGTAACTTTTAAGTACAGAAAGACGTTTAAAGGTGGTATTTTTTATTCCCTGCCATGTACTGAGACATCTACTATTTTCAAATTGTGTTAAGTACATTTAGTTGCATTATGGTAGCTAAACTTTACATAAACCTTATGTATGTTCTTTCCTACTCAGGACCCAAAATTAGCAGGATTCCCATATGTCCCTAGGGAAGGGGAGGAGGGAACATCCCCACACTACGCACTCTCAGGCACACTGGAAAAGAAAATCAAAGTTAAAAAAAGAAAAGAATAAAAAAGAGTAGAACAACCCAGCTCTAGATGGCAGCAAATCAATATTCACCCCTATATACACAGAAACTGAGAGCATCAAGTATTTTGAGACAGGCTGTGTATTTTCAGCTGTGTATTTTCTAGGCACATCATTATTTTCACTTCGTTACACTCTAGACCAAAGCTGACTGTGCAAAGTTGTTAGGAATCAACCACACTTCACTACCAACAATTAGAACAAGACTCCTCTCGTTTCAATAACTTATTCAACCGGCAGAATTAATATTCCTTTTTTTCTTCCTAAGTTTAATTTGATTATCTTTTTTTTTTTTTTGCAGAAACTAGCTAACTCAATAGAACAATCCAGAAACGCTGGAGACTAAGAATTTTAGATTTTTAAATTCTAAAAAATTGGGCCGTCGCTTAATAACTGAGATCATTTCCTTTCGTTAGAGTTGCAATTACAACGTTATTTTTGTATAATAAAGAGAGATCTTAAAAACATGCATCACCTTCATTTCTAACCTCATGAATAAAACTACTACAACTGCTATACTATTATTTTGGTAAAAAAAAAAAATTCAAAGAATATATTTCAAGGAGACTAAACTACACAGGCTCCTCTTTCGCTCCCTTTCGTGGCAGAGGCAGCATGGGGAGGTCACAGAGTAGGAGAGGGATGGTGGCAGTAGCTCAGGGAACAAGGGCAGCAAGGAAAGTCCAGGTTTTACATGGACTGGTCAAGTCACTCCTTACAGACTGACTGAGACAGCACAGAACTGACCACGTAAAATGATGTGTGTGCTGTAAATACATTTTACACTTACTAACACGTGTCCACACTTACAGGATTAAATACAGCAATCAGCATGGATGGTCCTGAGCAGCACCATCACTGTCACACCACAGGGCTTGTCCTTGTAACAGCACTGGGGGTTAGCTGCGTTGCTTCACGCAGTGCTAAGACATGGTTTTCATATGCTCATTTCTTTCTTTTCCTGGCACCTTCCAATTTTCCATCTTGCAGGGCATTTTAAATCTAGTTGCTTTGAGAGCATACTGTGCTGCCTATGCTTATAGGATCCTCCGTGTCCCTCAATAACTCCGCTCATCCAATCTTTAATCTGCTTTGCAAAATACAGGTGTCAATTTTAGCATTTAAAGGTAATCTTGGCTTTCTAAACCTTGCCGATAGAGTACATTCACAACCTAGAAACACTGAAGGGCAACAACAGTGAGGAACCAACAGTGCAAGTTCTCATCAGGAAAAACCAGAGTGACCAAAGCAAAAGCCTGCAGGGTGAGCTCCTCCAGCCGAGGGGGACACGGGCTGCGGGCATGGCAAGTTGCCCGGCTCTGCAGAGCTCACGCTCTCCCATTAGAAAGCTGGCCTCATCTTGCATTTCCCAAGAGCAGCCGGCCCAGACCTCTCTGGTTGCTTTTTTTTCCTGGACTCGACTTAACCACCTGTGTTGCAGGTGAGCCTGGTAATAATCAACATAATTCAGCAGTTACCTAGTTTACATGGCAAAACCATAAATGCTGTTTTCAGTTGGAATCGGTATTAAAAACAGGCTTAGAAGTGTTTGTTCAGGTGTTCACAAGACACTTTGAACAAAGGGAAAACTAATTTTCCGATTTCAAGTTCTTTGAATGGCGTGCACTCAGGTAGTCGTGGTGCCAGCTAACCCCATAACCTCATCCTGTAAGGCTGTGTGCAGAGCTGTGTTCATCCTTACCCAGCCTTCAAGGGCTCCTGAGACTTCCACTCCCCAGGTCTAAATTTGGACAGGAATCACCTGCTCCACTTTAAAATGTTTCCATGTATTACATGGCCATACCAGCACCCAGACCTGGTTACTGAGAAGCTGTGAGCTGTAGGACACACCTAAGCACGTGGAAATAACTTTCTGTTCCAAGAATGAAGAATGGGCAGTGCCATACGCCGCTCTCCACACTGGAATACATCTTGCCTTGGAAGTCAAAATCAAATGTGCAGCTACATAATGACTTTAGACAGTTAATGCAACAGTTAATACACTAGTAAGACTTGAAAATACTTACTACTCTTTTGGACCTGATGTAAAACGTATTTTCTTTTCCTGTTCCCATTTGGAAACAGAGGGACATGAGGAAAGGCATGGAGAGTTATAGATTAATCAGGTTTAAATATTATTGTCTTCCCTCCCTGCAAGTGTTTAACAAATTACTTATTTACTTCTTTTGGCATTTTTCACTGTTGTTGTTGACAAGGTTAAAAGTATGCCATGCCCGAAGTATTACATAAGCTTTTGAATGATTAAAACAGCAAAAGGTAAGCAAAAAGCAGTTACTCAACTAGGAATCTGGGTAGAAACCAAAGCAAAATTATCAACGTTAGGAAGTATCTTCACTTTGTGCCAAAAACTACTAACCTGCACAACCAGAATTATTTCAGAGAAAGAGAGAGATTAAAACAAAGCCAAAGACTGTCACTCAAATGCTTCTGTGTTCACACCAGAATCGGCATTCTAGGGCATGATGAATTAGACCAAGAATTTCACAGAGGTTAAAATACACAAAACGTAATGCAGTTACTCCCAACAGTTCAGGAATTATCACTGTAAGAAAATAATCTGATGCGGGGTGGCAATTCACATGACATATTTGGAGCTGCCTTCCAAATAACAGTCATGTAAAATGGATGTTTCAAGTAATCTCTTGGCCAGTCTCAGCCTTCCACGGTAGCTGCTCAAGATGGAACAAAATGAGCCTGAAAATACCCCAAAACATCTGTGGTAAGCAGATTTGATACAACTGCTTAAAAGACGTGACGGGTACGAAGTATTTTTGGAATAACAGGAATTACAAACTCTTCCTTAAAGTTTCTGCATATAACAGCCACCACCTAACTTTCTGCTCATGAGGTCCCCAACCACGAAATACTTCTTCCTAGATTTATGTCCCAGTATGCCTAGTCACAAATAGCGTTTTAATATATTTAAATACCAAGCCCTACAGTCATTCCTATAAACATAAAATATTATTATATTTCTTTTGCAGCAATTTGATCATTTGCAAAGATGACAGAAATGATCCAAACAGATCTGTCACATCTTTCTGGAAGTCTTCTGAAACAGCAGCATAAATATCCTCAACTTCACTTTTCTGCTACTCGGGAGATTGCTTACAGCAGACATTATGGAAAGTCTAGAGGACATCTCAGACAGCAATGGATAGGAAACTTGAGGCAATTGACACTTGTTTCCTGATTTATGGTGAGACTGGCTATGGCTAAGGGAAAGTGATGCTGGAACGGACTAAACCACTACTGCACCAACAGGGATGCATCCAGAATGAAAAAGAAAATGGAAAGTAGGGCTCTGAAACAGGTTATTACATTTAACATTTCCAGCCACATTTTTTATACCAAGAAATATATTTCTTCATCTTGGAAATTTAAATAAAGCTATATACTAGGTTACTTACTTATCTAAAGAACACTTCTGTAAACAGGCTGGTTTTCTATCACAGAATTCTTTCATTATTAAAAAAAAAAGGAAAGAAAAAAAGAGCATGCTTGATGTTTTACTAACATAAATGGATCAGTTCAAAAATGCCAGCGGCTGACTGTGTGTTTCCTACCAACCTTAGGGAAGTTTTCACCACATCAGGTTTTCAGACAAAGTTGCAATTTTGGAAAAAATCAGCTCAAAGAGTTATAACCTTGCGTCCTAACGTTCTCTTGTCCTCCAAAATGGTCTAAGCTTTGATTTAATCCATAGACTTTCTTTTTTGGGAGGACAGAAAACAGCTGAAGATGAATGCAGCAGTGTGCAAGGTTAAGAGTCTGTGTAGAAGTGAACGCTTTCAGCAAGGCCGGTTGGACACCATCTCACTTATCCCTGTGGTACTGCAGCTTTTGCTCCTACACATCTGTACCTACCACACCAATCACCTTGGATGGGACAGGGAGCCCCTGTCAGACCCAGCTCTGCTGAGCTAGGAGCAATGCCAGCATATCCAGTCTGTTAGAGCTGGCTGTTACTACAGTTCAGATACTCTCTTTTGATCCCATTTTCATTCTTGAATTCTGTCAGAGAAAGTAGAAGAGGAGTTGGATTGTGTTTGCTGCTCAGAAACAGGGCTGCAGAAAAAAACATCACAGCAGAGAGGAAAGAAGAAAATATCAAAAATCCATGCAAGCTTATAAAGGAATGTGGTTTCCTGGGAATCCCATGATGCAGGATCAAGATGTAGAATCTAGCACAGATTCAGATTTCCCCAAACGTTAGGGTTGTTCAGAGCCACTGTTTCGAACTTAGTCTGTGAATGAATAAAACAACTCAATTCCCTTCAAAAATATTACATGAAGGGCTAGGTAACTATATTTTATAAAAGTATTTTTAAAATTTTACCATCAAATGATTTAGCAGTGGAGGACGTTCACTCCATCTTGCTAACTGAAAAGAACTAATTGCATATTGTTTTCCCCACGATATCTCTTGAAGTGACGATACAGAATGCATAATTTTCCTCTGCACATCAACTCCCACTGAGCTACAAGGCCCTCTGTCAATGCTCTTAGAAGTGCAGTGTTGGAATTTTTTTTTTTTCCCCCGTCAGTAACCTTCTGCTCCATAAAAATAAAATTGGCCTAAAGAAACCATCCTGAGACAAATCTGTAAGCATGCTATCAGTTAGGAGCTGGCAGCTGCAGCCCCAGCCAGAAGAATCGGTCGTTTTCCTTACAGGAAGAAGCGGAAGGAAGCAGGAAACTCAAATAAGTTTTGAAGAATGAACTTAAGCTTCTAGCAAATAATTTGAAAATGTGGCCCCAGAAATCTACTTATTTTCTCAATTTTGTACAATTTCTTTATTCTTTCACTTCTCTCCATCCCCAGAGAGAACGGGGGAATCATTTTCCATCTGTAAGGGGAATCAACCAACTCCTTACCCTTTCAGAGATTTCATTTACTCTCCATATTCTTTTGCACCTACTTAAAGTTGCTCTTCTTCTTTTAAAGCTGCAGTCCCCAAATCTTCTCTTTTTTCAAAGAAGCAGAACTGCTTTCTGCCCCATGAAGCCTCCTCAGGGCATCAGTTAAGCAATCCCCCCTTTTCCCTCTCCCCATTCTGGGTCAGGCTCCCCCAGCATCTCTCCCTCTGTACCAAGAGGAAGCAAAGCAGTATCTGCTACTTGAGAAGCAGCAGTAAAGGTTAAAAGAGCCGCCTGCTGCTTCTCTCCCAGACAGTTCTTGGAAGGAACCCATACTTGTGTATCAGTTATCTGGAAGGGGCTTTGAAACCCTAGAACGCTCCTGGATGAACAAATTGCTGGCAGCCATTGGGAGAAAGGAAACACACAGAACAAAAAAGCCCTACACATTGCTACGCATTCATTACAGATAATGAGTTTATATGCATTTTCTGTACAATTATGCATACGTATGGGCAGGCAAACATTGCACAAGCTATCATAATCAGGGAAGAGTTTGAAAACTATCAGCTTCCTCCATGCAATGTTCACCTTTCCAAGGTCTGCCTAACATTGGTCCTGACACCTTTTACACACCACCTGGTACATGCGATGCACATCCTGTGAGTGGAGCTTCGTAAAGAGCTCAGCACTGACCTTGTTGCATTTCCAGTGAAATTAACAGCTGAACTTCATTTGATTTTTGGTGGAAAAATGAGCATCTTTGAAGTTATGCCCTTGATATAGATTTATTTAGGCAGCAAAATGTCACTTGCTACATCCAAGTGCTAAGAGAGTTAGGTTTAACTGAAGCAGAATTTTTTTTTTGCGGTTCTCCAGGTTTTAGATTATTACAAAATTTAGAGCAAGCCTGTTTGAAGTCTAGTGTTCATACTTCCTCTAAAAAGTCATCTTATATTTCAGTGCTTAAAGAATACAGAAGCTGCCTGAAGAGAAAGCCATCAAACTGAAGAAGTCTTAGTTAAGAAAATTATGGAAACAACACATTAAGAAAAGAACTCATATATATGTCTACTACTGCAAGAAGCTCCAAAGACTGGAATAGCTTTTCTCCTTACCTCTGGAGTGTTTTTCTTGAACTCGCGACTTTGCTCGATAAGTTTTTTCCTAGACTGCTCACTTTCATCTTGTCGGTTAGCCAATATTGTTGCTGTGGCATCGAGTTCTCTCTGTCAAGAAAAACAACAAAAAAAGGGACTACAGTTAGAGTTCTCATTATCACCAAAATAAAAATAAAAGCTTGTATGTCCATCACATCATCTGGAATATCGAGGCGGCTGGGCTGTACAGCAGTACAGAACAAAGCACCAAGCTTCCAGAAAAGAGACTCCTGTGTTAGCATCGAACGAAGGTCTGCAACCTTTTTCATTCCACCTTGCAGCCAAAATACCATTTTTCCTGAAAAGCATTCATGCCTTTATCACGACATTACTCACGCTAACAGCAGAGGAGTGCAATACACACCTCCTAATGCCTCCCCAAAGCGAGTGAGGATGACAAATCTTGAACACGTTCAAGCCGGGTTTATTTTCACATGCCTGCAGATACTGCATTTTGTCTTTGTGAGCTTTTCTGTGAAGAAAGTTATGACTAACTCGGCTACTGGTTAATCCTGTGCTTCTGCTTACACTGGTTATGCTTCAGTCACTCATCTGGTGAATGCCAGAGTATCTTCCAACAGCTTTCTACTCAGCTGAGCAGAAACGAGGCTTTCTACCAGGCTGAGTAGGCCCAGCCCAGAGCGTTATCCCCACCAGAGTTCCTTTGCTCTGGCCCACGCTTCGAGATGCCACCACAATGGATTGAATGGGTCACTTATCAGCACCGAAAGCAACAACACAGCCTTCCCTGTCAGCCTGTTCCCTTTCTGAGGTATTTCCATGTAGCAAGAAAAAAATAACAACTCGACTCAGCTATGGACACCGTTCCCAAATCACTCGGAGTTGTAAGCAAGGAGCTGTAAGAGGAATTTGGGCATTGTTTCCCCCCCATATTTATTTGAAATGAAGAAACAACTTGGCTGTGAGAAAGAAGTAGGTGAGAAGTGAGAGAAACCTGCCAGAGCAAGACACCAAGAAGGTCCTCTTGGTGGCCACCTCCACCACCAGACCCTGCAACCTCTTGCTGCCAGCCCAGCCAGCAGCACACAGCAGCCCAAAAACCTCTGCTTGCCTTCCCCTCCTGCTGCCTGACAGCCACCAGCCCGGTCATCTCCACACACATGAAAAAATGTGATAAAAAGAGGACAGATGCTGCTTATTTGAGATGTTAGTTTGAAAAGCTGACCGTGCACTGGGTCCTGCCTGTGGAACTGGGCAGCCAGTAGAAGGAAACAAAATGGGAAACCAAAGATTTGCTTCTTTCTGCTCTGCAGAGGTGTTGGAAGCAAGCACAGAAAGCAGGATCCACAGGACACCCGCTAAAATCCCTTGTGCTACAAGTTTACAGAAAAAAAAGGCAATTCAGCTCCTGCAGTTTTTCTAGATACTCCGTGAAAAAGCCTGGTCCCAAATTGTTATTTTTATTGAGGGTGAATCCTGTAACTTTCACCAACTGGATGGCCATGTGTTTTACATGGCTCCACGGAGTTTGACCTCTGGAAGAAAAAAAATAATCCCTTCTGCAGTTTCCAGCTCCAGAGAATCAATACTTTTTTCCCCTTTAAGTCTTTTATTTCTACTATGTATATGGACCACAGTTATCTTAATCCTTGGAAATAAGCTAAATACGACAAATGGATTTGAAGCTAGGCAGCACGCTGGAGCCAGTGACCTAAATATTGTCACCGTAAGGCTTTAAAAACACTGCATTTCTGACTTTGAGAGAAAAAAAATAGGGCAATATGTCCACCAGATCTTGGTTTGGAATTCTGTAACATATGTGAAATCTATTGCAGAAAAGTGGGAAATACTTAACAGTTGGATAAACCACATTTGAAATTCATCCCAGCTAAGTTTATGCAAGAAAAAAGAGCAACAGAAACCAATGTGGTTAAGCAGTACTATAAAGAGCAATATAACGGCTAAGCAGAAGGCTTTTAAAAAATATAAACAATCTGGTACGGCCGGCAACTTGGAAAACTATATTTAAAAAGGAAGCACACATTTAAAGCAAAGCAAAGAAAACACTAATCATGAAGCATGAGGGAATTGCAGTAGACCAACGAATCAAATGCTTGTTTTACAATACAGAGGGCTAGCAAGGCACTTCACAAATGGAAAAGCAGGTTTTTAAGACCCGTACTTCCAAGCTAAGAGACAAGAAAGAAAAAGAACTGGTTCAAAAAATAAATAAAGCCTACTTTGTGCTATTATGAAGAGTCAGGTGGTGAATGAAGAATACCCTCAACGCCCTCACTGCTTGATCAACACCAGTGCCACGGTGCCTTTACTGCAGGGACCTTCCCTTTTCTTTCAGAAACCCTTCTGGGCCAGGGACTGTAATTTCTCTTTACAAGACATTTCCTTCTGGGACATCTCTGGTACAGATATCATCAAGCAAAAATGCCAGCATGCAGCCACACTGAGCTGTTTGACACCAGGGGCTGAAGCCCAAAAGCTCAAAGATCTTGCAGAGATATTAAGTCTTCATAGTCATTGTCACAGTTAACAAGCCCCAAATCAAAACTATTTGAAAAATTGCTATTTTTTTCTTCCTTACTTGATCTCAACCACATGCACTACAAGCATCATTTATTCCAACAAAATAAAAAGACTTATCTTTCTGGCTTCTTTCCTCTTGCCCCAAAGTACCATCAATTTAGGGCAGCCAGTTCTCATTGCTTGAGCCACAGATGAGTGAGGAACCCCCTCCCAGGATTTCCACTTTGACCCATTTCAAGAAATTTACTGGGGGTGGGAGGGAGGCAGTGCGAAGAGAGGAGACAGGGAAGTCTTAGGTGCTTAAGCGCAGGAGTCATCAAAAGCAACCCTCAGAAAACAAAAATTAAAAGGTTTCTTTCATGCTATATAAAAAAAGAATCTAAGATGAGGAGGTCAGTCTGCTACCCACTGCAACAACAGTCCACAGATGACAGTCGGTCAAGCAGGACCAACAAGAGACTTCAGGTGAAGAGCAAAGGCAGAGGCACGAGGAGCATCCTGTGCTGCATGGACACCCCGGCAGAAAGGAGGGGACACGCACAACGGAGATCCTTTCTCAGGACTGCACTCGTCGGATCTATCATAGAATGAGTTATAAAAACCTATGGTAATCATCCACAAGCACTGTGATATAATCATACCCCAAAATTTTGTTCTTCCCCCATTTTGAAGCGTCTAATCCCTGCTGCGTTTCTCGCAAAGCTGTTGTTCTGGTGCAAGAAAGAGAACAAAACTCCAAGGCAGACTGATTTTTGCTGGCAGATGCCTCTCAGTCCGGGCAGCGATGCCTCCCAAGCACAGGTGCGCCTTCAAAAGCCTCAGGCACGGCTGCAGATCTTAGCAGCATGTTTGCACCACAAACCTTATTTTACTTATAATAAAGATAGACACAAATCACAACTGCACGCAGATTAGGAATTTTCTACCAGTAAACGTACTGGTAACCATTTCCACTGAAATCCTGTTTCTGTGTAGTTCAGGTACTTCCCTTTATCATCGTTTCAATCAGTTGTAAGGTCTAGATGATAACCCGCTACGGAAAGGAGTTTTCAGTAGTCTCGTTTCTGTTTGCATCCTTTCTCTGGATTGCATTTGTCAATTCTATCAGAGGTCTCAGTGTGGCTTTTTGCAATTTTTAATTTCCTATTAAAAGAAAAATTCTCAGAGCATCGAAGACACCAAGGCAGGAGTGTCTGGCACAGCCCTGCGTACCCACAGCCTATTTGTCTCAGGGACATTTTACGTTTCCCTAACTGATATATTACGTAATCTCTCAATCTGAAAAACCATGAAGTCTTCACCTGTTCAGAAGCCTACGTACTGATTACAGAAGTATTTCAGAAATGATAAGCTGTTTTGCGAGCTCGATGTGTTTCTCTGGAAAAACAAACACGCATGCTCATAGACAGAGCTGCAGATTGTTACGTGGGAAGTAACCACAGAGCTGACGTTTGGGAAGTCGTACTTTTTGTAAATGCTTATTTTCACCGTCCTTGCTTGTAAAAACCAATTCCAGTCTAGCAGTGCTCAGAAAGGCAGAACATGTTATAAGAACACAGTAACGGATGAAGTTTCTTCTCTGGAAGATGAGTTCATGCCCGCTGTGCTGTGAAGCCCCTTTTTCACACATGAAAAAGGAAAGATCGGAGTCCAAAGAGAGCGCAACATCTCAAGAACAGCTTGTCTCCTACCTTAGAAATAAATAATTAAAAAAAAAAAAAAAAAAAAAAAAAAAAAAAAAAAAAAAAAAAACAACCAAGAACTGTAAGCATTAAAATAAACATGTTTCTTAAGAATAATTTTGTCACTTGGCAAACTGATGCAACTACCTTTCACACACAGAATTAGGAAGTTTCAATAAACACATTTTATTTCCGCATACTCGAGTAATTTGACTCCAAGTAAGCTTTTAAACAAGCTTTAACTGGAACCAGTTTCGTACCCTGTGCAGTACTTTTGGACAGTGAGTCAACGTGTGCGGTGGCCACCGCATTAAGCAAATAGAGAACAAAAGCGGAGGTGCTAATGTATCCATCAATAAGATAGCTTAACTAAAAAGCTCTTACAATAAAGAAAGAAAGGAGGCATAAAAAAAGTTTGTACCGGCTTTGTTCGCCCTAACACCAGCCACTACCGCAAATGCAGGGAAAGCCTATCAAAAAATCTTGCAGGAGGGGAAAGCTAGTCCTGGCCTTTCAAAAGGAGCTACTATCAGCACAACCCAGCTGCATAAATATCTACGCCAGCAACAAAACCACTACTACTGGAACAGACTGCCACTGCCACGGCCAACACGGGATTAGGCCTGTCTTTTCATCTACACCTTGAATTCAGAAGTTTGTTGTGCGTTGTGTTTTTTGTTTTTTGTTTTCTTTAATGCAAAGAACAAAAGAGTGTCCAGAGCTCCAGTGACCTTAATGCCAAAGGTCTGTAGGTTCTATTTAACTAGCTTTTCCTCCCACTCAGGGATAACGGAACACCGGTTCTTCATTCCAAAAGGCAGTTTTCATCCTGTGGCACTGTTTTTGCCCTCCTCAGCACGCCGTGCACGCAGGGCCCAGTCCCTCCGCACAGGCAACTGCTGGGTGAGGTGCCACCAGGCCAGGCTGCACCACGGCTGCTGGGACGGAAGCACTGCTCTCACCATGTGAGCAAACCTCCGAGATCACCTGGTCCAACCACCCCCTACCATCGCTATCACCCACTGAACCATGTCCCCAAGCACCACGACCAACCTTCCCTTGAACACCCCCAGGGACGGTGACTCCACCACCTCCCTGGGCAACCCATCCCAACACCTGACTGCTCTTTCTGACAGAAATGTCTCCTCATTTCCAACCTGAACCTCCACTGCCACAACTTGAGGCCATTCCCTCTGGTCCTATCGCTGGTTACCTGTGAGAAGAGGCCGATCCCCAGCTCCGCACGCAGGGGCTCTGGGAAGGCCCTCACACAGACATCCCTGTAAGGCTGTGAAACCACCACCTTCCATTCCCTCACCTTGTCCTTTGGTTACAAATCCTAGCCAAATAAAAAAACACTTAAAGCAAACCTACTCCAGCAGTTACTTAACACTCTGCTAGGTCCTGCATTTCTGTTCATTACAGTTTCAAAGCACATAAATTTCCTAAAAAGAAACTGTGAGCTTTTGCTGGGGAGAGGGTTCCCTTTTGCCTTTACCAGGCTCCAGCTCCCATGCTGCTGGAGTGCTGTTCAGGGCTTCACCGACCTCCTACACATTAATTTTCACACTCCTGCACTCAAAAGCAGAAGTACAAGCCTGTTGCATCAAAAGCTACAGCGGAAGAGGCCAAAAAGAAAAAGTAACATGAATTTGAGTGGGGCTGCGGTCAGGGCTCCCAGGACAGGCTCCTCCAGGCAGGCAGCACGCACGAAGCAGCAAGCACAGCTCCGGCTGGCCCGGGGAGCATCACCCCCAGCCTGGGCTGCGAGAGGGAATTCGTTAGCCTACCACATCCACGTTGGTTAATTACTCCGCGAGAAGCACGAAATGCCTCGGTTTAATACTTGCTATTTCACAGCAACTACGCGGTGGCGGGGAATCAAATGACATCACCTTCTGCCAAATAAAATAAATTACGAGGAACCAAAGAAAACTCAGTGTCGCTTGCAAAGACTTTCCCCAGGCAAGACGCAGCGATACACATCTGCCCGACCTCCTACCTTGCTGGATGAGCACAGGCTGAGATGCAGCACAAGCTCGCCCCATATAGACCCCAAGGGCCAGCAGAGATGTGGTAGCTGCACCACCAGGAGCTCATTGTGCACAGCCACCCCGCTGCCCTACAGGATGCAGGAACACAACGGGCTGGGGTACGAGGTGGCCCCCAGGGCGGTCCCTGTAATTCTTTGGGACTTTTTAAAGGGCAAGTTTTTAAACAACAAGAAAAAACAATTAACTGATGACTAATTACAAACTACTTAATGCACTCTTCTTGTTTCAGCCAACTCCTGCAGCAGCCACTGTGTTCAGGTGAAGAGGGATTATGCTGCCATCTTGTAATAAAACACCTCCACCAACTTCAGCTCATGTCCTACTTCCAAGCAAGATCAGATTTGTGCGTTACACTAATTCTCTTGACCTCAGATCAAAGCAAAACGTAGCCTTAAAAGAGTGGTTCAAATAACAAAAAGTTCAGCCCTTTACCTAAGCTCTGCTACATCATTTAAAGTATTTAGTTACTCCTCTTTTCAGCCCCAGCTTTGCTGGCAAATGAAGCATGACCATGCTTTAAGCTAGACACATACTGTAACACAGATCAGGATTTATAACTTGCTATAAAGGCCGCCACTAATAAATCAATAATACATATACACACAGCCTTGCTTCAACGTGAGTTCTGGCCACTTATTTAAAAGAAATAAACTCAAGCTTTTTTTTTTTGTTGTTTTGTTTTTATTCTAAACGAAAACTAACTCATTGCTTGGATTTTTAACTTCACTCAAATCCTCACTACACTGTCATTTAGAACGAGAAGTCACAATTGTTTTTCCTTTGATGACATTTTATTCTTGGGAGATTTTTAACATGGTTAACCATTGAAGACAGACCAACTGTCTGCCCTGAAGTCCATCACAGCAACCACTCAATAATCTTTCAGTCTCCAAATGCAATCACCAATCTGAAAGCTACTTAAGCTGTTTCCTAACGTAAAATATGGACAATAAATACTGGACATGAAATATTTACCAACAAAAGAATAAATACACAGTGAAGAAGCAAGCTACAAATACTTTTTAAACCACATTCAACAGAGTAATTCCTTGAGGAGCAGGCCTTGAGCTAACCCACCACCTCAGCCTTCGCTCCCGTCTGATGCTGGGGCACTGCAGAAGTGGTACAGCACGAGAATAAACTATCCCAGTAGTATATCTGTATGGTAGGAGAATTTCCAAACGAATATGGTTTGGAAAGATAAGACTAGACTTGGAATTTCTTCTATTGAAGACCTCAGCAGCAGGCATGTGCTACAAAATAGGAGAAAACCTGCAAAATACATCTTGAAAATACTGTCCAGTGACCCCCTTCTAACAGGCTTTAGTTCACCTGACCCATTTGCTGATCAAAGGACACGTTTAAATGCTGCTATGGTCCTTCACAGACTCTTTTCCTCCACAGAAGAGCTCTATACCTGGGTTCACAACACTGACAGACATCGGGCACAGGACAGTGACTGCAGCGTTTTAGAGAGGAAGCTGGATGGGGAACTTGTGTTAAGAAATCGGTAGCAACCAAAACAACATCAGAAGAAAATTACTGGCAAATGAAATTGTTGTTTGATAAACAATTTAAGCAGGAAGAGTATTTGGCAGAGGGTTTTCGGAGAACGGTCCTTGACTCCTGACTAACGCGCTTCCTCCCTTGGTCTGAGTTTGTTGACTTTCTGGGCACGCTGCAAGGTTTATGCATTTTCCCATGATGGGAAAAATACAGCATTTTTGTGAAGTTGTCTGTGAATGCAATTGGTGGATGTTTTCTAAAAAATTATAGATATAAATAGGAAACAAGAAAGTAACATTTTCTTTATTTAGATTTTCATTACTGAAGTCCCATTTAGACCTCTCGGTATTCTTTCATATCTAAAACCCAAATAAGACTCAGCTTGCTATGACAACAACACAATTTTAAAATGAACGTCTGGCATTTAACACTGATAGCAAGCATTGCATATTTTGGGCAATTAAACAATGTCGGACTGTGAAGCCTTTCAGAATTTTTTTTTCTTTACAGCTTTGAGTATTTTTTTCTGGACCATGACAGTGCAGCATAAGGATCTCACCGAACTCAAATCCGGATGGAGATGCTAAGGAATGCAGAATGCCTTTCCTGGCTAGGTGTTCTCCAACAACATATTGGGGTACTTAGTTGAGCTCATTTTCTGTGACATGAAAAGGAAAATAAAAGAATTGACTCACGAGGTAAAATTAGCTGATGTACAGTCACAAGGAGGCTGGATTGGAGGTGACAGCGCACGTAGCAGCACATAAAGAATAACATGCTTGATGTTAATAATGTTGCACGCTCATTTAGTAGCAGAAGTACTCTTCTTCATGCAGTACTTTTAACATGTAGTGCCACCCCCCCTTGATCAGATCAGCATTTCTGGTAGCACTCCCTGAACTGTATGTAAGGAACTGTTATAATGGTCTTCTAGAAATCATGTGTTAACACTCACACTTAAATACTGGAAATCCAGCATCCTCTGGCATTCAGTGGAGGCTGGGCCAACCAGGATGACCGCTGAACCGAGGACAGCCTGCACCTACTTGCTCCATGAACGCAACTAAGGTATGCGATACAGCTAAAATACCTTTCCGACTTTAAAGAAAAATCTTCAGTAATACTTTCTATAATTCCACCACTATTCACTGTGACAAATCTCACTAAAATGAGGTTTGCTATGAAAACAACAGATTTAGCTGCAGTGGCACTGTCAACCTTGCTATGATACACTGTCACTAAAAAGTCCTTAATTTTGGCTATCAAATACAATTTCAATTTCTTGCACTTTAGAGCAGTAAAAACAATTCTGTGAAGACTGTGTGTTTACAACCCCTCAGTAAAGAATGCAGCTGTCTCAATCAATGCTGATTGTCTGTTAATTAGTTCAGTTTTACAAGCTGATGGAACAGATTACTTCATTCCCTTCCCACACACAGAAAGAAACTCTACAAATACAGTTATCTACAATACACTAATTTTTGCTTCCCGGCAAAGTCACAGACGTGATCTCTCTACCAAGAAACCATTTCGGTTTGTATCTTGTCAAGGCATTCTGTCATACAGTGATTTCAGTTCTTATAGATATATATCCTGGAAGAAAATGAAATTAAACAGCCACACTTTCAGACACAGTGGGACTGCATTCCCTTTTTTTTTTTTTTTTTTTTTGCAGTGCCTCAAAGCACATCCAAAGTTACCCCAAGTCCTTTAGAAAAGAAGTCAGGTCCTCATGAATAATTTGCTGTTTGTTGTGTGTTGTATCATGGATTTAATCAGTATTGTATTTTTGAACCAAAAAAACATTCAAGTACATGATGTACAGCAGCAAGGTAAAGGTTTTTATCACCCTTCTCCATCCCTTTTCAGACAAAGCAGAACTAGCTGGTTTTCCTCTCATCTGCTCACAGACATTCACTGCCTCCAGTGTCTCGCTCTTGAAGAAGAACCAAATTTTAACTTTCATATATGCAGATGAGATTGTTGGACGCTCTCCTCCAAATGCCAGAAAACACTTCTGTTGAAAAAGCTGATGAAATACCATAAAGCCCAGGGCCTGACAACAGGGAAGCTTGATCCAAAACGCCACTACTGAGATGACAAGTGTGCTACGTGGTGTGTCAAACGACACAAATTTCACTTTGAGAATGGTTTTCTTTCTCCCTTAAACCATGGGATAAAGAAAGGGAGATTTTACATGATTAGGAGAAAAAGTTCTGGTCAAAGATCATCTGCATATTTAAAGCACATTTCTGATATGAACTGAATATTTAACTAGTAAGCTTTTTACAGTAGAAGCAAGTGGTCAAATACTAAGCCCCACAAAATCATGGAATGATCAGACCACAAGAGCTGTTTTTATGACAGCGTATCTGGCTAAGCAGTAGAAAAGATAAACTAAATAAAACCATAGTTTTTCCACACGAAGACATTACAGATATCAGCTTCAACAGCAACATCACAGACTACCTAAAACCTCTCAATGCTTTTCAGAGTTCAACATACAAAAAAATAGGAGCTTAATTTTTGTAGTATGAAGACAGACGTTCAAAGCAGGTCACTGAAAACACCTTGCAGAAAACTCTCTAGAGCCACACAAACAGCACTGGGGGAGGAAAAAGGTTGGAGAATGGCAGTCACCTCACAGCAGCTGTTAACCTGAACAGTGAAGGAACCAAGAACAAAATCCCTTCAGCAGAAGCCTGATTTTTTTCAGCTATGTTTTTTTGGTTAATTTTAGCTAAATTACATTTCTACAATTCTGTAAGCAGAACTCTTCTTAAACCCACTGCACATTTATTCTTCTTTCCTGCCTCTCCACTTCATTCACTTTATCCAGGAAAAAGCCATGTAGAATATGATCCTGGCTTTCCAAAATCCCTTATACAGACCAGAAAAAAATGGAGGGTTTTGTTGTTGTTTCTTTTATTAGTATTACTGTTATTATTATTAGTTTTACCCTGATATTGCTTTGGAATTTTTACTTTTTTTTTTCCCTCGCATTTTGCAAGCCACCTTACCCACCCTGTCTCGATGGCTGGATGGCTTCCCTGTTCAAACAGCACACACACCACCTTTGCCAAACACGCTGCACCAAAGGCTGCATTTACCAATGCAGACTTGCCTCTTACGGCTACGACACTCAGCTGCTTCCTCGGCTTTCATATGCCAGGGCACAGACTTACAAGGCTGGGAAGCCTCACCAAAATTCCTCCTTGAACCAGTGCCATTCACTTGGCTGTCTGCTGTTGCAACATCCGAACTGCATCCTTTCCCACACCAGGACAGAGGCAGAGCTGCAGAGCAGTGTGAGAAAGCCTGCACTGCTGCCGACTCGCTGTTGCCACAGGCAGGACTTCAGGCTCCAGTACAATCAGTCCAGGAACTCGCAGTAACATTAAATTCCTATTAGAAGAAAATGATTTGGAAAGGAATTGCTGGATGCTATTTGATGTACCACTGCAAATTAAGCATTATCTGTAAGCCCCCAGAATTATTTCCCACAACGTCTCTGGTAGTGCTGGCTACGTGACTACGAATCAGCCTTCAGTTTTTGTGCTTCATCTGCAGTAACAAGATTTTGCAGTTCCAGAAGAAAATCTCACAAGGACTTGCTAAGCTTTCCTCGATCTCCATCTTCAGGGGATGCATGCTTTAGAGCTTAACTTACGTGTCTGCTGTGGGATGAACTCTAGAACTATGAGAAATGTTTGGGAAAAAGCAAAACATGCTGTGTCATTTACTTTTTCAGGGCACCACCATTAAGTTGCAAGGCAAAACAATCATCTGCACACATTTTTTTATTTTTGTGTAAAGAATCACTTGGTTTATTTCCTTCTCTCTCATGTGCTCTATTTCAGGCATTTCTAGACAGACTGACTAGAAATTGGCTGGGAGAGAAAGAGAGAGGGACCTACACCGTGAGGTTACTAATTACTCTTTAAAAGAAATGTATTTTCTTCTGTGTTTCTGCCCAAACAATATTAGGGGTAGCAAAACCAACAGCTGAACCAGATACCCACGCAGACTGCAGCAGCCCAGCACTGCTTTGTCCTGTTCACTCGATCACCACAGGGAGAAGCAATGCAGAATGCCTTTTCTTCTTTGATACTCTTTTAGAATACCTTAACCTTGTGCTTTAATCTCTGTGGGTAAGGAGTAAGCCTACCTGTGTATTTTAATACCAACTATACACAACAGGCCAAGTTCAGTTTCAAAAACCTTTGTATAAAATATAAATATGTATAAATATTTAGCCAAAACAAGAAGGACACAATTACATGTTACCTGTATCGCTGTATAACCTCCTCTACCATATGCCTCAGGTGAGCAGAATGGTACCTACGTAATGGCTTCAGCCCTGGACTGAGTCTGGCCTGTCGAGGCTGGTGAACCTGAGGTAACCCTCCGTCACTTATTTACTGCGTCTCTAAAGCATTTCAGATTCCAAGCTGAATATATATTTCACACAGTACCAAAACTTTTAAATATCCACAGGAAGATTTCATTTTTATAGGCAATAAACATTAAATCTAAAGGACTGGAACATAAAAAGTGTTTTAATACCATATAAATCACCTTTCCCTAGACAGAATAAATCTCTGAAGGTTTTAAGGACTGCAATATAAATTTTTATGGCAAATTATCTACATAGAAATTATCTGCATGAGATGCACTTTCACTTCTCTTTCTCATTTACATAGTGCTGACAATCTTTTCAATCACAACGTTCAATCCAATTTGGAAAGTCCAGAACAATGCACAGAAACGCCAGCTATATGCTGGGTGGTTCCTCTTCTTCATCAAGATTTTTCTGACTACTGTTCTCTATCAAATACAGAAGTTCATGGTAGCAGATAACAACACTAACATATGAAAATTAAGGCTTTAGATGAATAGCTACATCCTCTTTCAAAAGAATTTGTTGGCTTTTCTAACGTAGAAGCCCTGCTCCTAGCCCCAACAACACAGGAGCTCACTTCATGCTGCAAGCAAGAGTGCTCTAAAGCAAAAAAGTAAAACGGTCTTTACTGCGAGAATTTGAACTGACAAACAGCCAAAATTGTTCCTTGGGAGGTTCAGAGTGTCCATTTTCACTTTTTTTCTCAGTGCAGGGCAGTCTGCATCCCTGGAGATTGCCAATGCTCTGCTGAGACAAACCCACAGCAGAGCTGTGACTTGGGTGACGGGCCCACGTCAGGCAGGACGTCAGACTGGAGGCAGTCCGGAGGTCCCTCCCATCCAGTGTTTCTACACTGCTAGGATTTTTATTTCTAACAAGAGCCAAGTGTGCACACTGTACCTCCCATTTCACCACACATAACCGACAACGCAGTTGCTGGGAGCCAGGGGCAGGACTATAATCTCCATCTTCTACAGAGCTATAAAGGACACCAGCAGTTCCAGCGTCCAGTATCGGATGCCTCCAAATGAGACAGCTTATTATGACGTGACACCCTTGGCCAAATTTTTAAAAGGCTCAGGCTTCCAACTAAACAGTTAATAACCACAGAAGGTGAGAGGCCGATTATTATCCACGGTGAGACAATAGAAGATCACTCATGAAAGCTTCTGTCCTGGCCTGTCGGCATAAATACTTCCTCATAACTAAAGCAGAAACAAGCTCAAGATGTGCAATTCCTAAGTCTCCAGAGCACATGCATCCTCGGTGGACAGGCATTGCAGACGTGTGGTGTACCACTGCTACCAAAAATACTACGGCTTATTCACTGTTTCTTTACAGCAAAAATGCGCTGACAAGGATTTTCACAGAAAAGGCCAGAATTAGTTCTTGGAGAAGTTCCTGTTGCCTTAAAGTCAATTCTGAAAGGTGCTCAGTGCTTTGCTGAATCCTTCCCTTGAGGGAAATCAGAGTAAATGCAAAGTTAAAGTACGTGAAGTACAGCAAAGTCCCAAGAGAAAAAAAAAAAAAAAAAAAAAAAAAAAAAAGTAGGAAGTTTGCAAGAAGAGCTAAGAATAGTACTGCATTATTTCCAACATATATTTCCCTTACAAAATGTTTTCAGGACTTCTGTACCACCAATCAAATTAAGATAACACAACAGAGGAAGAAACACAAGTCGGTTCCCAGACGGCTTCCTATGCTTCAAAGGTATTTACTTAATAAGTACCATGTATGGATAAAATGAGATCATCAACCTAGTCATAAGATGGTTCTCCAAATTTTTAATGAAATCTTGCACTATGTGATTTAAAGAGTGATCATTTGTGCACGCTGACTCCAGGAAGCATATGCAGCAGGCTTGACTGCCAGAATGCCCTAAGACTTTGGAGGGTTTAAGCTTACAATTTGAGAGGGGAAGGAAAAAGCACATTGAGATGTATGAAACTTAGTGACTTGCAAAAGAAAAAAATTACAGGGTCATTTCCAAGACACAGATTTTTGGCCAATGAAATGAAGTATTTGCTTTCTATCTGATGAAGGAGTGAAGTGACATAAAGCTTTCTTCCATGTGATTTCACAAGCTTTTATTACTTTCCTGAATTATCTTTGAATCTAGAGGACAGAATATTATTTTCTTTTGAAATACCAGGTTGTTGCTAGTCTTCCCACTTGTTCAATCCACAAAACCTATTAACATTTTCAGTAATTAATGCTAATACTTGAGAAAAAAAGCCGTTGTGTTAAGAAATGCTTTAACAAGATCAAGAAAGAAAACAAGTGCTTCTCAGCCTGTACATAATTTATTTTGCTACATGAGTATTTTTTCCACAGAAAACCAAGTAGGGACTACATAACACTGTGTGCCAGCACTCCTCATTTCAGTCTGCTGTTTTCCCTCTTTCCCCACAGCTATCAGCAATGCAGCTTTGCTAGGAGGACATCAGCGTGGCCTCACCTCGCTCATGACAGTGTTCTGCACACAGATGAGTACAATGCAGGGGAGCAAGAACCAGGATTTCCCTTTAAGTCAGGCTGATGAACTTCATAATACTGGAACCAGGACATACTGAACTGGAAAGTTTGAGTCAAGTTGCAGCTGTTTTCCCAAACAGATCATCAAAGAATATTCAGCCCTAAAGTCAGAGCAGCACAACTATGCATTTTATAGAATACTTATCTATGAATCAGCAGATCACAAACTTGAAGGCCAGACATTCTTCCCACCCCAGCCTTTAGTCATTCAATCAGGAGAGCCAAAAAAGAATTTGTTGAAGTTTCCACTGGTACTTTCAGGGAAAAAAAAAAAAAAAAAAAAAAAAAAAAGCAAGGGTTAAAAAAAATAATAATAATAAGGAAACAGCAACCATGAAACCAGCAAATACAGAAATTCAAACAGGAAGAAGCAAGGACCCGAAATGTCAAAGCATGCTTGCTGCTTCGGGGTGGGGTGTAGGGCACCTTCGAAATAACCACCTTTATGGTAGTTTGGGCTTACAGAGAGCAATCTCCTGCCTAATGCATCCAAACAAAAGGTAAGTCAATTCCTCAGAAAATGAACTCTTTTGTAGAAGAAACGAAAGGTGAAGAAAGGTTTAGGAAATGGGTCGAGGGTCCTATCAGCTTTGCCCTTCAAGCCCACAGAGCTGGAAAGAAATGCCGAGCAGAAGTTGTACTTGACAGGCCTGCCTCCCTTCCATCAGCCCCTCTGCTCACTGAAGCCCTCACTACCTTCCTCAGAGGTGGTAAACTGGCCTAGGAAAATCATCTAATTCGGGGAAAAATAATCCACAGACCACTGTACATCCTGTTATAATTTGGTGACGGAAGAAGGCACAGAGTGCTCAGCACTTTGGGAAATAAATTGTTGCATTTACTAAATTATGGTTTTGCTATTATAAGTTATAGTCATTTGAACTTAAATATGACTGAAGAATAATGCAAACCCACGCCTGCCCACAGGCAGCAGCTGAGAGCTGGCTCCCGAGCTCGCCCCAAGGCCAAGCGCGCCAGGACGAGGCTGGGGTGACAGGCCCAGGCCCTGGGCGGCTTCGCCCCACACAGTTTCAGTCACGGCTCTGTGTAGGTGTCCCGCCACCAGAACGTGGGCCACAGGCTGCAGGACAGGATAGAACTTCAACATTAGCGCCTTCTGCAATTACTTACCCTAAAATGATGTGGTTCTTTGTGGAAAACTGTAATCCAAAGCCTAAACCACAAGGCCTTTCTGGATGGTACTAACAAGACCATAGCATTTGCTGTCAAGCTTAATGAGTTCCCCCAAAGCTACACACAAGCCTCAGATAAATCTGTAAAACAAAATCTTTTGCTTCTGGGTATGGGTCAGTTATAGAGTTAATTGACTTTTGCAGACGTTGCCCCTAAGGGATGCCTGAGCTACAAAGCTAAATAAATGGAGATATATGCCATATATATAAATGTGCTGTCAGGGGGGACTGCTACTCAAGGCTTCAAACATATTGCCCCACGGAAAAGATGCTTTATTTATTTTATTTCTTCAACCCACCCCCCTAACAAGGTTTGCAGTGCCATCGAAATCCAAATGGGATACCCAGTTACTTCTGAGCAACTCGTCTGGCTTGGTTAGGTTTTTCAACCATATGATCAAACTACATTATTCCCCTTCAAATGCATGCAGCAATGTTTCCTCAAGCTGAAGTTCTCCCGCATGAATCAGCCAGAAGGTAACGTCCTCCGGTTCTCAATAATGATCCCAACGCTTTATCACCTACAAGCCAAGAACTTCCCGTGCTTCCCATAAAATCACAGGCCCAGCAAAAGCCTCCCACAAGTCTTCCTGGCACACGTATGTATTTTTGATACAGCAGCAGGATTTGAGGCTCTTCGTAAGATTCAGTTCAGTACTTTAAAAACCGGGCTCTCATCTGCAGAAAACCCTATGTCTGTAAGATTAAGGATACGCTCTGCCCCCGGAAACCTTCCACCGCAGGGCTGCAGCTGGCTGCCGAGACGCAGCGAGAAGCCCAGGCCAGGCTCAACCCTAGATGGCACTGCTCATCGCTCACTGGCATGCTGCGTATGGGGAACCGCGCCAAGGAACGCATTCATCCCATCATAAATTACACATTCAAAGGTATACATTAAAGCCTCAGCCACCCTGTACGAGGGCAGAGAACCTCCAAGGCTGCTCTGTCCCTCTGCAAGGTTCCTGGGAAGAGAGGCAGCGTGGCAGGATCCATCCCTGAGACAGCACCGTGTCCTCGCACACCACCCTGCTGCCCTCTGAACAAGTGAGGGTAGGAGCAGGGATAAGTGAGTTTCAGCCCACCCGACCTGCAGCATGGGTCTGCCCCTGAAAAGCAACCTGGTAACTGCATTTAGATGCAAATATCTGGATTTGATGGAAATGCCTCACTCAATAAGCCTAGTGAATAAAGTCCCAAGATATTTCCTTAAGTAATTCACTGCAAAAGATACCACCACCAAAAAAAAATAAAATAAAATAAAAAAAACATCAAGCTCTAATACTAGAGATACCAGAAACACAGCTCTGCTCTGTACAGCACAAGGTGCTGGATAAGATTTTTGAACATTTTTACTCAAATACAAACTAGAATTACACATCAACATCACTGACAAATTATTAAAACAAGATTTGATAATGGCTATTTTCAGAATACCCCATGACTGTCTGGTGCTTTTCTGTTACCACGGTCTAAACACCAAACCCATCCCCCAGCTTTTTTTTTTTTTTTTTTTTTTTTGAATATCTGTTCACTTTTCTACAGAAGCAAAGGATTTCACAATTTCAGGACAGACTCTAGGGTTCTCATTATTTTCTACAGAAAACTCTGAAGTAGGAACAAACGAGACCTCTCCTGCTGCTGCCCCAAAAGGAGCTCGGCTCCAGCTGACAAGGCGGTGCTCTGCCCTCTGATTTTAACAAGCCCCCTCGCATTTCAGGTGCAGAGCAGCAGCACAACAAAACAGCATCCCAGGGCACCAGTTGAGAAGAGCTAGAATTTGTTGTTCTCCATCACATGCAAAAACTGAGAACAGGACCTCATCACTAGGCTTTTTATATCCTGGCATGTTGTTAAACTGTCACAGATTATTATAATTTCAGATAGATTTGGTAATAGTTTTGACATTAAAACATAGGTACTTTTTGGCTTTCAGGAGATTTGAAATGACAAATCAACACACTGTCAGCTCATGGTCTTGCCTATCTACTCCGATTTATTCACTTACTTCTACTGTCTGTGAGCCAAAAACTGGGGAACGATACCTGCAGTGATGACCCAGCACACTGGAGGACCAGCATCTTCTTGGAAAGGCTGTTGGGAATCCTCTCTTCCCATGTTCTCTACCCATCTTTCCCTCTGCTTCCCAACATTACTCTTCTTTTTTTTTTTTTTTCTTCCTTTCCAGCAAAAGAAGCTGATAAGGAAAACATGTTCATTACTACTCCATTTCTACGCCAGGTTTAGCACTTTGAGATGTTTTAGTTGCCCAATTTGAGAGAGAATTCGAAGTTTGATTTTGCACAAAGTAGTAAGTCCTTTCAAAGACATACCACCTCCAGCCATGGAAGGTGGGCATCAAATAGTTAAAACAGTAAATAAAATTGGCAGGGAAATAGTATGAGGCGGATGACTGACATGATGTTTAAGAATTAAAGTTTGAGAATGATGGTAAAGTTCTACAAAGCTGATCTCTGCCTTCTCTATAATAACATTAATCGGATGGAGTTAAAGTTCTTGCAGAGTGCACGGCTGTATTCACAACCCACTGAATACTCCTGTTCCTCAGAAAAACTAATTAAAAGATGAACTGGCTCTACAGAGCTCTGGCAAGAGGTTTAACAGATCCAATTTAAAATGCCTGGTTAAAGGAGATATTTTGTTTACTGAAAGATCCTTTTTTTTTTCCTTTTGTTTTTATACAAGAGTCACAAACTACATTAAAACATAGTACGATCCCATTAACACTGGAGTAAATTAAAACTTAACATGTCCCTCCACCACCTTTAAAAAAAAACAAAACAAACAGTTTATTGAAAGATGTAATCAGATTTATAGTGGAATATTGTTGCCCAGGTGTCCCATACCCCCCAACACTATTTAGTAGATTCCCAAATTTAAATTGAAAGTCTAAAAAAACACAAAGCATCTTTTACTACTTGTATTTGAACTGAGGAATAAAGTAAGGTCAAGCAGCTAAGGACAGGTTTTCAGCTTGAACAGAAGCAACATAGGCAGAAAAGGTATCTTTAAAAAAAAAAAAAAAAAAGAGAGAAAAAAAAGACAATAGATACACATCACCTTGCAGGAAATCCTGCCAGATAACATCTGCTATATAAAACAGGGATTTTTCACAGCAATGACATAATTTGCATAGGTTGTCTTAAAGAAAGAGAATCTTTGAAAAAAATCATGTTATACCTGGCCCAGCATGCTGCACGATCCGGGGGTGGGGGTAGGGATTGCTATGATGATTATAAAAGTGTGTTTTTTTTTTTTCCCCTTAATGTTTCATGTTCCAAAGTAAAAATGTATTAAGTTTAAGCTACAGAAGATAAAGAGAAGTTGGGAAACCTGTTTACATTTTTGTCTTTGCACAATCTTGTGCATTAGCAGGCCAGCAGTAGTATCGAAAGTAACTCGTCACAAACAGCTCAAGCCTGCCAGCAACGAAAATTAATGGGAAGGCACGGATTTTCTTTTGATGTTGGAAAGACTCCAGTAAAAACTGGTTTGTACATGGGAACATGGTGTCAGACTAGAAGAGAATCAGCTTGTCTGACTTGTGGTTTTCTTGACAACATTCATCTTCTCTTGGCCTGATAGAGAGCAATTAGTGCTTGTCAGTTGAATCATGTGTTATTAAGATCATTCAGGCATTTTTTAATTATGATTACCTAAACAGACAGCAAAAGAAATTCTCAAGCAACTTTAACAATCCACTTCCTTTTCAGATGCTTCCAAGTCTTTTCTCCTTTAATGTTTTAAAGTCATGTTTAATATTTTACCTGCAAAAAACCTTAGCACATTTTCCATTTTTAACACATTTGCTAAAAACAAAACCAAAAAACACCCTACTGTAGCCTAAAACCCATGCACTACCATTTTATCAGATGTTGTCTGAGTAATGATTTTTTTCGGTTAAAAAGTAGATCGGTCTTCTGTAAACCCAGTAAGTTGCTCTATATGCCAAGACTTGTTTTAAAACATCTGAAACAATGCCTCACAGGTTTATAACGCCACAGCGTTCCCAATACATACTTCTTTCTTTCACCATCACAGATTTAGAATCAGGATATGCACAGTGTCAGGAATGACATCATCCTTGGGTGTTGTTTAAAACTCCTCCCCAAATAAAATGGTTCCTTATCACTGACTTGGACAATTTTTCCCACTGAAAAGAAAGCTAAAAGCAAGACAAGACTAGACAAAAAGTTTCTAGTTATTTAAATTCCAGATATCAGAGTAATTGGATTTTATAGACCTTGCACGGGTGAGATCAGGATAGCTTTTTAGTTTTATGCTTGGGATGAGAATACCACTTTCAGAGTAATGCCATTGTTTCTTCCCTTTGGCATTTCTCCCTTCTCTTTATCAGGGGATTTTTCAAGTTTCTATATTAGCATTTCCTTTTTTTTTTTTTTTCAGCTTTCTATAAACCTCGGCCCGCAGAACTTGCAAACCCTCCTTGCTGTGCCATCTGCTCCGTGCAAGGCCAGCCAAACGCCTGCACGGCATCTGCCAGGAACTGGGGAACTGAGGTCTTGAGGTCTCGTTTGCCAGAACACCTATGTATCCTTGGGAGCCCTGGAACTGTTCCCCTGCTATCGGTGAGCTCTGCATTTCCCAAGCAGATGCTAAAGAAGCTGTTTTCAAAGGAATACACATTTCAAAACAAACAGAGTAAATATTTAGCATGCACATTGATTTTAATAGGCATCAAAACCTTGCTCCTAAAATGAATGATATTCAAGTATCTATTACCAATTCCCACGAGTACACCTAATGAAGGATCCTTGAGGATTTTTCTTTTTGGAAGGGTTCTTGATGTTTGTTTGCAGCAACAGCAGGAAAACAGAACAGTCACAAGCTGACTCTGCCTACCATCAGCACCATATTTAATACCATATTTAATGGGGTACAGCCTCAAACAGAGAACCACGAGGATTTTAGGAGGCAGACAGAAGATAACAGCCCGTTTCCTACAGAGGAACAGATGCAAGGTAATGGCACACTTGCTAATACACACCTAAAAGCTTGTTAAAATGGCAGCTGGGCACATGAAGTGCTCACAGACTACTCTGTGTATGCACATAAACAGTAAAGCAAAAAAGGAATCCTTAGGATCAGTTTAATTTAAATTTGATCACCTTATGGACTCCAGTTCCAGTACATTATGTGTGCCATTCTTCCACTGGGGGAGAATCTTACAGACCAGCACCAGAGTACTGTGAAGAAAAAAGGAAATCACTCATTTTTGCCTGGGCTCTGAGCAGAACACTATTTGCAGGTTTGTGAATTACTATGGGACTGTAAGGGCTGAAAAAGGTAATTTTGACCAAAAGGTACATCTCTAGGTACTGCACTCAGCTGTTTCCTGAGAAACTAGACAGAAAACTGAAGTGACATCCAAGACTTTCCTGTCATCTTAGCAAACACTTTGTTGTTCACTGACCAGGTTTATCAAAAAACAGCTTTCTCCTTCCTAAATGAAGGATCTAAGTGAATCCTCTTGCTGCAACAGCTGATCATTATCCAAAGCAGCTACCCTCATCAGCATCAGATGGATATATTCAAGGCATAATTAAATAGATTGGAGAAAACTCTTGGAAATTAGAAGAAACGAGCTCTTTTATCCTGGATTCAGCATCCCTTAGTAACAGACTATTCTGAGGAATCTGACGTTCCCACTTCACCACTCAGTCTGTGCCTACCTTTATTAGCTTTTCTTACTCATGGGTGATATAGTATTTTTATACAAGGTTTGCCTTTTGTACAGACTTGAAATATTTATACAGATTTTTTTTTTTTAAACAGATCATAGGAATAGGAGTTTCTTGCAAGATTCTGCTTTACGATTTAAATAATTTAGGCCTATGATAAATATAGCTAGAAATACTGCACACATGAAAGTTTAAAAATTATTTTTGATTTTGTTTAGAAAGAAACAACTTTTGGAATCATGTCTTCTGCTAAAGCATTCTAAAATATGCATTCAGAATACCTGAGTCATTTAGATTCTTGTTTCTAGACACCACGCATGGTAGTAGATATAGAGCAAGCTAACAACGTAACCACTGATAATTTCTGGATCAGAATGACTTCTAATTTTTGGTTCAGATTCTTCTGCTTCCTACAACAGGGCTAAAGGATGAAGACTCACACTCCCATCAATTAAATGCCATGTTTGGCAGCCAAACATACTTTAAAATACAGATGAGGCTTTTACTTAGTGCTGCCATATCTATTTTGAATCAAAGCCTTGAGCTTACAGAAATGCTGTTCAGTAATACCACTTTTTAAGCTGGTTGTTTTTTAATACAGTGATGGATTTTGATTACAGGTACAAAATTGCCCCTGCTTTTTTTGCTCTTCTCTAATTACTCCCCCTGGCTACCAGCAAACCACTGAAGCAAGGATGCTGCTGAAACGAGTGACGTTGCTCAGACGTTTCCCATCCCCTTCAAGACACAAACAGCTGTGGTTAACGTTCCCCCTCAGTCACAAACAACCCACCTCCTGCTCACTTAAGCAGCCGTACCAAATATTTCAACTCCCTGCTGAGGACAATACCTATTGTTCAATAAATTACCTAATATTTGTTGCCACCCTGCCATGAGATTTTTCCCATCTTTCTAATATAACTTACCAAAAGTGTGTCCAATATGAAACTAAATCCTACTGCCTGTAATTCTACTTTCCTTTTCATTAGCCACTTCGTTGTTTAGTGTATTATTCATCCTTGTTTCTAACACTCCTCCTCCTCCGGCAGATAATCCACCGATGACGATATAATGCACAAATACCATCAGTCAAATCAGTTTGCACTGCTGCCTTCAATGCTGCTGCAAAAAACTTCAGCACGCCACTTAGATTAGAGGACAACGTTCAGGCGATGACTCGAGGGCAGCCACCTCACTGCTCAGTTGGGAGAGGAAAGCGCAAGCCCCATTAGCAGGTTTCTTGCCGGTTTGTTAGGCTTGCACTCAGGGTATCTGAGCACAGAGCCAGCAGCTTCCACACTCGTTGAGTATTGATAGAGGTCAACACTTGCTTTTGATTATTTTAAGTATACAAAAGATATTCCCTGATTTTAACAAAATTCTGCAAAGTCTGGAAAACCACACCCAAGTCAGAGTACCTATCATGAAAAGCTCTCTAAGAACAATTAAGTTAACTCGGTATTACGTGCTGGTCTATTCGGAACCAAACAGGACCTCAGAGTACAGCTAAACATTTTCACTTGCAAGTGAAACAAATCACCACGAAGCCCCAAGCATTATTGCTGCGCTTTTCATTAGGTTCATTTTGCAGCAATGTGTTAAGGTGGAAACCAACCAAAAAAAAAAGTAAAAAAAAAAAAAGTGAGGTAAGCAGAGATAACGGAAAAAGATAAGAGACATTTTTCTCTTCTTAGCTTACACACTCCGATCATGCATGAACTATTGCACATGCACAGTTCCCTTCCTTAGAGGTCTTCTGCACCACAACAGTGAAGAGAACTGCATTTAAGAAAATGTAATTACGAGACCACAAAGAACAAAAAAACTGACTAGAAGGCAAAGCTCTTAAGCCCGGTAATGTCTGCGTTTGTTATGTGAAACAAAGGTTTTCTGTTTGTCTCTTAGGTCGGTACAGAGCTGAACGTAAAGTAAAAACCTCACTGATGGAGCCTTAAAAGCCACCAGCATGTACACTCCCCTGCATAAACACACAAAACCATCTGATAATTCCATATTGATAAAAAAAATATATATATGTAAGTGACTCAAAATTATGAGCAGCCATCTGTCACATACTTTATAAAAAGCCACTGTTTTGAGAAGTCTGGACAGATTCGTTAGTGTGAATAATTAGTCATTATGTTTGATTACAAAGCGGAATTAGATATTCTAGTAGTCTTCAATAAATTTGGCTGATTTTAAAGTACAGTTTCTTCGAAAAAGAGAATTTTGTAAGAGCAAACTTCTGAGAACACACTGAAATCAATGTTGTGTTTTTTTTTTTTTCCCCTTCCTTCCTCTTTGTAGAGGACAGAGAGGTGAATTATTTGTGTTATACTTATCTGAAAATTCACCTGTTAACCAGCTACAGTAAAAAACATATCAACAGGCACAGAAGCACCATCCCAATTTGGAAACTACTGCTTTCAAAATAATTTGCTAACATATATAATTTATTTGCAGTGCAGCTGAGAGCAGCTACAGTTCAGACAGGCACACACACCTAGCTTTGCAGCCCTCTGGTAGGTATAATTTAGCAGTTTGAAAGGAGTCCTCTAATTTTGAGATGTGAAGCACAGCCTCTTAAAACCTAAAAGAACACAGTGAGGCAGAGATAATCAATGTTAAGTATTCCTTTCACAGCTGAGAATCATCCAGCTCTAAATCATCCCCACAAGAAAACTCTGGTGCATTTTACAGAAGGACCAGGAATTCAAACAACCTCGAACAAATCTTACTCTCTAAAATGAATGACACTCTAAACATACCCGTTAGCTAAAAATACAGTAAGTCTTCTCAAAATACATGCCAGGCGTCTTCACAGTACCCTGCCCTCCACCCCAGTCCTTCCCCTCCTCCCACATGCCTGTAAAATTTTAGGCAGATTTAGGGACTCAGTCTCACTGACTTCATTAGAATCCGCAGCTGTTCTTAAAATCTGTCAAAAAAGGAAAATCAAGTAATTAAATACCTGAGTCTGTATTTTCTTTAATAACAGATGCTTCCACTGAAACCTGGATTAATTCAAAAGATGACTAAAACCCCTAAAAATTAAGAGCATGAAGCCTGTCATGTTACTGTACTTACATTAAAGACTGAATCACCAAAATTAAAAGATTACTGAGATTATGGGAAGAAGCCATTACTTACTCTCACCTAGAAAACAGCAACCAACAAAACCAAGCCTCCCACTGCCACAGCACATTGACAGCTCCCGATCCATCGATCGGAAGCATCGTTTTGTTCACTGCGAGATGTTTTCATTTGAAGACATCTATTCCTGCATTGCAAAACACAAAACTTAACTCACTCGTCACTTGATAAAACTACCTATGTCTTTTATATGCAAGGAAAACCTGAGCACACGGCCAGAGGAGCAGTAAGAACAGGCACGAGGGTTAGCTGGTATCTCCCAGCAGGATGGGAGATTTCACCAACAGCTGGGCCGATAGGCAGCAGATCAGCTCTACAATTTAGCTGTATAAATTAAAAAAAGAGAAAGGTAGAGGAAGACTGGAAAAAAGTGTTTCAGGGATCTGCTTCAGAGACAGCAGAGAGCAAGACCAAAGATGTATGGAGCTGGGCAGGCGGCACAACGTGCAGAGGGGCCAGCACACAGACATTAAGGGATCTCAGCAGTAAAAACAATTTCCTAGCAGATTGAAGGACAGCAGGAAAAATGGTTCCTATTTCTACCCATACAAATGATAGGTGAACACGCTACTGTGGGCTGAGCAGGGTGAGCTTTAAATTAACACACAGCTCCCAGGAAGAACACCCATTTTTGGAAGAACAGTTTATTTTTATGTAAACAAGCGGCTAATGTAAAAATCTAAATTGACCCCCATCACCATTACTCATTTCCACTGGAGGAAATGGTATTTTCCTTACTCAAAAGAAAAAAATACACTGAAGTTATTCTTTTCCTTTTCCCTGGGAAAGAAAAAAAAAAAAAAAGAAAGAAAGGTCGGCTGTTGTTCTAAGTATTATTAGAAAACAGATATGTGCTGGAGTAACGTGAATCACACTTCAACCTTCAAAAGGCCACACAGCATCACGATGCTACAAACAAGGAGAAAGAAAGGACTCATTTCTGCAAAACAGGCAGTTCTTCTCACTAGCACACTTTCTCCTGTTCCTATATATGGTTCAAATCACACCAACTTCCAGATTATTAAGGATCATTAATCTTAATAATTAGCACTATTCCTGTATTACAGAGGAACAGGATAGCAAGATGCTTCAAAATAAGGCAGCTGGAAATGGGAAAATTGGGTGGGAGAAGAGGCCAGACACCTGTTGAACGTGATGCAAATCCCATTAGCCTGTTTTAGCCTAAAACCAGACGCTCATTTTTCAGCAGCAGTAGCAATGCACATTACAGCTATATACCATTTAGGAGCCGCCACGTGACTGTAAAGGTATCAAGGAAGCCTATCTTCTACTTAACGCTAATCGATTTGCAGACATTAATACAGCAATTGTGTCCACGCCTGTGCAGTTCAAACACATCATTAGACGAGATACAAAAATTTCATGGATCAAAGAGGAGGTAAGCAGAGTCCTCCTTCGCTAAGCTGGCTCTCTGCACTTCATAAATGTCTTTTTGTGGTCAAGTCGAGGGTAAAAGCTCCACCATGTGGGAGAAGCTTAGCACTAGCCCAGGTGAACACAGTGGTGGATCCCCAAAGCATCACTCCTGCAGGTCCCGAACAGCCACCCAAACCCCTCACAACCCAGGGAAGGCTCAAGAGCCTCAAACGCCCTGTGCCATGACTTTGTTTAAAGCATATTGTTACTGCAAAACGTGCCCACCTATCTTTAATATCCATCCATTATGAAAACGAGGTAGCTCAGAATACTTCCAATGCTTTTGTTTTGTGGAAAAGTAACTTTTTCCAGGACCATGAATAATGCTTCGTGCGGTGCGACTGAAAACGGCAACTGAAAACGGTGAATAATCGCAAAAAAGGAACTGTTCCATGGTACAGTGAAGAGACAGACTGCCAAAACAAACATATTATGGCTGCAAAGGAAAGTAATGTGTCTGTAATTTTAAACTCTGTCCACTTTAGTAGTTCAACAAGTTTTTATCTCACTCGAACAAGCAAAGCAGTAACAGACTGCAAGAAAACTCCACAAACCAACATGTAACGAGGGGAGGGGGCAACAGGCAAGTCAAACAAAGTGATACCCCTAAAATTTCAGGAAAAATCCCCCTTCAGAACCCAATACAGTTGCACTAAGCAAGCAGAATACTATTTCTGAGCAATTAAAAAAAAATACTTCGTAATGGAAATACTACCAAGTCTTTCATTCTTACAAGCAGTCACAGAATTCATCAGCAAAGCCAAAAAAAAAAAAAGGGAAAGAAAATGTTGTCTGAATAATATCAGAAAATGCTGACAATGTTCCAGGGTTGCATTTACACCAGTAACTAGAGGAAAGCAGCATTACGCATTCTTCAGTGTAAGAGCAAACAATTTAAAATGCGTTTTAAAAGAAAATAATTGGGGAAAATATCTTCATTTCAGAATTTAAGCATATTCACTAGGAGTTTTTTAAAAACAAGAGCCTAATCAGCATACAGGGACTAGGATTTCAGCAGTGACTACTGATTCTGCAGGTGCTTTTTAGTAGCCCCCTTTGAGCAGCCACTCTATTTATCCAGTTGATTAAGCACGTGTGGGGAAAGGAGGCAGCGCTGCCTGCCAGGGCGTGCATTTAGCAGGCGGGTGTTTGGAGCCTGCTACTGAACGCTGCCCAGACCCTGCCGACCCACAAGGGGCACGAGCAGGGGGCTGGCCATCCCTCACCCTGTTTCGCCACACACAGAGCATCAGCAGGTAGGGTCCAATGCCGTGGATGGCAAAAGCAGTAAGGCAGCAAAACACGGAGGGATGATTTCTAAAAAGACATCTCCGCTCTGTTGGCGATGCATCACACAGCCCAAGTGCCGCATTTCGTCTCTTTGTTACTTTATTTTTTAAAACCACGGACAACAAACAAGACTTGGCAGACTGTGCTGTGGAGAGGCCAAGAAGTCAGAAGGTGCCGGAGCTCCCTCGGGTCACCTCTCGCTGCAGCTGTGCTGGAGCCAAGACCCAGCCCCTGGGGAGCCCCTTCCCTGAGCCCCATGCCATCGCCATACCCTCTCCCTGGCTGTGCCATCGCTTCTCCCGGGCCAGGGCTGCAGCACCAGGGAGTGCTCCAGGGCCAGGACAGGCACAGAAAGACCTCCTGCCCTGCCCAGCTCCGGGATAAAGCCCTGAGCACAGCTTGGCCTGATCCTGGCACCCTGCCACAGGAATGAATCACAGAATGGCTCGGGTTGGAAGGGACCTTAAAGATCACCCAGCTCCAGCACCCTGCCACAAGGCAGGGCCACCACACACCAGGTCAGGCTGGCCAAGGCCTCAGCCTGGCCTTGAGCACCTCCAGGGCTGGGGCACCCACAGCTTCTCAGGGCAGCCTGTGCCAGTGCCTCACCGCCCTGAGGGAAGAATTTCCTCCTAACCTCTAATCTAAACCTCCCCTCTTTTAATTTAAAGCCTGTCCCTGAGGACAGCAGCTGTCACCTGGCCCACGCAGCGCAGACACACGTAGAGCTCCTCGCTCCTCCGCCACACACCAGGCCATGCACACTGCGTGGGGACGGCCATCGGCAAGCCACCAAGTGTCACCGCTGGTCAGAGAGGTCCTGCTCTGCACGTGAAGCTTGCGGAGACACCGAGGTTTACCGGGCAGATCCAGACAGGTTCAAAATGTTTGGAGGAGCGTAGGAGAGCTTTCAACGCCGACATGACAAGCTGGCTGGGCGCCACTGGCAGCAGTGCTTGTTGGAGAATCGCTCAGGGTGCCAAGGAGAAGCACCCCCCGCTGCCTGCCACAGTGACACGGCTCCGCAGCTCCACCGGGGGTCCTGGACATCCCTCACATGCTGGGCAACAGCATGCCCCCTGATATCCATGGGCAGAAATCAGCCCAAAGAAGCCCTCCCTGTTAAATCCCCATCCCCAGAGCCCGCTCCGGGCTGTGCAGGAGGTTGATTTTCAAGTATTTAACATCCAGCCGGATGCTCAGCAGTCTGGGTGGGAAGCGGTGGGGCAGAGGGATAAAATCAGCCTCTGTCATCGCTACCGAGAGCAGAGCTTTATACCCATGTAGGCAGTTGGCACTAGCCAATTTATCTCCAGTAATCTGAATTTATGCTAATTCTGTCACTCATCATTACCCGTCAGTCACTCCTAAACCAGCTCTCTGGGAAACACCCCGGTTAAGCTCTATCCTTGCTAAGGAAGGATAGAAGCTAAATTTGAAGAACTAATTTTTCTTTAATAAGGCTGAATTTGAACTGAAGTTCTTGAAGCTGATAGAAAAGGACTGATCAAATAAACACAGCACGAGCACCCATTTTTTCCCAAAGAGGAGCCATCTTTCCAAACCCAACTTAAGCATTTCAGTGCCCAGATAGTGAGGCTGGTTTCACAACACATGTTGCTCCCAACCAATCTGTCCAAAGATGTGCCTGCTCTCAGTGACAAACTACCTCTGGAGCAACACCAGTTTTGAAGTGGACCAGACTAGAAGTCAGTACCTACATCCAGGTACGATTTAGGTGACTTTGTTTTCAAGGTGCAAATGAGGCTTCAGTGAAGTTCACGCTCAATTTCACATTCATTTTTCCCTTCATGCTGCAAATACCTCCACTGAGCTTATTCTCAAGGCACAAATGTCTGATTGCTTTCACTGTGAAGCACTTTTCCACAACCTCCCACCTACCCTCATGGCTTTTATTTCACCACCAAGGAACTACCACAACTCTTGGTACGCTTACAAACAGTCAACATCTCTCTTCCCATTAAAAAGGTGCAGATACCCTACCCTAAACCAACTTGAATTGGCCAGGGAGGGCTGGTTGTGATGGATCTGTCTGGCAGCACTGCCATAAGGGTACGCTATGAACCTTTCCTTCCTGCTGAATACAGTCTGAGCTGCTTTGTATTACAAATACAAATTGTATTAAAAGGATGAAATGTTAACTTAAAGCATTAATGAAACTTATGGGGGGAAAAAAGCCATAAATCATTTACACGCACAAAAACTAAGAGAATATTTGGATAAAATGCTAATGTCTCCATGCAAATAGAACAGAAAGCATTCAGAGACGCATAGATCTATTTTATGTCTCATCTCAGAAATTATCATTATGCCAGTATCTACGGCGGAACTGAAATGAATTCAAGACACACACCGTATTGAAGTAACCAGCAGTACTTCCCACAGCAATGAAATAATCATTACAGGTTTGACATCTAAATACTGATTTGCACTGATCGTGCTTAACTTGTCAGATGTCTGACGATCCCCAAACAAGGCAATATATCCATAATCAGTCATTGCAGTGGTCCATAAGTTTTGGATTCAAGATACCAAGTGCTAGGGCATATTTTATTTATACGCTCGATGGCTATGGAACATAATCTTGTCATTGTTCAAACTGCTTAATCTGTCTCAGCATTTAAAATTAAGTTGAAAAGAACCACTAGTGCCTTTAACTGTTCTTAAATTACATTAATTGCATTGTTAAGCACTTTAACAACCTTACGAAGGAAGCTAAGTAAATCACTGCTTGAAAGCACGTCTGTATAAGCACCTCCAAAACTCCACGCACTGGACAGAGCTGTCGATATCCCTGAAGAGCAGAATGAGGACCTCTCATACATGATCAGACCAGAAGCAAATCAACGCAGAGGCTACTTTTACCATTTGCCCAGGCAATGAACTATGTCAACATCAGCTACTGTAACATCAATACATTGAATGCATGGAGAAATGCGGAGAGTACTGAAGTTACGCTGTCATGATACTATTTACGCCCTGTCCTGCTAGCAGGCAACTGATGTCATATGCCTGTATACAACAGAAACAAATTCACAACCTAGAAATTTCTGCTGGCAAGAGATCAACAGGCTGTAATGAGCACTGAAAACAAATGATCCAGCCCTTAGCCAGACCTCACTGATGTCTGCTTGAACTATTACACCAGGCTAACGCTTCGCTGTTTCAACTGCAAAGATGTCATTACCAGCTTCTGCAATAATCTGAAGCAAAGCCAGGGACCACAGCCTTTGGATTTTTAGATCTACAAGCTTATTTTATGGAATTTGCTTTCTTCATCCTGTGTAACTGAAGGATATATCCAGGTGTGGTGGTCAAACAGCTTGACAGAAATGTTCTCGTGCTTTTTAAATAAGCATACCTGTACCAACACGCAGAACATTTGAACTTCTATGAAACAGATGCCTTTTGCTGACAAATTCTTACGGCAACAACAGGCAGAAGTTAAACCCAATACGGCTCAGAATGTTTTAAGAATAGCAATTATATATCCAGAGATACTTGATATACCGAGAAGAAACAATGGAATGAAAAAGAAATGCAAAAGTTTCAAACCATCTGTATATATCTGCACCGTGTATCAAACCATCTGTATTATATTCTTAGATCAGCAATAGCAAACCACTGGCACCAGTGCCAAGTTTGGCAGCCGAGACGGTTTGGACTGCCACCAGCGAGAATGAGCCACCATGCCTTTTAGAATAAATTTTGTAGCAAACACCAAAAGGGTTGATCAACACAGATTATCACAGCTACAACAAGCCAACTAGTTTTAAAAACAGTATTTGCCATCCCACAGGATTTGATTTTATGCTTGCTTGATACCCTCGATGCTTAAAGAAATAATTTTAAAAAATGATTAAACTTCTCACTATCCCTGTCCCACAAGGAAATGGCTAAAACCACTCGAGCAGGTTTTGAGCAGCAGAAGCACCTGCACATGGCACCACCAATCGTGGTGCATCACATCAGCTGGTTCAGAAGCACACAGCCACGTTCAAGCACATCAAACCCCTGCAGCAGACGGGTGACACGGGGAGCTGCAGCACAAAGCGAACCCTCAGCAGCACTTTCTGAAGCACAACGGGTCTGAAGCCTCTCGGCTTCCTCTGCTGAGACCCTTCACGGGCCCACAGCAGGAGCAGCCCACGCGCATTTGCTTCGTCTTCTCCAGCCCCTGCCTCTGCCACCCTACAGCACCCTGCTTCTCCCGGGAAATTCCACCTGCTCTTTGAAGTCTAGCCTAAATTTCAAAGGCAAAAATACCAAAATATCCTTGAGGATAAAGGTGCTGATGTAAAGAACATTGACTAACCCCAGTAATTTTATTTTCATATTTTAAAAGGGCCCCAAAATAACTATTCACCACCTTTTCCTCTACTCGAGATTTTGAGAACAACCCGCCTACCAAAAAGTCTCATTCTCTTAGCGCAAAGAATTTTGCATGGGTGGAACTCTTTAGCTAAAAATGACGATAAATAACACCTCCTCAATCCTGCGATCTCTTTGCAGGAACCAACATCCTAATTTGATTTGCAGGGTTGAGCCGGAACTTCCCAACCTCCTGTGGCCGGCTGATGTCGCTGCCAAGATGTACTACACACCTACCGCCTAGGTAGTACAACTCGGCACCCAACGGTCTCGGTTGTCTGCGATCTTCTGCACCTTAGCTGTGAGAATACATGACCTGATACTCCTTGATATGTTTCTGCAATGTAGAACACTCAAATATAACCTATAACTATGACCAAACATATGAAGAGCTCGTCCATCACACCCTACATAAAGCTTCACAGGACCCCCTACTTTAGTAGTGTGCACGAGGTCATCCCTAAACTGAAGGTACAAACCTCTGGTGCCAGAAGTTTTTTTCAGTATTCACACAGCACCGAGGTGTTAAATCAGCAATGTTAAGCAACATTTTTTCACCCTTTTGTATAGCTTACATATAAACTATGCTAATTGATAAAAAATCACATCTAGAAGTTCAAGAACTTGTCTGCACGTTCTTCTCAACTCTGAATCTACCATGCAAAGAAAAGGCCCCCACGTACCTCCGCTCGATTAAATGGGTAGAACTTGAGTTTTTTTAAAAACTTATGCATATACTTAACAGAGCACCTCCTGTAGTCTCAAATTAAAGGTATCGAAGAACAGCAGAATAATCTCCTTTCCCCTATAAAACATATTTGCACTTTAAGCTATGCATATTGTTTAAGTCTGTAAGGAATCCTATTATGAGAAACTTATTTTATGAGTCTGCCAAAAAGGATGGTTACCAGAAACATAATCACAGTAAGCAATAAAGGCTGACATGGAGTATATTTCTAAGCAATTATAGCAGGTGTTTTAAAGGCATAAAGCTATATTGTTATAAATCCATTTAGAGTCATGGATATGGAAAAAGTAAAAGGTTTCCAGAAGACGGAAACCCTCACGGCAGCCCAATACTGTTCCTGTATCCTTTCCCTGCAGACTGCAGCACCTACTGGACCAACCCTACTGTGAATTTTAGCAAGTCCAAAGAACAGCGCGTTAAGCAGTAAGGTGCAAGCAGCATTACAAGTGCACGAAGAGCTTTTAAAGGAGGACACAGCACACACATACATGCTACAAACAAAGCTCAGGAAAATCTTATCACCTAAGGACTGCTAGATCTGTTTTAAACTACTACAAATACTGATTCTTTTCAATTTAAGCAGGGTTAAGTGTAATAGATTATATGAAGACGGCTTGAAGAGGAAAGATTGGAAGGGGCAGGCTCGCAGCCCTTGAGTAGAGTACTTTGCACTGCGCTTTGACAAGTCCCACTCAGGACTTAGATGAACTTGTACGTGAGATCTATCTACAACACAGAACTAATGGAGGAAATTCAGGGAAAGCTCACTTGCCAATGTAACACGTAACTTTGTAGAACAATTGCCAGTTATCAAAATCACACATGCCAAGAGACAACACTCACTATAAATATGACTACCAGCTATTCCACACAACCCAAAAGCATTCTGCCAAGCCCTCCTTCATGTTCTCTCTCACACAGACAAAGGCCTCAAAGCCATGGGACATCTGCCAGGGAAACAAATGAAGTTAAAAAACCAGAAGAACATGAACATGTACTAACCTAAACTTGCGTGTTCTTTCTTCCCAATTCCTCCCCCAACACCTCCCCCTACAAAGAACACGTCTCAGTTTACTGTACTCTTTTCCTTCTCCCAACCAGTCTTAACTCTTGGACCGATGTTTTAAAGTTTCCCTACCTTTGAAAAAATAATGTTCTGTTCTTAAATGTTTTGCCAGATCTGGACCACACCCTGCCCTCTCCCAAAATCTCGGTTGTTTGTCTCCTATTGCACATAATCAATTATAGCACTTTCAGGTTGTATTTTGCATGGTGGGAGCTGATCCAGGAAAGAGATTGTGCCTGTGTGAGCTTGCGTGTTTACACAAACACACATACATGCATGCATACACATACACACACACAGACAGCTTTTTAAAATTGTTTTGCTTCCATATAACTTCAGGGGATTTTCCTCAAACTGAGCTTTTTCACTCCTAAGTACATGGTACCTGATATGAAAGGTAGGCGAAAAACTTCCACTTACCAGGTCACGCTAATCACTTAAATTACAAAGGGGAAGAAAACAAAATCTTTGCCATTCTATCACCACCAGAACTGAGTATCAATCACAAGCAGTAGCAGCAGAAAACCCACAAAAACACCCAACAGATATCGTCGGTTCCACTCTACATTTCACTCTCCCTGTTCTTATTCCCGGATTCAGTGTCAGACACCAACTCTGATGTTTGACAAAAAAGGGATACGGCAGATTGCCCACCAGCCGCATCATGTGCTGCCAAGTGAGAAATACAAGCTTGGAAACAGTCTCGAGATTCCAGCCAGGACAGCAAGGCTCGGAGCATCACAGAAGTGACATAACTGAGCATGGTGGGGAGAGGCTGGAGGGGACACGGGAAGTTACTGCATGAAACAGCTCTGCAGGGCATGCAAAGGAGCCGTTTTCTGTACCGAACGAGACAACTTCATCATTTAGGGTGACCAAGAAATAACTGCTGTTTTCTCCTTCTGATTTTCCTTTTTTTAAACTAAGCCTAACTGCAAAATCGCCTTAATTATTTGAATCAGATTTTTTCCAACATATTTTCACTTTCCTGTAAACATTCTGTACCTAATTTTTCTTTATTTGCTGTGGCAAAATGACCAGCAATCGGCTTCCAGTGCATTCAGCAGAACAATCACCCTGGGTCTAGTTCAAAATACGGGAGTCCTGCAACATCTAAAAAGAAAGTTTACATCCCATAAAAGACAAGAATCATCTTGTTAATTTGTTCAGTAGCTAGCACAACAACAGTGTGAACACCACATGCAGACAAATACTCAATTTGTCTTCAGACAGTTTTTAGAAGACAGACATTTTATCAGCCTATCTGTTAACACTTTCCTTCAGAAAATATGTTTCGCCTGCCAGCAAACAAACAACAAAATAATGTGTCATATCTGTAAAATGAGGGAGAGAAATAACCAGGAATTAGCTCTAAAGTGCTGTAAAAAAATTAACAATAATCAAATGCCTGAGATCACCCAGGAGCGCAGAGCTAATGTGCACGCCCTGTGCTTGCAGCCTCGCGCTTGCTGCCCTTACAACGTGGTATCTTTGCTCACGGTCACATTACTCGTGGATTCTCCCCAGTTCTGCTGCTGAACGGCTCAAAAGGGACGCGATGGCCACAGCTCCAGGTGGCAGTGGGACAGCTGGTGGAGAGTGAGGTCCACTGAGGCCCCATGCTGGGTGCGTGCACCGTGTCGCAGCGCTCACGACCCGAAAAGGCAAGCCGGGCATGAGCGAGGCAGGGGACAGATTGACTCCTTGCTCAGCACCTCCTCACAAATCCACAGGCACCACTGCGGCTGACTGTCCCTCTGGGTTAGGTGACAGGAAGGAGACAAGCCGGGGTGAAGTTCTGTTACCTTCCTGTTCACTTCACCCACCAAGCGCTCCATAGGTTTTCAGTTTCAAATTTGGGAGCATGGACAGAAACTGCAACTGGCAAACGCTCGGGAGTACTTCTGAGTGAGACTTCCAAGATCCTGAAAACATTTTTAGTAAGTTCCATAAACTGTAGTTCTAATTAAGGACTAAATCTGGAGACTAAACACCTCTTTATTTGAGGGCAGGGAGGCTTAAATCTTTTTGTATTAATGCTGAACTATATCATCTGATATTTTTGCTATGACCAACCTATAAAACCTGTCAGCTTCACTCAGTTTACACAGGGCTCTAATTATGTTTAACTAGAATCTGAATGATCTAATTACTTAACATCTTATAGCACAAACTGCTGAGGACAGTTGCTCAAGCAACTGGCAAAGGAGCCTGAGCAGTACAATAGGAGTTCTGTACCCTGCCCAGCACCGCTGGAAGCAGCTCCCACCAGGGACAGACTCACTTTTCTGTCCCACCTGAAATTTCTGCTGGCTGAGAACAGCCTCGCGAGACCAAATCATCCACCAGCCCAAAGGGAGCAGGCAGGTGAAGGAAAACTCCGAGTGCCAGCAGCAGGACAATGAGACTTTTAAGAAGTTTTTCAGTTTGTTTTGATCTTCTTCACCAGGTGAAAACCCAAATCCCTCTTTGTATTTCTAGGGCTCCTTCTCCCACCATTCTGCAGAAGCTCAGGGACTGAAGACCTCCATGAGCATTAAAACCGACGCCAGCCCTACTGCACCAGAGCCAGCAGGGAGCTCCAACACCAGCAAGACTTCAACAGGATTCAACCATCGCAGTAGTTGGAGGGAGCAGATTTGAGCAAAACCAGGGAAAACTCCACTGGGGTCAGTCACAGGGAGAACACCGAGGCTATCCACAAGCAAGAAGCAACATGATGGAAGGGTCCTGTGGCTGTGAAGCCCCCTGCCCAGTGTCAGGCCTGGCCCTTGGCCTAGCTCCCTGCCATGGTGACACCATGCCGCGTACCTGCAGCCGCACGAGACAAAGGTGCCGAAACACAGGAAGCTGCTATCGCGACCCACGTTGCACAGACGTGTTCCTGCTTTGATCTCTTTTCCTTGAAACCACGGCACTCTGAACCCAACAGGTTAACCTGACATGGTGGAAGAAGTAAAACCTACAGGTTCTGGTTAAAAACCCAGTTAGAGATGCCGCTTTCTGTCTTTACTTTTGCTTAACGAACAGATGGAAACCAGCAATAACCGCAATAACCATCTGTGTAAGGCAGCAATAACTGTAAAGCACAATAATTCCACAAAAATACACTAACAAGGTCACTTAAGCGTTTCTCTAATTGTCTACTGCCCGTGACCTTTTTCAAAGATTTCAGATGGAAAACAAAAGCAAAACAATTTGGGAAAGATCTTTTGGCACCTCCAATGGAAGAGCTGTTCAATGCTGTATCCTGGGGAAATTCCAGCTCGGGAAACAAAGTTCTGCCTTCGAAGATTTTCCCCAGATTCACAGGGACGTGCTCCTCACTCCTCCAGCCGGGATGCGACGTCCAGCTTCCCCAGCCGAACCGATCACCCCGACCAAGCAGTGAAACTAAAGCACGAACCATTCCTGCGTGCGCAACACGGCAAATGTTTGGGAATCTTTCGAGATCAAAGCCGCTCTATTAATAAACCCGGGTTTTTATATTCCTCGCAGCTGAAAAATCCAATTAAAACGTCACAGTGACCTTTTACTGGAGAACTGAACTACTGTCGCGTTGAGGATAAAGTATCAGAGGGCACCCGAAGATGGGATCCAGCAAAAACTGGGTAGATACAGAAGGATAACGCTACGCTTGTTTTACTTCAGTCGCCGGGGTGGTAAAGGATGGCCTAATTCAACAGAAAGATCTGAGAGGCTTTTATTAGGTCTCCAAAGTAGTGTAACTGACAGTTAAACAAACAAAGTGTCAGGCCTTAAGTCAGCATTTAGAAAGTAAATTTCTAATGAAGAGCTGACAATCAAGAAACCGTACAAAGGGGCTGCTGCCAGCCGTCAGCCATCTAAAAACTCGCTGCAGAATGAAAACTTCTTACTGCTGAAATTAACTTCACAATTTGTTGGTAAAATTATTATAGCAAATAAAGAGGGCGTAAAAGCACTACAATATATGACTTCATTTTGCCGTGACACATCTAGAAGCAAATAAGATAAAGAGCAATGAATGCCCTAAAAAAGTTTTGCTTTTTTTTTTTTTTTTTTTTTTTTGTAATTTTTGAACCAGGCACACCTGCGAACTTGCCAGCTTCCCCTTAATCTGCCTGTACCAAACCCAAGTTCACCTGGAGAACGAGCAGCAAGGCGTGCAGCCGTCACTCCCTGGTGCCAGGAGCATTTGCTCAGGTGCCTGCAGAAGGCGACGCTGCCCACCAGCACCTCAGGGTGCTGCAGGCACCAGAAGCTGTGAACCCACCCCAGGGAAGGCTGAGCTGAGCACAGCGCCAGCACCAGGCAGGGACTAGAGGAGCCTTTCAGCCCCTGCACTAAGGGGAATGTCGAAGAGACGGCACGTGCAGCAGCCCGGGGGCCTTGGCGACCACTTTCTAAGATTGTGAAAACAACCTGAGCTACTAAGTTCTTCTTCTAATCCTATTTAAAGTAGGTTTTCACAGTTCCAATTTTAGACTTCAAGTCCTATTTACAGGACAGAAAATCCCAGATAGTGACATTAATCAAGTTTTACTTAGCTTGGTGTAAGACGTGGCACATTAAAGAACTAACTGTACTCGGGATATGCCAGGACATTTCAGATACTAATGGATTTTAATTTATTATCTAAAATGAGCTGGTCCCAGCACAGTGTCTATGCAGTTTTAATCGTTTGTGCTGTGCTTACCATAACAACCCAAGGAAAAAAACAAAAAAAACAGTTCTAGTTGCAAGAGTTGATGGCATGGAGCACAACAAAGGACTTACAAGGGCTGACAGAAACGAGTATCAAAAGTTAGACGAAGAACACAGCTTTACAGCACAATGTCCCAAGCAGGGGATCGACCAAAGCTCTGCCCATACATACAAGAAAAGCCTGAAACCAGCTCCTCCTCACGAGCACAGAAAATAGGGAACTGTGTTTTATGCACAGAATTGGGAGCATGACATTGTAAAACCATTTTATTTGATTCAACCCTGATCTGAAGTAGCCAGGGGAACAATGCCCAGACCTGCAGGTGATACGAAGTGCAGCACCTGTGGTCCCGCAGGATCCAGGCTCGCAGGGGAAAGCTTCCCTCATTACCAAGTGCCCAAATCCTCAGGGTGATCCTGCTCTCCAATCATCTGCCTTACCAAGCCTTCCTGCCCCTCTCACTGTGTGGGAGCCTCCCGGAGTCACCCCAGTGAAGCAGCAAGCATCGACTCACTTCTGATAACAACAGAAAGAAGTTCTGAGTTCACACGGAAATTGTGAGCCTGAAGAATGTTTGCTCAAGAAAATGAGCAGGGTGTTGTGCCCAGCAATGGCCAGATGAGCTGAAGACACAATATTAGCAAGCTGCCCTTTTCCAGCATCCTAAGAATTTCGATAGCCAGACTCCACGCCAAAGGAAACGTGCAGAAACCTATAAGCAAAAGAAAACGAGAGCTCCTGGAAGAGGATAGAGCTGGCAGAAGGGAAGGGAGGGACAAATCGCTCTACTCAGATCCCTCCCCCCATTGTTTTTTTTTTTTAATACACCGAACACTTCTGGTGCTCACATAAAAGAAACTTAGGTTACAATTGTGCAAGCAGCTCTGTACAGAGGTCTCCCCCCAGAAAATCAATTGCGAGACTACTGGCTCCTTGTTACTAAATGTTTAATATTATCCCATCTCCACAATTAGTATTAGAAAAGCAACTATGCTCATACCAGACATACCAAACCCAAGTTATTTGAGTCCTATCAATATTAACACGCGCACACAAAAGTTGCAACATAAAAATAGATATGCAGTTTGCTGACAAAATTAACATTATCATATTTCAGATCACAGACAAAGGGTACATTTTATTTACGTCTGAAAATGCAGCAAACATCTTTAAGTGATAACATGACATAAATTTACTTTGACATGCATATGCAATAAAATGTGTAAATGCCCAATAAAAATAAAATGAAAAATAATTACAGACAAAGCACAAGTATAAATTTTATTGAGCTACTCCGATGACATTTATATTTGACATCAACGAACCAAACAAGAAACAGATTCAAGCTGATTAGAAACCTGAGATAAAGGAAGAGACAGAGAAGACCCCGGGCATGGCAGCAGACCGTGGGGAGAGGCTGGAGAGGTTCCTCTGCTCACAACTCAGCCACCGGCCGTGGCAGCAAAGGCCACTCCTTCCCAGACGACCTCAGAAGACTCCGACTACGCATGTGTTAAAAATTAAGCACATGCGATAATGCTTACTGGGTCGGGGCCTTGGTGATGTGCTAAATAGGGATAAAGCTTATTCACCTTTGCAGAGTTCATCGAGTGTGACCCAGAGAGGTGCTCAGGGGCTCGGCAACCCAGCACCACGCCCCTCTGGCCCAGCAGCTCATCGGGAAGTGGAAGAGTGCGGGATATGGTGGTGATCAACACTTCTGATGGCACACGTGGACATTAAATCACAACCCTTATCCCTGCTGATGGTCCTAGCAGAAGGATATCAATAGCCCCCAGCACTGCATCGCCCTCCCAACCCCGCCAGCAGGGACCTGGGGTCCCCCAAGAGCGGTGCCGCCTCCGGCTGAAGCTCAGGACCGCACCTCTCAGTGATGCAGCCACGGGCTGCTGAGCATTAACTTTGCCATCTCTACCACCGGGTGCCCATAATGTAAATTTTAAGCAGCCTTTAACAAACAGAGAATCTGAAGGGAAAGTTGTTAAGTTGTGTATCTTGCCTTCAAACACTGCCAAAGCACCTGCAGGTGTGTTGAGAAGTACAGTGCGTGTATGTAGGAGTAACTCCGGGTTGTAGCTCCATAACCCTCTGCAGGAAAGGTTTTCTCCCAGTGGTTTGGGAGAACAATCACCAACAACAACCTTTTAGGACACCTGACTACTCAGTCCTTCTTCCACACTCATTCCTATAGACATTGCTTCCAGCAACAAGCCTGAAAAACCTCCACCAGCTAACAGCGGTGCAACTTCTGTTTAATCCCTTTGAACAGAAATCAAACAGAGGTGCAGAAAGGTGCACCAGTAACTCTGCAGCGCACAGAATTAGGCAGAAGCTGTGAAGAACCCCACACGCTGGCTGACAGCCCTCCATCTCAGCACGCTTCATGTTCTCCAGATGGAGAACCACATCGCAGAGCACAGCAGGGGCACCAGGAGCCACCAGCAGGGCTGGGACCCCGGCTTACAGCAGACCACCACCACCTGCCATCGGCCACTCACCTACTACGAGCCAGTATCAGCCCCAGGGCATCACTCCCTGACATACTCCCAGCGTACAGACTTCTGACAAACTGACACACACCAGCTTAAGGTTACCACTCTGGTAAGGGAAGCCCTTTGTTTTCCCTAAACTAAGAGACCGACAGCACCCACAGCCTCCAGCACCCAGCAGAGGTACCGGAGCGCCCAGGAGCATGAGGTAACCAAACTTCTACTGCACGTCATTACCCGCAGCTTTAGCTCTGCAGTTCAGTTTCCACAGCAATAAGCCAGGACATTCTCATGCAAAACAAATCATCCTCCTGTGCCTGAGCTACATCTGGAGTTTTGTTTGTTTGTTGTGTAGAAACGAAGACTTGCAAGTCAACAGCTATGAAATCACCTTTCAGATTCTGTGAAGTTAGAACAATGACAATACTTCTGTTACTCACAACACCTGAAAACACCATTCAGTGGTTAAGAACTGTTCAGCTCTACCAGAAACATAAGCCCTGCTTGTTACAGGACAGCACTAAAATCTGTTGGCGTGCTCCGCCGCTGTACCACCGCCCTGGTATCTCCGGCGCAGATCTTCCCAGGGTGTTCCCACAAGCACGGTGCGGTGGTAAACCCCAGGCTATCCTTTTGTAACGCGGGCGAGCGCAGGTGAGCTGGGTTTGGCTGCAACACGGCAGCCAGGCACTGCTGGGAGACCCTCGGTGCTCCCCAGGCACACCGCCCCATACCTGTGCATGTCATGAAATGCGCTCCCTCTCCTCCCAGCTGTGCTGTAAGGACGGTTCAATTTCCAAGCCCTAGGCTTGGGCTCACTCCTTAACTCCTTCCTCCCTTCACCACTTCCCTCTGGGAGCAGCGTCCTCTCCCCCACCCCACTCGTTCTTGTTTCTGTGCCCCTGCAGCATTACAGACCTCAGCTCGTCACACGAGAGCCACAGACCGAAGCCACCGCTAACCAACAAGCAGCAGAGGGGATCCGGGTTCCCTGCACACATGAAAAAACCCACACAGAAGGAATCCCGCAGTGACCTGCAGCACAGGACCCCCTCATCTCCGCGGCTCAAGCCCTGCTTTACAATTTTAGCAGGAATCAGACCACGGTCTGGTCTCACCCGCGTGCTCGTGTGACTCCAGGCTCAGCTGACCATTAGCCAGACACAACATCTCCAAACACAGGATCTCATTTACCAATGCTTTTGCCTAAACTTTCACGTTCTTCACAGAAACCTCGCAGCAGCACTTCCAGGTGCTTGTGATTCCTTAAGGCACGTTTCACAAATGGAGGGTACAACAGGACCTGCTCAACACTGAGGCACAAGCTTATGCATCAGAGACAGTCCCGGCCTACATCCTTACAGGCCTTAAAAAGCTCACGGCCGGGGCACAGACATGTGGGAACGTAAAGCCTCGACGGGAGGCAGCTCCTGGATCTCCGTGCATCTGCTTCCAGCTTCCCCAGGCAGGGCTGCCTCCCCAGAGCAGCCCCCTGCGATCCACAAACCTGAGCACCCCAGCTCCGTGCCCTCCACCCGACCACAGAAGCACACCTCAGGCCCTGGCAAGAGACTTCCTTATTACCCCAGCTGCAGACAAAGGCACTAAATTACTGCAAGGCAGGGAAGCGAGCGAGCCGCCAGCAAGGCGAGCAGCCATCAGACAGCATCCGTCTGAGAGACTCCGGCCTCAGACTCCGTCTGCTGCGGCTCTCCCGCACGGAGCCACCGGCTCACCCCTGGCCTCGACGCTTCCCAGCCGGCCGCGCAGTCGTTCATGCTCAAACCCCCAACGCTGCTAAGCCACAGCAACGCCGCCTCAACTGCTGCAGAGCCGCAACGTAAGCGCCACCAGGCAAGGGCTGTGGGTCTAGCACAAATTCTTCGCTGCCTACTGCTTTCCAAGAAACCCAAGTGTTATTTGACAACGGGGGAGACCACTGTTACACCCAACAACCTACACCCAACATCTGTAGGCTCCGCGTTTCGTTTTTTTTTTTTTAAGAACTTAACTCTGTTAACGTGCAGTTTTCTGTTTGGATTTCTACCTATTTCATAACCCCAGCATTGCAACGTGCTGTATTTTTTCAGTATAATTAACAAGAAAAGCAGAAGTGACAGATGTATTTGCCTTGTCAGAGCAGAGAAAACAAAAACAAGTCACAAATGTACAACCCACAACATGAGCAAGACTCATCTTTAGCACTTTAAGGACATCGGTTATCCTGATCATGAGGCCTTATTTTTCTCACCTTTCCTGGTAAATTCAACCCTGCACCTGAAAGCCTGTGCATGGGGACTCTTGTACAAATGTCTGTCCCCAGACTTGGCTTCTGCTAACAACCCCTTTTCAGCTTTCTCCTGCACAGCTTCACATTTTCCTCCTCTCTCCTTCAGGCATGTAGGAATATCGTCACCACATTCTGACTCCAGAAAACATCGCATTTTCACCACCTTGCCCATGAAGCACACAGGAAACAGCCAAGCAACAAGATAAGCAAAGAGCAAAACGCAAAGAACACAGGCAAGAGAAATCTGGATGTCCAATACAGGAACACACAACCCCGCTCACACCCCAAGCCAATGAGCCCTGCCTGCTGGGTGTCTGAAATAACAGCAGACACACACGTGTGGAGCTCCCCTTCCCATAGATAAACTGCCTTTATTCACAGCCTCAGTACGATCAAACTGAAACTTGGGGTTGCGCATTTCTCTACATCCATGCATTACAAATCGGCTCGCAAATAAAGAATAATTGTTCAGTGGAATTTCAGACTGCATGTAATTTTTTCTTTAACAAACGTCTCGCCCATTACTTATTTGGTATTGTCACACAGAGCCAAGCAGCACAATCTTTTTTTCCAAAACATCCCAGCCATTGCCATATTCCAAATCCCCACTACTGCATTTCTCGATACATTATCCAATTAACTACAAAATTGGCATACCAGCAGCCTGACTGAAACGGGCCCTCACTCTGCCATGCTTTGGATGGGCGTTGTTTCACCCGAGGAACAAGAAAGAGGGCTAGAAAAGCTTACAGAAATTTCCTTCTGAGGAACAGATTCAAGGAATCCTAGGGAGGCCAAACTGTCAAGCCAGAAGTGCAGCGTGGGCCCTTCCTCCAGTACGTCAGGCATGCTGGATGCCCACAGATGCTGCTCTGACTGCCACAAAAAGCCAAATTTGCCTATTTCAGGCAAACAACGGCTGGCAGAGTTGACTGGCAGCGGCGTCCTGTCTTTCAGGTATCCGCAGCCCTCTGGGTTCTCTCTCCTGCACCTTCTCGCAGAGCTGCCAAGCTGCTTTCAGCACCCGTATCTGATCGGGTGGGGGAACAGGAACGCGCCTTCCGCAGCTAAAGACTCCTCTTACTGCACGTTTAGCTACCATCACAAATAACCGAGAATTGAGGACTTTTATGACAGATACAAATTCTGCAGAGCTCTGTATGGGTAAACAAAATTAACGCTAAGATGCTAATTCCACTTCTGATGAAGCACGGTAACTCTTCACTCACAGCAAATCGGCTCGTGCTCTGGTACAATCAGACCCAAGGAAAAGATGCCAAGAACTCCACCTGTTTCTAATTAAATAATTCAATAGCTTCAGTATTTAAATGCTACTCATTACTACTTAGTTTTTCCAGATTTTGTTACAAATTTTGTAATGGTATAGTAAGATCAATGGTTTACCTTAAACAATTAGTCACAGCAGACATAAAACTAATACTCTATCCTCACATTAATCATATATGATGCAATCCTGGGATGAGATTTACCAAAGGAAAGAAAAGCACAAGCAGGACTTTAGCAGGGGTTAGATTTTAGTCCTGCAGCCTGATGGTAACAAGTTACGCCGTTCTGCTCAAAAGCAGCAAGAAGCTGAAGAAGCTGTACTTTTCACTAGCATGTGTGCCTGCCCTAAAAAGCTTTGAGATTTTGAGACTCGTGCTTATTTGCAGAACGCTTCAACACGCAGCACGTTTGGTTTTCGAGCAGTACTAACTTTTTCCACTCATCCTGCAGACGCAGCTTAGATCTGAGAGGCAAGCTAGGCTTACTCGAGCAGCACTGCTGGTCCGAGAGATACGGCTGGGCCAACTGCATCTGCCGATACGGGCACACAGAGGCACACACACGCTCAGAAACACCGACCAGAATCTGGAACGGGACGGCACGCAGCACCCACAGGCTCCTTTTCCTGCTCGCCAGCAGAGGGGTGTTTTTAGGGGAGGTGATGGCAAGCGACACCAAAACCAAGAGCTAGGAGCGAGGACCTGGCCAGCAGCAGGTAACAATCTTTGCTCTGCTGCAGGTCCAGCGGATTGGGATGGTACGATGCCTCCCAACAGGAGACGTGCTTCTATCTCGAGGGCACCAGCACTGCCCCAGTGCTTTAATTCGCATTTATGGCCGCAGCATTCACCTTTTGCAAGGATCTGTTTTTTCTACAACTCCTTTGCCACGAGTTATCAAACACAGGTCCATCTTTGGCAGCAAACTCATGCAGAAATGATGCCACACCAATTTCATCACTTCTCTAGGAAATGCAACCAACCTTCGCTGTAAAATAAAAGTCTGCATGCATGCGCTTGAGGTACAGTCTCAAGTGAAGAGCCATGTTTGGTACGTTTAGGAAACCACCATTTCTGCGCGTCATATTCTGTCTGTGAACAGATCTTTTTGTTCTTTAACCCGAGTTCTGAATTATTTAACCCTGCCTCCAACTCTTGAAACCTCTCCTCCTACAAACAAGAGGTTATTTAGTGAACGGAAATAAATAATTAAAAGAGTCAGACCCTACAGTGGTCTTGGCTCCGTTTTTAATTAATATTGACACAATCCCGAGAAACCTGCTGCTTAATATTACAAGGCAGGTCGAAGCTCATCAACAGTTAAATGCCCTCTACCAGAAGGCAGAAGAGGAAGTTGCGAGCAGGCAGCGTGCGCGTCGCGCCGCTGCCAGGAACATGGGCACAGCCTCATCCTCTGCTCCTCACAACTTTCTCGCGCAGCAAAACGACAGCTTTGAAGCCACCGAGCCCACAGCTGGGGGAGCTGGACTTGGCAGGGCACTGGCGGAACTACGCTAAGCACGAGTCCTTCACGTTTTTGCCCTGGAAGAGGGTAAAGAAAGTACGGAAAAGGGCAATTTTTGCCGTCTGTAATTCCACACTCAAAATACATGATTACAAATGAATGGGGGGAACAAACAGCTCCGTAAGACCGAGCTTCTCACTCGGTAACGATAGATTTAATAGCATATTGCTTCATCTGCAAGTGGGAGTAAATATTACACTACCTCTTCATGCAGATGGGTGGGTTAAAAAAAAATAAAAAGCTAATTTGAAACAAATTAACTACTCTGCCTAGGGATGAAAGGTCCTCTCTGCCTCCCTGGTCACTGCAGGACTCCCTGTGGGCAGGCTGAGCACAAAGTTTGCTGGGTACAGACGGCCTGGTGGATTTGCCACGAGGCGAGCAGCCCCAATCCGCAACCCGTACGAATAATCACGGGTCCTCGGGAGCAGGTAACGACGCTTTGAGCAGCTCGGAGCTGGCACTGCCGGCGTGCTTCAAAGGAGAGCCTACAAGCTGCTCGAGTCAGCCTGTCACATCGAGCCTGTAAAAACGAGATTAAGGTTTGTAGGGTGATACTCCACAACAGGTTTTACAGTATGCACAGAAATTAAATTATAATAAAAGTGAGGGTGTTTTTTTTTTTTTTTCAAACTAAAAACAGAATGGAACAATCTATCAAAATGCCATTTGGCCGCGTTCATTACATTTTAGAATTTAATTTACATGATAGATACTTTAGCGTAATATATTTTAATCAATAAGCATTTCTGAGGGCTTTATTTTATAGGAAATGTTCAGAGTTCCCCGCCGCTAAATGTAACGCCGCAGCAGTGACGTTCTGAGTGTTTATTTTTCTATGCTAAGCAAGTACAACCACGCACACACAGAGGCAAAAGTCCACAATTAAAGATGTCAGACCTTGTTTAAATACATCTTAATTTAATCCATTTTATTTTATACAATTCTACATCTGGACCTCATTTTCTGTATTCCTGTAGGTATTCTGGGTCGCTATTAAGAATCCTTTCAAGTGAGGAAAGTTCAGCCAAGTCTACCTTAATCCAAAGCCTTTAAAAGAAACAATAAAACACGAAAGCAGCTAAAAAAAAAAAAAAAAAATAGGCAGACGGAGAGGGAAAGGCAGCGCCTCACCCCACCTCCCGATGCACCTGAGAGCCGGCAGGGACCGCGGCCGGCCCCGACCCCAGGCGGCTCCGCGCTGCCCGGGGAGGCTCGGGGGGGCCCGGCCCGGCTCCCCCCGGCCCTAAAGCTCCGCGATGCCCCCGGGGGGGGCTCGGGCCGGGTCCTGGGGGGGGCTCCCGGCTCGCACCGCCCGGCCTCGTCCCCTCACAGGGGCACGGAACCGACTCCCTGAGCCCCCCCCATCCCCCGGCCGGGACCTGTCAGAGCACCCCCCCGCCTCAGCGGCCGCCCCCAGCCCCTCGGGACCGCGCTGCCCCGGCCCTGTGAGCCCCAAAAAGCAGCCGGGACCCCCCCGGGACCCCCCCCCGTCCCTCTCTTCTTTCCCCTCGGCTCCTCCCCGGAGCCCCCTGCCCGGCGGCGGCTGAGGGGGGAGAGCACCGGGGGGGTTACACCGAGGGGGTGGCGACTACGGGGGGGGGGGGGCGACACCGGGGGGGTGACAAGCACTGAGGGGGGAGCACCGGGAGGGGGTGAAGCACTCAGAGAGTGACACCAGGAGGGGGAGCACCGGGGGAAGGGTTACACCGGGGGGGTGAGGACCAAGGGGGGGGAAGCACCGGAGGGTTTAACACCGGGGGGGGGGCACCGGCACCCCTGGGCCGGCACCACAGCGCCCCCAGCCCCCGCCGCTCCGCGCCTGCACCGCCGAGCCCGGCCGGCTCCCCGCGCCCCCCCCGGCCGCACACCCCACACAAAGTCCCGGCACTCGGCAAACTTTTCCCCCGGCCGCCCCCCGGGGTCGAGGGAAGCGGCTGGGAAGCCGGGAGAAGAGGGAAAAGGACCGAGAGGAGCCCCGCGGAGCGGCGGCGGCCCCGGGGTGCCGGAGAGGAGGAGGAGGAGCGGGGAGGAGGGGGGGGGGAAAGGCGCAGGGGAAGCGGGCAGAGGGCAGCCCGGGACGGAGCGGGCTGGAGCGGCGGCGGCGGCCCCGGGAGCGCCGGCTCCGGCGCCATCTTGGGCTGATCGATGAATTGAACAAAGGGGATCGATTTCCGATGGGGCCGCCGATCGGGAGTTGGGGGGGGGGGAGGCGGTGGGGGGGCGAGCGGAGCGGAGCGGCGCGGCCGGGCGGAGCGGGGGGATCCCGCGGGCGGCTGCGGGAGGAGGAGGAAGAGGAGGAGGAGGAGGAGGAGGAGGAAGGAGGGGGGGGGGGGAGGCCGGGCCCGAGGGAAGGCGGAGAAGGGGAAGGGAAGGGGGGCGGGGGGGGGGGGTCCGGCGGCGCGGCCCGGCCGGTGCGGCGAGCGGGGGGAGCCTGACCTGCAGCTGCTGTAAATCAAAGCGCTTCCAATATTGAAACATCGATCCCACATTGGCCGCCATCTTGAGACATATTGAGACAGAGTGAGCGGCTGATCGAGGGAGAGAGAGGGGCTGGAGTTCGGGAGCCGGGAGGGAGGGGGAGGGAGGGAGGGAGGGAGGGAGAGAGGGAGGGAGGGGGGAGGAGGAGGGGCGGGGGGGGGCAGGGGGCGGGAGGCGGCCGGGGAGCGCCCAAATCCCGGCCTGGAGCCCGCCGCCGGCCGGAACGCGGAGTCAGCCCCGTGCGCTTGGGGGGGGGGGGGGGGGGGAGTAAAGGGGGGGGCGGTGCGATCGTAGAGAGCCCCCCCTGTGTGAGTGCGTGTGTGAGTGTGTGTGTGTGTGTGTGTCATCACCCCCACCCCCCTGCTTGGGGTGGGGTGGGGGGACCACGGCTGGGGAGGGGGAGGACTGGGGGGGTGCTTTGGTTTGGGAGGGGTATTGGGTTTGGGGGGGGACACTTGGGATTAGGGGGCGATTGGGGATTTGGGGGAGAATTAGGATTTAGGATTGGGGATTTTGGTTTTAGGGGGGATTTAGGGAAGGGGGGCATTGCTCACAGCCCCCCCTCCAAGCTTGGCTGCCCCCCAGCGTGTAGGTGGCTGTGGGGGGAGCAGGGAGCCCCCCACGTCCCCACCGGCCGCGCCGTCGTTAGCGGGGTTCATGGGGGCGCGGGCAGACGCCCATGGGGCCACTGCCGCTGGCCGCCGGCTCGGAGGGGGCGGCTCGCACCGAGGTTGGAAAATCAGCTCATAGCTTCGTGCGGCATAGCCATAGAAACGGAGATCACAAGGATGCAATAACTTATTTTGTTCTAAACAATAACGTGTCCGTAAGCATGATTTATTCCGTCCCCCAAATCCTTGCGCCCACCCCGATGAGCAGGGTGGCTTTGGGGTGCAGCTCGGCCCCACGAGCTCAGGGTGTGCACCCCGAGCGCCCGCCGTGTCCCCGCAGCGTGCCCGCTGCCTCGCGGGTGGCCCCGCGGGACTGAGCCCGCTGCACCGCGCTCCCCAAACGCCGCTCGCGCTGCCTGGGCGAAAGGCAAAGAAATAGATCTTCCTCCAGGAAAGTGAGCGGCGGTGGATTTTTCGTCAAACAGTATTTGATCGCCAAGCGAATTTAGCGCTGGCTCAAGTCGGCGGGCTGACTACTTGAAAATGGCTCTGTCTGTCTTTGGAGAAGTTACGGCACCGACAGCGGCGGAGCGGCTGCTGCAGACTATTTCCCAATCTGCTGCCGTCCTCCTTTGGAGGAGCACCATCGCTTCAGCCTCCATTTCCACTTTTTGCTGAGGCTGCTGCTCACAAAGCTGCTAATTGCGACTGGCGGGTTTTATGTTAACGAGTCCCACCTAAGGATCACCCCGACAACTGTAGACCTTCGCGTTTTTAGTTGGCCGTCCCGGGAATAAAACTAATGGCACTAGGGTATGAGGACACCGGGCCTCTGCCTGCCCAGCTGGGCCGGGCACGCTGCGGGCTCGCAGCACGTGTGGCCGGCATGGGGCTGGTTGGGAATGAAGCCTCTCGCCCTCCAAAAAGCGTGTCCAGGGCTGGCGGTGGGGGCTGCTGAATGGGAGACCGGGGGGAGGCTGGGGGGCTTGGCCAGGGCCCCCCTGCTGCAGGCAGAGGGTGTCGGGCGCGGCGGGCGTCTGCAGGGATGGAGCCCTGCGAGCCTCCAGATTCTGACTAACAACGTAACCGGTTTGGTAGCTCTAAAATAGGATTTTAATCCTGGGAAGCATCATTTCACATTCCAGTGATCTAATCAAAATCCTCTCCTCTAATCTCTCCATGGTCCCCCCTTTCTAGATGAAAGAGGCTGGAGTTCCTGTCTTCACCCTTTCTCCGCTGCCTCCCTGCTCTACCAGTCTGTTCTGTGTCCAGGCAACTGCAAAGAGACATTTCAAAGACTCCTGCCGTGCCATGTAGATGTTTTCTCTTGTTAGTTTGGACTGCAGGTGTGTAAGCCTCAAGGATGAAGTATCGTGGTGCTGTTTTAGGTTCGGGGCATACAGTCATAGTACAATAAATCACATAGTAATGCTCCACTTTGAACGCACACGCACAGAAAAAGGAAAAGAAAAAAGCATCTGACCTGAATCATTTTCTGGAAACACATCTGGTTAAAATCCAAAGTTTTAAATTGAGTAATATTTTAAAATACATTTGGTAGGTATTAAATTACAGTGTTATATCTGGTAATATTTATGATACTAATGTGTTAAGCAGAGGTTTATATCTGTCAAGAAATATGAATGATTGTCATATGGGGTAGCAAATGTATCCTGATATAAATAATATTTTATGATATTTTTAACATTATTGTAGTCTTTTTGCAGGAGTTACATCTTGTCACATTATTGCCAATTTGAAATAAAAGCTCTGTGGCTAGATACCAAAGCTTTTTAGCTGTATAATTTTCAATAGGAATAAACAGCACGGCTGATTTTAGGAAGTACTGACAAAGCTTAGCTCTGCCAGCAGACGAAGGCTGAGCACCTATAATTCCCGTTGCCTTCAGTGCAGGATCGGGTCCCTTATTTGCCATTTTGTGTGGCAGCAAGCCCGAGGAAATCTTGCTTGACAGCTCTGTGTTCTGAAAGTGCTGTATTTCTTCGGGCTGGATTCTGCAAAGATCCTGCAGGGTACAGAGCTCCTCGGAGCAAGAGGTAATTTGCTTCGTGTTTCTGCTGAATCGTACCCGTGTCAGACGGAGGAAGGATCCTGGAAAATTTGGTGCACCCTGGCAAGAGGCCGGTTAGAATAAAGTTTTCTTGGATTATTAAGTTTTTCAGAAATCGGTCCCGTGTGCTCATCTGAGGAAGGCTTTCTTAAGGTTAGATTTGATCTGTGTAAATGCTAACTTCTTTCAACATGCACTAATAGAGTACTGAAAAAATAAGTACAGTGTATTTGAAGTCTAAATCTAAAATGATGGCAATTACTAACAGTGCTTCAGTCGTGCTTGCTACGTCCAAAGTGTTTGAAAGAATGTTGTACAGATTTCTTTTTTTATTTTCTTCCAGGTATAGACACACAGGCACCATTTTAGGAATCAGACAAATACTTAATTAAAATTCGTTTCCCATTAATGTCACCATGTCAGAAAATGTCACTAATACAGATGTTTAATTAACAGAGTTGCTCTACCACTTGCATTGGGCCATCAATGGCAATCGGTCTCGTTATGCTTCACGTGTCGTTGTCCAGAATATTGAGGAAAAGGGACCTTTATTCCAAGGGCCCCAAAACTTGTCAGGAACGATTCGTTGTCACAGCCGCTCCTCTGAGCAGCAGTCTGCATTCATTAAGACATTTTGGACCATGAGTCCACTCCTAATCACTGGACTTGGGCTTCTGTTTGCCTTAGCGAATCTCGCTTATTTCCCTGCCCTGGACTCTGAGAACTGTGAACTGCTCAGCAGGGCTGTAACTTTGAGTCTCTTCTCCTTTGATTCTGTTGTTTTCTTTGCATCTTTTTCGCTTGAACTAAATCCCAAATGTCAATTCCCATCACAGAGTTCCTCTAGAGCCTTTTCTGTACCCCTGCCTGCTCCTTCTCCAGCCCATTCCCTCCTCAGTTTCCTGGCTCTCATCTTTTTCTTCAGCTGCTTCTTGTCCCCAGCTGCCTGGCTCTACGTGTCTGTTCCCTGTGAAAAGGAGGACCTCCTACCAAAGTCACTCAGTCCAAGGGCTGACAAGGAATACAGACAGACAAGCAGACAGGTAATTTATGATACTGGGAGATTTAGCCCACATTAAGATCAAAACTCATAGGTCTTTAACATCACGGATTTTTTTTCCCCAATTATTGTTAGTGACTCTGGTTCCACACTGATTTATATCTGTCATAGTAGCCAGGGTGGTTGCAGCACATAAACTGCAGAAAAATTGACAAGCAATGTGGACACAGCAGTATGGATACAGTGATGTCTATCGACTCGGGGAACTCCCCGGGCTGCCAAGTGGCTGGGAGCTGGGGAGATGCCCCACAGCCACCTGCCTGCCCTTCCCCTGGTGTCTACCTGCGGTCAGTGGCAGAGACAGGAGGCTGGTCTGAACCAGCACGGTGGTTCCCACCTTCTCTGGTACTTCCTGGAAATGTTGGCACAATCACATACACTGTGGTGTACGTGATCTAAGCATGACATCCTCTGAGTAGTCCCTAGTCACAGATGCCCACTGGTAGGTGGAAGAGAAGAAAGCAATTCTTACAGAGGGCAGGGAAACCAGCCACGATGGAAAGCAAAGTAAATTTGGGCAGCGTGGTTACTTGCTCTTTAGCTCTGAAGACATTCATAAGTATCCAGCATAACCCACAACAGATCTTCTTTGAGGACTGGTGGATTAACCCACACCAACAAAAGCATGTGATGGCATTGTAGTGGTATTCTCTGCCATGCACAGAAGGAGTTATTGAAGACCCCAAAAGAACAAATACATCAGTCTGCCTCGTGAGTTGAGTCAGTCTTCCCAGACTGGCTGTGGTTGCAACAGTTCTGTTAAATAACTGCTTTTCTCATGGTATATTCTATCCAGATGCATATTCATGTTTTGGCCAACGTAACCAATAACATCACCGTAGGCAATCAAGAGAATTAGAGAAGAAGAGGACCCATCAGGTTATCCCCTCCCTGGAGCTGGCAGGGAATAACAGTTTCATTCTGAACCTACGTAAGCGTATGGCTCATACCAGCCTCAATTTGTCAGCATTGCCCTCGCCTGACTGCCTCATCCTGTGTGCAGGCTGATACCAGAGGCAGCGTTGTGCTGGATGGGAGGCGCGGTGAGCCCACAGGTGCCCGTTGTGGCTGGGCAGGGCTCCTGCTCCCTCTGGCACCGTCCTCTGCCTTAGGCTGCTCTGTTCACCTGGGCGTTTATCGCCTCTGTCCTTCAAGGGTTGGGAGATAACTTTGTAGGTTACGGTCCCAGGGAAAATTCCCACTTTTTTTTTTTTTTTCTCACTTGGAACCTTTCACTTATTTTTTTTACCTCTTACTGGTTTCTGTTAGGTTTTGCACATCTTTTTTTTCAGCAGTATTTAACTCTTGCGGTTCCTATCATGAATCTCCTCACCTACTATGTACAGCCCCTTCCTCACTTCGGGCTCTTGCCCTTCCAGGTCCCTCCTGCTCGGTCAGGGATCCTCTGCCCCCACCAGATGTTTCTCCCAGTTCCTGCAGAACATTCAGGTCCAATATTTCACATAGTACCTAAGAATAAAAAACCAGAAACAGCATGATCAGTTTAAGTTCCTTTCTGTTTTCTGAACCTCAGCTGGGCTGATTATTCTGCCTGCTTTGTGCCGCTCCCCCATGTCGGGAGAGCAGCTTTAGTGGCTGTAGTGGGGCTAGGAGCTGTGTTCAGCTGCTGTCACAGGTCTCTTCGTGACATGAAACAACTCACGGAATCATCCCTCAGTTTCTCCATTCTGTAAAATTCTTGTGGTCACCGGAAGATAAAAATCTCGTGGTGACTGTGAGGTGCTTGCACCTCACTGGTCCAGGGCTGCAGGAAGGAGATGGAGGGAAACGCGCACGTCAGCCAGCTCAGAGGGTGCTCCCTCACCTACCGGCTTCCTTTTCATTCCCTTCCAGATAGGGCCCGTAAAGCAGGTGAGTGTAAAGCTGATGCTATCTTGGAAAGGAACAGAGAAAAAAGTTTCTTCTTTCACTTTCCAGTCACCAAGGCTTGGTGTGGCAGCTCCCTCTCGCTGGGGAGGGAAGAAGGGAAGATTGTCCTGCTCCCCTCCACCAGCTGAGCTCTGTGGTCCCCATGTCCTGGGCTGTCCCCACGCCACTGGGGGTGTCCCAGGTGGTTGCACCCCTTGTGCTGGGTCCCCCAGGGGTGCCAGCTCAGCCCCACGTCGGCACGGCCGGCTCCAGCACACGGGTGCCAAGGGGAGAGGCGTCCGCGTCTGGGCCCTGTTGCAACACGCAGGGACGGGAGACGAGAGGCAGACGGGTGTACGGGGACGGAGAGACAGGTGTGTGCGGAGATGGGGAGATACCGACACAGACAGACTCGTCCACCTCCTGTGCCGGTGTAAAACACGTCCCTGCACACTGCAAGGGCTGCAGTGCCTGCTGGGGAGCTGCCTTTATCGTAACGCAGGATGTTGAGGATGTTCGAGGTGGTTTTTCTTCAAAAAACGCGTGTGAGATTTCATTTTGGGAAGCACGTCTTTTCTTAGAAACCCAACTGTGACTTGCTTGGCACAACTGTGATTTTCTGCAAACACAACTGTGTTTGGGGTTGTTGGATCTGAATGCTAGGGTAGGAGAAACAGTAATTCCGGATTAATGCAGAAAGGGAGAAAATAGACACCCTTCGAGGAAGCCACAAGTTCACTGCAGCTGCCATACAGTGGCACAAATGGATGCGAAGTTCCACAGGAAACATTTTAGTGTGGATAACCTCTGGGCTGCCCTGATCTTTGTGCGACACTCGGCCAGGTCTTGTAGAGCCAAGCAAATGGAAAGCACAACACGATTCCCAGCTCAGCACGAGTCCCTGTGCAGGCACACTGTACGAAGGCCACGTTTAGGTGAATATCCATAAGGGTAAACAGCACAGTTGAAAGTGAATCAAAGTCATCAGGTTGCATTTCAGTCTAGGATTTCTTTAGTAACGTGTAGGAAATAAATTGATTTTCTTTTCCTTGGCATTGCTTCACTTCCTATTTGGTGTTTGGGTGGTGACAGATTACCGAACAGGAAAAAAATCCTTAAAATTCTCTCTCTCTATTTTTTTTTTTAAATATATTTAAAGATTACCTTCTCCTTTGGAATAAACGAATCCAGCCTTATTCAGGTCGTGATTCTCCACATTTCTACCCTGTCCCTTGTTTGCATCTGCTTGGCATTATCCTGGATTGGGGCTTTAACCTGATACAAATCCAAAGAAATTATATGGGAATTGGTGGGATCACAATGAATTTCCATGGGTGTAGACTCTTGCAGACCATAGCCTATTAATCCTGTTGTGTTCCTTCTGTAAATAACAATCTGGATTTGGCCAGAAAGAGTAAAACAAATTGAAAGCATTCACAAAGAGAAGAGGTAAATGGGTTTAAGATGTAAGAACAGCATATTGGTGGGTTGTCTCCAAGTACCCAGTTTTTAATAGTACCAAAGCACATAAAAAACTGGAGTTTAACATGTTCTTAAATGCCCTGCTGTGTGGGGTTGGCTGCTGATCCAGGGCCATATGCATAAGACCTGTCTTCACGGAAGGATTATATTAAAAAATTAAAAACTGCAAGAAGGAGAAGAATGTTCAAGAGCAGCCAACCTGGAGGAAACAAATATAATTTCATTATGTGAAGTGTTTATAAATGCAGTTTATGAACACGTATGAAAAAGTATTTTTTTTTTACTTTTCAGACTGCTACTGTCACACAGAAAAGAAATAATTGCTTATTTGTTTTTTTCCAAGGATTTTTAGGGAGTGCATTGCAGTTCAGATATTTATTTTGAACTTTTATTCCTTTTAAATAACTTGCTGCTTTGTTGATTTCTTCTATTTTTTTTTTTGTGTGCACTCCTTCATTTGTGATTGATAGAGAAACGTTTACCTGGATTCCCTGAAAATGGGAATTTATTTTAAATTTTGGATTTTCTCAGATATATGGTTTAATTTTTAGGTAGTCCTGTGGGGAGCCAGGAGTGGGACTCGATGATCTTTGTGGATCCCTTCCAACTTGGGATATTCTGTGATTCCATGATACATGGGTTACTGAATTTGATCTAAAAATCACACTTTTTTTTTCTCTTACATCATCAGTATAAACCTGAAGTGACACAGAATGCCTGGAATTGCAATAATGCAGTGTAAGAGAACTGACTATCAGGCTTCATATATAGATTAGATTAATGCATAAATCTAATTTGATATTTCACATTACCGGGCTAATATTTTACAGATGTAATGCCAAGTTGTTAAGTAAATGAAAATCATGGAGAGTCCAATTCTGAAAGGATTACTCAGGCAAAAATCCCTGAAGTCAAAGGGAGTATTGCCTGAACGAAGTCTGCAAAATTAGAACTAGAGCCATATTCCCAAAACAGACAAGCAGATTTATCTTAGAGATCTGCCCATGAGTTGAATTCTTGTAACAATGAAAGATATATTGGGAAAACGAACAAGTAGGTAACCTGAAATATAAGGAGAGACTGATAAGATCACACCAACCCTGAGCAAGCACTTGTGTGGTTGGTGATGTCAACAGGAACCTAAGCTGTTTTAATAAACTTGTTCATAGTTGTCCTATACCGTGTTTTATATACTGAAGTACATAGATCATGTAAGAGTTTAACAAGAAAAGGATTCATATTAAATATGCACATAAAATGCCTCCGTGAAATATGTGAAATGCTTTTCTTTTTTATATGATTCCAATAAAACATTGATCATAAAACTCTGCCCTCCTGCTCCTTTATATTCAGCTTCAGCTGTTGCTTTATGTTTAAAGTTTGAACTCATGACGCTCAGCAGATATAATTGTGGGGCAGTTTTAATTGGTGAAGACACACCAATGCTCTGCTTGTTCACTCCGGGGTATAAATCAGGAGAAATCCCACCAGAATCAGTAAAAAGTTGCCTCTGTGTAGGAGGCTGTTGGGCCAAATGATTCAAGTGGTGGCAGCTCCTGTGAAATATGGAGTATTGTGTCTGTTTATAGCTGCTCAGGATCTGGCCCACTGACTTGGATGGAGCTACGCCAGGGATGATTTCTGCCCTTTATCATGAGTTTGCTCAGTGTTTTGCATTGTAAATTCTCCCGACTCTTGCTGCCAAACTCAGCTCCCTTCTTCACAGTTTCATACTCTGAGTGTGAACTGATACTGGTGGAAATCCAAGGGTAAAAAAGTGGTGAGCATAAAGCACAAATCTGTAGCCTGGATCTGAAAGGAACAGCTTGACCACAGAGGAAGTTATTTGCACAAAAAGTATTCAAACAGATATGCACGGTTTACATGTGTTTAGTAAATCTTGTCTGAAAACTAGAACCAGCTGTATAGTATATGGAGGCCCAGATCCCCAGCTCTTTCTGAGCGGTGTTTCATACATTTGGATGATACATTTCAAGTCACTTTTTCCATCTTTTAATTCAGGGATGGCTAGGGACTGAAATATGAGGAGTGCGATTTCCATTTCAATATGAAGTGGTTGTCAGCATCCTCAGGTAGCTGTTCACCACTACGGCTTTCCTGCTCAGGAAGATGTTCCCATCATGGAGCCTTTCCTCCTCACCTCCAGCTGCAGCCTAGGAGCAGAGGTAGGGCATAAAGCCCCTCTGTGGACCAGGGGCATGAGAGGACCCCTTCACGCCAGGCTCACCTTCCACTGAGACATTGAGGCAATGAGTAGAGATGAGCTGAACCCTTAAGGCAGGACAGCCCCACAGCATTTGCCCAACACGAAAATGACAAAATTGACTGAACTCTCTTGGCTTGCACCGAAACAGGAGGAGAACCAGGCCTGAAAAGCTAAATTTGCATGCAGGATTAAGAAAGTTGTAGATGCAAGCAAGATCTTTTTTTCTTTTTTCCCTTCTTCTTTGTGTGTGTCTTAACTATGCAACAAATTTTGTAGCTGAAATTTACATACTTCTTGATTCATGAAATTATGAGCAGCTGCTATTTTGCTACATTCTTAAATTGAAAAGGCAGCGAAGAAAAGAACAGACACATTAGGCAAACTCCATCTGCCCCTCATGTCTATCACTTTCCTTCACTCTCTCCTTTGCCAAACAGTATACAATGGCATAATCAGATGTCTTGGTTTGCCTGGGAGAGTCCCCAAATTTATATAGCTGTCGTCTAAGATGGGATTTTTGTTTTTAAGACAACTTCTTAATGTGGTCTCCTGTTCACCCCTGAAACAAGCATACATATTTTCAGAGGAAACCACAGAACACAAAAGATCTTCAGGAGGAGAATAACCTTCTAAATGGTTTAACAGCCTCTGGAAGCTCCTGGAAGTCTTCGGGCATCTTTTCTTAGGGGTTTCAGAGACTCTGAGAAAGGATCACTTGGATTTAAAAAGCTTTCCTATTTGTATTTTATTGCTTCTGTCTTATTGTCCTACACATGGAAGTGGGAAGAATTGAGGGGACTGGGTAAAATATAGGATTGAGAAGTAGGATGGAAGGGTTTTACTTCTAGCTCTTGCAGTGAATCTGAACAAATCCAATCTACAGGTAGTTCCATGCTTGGAGAAGAGTCATTTAAGCTCTTTGGAGAAGAGAACCTCTATGCCTGGCTTCCTTGAAAACAGCCCGGCCCTTCCTTTGTACTAAATGCCACTGTATAAATACCAACACCGCATTTCATCATGAGGTAAATTGTAATTTCCCATTTTTGAATTAAAAGATGGAAGCTCAGAATTTTAGACCTATTTAAGACCTGGTTAAACACTTAAACTAGTAACAGCTGAGCGCATCCCTGTTAAGTGGAGGTTTTTTTCTTTTTGTTGCCCCACTTAAGAAACAGTCATTGTCATTCAGTCTCATTAGCATAAATAGGTTCCCTAGGAGATGTCCCATTAAAGTGGCCATCCCTATTAAGCATGTCCCAATTAAGTAGTGTTTATTGTATGGCAGGTTCCAGACCTCAAAGCAGAATAATTTTCAGTTCCTAGAGGGAAAAAAATAAGTCAAAGAAATTACATATTTAAAAAAGGCTTAAATTGATACAAACTGATAAGAGCCCAAAAATGAAAAATGAGGGCTGACACTTCATCCTTTTGTTTACCCTGTAATGCTGCTTTTCTGGTTTTGAGTTAAGAATGTAGCCTACACCCTAACTATGAATTTCTTGGCTTTGATTTGATTGTGTCATAACTTAATGTTTTATGACTTACAATCACATTAGTCATAGGAGTCACTCAAGTTTAGAGATGATGGAAAAGACATAAGGGATAGACAAATCCATACTCGGAAAGACTAATAGTCTTGTGATTGAAACGGTGGGCTGGGACCCAGGAGATCCAAGTTCAGCATCCAGGCCTGCGCCAAGTGTTCCTGCCTCACTTAGAGCAAAACACCAAGCCCCTATTCTCAATGTTATTTAGATACCTGAACAGACAATTAAATATGTTTTTATATGCCTGTGTGCATACATAATTCTTTTGCCCTTTTCTCAATCAAGGTGGATTTAAGTTGGGGACTTATTCAAGGTGCTAACAGGCAAGCTCTGGAAAATCTTCCTACGCTGGCTGAAGATGATAGAACTGTCAGCTGTCTGCTGCCAAAGGCTACCCCTTATCCCCCAAATAATATTAGCGTCAGCCACTTCAACATGAAATCCAGGTCCTTAGCACAAACCTACCTTCAAAGAGCTGAAATTACCTGCCTTGATTTTGTCTCAAAGCTGTGGAGATGCAGGCAGGCATCTCCTGCCTATAATGCTGCTGTGGGAGGTAACCTCCAGCGCAGAGACTGAGCGGAGGAGTAGGAGTAATGGCATCTTCGACAACCGAAGTGGAGCTCGGCATGCTTGTACTTCCAGCCAGGGCATTTGCACGTCAGCATTTACCCTGCAGAACTGAGACATCCCTTTGTATTTAGTTTGTTTTGCCCCTAATTATACAACCTGTCCTTCCTGTGAAGGAGAAGCTTGTACCTGGGTGGAGTTCAATAAATACACGGAAAATATTCGTGTTCTAAGACCACACACTGAAATCTTTTCGTGGCAGGACACACTCCATTCTGTGGGTGCAGCCTGTGGCACGAGGACTATGCCAAGACCTCCAAAAGTTTCCTCAATACAGCTAATAAGGGAAACATGGGGGAATAAGGGAACAAGGCAAACACAAGGGGAACAAGGAAAACATAAGGGGAACACAGGGGAATAAGGGAAACACAAAGATTTGGACCTTCTCAATAAACACAGTTTTACTCTCTGGTGCTCCTGGGAAACAGACAGTTTGAGCAGTCCCAACCTATTTTATTTCCATGCAAACTTCCATGAGAAGTAACGTACATGTGTAAAATACTTTTCCTTAGTCTCAATAATCACTTCTTTATGGAGTAGGAAATACCTCGGGAGTACTGTTTCATATGAAAAGCCATGATTTGTACAATGGTGCACAAGCAATTCACACATTCAACACGTGGCCCATGCTGTGAAGAAGGTTAAGATTCCTTGCTTTTACAAGAGGCACAGTACTTCAAAATGAGGCTTTGTGAGTAGGTGGTAAACTTTCTTCTGGGTCACTAGGCAGGAGCTGGGTGCTTTGAAAGCATCTCCCAGGAGCGAGGTAAACTGTGGTTGAGCGATGCAGATGTTCAACTGTGGTCAAATCAGAAAGAAAGACTTCTATCCTTAAGGCAGTAAAGTAATTACACCTGGTATCCTCATATCTTGCTTCCAGTAAATAGGTGCAGAACAATGTGGCTTTGTAGTGCCCATTAGCAATATTAGTACTTGGCAGCACGAGCCTCTGAGAGTCTTTACAGAGCTTACTGAAACGCCGCATCACTGTGGGCAGGAGAAATGGTTAATATGCACAGTAATCAGGGGTTCCTCTCAGAGCCCGAAGACCTTCCTTTATACAAGCCTTGTAAGTTTGCATGGCTGGGATGAGAATCTCCACAGAGAAAGCTTGCTCTTGGTGTTTCTTGGTGTCTCTTGTTTGAAAACAGAGATTATGTGTACAGCTATACTAGGCTGCACGTCTGCAGAAAGTGCAAACCCAAAACCTCAGCTCTGCAGAGCTGCTGTCCTTAAGGGAACCTCAAATCTAGATCCAGATTTGGGCTTGATTTTAAGATCTTCTCTAATAATCTTTCCTTTGTTAAATGGCAATACTGCAACTGCACTTGCCTAAGCGCCAAGTAGATGTTATGTCAGCATTTCTGGTGGGAAACCATTTTCTCAGGGGTTTAAAATTTGGCCAGGACTTCCAAGGCAGGTGCCCGAAGTAGCACACGAAGGTTCAAACCGGTCTCAGTGCAAAAGCAAAGTACAGCAATGTACCTGCATGGAAGCTCAAGTACATTCTTTTGGCTCTGACACAAATCAACTGCAGGGCACTTTGACACATCCCAACCTTTCAGAGTGTATTTTTTGAGCTCTGCTCATTATCGGAGCCTCCATTCAGATGCTCTCGGCACAGATGCTTTCCTCATCAGCTCTGCACTAAAACATACAGTAAGTGAAATTCTGCCATATGTTAATACATATGTTTCAGTTTCAATAAGCATTTGATGCAGGGCTGTTGGTGGTTGTGTGTGTGTTTTTTTTTCTCCCAAGGAATAGGAATTACAGAGTTTATACCATTACCTTCACTTTCTATTTAAATATATGAGTGAGCTTAAATAAACCAATTAAATTAAGGTTAGCTATGTGCAGCATAACCTGTCACATCAGTGGGAGCACGTATTGATTCTTAATGGTTCAGCATTTATCTCTTTGGTCCAAACCAGCTGGGAATGGCAGAGTCAAACTGTCTGAGTCTCCTTGTGATGTTGTAAAATGATGGAGAGGCAGATAGCCTGGAGAAAAGGTGTAACCGGGATTTTCACTTCATCCCCACCTCAAATTTTCCCATCTGGCATATCACAACATAATGATGTGAATGATGTCATCAAACTGGGAAAGAGGATCTGAATGGGGTAGTTTTCTCCTTTACTGAACTTTGTAAGCTGGCCACAAATTGTAATTAGCAAGTGTCTACAGTTTATTTCTGGCAGAGGCTCAGTCCATTTTTCATGGGCTGGAATCAGGTCTGTTCAGCCACAACGATTCTTTTTGTTTGTTTGTTTGCAAATAAACTCTTGGAAAGATACTGGGCACATTATGAGATTTACAGATCAGTTGCTATGCACAAGTATGCTGCTTTTACAGCAGTGCAATACCTCTGAGTAATGCTTTTGATTTAAATAGAGCTACCCTAGATTTGCACCATTGTAGGAGCCAGATTAAGCTCCATAACTCTCATACACGGGCTTGAAAGCACCCAAGCAGTTATGAATGAGAGCAGCATTTGAAAGACAGAACAAAGGAAAACAAGCCAAGAAAAATATCCAACTTACATCAGCTTTGCCTGCTGGATTCTTTGCTTTACAAGCAGAGAAATATCTAGGCAGACCCTCAGCTAGCAGAAGCTGGCACAGCTTTGTTAAAAATCAGTGGAGCTTTGCTGATTTATATCAGCTGAGAATCACTATCTGCCCCAATGACAAAATGAGGCATTGAAACATAGTGGGAAGGCAATAGGGTTTATCTATGGTTACAGCATTAAAGCATCATCATAAGATAAACTAATTCTTGTCTAATGCTTTCAAAAAGGTGTCTATAGAAATACTGCACTGACTCCTCTTTCTCAATGTTGGCTTCTGATCACTGTGCCAAGACTGGCATCTTCTCTTCCCTCAACAAATCAGCATGGCTCCTGCAAGCTCTTCATTGACTGCCAATGCTGTGCTACCAATAATTTACTACTATTGAGAAACTTCCCTGCTTTCACTCTGCACAAGTGAGTTTGCTCCTACATGCCTGGATTTGTTCAGTTACATACTTTATGAACATTATTAAAAAGAATCAAAGGATTCTTTTGGGTTCATTTTTCATAAAATGTCTCAAGCATTTGATAAATAAATAATCTTCTACTTAAAATGGGCATGAATTCCCTAAAGACCCAGAGGTGCATGCAGGTATGTGCCAAGCCCAGCTCTCCTCCAGGGGGATGTATATATCTATATACCTGTAATTATAGGCTGATAATTATATAATTCACTGTATGTATATCATCATTTGTGAATAACTGGGTAAGCTGGCAACACAGAAGGGCGGGACTGTATCATAAGCTAATAAAAAAAAGCAATTATATTACTTTCTGATCCAGTTCTCACCTTCCCAGTGAGATCGGGGCATTGTGCAATAAGTGAGAAATGAGGAACCTCAGAACACTTGGAAGCAAGATAAGCATCCAAATGTCTGACTGTGTCATTCAGAGCTCAGCTGAGCTGTTTCAGTCAGGAAATTATGGGCTGCCATGGGAACAAAGGTCCCTTCCCAGATTACCAGAAGGAGTCTGAAGTGGGTCAGAAATGTTACAAGAATAGGCTTTCTAATGGCATTCATATTATTGCCCGGGTTAATACAACTTTGAGAATAAGATCTAAGGCTAATACGAGAAAATTCATTTCAGCTGTATGCAACATCTCCTCACTGTACATACAATTCACCCCCAAAAGGATTCCTGGAAGAAGGCAGCACTGCAGTCCTGCACAGGCCAGCTGCCATCTCATTTTTATTCTGTGCTCTTGCACCCATCTTTCTGCATCTGTCACATCTTGTTTTATGTTAACTTTACCAACTGCTTAAAAAGGGACCGTTTGTAATCTGTGTTGGTGCAGCATCCTGCAGAAGGTGCTCTTTGGTACCGACATATCAGGAATCATAAAATTGCACACAAGCCTTAAAAATATGATAAACTGTGAACAAGTGCTTATGCTTTCTAATTTACAGCATTCATGCAAGTCCCTAATTCCTTTCCAAGACGCACAGCAGTGTCCCCAGTTGAACCAAAATATGCAACCACTATCTGCACTTTGAAATCCTTGGGAGTGCTCATACTCTTAAAAACCTAGAGACAGTGCCCAGTATCAGGGTAGGATTGAGCCTCTGGTACGTAATTCAGAACTGAACAAATCCAGGCACGCAGGAGATAATTTAGCTGTGCAGAATGAAAGCACAATTTCTCAATTCTGGTAGATTATTGGTAGCGCAGCATTGGCAGTCAATGAAGTGCTTGCCGAAATTGTGATGATTTGTTAAGGGAGAAAGAGAAGCCAACCCTGGCAAAAGAGTTCCGGGCCGCGGCAAGGAGAAAAAAGCCAGCATTGTACTTACACCCACAGCCCTTCCTCAGAGCTCTAAATGAAACATAATTTTTTTCAGAGGTTCAAATGCTGGAAGCACAGATCAGCCACGTTCTCTCCCCCATTTATTACAGCTTTCTGTCACTATGTTGCTGGCTGTAAAGCGGGCAAAACTGCTAAGCTGTTTTTTTTTTTTTTTTTTTTTTTTTTTTTTCTGTGCAGAATGAGCATGACTGGAGAGGGACAAATGTAGAGCCAAGCTCTCCATTGGGGCTGAGCTGGTTATCTCAGCCTCACACTCTTAAGGTCCTACTCAGCAGAAACCAAATCAGTATCATCAGATAGTTTATTTGCACTGGAGTCTCTGTGACTGTTACAAAGTCCTAAGTGGTCTACAGGATGCCTTTCCTGCTACGTCACTATTATCTCCCTTACTCTGAAACCAGGAAAATCACAAAGACGGCTCAATTCTAATGATATTGCCTCTGATCCAGCAAAACACATAAGCATATACTAAATTTAAACATACAGGTGTTTCTAGCAGCTTCAGGAAGGCTGCTTACCACCTCAAAACTAATCATGTGCTTGGTACTTTGCTCAGTCAGCAAAGCTGCTGATTCAGTTCCTTTCAAAGTTTGAATGAAGCTTGAGATAAAGTTTCAGGTTTGGATGATCTGTCCTGTACATCAAGAAGGTACTGGAAGGGAAAAGGCACGCTAGGAAGTAACACAGGTGCCAGAGTTTAGGAAATGTTGAGACTCCCTCACCTAGACGATAACAAGTTGATAGGACTGTCCACAGCTGTGCCTGCAGGCAGGTTCCGTACAGCTCACTCATTCACTTCTGCAAAGCTCTCTCTTGCAGGCAAGCTGTCCACATTCACTTTCTACCCATATTTGTATATTCCTACTTATACACTTATGTATATAAAATAGAAAAGCCATTTCTAAGTTCTGCAAAAGCGAAATCAGCACATTTTCCCCACTTTGGGAGAAAAACATTGCCATAGAATACAGAATCATAAAATCATAGAACCATGGGATATCCTGAGTTGGAAGGGACCCACAAGAACCTTCGAGTCCAACTTGTGGCTCCACACAGGACCACCTGAAAATCAAACCCTATGTCTCAGAGCATTGCCCAAATGCTTCTTGAACTCCAACAGGCTTGCTGCCATGACCAGCTCCCTGAACAGCCTGTTCCAGTGCCCAACCACACAAGCCATTCTTTTTTTCCACCAAACAGACAATTCATATATCAAAGAAATTTGAAACCTGACACTTTGTACGTAAATACTTGTCATTGAGGGGTATGTCCAAACCCCTATAGGAAAAAAAGTCTCGTCTGGATGGTATTAAAGTCTGAATGCCTGAAAGTTGGATACTACATGGAACAAAATATTTCAGTGCCTTGGAAAAGTCTGTGTGATAACATCTACAGAGGATGCTGTACTGTCAATTTACAGGACAGTTACTAAAGTACCTTTTCTCTGAGATATTTTTTTTCCTCTTTAGGTTCAATAAGGCTAATTTGGGCCAAAGATAACTTAAAATCTTTCAAAAGAGTACAGTGCCCCAGAAATCAGTATGATATTCACTTAACAGTAATTATATACTGTGCTTAAGTATGGCTCAGATATTAATGCTTCTGCAAAATACTGTTTTATGTTCCCTTCCATGTTGAGGGTGGTACAAAATGCAATGTCATCTGAGAGCACTCTTAACTAATACTTACACATTTCTAATATACTGTGGCCATGGATCCTAAAAGCCTTCACACTCTGTAATGAGGTTAGGCAAGAAGAACTCTGTAAAAAAGGTTAGGAATCAATATGGCAGCTTAACACATGGGAAAAATCACCCTCAATTGATTAAGAAAGGTTATCAAGGGTGTCTCAAGTTGTACTGATCTATTTGTTCAAAGTAGATTAGATTAGTAGCAGATAGATTTTAAGGAACACTAAACATCCTAGAGCTCCTGTTGAATTTACATATTAGTGATCCCTAGAAAAATGAATACAATTAACAAGAATCTGGAGTTTTAACATGCAGTTCTACTCTTGAAAAGGGGATAATCTATATCCTACTACACTGAACTTTCATTTTATGGCAGTATCATTACCAAATATACCAACATTTGTATCCAAAAAATGGCTACTGTAGAGCCAGTGCAGCTCTGGAAAAGTGAGATGGCACCTGCACATCTCCTGTCTCATACACAAAATTATTACTGTGTTCTACTCAGCTACATCTGTTGCTTTTCAGGTTTCAGCTGTCCACCAGACAGTTAACCAAGTCTGGCTTCATTCACTCGATTATTAAATCATGTATTCAATGAGATTGTTCAGAGAGGCCAAAGGGACTTTGTTTGTAGAGCACTAACAATTCAGTACTTTTAGCAGAAAAAAAGGAGTAAGAAATGAGTACTTAGGAGGAATAATTGTGTTTTGTACTAAATTCTCTCTGAAATTCCCTTCTGTGATGGCAGGAGAGACTGATAGAAATCTATCTGTTCCCAAGGTGAATTGCTTGAGAATCTCATCTTAATAGGGTGGGGGCAATGCTGGATGGGGAAGGTAAGAAGTTTCTTGAATTTCTGAGGGCTAGTCTGGGCCAATTCCTTTGTGCTTGTCGGGAGGTATCAATTCCTGAAAAGGGAGTTTCCTTTCTCTTTCCTATGACTAGTCAGGATGGTGCCTACACACTTAACATATCTACATATGGGCTGACTTCCCCGCCCGCTTGGTGCCTACTGGCCCCACTCCCTTATCTAATCAAGGTTCAATCAAAGTTAATTAGGGATCTAGTTTTCTGTTCCTACATTAGGAGTAAAGCAAAAGAAGCTCCTGGGCATATCTGATCAAGAAGCTGATCTGTGTTACAACTATGTAATAACTGGCACAACTGTGTAATTACAATACAGCGCTATCTAAGGTTACATCATTATCATTACGCTTAACACTAAAACAAAATGTGGTTATCATGATTGGTGTCAACACATTTGTGATATGCCACCCAGGAAGATGAGGCTATATACATGTCACCCAAGCCCTATTTGAACCTGAAAAAACATTTGTTCCTGCAGATATGGCATAAGAAGAAAAAGAAATACACAGGACCTTGATTGTTTGGGGTTAAATTTACCCTTCCTTTTCACCCTTCCTCTTTGCAACGCTTCCTCAGCCAGACTTCCACTTGTCAGTGAGTACAATGACTGGGGAGTCACTGAAAGATAATAAAAATGTAATCTACCTACATATGTCTATAGTCCATTTCCACAGGGAAGTGACCTTCAGAGTTCCAAGAACAGTGCTAACTCAGTGACATTGCACTGAGAACATACTTTTACTGTTGATCTTCTAGTTAAATGGGTAGCTTAATAAACTAATATGTGTCTATAAAAAGTAAATGCCATGAAACATGTGCAGTTTGGCTGAAGGAAGAACAATATTGAAAATACCATTTTTACATCTTCTGATTCTTGCTGGTTTTAGTCATAAAATATTAGGGAAAACATATTGCACAGTTTTTAGTGACTAATATTTATGTGCAGTCTTAAGTATCAACAGCTTCAGCCATTTTTTCTGCTAATGATAGGTCTGGATGTGTTTCCTTAGCTAAAGACAGCTTCTTTAGCTTACCTCATATCACGGCATCTGGTATCTCTAATTGGAATCATTTTCATAATAACCATGAGCAATGTACATTACCATCTACAGAAGAAGGCTGACTACAATACAGACTTGTCTACAGCTCTTTAAATATCCAGGATCCAGTCCAAAGCCCCTTAAACCTAAAGAAGAGACTCCCACTGATGTTAGTTGTACCTAGCTTAGGTCCAAAGTATCAAACAAACAAGCAAACAAACAAAACCTCCTGAAACTCCAGACAAGAAAGCAGGGATATATTCGGTATTAATAAGTTTCAGTGCAACTCTGTCAAAACCCTCTGAAGGTGGTGTCCCATTCTGTTACTAAATAGGGCCTAATTCAGTCAGATACTTGCACAACTTGAAATGCCGGAGTAGTTCTGTGGATTTTTATGGAAGTTGACGACACTCATTAGGTTAGTCTACTCGGTAGTCTACTATTTATGAGTGTTTAATTGCTAGAAATATTACTGTTTCATTAGCAGTAATATTAGTTTACCATAGAAGATTACCTAATTCATTGAGAAACACATATTCAATACTTATTTTTTATGGTGTTATAAGCTTGTTTTGAATCGTTTCAGAAAAAAATCAGTCCTATGCAACACTCATAAATTTGTAAGATATCCATAGCCAAAGTCTTCAGCTACTCACTTGGTGATAGATATTTATGTTGTGTTTAAAGTATAACACTTTACATTCATCACAATCAGCAGTTCTCAATAAGATAAAAATACATGAATTCATCTCAATCTGGAGAGTCCCTGAAAAACTCCAAACAGGACAAGACTCTGATTGTCAAATTGAAGACAAAATAAGGGACTAAATAGAGTCCCCTAACAACTGCATGCACAGGGCTGGTTTAAGCTGAAATTTTACATAAAAAGGTGCAAATAAATGCTTTTAAACAGAACCATCCCAGATTGCATTTTCTAGCTCTCTCCCATATAATTGTAAACAGCTTTGATTTCAAAGGGAAAATCAGACAATTATTTTATAATGAGAGGTGTGGTCTAGTGATTCGAGCATCAGACTGGCAGCCAAAAACCACTGGAGTTTTAATCCTGGCTCTGACACTGACACCATCTATTGCCTTAGGCTAATCAGTACGGGCTTGACTGAGATCTGCTCCTTGTGGGTGCAAGAGGCAGGGAATGCTGCAGAATTCCTGATTCCAAGCTATGGAAGCGAGCAAGAATCTTTCCCTCAGCTGCACCCAGCTCGTGCCCAGCATATCCCTGAACTGAGGGACAGTTCCCCTGGCCAGAGGAAGAATTTAAACTTATGCAACGTTCACCTTAGGCAAGCTGAGGTACAGGAAAGCCATAGTTGCTAAGTGCTGTCAATAAAAGCTTTAAAACCTCTTTGCATAAGCATATTTGAGTAGGTCTCCACTTTGAAGAAAGCCTGCTGTTTAGGTCGAGGGGTGAGTAAAGCCAGTCCTGCCTTTAGAACACTCCCGGCACCTGGGGAGATTTTTATTTCCTTTAAGCACCTTGTAGTTAAATTTTTAGTCATTGTTTTCTTTCTTCCTGTGTGTGCCCAACCCCCCGTGACCCCCAGCTCCTCCCTGTCCTTTGCTTCTCAGTACAATTTCTCCTGTCTCATTGAGTTGTCTGATTTCTTACCCTTGATTATTACGAACCCAGACAAAACTCTCGTCCTTGGGGATTTTAATCGGAAGGTTGATTGCCTTTTCTTCTTTGCTTGTACACTTTCCATCATTTTAGCTTCCTTGGGGTCCACAGACAGACTTTCAATCTCCCCCTTCACATTCACCATCATGTTCTTGATCTTTGTTCGCTTGGGGCTTGACTCCTTCTAATATGAATATTAGGCATCTTGCCATTTCAGATGACAGATCAGCTCTTTGATGTGTCTAATTATGATGGAGAGGGGGCAGAGAAAGCAAGACCTCCTGAAGCCAGGATAAATTTGCTGTCCATATAAACTCCAAGCAGTAATGTGTTCCTCCGCTTCCCTTCTTGTATGTGGCAGCATCCTAGGCTCAACTCTTGCCCATCCTGAATCCATGAATCTCCCATCCAAGGGAAGTTTTCACATTTGAACCTGCTTAATTTGAAAGAGAGAAGATGGCAGAAGCTAGGATGGCATTATAATAGGGAGGGGTTGCAGACTGGGGAGTTGTACCTCAGCTTTGCATGGCAAAAGCATAGGTGGCTGACTGAAAGTGATCCAGTGAGAGAACCTCGCTCCTCCACCTCACAAAACTCTCCCCCTATCTTGCTACCCCAGAATGACGCTCAGCATTCACATCAGAGCTTTGCAAAAGCCACCAAATTCAACCTCACAGCACCTTCCTCTGCTGAATTTTCATTTCAGTTTTACGGATGTTGTTCAGAGACAGGAAACACTGCTTCAAGAGCAAGAGACTTAGGAGTGCACCAGGATCCAGTCACTTCTCTTGCTCTTAAGTTATCTAGACATTTGCAGAGAATCCCATACCAAGTACTTTTCCTTGGAGCTGATCACTCTGGAATTCATAACGGCCAGACCTAAACTCAACCCACGTCTATCTTCCAGGACATCTTCTCTGGGGAGAAGCTGCCTTGCTTGGATGAAGGGAGAGGAAAATGAATTGAATGTTTAGCATTGAAACCTGCTTAGAGGCTGTACTGCTGAACTCCTACTGTTCCTCTTTTGCACCTGTATGCCCACAGAACTGTTGTACAGCTCTTACCTGTACTGCAGTAACATGCCGCTGCCCTGTTCAGGACCAGGGCTCCATTGAGTTGCATGCTTTATAAACACATGAAAGGCCATGGTCCCTGCCCCGAGGTACTCGAAGTCTTGTTAGCAAATCTCACAGACATTTCTTAATATGAATTTATTGCTGATCTGTCTGCCCCAGAGCTTGAAATTCTTTATTTATCTGCCAAACAGGCACAGCAGGATTTTCAGCATTGCTTCCCCTTATAATACCTGGCTAATATGCTTCAAGCCTGACCCACAATGATCATCTCCTGGGAAGAAAGGTTAGCTTAGCCTTCCTGCCATTCAGCATTCAGCCCTTGATCTTTCTACCAAAATGGGCAATCAGTACTAGTGAAACGAACACTGATCAACACTGACAAAACCTTTCACCTCATTTCATGCAATAAACTGGGGTTACATTTGTGCTGCTGTCCTTGAGCACAAAGTCTTGAGTGGAAAGTTTCCTACCATCTCCCTCACCTCGTCACTTTTCAGAGCAAAAGCAGAGACCTGCTTTAAATTAAACAGCCAGAAGGTGAAGGGAAGTAATGTTCTAGTCTACGGAGTGACAGCATGAAAGGCAGTGGTGAAGGGTATCACAGTGCAACAGAGGTAGAGGGAGTACAGGGAACATCTATCAATATTTACTGAGCAGCATTGCTTTTCCATTTCATGTTCCTCAGCCCTTCATCTTTACAAAGCCCTGCTCTGTAATAGCTTTGTGCTTATTGCTGTACATTGCCAAACACGAAACCTTGTTCCTGGCTCTGATCTTTGTTGACAAGGATGAGGAAGACCGTGGAAGCCTTTCTCTCCACGGGTCCTCTCTACCCACCCCAGAGGAGAGATTAATAGTTTCTGAAAGCATTTCCACCCTGCAGAAAAGGTCACCATAGTCCTGGGGAAGATGTATAAACAGGGGTTCACCAGGACTCTATAATAACATTCCAGCACAAGGATATTAACAAAAAGTCTTCACAGCAGTGCTTTCAGAGTGGCTGGAGGTATGAAGGTGATGTCACAAGTTATTAGTTTTCACAAAGTGCAACACAATCCCATCACTCCCACAGGTGAATTATTATTATTTTTTTTAACTAACAGTTTTTCTTTGCAGTTTGTCATTGTGTGGACTGTGATCCGTGGGGCAAGCTGCTTAAGGCTGTGAGAGAATATATCCCTGTCATCTTATCTTCTGGCTTCAGTCAGCTGTCTTTTGGATTCACTTAGAGCTGTGAGTTATGGTAGGATTTTGCTTTAGCTATTTTATGCCAGTTCTATCATCCTAATATTGCTCTGGCTCTGGACAGTAGAGTTAGCCTGAATTAACTTGTTAGATGTTCTTGTGTATCCTCTTAGTGTTTCACACAGCTTCTGGGGTCTGATATACCTTAATCCAGCAGTATTTACCTCACTTTTAAAATAGAAGAAAATCTACCAGAAAAGCTAGCAGAAGCTAGCAGAAGCTCAGCTAGAAAGCAGGAAAATCTCCACTTTCAGTTTTCCATTTATTGATTTACAATAGGGTGGCTATGTTACTATCTTTTTACATTACATGGTGAGGCAGTGGACAAGGCTGCCCAGAGAAACAGTGGGTGCCCCATGCCTGGAGGTGCCCAAGGCCAGGTTGGACGAGGCCCTGGGAAACCTTCTCTGGTGGGTGGCATCCGTGCCCATGGCAGGGGGTGGGACTGAGTGACCTTTAAGGTCCCTTCCAACCCAATCCGTTCTCTGATTCTATGACTCTAATTAAATTCCATACATGTGATTTGTACACACACACACATATGCACACACACTGCAGTTCATTACCCTAAATCACAAAATCAACCTACCCAGGTCTAATGTTCTTTTAAAGACAAAATATTAAGTACTCATATTGCTGGGAATAAAAAAATAAATAAATAAAATAATTAAAAAAAAAGAGTAAAAAGCCTCTGAAATGGACTGATGCAATTTTGTCAGATTATCATAAACTACCAAACCCCAGCTACGAGAATAGCTGATCCTGACAGATGCCTGCAGTTGGAGTGCCCACATAGGGAGAAGCCTGCTTATGTATCTGGTGGGAGGCATAAAGACAGAAGAAAGTTGATTTGCTTTATCCTGTCAATCTAAGGATTTACTTTGCAGGTCATACCTTATCTACACACAATGTTTATTTAGACAATGAAACCATCAGTGTCATTGATAGAATCAAATACACCAGCAGAGATGTTTTTCTTAGTATTTTTTGTTGTTGCTGGAGTGCGTATTCCTGCCACAAAAAATCTTTTTATGGAAATAATAGTTCATTACAAGCGCTATCATCTTGTATTGTAATTATTATTTTGTTTTACCCTGCCCACACAGAAAACTGTTTGCATTATATTCTATTGAAAGATACATTTTAAGTTAGCTCTGTTAGTCATGAATAATGTAAATTGACAAGAACTGTTATGGAGGGAGGATAAGAAACAGAAAGTTAAGTGGTTTCCTTTCTTTTTGTGGCAGAGTGACATTTACCTGTAAGTACATTTGATTTTAACACAATAGGATGAGTCTCTGCTGTGCTGGATTAGGATTGAGGCATGTGGAGGAGTTCAGATAAAGAGTGGGCACTGAGAAATGCCCTCGCCAGACCTCTCTGGGGAGGTTATTTCAGCAGCAATAGCATGTCAGGATGTCTTTTTTTTTAGTCCTTGTATCCAGCTGACAGAATCTTTCCTTGTTTCTGTATCTGTAATTCCAAGAGATCTCACAATGCTTCCCACAGCTGTCTAACAATCTAAGACTTAGTGCTTGTCACATCACTTTCCAAAAGAGGGTCAATGTCACTTTCCTACCCTGACAGACAGGGAAACCACAGCAAAAAGAACTTGCAGGTGAACGAGGGTCACCTGGAGGCTCACAACCAGTTTTCCTGGTGTGCATACTCGTGTCCTGGACTATTGCCTCCTCCTTTCAAGCAGCAGGTACATTTTTCTCTAGTCCCCCCATTCCTCAGACTTGTCAGAGCTATGCTAGTTGAATCTTACCCTCCTGCAGTTACACTGGGTTTAAATCAGAAATAACTTTGGTGGCTTAGATTCTCAGTTTTGTAAACAGGAGCGTTCCCCCTGAAACCAGTCAGTATCAGTTTTAGGTCTGAAATCGTACAGCTGCTGTCGTGTCTAAAAACATCCCCTTGGCTCCTTTATTCCTCCTGTGAGGCACGTTTACTAACCTCTTTCAACCAGCTTGTCCCTGTAGTGTAACTTTCTATGTCCAGGTTACCCTGGAGAAGAGGGACAAAATCTAGTCAGTCCTTGTCTCCAGTAAACACAAACAGAAAAAGCAAACAAACAAACAAGCACCCCTCCCCAAACAAAATAGGACAATAACATGAAAACAAACAAACAAACACAGCCCACGGAAAACCAAACGTTCCTTTCCCTGAGGGAGACACAGATCTGCAGGGGGGAGCGAACATCCTTCTGTTTCTGCAGTACCCTGGGTGCCACGATTTAACCTTTCCCATATTCCTCGTAGGAAAGCTTTGGAGAACATTGTCCGGGCTGCCTCCCAGAGCTTTTCTCCTTCTGTGATCTCTCCTATAAGTCTCTCCACAGGAGAAGGACGGTAGCTGGCTGTTTGTAAATGTGACCTGTCCCACTGAGTTACCATCGCACACACAGGAGAGAAGCTTTTGCAATCCTCTGGTGACGTAGGGCAGGGTGCATGCACACACCAGAACCGTGTCTCGGGGCTTCAAATGCCTTTATCTATGTCACGCGTTGGTTTTTACAGTTTGCTATGAATCACTGATGCCTGCTGGGAACACATACCCGCTTCTGGTTATTTTTGTTACAGTGTTATAATGGGCACAAGGACACCTAAAAGTGGAACAACTGAGCATCTCTTGGTAGCCAGGGCTGCGCAGCTCTCCAGGGCTGCCTGAGAACTCCAAGGTCCGCTGCTGGACTCTCGCTGCAGTGAGAAGAAATGTTTCCATCTCTTCTGTGTGAATGACAGAAAGCAGCTGGAGCTCTGGTGATCAGAGAGCTCAATATGCTGCAGGTTTCCCAGGTGAGGGTGGATCAGTCTCTTTGGCACTCTGATTACATATTAGCTGTGGGACAGCAGCTCTCTGTGGCATGACCTGGGGCCCTGGGACATCCAGGAGCTATGATGGAAAGTTTCACGGCTCTGCTGGCAGGCATTTTCTGGCCCAGTAGCTTTCTTACCAGCAGAAAGCCAGCGGTCAGAGGCATGAGATGCATGCCAGGATCTCTTTCTGACATGCAACTGAGACATAGCTTGGAAAAACACCTGGGCAGCATCTGAAGAAAAAGGTATTAGCAGCATGTCGATGTTGTTATTCCATGCTGGTGCTGTGTGGTGATGCAAGGATGAATATAAGGAATTTAGTAGTATGGACAAGAAGAAAATACACACCCCATGTTAGTTAAAAACTACTTGCTAGTGGAGTGAGGCTTTCAGTTCTGAAGGTCATAAAATCTGAAGCACATATTTTTCTGTTCCCAGATAGGGAAAGAGGGAACAAAGGAAATGAACACGAGAACTGCTGTGCAGTCAGCTTTTTGGTAAGGATGTTATGTGTTCAGTGATTTCTGATCACTGATTAATGTTTGTTATAGATGGGGAGCATGTTGGGAAAGCATCAACATATTGATACGAATGAGACAATACTAAAGAGAGCAGTAGAAACAAGCAGTACTAGATATAAAATACTACCATCTGGAGTACTGCTAGAGCAGGAGGTCTTAGAGCGGTCTTCTTTGCCAACTCCATTTTACAGAGAAGTTCTGACACAAGAGAGGAACTGATTCGCTTGAGATACGCAGACAGCAAATGGTAGAATTGGGACTAAAATCCAAATCTTTTCATTCTTAAAAGGGAGAAGATAGGTTTACTGTAGTTTCAAACGCATGGCTACAAGAGCATTCAAAGTAACTGAAGATGATTTTCTAACTCTATTGTGTGGGCTTTGCCTTGCTCCTTGGATTCTGCTTTGTTCTTTTATTCTCCTGCTCCACTACATGCAAAACAACAGTCACTTTTACAGCAAAATATTATGTCCAAACTGTGCCTTTGGGTACAGAAAGAAATGGCTTAGGAGGGAAGCTACCGAGTCCAGCCGATTGGGAAAGTGGCCATGTGCCAGACATCATCTTTTGTGGTAATAACCCCTTTCCAATGGCAGCCTGAGCTATTTGCCTGTCATGATTTGTCTTTTTGTGCTTGAGGAATGCTGGCTGACCTTTGTCTTTGATGTTGCTGGGCCTTTTCCTTGCAATAGGGCAGTTCAGGAGGCCATGACCACATCTGCTTTGGCTGGTTCTGTTATCAATTAATTTGTCCTGCCACATCAAAGAAGAGAGATAAAGCTGTAGCATTTCCTTACCACAGATTTTTATCTCACTCCCCAGTTCACCTCACAACACACGCACCTTCCACCTCCACAGCAAGCAGAGAGAGAGAGAGAGTCAGAGAAAGAAACTGAAATGACATCCTAATAGCCTCCCTTGAGTGCTGATGGCACCTGGGTCTCTGTGTGCCGAGCCTTACACCCACTCCCAATCTGGCCTGGCCACAGCCAGTCGGTTGCTTACTCCCCCAACAAGTTATTTGCTTTTCTCTCTAGACAAATCAGTGATGTTAGAATGACAAATAGCAGTTATAGCTCTGCACTTAGCCGAGTATAATTTCAGCCCATCAGTACCATCTGTCTCCCTTCTTGGGCTACAGCTCCATTAAGCCAGAGCCAGAGATCCTCAAGGACAAAGAGCTGAACTCACATGGACAGAAATTTTAGGGGTCAGAAGCTGTGACTCTTTGCCCTTTGCAGCTAATTCCAATGGTGAGCTAGAAAAAAATGAAGCTGGGACATAAAACCTAACCCAAAATAAAACTTCTGCCATGCTGAGCCTGGACAGGAGTTCTGCACTGAGACTGGTGCTACAGCTATCCAAACATGCCTCAGGATTTGCTGGGGTGATGCTGTTTGTCTTGGTTTTGAGACAGCACTTAGGCTTATTTCTAGGAAATTTTGTGTTCATTTACTACTATAGGGAGAAACCAATCTTCAAATCAGTTTCTATGCACTACAAAAAAGCCCAGTCTTGGCACTGAGGCTGTGTCCTTCTCTCTCATTGACTGAAGACCCTGTATACCTCGCAGGATCAGTTGCCTTCAAAACCTGTCCTTCCCAATTTGTTTAGGCAAAGTGCAGAGTGCAGGTGATTCCCAGAATAATGGGAATGGCTTCATTTGGAATGACAGCAAAAACAAATCTGGACCTAGCTTTTCACCTAATGGAAGGGCATACAAGGAACAGTGAGAATATGTCATTGTTAGTAAAGGACAACATTATACGAGAAAGAGCACAGGAGAGAGGCAGAGAGAAAAAGAGATTTTTCTTATCTGCTAAATAAGGGCCATTTGGAGGTGTGTGAGGACAGCGGGGGTCAGTGAGTGCTGGAACTGACTCTGAACTGGCAGAACAATCTCCTGGAACTAAAACCAAGAATACCTTTATCTTCAGCAACCTGCCGGGAGATGTTCCACAGCCAGCTTTCTCCACAAGAGCCAGGTTACAGTGTCTGTGTATGACAGCAACTGAAGCAAAAGCTTTTGTCTTTTAAAACAGACTAGTTCACATACAGCACAGTAGACTCCAGCCTGAATCCATTTAATATCAGACACTGAGCAAGAAGCCATTCAAGACAAAGGAGCCCAAACCTGTGATATTATTTGCTATATACCAGGGAGATGGTGGGTGCAGATGTTCACATAGGACACCTAATTAGAACAGATACATTAGAGAAATTAGAATTTCTTCAATAAGGGTCTAGTCCTACTCCCTGGTCTCTTTCAACTACCAGTTATTTCATATGCCTTTTCCCCTTTTCACCCATGAAACCAACCTGTGTGGCAGACATTTGTTAAACCTCATGTCGTCCCTGTCTTATGAGAGGAGTACAGACCACTGCCACCACTTGCCAGATCGGTGGTTTCACTGAAGTTTCACATTACTTGGCTACACATGGAGCCAGGGTTGGAACTAGAAATAATGCCCACAGTCCTCTCGTAGTCCTCTCCCATCGGCCACGTTCTTCTGAGCTTGCTTTACCTGCGTATCAGGAAGTTTGTGGGCCACTACAGAGACAGAGAACAGATTGCCCACAAATGGTGTCTTCAATCACTCAACTTTTATCGCTGAGAGACAGTAGCTTCCCTCCCTGCCTCCTTGAAAAGCTTTTAAAATAAACACAGGTACATTAGAACAACAGCCCTTCAAAAGGGTCCCTTCCTCCCCCTCACCTTTCTTGCTCTCCTGTCATTAGGCAGAGCAGAGCCATCCTTACATGTGACATTTGGACAGATTGACTTAAGCTATTTACTTTAAGCTTTTCTCTCTCTCTTCCTCCCATTCAGGATCACTTTCATTCATTTTTCAAGTGTCTCAAATTTCTTTTGCTAAATCCGTAGATTGGGCGATTCCGACTGCGGTGGTGCATGCAGCATTCTGGTTAAAGCACCACCCTGCAGCCTCCCTGCTCCTCCTGTCACCCCCTTCTGCTTAGTCTATATTCACTAATTCTGCTGGCAGGGGGAAAAATACACTAGGAGTGGAAAGGCAAATCTCACTTTTAAAAGGCAATTCTATTTTCTTATCATAAAGGCTGCCTTGCTGGTTAAACTATGCAGAAACTGTCTTCTGGACTTCAGAGTCAGTGGGTCAGGCTCTGATTTGAGTTATATCAATAAAAGCAATTGCTTTGGGGCAACCCTTTATAAGTACATTTGAAACCCATGTGCTCACCTGGTTAAGGATGTCTTCCCAAACCAAATCCTAACCCAGAATTGCCACATTAATGTCAAGTGGAACTGACAGGTGACAGAGTTCAGACTCTGAATTCCATCACAAGGGTTTTGTCTTGCTCCCAGCAGCAGAAAGCCACCAAGCAGTTTCCTGATTTACATTCTTTGCTCAAGAGAAGCCCAGAAGCTTTGCTGGGTAGGTTGAAGGTGCAGTGGAACAGATATATGTCTGAAGTGAGGATGTGTCATGCTGTTCTGAACTAAATCTGCCTTAAAGCACTGCTGACCAAAGCATGGTATTAAATTCTGACTAGAAATTATAGAAAATTAAGACCAAGGAGAGACAAAAAAAATCCTTGACCCTGCCAAGATCTTTTTTTTGGTCACTCAAATATCTCTGCGCCGTGGTTTTTAGAGTATGAGAAGGAGGGGAAAGGTAAAGCGCTGAGAGGAGAAAACTGGGCTTATGTCTCTGGATTTGCTGCCATCATTCCCCCTCCTCCCCCGCCCCCCCTTTTTTTTTTTACGGTAAATACTCAGGTTCTAAAGGACAGTGGTACCTGGGGGAGGTAAACCAGAGTTTCTAATGGGAGAATTGAAGGGATTTTTACAAGGAGGGCTTCCAACTCTTGGCGCTATGCTAGTTTCCTGCAGAAACCAGACAAGCATGGTAAGCCCATCATCATGTGGGTAATGCAGGTTCCTTGTGATTCTCTCTACTTGTAACAGAGAAGAAATCAATGCGGACACAAGATGATCTGTCCCTGCAGCATAGATGGATACGGAAAGACCCTCTGAACACCAGTCAGAGGAGTCAAAAACAACTACAAAATGTTTAACTCTGTTCCTAACAAAGAGCCAACCCCCCATCTTTCAACAGAAAGTAAGAACACTGTTTTCAAGTCAACTGGTTTTCACATTGTCTGTCCTTGGTTTTGGTGGCCTTTAGTATCTGTTCCAGCTTCCCTCTTACCCAGGTGAAAATGCTGCTGCTCCCTTCTGCCAAAACAGGACAGAGGAGCCAGAGTTTTTCAACCTCATACCATACCGAACCTACAGATGCCTAATGGGTGACCTCAATATCTAACAAAGCCAAATAATAGCTATAGCTCTTATATATGTTACATTTAGTACTAGGACCTAGGAATTCCCAGAATTTACGGAAAGTTGCAGGAATCAGAAAGCCTGCTACAGTGAGATATCAAATCCTGGGGCCTTTTATGGGAAACCATGTTTGTCAGAGATGGGCAGGGCCTGGGAATATTTTTCATTTTTTTCAGCTGAATGCTTTTTTCCCATGTTCATGTTGCTTTGATGCTCTCTTTTCGCACAAGCTTGCCAGCCTTCCTATTACCGTGGCTTACATAAGTTATGGCAGCAGATAGTGGTCCCAGTAGAGACCAGGGCTCTGTTGTGACAAGGGCTGGACAAAAATCGGCATGCTACCCTGTCACCATGAACTTTGGCAAGCCGTTCTCTCTCCCAGCCACTCTTTTCCTCTCCTTGATCGTTCCTGTTCAACAGCAACTGGAAGATTTTGGGTACTTCCTCAAGTTTCTGTATTAACTCCTCCTAGGGAAAATGTGGTCTAAATCACCTCTTTTCAGGACACACAAAAGGGGGGATAGAGGGAAAGAACTAGAGATGCGGGAGCAGGTGAGTGAGGTTAAGCAATGTCCATATTACAGAATGGTCACACTGGCACATGGTCATTGGGTAAATGGGGCTGCGGTTTGAGGTATTCTTGGGACAGCAACTCACGTTAAATTTAAAGCTTTTTGTGTGGAGATAGAGTTTGAATTAGGGGAAATGCTCAAAATATATAAACAGGAACTAGTCTTGCAGAGAAGATAAGCTGTGGAGTAGGGGGCTGTCTCTTCCAATGTGTATTTAGTGTCTACCACAGTGGGGACTAATCTCATTTTAGGCCTCTAGATGCTGGGCCTCTCTTAGTGTGTATACTGCCATAATACACATAACTACTTCCTTCCATTGACTGCCTTTTTGTTGCATTGTTTTGTGTAATTGACTCCCTTTTTCATCCAGAGGCCAAAGAGTGATTATTGGAGATTGCCAGCTCCAGACCTGAATTGTTTCATTCAGGAAGTTAATTAAAATCAACCCACCTCTTTAGAAAACCCTTTCGAATATACTGTAGATGCTCCTTTCATCTCAGCGTTACATTTTTTTATTTTTTTTTTAATCAGTGCTCTTTAAATCATGGAAATAACTTGGCAAAGAAGCTGAATTACAAGAAAAATCAGTTAGGAACCTAGGTAAAGGCATATAATAGGTCTTTAGAGGAGAGGAATGAATTTAATTGAGTGAAAGCTCAGAAACCCCAAAAGTAAACTCAGGGTCATCGGCATGCTTCTTTCACTTATCCCTCAGTTGCACTTCATAGATCCAGGCTTCCTTTTGCTCTGCTGTTATCACACTTTCCTTTTCCTGTGATTTATTAACTGTGGAACTGTCAAATTATGAAACTGAGGTTCTAGAAATACTTATTAATGTTTGAGAAATTCATTTCACACTTGAATACTTTTTCTAACACTTACTAATGTCCCTCATTTTGGTCATGTGGGTCTACAGGGCAAGAAAACAAGGTATCTTATTATATATTTAGCATGTGGAGATGAAGGATGAAAAAAATTTATTTTAACCCCCCCTCAATCGTTGCAGCAACTTTATACATTTGCATCTTGAGCTGCTGTATGTGGTGACTGTGTGTGTATACGTACATAAGCAGGGCAATGTCTGTATGTTCAGTGACACCATTCCAGCTTCCTTTCAGTTGCTATTAGGAAAGCACTTCTAATCCCCTCTGAGAAGCCTGAACATATAATTCCTTTCATGCCAGTTTTGTCTTCCTCGATTTGGAAAACACTGACCTTCCCCCTATGATTCTGATGGAACTTGTAATTCAAAAGGCATTTCTGTTTATTATTACCCTGTTAGTGTACAAGAATCATCAGGGATGCCAATACTGCTAAAGCAACACAGTTACTTTCTAAGCTTTCTGTTGCAGTTTTGTACTGCGAATCAAAGTAAGTGATAGATATATGGTGATTACTTTATTCACTATTTAATCAGAATAACACATCTAAAAAAATTCTGAATAAAAATAAAAATTATTTGCCTTGAGTTCCTTGAGAGTAGTTCTCCCAATTTATTTCCCACACAAAGTTTTCTGATGCAAATTGATTTAAAGCGTAGAAACAAAGAACACCAATAATGTCAACATTTATAAATTTTCTCCTACAGGACTGGAACATTTCTACTTCTTATTTCAGAATGAGACTCAGTTTTGAAATGTGTTATGTTAAAACAGTATCAAATTTAACAGTCTAAACTGGTACATTCTGACTTAGTTAACATGAGGTTTTCCTTCAAAACATAATTTTGCACAGAATACTGAGCTCTGTGTTTCCACCAGCATTAATGAAGTCAGGTTTAGTATTTAACCTAATCTGCTCAAAAAAGTCCTATACCCTGCATACTTAGAGAGACATCATCTGATAGGAAATGGCTGCAATACCTCTAGCTTTCCTAAAATGCTGACAGTTTCAACCGTTTCTTAAGAAATACTAACTGGGGACTGCAGCTTTAAACAGATGCTTCTGCTTTAAAATAAGACCTTCTTTGGCTGAAATGGATGGCTTCTTACAAATAAAGCAGTGGTATTGCTGGCAGAACATTGAAGGTTACCCAAAGAACTGAGTGACCACCAGACCTTTTTCCTTAAGATATCTCTGCATAGTGCTTTTCTCCCTCTGCTGCCTTACTGTTACCATCTATGATTTCTTAAGGACCATAACATTTTTATTTTCTTTTCCAGGGAAGTATTTCATGCCAGCATTGGGAACATGTTTTTTGTTTGTTTGTTTGTTTGTTTTTGTTTTTGTTTTCAAAGCCAAGTTTCTGCTTTGAAACACTAGCAACCATTTACAGCTTTTCATGTTTGATAAGCCACTCCTGATGAAAACTGATTGGAACTAAAAAACACTTCTACAATGCACAGGTGTCCACTGCAAGCTCAAAATATCAGACCTAATGATAATAGGAAAAAAAAAAACAAAAACAAAAAAAACAAAAACACACCTTTTTGCATCCTTCCAGATCTGACAATACCATTTATGGAATGATGAAAAGAAGAAAGCAGTGGATTGACAGCAGTAACATGGAAGACATCCTTTATTTTTCTTACCTGCTATGAGAGGTCTGAATTCTGGCTTTGTTTAATCCCTCACAGAAGCTAATGATGGAGTGTTTGTTCTGCCTTCTCTTCTCTTTAAGCTGAGGACAAGACTAAAAGTTAATAGAATAGACAGAGAATCCTTGCTGAGACCCAGTCCTGATTACAGATGTCCCACGTATCTGCATGCCACTCAATGCAGACGTCTTCAAATCTGCCAATTTGTGTACATATAAGTGCTTAGTTTTGGTATATATGAAAATGCTCACACATGAATATAAGACCACCCCCCCAAGTCTGTACACACAAGTTCAGCAGATCATTTAGATTAGCACATGCCCATCCGAAAGTCTGTCTTTGAGGGTCTGTCCTTTGGTTTTTTCTTTGCTACTGCTCTTCATTTTTTTGTACTGGAAGACTTCCACACTTGTGTTATGTGAAAAAGCTCTAGTTATATTAGCTAACTACTGCTTCTTCCTTAAAAACATATACATTGGTTACTATCCACTTTGTAAATTGCCCTGGATTTGATGAATGCAACTTATTTTTTGTGTGGAACAAATTTTGAAAGATTATCTTCATGCACATTTTTAAGCTTCATGGGAGACTTCTCCAGCAAAATATTTATTTGTTTTAATGTTATTTAGCATCCATGAATCTAAAAGCATTTCATAGCTATCATTCACTGATCAACTCATTAATAATGACTTAGCTTGTTATTAATGCTTTCATTTCACAAAAGCAGAAGAGATGCAGGTATTTGAAAGAAGGGCTATTATTTTTAGAAAGGTTCACCATGTAGAAGAACTCAGTTTGCTGAGAGCTCAGCTCTTCTAAAAAATCTGTCTACAAGGGTCAGAAAGAAACTATTAAAATGCCCGACACCTATTAATCTACTCCTCTTTTAGGTATGTAACCGTGAACTGAGCTCTTTTGAAATAAAATCTCTCATACCTGTGAGATCACGTATTAGAAAACTGGTCCTGATGTGCTCAAAAAGTTGGTCCCAAAATACATACCCCTACACAAATAATAATGTAATACTTATTTTTGCCTCCCAAATATTTTATTTTAGGGAAATGCAACAGGAAAGAATAAAAGTAAAATTCCTATTTGAGAAAGCACAGCATGTGCAACTTTTCTGTAACAGGCAGCAAAAGGTCTAAGAACAAAAAAAAAAGGAATACTGAGATCTGCACACACGGAGATTCTCATAAATTAGCTCAGAAAACCAAAGGTAGAGCACTGCGTGCCATGGAAGGCTAGTATCATAAAATATTTTTTAAAGTCCTTTAACAATATTAAAGTCCTGCTTGGAAACAACTATTGTAATACAAATTTTCCTTCTCCTCGCTTGAAAATCAATTGTGGAGCTCTTTTCTTTGTTATAAATTTTCAAAACTCTAAAAAAATGGACTCAGTTCCCACCCTGGAAAAATGAACGAAAGTGCTTAATCCATTGGCATTTGTGCACAAAGTGCATTTGTTGTGCTGCTGAATGTAACACGATCTGAACCAAGAAAGGAGAATGAACGCTTTGCGGCCCCTGATGGATTTCAGATTTATTAGACACTGGAATGTTTTTTTTCCCCCCTTGTCTATAAGAACATGGTGTGTAAGATGATAAAGGGCAGGAATAAAGGGAGCAGACGTTGTAGCCTTTAAAATTAAAAGAACCGTCTCTAGATTTTGAAAGTGTCAATGTACATAGAAAAAAACACAACAGCCTAAATATAAGCATTGCCTTATTCGGTCTGCTTTCCTTTTGGAAAGAAAAACATTTTGCAACCACTAACAAAGCTATGGACATGTGACTAATACTACTTTTATTTTCCTATATGGAGAAAAACATCATCACAAAGCATAAATGGAATATTTATGCTGTAAGATAATACACACATACCTGTAAATTATGAGTGCAAGATGTAATAATTCATCTTTAGTTTCATTACTCATGCACTATGGAGCTTTCAAGATTAGGGATAGATTTGTTATGCCACTACATTCCAGTATATGTTTTCCCTTCCTTAACCCTCTCTCTCTTCTCTGGCACACACATTCTATACAGTAGGAGCAATTTTCTTTGCACCAACACATACAGACTGTATAAGCTACACAGGACTGGCATCGTTTTCAAAGGACATATTCATGATACATTTCATGACGTTAACGAGGTTGAAAAAAATTAGCTCAGGGTGTAGGGATGTAATTTCAAATACATTTTTGGGGAAAGTTTCCTATTCAGAGAAGAGCTCCAAGGTGTAGTATTAATAAAAAGCTCCTTTATTCTAATGTTACAGGATTGTTCTCTTGAGCTGCCAGGATGGGAACCACAGTGGTCTGCTTGTAGTAGTGGTAGTTTTGTTTCAGTATCTATATGTCCCTTTGTGAAAAGGAATAGCAAAAGTCTGGAATGAATTGCTTCAATAATTAGAATTCCTATGAAAATGTAAACAACAAAACTATTCACTGAAAGCAAACTAATGTTTAATATATAAGCAGCAGAATAAACAAGCTCTGTTCTTCTATTTTTGACTCTGTATGTATTCTAAATGTCTGAAAGCGATGTGTCTGACAGAGATGATGAGACCAAGGAGACAATTTAGGCTAGTGTTCCAAGCACAGGGACTCCAGACTCCTGAAACGTCTGCTAGGGTCTGCTACTGAGTTATTGTGTAATCTTGGGTGAGTCATTTAAATTCTTTATGCGCTGATTTCACCAGTCTGTAAAATAGGTGTAATCCTCCCCCATTTACCTCAGCCAGCAAAAATATCTATAAAGCATCTGAGATGACATGTAATATTCAGGCAAATTTTTCTTCAGTAAGAAATTCTCTGTACAAGCTATATTTGTCCACAGAGCTTTTTGTCCTGCAAATCTCTGCCCCCAGACACATACATACACAGTCATGTCAGTTCTGCCTGAAAGAGGAGATGAACACACCTTTATTGTGAAATCAAAAACATCATTCTGCTACTCTAACTGCAGAAGAGAAATTGTTTTAACAATCAGACATCAAGTCTTTTCAAGGAGACTTCGTATAAGCCCAAATCTTTCTTGTCTTGATCAAATGAGCGGTCCCAGTAAAAATCAGTAGGATACGTCAAGCCATTAAGGAAAGCAGGATCTGGCCTCCTGTAGAGCATTGAGGTAAAACAGACACACTACTGCAGTTTGCATTGGACAGTTCTCAATTAGAATGTCAAGATTTATAGTGTATTTTATCCGTTTTTCATTCTTCCCTGTTCATTTTAACTTTTGACCTACAGTTATTGGCAGAAGGGGGCTTGTCCCAAAGGGCCATTAGTCCCCTCCAAAGAGGCCTTCTAAGAAGTGAAAAAAAAGAGGGTGGGAAGCAGGTCTCTTTGTAACAGGACCCCTCCTCCTTCTCTAAAATGCCTACACACTCAACATAGGGTACAAAAAAACAGTAGACTGTCTGGATTTTCCTTCCATAAGTGGCTAAGGTCTTGCACTCTCCTTGTTCTGTCCTGCCCTGCCAAGAGATTGGATGAATATAAATCCTGTAGAAAGGGTAAACACTAATTTTGTCCAAAACTCTTCACAGAGCTAAATCAAAGGAAAACGAAGGTTATAAATGTGGGAAATCTATGCTGAGATCCCAGTAAGAGCCACGGGAAGATGTGGCATACAAATTTTCTCCGGAAGGCGGGAGTTCACAAATCTCTCAGCCAACACAGGATGTATCATCTTTACAGTTACATGATAGAAGAACATAAGTAGCAGATACATTCTTGAATTTGAACAAAACTGTATGGGAATGGATAGATTTACCCAGGTCAGATAGCCCTGCCCAATGCATACCAAAAAAGGAGACGATAGCTGCATCAGAGAGGATCCTACTGGTATGTAGCTTGACATTTCTCAAGGAGAAAAGAAACCTTAAAATTGCTAAAGTATCAAATAGGATCAATGATCTTGCTGTAGGACTGTGCTGGTGATACAAATTAAGGGCAGTACTGTAAATGTGGAGGGCCAGAGTATTCTAGGGGAAGAACTCTATGATTCTGGGCATTTAGAGCGTCAGAGACAAGATGAAATATAATAGGATGAGATCTCAGGCTGTGCAGTTTGGGATTAATGACAGCAACGCTCTGCAGTGTGCAAGGTGCTCCTCAGCTGGAGACGTCCTTTCAGCAGAGAGGTTCTCCAAGGGCCTTCCCATGGATGCAGGGGGACAAAAATAACACAGCTGGCTTTAGAATAGCACTAGCTTCATTTGCATAAGGGATTATATAACATAGTTGCCTCTAACAACAGACGACTAGTTTGATGAACCAGAAGGTCCCTTCCAGTCCTATTGTTCCTGCTATTCCCAAAGTTAAATTAACACCAACCTTGCCTAGCAACATCATGTTCCTCTGTGTGTGGAGATGGAGTTTGCCCTGGAGCTCCTGGGATGAGATGTCTCTTCTTAAATGGGAACTGAAAAGCCTCACAACGAAATAAGTAAGTAGGAGAGGTGCCAGATTAATTAATTAATTTATTTATTTTTAAATAATGGATTTAAATCCTCCTGCTTTTGGGGGCTGAAGGGCCTGTAATGATACCATGTGCAGTAGGACACCAACCTTAAATTCACCTCAGGAGTGGCTCGCGGCCTGCTGCACGGTGTTCAATCATCAGGGCACCCGTTATCCTCTGCCAACCTGAAGCAATTGGGGCAGAAACAGTCAGTCTGGGAAAGTGACTTTTCTCCAGAAAACAGAAACTAACCCAGTGTCTCCAAGCTCTTCCCTCCAAGCCTAGTTTATCACAGCCTTCTCTGCCTGTCAGGAAGACAGAGCTTCCAAACCCCACAGCCCTCATCGCATGCAAATCCCAGAGCCTGGCAGCACTCTCTCCCACCTATGTCATACACATATTATATATAGGTACATATTTTAAAATAGAGTACGTGACATGAGGTGAAATGCAGCCCCTGTCCCTGATGGATACTGTGAGGGGAGGGGAGGGGAGGGGTGCTCTGACTGGGCCTGCTGCCACCGCCATGTTGGGTGCTAAGGTGAGGAGCCAGGCTGCCTCACGGCACAGGACAGCGTGAGGGAAAACAACATGGGATTAGTGCGTGTTACCGAAATGGGGAAGCCCTGTGTCTCTGGTGGTAGTGGCAGTGCCTTGTTGCCTGCCTCTGGGTCTCTTCAGGACCTGATTTTAGGCATAAAGCTGCTGCCAGGCCTCAAGCTGAGTAACAGTTGGGGGAAAGCTGTTTCCTGTGGTAGCAGACCGGCGGAAAGCTGACAGAGTCATCTCGGAGCACACAGCCCAGCGCAAAGGCAAGTAAGTGAAATAACAGCAATTTAAAATGTGTGGGAATAGAAATTCTCCTTCCCTGGCTTCCCCCTGCGCTGTGGGCAGGCTCCTGCGGAGCTGAGGGGAGGAAGAGGCACTCGGTGGGCAGTGCTTCTCTGCCCTGATCTCACCATGGCCCAAGGCTGGGGTGCTGCTCTGTCACTGCTGCCTGCCCCAAAAGAATAGTCTCCAAGACAGAAACAGTGTTTCAGCCCGTGTCACCTCTTTTCCTGTAAATCCAGGATCGGAGAGAGGCTTTAGAAATGGCTGCAGATGGCAGCTCAGTTTCAGAGCAGCACCGTGCTGGCATTTGTTGGCTGGGGTAGGTTTAGGTTGTGGGGCAGGTGGCAGGAGCTGATGGGAACAATGTGCTGCTCCGTCTCCTCTCACCTCCAGAACAGCAGCAGTAGCAACTCAGGAGGGGGTTGTTGCAAGGACACGACTGCCTGCCAGGTGTCACATCCTCAGTGTGGAGCTCGAGGGGAGGAAGCTGAGGACACCTTCATCTGGGGAGTAGCTGCCCCAGCTACCAGCAGGTACCTGGCCCCAGCTTTCTGGTGAGATTCACAGAGCAGTTCAGTAAAGCAACAATTTGCTCCCAGGACCCAGAGCGGAGCCCACCTACTCATTCCTCAGAACAGCCATCAGACGATAATGACTTTCAGTCAATGCTGTAGCTTTGAACAGATGCCTAGAGGTGAAAGGATCTGTATTCCATTACTAGCCCCTTGAACTAGCTGGGGTCCCCTAGGTTAAATATTTTTAGCAACAGCTTGTTTACATGTCAAACTTGTCAATGAGCTTCTGGGGCACTGCTGCCACAAAGCTGTGTCAGTGGCAGCCGGTGAGCTTTCTCTGTGCACTGAGCTAAAGCCTTCTAAAGGGCTTGTCAGATATATTCTTCCTACTGTGTCACAAGAGCAAGACTAATTTCAAAGAAATGCTCTTTATTTCTACTTAAAACTGCTAAGGAAAATATCCAGCACTGTCTTTTTTCTTGTCATCTGTTCGACAAGTGTCTCATAAAACAAATTGAGAGGTTTAAATCTCCGAGACAAAAATCAATAAGAGGATAAGTAAAGAATAGGAGGAAGTCAGCAGGCTGAGATTTATTTCACTGGAAATGTTTTTTCAATGGATTTACTAATAAATCTAAAGTGGCTGGTGCAGCTGCCTTTGATATGTGGTATCCCCTTTACTTAGATGAAAGTTGCACATGAAAAGGAGCTTTGAATACTGATTTTTACAAGGGTGTAAATCAGGGAAGCCCCACACGTTACATATACCACCAGCATCTGCTTCAGGTAGAAGTTAAGAGAAGGGATTTGTTTGCGTGCCAGAGTTTTTCACTGTAATTTTGCCCTTTTCTTTATTATAGTGCAATAGTTGTGCTCAGGGCTTGCTGTGCTGGATGCTGAATATTGTGATGTAATAAAATCATCTCTGTCCCAAAGAGTTTATGGAATTTCAAGGGCAGGAAACTCCATTGAAGTATTAAATAGGGACTGACCAACAATGAAATCACAGGGAATGAAGTATGTGATGGTGGAACTGAGCTGTGGTATTTCTTGAAATTCCAGTGAATGTTTCCATTACGGTGGTGGGAAACTGAGAAAAATTTAAATTAAATGCGTGATTCAAAAAGGATTTACAGACAGACAAAATGAAATAAACTCCTGAAACAGTCCAGAGAAGGTCTGTCAGTCATTTTCAGGTTGATTCCACAGCTGGACTATGCTGTAGGAAGTACGGATGTTACCCTCAGTGATGGTAATGCTAGATGTTACTGACTATCTGCATAGACTGCACCCCAGTCCAGAATCCTGCTGCACATTCCCAAGGACTGTGATCTCTTACAGAAGCCCAGTATATGAAAAGGAAGCTATACTGAGTTCCTTGTTGACTAATATTAGTGGGTTACTCCAGTTGGCACATACGACAGATGGCTGTGGGTAGGGAGCTTGTTGCTGGGTCTGTGTATATGCATATGTGCTAGGAGGGGTTCCAGAATGGCACGGTTCACTATTCTATTTCAAATTAAACAAATACTCTTGGATGCTTTTACAGTGTCAGATGGGAAACCAGCCAGAAACTAGCTGATATCTTATTGTTCCTTGTTCTTCAATTGATTTTGCATTTTTGGAAAGATTTCTCTGCACCAGACATGTATCAGTACATGGTTAAGCTCCGTTGTTCCAGTTCACAAATTTGATGTTAGGAAGAAACGTCGAAAGTGAGAGTAAATCAACAGATATGGTCATTTTCATCCCCTTCTATGGATTTTCTTGTGTCAACTTGAGAAACATTTCACAGCTAACTGTGAAAACTGGCACCTCATTACCTACTTTATTATTTCTTATGACTTATTAAGGATTATTATCATTGTTCATTATCCTTTTTAATAGTGCATACCGTGGCTATTGTATCCTGTTATTACTGGAGAGTAGTAGCAAACTCTTACATTTAGGACATTTAAACAGTTTGTATTTAAAAATTCCTGTGGCTATTATTCTGAAGGGCACATCCAGTACTGTGATTTGCAGAAGGTTTTGAAAATGGAAAGAGGAAGAACGTTGAATGAAAACTGTGTGATTAAATGCTAAATGGCTGTGTCATAAAGCTATGTGCACAGTGGGGCTGAGCTGAAGTTGCACGGCCCACCTCAAGTCTGTAATTTCCTTCATTTCTGAGCACTTTGCTTTGCAATCAAAAATAACAACGCATTTCCACAGTTGTTGTTGTTGTTGTTGTTGTTTAATGCAGTTATGTATATATGCATTATACAAACACACGCATGTATACAAATATATTGCTATGGAAAGTCAGACAACCTTCATAGTAGGCAATGCTACCACAGTTTTCCATAACACACACACACATTTAAATGTTCGTAATTGAAATAGGGATAAACCCATTTCCTATGTCACAGAGCGTTAATGATATGTTAGATCCTTGTATTATATCCTTATATTATATACAGGTTTCACCTTGAATTGTTACGTGTCATAAATTGGTGGCCATAATTTAGACAAACTCCAACTCTATACCACGCATCCAAAAGTTCGGTACAATTCTGCAGAACGGGAGAGTATGAGCTCCATTTTGGTGAGGAGGACACAGAGAATTATCTAAATGCAGCTCGTGAGTCAGAACTGCAGCTAAGATTAGAACCCAAGGCTTAAGTATCAAGTTTTGTCAAAACTGTCCAGCAAACTTTCAAGACGAAGACTGGCCAGACCTTAGTTTGACTTCCAAGTCAGGATGGGAGCCTTCCCCGTTCAGCAGCAGATCGGTATCCATGTATTCCTCCAGCTACTCGGCAGTGTCTGCAGAGGGAGAATATTGCGTGCTGCGCTCCTCACCTCCCCACGTCAGTGCCCTGTCTGGGTTTTCATTCAAAACCTACCATCCATGTCCTGACCCTGTTTGATCTCTTACAAGATCAAAGTCTGGAGAAGTTGAAAGACATAGTGACATGATTTATCCTCAGGGGAGCACGATGACTTTGGAAATTTCTTTCTCTCCTGGATTCCACACGCTTGTCCCCCTGCCCATAAAATGGAAATACTGATTTTGTTTCTGGTCGGGCTTGTCTAAATGTGTACGGGAGAATAGCAAATAGCATTGCACAGGGACACAAGATGTTGCAAAGACAAGGGGGATATTAACTCTTCCGCTCTTTTAGATTTCCAGGCTGCAGTGTAATCCTACAAAATTAAATAATATGATCAGGATTTCCCCCTTTCCTCTTGACCTGACTTTCAAGCTAGGGCTAAGAATTGCAGCACATTTCTTTTCCCAAAGCAAAACACAATCCTGGATAAAAGTCAGTTTAGTTGAGAGAAAAAAAGTAAAACAAAAATAGATCTTTTCCATAAACAAAGCTGCTTTCCATTTTGCTAACGTAAACAGGCAGATGCATTAAGACATCATGCCACCCAGGCCTTGGAAAAAGAAGCAAGGAAACATATTTCTGAGTATTTTCCTGAAGGTGCAAGGATGGTTGAGCCTAAGGCAAACTCAGCAGAAGGACGAGGCTTTATAGACGAGAGAGCTTTACAGACTGTTTCACCTGAGACTAAGGAGAACTATACTTCCATAGTTCAGGTTAAATGCAACATCCCCCCTTCCCACATGAAATGTTTGTTTACAGTAGGCACCTGTGCAGTTTTTATGCTTCCTGTAGCCCTACGTGTTTATAAAAATGAAGGTTTTTACAGCACTTCCTACAGTTGGGCAAACAGAATTTCAGGTGTCCGGGCACGGACATGGGTCTGGATGGGCAATGGAAAAAAGCCTTTCAGAAATGTAAGTGTTCCCCTTTGCAGACCTCTCTTTGCTTGTGCTGTACCAGCTCTGCAGTGAATGAAACACCCTTCCCTCAGGGACTAGAAACAAGGAGATGAAACAAGAGAAGTAAGAAATGAGCTGTGTCCTGATTGTGCAGTGGATTTTCTGACGACCAACTGAAGTCGTAGCAGCTGGGATGGAGCCTGTTCTATGAGAGCCCAAACTTCATTTACTTCTCTATCACCTGAATCATTCCCCTGGTGGGAAACTCAGCCCTTCCAAAGGCAAGACCCCACACAACTTAAGCCATCAAAATAGGCTTTTTGGTATTGTCTAGAGATGTCTACAGTCTAGATGTCTACAGTCTATGAGCATCTGTAGCTAAATGATGCTTTGCAAAAAATTGCACCCAGGAGATGCTGCAGTTTTCTCCTGCAGTTGGTTTGTGATATATTTCAGTCATGCATTTAATTCATGTGCTACAGCACACAGCTCTTCCCCAGGTAAAATCCTCGCAGACAGACCCCCTCTTGCCCCCCCTTTCTGTGTTGTTTTGTTCTTTGAAGCGTCTCTGTTTCTGTTACTCAAAAGGAATCTGCTAATATTAATCTCCCAACTAGATACTGCAGGGCAAATTCTGCCCTCATGCATGTTACATTTGATTAAAACTGGTATATATATATGCATATAAAGCTGGTAAGAGCAAAGCTCTTCCAGGGCTTGATACCGTATCTGATTCACATCAGTTTAGAAGACAACAAATAATACCCACCACAAAAATGGCTTCTTCCACTTTGGCTGATATCAGAAAGGAAGTTTTGACATTTAGTTTCAATATTTGGATTCAGCCTAAAGAGATGCCCAGTGACTCAAATACTACTTCTTCAAACTGTCTGGCTGGAAAACAGTCTTTAGGATCTCAGCAGAACAGGATGATTTCTGCTTTTTCTTGCTTCCTCTTGGGCCATAAACACAGCAAAGAGGGGCCTTTTGCAGAAGACTTTGACCCAGTGTGCAGGAAGTTCAAGTCTATGTGCAAGTGAAAAATATTTTAGCACGTATTCCATATCTACATTTTCCCCCCAAATCTGAGAAGAGGATGTGGCTCAGGTTGTGCTGAGGGTTTATCTGGGGTAGCATTTTCTCTGGTCTGGTTTGACTGATCTCTAGGTGTTCCATCACTCTGTCACATGCCTTGAAAAATAAGTGCATGGAAAGAACTAGTTTAGATCGATTTATCCTTTCTGGTACTTTTTTTTTTTTTTTTTTTTTTTTATTTTTTTCTCTTTTACTCCCCTCTCCCTTTTTTCTTCCTCTGCTCCTCTGCAGCTCCCATTAGGAACAAGTCAGTGACTCATAAAGATACATTTTCCCTCATTCACTACATCACAGCCCTACATGCTCAGCCCCTACAGGGTTCCTTGACGCTTGATCTTTGCCACCAGGAGCATCCAATTCTTTGGCCAGTTTTAAGGCCAAAGGGAACTCTACAAACCAGTTGTTCTCTGTTTCCCCCAGGAACAAAACTGGGGCTATGTGACTGCCCTCTAAAGATGTGTGGATCAGCATTGAAGTGCTGACCTGTTCAACACTTCTAGGACCCTTTGAACTGTGGGGCTTTGAAGCAGAGGCTGTAACAAACTGGTGTATAATAAGCTGCTGCCCCATGCCGGGAAAGGCAGAGGTATCAGGGACTGGTGGAAGCTTTTGAAGGCACAGAATGCTATTAAAAACTGCGAGGGACTGGAGAAAAAGAGACAGTGAAAAACAAATCTCTTTTCCGAGCAGTGATGAATCTCACTCTGGTAAGTTAAAGCTAGGGTCACTAAACCAGATTTGACTTTTACAAAATTTGGGGGTGTCTGGCTTATGGTTTTGGGCTGAGATGCACTTTTGCAGAAACTGGGGCTACACCAGGAGAGACGCTTGGTTCAGTTGAGGGCTTTCCTTACCTTTCTGCATCAGTAAGTTGTTAGGGAGGGGAGAACCAGTCTGCATAGCAATAATTATTATCAATTGTATTGTGCTTTTTATCTTCAAAGTGCTTTACAGAGACAAACTAATTATTTCTCTGCAACACCCCTGCGAAGAAGATGGTAAGTATCATTATCTCTGTTTTACCAATGGGGAGACTGAGCCAGAGCATTTAAGCGATTAGCCTGGGGCCACAGGGGCAGTTAGTGTCAGGGCTGGGAATGCAGGAGTGTCTCCGCTCCCAGTCAGCACCAGGCAACATATCTCTTTAGTAGGAACAAAAGGGAACCTTTCTCCAGACTTGGAACCTAAAAGAAGCACTTTTTTTTTTTTTTTTTTTTTTTTGGCAGGGGATTATAAACTCTTTCTTTAAAATGTAATCATAATTGGAAAAAAGGCTGTGGAGTAATGGCACTAGAGAAGGTTGAAAGTCAGCATGTCTTTATGGGCAATCCTAGAACTTGAAAAATTGGGGAAATTCCTGGAAAATTTGAGGGTGGGAGTTGACAGGTTCTGTTTCAGAGCAAAAAAAAAAAGACATATTTGAAATTTCCCATGGAAGGGAAAATAAATTACAATGTTTTTTAAATATCAAAATGTTTCTTTACAGACGTTTCAAAATGAAACTGAACCTGAAAGTCTGTGCTCTGAAGTTCCTGGTTCAGACGTGGCTTCAGGGCTTTTAAATTCCTGCATGCCTATCGGCTCTCAGTGAGGTTCTCAGGGCTTCCACAGGTATGTTAGTCGTCACCTCCCCAGCTCGACTCGGGCTGTGGAGTACCTCTGCTGTACTCCAGTGAAAAATCAAACTCATTTCAAACTGCCAGTAGCTTGGCACAACTGTCTTTGCTCTGGAACAGAGAAGGAGCAGCCACACATGAGGCAGCAGGCCCAGATGGGAAGCAAGGGACGCACAAAAAACACTTACTGGGCCAAATCTGCAATGGGAATGTTCCCACTAGCCATAATATTGCCCGCTTCATGGCTCTCTGACCATTGTGATGTTGTGGAGAGGCTGTCCCCAGACCACACATCCCAGAAACCCTGTGCTCCATGGGACCTTACTGGGCAAGCTATCCAGAAATGTGGCCAGGGTTGGTCAGGACCCCTCCTGCGTCTAACAAGCCACTAAGTTTCTTGAATTTCAAGGATGCTGTCATTTTTTGGGCACAAATAACTTTCAGTAGTGAATTCTTATCCAGCTGTAAGGAACATCTCCTGTAGTTGAGGTGTTCCCCCTGTGCAGCATACTCTCTCTGGTGATTTCAGAGAGCAGTGTGGATTTCTCCTCCTTACTCTCCTCCGTCCCCTTTCCCTTTAGCGCCGCAGTGCCAGCCCAGCTCAGAGATGTGCTATTAGGTATCAGCCTCGTAATTAAATGCCAACAGTTGTGCCTTGCAAACATGCCAGCGATCACCAAGCAGCTGCTGACAGCCTGTCATACTTGCAAGGAGCCTTGATGGCTTTTGGCATGAGACAGGACCCCCTGGTCACCCTCACAGCCAGATGTTCCTTGGTGCTCTACTGTGAGGTGAAGCCGGGACAGAGCCGGAGCAGGCTGTCAGCAGCCCAGTTACAGCTTCCTGTCCTGCCCCATTCAAGGAGCAAGCTGGAGCCCTAAGTGACAATCCTGCTTGCCTCCCTGACTCAGAGATGAGATCTGAAGTAGGGACACCGGGGAGGAAACTACAGAGCTAGCTCTCTTTTTTTTTTTCTGTGGGATTTTCTTTTGCCTGGGTATGACCCTTGGAGTGCCAAAGTACAGTCACCAACCTCAGGCACTGCCTAAGGACTGCAGCCAGAGAGAAGCTGAGATTTCAGGGCAGCACAATAGGCAGAAAAGGCATCTTTCTACTCCTAGCTTTGCATTTTTGTTTGGAATGAAGAGCTGTCAAAGAAGACAACACTTTTCTTACATGGTTCATCCTACAGCACTGAGAGGCGCTAAAAATTGTGAAAAATAAATTAAAATACTCAACGAGTCAAGGTGAGACTTTTCACATTGTTCTGGTGCCATTTCAGCCTGAAAAGCTGAGCCAGATCCTTAAACGCTCACAAGCTGCCACGAGGGCTGTATTTGCTAAAGAGTTGTGTAGCCCGCCAGCTTGGCACTTTTGAAAATCTAGATACTGATTTTGGTGCCTAAATGGGAGCTGAGCTCTTTTGCAAATCTGCTTCTGATCGTGCATGCTGAGCTGTTCTGCAAATTCTGGCTATCATTGCTCTGCATTCTTGTACTTCCTGGTTGTGAGCTGTGCTGGGAGCAAAACTATCAAAGCCCCACAAGGAAACCACTCCTGCTCTAATCAGGAAGCATGAAAAATCTCAGGAGCCAAACTTTTCAGCCTTTATTACTATTTGGGTGATGGCTGAATGTCTGAGACTGCTTTATCCTTCTATGGATCAGAGCTGTGCCATGGCAGGTGCTATAAAAACCTCTTAAAAAGAGACAATCCCAGCAATGAATAGTTTATAATCAAAATATAAGACGAGGCAGAAAGTGTGTGCAGCAGATGGATAGATCTGGCATAAGGAAACCATGGGGTGAGTGTTCTGGTGAGTGTCTCCAGCATAGTCTGCAGAGCAGAAAAGAGCAGGCAAGGATAAGCTTAACTGCTTACCTTACCTGACCCCCTAAACCTTTTGAGATTTGCCCACAACAATTAATTATTCCTTTGACTGGCCAAGATGACTCACAGCTGCTCATGCCATCCCAAAGCTCAAGATCTAAGTAAATTTATTGAAATTAGTGGTGGCTCCATTCCAGGAAACTTGCATTTCGTTTTGACTCAAAGGAGCTCCGCACCCTTCCCACCTCTCGTTTCTCCCCTCTTCCCTCACAGTCTGCAGAACTTGCGAAGCGAAGCTCTACAGCTTCGATCTAATCATGATTAAGGCTCAGGAATGGAAGTCACGAGATCTGAGTCCTATTCCTGTCTCTAATACAGGGTGTTTTTTTTTTTTTTTCAGTGAGTCACTTCCCTTCTCTCTTCCTCAATATCCTTGTCTGTAAAATGGGGTTAACAATACTGACCCATCTCACTGAAAAGTTGTGAATTCACCAATATCTGTGAGCATTCGAGTAGCCCACATGCTGGAGACTTTCCCTGGGTTTAGTGGCTTTGTGCCTGGCACTAAACGTGTACTTGCATAGTGCAAAGGAAGTTCAGGGTGTTAATTAATGGGACTGTTATGGATTGTTAGGGCTTTTATTTCTGAATGGACTTACACCTCTTTAATAATTAATATTGCCAGCAGGGCATACAAGAGGCAAAGCAAATAAATGGGGTTAACCCAATTCTCATTTGGAAAATACAGCTTACCAGCTTCTTACAAAGGGAATTTACTCACTGTTGTTTACCAGTACCATGCTGTCTGCAGTTTCTGAGCCACCTTTCATTTGCGTATCGTGCTTTGGTTTCAGGTACAGGCAGATACAGGGTTGTGCCACCTCCAGACCTAGCTGCTGTGTCCATTTTGGAGTGGTGCAGATAGGCAGAGTTACTTGCTTAGCTCACAGTCTGAGGATCAGCTGCCTGGGGAATCCTCCCTGCGATGACGGCATTCATCCATTGCACAAGAAGCTTTCCTTTGATATTTTACCATCTTATGAGCACTAGAAATGATCAATGCCAGACCTTAGTGAGTTGAAAATGGACATGTCAGATATTCAACTAATACTGTTCTCAAAGCCCTGATCTCAGTTCCTCCTTGGTAGGAGACTAACCTACAGTTTTGAGAACCCAGTTCAGACTTTTTTCTACCTCCAGCAAGGCCTGTCCCGGTAAAAGCTGACACTGTAGCTAATTCTTTTAATTAGGTTGTCCCATCTTGGGTCAGTGGGCTAGACGGCTTTGAAGTTTGCTTTGCCTAATTGCACATGAGTGTTTTGGACAGAAAGCCTGCTGTTAGTGGGCTGGGAGGGCTCGAGGAGGGTTCAGGCAAGTGTCTGCCCAACCGCTCCACCTGTAGGAAGGTGGAGGAAAATCCTTGGGGCTTCTCAAAAGGCTGAAATCCTTCGTGTTTTTTTGTTTTTTTGTTTTTTTTTTTTTTGTTTTTTTTTCCAGGAAGGGCTTGTTGTGGCTATTGCACAGCTGGGCAGGCCTTCCTGTGTACTTCTCCTTTCCTCTGACTGATGCCAGCCAGTAGCCACGGCTGGCTGGTAGCTACTGCAGCTGCACCGACTTGAGTGGCCCCTCTTGATGGAGAGGTTGATAGACTGAGGACAGGAAGGAGAAACCTGCAGAGTCATCACGTTCTGCAGCAGCTGAAGCCACAACTGCCTGCAAGACACAGAAGAGTGGAGTGGGGGGGTTGACTTCCTGAAGCAGCCTTGCCGGTGCTCTGGAGAGCAAGAGAAATCACAGGGAGGAAAGGCAGGCAGAGGAACTGGAACTGGTGGTTTGGGTCTCCCCCCAGCCCAACAGAAACCATGCTGCTTTTCTTCTGACAGTGCCTCCTTGTGTCCAGCTGAGGTCCTGGAATAGAAACAGAGATGGGTTTGAAGCTGTCTGCAGGAAGAAATAGGAGGTACCCCTGACGCAGTACCATGTGTGTGCGCTTCTTGTTGGAAATGCGTATGAAAAAAAAAATGAAGATATGAAAATGAAACAACTTTTTATTTGAAGAAATTGCTGTTTTTACCATCTTAATTCTAGATTTTCCACATACTAAAAATTCTCATCTGTGTTTCCAGCTTATACTCAGGAACAGAGCTACACTCACCGCTTCATCAAGCAATAGGAGAGGGCTGTTCACGAGGCTTCACATGCATGGCTGATTTTTGTAGCTGGTGCAGCGAGACACGCGGAGCCATGCTGCAGTAATGTGCGTTTGGCACTGCTTTCTCTCACCTGATTACACCATCTTTCCCCTCTAGTGTGACTGGCACTGCTTAGCTTCCTTGCCTGAATTCATGGCTCACACAAACTGGGCAAGTTTCCAGCCCATTATTAATTACCTTATGTCTATGTTCTTAGATCAACTGCCCCACTCTTTCCCTGTCTTCTCTTTCTCCTTTATCATATGTTATTTGGAAGGCAAACTTTTCACATGAAGGATCACGTCTGTCTTACATTTGCTCACTGCATAGCACATAAGAAACATTAATGTAACAGCAGTATTATAATCAATCACAGTAACACATGAGTTAATGTCCCTTAAGATCCTATGTCAGCTTATTGAATTACAAGCAAACATATTTGGTACATGAACTAAAGGACTCGTGTAATTGCCAAGACTCTAAGCCAGATCACAGGTTCACATTTCTCTTTCTAACACTGCTGCTCTTTCTAGACCTCCAACAGAAGCATAGGGTGGCCATTCTTTGCCTACACCTGGAGCTAGAGATGTTGGTCGTTAGCAGAAATGCAGACAGACAAGAAGGAGGGCTGGGACTTGGTGTAAAGGAGACACTGATTTTAAGCAAGATTTGAAGTTTGCATATTTCATGTTTTAAAGTTTGACTTTGGGGTGTCAGCATTTTGGGAATGTGGCAGGGGGGTATTTAGTTAATACTTCATCCACCCATAAATAGAAGACTCTGCGTTCTTAAAGAATCTCAAAGAATTTCTGCTGGTATAAATTGCAATAGCTCTGCTGACTTGCAAGAGGAAGGAGACAAGAAAGATGTCCTGGCTGTGGGTAGGTTAATCCCCCTGGGTTTGCTAGACTGATGTGTTATTCCTTGTTTTGCTACAGATTTCTTGTGTGACCTTGGGCAAATCACTCTCCCTCTTAGTATCACAGTTTCCCATCTGTAAACTGGTGAGAGCAACAACCGCCCTGCCCCAGAGGGGTGTTTGGAGGATAAATATGTTAGAGACTTGGAGCCGCAGGAGTACAATAGTGACAAGGTTCCGACAAATGCCGAAGATAGATAGAAGCTGACAATCGGGAGACTGCTATTAGCAGCTGATTCATTCTCTCTGGTTAATGCATATTTTTAACAGGCTGTTATTGACTAGACAGGCACACAAGTCTGTCAATTAACAATGTTATAATGAAGTAAATCTCTGTACCAGTAGCCTTTGGAGGGTGAATTCAGAACTCCCAAACCCTGTGGCACAACACCTGCACTACTAATAAAGGGTGAAGATTCTCCTGTAAGCCAAGTGGAGATACCATGTGCAGCGTGAAGCAAGTGCCCAAGTGCAATTGGCATTTTCACTGTGAAGCCCTGAGCAGCTTTGGTGTGCAGTATACTGACAAATAAGGAGTCTTACGTGGCCATGGATTTATTAAAATGTGTTCATAAAACCTTGTCAAGGCACCATTTGAGAACGACTCCTGGCCAGACATTGCGGTGATTGGTGCTTAGAGCCCCTCTTGCAACCTGCCCTGCAATATGATCAGGGAACACTGCTTAATTGTATTTCTTTTACAAAGTGATGAAATGTAAAACTCTGCTCCCGGCATGCTGGCTGGCACAGGAGTCTCAGCAAATATGTGATTCTCGCACTGCAGCTGGACTCTAATGACATGAAAGGTGCTAATGCAATGCAACTGGAACCTTTAATTATCCTAGTGACTAATAGGAAATCTCTCAAAGGGTCTAGGAGAAAGAGCCTTATTCTTCACTGAGAGCTCCCTGAGCTGTGCTTAGAAAAGGGGGCAGACAAATGGCAAATCTAGGAGGAGGAGACCTGAGTCCCAGAGCTATGGTATCTGGGAGGGGGGTTCTCTCTCCTCTGACAACCAGCTTGTCAGACACAGTAAGCGGAGGGAATACAGCTGCACCCATTATTGACTTGTACTAGTTGGTACTTAAACTTGTTCTGCATCCTGCAGGTAACTGGATAAACCTGCTGATGAAACAGAAAGATTTGGATTGACTTTGAATGTGTTTGTGTTCAAGGAAGAGACAGTGACAGACAGCTGTTTCCCACTTTGCTAGTTGAATGGAGTCTGTCAGATCTTCATGTACTTTGCAGATTATTTCTGTCTGATACAGAGCTTCAGACCCTGTCTCTTAATTTTTATTTTTATTTTTTTTAAATCAAGAGTCTTCTCTGCTGAACAATCCAAGCTGAAACCCATACAGGCCACACTGCCTGGATTTTATGGAGCGATGCACAGTGCAGGTAGTGTTGGGTAGTTGGTCACAGTACTCAGTGCCATGGCTGCCAGGTCTTCAGACTGATGCAGATTCAGCCTCATGTCACCATCACCTGTATCAGTTTCTCTTCAGTAATTATGGCAAACAAGGGTAGAAAGGGCTAATATGACTTAAATGATATTACCTGGCAGCTCAGAAGTACGAATAGTTGCCAGACTCATGAGAAGAGCAGTCTACGCCTTTATTCACCCTTTCTCTCAAGACCTTGACAAAGCTGGTGCTTGGCAATGCTAGATAATACAACATGGGTTACGGGGGTTTTAAAGTCAGAATAAGTCACTTCCCTTCTTGAATAAATGAAGAAGTCAATGGCACGATCCAAAATATGGAATTTAATCCAGTGATCTCTGCCTCAAGTACTCCAGAGGTTAGGAAGCAGATGAGCTACTGAAGTAGCAGGGAGGGTGCCGAAAACATTAGGCGGTAAAGGGGAATCACAGAAAACCAAAAAAGTTGGTCTTGCCCCTCATGTCCTGGTCCTGTGGCCTCATGCCCACTGTGCCTACAGCAGCTTGGGGTGGGTGTGAATGCTCTCCACCAGACAGAATGGCACCAGCTTTACAACTGGGCTGTGCAAGCCACGGCCTTGGATTTCTCAGGTAAAAATGCCGGCGTTTTGGCCGAAAGCTGCACCAAACCAAAAGAAGAAATCTGCTGTGGAGTAGAAATGGAAAACCCATTACCACCCAGTTTTAGTCACGAGTCCCCCAAGTGCAGAAGCAGCTATATCAGTGCCTTTGAAGCATGCAAACTTATTTGTTGCTGCCACCATGCAAGCCCAGGCAGTCTCAAGTCTGTTACTTCTTTCTGTTCCTGCTTTTCTGGTTAAATGCACCTGGGAATATGTAATTGTCGTAAAACATTCATCATAAACAAACGGGATGGGCACGCCAGCTGAGCTAATGCTGGGGAAATGAGTTAAAAAACCTTGAGATTGGTATAATTGGTAGTGTACTTGTTGTGAGAAGGATGAAAGATGCGTGTTTTATATGGAAGTATAAAGAAGGGACAGGCGCTATGTGTGCCTGGAGAGAGAAAGCATTCCATGTGTAACTGTGGCTTGGCAAAGGCTCGGGCACTGTTGTTAGAAACACAGAGAACAGATCACTGGTGGAGCAGAGGAGCGATGTGATAAGAAATGTAAAGGCCTATGTTAAATCTCTTACAGGGATCTCTGATTTACATCAGTGCAAACAAGGGCAGAGACACGGCCTAAGTCAGAGCTGTAGGCATTGTTCAAATGTCTCCGTTGTTTTGTTTTTGTTTTGTTTCCTATATAGATAAAAGATAAAGAAAGCATATATTCTTTGTTAAATAATGCTCGGTGCTAAGGGACTTTCCAGGTCTGAAAGCTTGGGCTGAAGAAGTTAGCTTACATGTGGAATTGCAGCTGATCCAAGAGCACAGAAAATAAACAATGCATACACCTCCATCCCTTGAACTCTGTGAGCTAGTTTTGTGGTTATAGTTCCCCACGGTATTGCCTTATCTCTTGCCATGTTTACAGGATTCGCCTTGTCTGCTACCCTGAGCCTCGCTGCCAATCACAAAGCATCAGAAAGTACACAGAGAGGTGGGTTGGTGTGCAGTGCTGGGAGTGGCGGACACCGCGGTGAGAGTGCCGAATGAGGCGGTGAGGAGACAACAGCTTTAAATGTCAGGGGGACTGCGTGGTCATAAAACAGAAAGCCATTAAGCAGAAGGAGCATATATACGGGAGAATCACTGAGGTATCTGATACTTCACATTCCTACTTCTTTTTTTCAGCTGTAGTCAACTGCAGCATGATTAGATTTAGCCCATTTCTTTGTTATACCATTAGCAAGTAATAAAGCACAATGAATGTGTATGAAGGAAAAGAGATCTTAGATCTAAAGTGCCCAATCATCGTTGCAAAGCTAGACCCTTCCAGTGCGGAGAAGAGACTTCAACCACTGTGCTTTTCTTTTCTTTCCTGGCTGGATGAGAGACAACTGTTACTGCGGATGTTTACTCTTTGCACTGTGGTAGAGTTGCCCGCTGGTGGCAGCCTGTTGCAGCCTCTTGCCCAATCCTGGGCTGTTACGATTCCGTCACACCTATCTTGGTCCCAAATGAGTGGATGTACATACAACATAGTAAACACATTTCTCAGCAATTAAGTATGCTGGCTAGGAAACAACCCCATGACAATATGACACGAACTTAAGTTGCCCGGGAGGCAGTCCAATTTTCTTCGTTGGCTGCTTGGCATTTTTTAATTGAACGACAAGAAGTTTGTGTCATTGCTGCGTATTACAGTAGTGTAACAATGAAGGGGCCACCAAATGGCTGGAAGTCAAGAAGCATACTGAGCCTAGCCCTAGAAACCACAAAGCCAATTGATTCAAATGCATATTTGATAACCCTGAGATAAATCTAACAAGTTAAAACTGAGAAGTGTCTGCTAAGATGGAAGTGTATTCCTTTACATTTTAACAAACGTGGAAAAAATGCAACTTGCCAATATTTGCCCGCATACCTCTCTCCATCTCGTCCGTGTTTTGTTTCATGCTTCTAACAAAGAACATTCTAAATGTAGCCTGTGTCACTTCAGTATTGCTCTTGTACACCACGGCACTTTGATTTCTTTTGGATTACAACCTCTTGTGTTGTTTGGTAGTGTCCTTAAACACCTAGCTGTTGGACATGAAGCGATTAGTTGAAAATCTCCACTTCCCTGGGAAAAAAGTCCTTCAAAGGTTGCGTAAGTGCTTAAAACCATAGTCTATTGTAAAACCCAGAGGCAAATAAGCCAAAAACCTTTAATTTAAACTGAAAATTATGATTTTTCCTCAGCCTCATGATTCTTGGTGAGCCTGACTCATGAATTTTGAATGCTTAAGATTTGCAGTACCACGTGAGGTAGATATAACCACTGCAGGACAGGTCCAAACAGTCCCTTAAAAAATCATTTATTAGTTCTCCCTTCCTTTGTACACCCTTTTGTTCGGTGCATTTAATTAATTAATTTTACATGTTCTTTTTGCCTGTCTTTTTTTTTTTTTTTTTTTGGAAATACTTGTGGATTCAGGGCGGCAATAAAAAACCCTTTTATTTTAAAATTGAAAGATGAAAACCAGCGTAATGAACTTGCCACTTCCTTAGAGTTCTGGTAACTTGGGTGTGATCTGATGGTACAGAATGATTCATGGGATAAAATTATAGACTTATGCAGGTGTGTACAAGAGCTTGGGTGGGGTGTAGGCAAACAGGGAATTTTATATGGCAATAAACATGGGCATGTGGTATAAAGAAACTGTACGGCCTTTTAAAAAAACTTTATTTTATTTTAATTTCATAAGGAGAAATTGAATGACCTTTCTGGTCAAAGATAAGGACACCCCTTTGCTCTTCTCCTGCCAGAGTCCAACAGAGATAACGCTATATTTTCAAGCAGGTGGAAACCTCATCTGATCCTTAGCACCATGCCAAAGCAATGGGCAGCTCTTACTTAGATTTTCCTTAAGTGTGAAGTCTGTCTCTATTGGAATTGGGTAATGTGGCATTATTTAAGCTCAGGTAAGCTCTGTGCTTTGTTCTGAGTAGAGCTTTTTGGGGGCCTTCTGCCCGTGCAGTCTTAACACCCTGTATTCTGTCTCATGACGGACAGGGTAGGCCCCATCTATCTGGCTGGCAGATCAAGTGAAAAAGCTCTGCCGCTCCAAGCAGTGAGTTACTATCTCACACCTGATTGTAGTGCCAGATACAGTGAAGGTCAGAAGGCCAAAGGTTGAGAAATCTGGCTTGCAAAGCAAACAGAAATGTTTCTGTTTGCAGACAGAAATGCTGACTGTACATAGAGCCACAGGAACTTCCAAACCACAAGAATTGCCTCTCACTGCTTCCCTCTTCATCTTCTGTTCTTCCACCACCAACCTTTTCTTTCTTGCCACTATTGGCCTGAGATTCTTCTTGCCTGAAGCCCCTGCTGTCTGAGACAGCCTACACACGTCTGCCTGAACACCTCTGCTGATTTCAGAGCTCATCAGAAGAAAGATTAAAAAAAAAAAAAAAAGAAGAGACTAACTTCGAAGCTGGTGTAAAGTCATGCAGCTCTGCTGAAATCAGGGGAGTTAGGCAAATGAGAATTTTCGAAATGTCATGGACAGATATTTTGCTTTTTTTTTTTTTTTCCTTCCCATGTAATTTCTCCCTCCCCTTGTGGTTTGTTATCATTCAGCTCTACAAGGCTTTGTTTAACTCTAGTAAAGGCCATAGGAGTTGGAATTAGATCCAATTTTGTTTACACAAGAGTGTGTGGCTAAGGCTGGGCCTTTGAAAGGGCACATGATACACTCCGAAGGTTTGGGAAGATCATCGTTAACTATTGCTTGAGGGTCAGACTGTGCCAGGCCCGCTCTCCCCTTATAATGTCTTACTCCACAGACAAGTCTGATTTGCCTGGAGTAAAGGACACAGAGATAGCTGTCACTTTTCCTAGGGCAGCTCTAGGAGTGTGCTTTATGGGTTGTATGGGGCTCTGTCCCATAGACAGTTCTTACATTGGGACCATTATTCCCCTAAATGCCAACAAGCCCCAGATCGTGGCTAGAGCTGCATGTTGGGTGTTAGGAGGTCATGGGCTCCTTATCAGGGAGAGGACAGCAAATTGCTGCATTTTGTACAAGTTGGGTGCAGTTCTTGGGCTTCAGACAAAGCCAGCATAAGTGTTAGGATGTTCATCTGTGGCAGCTGATGAGCTCTTCCTGCTACCTGGGCACCTTCTGCCAGGAGGAGAGATGGGGTGCTGAGGGACACAAGCTGTGACATTTAGAAGCACAGATCTTTTGTCATCTCATTGCTGGCAGCTCAGCATAAATCCAGCCTATTCAAGAGAGCGGTAAAGCCCACCCCAGACTGTCCAGAAAACAAAATCAGAATGCAGTACTTTCTCTGCGTAAATAGCTAGCAATTCCTGAGGAAATGGGTCCCAGATTTCCCTGTGAATTGGGGCCTTAAGTTCTGACATAGGGAGCTATTCATGGAGGAAATTCTAATTGAGTCAGGTTGTGCTTTTTCCACAAATTGTTTACCATCTGTCTGGGTCTTTACTGGATTCCTAAAGGGACCTGTGTTGCACCCAGGTGCTGTGGTGGTTAGGCAGATTTAGGTGAGCACTCCTTGCATGCAGAAGTCAAATAGTAAAGAAAAAAAACATGTCCGTGGTCCATAAGAGGGACAGATCATATGGTCACCATCTGGGGCTCGGGGATGGCTCTGTGCACTGAAATAGCAATTGCTGTGCCTTGCTGTGTTTCCACAACAGAAACCAAAGATGGTGACATGGAGGAAATTAATGCCAACTGCCCACTCATTTCCTGATTATTTGTTATACATGCTCCGGTGGCTTTAAAACAAGAGACTGCAACATACAGAATCCAGAGTCTCATCTCTGACAGGTATGGATTGAAGTGTGTGGAATTATGCTGGTGTAATCCAGGTTAAAAGGAAGAAACAGGCCCTGTACTCTATGCTGAAATTCTCTCATGAAACCTTTCCCAGAGCTATCAAAGAATATTAAAGTTCTTTGGGAGCAGGGACTGTCTCATACTGTGTGTGAACAGTGTCCAACACAATGGGGCTTGCTCTTGGCAGAGACCTCTAGGAGCGAGAGCAATACATGTAATAACATCTAACTACACCTTCAAGACATAGTGTAGGGAAGTACATTGTGTTAACTCAGTTGAGTGCCTGCCTAACCTGTGATTTAGAGGTGCCCCTCCCTCAGCGTTCAAAGGAGGAAATGAAATCTTCCCCAGGGAAGAAGTATTCTGACCTTTCAGTGGCAGGGTCTGCGTGTATCAGCTCCAGAGGAGGAGCAGGAACTGGGACGCTTAGGATCAGTTCCCCACTTTGGCTACCTGGCCTTTGGCAAGTCACCTAATTACTCTGTTCTACAATTGCTCAATTGTCATAATTCTTCTTTTCTTTCCCATAGCGGGGTGGGGATGGACGGAAGGGAAGCAAATTCTTCCTATATTTATGATTACAGAGTGCTTTGAGGTGCTCTGGTGAAAGGGCAAAGGGACAGTAATAGATCACATTCAGCTCTGCTAGCTCGTTCCTAAGAGCATTTATTTAGAGACCGAGGCTTGCTCACTGGCCTTAGTGGTAACTCCTTCAGGAAACAATTGCTTAAGGTAATATTTTCCAAAGCATCCAAGTAAGTCTCCCAAATCCCTTTGAAAGTAAAAGAGTCTCAGACATTACATTTCAAAAATACTCCTGAGCACCCACAACATTTGAAAACGTGCACTAGTATTTCCCACGTGAAGAATCTGAAATTACAGAGCCAGTGACTGACCCAAGGAACTTACCGCACATATCAGTAAAATGTAGAAAATGCACATCCCCTAACTGACGTGTCACTAAGCAGAAAAGATTTCCCTTTATTGTAAAGATTGTATCAAAACCCTCAGCAGACTTGCCTGATTCACTAGCCATGAAATCTTGGTCTTTTCCTTTGATCTTTCTTCAGATACTACTTCATGTAAAATAAGGCAGACTCCCTTGGCTTGCCTCCAGTGGGGAGAGACTAAGAGGGTTTCTGTGCTTCTTTAGGCTAATTAGCCACTTGCAGGACCCCAGAGAGGTGTAATGCACTATTTTTCTTCCCTCCATCCATTCCCATAAAAGCCTGGATCCTGGTCTTTCCTCCGACACTGTGAGTGGTAGGACTGACAGAGATTTCTAATCTCCAAATTAAAATAAACTTCCAGCGAGGTCCGGTTCTAGTAAAGGAGCCGTACTATTGAGCTAGATAAACAGTGGCTGAGGAGGTTTGTAGATGCTTAGGTGTTATCTGGTACAGAGGTATGAAGGGTTAACTTCTTTCTTCCTCTCTTAATTGCAGTCACTCCACAGGCTGCACGTGGACGTCTCAGGAATGGAAGAGGGAAAAGCACAGAAACTGTCTGTGGGAAAAGTTGCATTCCGTACCCTGAACCTCCACGATGCAAAGTTTTTTCTGCCTCCCTGCGAGTTATTTTGCTGTCTTGACGTATATCTAACTCCCAAGGAAAAGACCTTGCTGACTCAGCCTGAATCCTTTTATGTTGAGTCACCCCCTTCTGCTTCCAAATTAAAAGGCCAATAATTGCCTGTTTGTGAAGATTCAGACAATTGCTGCCTTATACCCTCAGCATGAGCCACATGAGGAATTCCTCCTCTAGTACATGAAAAGATGAGCTCAAGTGAGATGGTAGTTGGAGACTAAGCTGTTGGATAAGCTGCTCTGCCCTCCCCAAGTGGAACCAGGGCTCTGGATATCTGGATCTGCCAGAGCAAGATAAACCTTGCAGGGGTGCTGCATCCTGAAGCAAAGACTGCTCGTGCCAGATCTCAGCTGCAGTTAAGAGCAGGAATGCATCCAACATCAGGCACAGGACAACCCAGTCCTCTCCTCTGCGAGCTCTCTGTGTCTCACGTCCTCTCCAACGGGTGCTTACCCCATTTGCCATTCTCAGCTCCATGTGCCAGGGCTGCCCCCACGCTGTGTTGTAGCCCCAAACAAATCTGCTCCCCCTAGCAGCAGCTCCGTCCCCCAGACATGGATGACTGAACAGTGCTTCCTCTTCCCAGGGCTCTGCCTGCCCTTCCCGTGGTCTCAGGCCTTCTGCTGTGATTGCTTCTGCCTGCTAAAGCTTGATTCCCATCACTTTTACTCTTGTCAGCCAAGATTTATTATTCTCAAGAGACATTATTGCAGAATGTGAACCCCTTCAGACAACCCCTTGACGTCTTTTGGCTGCTACCTTGCACTGGGGCAGGTACAATCTACAATATGAGGTGGGAGGAAGGAGATGCTTAAGACAGTGAGCAAAGAAGAGTTCCCTTCAGAAAGTCAGGGTGCAGCAAGTCAGGGGCTCGCCAGCCAGGGGCCCTCTCCAACAGCCCCATGTGAAGCAAGCAGGACAGGCCTGGGAGCAGCAGCAGGCTTCAGCCAGGAGCCCAGATCATCAGAGATGTTTGTGGTGACAAGAGAGCTCCAAGCCCAAGAGAGCAAGTCCATCCACAGGTCAGGATCAGGAATGGTAAGGGCAACCAGGGTCAGGCACCATCCAACAATCAGGCAGGCAGCGAGGAGGCAGACTTGAAGTCAAGCAAGGAAATCAGTCTGTGGGTCGAGATTAACAAGGTTCATGGCCAGGCACAGGCATGGCATGGGTGGGCTGGAGGCAGGAACTGCTAACAGCAGAGCTCACGTGGGGACTGAAGAGCCAGGGCTGAGCAAACGTGGGGCTCCTGGGCCATGGGCAGAGGATGGAGGCTCCAGGTGAGACTGGTTAGAGCAGTAAGTGGTGTTAGTGCTCTCAGGGACCTCACAGACATGTGCTGTTCCTGTCTCTGGTTTCTTGGTGGGCTTGAACAAATCCCTCCTTGTGTTTCCCACCTTACCTGAGTTTCAACTGGAAGAAATACCAGTACTATCTTCTTCTCTGAAGCTTCAAATCATTAGAAAGGAGCAGAAAACACAGCATTATTTTTCAGTATACTTGTAAGTACAAGCTGTGCACCTATTGTGGAGCTGGGAGTCAGAAGGCTCCTCCACGCAAGTATCTTTTTACTGTTCACGTGAGTAAATTCTCATATTTTCCTCTAACAAGCTTCTGAGTATTTCCGGCAGAATTCCTGGGAGATTAAACATCATATAAAATGTATTAGTCTCACGCAAGATCTGACTTGCTTTTGAACCATCAGCAATCATCCCCGCAGTTGCTGGGGTGTAGAACTATATTTTTTATTGTTATTACTACTTTTCTACTTTCTGTCCTGGATCTTGTAAGATACCTGTCCTATCTCTAATTATGCTAACGAGGTCCTGAGGTTGATTTAGAGGCTCTGTTATAATGCCAGCCTCTCAGTTTACATCTCAAGTATCGGCATGTTTATTGCAGATGTCTGTTAGGAGCAGCTACTTTTTCTGTGCTTGTGTGCAGAGCGAGAGACAGAGCTGGAGGGGAGTGGTACGAAATAACCCACAGAAATGAGAAAAAGCAGCTATCTCTGCCATATCTGCATCTGACTTCTCTGCGGGGCACGGAGCCTTGCCTGTAGCTTCTTTTGGACGTATAACATTTAGTTTCATATGTTCTTTCCCCAAATACAAAACAAATTGACTCATGAAAGAACAGTTCATTCCTGAGGGCCGGCACCCTGTTCGGTATGTTGATAACTTTCCAGAGCTGATGTGTGTATTAGTCACCCTTGCTGGTTCACTGCTGATCTGAAAGACAGAGGTTAAATAATTGCGAAAGCGAGGTTGATGTCATCGTGGCACCTGACTGAAGCTGGTACTTGAGAACTGGCGAAAGAGATGCATTCGCTGTGCTTTCGCCCAGGAAAGGGCTCGCACTGAGCAGTGGTTCTCCCCCTTCCCTGAGACGTGCCATCCATTCCCATACCACACAGGGGTGACCTTCAGACAATGAGCCCTCTCACTGCAGTCCTTTTTTTCTCTCATTTTTCCCGACCCGAGTGGATCCTGGAGGTTTTTCTAAATCAGATGCACGTGTGCACGTTTCCAAGGGCCTCCCTCGTGTCCCACACCGTGCACGTATACCCCAGCACGTAAGTCAGGATCTGTTTTGTGTGTATAAGTAGACAGGTGTGTTGCACAGGCCTGTTTTACTGACAATATTGTGTATATCATACACAAGCTATCATATATCGTACGGACTTGTATGGGACTATGGGCCTTTTCTACTTGTTTTTTAACACCGAGACTATGACTTGGCACTGTGTGAGACATTAAAAAATAAAGACAGGCCCCGTGCTAAAGAGTTTGTACTCTAAATGTCAGACGGAGAAAAGACAGGATGCACTGTGGTGAGGAAGATTTCTGATGTGTTTGTAATTTAAATAGGAAAAAAAACTAAACTTGTTTCACAGGAAAAGAGCGCGTGCATGTTTGTTTTTCAGAGGAGTTTAGAGAAGAACAAGCAACAGTTTTGTGACAGTTTGCTGGTGGAGCGGTTTCTCTTAACACCTGCACAGAGGCTCGGGAGAAGGAAATGGGGCTGTGTGGTCTGTGCCTGCTGTTCCCCTGCCCTGTGAGTGAGATTCAGCTGTGACCTGTGAGGGTGCAGCCTGGAGCTGACCCCAGGACCGGCTTCATTGGCACACGTGCCAGCCCTTTGCTCCCTCAGCTCTTCCCTTTGGCTCCATTGCATTTGTCTGCCCCTGTGTCTAGTTCCTATCCCGCATTGTGCTTTATGCTTTTAATGAGAAGGTTCAGGCAGCAAAGCAAAACTTCCATGCTGTGATCACAGGAGAGGAGCTAGTTATTTGTGTCCCATGTGAGGCCATGAAAACAGGAGCCTTGCAGCAGGGCTCTGCAGCATCCGCAGCACCTTTGCTGCTGCCAGCTGACTTTCTGTAGCACAAGCCCCTTGCTATGTTGTTCTGCATCATCCCAGCGATGGGCAGGCCACAGAAGTTAGGAATGAGTGCAAGGGGTACATCTTATCCTTTTTTGAGGAGCGTGGTTTTCCAGGTCTAAATCTCCTTAATCTCTGTGTCGTCAGCGTTTTTATTATACATGTACGTATTTGTATTTTAAGAAAATGAAGCGCTGGGTGTGGATATGTGCTAATACTAAATAGAAGACATAACCAGACGAAGCTCCCTAAAGCCTTATATTAAAATACCAGAAGCGCTTGACTCCAAAGCACCGGGCTGAAGAGGTACGTGGAGAAGCCTTGGTCCACTTTGCTGCTAAAGACAGAAACTTCTCATGGGCTCATTTCAAAGCAGTAGGGCACACAGCTGTAAGCAGGAAGGTTCTGTGGGTCACAGCATCTTAATGACACGCTGACACAGCTGGAGAGCTCCTTGTGACACTGCGAGGTTTTAATTCCACACCAGGGAGCTGCCTCGAGGTGCTGGAGCCTGTTAGGTGCTTGAATTCCCATAGTGGTGTCAAGAGAGCTAAGCTGCAGATCCCGGCTCATCCAAACCATCTTCATCTTGGCATTTTCTCTGGTTTCACTGCAGAGAGAGACTCGGTTTCCTGGCTTAAACTTACAGTGTGTCCAGAGGAAGTGTGAACAGCACAGGGGCAGTTTCTGTGGCCCTGTGAACTCAGAATTCAGCACAGCTCCCCAGAGCGATGTGTAAGTAAGGACTCCAGACCAAGCACACTACAAATTCAATAGCAATTGCAGCAACGATGTTCTTAGCACTTGCAAAAGGAAGCAACGCTGACCAGTTAGCAAAATAAAATAAAATACACCACCAAACCCCCAAAGGGCACCTGGATGGAAGACAGAAGCAGTGCAGCGATAAAGCAGAGCACAGGGCAGCCCTCCTGACCCTCTGGTACCGGCCGCTTCCAGGTGCCTGCAGCAAGCACACGGCTCGGGCTGGTGCAGCAGGGAGCACACATCTCCGAGATGGGGCCAGCAGCTGGTGGAAGCAGCTGTGTCCTGGGCAGCTCACAGCAGAGTTAGGGAGGTGGAATTAAACCATCCTTGCCTGTCTCCAGGTTTAGCCACATTTTCACTCTTTGCTCATTACCGACAACCAAAGCATGCTTTGGAGCTGAGACTGGCTAAAATACAGAGCTGGGCTGACCACAGACTTCTTCTACTTCCAAGGATGGATGATCACCCATGTGGGAAACAGCTATGTGATTAGGGAAGAATCCCCTTTATGGAGGGCCAATTTAAAGAAATGTCATTTCTGTTAGCAAATGCTGTGTTTTTTTTTTTTTTTTTTCTCCTTGTGTTCACATCTGCCACCCCTGAATATACAATTCAATCCTGTAAATACGTTATTGAAAGGAGTATTTATGACCAGTTTTGATACTTTAATACATTTTAAAGCAATTCATAAGACTCTTTACATGAATAACTGAAATTAACCTTCATTTGTGCTTTAATTTGAAGTTCAAACTTAACATAATCAATACTTTGTGGTCTTCTGCAATCTGTTCAGGTCTGTTTATCCAAGGAAATTATTTGTTCCACTTCTGCCTTTGAGGTAGAAATGGACACAGTTAATTCCAAATTCCCAAACTTGAAGAAACTGAAGGAACTGGGACTCTGAAGATAGATAAATATACCACGTTTGTATCCGAGGCTTGTGAAGTACATCCACACACACTCCACATAATCTTTTAGTGCATGATATATGCAATATTCCTCATAAAACAATCCCTATTCAGCTCCTTGTAAAATTTTAGCTCTTCAACAATGGTTGTAAAGGCTGCTTTTTTCCCCAGAGAAAGTGATTGTATAAGGTGAAAATAACCTTATTTGCTGTAATCAGAATGTGAAATCAGATATGGGAGCAGACGTATATTGCTGAATAAAATCCTTTGCATTGTTCTTGTAATGATGTGTTTTTGGATGAGCTACGTTTATAACCAAGTAATTTGCTATCAATGTTTCATTGTAATTTACTTTCTAAAGAATTCATCGTGTCATAACCTTCAGTAGGTACAAGATCAGTTTGTTCTAATTTTAAGATTGTATCATAAGAAACATTTAGCACATTGTGAAATAAATTCAAGAAGCATTTAATCACTGCAAGCCTCTCTGTCATGCCCATCTTTGTCATCCTTAACAAACTTAAAAACTGCAACTGGGCAATTCTCAGCTAATGTAAAAAGTAACATCTAATAGCTTTCAACTGCAAGTCAGACGGATAATCATCTCGTGGGGACATGCCTCAACATTTCCATGCATTGAAGGTTGACAAAATGATATAGCTTCCGTAATTCTGAAACTCTTGGCAGCTAAGGAGAAGTGATTGAAAACTTTCGTTACACAGCCCTCAAGATCAAATGATTGTTTGATCAAACACTTATTTATAAAATACTTTGCTGTGTTTTACAGAAGATGAGGATGCTTATTTTGCTTCCAGCTAATTGCCCAGCTCATTTTCCAGTAATTTATAGACAGCGATGCCTCCAAAAGCTAACATTAGTCTTATTAGCTGCATGTGAATAACAAAGTTCAGATCATTTGACTGTTTTAATACTTCTTACTATTTCAGATATTCTCATACAGTTTCACTGATGCCTTGCAATAACAAGAAAGCAGATTTTCTTCATTACTGCACGCCTGAGAGACAAATGACTATCAAGAACACTTCGTTATTTCTGTGGTTTGGAAGCTTATATGTGCAGAGCACATATAGGGCAAACCACCTAGAGTTATTCTAACTTTTTTTTTCCCCTTTTAGTTGCTATTTTCTGTTTAAAATTTCAGTTACATTTTTGAGAAAACAGAAGTTCTTGTTTATGAGTGAGTGGATGGAATCCAATCTCACACAAAGTGGGCAGAAGATATAAAGCAGTCTGCCTCAAGTATAGTTCCAGTGAAGTCAGCAGCGTCCCTGTAGGAGTGAATATCCATGCGAAGTCTCCAGGTTGTTCTTGGTTCCCTGCCTCACTCTGGCAGGGTCTCCAAGCAGGAAGCTCAGTGTAGGAGTTTACTCTATTCTGCCTCAGTTCTCCTATGAAATTACGATTCGTTTCTGTGTGCTAAACTCAAATGCAACCATTTCCCTTTTGCTTTTCATCATATACTTCTGATGCCACCTCTTACAATGCTTTTAGAAGCTCAGAAGCCATTTTACTGAGTAAGAGAGCAGCTGCTCTGCTCTAGAAAAAAACTCTGCTCATTTATACGCTGCTGAGCTTGGATGAAATTTTCTACTAAGCTCTGGAAGGACCTTTACCTAGAAACTTCCCAACATCATCTTACTTCATTGTTAAGGTCCTGTGCTGTATATAGCCCTGTAATTTTAGTCTCCCTGTGAGCAGGGGTTTGAACTATGGAGGTCCCTTCCAGAGTTCCCTTCCAAGCCACGTTTCACGATTCTTTTCACTCTTCTGCAATAAAAGTCATTAGTGCCCTTATGTGGCTTAAGGAAACTTTCTGTCTCCACAGTGGCTTTAAAGAGCTTTAGCTCAACAGAAAGACGAGTCCTCATTTTAGATTCCTCACTTGGCTTTGTATTTCCAAAGGCTGAAGATAAAATTGAGGCTGGGGGTACCAGGCTTTTACCACAGCAGTGAGTGGATCCAACAGCATCTGCTCTGGTTAGAGGTGGAGAAGCAAGAAAGAGGATCCAGGGGACCTTCATCTGTGCTTTCGTCTACTGGATTCGGGCTGTTGGACTGGCTTTATTTTGCCCTGACTCCTGATCTTTCAGGAAAACAACACCAGAATTGTACCCAGCTTCACAGTTATTTGTTATGCACATCTAAGAAGATTGGTGGTTTTGTTTGCTCTTGGTTTTTCTCTTGCAGCTGGTAAAAATCAAAGGATAGTAAAAAGAAACTGCAAGCAGGCAATTGTGTCAGCCCCAAGTGTTCAAAATGGGGCAAACTGGATGTGGGGAGAGATGTAAAATGGGGGCAAATGTGATAATTTTAAGAGCAGTGTGAGAGAGGCAGAGAAAACCCTTGGGAGCAGGGGTAAAGTCATCATCACATTAAGTGAGTATTCTCTTGTGATTGTGCTCTGATGTGAAATAGAGTGAAAATGATGGGATTTTTTTCCCTTTAATTTATTGGAAATGTGAACGGTTCAGTTTAGCTTTAACATATTTTGTATCTGCTTTATTGAGGGTGTGCTCTGAGCAGGGCTTTTTGGCTTTGTACTCTGTAGATTTTGTTTCTTGCCTCACTTGTTTTTTTTTTTTTTTTTTTTTTTTTTTTTGTTTTGTTTTGTTTTGTTTTGTTTTGTTTTGTTTTGTTTGCTGAAAGTAGAGGCTTGGGTGAAAAGTAGCCATAACATTTCGGATACTGGAAACACACTAAATTCATTCCTTGTAAGCCAGGGATGATGAAACTCCACAGCTTCTCAGGGTCACTCAAGAGGTTCTGCTCGTGAGAATTATATCCAAGCTTTTCTTCCAGCCCCTCCTGGGTGCCACCAACCGGGCAGGCCTCAAAGCCCAGAGCTCTTCCAGCAGCAAGCCCACTACTCCCTCGTGCTGGCTTTCTGTCCTGCTGCCCATCGGAGGACGTAGCTGCCTGCAGATTAACATCTGAAATGGCTTCAGTCGTGAATAAGCAGCACATTGTGGTCAGCTGTGAGCCAGACTGCTGCATTCGTGAAGGATGAGGAAGGTGGGTGACTCACGTGGCTCAAGCAGATGGAAGGCGACCTCTGGGCCAGCCCTCGCTGTCCAGAGAAACGTAATCTCAGAGCTGAACAACTCGTAGTACGTCTGGGTCCAGTTCTGAGCTTTTTGGGCAGAAATCAGATGACATGCAGCTTACGGCCGAGTTTGTGTTTAATTAGATTAGCTCCAATCTGAAATGGAGCCGCTTTGGAGCGTGTGAACCAAAGCTAGATAAAGACTCCCACAAACCCCTGCAAACTGGAAATTTATAGGTCTCACCCTGTATTTATTTGCTGTGGCTCAGTTCGGGGTGAAAGGTACAGCTCAGCTGCCACAGCTGGCCTTTTCTTTTTTTTTTCTGGTCCACGTTTCTTTCTGTAGCCCACTCTACTTTGTTTGCCAGCAGATCGTCTGCAACCAGATTGGCTGGGGCTGGAATCGCTCTGCTCCGCTCCCTTAGCAAACACACGAGGTCTGAGAGGTGTCTGGCTGCGTGTAATGAAATGAGCTGACTGGCACTTCAGCGTTCCCCTGTGTAGGAGCGTCTTAGGAGTAAGACACTTAATTATTATTAACGTTCTAATTGGCCTGTGCGAGTGCGGATGTGCGTGCGTGGCTGCGCTGCCTGGCTCGCCGTCGGGGCAGGAGCTGCATCCCGTGCTTCCCGGCCCAACTCGCTCCCCCTGAACCCAGCAGAGCCTCGTGGCTGCTGCAGTCCCAATCTCCTAACCTTCTGCCGCTTCCAGTAGCAAAACCCCAAGCAGCCTAAATGTGAAGGGAGGGGGGGGGGGGAAGAAAGTAACTATAATAAAGAAACATTAACAGGAAAAGAACATCTTGGTAAGGTCTACAGATAAGAATGGTAAGAATTGTTCTCGCCGAGTATTGTCTGCAGTACAACATGTCCTGTATGCTTTAGCTGCTGCTCCGTGCCAGCATATAGGGAGGACATTAGCTCTTAATGGGAAACATTAGGTGTTTAAATCAAGAACATTTTTCCACAACGCCAAATTCTGTCAGGTGACTGCTGAAAGCCTCGGCTGAGGCTCTGCTCCCCGGAGTTACTTCTTTGTTAGAGGCTTGCCACCTAGTGCTGTACTTCGGTACTGCTCTTCCCTTCCTTTTGCCCGGACTTGGTGCTGGAAAAGCTGATTTAATTTTTTTTTTATTTAACAGGAGTGGCAGTTGCTACATGCATGGACTGCTTGGCTTTTAGCTTTTGCAAAGAGCTGTGTTTGCTCTGAGACGAGCAGCAGTACTTGTTGTTCCAGGGGAAGGTGCAGCTTGTGCAGACAAAGTACATGGGAACAGGGGAGTTATTGCAGGGCTGTCCCTTTACCCTGCTTTGGCAGCGAAGAAGCCTGAAAATGGATGGCTACAATTTATAGCAGGGTGCTGCCTTAGTGTGAAACTGCAAATGACGGTCAGTTCTGCAGGGTACAAAGATTTTTTTGATGCTTCCACGATCGTCTGGCAGAGAACAAACACTATTCTTATAAGCTCACACTTTGGAAAAACATAAAAGAAACTGGCAATTTAAAATAGCTTCCTTTGTGCTCAGACCATCTCTCTGAAAGACATAATCTGACCATTCAGCTGTATTTACAGCTCTCCCCTTCTGGTGAGTTATAATAAAAACAGAAGCAAGATCCTTAGCTTCCTGTATCTGCACTTAATTTAGCATTAACACTAAAACCATCCTACTCTTTTATACTGCAGGAACGATTTCTACTGCCTTTATCCTTGTTAAGAACAGCATCTCACACTACGGATTGTTTTTACAGAAATCAGTAAGACTTAACTATTCTTACAGTAAAGCTCATGGTGCCACAATCTGACCTGGGGTTATTTTGCTAATGGAGATCTCTCTGCTTCGGCAGTGCCGGATTTCTCCCTACATATTACAAAAAATACTTGATCTCAGACTCTGAAAGGTGCTGAGCAGCTGCGGTTCCCACCAGGGCTGGTGACTGTAGAATAGGTTCCACATCAGCCCAGGCTCTGCTCATCATGTTTATTTGACAGGCAATAACCTTTTTATTGAACCCAGCACATTACGCTGATGATCCACCCTTCAGCAAATATGATTGTAATAATCACTCGGTATTTATTTAACAGCCAATTGCTGTCTTTTGGGAAAGAGTCGATTTACATAGTTCCAAATTACAATTAATATATTTTGTAATGGTTATTTAATAAAGGCCAATGTAGGGGAGTTGCCTACCGGTGAGAGGTGAGGCTGGGAGACCAGGCATTGGTGTGCAGCCTTGATTCTGCCACTGCCTTGCTTAATGACCTTGGGCAAATCACTTAGCCGCTACATCCTTTTATTTATTCGCTTGTAAAACTGGTATAATAATACCCTGGTGCCACGAAGCTTAATTACTGTTTGTAAAGGATTTTGACCTCTCAAGCAAGGAACTGTGTGAGTTATACTATAGCTAGCCTGCTGACCCCGAGTGAAGGAAACGTCTGCAGCTGTTTATCTAGAGGAATGCCTAGATAGAAATACATTTTAGGCCGGTGAAGTATCTTTCATTGAAGATAAAAGAACACCTTCCTCCTACGCACGCCACCAAATATCTGAGCTTCCTATTGCTCTTAAGTACAAAGTCCAGTTTTCTCTGTATGTATGTATTCAGGAGCCTGGCCAGCTCCCTGGCTATTGATTGCACGGCCAATTGATGAGGCATGGAGGGATTTCTTTCCTACTGCCTAACTTGGGCTTTCCTCCTGTTGCAGTATCAGACTCTGACTCCTTGTCCTCTTTCTTCCCTCCCCCTCTCCCACTCCTCCTTAGAAAATTTAAAGCTCTTCAGAAAGAAGACTAGGTTTGTAATAAGTTACTTTAATTGGATTTTTTTTTTGTATTGGTATGCACAGGTTATCTTTAAATGATTTACTGATGTACTGCCAAGCACTGCTCATTTAACCTCCTTCCTGCTCTCTTTGTATATGGATTCCTCTAATGATACTGGCAAACAATCTTTTAGAGAGTGTGCAACACATTTCTGCAATGAAAATCCCAAACGGAAAGCTAGAAGACACTGCCATTTCGGAGGCGGCGTGCCCTGCTCTCGTCGGTTTTGGCACCCGCTCGCAGACAGCCTTGGTGGGCACCCAGCGCCTGGAGGGTGGGGTGCTTCCCCGCCCCATTCCTGGGAGGGTAGAGGGGAGCCTGCTTTTTTTTTTTTTTTTTCTTTTTCTTTTCTGCTGCTGCTTCTTTTTTCTTTTTTTTCTTTTTTTCTTTTCTTTCTTTTTTTTTCTTTTTTCTTTTTTTTCTTCCCTGTGATCGTTGAGCCACTCCGACGTGAATTTATGTGTGTAATCATCTGTGTTGTAATTGGCAGCCTGGCATATGAGTCACTAACCAAATTAACTGAAGTTTCCTTTGGGGAAAAATGTAATCAGTTACTACACTGAGATACATTGCACCAAATTAACTCTTACTGTTTGCTGGGTTCGGAGCTAGCGGGCTGATGGTTTCCTTCCCCAAAACAAAGGGCAACCGCTGCGGGAGGGACCGACAGCGGAGAGGGGGAAAAAGCCCAAAGGGTGGAGGTATCTGTCTTGACAGCCCTTGGAAAGTCATTGGCAGTATTGTCTGCCTAAAGAGTTAAAAAATCACAAATAAAATCCATCCCAAATCATGAGGTTCATTTTCTTCTAAGTTAGCAAGATGGAAAAATAAATGTTTTGCTTGTTTGGGGGGTTTAAGCCTTTAGAGCTACACTCTACGAGCTTTTGTTTGCAACCCAGATTATCAGACACTTACTTTCAGTGGTAATGAAAGCTGAGATTTTCATGTAATCACATGATTTGAGAAGCTGGGGCTTTAAGAAAAAATCCACGATTGCAGAACTCAGAATTAATTGGTCAGAGTTAGCAATACAGCACTTGATTGTTTTTCTTCTGTACTGAAATCTATTCAGAGCCCAACTCTGAGCAGCGCTGTGGAAATAATTGATCTTTTTTTTTTGTTTTGCTGGCTGAATCGAAAAATTAAGAAAAGTTTTGTTTCAAGTCAAAGGAAATATTTTGAGATGAAATGAAACCTTTGTGTTCAAAGTTTGTTCAGTTAAAAAAGATACTTTAAAATCAAATGTCCTCATCTCTCACTCAAAAGTGTTTTTTTTTTCTACAAGTCTAGCAAATAGTCCCTGTTGATCTTGATCAGCAATTGTCAGAAAATAGATGCCTGAAAATACTGGGTCAGATTGGCCCACTGAGGGGTCCTAGTCTGATGGGTGGCTGGGATGTTGGACGATTCACGCCCTTTAAGTGATAATGCCTGCTTAATTGTCTCGGGGTCCCAAATATACAAATGTGTGGATGTCAGTATCTTATTTTTAATCTCTGAGCCTTTAATGTCTGATATCTAACTATCTATTTATTTATTTGGAGTCATAGACCGGTTTGGGTTGGAAGGGACCTTACAGACCACCCAATTCCAACCCCTGCTATGGACAGGACACCTCCAAGTACATCAGGTTGTCCAAGGCCCCATCCAACCTGACCTTGAGCATCTCCAGGGCTGGGGCACACACAGCTTCTCTGGACAGCCTGTTCCAGTGCCTCCCCACCCTCTGAGTAAAGAATTTCTTCCTTAGATCTAATCTAAACCTACCTCTTTTAGTTTAAAGCCATTATTCCGTGTCCTACCGCTATACTCCCCAACAGAGTCCCTCCCCAGCTTCCCTGTAGGCATGTATTTTCCTTTTTACTGCCTGAAGGCTTTTTCTTGCTGAAATATTGGTAGAAGGTAGGTGTGTTAACCAGATGTGTAGTAATGCAACGAGGAAGGAGGTAAATCGTACCTGAGGGACCAAGACAGCCTTCAGAAGGACTTTGCATCCTGTGACCTGGGAAGTCCGACTGCAGCTGCCTGGACAATTAAGATTTTATAGTGTCTTCTGTGTAGCATTGAACTCAGTCAGTTGGAGAAAAATGGTGCCTAGAGGAAGAGGGCAGAGGAAGGCTGAAGAAGATCACCATGATGGGTAAAATCTGTAATTTAGGCATGAAAAACCCATACCGATCAGAGAATGCACTGAAAGTGCTGGAGGTATAAGCAGAAGAGCAAAACCTTGTGGCCCATTCCTGCTCCCACCGAAGTCAATCTGTTAGTGCAGTGCAGGCTATCAGGATAAACGATGACACCTGCTGAATGGCAGCCTTTTCTTTTAACCTTAACTGCCTCCAAAAAGACTCTCTGAAAAAAATGTGTGCATGGTTTTATATATTTTTTTCTTCTTGGTGCTACTACGTAAGTGTAGCACCAGTGTTTGAGTACCACTGTGATTCTTTGACGTGACTTTTGACTACTTTAGCATTTCATTTTTCTTTTACCCCTTTTTTTCACATATTTATTTTAATAACTAGAACAATCTATTTCTGCAGTTGGAAGAGTGCAAAATTCAATTTATCTCACAGAACACCTGAAATTAATTCACGCAGAAAGGGGGTGGTGGAAGATTTAGGTCCTGACTGCAAGCTTTTGACTGGAGTCATTTGTCATTTTGCTTCACGGATTGGAGCAATGAAGGTTTTATAGTGTGAGCCCTTAGAGTGACAGAGCTGCATGCGATTTCACACCGCTGTGTCAGGATTTCCTTTTCCAGGCCTTCACAAGCAGCCTGTACAAATTCACCTCTGCTTGAGACCAGTGTTGAGGGGACTTGGATTGGACGTGATCCTTCTGTCTTCTTTTATGCTTGGCGTGAAGTTGGCTCTCCTGTGCTGAGGATGTGCACAAGGCATCTGTATCACTTGTGGTGTGGCCGTAAGGTGATACGGACATTGTGCACATGGGACGTTCAGGTGAACCTCCCAGGGGTCTAACTCGGTTCTGTAAGATGGTCACTGAGATGTTATTGCTGCAGAAATCAGAGCAAGCAGCTACCTGGAGGTGTGTTGGATGTCGGGGCTTGAAGCCAAGCTGGGGATGCATTCAGATTTTCGATCACACGGTTGAATAATCCTTTGAAGGCTTTGGGTTGCTCACTACCTCCTGCTGGTTGGTTCCACGTTCAGCTGGTGGGACCAGTTTGCTGGGGCAAAGCGGTCCTGGGGCAAAGAAGCAACATCAATGGAGCCTGGCCTTATGGTGAGGTGGCAACAGAGGGCTGGGCATGTCTTCATGGTAGCTGCCATCAGAAATCCTCGTGAAGAGAGGCCTTGGAAGGACTGGCTGCAAGGGCTGATTGCCTACGTCAACCGTAGCAATCCCTGAAATGCCTTGTCAGTGGAAAGGGAAACGCGGAGAGCAGCCAAGGCTCTGATGGAGCGGGTGCTTTGAGGCTGCTGAGGGAGCGGGGAGCTGGGTGTGCAGGTTCCTGATCCTTCCCGTCACTTTCCACAAGTCTCTGCTTGTCAACACCCCATTTCCCAAGGTTATTTATCTTTCTGTCTGTTGTTGAGAGCTCTTGGATCCAAACGAACTGAATTACTTCACACCTGCCATGTAAACCAGTAATACCGCAGTGAGTGAGTGGGCTTCGCTCCTGAGAGCTGTGTTTCAGGTGGGATGCAGATCCGTGCCCTTCTCTGCTCCTCGGGGATGGAGAAAGCAGGGCAGGCTCTGGCCTCCCTCCTGCTGTGCTGTGCAGAGCTCGGGGATGCTCTCAGGGACACTTTTCTTCCCTGTCCCTTCACAAACCTGCTGCTTTTCCCTCCCCACTGAGCAGTGATGGAGGGGGAGGCAGCACAGCAGTCAGGTTTGCCTCACAAAATCACAGAGTCACAGCATCACAGGACGTTAAGGCTGTCGGGGACCTCTGGAGGTCATCTGGTCCTCAGCAGGGACACCCAGAGCGGGTTGCCCAGGACCACATCCAGCCGGCTTTTGAAGATCTCCAGGAGATCTCCAACGTCCCAATCGCCCCTCTATCTGCTAACAGTGGCTGGCGCCTGGCCCCAGCACAGCCCTGTAACACCAAGCAGCACCCAAGTCCTCTCACTTCCAGGCAGTGAAGAGGATGCAGGAGGAGCTCGGAAGCAACCAGGCGATGCTCGGGGAACGGTCCCTTACTAACACAGCTCTGTTGTGTCGCAGCTTTCAGCCTGCCCCGCTCCGTCCCCGTGCTTGCTTATCAGGATTTGCGTGGTGTCTCAGTTTGTCAAGCGGAGAGGAACGTGCCGTTTGACGTTGTCCAGAGGGGCTGCCCTGTCTCTTCAGCTGGCTGGTGTCGCTACATTAGCAGCGCTATGCCAAAGTTTGGAAGGATCTTTGAAATGTGCATTCTAATCGATGCAAGGCAAACTTTGCACTTGGTGTGGTACAAATAGTGCATAAATATCCTTCTTGCTGTCTGCACTGAGGTGAGTCTCGTCTCCAGAACTTCCACTGTTTTTATTGCTTTTTTTTTTTTTTTTTTTCTTCACAATACAGAATTGACTGACTTTATCTTGGCACTTGCTGTGTCTTGCCAAAAAAACAAACTCAAAATAGCTTTCTGGGGTTCGTTTCAGATGCTTTTTCAGTGCCAGTGAAAGAAGAGATGGCTCTTTTAAAGAATGCAATTTATTTTACCCACTTTCATCCTGAGTTTATACATGGGCCATTAGCTGCCAGCTGAGTGGTAAACACATAAATGGTGGTGGCTCTGCCTACATCTTAGATCTACTTTCTCCCCTCCAAAAGCTTTTCCCTTCTCCCTAGCTGTGGTTGTGAGCTAGCAAAACTCACTTAACCCTTTTTCAGCAGCAGAATTAACTTCCTTCCGTTAATGTTACGAGTGCTTCAGGCAAAAGAGCTTTATTCTGTTACACCTCCTCTGGGATGCCTCCTTTACAAAGCTGAATAGGTTGAATGACAAAGCAGTCATTAAAAAACTGTTTGACGATCATTTACCAAGAAAGGGGAGTCTTGTAGCTAAGTCATTTGGGAAGTGGGAAGGCTAAATTCAGCTCCCAACTCTTTAGCAGTCTCTTGGCGTGACCCTGGAATGTGCAATCTCTGGTTTTCCTGACCTTCATCTTTTTTGTAGCAACTTATTCCTCTCGAAAAGGCTATCAGTGAGCTCTGCTGGGTGAATGGCAGTGGAAAATGTAGTCCTTTATCTCCCTGAGCTCTAACCCTTTGTTTATGAACTAGGAGATAACACCACTTCCTTGTGCATCGTCAGCCCTTTATTTGGAGTGGGAGACCTGATCTCAAACGGGAGTGTAAAGTATAATACAAATAGAACATGTAAATGAATGTCAGGCTTTTATGATCCCTTGCCCATGTAATTGTATAGCTAACTGGTATGGGCAAAGTGACCACAATCGCATGCTCCACCTCGTAGGTCATGTTTATGTGCAGGTCTCATTGTATTTCTGCATCGTTGTGAGGTCTTGAGGAAGAGCCAGAGGCCATTTTACTTAGTAATGGAGTAGGTTGCAAGTAGGTATGTTGTTGAAGCATTTATTGTTTTTCAACTTAAGTTATGGTTTTATATAAATAATATATGTAGCTAGTCAATGCTTGGGAAATGCATTCTTTTCCTTGTGAAATATTTATGGACATCAGTGCCTACTTAGTACCCAGTCAATTTTGAGAGTACAGCTCTAGTAAGAAGGCTCGGTTGTCTTTAAAGCCTTGGCCAGAGATTGGCTGGGTGGGACAGGCCTGTTAGCTGGAAGGTGCTGGAAATGTGCCATTTCATCTATCAGTTCTGCCCCCCTCCATCCCCCGGGACTTTAAAAATGGATTTCACGTTGGTGAAACTTTCTGTACCGGCAGCGCAGAGAATGAAATCTTCCTCATCGCTGGGGGACAGGTACCGTACGAGCAGGAACGAGGCCACTTTCTTTGTGCTCCATCCTGCTCGTGCCTACAGACAATCCCTTGGAAAAGGTGTGAAGGGGAAGGCCCCTCTTTGTGCTCTGTTCAGATCTGTCTCGCTCCTGAGCAGGGCACGGACAGAGCTGGAAACAAAGGTAATTTGTACTGCGAGTGGAATCTGTTGGGATTGTCACTTGTATTCAATCAAAATTATCTGAGTAGCTCCTATAAGAAATTACAACCTCCAAAGAGCTGTCACTTCTCATATGCAGTGCAATTTTGCCTGGTGTGATATTCCCATATGTGAATTCTGCATTTTTAAAGTCTTCAGGGTGGAAATGGTGGAAATCCAGTTAGGGGATTACCAGCATAATAATCCAATGGGGCATGCATAGTAAGGGTCACCTGAGACCTGCTCTGACTTTTCTAGCCTGATAAGAGGTGGTCTTGGTCCTCTCTGTAGATGCTATTTCAGTCCTTAGATTCACTCTTGGAAAATCACATCCTTTTTGTCACAGGGCTCTTTCCCGGTTTGATTGGATGGCAAAAGTGTTTTTAATGAAAGGGGGGTGTCCACTTCTTAGAGGTCTGAATTGTTTTCAAGAAATCAGCTTGCCAGTTCCTGCACTTGAAATGGGCACTTGGGGCGGGTAAGCAGAGGTGGGTGAGCACTTGAGAGAATGTGGGTTTTATTTAGGTAACTGGGCAGGAGCAGAGGTAGCTGAAAATCTTCTGTGATGAAGTTCTTGGTTTGAGAAACCCACCCTGAGCTGGAGAATTTGCAGATCTGTTTAAACTGACTCGAGTCATCTTAATGCAAATAACAGTCTTTTTCTGTGTCCCATTCCGAGTCCTACAGGCTGCAGAGAGACGTGCTTCGAAGGCCAAGGAAAAGGTGCCCCTATAAAGCTTACTGCAGTTTCCTGCTCGGGTGGCCTCTGATGGATGATTTTCTTTTCTTTGCTTAATAACCAGCCCTCACGTATCTGTCTGACACTCACACCATTAAAGTCTGAACTGCTCAGCAATCTAAAATGGTGTGTTTTTTGTTTCCTTACCTACACGTCAAAACATAAACATGAGCTTTACTAATAAATATTTCTATTTTATATGTATATTTTTATGCCTTTGTCCCAGTTGTATTTTCAAGGCTAAGGGCTTCAGTATGAGAGTCTTGCTGCATGTTTAACAAACAAATAGTGAAAAATAAGATATGCTGATGTGGAGATTATTATACATAAATCATTGAAAAATGCTCATTTTTAGAGAAGGGAATCGCAAAAGGAGTCATTGACCTGAATAAAAGAAGCTCAGCCGTACTCCAGAGGATTTGCCATTTTTGATACATGTTAGTGCTTGCTAACAATTGTAATTTATTAATCCTGTTCTCTCTTCTTTTCTTCTCTACTTGCACGTTTGCTTTTTATTGTAAACAAGAATTGTATTTATTTTCTAAGAGTGTAGATTGATCTTGTGGTCACTGATAACCACTAAAAGCTACTTGATAGTCAAAACAACCTCTCAAAAGACCCATAACCAAAATAGGTAGAAAAGGCCTCCTCACTAGATCATTCAATTTTAATATTTTGAAGAGAAAAAGCTGTATTTGCATCCTGAAACCGAGCCAAGGATATTCTGGACTGATTTGTGGGTCGTAACTCTCTCATGGTCTGTTTGGAAACAGAAGCTCCCTGCCTAGTGTAAATTGATGTAGCTGTGCAGCTACAAATGAAGTACAGTTTGCTATGCTGATAGATTCCAGGATATAGAGCGGTGATAGCTGGGATTTTTCACGCTCTGTGGAAAACCAAGATACCTGGTTTGTTATTTAAATGGCAGCTGAACTCTTGGAAAGTCTGCTCCTCCTGCGGAGGAGCTGGAACCACAGTTTAGATAGCACGGTGAGATTACCGCATGGTATCTTATTTGTCCTTAGTTCTCTTGTACAGCTGCAGTGTAGAGGCTTTACTGGTGAAAGGGCTGCCAGGGCTCTGCTCCTGTTATCAGCATCCCAAAGCTTCCATCCACACGCCGTATTTGCCAAACATGTTCATGTCCGTGTTCTGACGTACGTTCATGCCTACCTGCACAACAGATGTGACTCCTTTTCCTCATCTCTGTTTTCCAAGAGGATACAAGCGTTCAGTATTTTACACCTCCAGTCACCAGAACTACATTCTGCAAACAAAGATGCAAGAAATTACAAATAGTAGGTAATGTTATTTCAGTAAATATCCACTTCTAATTTGTAATCACCAGGTGTCTGTCAGAAGCTCAAGTTTTCTCTCTCTCCCACTACTTTTTCCAGTTACCTGTGAAATTGCCTGGATTCACTTTGAATTGAGCGGTAGTCTCAGCACTGTGTTTTTACTGTGCTTTATTTTATTTAACAAATGTTGACTTTTTTATATAAGATATGTTTTCATCCTTTGTCAATATACTCAGCATTTGTCTAAGGAGTCCTTTTGTGCATCTTCCCTGTGCTGTGTTGTAAACATCCTGACAGCAGCAATAGAGTACTTAAACGATCATTAGTCCTCCAGTTTCCCCTTCAGCTGCAGCTGTTCTCTTTCTGAAGGTGGGCTGTGATGTGCCTCCTGTCTGTATTCAAGTTTTAAATCTCCCTCAGATACAGTAGGTGCTGTGTGGAGCTGGGCTCTTGTAAAGTCTGAAAATGATTTTTATTTTTTTCTCAATTATTTTGGTAAGATGAGGTGCTTGTTTGCTTAAACACACTTTTTGTTTCTCCTCTCCAATTTATATTTCTCTGAAAAAATACTATTGGGGGAAAAAAGATATGAAGTGAGCCAGCATGCAAAGAGAATTAACCAAGAAATATATAGTATGTTTGAACCATACATTTTGGTAAATCCTTAATGTGGACACAAGAGTATCTGGCTTTCTAGATAAATTTCTGTATTCTTAGCATTTATTGAATCAACAATGAACCCATCTATTATGTAATGCTAGCAGCTGGTCAGCCTTCCCTGTGATGTACAGTTTCCTTTTCTTCTTGTAGTAATGATAGAATAATGCTATTACTCTTCAGCACCTTTCAGCTAATGCTCCTTGAGGTTGTCATCCAGCTACCAGCTACTTCTGTGTAAATACTGATGAGTTCAGCTCCTAATTTAGAAGAAGGATTAGCTCCGAGCAAAGCATTAGTTTATACTGTTGGGTTAGAAAAGAGCTTCTTTTCCAGATGGAAACTGTTGGACTGGTTAAAGAAACAATTGTCAGCGCCACTCCTCCTGTGTGCCCAAGCGCTTTCGGAAAGAGGGTTCCAGTACCTGGCCTTGGCCAAAGGGAGGAACAGACGAGGCCGTATCTCACAGGTCTTTGCTACACCTAGGTACCTCTCTGACCCTCTGAGAAAACCGCTCGTTGCCTCCCTCAATACCAGGAGGTCACAGTGTTTTTTAGCAGATTATCCTTTCCTCCTTTTTCTCCACACTACCTTGCAATATTTAAGACCATAGTGAGGAGCAGTCGCTAGCTGAAGGGAGTGCAAACCAGCTCTCCAGTAGCTGCAGAGCTGTAGCAAAAATATCAGCTGACTTGAGCTATGCAAGGGTCTTGCACAAGCCGTACCAGTTATTTCTGAGACCAGGAACGGACAAAGCAGGCGTTAAAGACCAGCACTGCACAGAAGGCAAAGCATCAGACCCCTTCGCTTCCAATGTGGGCTCCTGCAGTGACTCTTTAAGTGATGCTTTATTGTAAAGAAGGTATCTTTTTGTTGTTGAAAAAACACATGAACATTTTGAGGGAGTTGCCAAAAACTTTGGCATCTGATTTACAGTCTATTGTGGTCGATAGAAAGTACTTCTCACTCTCTGTGTGTTGGCCACTTTTTAAAGAAATGGCTGCAGTGGAAAACCCGAAGTCAGGCAGATGTTAAACATCTGGTATCAGACCAAGGACTCTCTTCTACAAAATGCTGAGTAAAGCTGGCTAGAAAGTGAAACATCTGTTTCAGGAAAAATGTGGAGGTTTTAGAATTTTTTTCTCATCAAAATAAAAATAGGACCTCTTGGTACAGAGAGAGCAAGTGAACAGAGAGAGGTTCAGCTCTGAGTTCTGAGGCCGTTCCTGTAAGATGTGGGAAACCAGGATTCAAGTCTATGATCTACAACATCTCCTTGGCTAGGATCGATCTGTTATGCAAAATTGCTCCTGGTGGATTGGCTTTGACTCATAAAATCCCATTCCTTGGGGCAGAGGAGAGACAGTGTTCCATAACCCAGATGTTAGGGCATTTGCAAGGCCTGTGGGAAGCCTATGTTAAATCCTTGCTCTGCTTTATTTGGAGCCATCTCAATCTTTCCTGTATCAGATGGTATAAATCCACATCATCGGGGAATGTGCTAACCGCTGGGCTGCTGGCTGTGCGAGGATCCTTTCCCAATCAAGTTTTGACCATTCGTCCCAAGTTGGAGTGGAAGATTCTTCCCAGCAAGCATTTTGTTGAAACTGATGTTTTTCCCACAAAGATTTCCAGTTTTGAGAGATCAGCATTTTCTGTCAAAAAAAAAAAAAAAAAAAAAGTTGTTGGAAAATTCCTGACTAGCACCAGGGCTGAGCACTGTTGAGGTCAATTGACTGCTTACATCCTTCCAATGTTTATGTCTTTTTATTTCAAAAGAGTTAGAGAACTGCTCTTCTGGGCAGGAAATTGCAAAAAAGCCAAGGCTGCATTTAAATAGTGCATTCAACTGTAACTTGCACTGAGTGCAATTTTGAAATAATCTTTATATAGAAGATGTTGTCTCAACTACCTATTGAACACGTTGAACCTCCCACATGCCTAATCTCACTTTGCACAAAACATAAAATTTCTCTCTTAAATACCAGAGCCAACACTGCAAGAAAGAGGCCTTGGAAAAAAAGAAACTTTAGTAGTGTAACCCGTAAGTCCATCCTAACGGGACTTTTGCTGTCAGATGAAGACTAACCCGGAATGTGTATGTTGGGGAGGGAGGAAAAGGAGAGATAAGGGGGTCAGAGAGGGCTAAACAGCTCTTGCATGAGTCTGTCTGTAGCAGAAGGACAAAGAATGCTAAACAAAGATTTTATTGGTGTTAGAAGTGTGATGATTACAGGCAGCATGTACGTGGGGCAACTTTCATACTCGGCAGATTACTGTTCATGTTCCTACCTCTGCTCTTGGTCTCTTGAGGGCTTCTCAGCTAAATAACTTTCCCCTTTTTGCTCCCATTTCTCTAGCTGTAAACTGGTGTCAGTGACGTTTTTGTTGCCTTTGTAAAGCAGATCTGTGGGTGAAAGGGTTGTCTTAGGGTTGTTATTAATTCAGCAAGGGAAAAAAATGTAAAATTGAAGTTTGAAATCACCCTTATCTTCCTACGCTTCTTTTCTTTTAAAGATGGATCTTTTTTTTTTTTAATTTAACTTATTATTTTTTTTTTCTGTTGGAAAGAACTTAGTGATTGCAAACTAGTGAATTTAGAAGTGGCAAACAGTCTTGACCCCCGAGCCAAGTATCAAACCTTCCTGTGGCTTAGTTGTTGGATGCAGTTTATGCGCACTGAAGAGCCGCAGATATTTGTAAAGCAATTTACAGGTGGCAGATGGTGACAATTCTCCAGGTGTCCCATTGCAAAATGTGTTGGGCTGAATGGAAAGCTGGGTCAGAGGCAAGCCACTGGTGCTGACCTCAGAGTCAGCATCCTTGGCCAGCTGGAATTCAGATCCATCAGCAGTCCTGCACCAGAGCTGGTGCTGGTCACAGTTCCTGCTGGCATGAAGGCTGTCTTAAGCTACCTCTCAACTTCATGTAGTTCAAAGCCCCAAGCTGGCCACACGAGGGGTAGCTCATACTTCCACGTGGTGACTGTCCTCAGGAGCTTCTAGTCTGTGTAGATAGGGCAGGCACAAAGAAGCAATGTGCCTTGCTCATGAGTACAACAGAACTAAATCAAGATACTGTGCATCAAGTAGAAACCACACAATATATGTATTTTTAAATGTGCAATGTTGCAGTTTCCTGAACGTGAATTGCCTGCATTTAGGTCACAATAAGAAATCATTTTAATGGCGTTGAGCCCTTACCATCTATTGCTGTGGGCCTCACAAGCAGCAATCAATAACACAGTTAAAGCAGCTGTATTTAGTGACTTTGTTCTGCCATTTGATTCCTGAAAAGATTTTTCATGACCAAGATAGAGAATGGAACAACTGACTATTCAAGAAATAGTGTTATAGAATGAGATCCTGTACTCAAGTCCCACAGCTTATTGTCCACATGGAAATCCAGCTGAGAAACCCAGCGTTGCTTTATCAGCAAAGTTACAAATATTTACTGAGGAACAGAAGTTGAATGGGAAAGATCGTCTAATCCAAGCTATGTATGCTTATAACTGCCCTGAGCATGAAAACAACTGGTTTTTCTCAATTTTTCTTGCTACATGGGTGGTCTCCAGTGTTATCCATAAATAATCTTTTTTTTACTTTGTACAGGATAAAGAGGATAATAACCGTACCAGCTTCACCAACCCATGGAGAGAACAGCTGAAGGGAGCATGTGAAATTGCTATGATGAATAGCAGAAGAGGGGAAGGTTTCTTGCAGTGAGAGAGATCTGAGCAGCACTTCAGACCAGGAGACAAACTGAGAAAAACCTTTTTTGGATGTAGCTAGGTAGGTTGCTTGAATCATATTAGAAGTGGCATGTGGTATCAGAGAAGAGAAAACCAACAGGTTTTCCTTTCTCTGTGCAAGAGAAAACCAAAGAAAAATGAATGCAGTGAAATATATAATGGGAATCTTATCTACCTTAAGAAAGGCAAACTGAAATGCTATCCCAAAGAAAGAGCTTGAACTCAATCAAAGAAAAGAGATTCTAAAAAAAATAAAAAAATCTGTAGTTTAACGTGGTTACAGCAATGAGAATTTTACCTTGCAAAATCAATTACAATTGCTGAAATTGTTCTTCTCTAGGTACATCATGGTATCTAATCTTTTTAGGTACCTCAAGGGAGGCTGTAGAGAGGTGGGGGTTGGCCTGTTCTCCCACGTGCCTGGTGACAGGACGAGGGGGAATGGGCTTAAGTTGAGCCAGGGGAGTTTTAGGTTAGATGTTAGGAAGAACTTCTTTACAGAAAGGGTTGTGAGGCATTGGAACAGGCTGCCCAGGGAAGTGGTGGAGTCACCATCCCTGGAAGTCTTCAAAAGAAGCTTAGATGTAGAGCTTAGGGATATGGTTTAGTGGAGGGCTGTTAGCGTTAGGTCAGAGGTTGGACTCGATGACCTTGAGGTCTCTTCCAACCTAGAAAATTCTGTGATTCTGTGATTCTGTGTAATATTCCAACCAGTATTATAGTCTGGTATGCTAGGCACTGTCTGGTATGCCAGCGTTGCATGTTGCTACCATTTCCAGATTCAGCCCACTCAAAGACTCACAAAAAGTTAAAAACCAGCAAACAGTTCAAGAGTTCAATCTTCTGACCATCACACAGCAGACCAAGGCTACAAATATATATATATATAATACAGAGCAGTCTTAGGATTCTAAGTTCCTAGTGGCTCTGAATCTTTTCTCCTTCTAGAGATGGTATGAGGAAAGCTTCATTAGGTTCAAAGGAGCTAGGCTATTGTGAAACTGTCTCAAGTGAGGGGAGAACCTTCATCCTCCTCAGCAACACTGACAGAGAAACTATTATGTATCTTTGTGTTCCAAATGTGTCTTGCCAAGGAGAAGCAAAGCTTGAAACCAGTATGTTTCAAAGATATTAACTCCACTGTGCTCACAGTTAATTGTTGCTTCTTTGTGTTTCAGCTCTATGTACAGTAGTGGGTAGAAATGGGGTAGAAATGGTGGCTGGGTACTTCTTGGGAGCTTGAGAAGCAGTGACCAAGAAGTCTGCACGATCAAGCTGTTCCATCTGTCAAAGGCCCTGATCAAATTCATAGTGTAGGTATATCACACATGCGAACCACATCCATTGCATCCAGGCCTCCCCACTGCCTTTATCTACAAAAGAGTCCAAAGAGCTCAAACGATGATTGACCCGTTTAGGTCTAGATGCCTTTGGTAGGATGACTTGCTAGGCTTTAATCGATGACTCTGACCGGTTAACACACTTATCTTGTGAAGGCCTCAGGCTGGTTTGACTGTATTTGCTACCAGCAGCAGACCAAATGTTAAAGATCAGCAAATCAGATAAATATTAACAGAAGTTCAGTCCAACAGTTCAACAGTAAAACACTGTTGTGTTGAAATGGTTTTTCCTGATCTATAGCTGTCACTGGTGTGAGTTTACAATACTGGCCCCCTTCTCTATTTTCCTAATGACAGCTGTAAACCTCCTATATCAACAGGCTGGCTTAAAACATGACATGCTTGGCTTTGCCCATCTCTCTGTACACTTAGCAAACTCCTCCTTCTTCTCAAAGTGTTTTGGCAGCTCACATGCAATATGGCAGGACTCTGTATCTATTGCTGGCTCAGTGATGAACAGATGTCAGATTCATGTCAGCGAATATGGGAAGTTATTCTTCCACCACAGTGTTGGTGGAGCTTGTGTAGATGAGAACGTGATCAAACCTGGAGTAACTTTTAGGTATGCTGAATGTACCATGTTGCAACCCTCTCTGAGGAGGGCCTAGGTAAATATGTTATGAAAAATGATATTTGTATATCATTTTTAAAAATAGCTATGCATTTCAGAGGACATTTGATTTTTTTTAAGTAGTTCTTGAATTCTCAAGTGCTGAAATCACTTCTGAAAATACCGACTCTTCAATCAGATGTGTTTGAAATTATTATCCTTTGTGTTTTTGCATTATGTTCCTCTTGGAGCACTTAAGTGATTTTTAAAGGCACTGATCACCCATAGCTTGCTTTGAAGTTCTGACAGCTTGAATAGTTGGCACCTCTGGAGAAGTTGAGAAGTTTGATGCCTCAGTTCATTTGCCTGTATTTTAAAACTATGGCCTCTGCTTTTACTGACTTTTGAGACAGGTGAAGTTGATAAAGTGAATGAGTATAAAAATGTTAAGTGCAGCAAAGGATTAAAAAGCAGGGAAGATGATGAGAAGAGAGATTGTGGCCAAGATTAAAAGGCAGGATTTCATTGGGATGTTTTCCTTATGTCAAGACCTCCTTTTTATTGCCTTTTTTTCTTTATATGGAGTTACAGTGAAAAGGCTGCATCCTGACTCTCCCACATCCCTGTATTTTATCATGGTCAATGATGTACATCCTTATAAAAAGTAGGTTAAATATTTCTGTGGTTAAATGTCACCTGGCTTGGTGGAAGCAGAAGGCTCACATATAGGGCTGGTAGGAATGAGTCACTTTATAAGTTACAGTCTCTGCTGCTCCCCCTCGTCTGGGCCTGTTCTCATCCTAAACCTAGCAAGGTCCTGTCACTGAAGTCCCTTAAAACTTGGAATGGAGAATACGTGCTATGGCATATGGGGCTTGTATCTTGCAAACAGCAGTTCTGAGCAGGGACTGTGTTCCCTGGCTGCAGTTGCTTGTTCTCAGAGTCCTCTGAGGCTTGATAGAGTGTTTCATATTTAATTTTGGAGGTCTGAACAATTCTGCTGCTTGGATATCATAAGTTAAACAGGGTCAGACCTGGTTAGTTCTTGGATGGGGTCACCTCCAAGGAAAACACAGGTGCTAGCCTGCGGGAAGTGTGATGGTGATTCAGAGGTTGCTCGGTTCCCTCAGAGTCAAGACTGAAATGCTGAGTGTCTCTGGTGCCAGAGAGCACAGCATTGGCAGAGATGACTTCTTCCAAAGGTCAGGGCAGGATGGAAAACTGGTGTCTATTTTGTTTGCAAGAACATGAGAGAAAATTCCTGCCCTGCAATTGGGCACGTCTGATGTGATTTAAAAGATCAACAGAATTTTCTTCTTTAAAACTGGGAACTGACCCTCTGGAAAGATCACATCGACGGTATTCCAGGAGGCCCTGACACGCTATTCCTTCATGTAAAAGAGCCCAATTCTTCTATAGCCCTGCTGCCAGTGGAGGATCAGTCCTGCTCTCTGTGTGGGAAATGTTCCTCCTCTACATGCTCAAGATACCAGCCCCATTACCAGGATGGGTCCATACAGAATATGCACAGAGCAGTTTTACAGGTGAAACACGTCCAAAAAATTAAAGTGTGCTAGCTGTAACAGCATCTCCATCCGTGCTCCTTCAACAGTAACAGCATGAGCTACAACAATCCTTATCGTATTATGGGCTATGAGTAGCCCAAGACTTCCATGAATGGGCTTACACTTTCTGTTGGAACAATGTGAAAGCCTCTTTAGGGCAGAGCAAAGAAAAGTTGCTTCTCTGGAGAAAACTTGCATCGGGTCTCCTAATTTCTCTCCTCCTCTATGACCAGGTAGTCGCATCCCCTGTCCACACGATCACTCTATACAGTGCTAAAACTGGGAAAACGCAAGAAGCTTCAAAATAGGTGGGGCATTCTAACTACCTTCCTCACTTCGCTTTTCTAGATACTGTTCTCTGATATGTGCAAGGAGGAGAACAGTTACTGGAAGGCTTTTCAACCCAACCAGAATTAAAAAAACTATTCCATGTATGTGGACAATTGTGTCCAAGTGCCTCTTTGAAGAGGTCAAACTAAGTAGGAGAGACTTTTGTAGGCTTGGTACAGTCTGGGGCTTGTGTCAGGTTTTCACACAGTAGGTTATCTTAGAATGGAGTTCTCATTCTCATTTTATTAAGTTAGAATGTTTGGACTTTAGTTAATTTGGGTCCAAATTCCACTGAGCTTAGAACTTTTCCTAAGTTCCTGAGTTGCACTGAATGAGAATTCTTCTTGTAACATAAATGGTGCTACCTGTTTGGACCCAGCCATGTATCTGGCTCAAAATTTCAGTTCTCAATATAAGAAATGATGCCGTAGTTCATCCTACTCATCCTACTGGACAACGATCTTATACAGACATCAAATTTACTCATGTGAAATAACACCTTTTTGTATGCTTTCTTATTATAAGTGCCTTAAGATGAAATCTATCTTTAGGATAGATTTTGACTCTATGAGGAAAGAACTTTTTCAGAAGAATTATCGTTGTTATTTCTCAATTGCATTGTTAGTCTATTGACCAAGAATTTATTGCATCTTTTCTGGGACAGTGCTGAAAGCGTACTTAGTTATTAAGTGTTGAGGCACTTTTCATCGCTGATTTATTGATGTGTGCAGGCGCAACAGAGTGAAACAGTGCTAAGCATTTTTGAAAGTAAAGTCAAGAGAATGTAAAGCATATGCTTAACATTAAGTGCCTGCTTAACTGTCGTCCCAAAAGAAGGATGGATTTCTCCTCCTTAAGCATTTTGCATTAAATCATGTGGGTCAAAATTCAAGATTCATTTCAGTGAAGCAGTCAACTCAGTATAAATTAGCTCTTTGCTGATCAACCACTGATGGCGCTTTCCATTCAGACCTGCTCTTAGATACTCCATCTCATCTGGAGCTTGTTTTGGTTAGTCCTGGAGTCCTTTACGTACATTTTTGCCAATTGCAGCTGGAATTGTCACTTACTTTTTGAGGGGAAAAGGGGGGAGCAAGTACAATTTCTAGATTTTTGTGGGTTTTGGCATCTTCTTGACAGCTTTACTGAGCTTGCACATATTATGCTCTTCCTGGCATTTCCTCCTTTTGAAGTCATTAAAACCAATTTCATATTTATAAATAAGATGTCCTAATGCATCTAATATTTGATGAGGTCTGGCTGCTGCCTGCTTTTCTTTTTAATGTTTACACCAGGTGCCTCTTGCTATCAAGGAACCAAACACTGAATAAATTTATCAGATATTTCTTTTAATTAGCCCCCAAAGAGCTTGCAATGAAAAACACTATCAGAAGCATTTTACTGCTTTAGAGAATATAAGATTTCTTCACAAAACCACTCCACAGAATTACAGAACAGCAATTAAATCATCACTTGGATGCAGAAATAGATTGTTTACATAGGGATCTTGTATGAACTGTGCATTTATTAGTATTAACTTCTAATCGTGCAAACATTTCCACACATGCATCTGAGGCACGCTGTTGAAATCAGTGGGTCAGCTATGCTGCCTAACATTAGGTACATGCATTAAAGTTTGTAGGATTAGGGCTCCATTTGTGTATATTCCCAAGAGCTTTGCCTTCTCTGAGGAGAAGGGAGGAAAACTTATATTCCAGATTGGTGTAATTACTGTAGCACATATGATATTGGCAAACCAGACTCTCTGAATGTCTGCAACATTTCAAAGTACTTTAAGATACAGGCTAAAGGCTGACAGTTTCTTTTTCTGACTTATATGCTGCCCCCTCTGCTTTTGATTCTGCATTCAGAGCTGCCACATGAGTGTGAGAGCTGCAGTAAATATGCATTTATGTAGCACCTTTTTTGAAGTTTTCTAAACACTTTACAGACAGCTCTTTATATTCACAGATCTCAAAGTATTTTAAAAATCTCTGTAAGTATTGTTATCCCTCCTTTACTGAGGGAGAAATGGGTGTGTTTCAAGGGAAGTGACTGAGCCAGGAATCATTGCTTTCAAGTGAGATAAATCAGAATTTTCCTGTGAAAGTTTTCTCAAAAAGATCTCAAGTGCGGGAAAACACAGCTTTTATTTCCACGTTGCAGTTAGTCTTGTGTAATCCTGCCTAAACCAGCTAATAACCCTCATGTGTGACAATAGCCAGCCTATGAAACTCCTATGGACCAGGTACACAGTAATGATCTCTACTTTATGGCTAGGATATTATGAAGAAAATCTAAGAATCCTGACTCCAGAGTTGCTTGTTGTAGTCGGTAGATTATGGGGGGTTAAATTAAGCACTGAATCCATCCCACAGGTACGTTTTACACAGGGCCCTAAGGGAGACTGAAATTACACCCAGGACTCTATTATTTGTGTGTAGTTTATCTGTCTTGCAGTTAAATTGTCCCCAAGATGTACAGATAATGCAGCTGACTACGTGTCCATGCAGCACTGCACTTGAAATAAGCCCCAAACCCAGAGCAATGGGCAACGGAGAGCAAACGCATCCATGTACGTCTGCAGGAACTGCCCTGCTCTGATGTATCCAGAGTTACCGTGCCCTTTTGGATGGTAGCTGATGCACTACATTGCATCAGGCCTGTCTGTGCCACAGTCTCTGGCATGTCCAGTAGGATCCATAACGTCTCACCAAGGAGTCACGATCCCTAGGTAATGGAGAGTTCTGTGTGCAGGGTCATCCCATTGTATTGATCCAATCCCTGAAATGGCTAGATGAGGGAAAAAGTACTCTCTTCTCTCCCCCAGCTGTATAAAAGTTCCTTAATTAGAGAGCACTAGAGAGCTATAGAAACATTCTCTGCCAGCAAAATATTTCCCATAATGTTGTTATGGGAAATGTCTTAAAAGTGGCAGTCAATTCTTCTTTGAAGTCATTAACAACCAAAAATGAATGCAGGAACTGGTGTGAGAGGGCTGGAAATACGAGAAGATTTAAAGTGTATCTCTTACATGTGCTCCAGCAGAGAGAAGGGAAGAGATCCAATTGCTTTTTTACCCTTGGAATTTCTCTGTTGGTTTTAATCGTGTGATGCCCTAATGACAAACTCCACGCACACTCTGGGGTATGTTCTCAACTTAATCCATGGGGATACATGTCTGTAATACTCATTAATGTCAAGAAGTGTTAGGAGGAACATAAATCTTTGCTCACTAAGATGTGAATCTAGACTCTGATGTACACCATACTACATCAGCTGCTGACTGAAGAAAAAGAGGAATTCCAGCACCTAGAAAGTCTATTTTAGAGTTCCTAGACTAAACAATCGATCCAGCCAAAAAAAATCAGGGATGAAATTTCTACTCCACACTTTGGTTCAAAAACACCAGCTGTGATAGAGAAAGATGCATACCCAATGGGCAGTCTCTGGCTCACACAGGAAGTCCATAAAATCCCAATGAATCCCCAGTCAGCTAGACAAACTCTCCAGTTCCACCAGAAACCTTAAAAAGCAGATAAACAATGTGTATCCGAGTAAATCTTCAGTGCCGTATGGCTAGGGAAAATATCTCACTATGCATATACATAAAGAGAAATTCTGATGCCAAGAAATTGGAACTACTCTATAACAGACTTCTGATTTGTGATTTCTTTGGCACTGAGCCTAACAAAAAATCACTGTGATTTCCAACTACAAATATTTTTGGAACCACCAGACTTGCTCCCATGTGTACGTTAAATGAAATGAATGTTCAAAACCCATAATAAAACCCCAGAGGGAAGACTCTGATCAGAATATTAACATTAATCTTAGGAAGTCAGTAGGAACCATTCAAGCTATAATAATAAATTGCAATACAGAAGGAATAGAAGGGCTTTTTCCTATCTGTCCGGTAAGCAGGTGTTACTGTGAACGCTCTAATCTGTACAGCACAGAAGTGAAGTGGTTGCCCTTAAATTTTCCAGTTGTGTAAAATAAATAAATGACATTACCATAATATGAGCAACAATCCCTCTTATACTAGCTTAAGTGTAGTTTGGGGAATACTGCAGATCCTGAGATAACATAATGCAGCTATCCAAGACAAGGCTGGAAAGTTTTCAAAAGCAATCCTTCTATCAGCAGCTTCAGAGTCAAAAGCAGGACTCCGAGCTCACTCCAGATTTATGGTAAGAGCCATTGCCAGTCCATGTTCGTGTGGCTGGCTCCCTGGTCATCCAGCCTGGGTAGCCAGGATGTCAGGACACGACACAATCGCGTTGCCCTCGTACTAGAGCAAGTGGCTGAACCGCGCTGTTCTGACTTGCCACCTACGCTGAACTTCGCCTTTGACTGTATTTGGATCCAGACTGCGGTGCCTACATTTAGGTATCTAAAATGATAGCGAAGTAGCTTATTAACAGTGACTCGATTTTCAAAACTATTGATCATTTTCAAAAGCAACTTCCTTTGACTAGTAGAAGTCAGTCAGGATGGTTCAGCATTGCTGTCCAGATGATATATGTGCTCAGATATGTGCTCAGTCTTTCTGGCACTTAAGTAAAACTGTGTTTCTCTGTGTACAATATTTGTTTGTAAAGTTTAGTAAGAAGAATGATCAGGAAGTGAATCAAGTCACACCAAACCTGCCCTTGTACTGTGACTGGATTTTTTTAAGTTTGGAGTTTTGAAATTTAAGTGTTCACGTGAAAAGTTTCTCATTTACTGGATAGACTCTACCAGGACCAGCACACCATTTTACTGGAAATGTCACAGTATTTTCACAGACAGGTGGGAATCAAGGTGTAGGGGGACTCTTAATTAGATAAAAGGCTGCTTTGTGGTTGAGGCAAAGACTCCTAATGGTGGGCACACTTCTCTTGTCCTGGAGAGGTCATTTTTCACACCTGCCTGTTCTGTAGTGCTCACTGTATTTCTGATGCAGCTCAGATTCCAGGAAGTGTGGGAACTCCCACAGCACAGCCTCCTCTGCAAATAGCTCTCGCTCAGCAGCTACAGTAAGCTGTTGGTGCCTAATCCATGTTGAACTGTACCACTGAATCCTTTGGGATTCACCCAGCCTTCATGAGGAAATAGGCATGTCTCAAATCCTGAAACCCAAAACACCAAGACACCTCAAACTAAGATTTTGGATGACTCGTACAATGCAATTTACAAAGAATTGTCTGAACATGTAGAGGTTTTACGGTGTTTAGTATGTTCCTATGATGACTTTCCTGCATGCAGCCTCACAGAATAACAGAATTGTCCTCCCAGGTATGAGCAGGACTCTATTAATACTCTACCAGTTGCCTGTAAAAGCAGTGAACGACAGACACTTCAGATGACTCTTGAAAAACAATTCCATATCTATAATGAAATTGGACCCCAAGGATGGAAACATAAAATATGATGTGGCTGTGCGAGATTATTTTGGGGCCATGTGGTTTCTTACTCTGCTCCTCACCCCTTTTTGCGAGGCAAACACATCCCAGTACCCTGCATTTGTTAGAGATTAATACGGGCGTGCTTTGTGAGAACACTTTGTTGGGCTGTTAGGAATTCTGTTCTCTCACAACAGACAACTGCTCTGGTTATGTTTCCTGACCTGCCTTTGTGGAAAACACTTATGCAGGGAGACGCTCTTGTGCACCGATTCTTGTCTACATCCTACAAATAAGTTGCTGTCTTTTCTCTTCACCGCCCTGCTTTTATCTCTTGTCTATCCCATTTGACACATCTCTCCTGCTGGCTGCTGGTGGGGCCAGCCCATGACTTGTTCCAAGCAAACACGTGCACTTTCCACCATTGTGTGGTCTGATGGTATGAACTTACCTGTGGGTGTTTACTTTGGTGGCACGACCTGGTATTTTGTAGCGCTGTATCTTTTTTCTCCTTCCTTGATATTTTTTCCCCTCAGCCACGATAACTCTTCGTCAGAAGCTGCTGCATTTCTGCTTTGATCATATAGAACGTACCATATAGCCTCGGGTAACACAGTGCTGCTTAGCACAGATGAAATAGCTACAAACCCTCTTAGAAGTAGGGTTTAAAAAGGGATACCAGTGAAATCAGATCCCTCTAGCTGGACAGCAGTCTGATAGGAGAACAAGGGCTGTTGTGGTATTTGGCAGCCAGACAGTCTTTATTGTTATTAGATGAAACAAAGCTTGTGATCTTTAGTCCTTGACCTTAACTGCAGCAGCACACTCTTAATCAGACCTTAATTTAACACCTAACATGGTCACAGAAAGGATCAGACATGGGCTGCTGGTTTAATTACATGTAGCTGATATCATCCAAACCAATTTAACCTCATTGCTGTGTGTTGGGCACTGGATGGGAATCGCCCTTTAGATATAGAACAGAACACTTTCCAACACACACACACACAAAAGAGCAATGTACAGTTCAAGGTTTGTGCATTCACTTAAAAAAAAAAATAAAAAAATTCTACTTTTGGATACTTTGCAGGTGGTGTTACAACCTTTTCAAGAGAAAGAGGAATCAGCACGATTTGCTAAATCTCTTTGCCCTTTATGCTTTCACTCTGGCATTTTAAGTATTTCTAATCATAGAATCATAGAATGGTTTGAGTTGATCACCCAACTCTAGCCCCTGCCATGGGCAGGACACCCCCCACCAGCCCAGGCTGCCCCCAGCCCCTCCAGCCTGGCCTTGGGCACTGCCAGGGCTGGGGCAGCCACAGCTCCTCTGGGCAGCCTGTGCCAGTGCCTCACCACCCTCTGAGTGAAGATCTTATTCCTAATATCTAATCTAAATCTACCATCTTTTAGTTTGAAGTCATTCCCCCTTGCCCTATCGCTGCACTCCCTGACAAAGAGTCCCTCTCCTGCTTTCTTGTAGGCTCCCTTTAAGCACTGGTGGGCTGCTGTGAGGTCTCCCTGGAGCCTTCTCTTCTGCAGGCTGAACACCCCCAACTACCCCAGCCTGTCCCCAGCCTCTGAGCATCCTCATGGCCTCCTCTGGACTGGTTCTCACAGCTCCCTGTCCTTGTGCTGGGGGCCCAGAGCTGAACACAAGGCTCCAGGTGGGGTCTCACGAGAGCAGAGGGGGACAATCCCTTCCCTTGCCCTGCTGGCCACCTCTCTGTTGATGCAGCCCAGGGTACAGTTGGCCTTCTGGGCTGCAGGCGCACATTGCCAGCTCATGTTCTCATCAACCAACACCCCCAGGTCCTTCTCCTCAAAGCTTCTCTCAATCCATTCTCCTCTCAGCCTGTATTTGTGCTTGGCATTGCCCCAGGCGAGGTGCAGGACCTTGCACTTGGCCTTGTTGAACCTCATGAGGTTTGCGTGGGCCCACCTCTCAGGCCTGCCCAGGTCCCTCTGGATGGCATCCCTTCCCTCCAGAATGTTAACCACACCACGCAGCTTGGTGTCAGTCAAATCCTTACCCACCGAGGGGTCCACCCATCAAATCCATGTGTCTCCAATTTAGAGACAAGGATGCTGTGTGGGACAGTGTCAAATGCTTTGCACAAGTCCAGGTAGGCTATTTAAATTAAATTAATATTAATTTAAAGATTAAACATCTTGCTAATGGGATTCTCCCACATTTGTTGAACAGTTGTTGTGTTACAGCAACTACTGACTGCTGTGTAACTCTTCCCTGATTTCTTATCAGAGATCAAGTTGAGTAAAAAGTAATATTTATGTGTTTCATGATAAGATTTTCACATTTTGCTGCTTGCCTTGTGTTTTGCTCTTCACAATCTGACACAATATTTATTTTTGACATTGAAATATGAACAGTCATATTTTTACATGCTTTGACACAAAATTCAATCTCTTTCTGAATTAGCATGGAAATCTGAAAACATTCAAAATCTTTCTTCAGAAACAGAAACACTCTGATTAATCAGATTTTACTTGAAAACAGTCTTACTTTTCCAGCAAAATGCCATCAGCAAACCAAATGCGCAACAAACATTGCAAATACAATATTTTGCATTTTATTAGTCAAATCATGACTTTTCCTTGAAATCACAGCTAAATACAACAAGATTGTTGTGAATGTCATTGGTTTGCTTGGGTGAGACCGCCTGAACTTTGCTAGAGGTAGGCATCTACTCGCAGTTGCTCACCTGATGATCAATAATGAAGGTCAAATTGTGACTGAGTGCTGGGCAGAGCACTTAAAAATACTAATGAAAAGAAGTAGCATAAAATGTTAGCAAGCAGCAAGAACGTGGTCTCTGGGACTTAGAAGGCAGAGTCACTGTCACTGGCTTACTGAGACCTTGGGCAGGTCACGTTCATTCATCAGATGAACTTTGATTGCTCCAGCTGAAGCAGTTTGAGATGTTACCATTCTGCATCATCTGTCCCAGCTGTCTGCAGGAAGTTTCAAGCCTCGCAGCAGGGATGGCAGCACAGGAGCTGTGCCAGCACATTAGCCATACAAGTTTACAGTGCGGCATTTTAGCCCCCGTTACCAATGAAGGTGGGTTTGTGTTCAGGCATTGGTCAGTAACCTGCAGGCACTGGGGTGTACACCTTGTGTAATCATCGTGCACATGCAAAGGTGAGTGTGGATTGCAACGCACTCAGTAGAAAGCTTTTTACTCCTGCTCTGCCCAGGTGTAAATGACTTCACAAGCTGCTAGAATCAAGCCCTAAAACTGTAGGTTGGAATGAATGTAAAACCAAAATGAATCCAAATCCTCCATTTAAAGTTCTGAATGAAATCTGTGTTTTCTTTTGTTGCAGATGAAAGGTGGACCTTGTCCATATTTGCAGCTTATCTAAATGCCAGGTCACTGGAAATCTTCTCTGGTGAAGATTCCAGTTTGAATGTGAATTGCAGCTGGACTGACTAGCACACACTGTTTCCTGAAATGCAAGCTTTGAAAGTGGAACAGGCTATCATAGGTTTAGTTTTTGTTTTGAGTTTCTACGTGATGACCGTTGTGTATTTATGCTCTGGTTTACTTTGCACACACTTTCCATTGCGGACTTCTTACACTGATTGAGCTTTAACTGCGACAAAAGAAAGACTTGCAGTGTTATAACCATGAGGGTGCCAGGTGAAATCTCTCTGACCCATACTTGTACAGAATTGGTAGGAACAGCAGGTTGTCACTGGAACTGGAAAGAAAATCTCCATGACAGACGTGCCTTTTTAAAAAATATTTTGGTTTAATGCTCACAGTTCTCCTGTATAGGTAGCTCTTTCTGTTGGAGGGTCTGCTGAAATTTTCCCAGGGCTGGTTAGAGGTTCACTGTCGCTTTAAAAACTGAATAAACAGTGAGGCACCTCCATAGCTTCAGGTCCAGGAGCCAAAAAAATGACATTTTTCATGAATTCTTCCAAATGAATTGCCCTGTGACCACTATAGACTTCTGAGTGTTTAAATCATGAGAATAGAATATTGTTAAGGCTTTTCTTGAAGTGCTCTGAAATTCTCTTCTTTCACTACCCATGATTGTTTCCACAGCTCACGCAGTGAGCTCAAAGCCCAGTATGATTTCACATACTCCTGTGAGTTATGTTTTGACTTGGGGTTTGGACTTTTTTGTGATTGAAAGTTTTTACGCGGCTCTTTGTGACCTCATGCTAGGGCAAACACTGTGTTGATTTGAAGGAATGTAGATGGGTCTGCAGAAATGTCAGGGTCTCCCATTAAGATGTTTCTTTCACCTCAGCAGGAGTACTCAACGTTTCTGTGAGTGTTGTTACTGAGATGCCCTGTAGTAAGTAACACAGCACTAAGCACAATTGCTCTGATTCCAGTAACACGGTGTTAATGTGCCATTGCTGCTCTGTATTTCAGCGCCAAGGCATCACTTCTTTGGGTTACAATAACACAGGCTAGTGGACTTCTGCTTTGAGAAAGCAAAGCAGATCAGTCCGTGCAGTAGTGTTATGCACTGGGACAGTGGGATACAATCAGCACTTTTCACACTGTGCCTGAATGCAAGACATGAGCTCAAAAGGCTTCTGAGTCCTGCAAAGACTTCTTCATGTGCTTGCCTTTGCACACTGTGGACTCGATCCAAGGTTCAGTGGCACATTGTTTTGCTGCTTCTGGATGGCTTTGGATCACGCTGGGTCAATACTTACATTTGAAAGGGGCCCCTCTTTCTTACGTTTGAAAGGGGCCCCTCTTTCTAAGCATTTACAGCACCAGAGCACAGTGTACACGGTAACTCAGGTAATATGTTTTGACAAAGTATTTCCATTTGTTATGCTGCCATTTGTACCATCTAATGCATATTTGCTCTACCGAGGCACTCAGCACCTAAAAGTGCAATTACATTTTTCAGAAAGCTCTTCTCTTAGAAGTTTTCTTTATGAGTAGGTATTCATTATGCCTAGGTATTAATTGAAGTCTTGCAAAGAAAGCAAAGTCTGAGCCTTCTTGATAAAGAAAAGCAGCATACCTTATTCAGAGTTCTGATTTTTTTTTTTTTTGTGATTCTTATCATGTTTAGTGTTCTTAAGTCTAGAGTCCCTGGAGCTAGATGATGCCTAGAGAATCTCAGTTTGTGTGATACTCAAAATAGGAAATTTGGAGCTGTTGTTATTGCAGTGAACTGCTTGGAAATAACTGCACACAGAAAGCAAATCTCAGAGAGCTAAAAAAGGAACGCAAATTCATAAGCTAAATTAGAGCAATAGTGTGGCATACAGAATAATTTAGTTCCAGGTTCTCACTGAGAATTGCTGCTTATTAAGCTAAATAAAATATTTTTAATTTTATTGCCTTAAGGATATTTAATCTAACATCAAGATGTTTTTGTTTATAAGATTCATTTTCAGTGTCACAAACGGTACATTCTGTATGAAAAACATAATAGACTAAATTTACATCAAGAGTGAATGTGATACAAAATTAAATATTAGCCTTATTCAGAGGTACCTGTATAGCCATGTGTGCACATGGGTGTGAGTTTGTGTCTGTCTTCTCATTATTTTAAAGTTAATATTAGTATTTTCATGCCTGATTCATGATTTTTAAATGCCTGACCTTGGCAACACCAAACATCTGCCTTAGTTGTGGGTGCTAATCTCTTTTGAAATTCTAACCTAAATTTTAAATTTCTGCCATTAAAAAACTCCTAGACCAGACAAGCCACTTGCCAAATGCCGGGTTATAAATTACAGCCATTTCTTTTTATTACTCTGTTGTACACTAAAAAAAACAAACCCAAAACACCTAAACCCACAAATCTAATTACACCAAATGTGCTCTTCATCCAAAGGTGAGCTGCTGAGCTTAGCCTCAGCTCCAAGCAGACCGTCCGGCTGAGCTGCAACCTAAACTTTGGGAAGAACAGAAGCAGAAATAGTAACACAGCCGTACCTCTGTTTTACCCCTGTAGGGAAATATCTAAATAAGTAATAAAATTAATGAAATGCTATTTATAACCATGGCGTCATAAATGCATTATTTATAAATAAAAGCAAAGCAGGTTAGCCACGGTAAACTGACACAGCTCCGCTGATTGTGAAGTTGATTTACACCAGCAGTGAATCTGGCCTAGGCTTTTCCAGCATGGCTGTCACTGCTGCTCTGGAGATAAGTTCATGGAAAAGACATCCCTGGACAGTATTGCACAGGTTCTCATCGACTTCCAGCTGGGAACATCCTCTCACCCCTGAGGCCCCAGGCTTGTTCAGCAATACCTGGGCGTGAGCATCATTACAACCAAAGCATAATCAGACTGCTAAACCGCTAGCTAACATTTAGCAAAACCCTCTGGATTCCACACCCTCTCAGGAGGATCTCTTTCGTTATTCTATCCTTCCAGGCAGAAATTGTTCCTAGTAGCTACCTTAAAAACTCCTATGTCTCACCTGGGAGACCATTACTTACCTGTCATCAATAACCCCCCTGGAATAAAAGCTGAGCATCTGTTCTCTATGTTGTAGCATTATTACCAGTTTTTCTCTAGGCCTTGCTCCCTTCAGGGACCTTACCTGTTCGCAGCAGAACTGCAGATTGCCTTCAGAGCAAAGGACACTGCTGCCATTTATATGCACTGACACAGCCTGACACTGTACGGGGATCATTAGGTGCAAAAAGGTAACAATGTCCCAAACCTGTGACTTGAACATACATCTGTGAACAGAGGGGAAACATCCTTATTCACATCAAGAGCTCCTCCAAACCCCAGAGCAGGGTGGCTCGAGCAGATCCGTATCAGATTTTGAATGAAGCTGCCCAGGACCTGCTGATTATTCCTACAGAAGTGCTGCTGATGTGAAATCACCTTCTGACACTGTTGCTAATCCAGGCTGCCGAGAAGGCAGCTTGTGACGTCAAGTGGTTGGTAGTCTCCAGGATCTTTAGAGATAATCTCTATTGCTTGGCCTGGTTAAAGAGGAAAAACACTGTGAGAGCAGTGATCTAGAGCCGATTTTTTTAGATGTTGAGTAGAGTCTGTAAATATTTGAGGCCTTGTAGGCAGTCCTGAATGTCTCTATTCAGAAAGTGCACCTGATAAAATGTTTTCACCTAAGCAGCTGACACTGAGGGACATACGTGAGCTCTGAAAAGCAGCGGGACAGCCACAAGAGCTGTGTACCCTTTAGGATGATGAGTACTTTGCCTCTATCACTGCCGGGGGACAGAGTTTGACTTTTCTAGCACAGGAAAATGAAGCTGTGCATGTTTGTGTGCAATTTTGCACTTCGCTGTTAAATGTCCCTACAGTTTAAAAAGTTTAGCCCAAGAAGTCACATAAAAAATCAATTGTTATTGAATTTATTCTTAGCATGTGAATCCCATTACGGGAGGCTTTTCAGAGGTGGTCAGTTCAATGCATTTGCTTGCTCTGGTTCATAGCATCAGGCAGAATTTGTGCTTTGTCTACTGGCTATTGACCTGGCATGGCCACAGGGTTAGTTTGTAAGACAGAGAAGAAAAAAGGGGAGGCATTAATTGCTCATTACAAAGAGTGAAAAATTGTAACTGATCACGGCACAGTGCTGCTGCTAATGCATTTGAAACCTCCCCCTACCTCACCAAACCATATGGGGGTTTAAAATGTAAATACAATTTGTAATTGAGAGCAGCATTTTATTACTTTCTTTTAAGAGGCACAGGACGCCTGTAACCCTCAATATGAAATTTCCGTTGGCTAGAAATAAATTCAGCTCCATGTTTTGTTTTTATTCCCGCTGCGACACCCGCATGAGAAAGGTAACGGCTGGTCTGCAAGCTTTCACTCTCTCACTCAGCACCGAGGGCAGAAGTGGCTGGGAGCTGTGGTTTTCAGAGTCACACTGCTGGCTTCCTCACGTTGCACACTGGAGGCAAAAGCAAACATGCTGCAGAATAAATCCTCAGAGATGCTGAGAGCTGCTGAGCTACCACAGCCTCGGCTGGAGTCACGGAGAACTGCAGGCACTGAGCCCTTCCCTGAATTTCGCTCTCATCTTCAGCGGTATGCTGCCTAACAGCAGGCTGTTCTGCCAATTGCAGGTAATTATTTATCAGCCGTGCAGTAGCACCTAGGAAGCACCATCGTGGGCTCAGATTCCATCCTATTAGGTGCTGTACAACTGCACAACAAATAGTTCCTGCCGCAGGGAGCTGGAAGGATGCGTGAGACAGGTGACAAGGGAACTATACCAAAAAAGCAGTGTGGGACATTTTTGCTTCTCCTGAAATATGGGACATGTCACAAGGATTTATGATTTAGAGTTAACTCCTTTAGGAAATCAAATATTCAGGCTGTATTGTGCTTAAAGAGTAACTCCTGAATAATACCATAACATAAAGGATTCACCTTTAAGGATTTGGGCTGATCCGTGAGTCCAAAGTTCCCATATGGAGACGGAGGCCTTGGAGTCCCACTGCCAAATAAGTTACTCATGGCTACTTCTGTCAGCATGGAAATAATCCCCCTCACCCTTCCTGGCCTCCTGCTCATATTTAACTTCATTTTGTCTCGTTAGGCACTTTTCTGTCAGCTGTATGTCTGGGAAGCAGCGTGAGAAGAGTTGCTCATAAAGAGCACAGGAATTCAGCCCTTCTGTCTGAGTAGGGAAAGGAAAACAGAAAGTTGTTCACGCTTTGGCTGGAAGGACTGGTGGTCTCTGCGTGCACAAGTCAGGAAGGTCTAGAACACTGATGAACAATGAAGAGAGAAAGGTTTAAAGAAAGGTGAAAAGACCTCAAGTTTTTAAGGTAAATAACTACAGCAGCTCATGTGCTGGTCACTCACCAGCAAAACCACGTGGTTCAGGGTAAAGTGGACAGTTCCAGGAGAACTGTAAGGAAGGATTAAGAAACTACCCAACAGTGGGTGTCCCCAGGCTGCTGACTTCACAAATCTACTAGAATTATTAGAGTTTATTTCTCAAGAAGATAAATCCTGTCCCATATTTCTGTTATAGGTTGGGAAAACAATAATCAAAATAAAACTGGAAATAAGCAAGGCTTTGAATGAAGTAGGCAGGAATATCTGAATGAACTGAATGTCTGAAAATGCTTCCAGTGCAAGTTCTGGGAGTTTGTTAGGTGTCCAATGCCTCAAAGGGTTTAACTCATCAAATGCATATTCACTGAAGAATCAGGAAAGGAACTGATAGACTTATCAGGAAAGTCCTGATAAGACTTAAAATGAAGGCATCTATTCCAGCGCATGCCACTTTAGCGAACAGAAACTCATTCTGCTACTTCAAGACTTCTCAGCTGAATTAATGTGTTGGACATAATAATAGCCATGCTGAGAGTGAAATATTCCCTCTCTCATTAGAAACCACTTCTGTTCTTGTTGAGCTGTATCCTCCTACCTTCATTTGCTCTGGGTTCTATCCAACATTATTTACAATAATTGTATCCACCTTCGCTGTTGGATTTCTCAAAGGAATTGTGGCTAAGAGGGATAAAAGACGTCTACACACTCAGTGGCTTTTTCCTCAAACAAATCAGGAAGTCAAGCATGGTTTACAATGAGAAAGAACTACTTGAAGTGCTCCGAGGTGCTTTTTTTTAGCCTCTTAACATTGCAGGACACCTAGACATCCTATCTTCCACACGAGAAACTTAAATTGTACATTCTGTCAAGTAGATAAGTGAGTTAATTAAAAAAAAATCTTCGTAGCCATGAGCTCCTACTGAAGTCTGAGAAGACATTCCTTGACCTACAGGCAGGAGTAGGGTAACTGGAATAATCTACACATAGTGTCCTTGTCTTCAAGGGGGCCTTATCTTCCAAGGTCTGTCAGCTTGCTGGTAAGAAGCAGGCAAGCTGTCCTGAACTGAGCCTTAAGTGTAAAGTGTTGACTGGATTTGCTGAAGTTACTTCTCTCTTTGCTTCTATTAACCTTGAATATCAGAGTGTGTATTTTCTTATATGAAAAAATAATAAATACTAGAAGGGAAATAATAGGATGACAGACAGCTGACACCTCCTAGCATATTAGCTGTTTTCATGTCCCACTGACAAATACCCATCTCAATGATGACATCCCTTTACTAACCCATGCTTCTCTACATGGGTTTCTGCACAGTGCAAAACTACTGTGGTTAAATGAGTGAACAGAACAGCATCATGTATAAACAACAGTGGGTGAAAATAGGGTCTAGAAAGGCTGTACACTTGCACACCTCACTGAAGTGCACACTCAGTAGGCTGAGTAGGATAGTGTCTGCCTTAATGAGCTTAATGAAAACAGGATTCCTTTCTGCCTGGCATAGTAGAGAAAAAACCTTAGGCCAGGAGTTCACGAAGCATCTTTCCTGAGGAACTTTGTTTTCTTCTGTGCTCTCTGTGACTGAGGCACACGTGATCTGGAAGTTCTGAATGGTGTCCTTATGTCTGTAAGCCAACACAGAGAATTTCCTGGGTAATTAAGCATATTTCTCTCTAATAGAGCATTAATTCAATGTCTGTCATTGGTGAGAGAGCATTACTCAGTCTTCATAAGAGAATTAAAACAAACAAAAAAAAAAGTATTTTCCTTGCTTCTGCATTTTGAGAAGCTTGTTTAGTTTTTGACTTGCTGTAGAAGGTCGTGGTCCTGCCCCTGCAGTTGCTGCTATTACCTATACACCATTTGTTCCTGGAAGTTAGGCTGAGGGCTGGCGGGGAGCCACTGTTATTAATGATAAGGGTCCTCCAGTTTAGATTCCAGACATTTTTCCTTCCCAGTGCACTTCTTCCTCACCGCATCACTCTGTACTTTTTCAACGAGATGGTGCATCGTGTCCACAATTATGCTGAGCAATATCACAGCAGTGTCAGACTTAAGTTCATCCTGGGGATAGATTGTGTGCTTGGTGTCAGCCCTCTGGAGGAACCTGGCCTGAGCTGACAGTGCAGCTGCCTGAGCTTCAGCATGGATGAAACAAGCCAACAGCAGTCGTCTCCTGCATTTATTTACCTCAGCAGGGAGCAGCTTTCATGTCTGCAGAGGGTACAACAGAGCCTGTAGAGCACTGTCTCCACATGCACACACTGACCTGCAACTACCAAGCAAAGGAGGTCCCATGAGCAGTTTGCTGCTCTTCCTTTCAAGTGAGATTTTATTCTGCTAGAAACCTTAGTCTCGAGTTCTGCTGAAAGGGAAAATGTAGGTTGAATTTGCTTCTTAGATGAGTTCACCCTCTGTGCATTCAGAGCATTTCAGTTTTGTCTGTTCTCATGGCTTGATATCAGACCTCGTGCTGCAGGGAGTCTTTCTTTATGGCCAAGATGCTGAGTTCATGGCCCAGATTTCTTTCATGTGTTTTTAAACCTCAAAAATGCTCATTAGAGGTATTTCCTTCACAGACTAGCACCTCAAGGAGTGTTTCAGCCCACCTGAGATGCAATTCCTACAATTAAGCGTTATTCTTCAAAACTTCTGTCCCCTAAAACATGACTTTTGTGGTGTTGACTCATGGTTTCAGGGTACTTGAGTGGAATAGGTTGGAATATGATGATATGGCCGAATGTGGCATTTGCATTTCCTCCTGTTTGAGTGCCTCTACTGTGTGTTTTCAAGCCACCATGGGGTTTTGTGTTGCATTTCTAAGTATGTTGGCTCGCATGCATACATAACTAATGCCTGTTTTGAAGTGCCGGGAATGTAAAACGGGTTAGCGAGCTAACCGAGCCAAGCAGCAGGTCGAGACATGTCGCAACAGTATTAGTCAACCGACAGAATGAGCATAGCTTGAGGGGTCCTGAGTTAAAAGAACACGATTAGTCTCAGCTCAGGGTAAAGATTACTGGCAAAGTCAGGAGCAGAGACCTTCAGCCATGACTTAGGGTCACAGTTCTTCAAGGCTTTGTCTGCTGTCACCAAAATATTTAGGACCTAAGTCCCAAGAGACTCAGTCTGCATTTTCAAGTTACTTAGCCATCATTGTGAATTTGGTTTTTTTTTGCCTGTTATTCGAAAATTGGTACACGAGGTTCTCATCTTGTCTCACAAGTGTTCACTGCCTGGCCAGGCTGGGTCTGACCCTGACTCCCTGTGCTGCCAGGACGTGCTGTCACCCGCTGCATTAGGAACACTACAAAGAAAAATATGTTGGCTTGGAGTCTGTCCTCAGCCATAGGATAGTAAATCCCAGATAACCACACTCATTCTAGAGAGATAAAAATGGATTTTTGCTATTGTTTGGGGGTCAGAACATGGAATCTTTCAGCTGTGCTGCAGTCCTATTGCTTTTCTTAATTTTAAGCCTGGGTGATGTGTGGGTTGTTTCTTTAGTGCAAACAGGAGGGGTTGCTCCTATGCCATACGATGATTCTTCTCTAATGATGCTTTAGAAAAGTGCCAAAGGATTGAATTAGGGACTCGTGATATTTACAAGGAGTTGTTAAATGCCTTTGTGGGCCATAGCTTTTACAGCTATTTTGCTGGTGGAATACGGCCCCATTACCACGTCCTACGCTCAGTGTCTGCAAGGCAATGCCAAGCTGTTGTAGTCATAATTTCCAGTGAAAGTGACTAGTTCAGCTTGTGTTTGTCACTGACTTAAATTTCTGTATCGTCTCTCATTTGGCAGTGTTTTCTCTAGTGCTCTTATGGGTGGCATAGCCTAAAATCCATGCTGTACTCGGAGGTGGTGTTGCTGCCTATCTTCCATTCAGATGCGTGTGTTTGTGTTGTAACCCACAACGGAACATAAGTGGCTCCAAACCTCAGTATGATGTGATCCAACATACTCCGGGATTCATCTGCAATTAAACCACAAATACCTGGCATGAAGTTAGCCACTAGGTCAATATTCAGCTATTATTTTCTGTAAACAAAAATCTCTTATGACCTTGGCTTTTGCTATGCTGAATTTTTGACAAAGGAGGCAGAACACTATATTTTAGCACATCCTGATATAGTTGGGTTTTAGGTGAAAAGATCATATTGTTTCTCCTGAAATTTTAGGAAGCTTCATGTCATATATATTCCAAAACTTTTCAGAAATTACATATTTGCATATACAAACAGAAATTTCAAATACATCAGATTAATTTAGAAAAGTCGATTTTAGCCTAACAGAAAAAGGCATGGTAGATGCCAGCAAAAGCTAAATAAAAGATTCAAGCAAAATTTCTGACAGGGAGAGCCATTTGTCAAGTGCTGGGCTGGCTCCTCCATCCTTTTGGGGTTTTAAATGAACATAACCTTTCTCTCTCTGAATGCACATGCCCTAAACGTTAGCAGGTATCAAAACCTCACCTACCTTCCCAGAGCTCTTCAGCTTTTCTGCAGCCTACCTCACTTCTTGACTTCTGCTTTGTTAAACCCAACTTCTCAGAGGTATTTTCCTGCCAGACAGAGCAAGCATTGTCAGCAGAAACTAATTACTTTCTCAGCAAATCCTATCTTCCAGCAAATATGATGTGATCTGTCCCACTGTTTCCAGTCCCTCCCAGATCATTCCAGTATAGGCAACACTTCTTGTGTGACCAGTGGTCTAAAGGGGGTGTGTAGGATAGTCGCCATCCCTGAGGATGTTTAAAGAAAGGTTGGACCTGCTGCTTAAGGACACGGTTTAGTGGGTGACAGGGGTGGTAGGGTAATGGTTGGACCAGGTGATATTGGAGGGCTTTTCCAACCTTAATAATTCTCTGATTCTAAGTGCAGAACAGTGAAGACAAGTCCATTAACCAGGCTGGCTTAGAGTCAACGGGGCTGAATTCTGTCACTGAAGATGCTATGGCTTGAGTTGGCTTGGCCAATTATAGGCCAATTACTACCAGTATAAGATAATAATAATAATAATAGTAACTTCAAAAAGTATGTTTTAGCTCAACCAAAAAGCATGCACTTGATACAGCAACTGCTGTATCAAACAGATTTCATTACTATCCATCAGACTGGTTATTTTGGTTACTGTTGTTCTTGGTCTCTTCTCTTTTGGTTCTCTTGGGTGGAGAACAGGGCAGAGCTGTTACACAGCGATTCAGTGAAGGACCAGAATGTTCCAGCTCCATTATTATTATTGCCTGACCTTTACACAAATATGGCCTATGTCTACTTTTTTTTCCACTGGGGAACTGGGCAAGATAAAGTAGCCAGGGAATGAAAAATGAGGACTTAATGCAAAAGGAGGTTAGGATTCTGCTGCCTTGTGTTCCAGCCTTGCCTATAGAGACTCCTTGTTGGGCCCAAAGTAGGAGTCCTTTTTTGCTTCTGCTCTCTGTGTACAAAGCAAGGAATAACAGTGTTTTTCAACCTTGCGGGTATGTTGGGAAGACAGATTCAGCCTTGGTTTTGAAATACACATATACTGTGGTAATTAGAACAATACAAAAGCAAATAAAAACAGGAAGAAGAAAAGTACCTAACCCACAAAAGGATTTGGTTGATGTGCAACAAATGAGATATGGGACCACAGACTATATAATGAAGTTAAAAGAAATATTGAACAGCTGCTTTGCTACACACTTTTACAAAATGAAATGACATCCTGAAGGAAAAATAGTACAGGCTCATTTACTACCCAAGAGGGCAGAGCTAAGGTTACAGGGACTATAACAGCGTTGTCATTTCCTTACTCCCAGGAGCTGCACTTTCCTACTTGATGGCTTTCCTAATGTAATTGCATTCATGTGATGATTTTTAGAGCCTGATCCTTACGAGCGTAAATCAGGAGGCACCCCAGCAAAGCCAATGAAGTGATCCCACTGCAAAGATGATGGGAGCCACAGCAGAATCAGGCATGCTCAGTCCACAACCTCCTTCCCCAAATTCTGCAACAAATGCTCCATGCTGGAATAGCAAGTAAGTGTCAGATGAAAACACCAAACAATGACAACAGTGCATTTTTCAGTAGCCACATCATATTATGTCATTGATGTCATGTTGAGTTATATTAGTCTGCTTTTCATTATGTTGTGTTATGCCTTTTGACATAATGCAACACACTGTAAGTAACATAAAGTGACCTCCAAGTATAAAAGAGAACACAGTTTTTGTCAGATTAGATAGTGACTATGAATTCTCAGGGAGGGAGGGGGGAGTCAGAGGAGAGAAGGAGGGTTGGATTCAGTGTCCTGAACAAATGCACAGAACTCAGTTAACAGATACAGCAGCCCTGGCTGTTTCCAAATAGGGCCGCGTGTCTGCTCAACAGAGAGAGATGATTTTCAGTGGCACTTGCACTGTTTGGTTTATTTAAAATTCTGCAGAGGTATCTGTAATAGCTCTTCCTGTTCTGTACCTGAGCTGTAGGAGCTGTATATACCTTGAACATATGACTAGCTTTTCTGAGACTCGCAGTGTTGCCAGGCTCTGAAATACAGAAATCAGACAAAGCTTAGTCAATGGACTTTCTGGGCAGCACTGTGTAACCTGTCCTCTGTATCAGGAGTTTAATCAGCTGCTACGAGAACTTCTGTAGGGACAAAAGAAAAGGGAACCATCCTGGCTCTAAAAGGAAGGGGAGCTCCTCATTAATTTAAGGTAATAAAGAAAAAGAACCAAGCTACCTCAGCTTGGTAGTTCTTGCTGGTGGATTATCTGGAAGAAGCTGGTGTGCTTGCACCAGTGCCTACTTGAGAGGCATTTGGTCTGCACTCCTGATCCAGGGTTGGCATGCTTGCCACAACTGGTGAGGCAATGCTTCAGCTTGCTGGTTTGCTGTTAATTCCTATTTACATTTGGATAAATCACTGAGCATATCTGTTCTCCACCTGCAGAATAAATGAACATCTGTGACTTAGAGGATGTTAGGAATACGTAGCAGAGAGCAAACAGATGACATGGGCAGAGAGCAGTAGTAGCTGGCAATCCCTCAAGACACATTTTGCCAGAGCACAGTGTCAAGATGGGGCTCAAATGAATCCTTTCTTTACACAAGTCCTGGCCTTACCTTTAGCCTCAGCAGCAAATTAGGTATCAGATGGAGAGATGGTCAATGCATGGGAAGGGGTGTCCTTTGGCATGAAGGCTGAGATACATGTCTTCTAAATGGTTGGGAATCGTCCTTATGTATTGGCAGCCAATGGGAGGTTTCAGTTCCCAAATAAGACTAGCTGGGTTCTCAAATATGAATAGCTGTCACGTGTTTTCTTTGGAAGGCATGCCATTCAAAGACAGGAAATAAAACTCTCTGTGTGCAGCATGAGAAGTGAAATGCTGTGGTGTGGAGATGATCTCAAAACTCAGTCTACAATAGCTAAATGTGTAAGCTATTAATTTACACATTTCCTCTATAACATCCAGAATTAGTGGCTTCTTTCTCACCTCACTGATTTGGGAGAAGAGGCCGTATTCTACCTGGCTTCCCATCTCACTGCAAAGATTGTCTCTACGTCCTGCCCTCTGTGTCTTTTTAAGAAGTGAATGATATAAGGAGCAGAAACATTTTCATGAGCAATTTTAAAGATATAAGTGACAGAGGCACCTGAATATATTTGATGGGGTCTTCCTGAGCAGTAATAAATGTGGAATCTGATTTTTAAAGTTTTTTTAAGGTTAAAAATTAATATTGCTGACAGGGGGAGAGTGTAGAGGTTGTTTTTATTTGTTTGTTTGTCTGTTTTTGTGAAGAAGGCTCACAGATGAGCAGTTAGAACAGCACATGATATCAGAATCCAATGTGAGTCACATGCATTTTCTCTTTTATTTCTCCATCTATAAATGTAGTATAAATTAATATTACTTAATTTCCAGGCCCGTAGCAGTTCTTTAGGATGTGTATGGGATGCTGTCCTTGTTCATTAGGCTATTAAATATTAGAGGATTCGCAATTATTTCTTCTGATCAGTGTGCAATAAACCAGCTCTGCTCTCCATCCTGCGAAGAGATCTGTGCAATCAGACCCCTGTGACACTGACATCCACAGTGCTCTGCATGAGCGCAGAGATCTACCTTTAAGTATCATTCTGCAACATCAGAGACTCCAGAATTAAACATGAAACATTCTGGCAAGTATCATTAAGATCACAAAGAAAGCTGTTAGCCTTTCCTTGTTAAATTTGTAAAGAAAGCTGTTGCCCTTGGTAGGACATCGAACCTTGCTTACGGCCAGAGAGACACAGGGACTCAACACTGTAAAATCTCACTGAGATTTGCAGCCAGGCTGGGTCTCAGGAGACTTCCTATTATTATTTTCTTTACTAATAAATCATTATGTTGTCTCCTTCACAGCACACAGAGTTCAAATAAACCTGTCCCTGTGACAATCTGATTTTCTAAAGGAGTGTCCTGTTCTGTTGAGTCATGTGAGAGGAAAATACAAAGAAGTAGAAAGACAGATCAAAAAGGGGTAGCAGAAAGGGCCCTGGAGGCAGACTTAAGTTTGGTATTTAATATTTCAGGTAAAATATTCACTTAGCATCAATTATCTTGTTGGATTCTTTTTTTTTTTTTTTTTCCTTTTTTTTTTTTTTTCAGATGAAATTGCCTTCTGAATCAGCCAGCTCTCTAATTACCAGATTGAATGATTGAAATTTTTAGGGCAATTAAATTCAAGCCTTTCTTTTTCAGTCCTTATGTTATTCCCCCCTTCTCTCCCTCCCCTTTCCAGTCTGGAGCCTTTCTATAATTTGGAGGCAGTTTCAGAAGCAAGCAGACCTTTAAAGCCAAGATGTATGTCTCCCTTAATTCCTCTGTGGATTTGTTTTATAGACTAAGCAGAGAGGGTTCTGGTCTCTCAGTACACGTGCATCACAAATACACAGTATTGTGTGGGTTTTATCCTAACATGTCATGTCATTTAAAAACAGCTTGGAAGAATTCGTTTAATATAGAAATTCTGTGAAAAGACAAAGATCAATGTAGAAAATACATGCACTATTGGAAAATGCCTGCAGATCAAGCTAGAAACTAAGGAGAAAATTGATGACAATAATGATGATTGATGATATACTAGATAAGAGAAAGCAAAACTCCCAAGGAAACAGTACAAAGCATCTGTTAACAGAGCTGTTAGAACAAACTCATGAAATGGATGGATGAAAAGACAAGTGTTCTTCCAAAAAAGGACACAAAATTCACAGGATGGAGTCCTGGGCCCAGTGAACTCAATGACAAAGCTGCTGCTCATTTGGCTGTCTTGTTAGAATTACAGCACTGATCCTGCAGAAGATGAAACCATATTATAAAATGTAAGTACGTGAGCTATTAGATTGATTTCAGCAGGTCTATTTCTTCCTTAAAGTTAAGTACAAGCCCGGATCAGCACCTAAACAAGTGAACATGGTGGGTCTTTTCCTGCCCACACAAAACCCATCAAATTCCCTAAGATTTTCCCCAAAATTCCCTCTTAGTTTTTCCGATTAGCAAACTCAATCTAAAATACAGACATAACTATCAATTGGGCAGTTGCAGGCAAGTGGACCACGGGGTTTATTTTTATGCTGCATTACACGAGGTAATGGTATACTGCCACTGAAGTCAGAACAACGAACACGAGGCTAACTTCCAACTTGCATCCAAGACAATTTTGCTAAAGCCAGAGGAATTGTGTTATGCTTATTTATTACTTAGTTATCCCTGTAGGTGTTCGAGGTACTTCACAACAGCTAAAACAGTCGTTGCCCTGAAGAGCATGCAGTCAAATCTAAGATTAGAGATGACAGCACTGCAAGGGGCTGGACCTGGGGAAAGAACAAGGTCTTTGTTCAGCTAGATACTTAAACGGATGTCTGTCTCAAAGTTCAGTTAATTGGTTAACAACTTTCCTGAATCAAGGTCAGTGTGACTGATGCAGACATGTATTTCAGATCCTGAAATACCTGGTGTTGCTGCTGTTTCTAATGGACCAGTTGTCCTGTTTAGATACTCTCACAGACACATATTAAACCTTAGGAAATATGATTTCACTTCTGAGGGATTATACCAGTTTGTACCGGTTAGTGTTCTGGCCCATTGTTATCCAGAAATCAAATATAAATCAAACAGGATTAATGAATCAGATGGAATGCGTGTGCATTAATGGCCACGAGCATTCCCTGGGAGACACAGCTCTTGTGTTTCCTCTGCTGCCTTCTGTTTTCTCCTGCTCACAACTCCATATGCATTGCTACATAACTTCTTTTCATGCTTTGAAGTCCACAACTGTCCATCAGTTTGCAGTAGTAGCTTAAGATCTAGACCCTGAACTTTTGGACTGCATGAGAGATCCAGGGAAAAAAGGCTTGATCTGCCTCTCTTTATTGGCACCTGCAGAGCCGTGCTTTCCAGCATGCCTCCCAGTTCCAGCCGCACCTATACAGAACCTCAGTCATTTTTTCTTGAGCTCTGAATTCGTGCAGCATGCTCTGGAGGAACGGGGTATCTTAGTGCCTGGGGTTTAATGCTAGTTTCTTCTGCATTTTCTCAAGGAGTGCATTTTTCTTTCTACTTTTTCAGGATGCCATGTCCACTTAAGATCTTTTCAGTGCTTGCCCTGTGCTCATTATTTAGAAGTACACGGGAAAGTCCCTTCAGCTGTAGCTTATTGTAAGCGCTGTACAAGTGTATCCCAACTGCCTACTCTACTTATCTGCTGCATTATTTCTGTGAAAGCTAAAGCCGTGCATGGAACAGATGCTTGGAATGGTATTGGGATCCAATTACTGCACTTTTCCAATCTTACATCTATTGTCTAAACTTGGAGCAGGCATATTTTTGTTCCTTGGTGAGACTATATAAAGAGACAATTGGCATTGTGTTTGCTGGCTGACTAGTTGGCAGAGAAGGAACGGAAGGAGCAGCAGCAACATGGTAGGTTTTATTCTTTCCATGTCTGTCATTTTAGCAGTCTGTATTTCTTTCTGGCCGTAGCAATTCTAACACAGCAGTAATGATCACACTGGACTCCGTGAAATCTCACTCTTAGTACCACATCCACAATGAAGGTACATCCAATAGTGATCTGTGAACTTCCGAAGACTTTTCTGCGAATGTTTAACAAACGAGTAAGGTAGGGAACACAGAGGCACTTGCTAAAGGGTAGAGTTTGTGCATCTCTTTCCAAGACTAATTCACTAGGGCAAGCAGTGATTGGCATGGCTGGTGTTAATTAGTGCTAAGGTTTGCTACAGCGTGATGGGGAGTAAGAGAGAGGGATATCTCTATAATTTTAATTGTATTGCTCTTGAGACAGGGGAGAAATAGGAAGTACTGCGGAGATTTCTTTGTCTTATCTTTACTTAGCTCACTGATGGCTTTTATCTCGGACTCAAGCAGTCACCTCTGCACCAAAGGTGCATTTGATGTGATTCCGAGGAGCAAAAAATTCCTGCCTAAGGGACAGCAGGTAGACTGGGCTCAATCTTTGTCTTTTGCAAATTCAGACGAACGACTACAATATTAAAAAAAAAAAAAAAAAAAGGTGATTTTCTCTTATTTTTCTTCTTTTTGCAGGTCCTTTTCAGGTTGTCTCAGAGTAGTGCTGCTCAGTGGCTCCTTCAGGCCATAGAGTATTTGATTTTGGAGAACACTGGAGAAGGAGCTGTATATGAAAAGCTTTCTCAAAGCTTAGTTCAAACCTGATCCTATTTAAACAGGTGACAAATGTGATCCAAGTGCTGTTCTGAGCAGGATAACACCATGTTCAAAGTCATTTCTAAAATACACACACAAAACTAGGATCCAAGTGCAGTTTGTGCAATCCCAGTGTAAATGGTTGCACGCTCCCCATGCCAGTCACTCATCATGTTCTTTACCACCGTTTCAGAAGTAGACAGTTTCTTCTTCTTCAGTTGTGGATTTATAGGTTTCCTTTTAATCAGCTTTGGTAAAGTCTATGCCAGCCGCTTTGTGGTGAGGGTGGGCAAGTGCTGGGTCTTTTTTCCCTTCTTTTTCTTCCTTTATTTTTCTTTTTGACTATTTACCAGTTCTCTTCCCTCCTGTTCAGTGAAACGACACACCGTGCTGCTTGATGTTTTAAGATATTTCAGGACATTCTGTGGTGAAATTGCTGGAGTTGGAAGATGTCAAAATGCAGTGAAAGACTATGCTGTTTCCTCACTCCCAGTTCAACTGATGATTCTCTGTGATGGTTCCTTTCATTGTGCCTTTTGTTTTGGGAAAATATCTTCTGAGGTACCTTACTATACAGGGACACATGAAACAGATTTAACATGGAAAGAAAAAAATAGCCTTAATGAAAGAAAGCTGAAGAATATCTTTACATAAGGAAGTGATCATTTTTTATTAATCAGAGGGAAATGTATATGTAATTATGCTAGATGAACTCTGTGGGGAGGTTTTTTTCTCTCTTTATGATGTCTTAAGGGATTTATAAATATTACAGAGGTTTTATAGCATCATAATATTTCAGATGTGCAGTAAAGCTACTTTCAAAGGATTAGTGCAGACAAAGCAGCATAGTAAAAAATAATTACAAGTCAGCCAGTGCTACTAGGCTCTGACATACAGGGCTGATGAGAATGAGAGAGGCAGGGTTCAGGGAGATAATTTCTAACAAGAGCAGACCACACAAGTGTTATGGAATGGAGTTCTGAGAACTGTCTATTGCTCTCTGCTAATTCCAGGGAATTTCAGTGAAGTCGAGCCTGTAATGTCTCCACATGCACTGCGCTGATGGAGGGAAAGGAGGGAGAGGGAAGGGTTTTTCATATTCCTGAAACATTCTGGTGTTTATTCAGTTCAAGTGACACCTTGCAGCAAATTCTGTATGCCGAAGGGAACCGAGTACCCAAAAATAGATTGCGTTCTGATCAAGTGTGTTTTGCAGCCTGCTCTGCTGTCTGGAACGTACCACCTGTACTGAAACAAGCACTGACCTCAGCGAAGCAATGCTGATTTCACTAGCTGGAAATGTGGCCTGTTGTTTAGCTGCTGAAGTGTGTGCGCACGCATCTGCACATGCACGCTCCTGTGTGTGCACGTCTGTGTGCAGGGGAGCGTGGTGGGGAGGGACTACTATCTGTTTACACGCAGGAGGAGGATATGTGTATGCCAAAGAAAAATTGGTAGGGTGGGGAAAGCGGTTGGTGAACTCTGGGTCGCAGAGGTTGAGCAGTCTGCGGCTGGAGAGGTTATCTGCTGCTCACAGAGAAGCTTTGGGACACGCCACGTCCTCGCTGTGTATATATGCAAGGGGAAAAAGGAGACTGATTGGAAAGGGGTTTTATGTGGGGCAAAGGAGAATGCTCCAGTGTGCAGGAGCGTGAAGCCGGGAGGATGCAGTCCAACAGATTTTTGTATCTAGCAGGGATCAAAGGTGTGTGTGTCTGTGTGGGTGTGTGGGAGGCCGGGACTACATACACAATGGAGTGAGGATGAGAAGGGAGGGCTCTGTCTGCCAGTGCGGAGTAGGCAATAAAAAGATCTTGTGTTTCTCAGTTCTGATAACGTGGGTTTTTATTTGAATGATCTGAGGCTGTTGCCTGTTTGAAATGCAAATTGTGCCCTTAGAGCAGTTTATGTTGCTTATTCCTCTAGACTGTTCCCTGAAAGGCATGTACTTGGGCTGCCCATACGATGCTCACCTGCCATGAAAAGGACCTAAACCATACAAAAAAAAAGTAATAATAATAATAATAATAATAATAATAATAATAATAATAATAATAATAAAGTGTCTTTGCCATAGCTGGGGATTTGGTGCAGATGCAATGTGAATTATTGCAGCAGAGCAAACTGGTGTGACAATAATGACAACAATCCTGTCCAGTGCTGCAAAAATCCTTTGGATGGGTTTAAGATGTAACTTTTGATTGGGAAGCTGGATTCAATGATAACCAAAATTCAAAGACAGGAAATGTCAGTACTGAGATTCCAGAGCAGATGAAAACTAAGGAGAGAGCATGATGGATGAAAAAGTAATAGTAACTCGGAGTTAACATCATACTGTGGATCACAGTGGGGGACGCAATCTGAGCGAGATGATGGATGAGTCTGTCTTTTCTGTAGTCACGGACGTAGTTGCCAAGGAAGGAAGTATAAAATGAGAAACAATGCAATTTAAAGCTGTTAATATTTTAAGTCTAGTTTGCCCTGGGCTGAATGAGCCCATAAAGGTACAAGACAACAGAATCAGGCTCTTAATAGAGAGCTGCTGGTTTTCTCTGAAGAACTCCCTCTCAAGAGTCTTGCTTATCCACCAGTGGAAAGGGTTGGTGTCTTCTTTGGGAAAACAAAACAAAACAAAACAAAACAAAACATTGGGGGGGGGGGGAGAGAGAAGAAGACAATAACACAGTAAGTTGCTGAGCATGGAAATGTTTCTGCCTGTTGTTTTTTTTGTTTGTTTGTTTTTTTTAACTTTGTCTGTCTGGACTATGAACCATATCATCTTTAGTTATTTAGAGTATTTTCTGAGTTTTTGAGGGCATGGTGGTCGAAACAAGGAGCTGACCTCCTCAGAGGTCACAAGGGGTAGCGATGGTAAAATTCTGCAGTAATTCAGTGTCTCTTCCCTTGTATCTCTGGTGTTGTGAACTTACTGCAGCTCCAGCCTTTTGTGAATATATCGGGGTAAACAAGGCCTCATGTTCTGAAGTGAGAACCAAGTATTTTCAGCTCTTTCCTCCTTTCCATATAGAGACATAAGTGATTCTCTGCCAGCTTCTCTTTGTAGGTTACCCTGAAATCAAGAGATTTCTTCACTCTGATGCACTTGAACATAACCCTTGCCTCCCAGCTACATATAGAAAATGAATCCGTACTCTTCTATCCACAGAGGCAAAGGCAGTGTGTGCTCCTTTTTTCTGCGTGCCCATGTCACTGCACTGTCCTTGTTCTGCCCAGCTCCCCAGCACTCCAGACAGGAGAAATGTAAAGAACCTCACTGAAGGAAACTCAACTCAGAGCCAGTGTCTGGTTAAACAGAGTTTTCTTGGGACCAAATTTTGGTATGGCTCCATTTTTCATTTAAGGTTTCTAAAAAAAACCCTAAACATTAGAAAAAAAAAAAAAAGACCCTTTAATATCCAGGCTAATTGAGAGAGTGCTAACATTAGTAAGACAAATGAGTGATATGCGACAAGCCTGCGGTTTCTCTTCTGAAGTGAAGTGTTGTTTTCTTCACAATGGAATGATTAATACACTCAGGCAGGAATATTAATAGGCTTGTTCAGTTGTTGCAACATTCTTCCCACTGCTGTGCTATTGAGGCCTTGGAATCTGAGCCCAGGGGACCCTCAGCTCTTCAGTTTCTCATCTGGCACATTTTGTATGTCAGTCTCAAAGCACATGTTGCAAAGATAGAGCAGCTATCATCACAAAGTGCCGCTCAGTACACTTTGCATTTTACAAATGGGGAAATCAAGGCAGACAGCAATCATGCATCAGTCACCCACTTGCTCCTCTGTAGGTCACCTGCTAAATCCTTGACAGTTTAGAAACCATGTTTGCTCAGTTCTGTGTTGCCCTTTTTGCCATATAATTATTTAAGAGATACTCCAGGCTCAGAATCCTGGTTCTATTCATTAAAATTTTCTGGAGTGTCTGGAGTTGTCAGGCAGCAGCACAGTCCTATTTCCATGCTCCTAGAGCTGTTTGTAGTTTGATCCACCAGAGCAGCAGTGGCAACGCACTCTTCTCTGTGCCTGCACCACCTCCTTCTCTCTCAACCTTCCTCTTCATGGCACCTTCACCAGTCATTCAAAACCAAGTTGCAGTTTCTTTCTGTGATTATGAACTCCCAAGGTTTTAGAGCAGATAAATTACATTCCCAACACTGCATATGGAAAAAGGTAGAAGACTGATAAACCAAGATACCAAAATACTTAGCTCGAAACCAGTGATGGAAAGCCATTCCCATTTGACAGCTGTTTGTTGGCCCCTCTGAAATGTACTGGTGGTCTCAGCCCCATTCCACAAGTGAGTAGATCATAAATAGGATCCACGCCCAGAGCTTCAACAGAAAAACTAAAGATAGATCAAGCCACATGGGCACTGGTCTCCTTTATCATCCCTGGAGATGACTAACCAGAGAGAAGCAACGAACAAATATTGTGCTGGGATGAATTTCGCTGGGTATGGTGATTGTCCTCTGGATAAATAATCTTCAATCTCTTTTGCCTTGAATAGGACTTCAGTCATTTAGAAAAGTTTTGGGGTGTTTTTTTTTTTTGTTTGTTTTTGACAGTCTGTTTCTAATAGATAATGAGCCACAGCTTTTGGGTTTGTCTGAGCCTTTCTTACAGCCACAATACTTACTTAAAGCCGTACAGCAGAGAGAACCCACTAAGCTGAGGAATAATGGACGTATTACCAGCGTTTGGCCTTTCAAGTTAACAAAACCTGGAGCTGCAGTCCACTGTCCTTCATCACGGCGCTAGTTTAAAAAGATGCAGGTTGCTTGCTGTCACGGGGAGTTTGTCGTGCTGGATGCTGTATTTGGTCACAGCAGAGCAGAGCCTGAGAATGGTGCAGCATGTTTTGTCTTCATAAAGACCAGCTACATGACCACAGGAGAAGTGGTTTTACCACCCCATCTGTAAAGGCTGGGGCCAGCCTTGTGCCATGTGGTCAGTTCCCCCAGACAGCTTGCAATACATTTCACTGGGTAACATCTGCTTTCTTTTTACCTCGGGGAACAAATACATTGTAAATACTTAGGATTGTCCTTAATATTTCCAGTCAATCTGGAAGTGCTGAAAACCTCCACTAGGCACCTCACGTTATGTGGATGATTGCCCATTGCTGCTCAGAATAACACTTATTTCATGTGTGGGAGGAGGAGGGAATCTGTTTATTCCAAAATCAATATTTCTATGTTCATTAAATATTCCACTTATCCACTTTTTTTTTTTTTTTTTTTTTTTTTTTTTTTTTTTTTTTCCTTCCCATGTCTGTGGTGGCATTCTATCCTTATTTTTATCCTCACTACAAACGCTTTTTTTTTTTTTTTTTCCCATTTCCATTTCCATTCCTATTCCAGATTTTACTGCTTTGCATTAGCTGATTAAAGATTGACAGGTCTGGAGTATGGACTTGTGGGTGAATGTCTACCATAGCCCTAATTTTCAACCTGGGATCTAAAGCAGGATGGCTGAGTGAGGAAATCTGCCTGGCAAATTAAATTGATCAGACAATGTATACTTCAAACAGAGTCAAGTGGGAATATTTCCTTGAGCTGCTGTGCTCCTCAGGATATTTGAAATCAGTATTGAATTTGAACTTTCAGAGGCTTTTTTATTTTGATGAAAGGAGACAGTAGAAGTTCCCTTCTGTTTCATGCAGAATAGCCCAAACTAAGTAAGACTAATTTTCCGTGACAAGAGAACCAGGTGGGACTATGATGATGAAGTTTAAAAGTAGGAATGATAAAGAAAAGAATAATCCATCTGGAAGGGAATTCAAAAGGCAGGGTAGTTCATTATCTTGCCCCAAGTAAGGATAATGCTGTGGTTAAAACATTTCTGTAATCCGTAGGAATCACAGGTTTTATTCTTCACTGCAAAACAAAAACTGTATTGTCTTAGGCAAGCTGGTTGGGCCCTTTTTCAAAGATACATAATGATGTCTAGTTCTGACTGATTTTTAGCGAGCATTAGATTCTTTGATAACGTTGTAGGGCTCCCCAGTCTTTCTGTGTCTCAGTCTCCTGTCTATAGAACAGCGATAAAAGCAAGCCCTACCTTTTATTGATGATAACTATCTAGAGTAGTATAATTGTATGGGCTAGTAAGGCAATGTAGTGCAGCATTGTAGGTTGGTGCAAGTGTAGACAATGATCAGGAATGATCACTTCTCCAAGTGCAGAAGGCGTTCCTACATAGGAAGAATTTGTTCAGTGTTGGTCTAGACAGAGCAGACTCCTAAACTTTTCTGTCAGTTAGAATCGATATCATTTCCCTTTATAGTCCCTGAGGTGAGCCTTCATGCAGGGCTTAATTTTGAGTCTGGCTGCCCGTCCCCACATGGGAACTGGGAAGGAGTTCATATGGGGACTTACTTGAACTGCTTGTATTCCTTCAGAACAGCAGGTTGGGAATTCATCTTAAATCTCCACGGGAGGCTACAAGCTTACATCACTCCTCCCATAGTATGGAGCTCTGCAAAACCAGTGCAGAAGAGGGAGTAGTGTCCTGTGTCAAATGGGCTTGCACAGGTGGCCTTACCCAAGGAACAAGCAGTGGCCCAGCTGTGTTATTCAGAGTCACACTTTGGGTCCCTCACCTCTTTTACGGCAGCACAGTGACAAGCTGTCCTTGCTTATACGAGCTGTCAGGTTCCAGGCAAGAGCACGGAAATGGCAAAAACCCTCAGTGAGAGATTCAGCTGTAACTAAAGCAGCATATTTTATCCCATTTTTGTATATATATATATATATATATGTTGTGGATTCAATTAAAACAAAACAAAACAAACCAGAAAACACAAAGCACAATCTTCTTGTATTACTTACCTGCATATATTTTACCTTCTGTTAAAAATGGAATTTGTTTTCATGGGTGCTTAACAGACAAGGTAATGTATATTTGATTTTATTTGTCTCACAGGCTCCAAAAAAGGCAAAGAAGAAGATAGAAGGTGGTTCCAATGTGTTCTCTATGTTTGAACAAACCCAGATCCAGGAGTTCAAAGAGGTTGGTCACTGTTGTGCTGTTCTCTATAGTCTCCTGTCATTGCTAATGAATAACATAGGTTCTGTTTGTAATCCTTATTCAGTTCTCCATCTGCTTTAATAGAACACACAGTTGTTTTCTGAATCATCTCTGTGGTTTTGGCTAGTATATCATTTTCCTTGTGTGTTTGTTCTTTCCTTCATTCTTTTTTTCAGTCTTTCTTTCCTTCATTCTGTCCCTCCCTTTTTCAAGTTCTAGGTTTATTTGAGAAACTCCTGAGCACTAAAAAAAAAAAAAAAAAAGAAAAGAAAAGAGGAAGAAAAGAAAATTATTATCTAATCCACTTTAGCCCTAATTCAGGAAAACATTTGAGCACATTTTTAAAGTTAAATTTAAGTGCTATTTTAAATAAGAATTGTCTTGTGTGCTTGAGTGTAATCCTGAATGAAGATGTTGTACTGAACCAGGGCATTAATTAGTGGATTGTTCTACAACAGTAATAGAAATATTCTTCTGTGCCCATCTAATACTGCCCACAAACTAGAAACAAAAATACCAAGAAGCCCTCAGCCAACTTTCTCCATAAATGCCCATAAACCAAAACAACACGTTGAGGTTAACTAATTAAACATCTTCTGGCTCCCCCAAAATTTGGTATTATCATGCATTTTGGATTCTTTGATCAGTTACCTGTGATGAGGCCAATCTAATGGGCATAAAAGCTGATGCGTAATTGAAGAGAGATAATTTGCTTGATGAGTTTAGGCTCTATTCTTGAGTGGGCATTTTAGAACGTCTGCGAGGCCATCACATTTTCCACTGATTTGTTCTTTTAATTACTCTTTTTTTTCCCCTCATTTTTTACTAACTCACATCTGCAAAGCAATTTCCAATGTTATACACTCTTCCATTTTGTGCATGTGAATTTCAAATTTACTTTTCATGAGGATTCCCATAGGTAAAGCTCAGTGGTGAATGAGACTAAAAACCTATACACGGTATTATAGATGTGGCCCAGGTAAATTAATTGAAACCGCTAACATTTTCCCAAGTTAATGGGAACATGTTCATTAGCACTCTTCTCCCACCTCTTATCAGCATCCTGTGAACATCCAGTTTTATTCTCTTTAAGGACTACTGTTTGAAGACCTACCATTAAAAAGAATTGGTCAGAATGCTGGTTTTATCTACTCTAAATAAGCTAATACTTAGAACATTTCTGGGAGAATGGAGGCAGAAAATGGCAAAGTCACAAGGCAGTGAAGTGGTCCAATAAAAACCAAGACCATGTTGTGTCTAAAGACTGCCTACTTGGAATAAATTTTGGCTAAAAAATTGTTTTTTATCAGAACAGTTTTACTTAGAGATTTCAATCAGCTCACTAGAAAATGTATCAGCATTGCCATTATTATGTTATTTTAAGTTCCTTCATTAAGATACATAGCTAAAACTCTTCCTCTCTTTCTGTGAGCTCGTTGGGCTCTGCTTTGCTCTTCATATTTCATTCTGTTTTGCTTCCAAATTGTGGGGATGCTTAATCATTGTTTAAAGCAAGCCTCCCCCCAAAAAGGAAGGAAAGCAACTATAAAGACCTGGGCTTAATTTTTTATTAGGTGATGGCTTGGCAGGTAAATGAAGGGTTATGAACATGCATGCTGCAAGTAATCACATGGGCAAACTGGAATGTGAGCAGTGGGGCTTTGTAAGAAACTGGAGGTAAAACTGAATGAAGATATGTTGATATAATGTGATCATGGAAAGAAGTGCAGCCTGTAGAGCAGTGGATTTTAAAACTCTGAAAGTTACTGTAACTGCAGTGGACTAGCTGTATTTTAAGGAGAATGTTGTTTTTTGTAATAATCCTGAAATAAAAACAATTCCTGATCATTGTAAAGACACAGTCTCCTATTGATGTGCATGTCTGACAGATAACCAGCTTCAGAGATGTGCCTGGTCCTACTAATACTCCCCAGAGTACATGCAGGGGAATTTTAGGTCATTAAAATCTTTCAAAATCAATGAAACATTGAAAGTGTGATAGCAGCAAATAGACAGGCATGAAAATAGGTAAATAGACGGGCAGCTAGGCAGTTAGCTGGCTGGATAACAAATGTTCATGATTTTTTTCTGTAAGAAGTTAAATTTTGCCTAACAAGAAGTACTTAAGGTCAACGCATCTGAAGGATACCATTTATTGAAAAGGGAAACAAACTTTGAATAAATAATACTAGGAAACATACATTTCTCTGTGCTTCAGAAAATTGAGCTATCTCTGTATGAAGGATCATTCTAAGGCCCAGAAGAAATTGAATTTTGCTCAATAGCAGAGAGATACCTACAGTAATTAAATGTTTTACAAAATATGATGGCTGCACAAAGGAATGAGATATGGGAAAGGACTAAAACCTCCCTAATTCAAGCTTTTATGGGTTAAGGCCTGAATGGCTGGAGCAGAGCTGCCAGCACTGGCTTCAGCCCAGCTACATGCTGCACCGAGCATTAATTTAGTAAGAAGTTTGGGTGGGTTTAATTAAGTCACTTGCCAAAATACAGTATAAAATACAAAATACAGTGTTGAAAGTGAGGAAAGTGCAATGATGTGGCATGTTATGGAAGAATCAAAGGAAGTAAAATATTCTTTACAGCATGAATATAACACCCCTCTGTATTGGTATGTGTGATTGTAGCACTCTGCAGTGCAATGTGACAATGGCAATACGTTGCCCCTTTTCTTTCAACAGGCTTTTACCATCATGGATCAGAACAGGGACGGCTTTATTGACAAAGCAGACTTGAGAGACACATTTGCTGCCCTAGGTAAGCTGGTAGTGATAATGAAATACCTCAAAGAAATGCAGTTTACATTTCAAGCATATAACGAAAAATTGTGTTAGAATTACAGTGAGGGAAGTAATGAGATACATAGAAGGCAAAAGGAAACCTGTTCAGTTTGTTCCTCCTCCTTTATGGTAGTCGCTATCTTGACTACATAGGTCCAGCTGGGAAGTCTCCTGAGCAGCCTTGTTCAGATGCTGAATGAAGGTCTCTCTGGGACCCACTGGCGGGTGCTACAGAGCTATGCAGCTGGCAGCTGTCCAAAGGCACTGATCCCTCCCCTGCAACTATTTCATAAAAAGCCCACCCAAGTAGGGGTCCATGCCAGGCATTTCTGATTAGCCTCTGAATCCACGCTTCACAAGCTGCACCTTTATTGTCTAGGAGCCATGCGATATCTACCAATTAACGTTCTTGTCATGGACTAGCTGCTCCTCTGCCCACACAAAAAGTAGGAAGACTTCATGTGAGGTTCTGTGCTGTTGTGCATTGATGTGGGGTGGAATGCGCATGTCATGAGATTAGGTATTGTCCATTTCATGTGCCTTATAATCGTGACAACATCAAGCAGATTGAAAAAAAATTGTCCCAAGAAAAAGAAAAATCAAAATGCTCCGGAGCCCAAACCTGAAGCTCTATCCATGTTGCAACATTTGAGGTTTGAACAGTGATGTAGGCATTTGGGCTTTTGCCATCTGGATCTTATTAAAAAGAGTTTGATAAGAATCTCTAGTGCTCCCTGGGGTGGAATCAGACTGCAGCAGAGTCGGTGCAAAGAGCAGAAGCTCCTGAACTCTTTATTGTGACAAAGGAGTTTGCCAACTTTGGCCTGTAGCTACTGTTACCCTGAAATATTTATTTCTTAAGGCCAAGTTCTGCTATCCTTCATGTTCAGTGAAGCCCTTCAATGCCTATAAAGTACAGTCACAGCAAATTACCACTCAATTTGAGTAGAGATGCCAGGTTCTAAATTCTCATCAGTAGTCCAGCACAAGGATGGGGAGGGGATAGGACTACCCAGCTCATCCATCTGCCCTCTACGCACAAAGGCATCTCAATATATGGGAGGGCAAAGTCTGAGACCTTGGATCCACTTCAGTCACTTGGAACTCTGCTATATTAATAACAATGGGGTCTGTATTTCACCTGAGGTAATAAAAACAAAAACAAACAGCAAAACAATTTATTTGGAAGTGGCCCCTTCTTTGGTCTGCTGCTGGCCAGGTCTGTATCATTTATCCCTCTTACTCCTTCAGTCACCCTTTGATCTTAGAGCCAACTCTGTATTCCAAGTCAGAATACATTGGAGTACTCTGGAGTTGTGTTCTACCATGTTATTAGCAAAGTTGCACAGAGCCCTGAGCTCCCCAGTGGGAGGAGATGAATGGGAATAATTTTTTGAAACACAATTTGTGATTTATTATGAAAAATGATCTCTGCTGCAGGTCGTCTGAATGTCAAGAATGAAGAGCTAGAAGACATGGTAAAGGAGGCGCCAGGTCCTATTAACTTCACTGTCTTTCTTACTATGTTTGGGGAAAAGCTGAAAGGTAAGTACCTTTGGGGGATTGGAGAGGTATCTGTCAAAGATCCTCAGCACTGAAATATCTCAGCACCTTGCAAATTATAATAATGTATCCACAGAACAATGCTTAAAGGCAAGGAGTGATCTCCATTTTTGCAGACAGAGATGAAGTATGAAAAGGCTGAGAGACAGTCCAGAGGACAATTCAAAGGTGTGATTTCAGCTTGCATAAGCTAACACGAAAGTGGCAAATTGAGGTCTAGAAAGTAATGAAATCATGGCAGCCTGGAGCTCAGTGCAGAAGAGTTATTCACCATCTGCGGGTTCTAGGCTGAAGTCTGTCGCTCATGCTGTGCTGGTATTATTCCGAGTGTTAACTGGTTTAAAACTATCTTCAGTATTTCTGTGAAAACCTTTCTGAACTCCTTTGACTCATTATGTGAACATGACCTCTGCACTATCCTTGCAGTTAACGGCCATGAAGAAGCAGCATGGTCTTCCCTCATTTTCTGTTACAGTAGTAACCCTGTAGCCCAGGGTTGGTTTCATTTGAGGTCAATGGTAATTAAGCTATTGGCTTAAGTTGAATGAAGATTTTGCTGAATAACTCCTAATGAATGGATAAATTGGACTAATTTAATCTCAGTGGATTTAGAATGATAACACAGAGGAATTTGGCCCATTGCCATGGAATATATATAAATGACTGTAGGGAGTTCAGAAATCGTAGGTACTAAATTCTGTGTGGAAGCTAGTAATTTAGTTATATCATTTATATGGCTGGAAACTGCAAAATAGGGAGTGTGAAGCCAAGAGAACCCTCTAGTCATCCTTCTGTATGAATTAGAGATAGGTGAAAGCCTGGACCTTCAGAGCAAGGTAGTTGGCCTTAGCCAAGCACATTCCAGAAGTCTGTTAAAACAACTAATATTATGTTATTCTCTTTTCCCTCTTTACTTTTTCTTGGGGTAAAAAATTATGAAGATAACACACACACACACACACACAAAAACAATTAGAGAAAAGGAAAAATCTGATCACCTCTTCTTAAAAAAAGCATTTAGTGTATTGTGGACAGCCTCTGGCTTTATACTGCTAACCACAATTTCAAAGAAAGGCTTTCTACCCTTAGAATAGAAAATAGAGAGGTCTAATAGGAAGAACTGATGTAACTAGTCCTCAAAGAAACTCACTATTGATAAGGAATACAGCATGTGTGGGAAGTATAAGAGGTGACGGTAAGGTTCTAGACTGACACTGAGGAGCAGATTTTTTTACACAGTCATTGATCTGTCTTGATCATAGTGGTACCTGCACCTTTACATTCTGAATATCATCTGGCAAAGTACGTAATGCCCTTCTCCATGCTCTTCTGTTTCTGATGGGGTGTTTCTGTGGGTTTCTGATGGGGTGCCCTGCTGCACATTCCTGTCTATTTGTGTTGCTTGTGGTTGCACAGAGCATGCCTCCATCTCCATCTTTCCTCTTGTCTCTTATGATTGCTCAAGCTGGCAAAGAGTCCAGCCCTGCCGATTGTGTGGCCTAAAACCAGTGCCAGCACAAGAAGGTGAATGGTAAAGCATGCCCCTGTTGTCTGCAGCTTTCCAGTTGGCTACTAGCAGAGGAGGAGTTTTTTTTAAATTTCCATTTGGTGAAGGGAAAATCACAGCTGTGCTTGTCATGCCCTTCTGGTTGGGTTTGTCATGCAAAGGAAGCAGAGCCAAAAGACTGCACATTCCCAATCAAAACTAATTGGGATGAAGAGCCTTTGTAGTGCAATTAGAAAGGGAGAAAAGGCTAGAGGAAGTGGATATGGCAATTTTGCAACACTCTTTATTAGCTAAGTACCACTCAGAGAATTTGGTGAAAGGTGCTTTCTAAGTAAAATTTGTTGTGCTATAATTGATTTCTGTCATAAAGGGGAAGCTGGGATTTTTGGGACGAGCTTTAGCTTTGTATATGGAGATTATGATGCCAGATGAACAGCTAACAAAACTCAGTTTATGTTAATGCCAACCACATGGAGCTGTTTCTACAGGGAGTCAGAATAATACAATTTGTACAGAAAACAGAGATGCCGCACATCAAAGAAACCACTTTATTTACCAGCTAATCAATAAAGAATGCCTGCTGCATTGCTTCTCTTCAAAGCCAAAGTCCAAGGATATGACAGAGTAGAAAATGTAAAACACAGTAAGGAGAAAAAAAAAATCCCCCACACAGTGGTGACTATTTAAAATGCAGACCTTTCCTCAGAACTGGGAGAAGTTTCTGTTCAAAGGACTATCAAAACAGTCATTAAATACCAATCCTCATTGTATTGATCATATATTCATTGTAGATTGAATACATTGCTTGTAGGTTGGCAGAAAAATATACACGGCCAGTGTATAACAGGAGGGAGGCCATATAGTCTTTCGTGTATTGACCATTATATCTCCTAGGATACTAGTACTAATCCTTATGATTACAAAGAAAACTAAGGAGGTGTCAAGAATGTATATACTTGTTAGAGCAGAGAACCTTGCCTGGGTTCTTTCAGGTTCTCTCTGTGTCAAATGTTGGAATATAAACTTAAATACTAACGGGATTCTTCCAATAGTTTAATCACCTTTTTTAATCACACTTTTAACACTTCAGCATCCCAAGTAACCTCATGGGTCAATATACCTGCTTGTAAATTTGTTTTCCTAAAGTTATGAATAATGGTTTGCATTGTGCTACCATAATGTTTTGAAATACTGAGGAATAGTGAAAAAGAGAGTAAATAGGGTATCTTTCGTTGTGGCTAGAAACTGATCGTGATTAAGAATACGCAGAATCTGCAGTGCTACAGAATAGTCAAAAATCCCAGCCAAAGGCACTGTGAAAGCTATTCCCTGACCCATTTTTTTTCCCCAGTCTAAATAGATGGGGCAGATAAAGGATGGAAGAAAAATAAGACTGTTACTAAAATTTTATTGCTGGGAGTAGAGGAGCAGAGAAATTAAAGTCAGACCAAAAGTTTGTGGCCCATCTAAGAGCAGAAGCAAACTCTTGGAGCAACAGTCTAGTGCTTTAAACCATCCTGTTTCTATAAGTAACACTTACTTAATAAAGATCTTCTTAAGTGGGAGCGTGCTACAGAATATAAGAGCAAATCACCATTTTGCATTGATCATCCTGTTTCCACTGCGTACCATTGACATTCAGATTTTTATGACGAGCTCTGTTTCCTTTAGTGAGGGAAATAACCTCTTCTCTATATAGTGAAGAACAAGTAACATCAAAAAGTGTTTTTACAAGGAACGTACAGTACAAGATTAGAGGAAGCCAGTGAGGGAAACAGTTTGTTATATTTTCATTTCTGAAAGCCACTAATCCTCTGGGTACTGATATTGGAGACCAGTTCCTGGAAGTTTTCTCTCCTGCAGACATAGAATAGATATGAGTTATTATTTTTAAGCTTCTGAGCATTGAACTATTCACCTCTATTGTTTATCTGACATGACAAATGTTGCCGACTTAAGGAACCTTTGTCTTCAAACCTCCAACTGCAGAATTCTCCATTTTGCTCTGTTTTTCAGTGAATGCAATTACATAGCAAGTATTCGGCAGCTACAGAAATACACCCTGGCTTCTAAATTATATTTCATTAATTTTAGGCACGGACCCAGAAGAAACCATTCTGAATGCTTTTAAGATTTTCGACCCAGAAGGAAAAGGCCACATAAAGGCAGACTAGTAAGTTTACCTAAAATTCTTTTATAATAATAATAATCATATAATAATAATAATAATAATAGTAGTAGTAGTAGTTGTAATTGTACAAGTTTAATGAACTCCTTAAAAGCTGTATTTTTCATAGGATTTTAAGAGACAGAGAAACTGGCAGGCTTTGTAAGCCAGAGTTAAAAGACTAGACCATTGTATGATTGTATTTGTATACCAAAAAAGAGATGTTATTGTCTTCAGACATTGCAAGAGGCAACGGAAATATAATCACATGTAGGCCATTAGATAGCCTTTTTTGAAGATCTGGATATAAATCAACACATGACTCTTTGTAGATTAACTCCATATGTAAAATTAAAATGAATGTCTGGTGCCTAGCTCTCAGAGAGCTTGAATAAAATGGGAAAGCTATTCCCTTAAAAAAAAAAAAAAAAAGCGATCAATTTAATTAACTCGGGGACATGGTTTTAGTAAGAACATTTTCCTTGTTACATGTTTACTGTTTGAGCATTCTGCATCTAGACAACAATTTGCTGTAAATTTCTACTAGATATGGTGGGAGCGAAAGCAAATAATGCTATTAATAATATCACAATTATTATCAATATAGCTATTCTTTAAATAAGGAGGGAGGACCTAATTTGTATTCATAACTTGTTACACCAACAGAGCAGGGTAAAAAGACTTTAAGAGCTAATTGCACAAATGTAAATCCTTATTATACTGTCCAAATGGTGTAAGCAGGCCTTCAGGTAAATGAGATAAATGATACCAAATCAAGGCAGTGGATGAGGAGGTCTGACCTATGGCTCCAGTGAAATGCTTTATGTGCCTAGATTTATGCATATAATGAAATTCCTCGGTGAATTTGGGGTCTGTACTATTAATGTAGCAGCCAGTTCAGGTAAGTTTTCTAAAGGATAGTACACATAGCAAGCTTATTAGGGAACCATGAATTACAAAACTGTATTTGCGTCAAGAAATTCTGCTAATGTTGTGATAAGGTAAAGGAATACTAAGCCTGTTACCCAAACCTCTGACATGGAGTTTTCCAGGACAGTATCTGCAATTACTAATGTCTCGTGAAGGTAGTTAAAAATAGGAAAGTCACATACAATATATTTTTCCATTACCAATTTGCTTTTCTGTGGCAGTGGCACTTAATTCCCAGTGGGTATGACAGTCCTATTATGGTAAGCAATATGCTCCCCCCCCCCCCCAAAAAAAAAAAAAAAAAAGCCAAGTTCACTAAAGAACTTCCAAATTAATTAAATCGAGATGCAACTAGTGGATGTAGCAAGCAAGTGGGAGGAATAGAGAATTAACATTTTTTCTGCTTTCTTTGGGGTTAACACTGTCCAAACAGCTTGGGAAGAACACTCAGGATAATACATCAAAAGTGACTCAAACATTATCAGAATAAAGTTTAGCCTGTTGCCTAATAGGCCAGATCACACGGTAGTGAAATCACAACCATGAAATACAACCTTCTGATGATACAAAACCCATGAAATGTTGTATTTCCCACCACTATCTGTAACAATGCACTGCATACAAAATCTGCCAGCTTGCCACCCTATGTCCAGTTCTACATTCCTTGGAAGCTGGAAGCCAGTTGGAGTTTGGGGCAAATTAGGAATGCAGTATCACACTCCAAAATAAAGATGAGAGAGAAATACATTTTTTTTTTCCTTGATGGAAAAGGTCAACCTTGTTCCCACCCCCACTGCACTGCTAACATTAGACAATTGTTTTAGTTCATCACCACAACAGAGCATAATGTTTACTTATTAGACCCGAGGGTAATGTTGATCATTACAGAACAAACCATTAAATCAATTCCGTGAATGTCTTTGAGGTTTAACTTCTATTCATATGCTTCCAAAATTTAGGCATTTGAAGGTTTTGAAATAATTTTTATGTTGGCTCATGCAGCCCTTTCAATATGACAGTTAATGTTAATAAATAATATTTCTCCATATTAAAAAGTCCTGGAATGTTCCTCTCCAAAACCAGCCATGTTGACCTTTTAATCAGAACTTCTTTTTATGTTCATGGAGTTAACATCCTTCTGGGGATTTTTATGTCTCTTCCCTCTGCGTGTTTTCACCTCTAGTCTGGAAATGACTCACTTAGTCCATCTGATGGTAGCTGTGATGGAGTCTTCTAACCTTTCCAGAAGCTCCAGGAGTTTATAACTTAATTCCAAGTTCAATGACAGACTTTGTTTGTCTGCATCATTATACCACACATAAACTTCTTCCTATAGCATGATGTCAAAAAGAGAAAATGCTTTAGGTCAGATTCTCAGCTGGTGTAAACTGGCATAGCTTTTGGAAAGGTTAGATGATTCAGTCCTAAATGCCATTCATTGGACAAAGTGAGTCAGGCCAACATCAACTGTGTCTAATGCTGATGCCAACAAAACTTTACAGATTTGTACCAGAGGAAAATGGACCCAGAGAGCTTAAATGCATTCTGGACTTTTAGAGATTAGTTTGACAGAGCTAATGATGTTTCTCATCATAGCTGTAGAGAACTGCTTATTGTAACTCACCTGTGTTTTGTTTTGTTTTGTTTTGTTTTATTTTTTATTTTCTGAGAAAACAATGTATGAAGGGAAATCCCAGGGGAATAACAAAGTGTCCCAGAGATTTTACAGATAATTTAAAAAATGTTTTGAAAATACAAAGAGACAACAAAATATTTGTTTCTGTAGTAGGAACTGAAGTCAGGCAGGACAAGAGATAACATTTAAACACCCACATCAAGGCAAATGATATTCTTTTTTGCCCAGAAGACTTTGTTGTTGTTGTTGTTGTTGTTTGAGAAACAAATAGTCTTTAAAAAAGAAAACAAGATACATGAAGAAAGAAAGAAAAAAACACATAATCTCTAGCTTTGGAAATTGCAAGTGTTCATTTCCCTATAAAATAAATAATGGAAAATGTGCACAGATCCTTAACTCAGTCCTTCTTCCTTGTGAGTGTGCCAGAGCCTACTGGGATATGCATCAGAAGATTATAATTAGATATTTGATCTTTTCTTTTCCCCTAAATACTTTAAGCATGTGAGTAGAGGACACATCGCGCCCAGATCTCTTTTTAATTCAGTCCTGTTTCTGATGAAGCTTATTTGTGACTTCTGACAAAATTGCTGTAAGTGCTTCCTTCTATTCACTGAGCTCCTTCCTGTATCACACTTCCTATTTACATTTGCTAATGATGTTTGCCCCAGTGCACATACATCCAATAATCAATTTATGCTGATGAGAATGATCTCTCTACTCCCCCAACCAGAGAGCATCTGAGAATTCCCCTTCAAAAAGTGCATTCACATAACAAATGACCAGACTAATAAGACAGAAATGGCAATATGAGAGAAAGAGGTGAAGAAAGGCTCTGTTAAGTAAAGAGCATGGGAAAGTACTGCAAGGAAAACATATACAAGAGCTTAAGCCCTGTCTGTGAGTTCAGAGTATTTCCCCAAACTTGCCTGCATATTTCCATGCTTGTCCTTGTGGGTAAGGTCCTTATTCATTACCCATAAACTTCTTTTTTCAGTTTTCCCTTTGTGTCCTTCCAAGTGAGTACTTCACATCAATGAAAAAGAGATTCAGAAGTGTATATGCCTCTTACGCAAATGTCTTTGTTGTAGCTTTTTACTGGAAAAAAATATGTGTGTTAGAGATATGAGGAAGTACAGTTGTAGCTTTGCCATCAAAATTACACTTTTATCTGTGTGACTTGTTTCACTCAAGATGCATGCTGGATGGGAGCAGGAAGGGAAGCATTACTATTTTGCCTGAACATCTGCATCCACAGTAGGTGAATTTTACTTGTATGAAAGTGTTCCTGTGCAGGCATGATTTCTATTATAAGTAGTTATTTTTAAATATTCACTTTAAAAAACAGGGCTGTCTTCAGAAGAGCTATTGTACTCTCCCCACACCAATTCTTCAAAAAAAAAAAAAAAAAAAAAAAAAAAGCGGCCTTTTTTTCCAATCTACAAACTAAAACAGATTTCTGTACTTATTTCAGCTTTTGTTTTTGTACATCAGGCTGTTCATTTGTCATCACTGATCTATAATCTGTTTTACTGATCTGGAAAAAGCCTTGGTAAATACCTTTGATAATAACAACAACAACAAACAACTGTGCCTTTGCAATGTGAATGCAAAATCTTTTGAATTAATATAGGAATTCTCCTATTTATTATCAGTGCAAGTGGAAGGGATGATTGTGTGATATCAGTGAGTTGATAATGGTGGATGTTTTCACAGATTGTACATACACTGCCCTCAGTATGTGAGTAAAGGGGTGAAATGTAAAGACATTTTATGTAAAGGGGTTGAACTGAAAGCAGTAATTGTTCTTCTTGGCTTTTATTCACCTATACACTTAGGTAAAAAAAATTACACGCTCAACTGACTTCCCACAATGGGTTTGAAAACAGAGTGTAAAATCAGCTGAGGATCTGTCCCAAAAATATTCTCTTTGATGTAATTGCATAAGATGCAGATTGTGTGTGGGATAAGCTCCTTGTTACAGTTCTGTAACTCCAGATCAAGATGTTGTACCATGAAATACAACAGGTCTCACACAGTTTCACAGTCTCCTCTGGGAATGACTACATGCAAATAAAGGGATCCTCAGATGATGATTTGGAATAGCTGTTGGAGTTCTCTTTCAAGTCCTCTTTCTCATTTCATGCTCTGTTCCTTTCATCCTCTGATTTTACAGAAAATATTCTTTCTTTTGGTTTTGCTAAGTGATCCAAACTTTAAACAGCAAGTGAGAAAACCTACCATTTTAGGTTAAGATAAGCATACAAAATTGCTGTATTACAATTAGGGTAATAACCTTAAACAATTTTAAACCTCTATAAAATGTCACAAAAGCAAAATAAGTTGGCAGAGCGAGGCATTGACACTGATGGGTGCCCACAGAAAATCTCTTACAATATCGTGTAAGGATTAACAGCTTTAATGTATGCAGTCACACAGATTTTCTTTCATGCGACTTCAGGAGGGATCTTGCCATCTGAATTGTCATGTGCCATTATCACCCTTTAATCAGGTTATTTCATTTTTATCTGGACAGCATCAAAGAAATGCTTATGACACAGGCAGACCGGTTCAGTCAAGAAGAGGTAAGGACCTTACTCAAAATAGGAATGCATCTCCAGCTACTCCTCAGCCATATGCATTTGCCCCTCTTTAAATGCATGAAATCAGCTCAAATCCAGTGTGAGAGAAGGCTGATGCCAGCTCTAGCAATTAGGAACAATTCAAAGCATCTCTTCTGAATAGCTCCATGGCTAAATCAAAGTCAAACAGATTCTTTGGACTTCCATCCAAGTGTAAGCGTGGCCTATCTCTTGCTGTTCTTTCCTATGGTGAGCTGGGCAATGAATTTACTAGAGTTCAAATGCATTTGGGTGGGGACTGTGATCTGTTTTCCATTTCTGTGAGAGTTATTTTGTTTGAAATCCGAAATGAGTTCTGAAATGAGGTACTGACTTTGTGGTTTGTGTGAGATTGAACATGGATACTGCTCGCTGGGAGGAATTTAGAGGGACTTTCCTTTCAAAAGAAGAGATTGAGTGGAGTTTGTTCATGGCAGAAACAGACTGGAGTGCAGACTGGAATACAATATTTAGTCAGAGCTTACCTGGACTTTAGGGAAAGCTCTTTCTGATAGGGAAATTTTGGGGATTCTAATAGAATTGTTAACCAGTTTTGTCCTGGTTCCTATTTCAATTTTAATGAAACTAGGGAAAAAAATTCTATAATGGTTAACGAATCAGGCCAGCAGGGAGCTGAACTGGGTTGAAAATGAAAAGCAGTACATGTTGCTGTCTCACAGTCCCATGTTTGTAACACTTATCTCCTGTTCACTTGGCAGATCAACCAGATGTTTGCTGCTTTCCCTCCAGATGTCTCTGGTAATCTTGACTATAAGAACCTCTGTTACGTTATCACCCATGGTGAGGAGAAAGACTAAAATGAAAGCTGAGCTCCTGCGATGATGCACCAAGTTATTTCATTATGCTTTTCTGTGCAAGACAAAGGGCTAAGCATTCAGTATGTGAAGCCATGTGGTCATCAGAAGAGAACCAATAAAACAATTGAAATTAGATTAAAGTTATTTAATGCTCCTGTTTTTATAAAAGATGAAAATACCAATTTTGTGAGTTTTTTCCCATCCCTTTTTGTGTGTGTGTGTCAGTGGTTTGAAATGGAATTTTCTTGATGAACTGATGCTTTCGTGATTTATTGACAATCCTAATGTTCACCAGATGGTCCACTGGGCACTGCAGTGTTGCTTAACCTCTTGTCTTTTATACATAAGCTCCATGTGCTAATTGAGAAATCCTCTAACTTACTGCACTGGGAAGAGCATTTGGTAAATAGAATTCTGTTCCATTTCACAGCCCTTTGCATTGAAAGTGTAAATAAAACAATATTAAGCTCTTGCGAATACACCATATGCCCTCACAGTCTTGGTGATGTGTCCAGTTTCATAATCCACTTCTCTCATTTGCTTTGGTGCAAAAGAACAGAAACGGTGGAACAGTGTCTATATTTCTCATAGCAAATTTTACCTAGGCATTATTAGAAACCAGCAGTAAAGAATTTCCCCCTTCAGAGGTATCTTTATATCTGTAGGAAGTTGTTCACAGAATAATAATAAGGGCTTGTTTGTTCACCAGTTGGTCATGATCCTTGTTTTAAAGGTGAGGGACACATTGGAAGGATGTGTTTTGCCACCCAGTATAGGGAAAATACAAGAGAACTCAGGAACTGTAGCCCAGGGTTACACCTAAAAGGAAACTATCCCTCACTTTGATAATTCAAGATCAGCATAGCTTCTAAAACGGGCTACGGTTTCTTGTATTTGGACTTCTAGGAATTGGACATATTCTGCCTATGTGGAATACTGCACGAAAACTTCCTGCGTGGGAGTCAGAAGGACATTGCAGCCAAAGTAAAACAAGCTTCTGCTGTTTTAACAACTAATGCAAATGGTTTCCTTTTGCATCAGTGTTGTTGGCACAACAGTCCCACAGACATGGAGTAACAAGCTGTTTCTTTTCTATTTCTTATACTCTTTCTAGAAAGAGAACTTGAGGGCATGAGGTCAAACTCTGCCCTCATCAGAAAAGGCAGAATAGTTAAATGAAAAAGCTTTAGCATCTGCATGACTTAAGGAAGTGACATTCAGCCCCACCCGTGGTTTTTTGTTGTTGTTGTTGTTCTAGCAAAGCCCTGCACTCAGTGCACATCAGTAATGTGGGAAAACTGGAACAAGAAGGCTCCTGGCAAGGACATGCCCAGAGATGGCATAATAAATCTCTCCCGTTGCACCTATGTTCAGAAGAACCACACGTTCCTGTAATAACAGTGTTTTTCTAATGAAAGTAGGTGAGTTAATTGTGTCTACGAAAAATCAGATTGCTGCAAAATATTGGTGGACACAACTAGAACCAAAATTTGACCCTCTTATGCATGAGTCTTGCTGAAGATGTGGAAAGGGCTTTGGCACTTCTTGGCGTATATTCTTGTAACATTTAAAGCAATGTCGTGCTCCTCTAGGTCCTCTCTATGGGGTGTGCAGCTTGACTGGGTTTTGGGGTCTAGTGAAACTCCATGTAATGCAATGCATAACCTCTTTTTCCACCTTCTGACTTATCTGCCAGAAGCTAGGTTTCCTGTACAGGCACAGCTCTTACCTCTGTTTCACGTAATGATACTTTTCTCCTCAAAATGTGTTTTTATTTTGTAAATGTGGGAGCACTGCTAATGGGATGAGATTGTAGCTACGGGAGGTCGCGGATATATTTTCAGTGGCAGAATAGAAAGAAAAACATTTGTAAGCTTCTGCTTTGTGCTCTTTTGTGGACCCAAACAAGTGACCACACTTCTCAGCAAAGAAAGGAGCAGGTTATAGGAGAGAGAAATTGATGTTTCAATTGCAGATTTAATTTGGAAGTTGCTTGAGCAGTGAGTCTGGAAAATGCTCTTCTATGGCACAAACATATACAAATCTAGTGCTGCATCTAGTGCTGCATCTAGTACAAGCTCCACAAAATGATATACCCCATCGAGTGAATACTGACCATTCCACTAACAGGAGCTGAAGTCACTCAGGCATCAGATGTCATATGGTGCTTACATTTTATGTTCTGTTTAAAGATTTCAGAATGAGATTGAAGAGTAGATAAAATGGCATTAGGGCTTACCTTTTGCCTTCTATCCAGAGAGTATTTATTTTTCCTTGTGCGAGTTGGTAGACAAAAACTTTGAGGACAGAGCTCTTGAAAGATGAGGTCGCATATTTTTCCATCAGAGCATACACACTTTTTGATGGATCATTTTTCATCTGTTATTACCCAGTTACATGACTTCTTCAAGTGCAGCTCTGGAGTGCCTTAAACTGATGAAAGTCTGCTGCACTCTGCTCCTTTCCAGGTTGTACTCCTCCTCTCCCTCAGGTCAGCACTTGAACTGCACTGTTGGGCCTGTGCTTCTCCTTGTCCCTTCCTTATTACTGTGAGCCTTTCCAGCAGTCACTGAACTGCATCTGGCCCTAGAATTGTCACTGGGCCTGGTCATGACCTGCAGCTTGACTTCTCAACTTGACCTTGGACCTCTCATTGTAGACTTCTCTGATGATTCCTTCTCCTTCCCTTCCATTGATGACTTCCCTAAAGCAGTTTTTCTGTAATTCAGTCCAAATGTCCTCCAGCTCCTAAGGGGGACCAAACCAAGGTGTGGGCTGTGAGGTCCTCCAGCAGATACCAAACATTAATGCACCATCATAGTACCCTCAACCACCCAGAGCTCTTGTGACACTCTGAAGCAGTTCTTGGGCTTCATAGATGCCCAGATTCCTTAGGACCCTGGTTCTCATTCCTCTTCATTACACTTTTCTTTGTTCAAAATCCTTTCCACTTTTTTTTTTTTTTTTTTCTTTTTCTTCTGTCTTTTGCCGCAGGATAACTGCATTTAGTCAGTACAGCAGACACGTGCCTGTTAACAGATTGCTTGAAGAGACCTTTGGGTTGGATTGTACCATTAAGCTTGTTGTTCATTTGGACTACTGCACCTTGGTCCATCACACAATAGAATTTGAAGTTGTAACCCTCCCCTTCTATAAGGGGAAAGGACAAATGTTCAGATTAATGTGATGAAATCATTATGGACTTGTTCTAAGAATCTTTACCAATCCTGGTTTCATTTTAATCCATATCTGGGGGAATGGAGCTGTACTTACAGGTTTTGGATGCAGATTCAACTAAGTAAAGGAAACAAAGAGCTGAGGTTATTTCCACAAAAACCAAGATTCTCACCAAAGCATCATTAAAATGATCAGATGGGAATTGAACTTGTGTGAACTCCAGCAGTTGCTCTTTAGTGTCAGCCCTTTCACAAACTATTAGTGTTTGGATGGGAAGAAAACAAAGAAGCAGTGAAGAATTGATAATCTGCTTTATAAACACTTAAAAGTTTAACACTGTAAGCCTTTCTGAAACCTTGTGAATTGGTGCAGCAACATTTGAAATACTGTCATAAAAGGCAGAGGAAGAAAGGTTCTTATGCATTCCCTCTGGCTTGTTGTTCTGCTTGGAGGCATGGTTGTTCTTAGAAATATTTGTTTAATCTTTCTAAACTTTCCAAGTAGGTAGCCTCATGTCCAAAGCAAGCCTTATTCAAGTGCTGGCCTTATATATATATGTATGCCTATTACATATATATGCATACTAAAAAACAAACAACAACAATAACAACAACAACAACAAAAACACAACATATCTATCTACATGAGCATTTTTCCCCAAACCATCTAACCTAAATCTTTCTGTCTGCAAATTAAATCATTTTCATCCTTTCTACCCTCTTTGTAATGAACATTAGCACACTGGAAGACTGCTTAGTTTTCTATTTTTCAATGTTCTTTTCCAACTTTTCCTCTCAGTGATCTCTTCTCCACTTCTAATTCTTTTTCTCTTTATGACTACCTTAATTTGTGCATATTGTTTTTCTTAAAATATGATATGTCAAGTTGGACAAATATCCCAGCACCAGCCAGAATGGAATAATTATTGTAGGAGTTATCTGTAAAACAAAAACAACAAAACAAAACAAAAGAGCCCTGTGATGCAGCAGCAGTGAAGGTTATGTATTTTTCTAGGCAATGTGGGGAAAAGTTTATTCCATTCCACTCTTTTTTTTAGTAGCTGCTTGCTTCTGATCTGTAGCCTGCTCTTCCTATCCCAGAAACTTCCTTAGCTGTGATTCCCCTCTGTCTCTGTTACCTTGGTAATGTGCCAGCACGGGTTATTTGAGGACACATCTTGAATTTTCACTAATGTTAAAAAGGTGCAGATTGTCTGAAGTATAAGTTTTCTGTGTAAAAATACAATACCAATACAGTTTTAACATTTTCATTAATGAGCTGGATGATGGGACTGAATGCAACCTCAGTGAATTTGAAGACTACAACATTGGATGGAGCAGACCAAGTAGTTGTGCTGCTGTTCAGAGGGACTTCAGTGAAACAGAGAAATGAGCAGAGAGGAAGCTCTAAGTTTGTAAAAGCAAAATGTGGATACCATCACCTGGGGAGGAATAACTCCTCCCCAGAGGAGGAATAAGACATAGTACAGAGACCAGAGTACAGAGAAAGACCTAGTCGCTAACAAGTTGAATATAAAACTGTAGTGTGTTCTTACAGCAAAGAAGGCCAACAGCATCCTGAGCTGTATGAGGAAGAGCATTGCCAGCAGGTCAAGGAAGGTGAGTCTTCCCCTCATCAGTGGTGAGACACAATTGGAGAGCTGGGAGCTCTCCAAAGCTCTCCAGAGCTCTCCAGAGCTTTGGAGATTTGCCTTTCTTCTATCATGTAATGATCTACGCTAGTCTTTAATTCCCTCTTGTTTTTCCTTCTCCCTTTGAATTTAAGCTGTTCTGAATTCCATCCCCATCCTCCAAACTGCTCGTAGGTTGCCTTAGTTCTGTCCATCACTGAAAAATTTTGTATACATGCTCTCTATTTTGCCCTTCAAATTGTTAATATTGAATGGAATCTGACCCCAGGACAGTCTCCTACTCCTCTTCCTTCTCTGTCAACAACCTTGAAATGTCTTCTGATTTCAGCAGTGGTAATTCACGTAGGACATGTTTTTTAGCTATACTCTAGGTCACTGGTCTTCAACCTGCCTGTGGGCAACTGTACAGGAAAAGTTTCTCACCTGTGGGCCTTGCTTTATTTCCCAATCAGTATAAATTCAGGTGGTCACCAGTAAGGTGTTATATAACACAAACAACAGCCAGCCATACCTCTCTTAAATTACCTGTGATAATTCTTAAACCCAATCAAACTCGATTTCCCACTGCAAATGGGGGAAAACCAGGTTGAGCAAAGCTAGTTTAAATGCAAGATCAAATCCACTTGGATTCCTAAAGGCAAGCCTATGGCTTGCACCAGAAAAGACTCCACTTCCAGAGCTCTGATTGTGTGGCTGGGTTCACAGCTTGCTAAGGAACACTTCTGGGCATGCTGATGCTGTGCAATGCCATTGGCACAGTTGCTGTGGCTGATGTCCCTTGTCTCTCAACATACTATTACTCTCCCAAACTCAAGACTTTGGAAGGCATAGATGGGGTTTCACTTCGAAGAAGCTGGACCTTGGATCCTTGAAGCACGTGTGCACAGTATTTGAAGTAGCACAGGTTTCTGACGTGCAAACCTGGATTTTTTTTTTTTCTTTTTTTGCTAGAACTACATAATTTGGGAGATGCTCCTGTGTATTCACTTAACATTGGCCACTTAAATCTAGTGTGTATTCAAGGAGGCTTATCTCTGCAGGACTTCTCTTCAGTGAAGGGAAAGAGGTCCTTGAACAGGCATTACAGGGCACTTAAATTCATTTCTGCTCTGATTCAGCCTCTGCAAGCATCTATCTGACTCTGTTGATTATAAAGCAGGGGCCTGGGAATGCTAACTCAGGTATTCAAGGTCAAGCATAGCCATACCTCCTTGAGTCCTGAGTCCTTATCTGGGGAATTGTTGCCATTTGTTGCTGGCCTTTTCAGTTTAAATGATTGCTTAGTATGCCTTTTGACTTGAACTTTTTTTTTTTTTTTTTTTTTTTTTTTTGGCAAAATATACTGGCAAGCTCAGCATTTGGTCAGCTGCTTCAGCAGGAGTACAGAGCTCAGATGGTAGGCCAGGCAGGATTTGTTTTTGTTGTAATGACAGTAATAATGTTATAAGATAGTAGCTGTCCCTTCATGGGGTAAGAGACCCTATGTACACAAGTGATGGGAGATCCAAATAGCCAGAGAACTGGAGGAAAATATAAGTTACAAACCATCTTGGCTGAGGTCACACAGCAAGTCAGTAGAGTTAGGACCAGCCAGGTCTCCTGACAGCAGCAGTTAGCTACATTGCCTTTCTAGATGCTGATGCTGCAAAGCTGTACATACAAACTGAATCCCAACAGATCACTTGATAGAGTTGGTCAGGTATTTGCTAGGGTTGTTACATACTGGGAAAAATAAATGAATAAATAAACAAAGCCATCTCTGGAGACCAAATGTGGTTGCTCATGTGATTGGCACTCACAGAGCACAAGCAGCAGATGGTTTGTATGTACCTGCACAACACACAAACCACACCTTGCTCCACACCTGGGGTGGGGGGAAGCTGGTTCCCCTTTAGCTAACTCACACAGTGTTGCTGGAAGCCTTTTGATACTTGCTTTGTATGGATTTTGGTGTATTTCATGGACCTACCTACACATCACTAAAAACTGGTGTTGCTTGCTGTGTAACAGGCTCACACGCCTCAAAAACAAGTTGTTTTACACAAAACTGGGGAGAACAGCAGATGACTTACTATCTTGTTGCTTTAAGTCTTGGAAAATGCCAGCACCACCACAGCTGCAATGAGTAGAAATTTCATTACCAGAGATGCAGAGGGGGGCTCCTCTAGCAGGCCAGAAACAGATAAATCTCCATGAATTTATTGGTAAGCTAGTGCCTTTAAGCTATCGTATGTAAAAAGGATGCGGTTTAAATAGCATCCAGAAAGTTATTTGTGGAACAGGAATTAGCTGGTTTCAGCAAGGATCTGCCCTTCCAAACTGGGCTCTGACTGTAAAGGCTGTGACAGAATTTAATGCTTGGAAAAATAATACTTGTGTGAAGCAAGTGCTGAAGTGGTACAAGTATCCATATTTTGTCTAAAATTGTGAAAAGCCTTAAGGAAATGATCAGTCATTTCTTTTTAAAGTGGTGTTAAAGTTCACCCACGCTTGTACAAACAGCAGCACGCAGGTAATGCTGCATGCCACCCTGTTTCTCCTGGAAAAAGTAGAAAAGTTTAGTTTTATTGCTGGGTTAAGTATGTACATGCAAACATGCTAACCAAAGTGAGGCAGACACCAGAGACTCTCTTGGCCCAGCTGGGCACAGGGAGCCAAGGGTTCCCTCAGCCCTGTTCTACAAATGCCAGTAGGGCTTTGCTGAGGCTGCTCAGGGCCCTTCCTGAGCATCAACAACACCTGTGACCTCTCCCACACCTGCATGGGGCTGCTCTGAGTGCTACTCCAGCCCCACAGTGTGGGGGATTAATGCTAATGGGCTCCTCTCTGCCTCGCTGCAACCACAGCCCACAAGGGACAGAAGAAGCTGTTGTGGGCCTGCGCGCAGCCCTGGCTCTCCCTGCTCCTGCATGGCTGATGTGGAGGTGAGGCGAGGCCCCGGCATGCCAAGGTAAGGCAGAGGTTTTTTCCAAGCAGCATATTAATTAGGGTACTTGAGGCCTCGGATCAACCCTGGGCTTGTGCCTGGGGAACCGGTTCTTGGGAGAGGCGGGATGGGGAGGTTGTGGGGTTTTTGTTGTTTTGTTTTGTTTTACCTTAGCTGTGAATGACTTTCAGTGCCCTGTTTAGTCAGCTGTGTCTGATTATATAAAGTAACCCCCTGGCTTTTTGTATAACATATAAAGCTTATCACCTTTTTCCAGCCGCTTCAGTACAGTGTGTTCATTAAAGCACCCCTCTGTCGCTTAAAAAAACACAACTGCCTGCTTTTAGTGTTAAAGATGTGTGTTTTGTGCCTGTGTGTATCGGGCGGTTACCGGTGAGGCCCTGGTGACTGAGGCGCTGGGCAGCGTGCTCTCCCCTGAGGGGCTGCCTGTCCCTGTACCTGGCCCAAACAGAGCAAACTTGTAATCCTGTTTTTTCCAGATGGCTCCCTCTAGCTATGTTTTAATGGCAAGGTAGAAACAGTGGAGAAAAATGGAGTGGAGTGCCTTGAAGCCCCTCCATCACTAATTTCTCACAGTCTTAATACGGAGAAAATAGAGGCATCGGCCTGTGTAACTGCTGTGGGTGTCTGTAGCATGTAATGCAAGTGCTAAAATGAGGAATAAGGCTTTTGATACTCTGTATTTAGTCAGCCTACTGAGGGATGGCTCAGAGGATGCTTCAGGCACCTTAAATCTGGGTGTGAGCTGGCTCCCTGCGGAGAGCCCTGCTACAGGAGCTGGTGGCTGAATTCACCAACGGGGCTGAGTAACTTGAACATCTCCAGGTGTTCCAAATGGTTCTGGGTCTAACACATTGCACTTTGCAAGCACTAAGGAGGACTCATTTTGCTTTGGGTTAAAAATAAAAGCCCAGTGTTGTGGGGCTCTGCGTGTGAATGCTGATCAGCCATTGGGGTGGCCCCACAGCAGCCATTTTGGCTCTTCTCAGGCCAGAGAGGTGCAGACAGGAATTTGGGACAATCTAACAGAGAAGGTGTGGAGGTTGAAGCAAAGCTTCATCTACCTTGTGCAAAAAGAAGAGCAAATCTTCCCAGTAAAACTTTGACCCCTCAGTTATGGGTGCTTGGTTGTCAACAGTGTGAATGGCCCCTGTGCTATTAGACAAGTAACAGGCTGCTGTGGATTCTCTCATGTCTAGTAAACACTTCAGTACAGTGGGTTTTTTAAGAGCATCTTCATCCTTTGCCCAGCTGTCTATCCTGTGAAACCCACAGGAGCTTCCTGTCTTTGAAACCTCTCCTGCTCTGTCAGCCTTGGCTGAAGTTTGCCTGTGGCTATTACAGCTGAGGACAGGCAAGTGCATGTTTTATTATTCTGTATCTTCCCCCAGTGTACTTTTTAATGTGTGTGCATATATACTGCCACTCCTGAATCAATTTCATGTTGAATCTTCAATTTAGTTTAACTGGCAGAGATGGGAACTTGGAGGCTTTCTTTTCTTTTTCTTCTGACTTGTTTCCATTTACTGTTTTATGAATGTTCCATTGCTCAATAATGGGAGGTGGAAAATGAAATCCCAAGATCATATTTTAAAGGATGTTAATGACTGTGAATGTAACCAATATAGTTAATAACAGTCCAGGCAGAGATGGAAGACCGTTCTCCTCTTTTGACTAAAGGCCAACATAGCTTTCTGATTATCCCTTCTAGAGAAGGATCTGGATATTAAGGGATAAGTCATACTAAGTATTTCCTTCTTAGACTCCTTATTCACTTATGCCTACTGCTTTTTTGTCATCTTTAAAGGTGTTGTTTAGCCTCTTTTGAATTACTTTAAAACAAACAAGTATTTTAAAAAAGACAGCTTTTAAATCCATGGAGATATTTTCTAAATTCTTTTGATTAAAGGGGTCAGATTTTTCTTCTTTTCTGAAACAAAATTAAGAGTAGCTCCTAATTTGGAGGGTGAGAGCGAGGAACAAGGACTCTGGGCTTCAGAAAGCTCTGCTTGGTGGAGGGAGAAGTGAACATTCAGTTTCCTTGTGCTTTGCTGGGTTAAACTTAGAAATATGGAGGCTCAGCAATGGAATACCATGTCACAGATTCCAGTGCAGAATTACTAAGAAAAAAAATGTACTGTTTTGTTTCCATAAACCGAAAAGCAGTAGAAGTTATTTTAAGCTTAGAGCAATGAGAAGATAAGGAAGTACTGGGCAGAGAGAAAAACAAAACCCCTTAGGCTAATGAGCCCCTTGCCTCCAGGTTTATCTTGGCTCCACCTCTCTCCTTTGTCATTGTATTTGTCAGTCTCCTCCTCCAGTCTAGCTGCCTCTTAACCTCATTAATACTTCACTTTGATGGTCTTAAGTTCTTGACAATTTACTCCAGATGTTTGCTACTTTGAATGAAATAGATTTCCCAGATTTCCTGTTTACTCTTAATGTCTTTTGTCTCTTTCTTTTTCTTTGAAAGTGTGACAATTTTTTTAACCTCTTAGCAATCTGAATATGTGAGTCTACTGTTCCACTCCCCTCCTCCTAGCATCCTACTGAAGCTTTGAATGCCTTCCTTAGAACGACGCTCCTTGTTATCATCTTCTTACAAGATAACCTTGCTCTTCTTTCACCTTCAGTTCTGAACACGTGAAATTCTGGGCTCTATTTTTTTTCCTCTCTCTTGCTGGACAGACACGTGTGTACTACACACATAGAAGAATTGTGGGAGAAAAATCCCACTTCTTGATATACTTCAGACCAAATGTTCTTATAACCTGGGATTGCCCGCATTGTTCATCCCATTGGGTGCCTTCCATGGATGAATTACCTGGAGAGACTTGAGTAGAAGTAATGGGCTGGCGTCTCCTTGTCGAGCTGCTCGAGGCACACAGCTCGGGGCTGCTCTTGGAGGTACTGACACAACTGCCTAGAGCACGAGTGTGGTTAGAGCGGTGCAGCTGACCTGGGCAAGGCTGTGCTGTTGGAAGTTCCCGTTATAGCAATAAAAACGTGTCCACTTTAAAGTGCTTGTATGGCTTTAATTATTCTGTTGTTTTCTTTAAAAATAAAACCAAAAACAAAACAAACCTTTAAGTGAACCAGTTCTTCAAGTACAAAAGCTGTGCCTAGACCAGGCCTTAGGCCTCAGTCTTGCAAACACTTTCACACGTGCTTAACTTTACCGCTATGAGTAATCCTATTGATTTTAAATGGCACTACTGAGGCAATAAAGAGTGGATTTGTATTATCTGGGGCTTACCATGGGCTATGTTAGAAGTCAGTCTTATGAAATGAATGATTATGTGGGTGCAATAGGAGTGTCCAATCCAGGATTTAGTTAAAATGTACTCTTCCCTACAGACTTCCTTGGAAGTATTTAGCTGTCTTGCGTGCTCTTCTAAGTGCTGTCTCTTGAAGGCCATTCATTTTTTTTAACTGGTGACTTTTGTTATGATGTCCTTTAAAATAAATACTCAGGTAGCACTTGGCGTACTGTGGCTTTCCATCTCTTCTTGGTCAACTGTAACCTCCTATTGAGGCCAATCCCTATGTTGGTGCCTTTACAATGGCATTTTCTGGTTTCTAACACTGGGTGTACTCATGCTGCAGCTTTCCAGCCTCTGCAGCTCTCTACTATCCCGCTGCCTTTTTTCACAAAACTTGTAGCAACGTGACAGCTCTGAAATTCGTGTCTCTCTATCAAATTGAGCTGAAAGCAACCAGCTCATTCAAAAGTTATTAGAGATGCATGCTTATGCATACCATGATCATATATACGTTATTTTTAAAGGAAGTCAGGCAGGGGAAAAAAAAAAAAAAAAAATTTGATTAGAGAGAGATGCATTTGAATGTTTCATGAGCTTGAAAAAATGACTTCGTGGCTGGTCTTACAAATATGTTTTACCCCAACTCATCCCCATTGAGGAGAGCAAGGGGAGGGCTAATTTTAATGCAGAACATAGGTGGACAAACTGTTTTGGAAGTCACAGAAGAAAAATTCACCTCTCAGTACTTCAACAACATAAGCAGGCTTGGCATTAGGGCTTAAAGATCTGCACCAGTTGCCAACACGGTGGGTGAGTCATTTCTTCTCAGGTGCTTCCTGGAGAAGGAAACCTTTGAGTTCTGCTTAGTTAGAGAAATACTTGGGGGAAACAGCCCTGTTGTGTTAAAGCACCAGCAATCTGACATCATAGCCAACTTTGTCCCAGCTGGCTGTGCTGCAGATCATTAAAGGGAGAGGGTGTTTCATGCACTCCGGCCTCTTTTCTTCTTTGTTTAAAAGGAGAGATCCTTGAATTTTTTTTTTTTTTTTTTAATTAGAAGTCAAAATAGCAAAAACAAACAAAAAGAAAACAAACGAAAAAATGCACAGACACACACACAAATAAATAAAAAATGAAGAGGGATGAAGAAGAGAACATTTAACTTCAGCCAGAGCATGTAGGGGAGGAGTGGTCTGTGTGAAGGGTTTTATTCCTGACAGCTGGAGTACCTGTGTGTTGCACAATCCTATGTGTTACCATTCCCAGTCTTGCACAGCAGGTGCCCTTAATGCAGCAGCTGTGCTGTGACACTCATGCAGGGAATGTGACACCTTTGGCTGGCAAGAACCTAACTCTCCAGCCTGGCACAACTCGGGGCAGGATCCCCACTGAGTTCTGTGTAAGCCAGTCAGTACCGATGGTCATGGCTGAAGCATGGGATTCGTGCTTCATTGCAGGACGCCCTGAGGAAGCAAGGGTGGGGGTGTAGCACAGCAGGTGAAAATTAATGAAGCCCAAGTCTGTCACTTGCTTAATGAACTCTTGGAAAAATTGCTTTGCACTTGCTCATCTCACTCCTTGGATTAGTTCTGGCACTTTGCTAGGATTCTTGGCCCTGTCTGGGTGGATGCTTTGCAGGAGAAGCCTTCAAGACCTGCAGGAATTACAAGATTGATGATGATAACCTGCATATTCATTATTGTTTCCCAGACTGTGTGAGATGGCCTCATTTGAACCCAGTTTGCATGTTCAGTTCACAAGACAAATATCAAAAATCCAAGCTTTGGTAACAGGTGTAGGAAAGCAGCATCTACTCTGATGTTATTTCTTTTGTTGTTGAACAGGGAGTGCTGCCAGTCCTGTTCGCCCTGCTCTGTTTTTAGGAGATCTGTGGTGCTCTTTGGATTGAGGTTATAGCTGGTTTTCCTCCCTCTAGATTGCAAATCCAGACTTCTGGGTGCTGCTTGACCCTCTCTGGTGAGAGATGGGGATCCTGGCTGTTGGACAGCTCAGGGGGCTGCTGTTGGCCTTACTCCTCCTAAGTATTGCTCTTGGGGCACGGCCACTGCTACTGCCAGAACTCGAGGCCCCAGCTCAGCCCCTGTTGATGTTGCTGGCTTGGATGCCTCCCTTGCAGCTTTCTGGTTAGACATTTGTTAGCTGCAAACCTGGGCTGTGGAAGATGGGTCACTGCTTGTCTTAGTTGTTCTCCTCTGTCTCTTTGTTTGATCTTCAGTGATTTTGGAGGTGAGTGTGGAGGGAAGTGCAGTGGGGTAGAAATAATGTTAACTTTGGGAATGAATGAAAAGACTTTTTTTTTGGATCACAGTCTTTGATTAGATTAGGACAGAGTTGTGTGTCCACATCAATGAATCAGTGAATTCAGATCTGAAGGCACCAGCATCCTAGAAGAGATCAAATGAAACTGAAGCTCAGGATAGAAAAAATGTCTTTACCAGGTTGTCAGAGATTTACAACTTTGTAAATTCTTGTCAGTTTTGCAAATCAGCTGTTCTAGATTTTCACTATTAGCCTACAAAATAGTCCATCCCTTTTTCTGTCTCCCACATACCCTTCAGGTTCTGCCCCCAAGGAACAGCATCAGCCAACATCGTCCACTTGGGACCTTCCCCTATTCTGTGCTGTCTGGCAAAACAACACAGTAGAATTTTTAAAGAAGAGATGTTGGTTACAAACTACACATAATGGGCATTTAAAAACATAGAATTTGCTAATACTTCTCTTTATAACTCTTGCATCTAGAAGTCCCAGCTGTGATCCAGGGTCTTGTTGTGCTAGACATCATGCAAATACGTATTTTGTACAAACAGGATGATGCAATCGCTTGGAAAACTTTAGAATCAAAGCAGAGAAAGGGCAAGAGGGGAAAGAAAAACACATGGAGTGAAGTGACTTCTTCAGGGCCATGTGGCAGGTCACTGGCAAAGGCAGAAATAGCAGTGGGTCTCCTGAGTCCCAGGCAGGTCCCTACCCACCACGGAGTCCTGCCTCTTCTAAAAGCACCCCCCGTCCCTTCCCACTGCTCCCCAGCCGCTCTTAAATTCTGTCGCAGAACTGGAACGCCAAAGTGGGTCCTGCTAATTCAATTTAACCTTTGTTTGTCGAGCCGCTCGCCTCCCCAGAGCGGCGTGGCTGCGCTGTGTTGCTGGGAGCTGAGCTGGCTTTGTTTGGTTTCCAGAAAGGAAATGGAGCATGGCAGAACCGCCCGTGGAGCGGAGCAGAGCTGGGATGCTGCACTGAACCATGGAGATGCCATAGCAGGAACAACTCATGGTTGCAAACCAGGCTACCCGGTTTTAAGTCACATCCAACTTTTTTTTCTTTTTGAGCTAGGCAACTAAATATTTCTGAAGCTTATTAAATTAACCAGTTAGACCAAGGCAATATACAAGGTATAGAGGCCAAAGAAAGCAGCGTGGGTGTAACTTTTTGAAGGAGAATTATAGTTGCTGCTGATCATGCTGTTACAGTAAATGTTGTGTCAGTGTTTCCATTATTGGTCTTTTTTTTTTTTTCCTCCTTCAGTGAGTTGTTCTGGGGCTGTGTGAAAAGGTTTCCACGTGCTGCAAAATGTAACGTGAAACCAGCAAATCTCTTACCCAAGGAATCCCCATGGTTTAGACTAGGAAGAAGCATCCTCCAAAGCTGGCATCTGAACCTGATGCTGGGCACCCAAAATTCTGGGGGAGTTCAGTCCATGCTCAGCTCTCCCTGATGTGAAACGTAGTCACTTTGGTTCTCGCACAGTGTCTAAAGAGGTGACAGATCTTCAAGTTGGGAAAACATCTCTGGTTCATCTCTGATACAAACAGAGCTTGGCTGTGTTTGTGATTTGGCTTACGCTCTTTGTATTGCATCGCTGCGTGGGGACTCTGCGGCTGACAGTAAGATGCTACACAAGATGACGGTCGTACTGCAAAGACCTTCTGTTACTGAGTAAGCTTTGTGTGTCAGCCCACGCAAACGTGCTGTACTTGATTAATCGTGTTCATTAGGGTTGTATTTTCAGGCAGTCGAGAACAGGGCTCCCTTATGTTGGGCACTGTGCAGATCTGGAGAACCAGCAGTGCTTTGTTTCCTGTGTGACGTGCCAACATCTTTCTCCAGGCCAAGCCTGCTCTCTAATTCAAGTGACAAAATTAGTGAAAAACTGGTTTGCATCTTGCTCTTCCATCCGTCTGGGCATGTTTGGGAATCCCTTAGAATGACTGAATTCAGTGGTTTAAGCTTTTTTTTTTTTTTTTTTTTTTTATTGCACACCTCCCACAATAACTCTGAAGCAGCTTCATAATGGAAATGCTGACACAACACTATCGCCTCAGCCCCAGGAGTGTGTTCCACCTTCTATTGTTTGCCTTGGCCTCTGTATATTGTATACTGCCTCAGTTTAATTGGTTAATTTAATAAACTTCTGAAATGCTGTATCAGTTGTCTGGCTTAGCTTTCATCCACTAGCCTGATGAAGAACGTATAAGTTTCAAAAGCTTTCCTGTATGAAGTTAATCAAATAAAAGGTATCTCCTACTGTACGCTGCATGTATGTCTTGGAAAGACTGCTTGAAACAACACGTTTTTACAATTAAAAAGCATTTAAAAAAAAATCCTAAAAAATCTTCATTTAGCTAATGTTCTAGGTCTGACCCGCTTAACTTCAGTTAAAAAAAAAAAAAGTTTTTTTTTTTTTATTTTTAAGTGTGTTCAGTACTTCAGTAGCCCCATCCGAATTATTTGCCAGGCCAAACTGTACTTTAGATGGACTCTTGGGGTTGGAAAGGATGAAGAGAAGTGGGGGAAAAACACAATTAAAATGATTTGAGGGTATTACAGAGGAGAAGTCTGACACAGGGCTTAATTGCAAGACTTGGGTGATCTGTGCTGAGTTTCTGGCTCTTGCCAAAGCCCTGCATAACTGTGAGCAGGTCCTTCAACACCTCTGTGCTCCATTCCTGATTTGGATGTCTCTCTATCTTTTTTTCCCCCATTTTGTGCATCTCATTAATTGAGGTTTTGAGATCTGGGGATCGTATGCTACAGTGGGGCTCTGTGTTGCATGAGCTGTGATAACAGCAAGGCAGAAAGCTCGGTAGGTCTCGCAGTGCGTTTCCACGGCAGGTGCAGTATGGCCTCTTTCAGGCCAGTGCGGAGAGCACTTAAGAGAGGCCTCATGTGCCACACGTGAGGGAAAATTTATCTGCCTTCAGCCAGCCATGGAGTGCAATGCACATGTAACATGAGTCCAGCTTTATCTATTTTAATCCCCAGTTTGAGCATCGCAAGATTTAGGGGTATTCATCTATCAGGAGTGATTTAGATATACTCGATCATGCCTCAGGGCAGGGGAACAGCCTAGGTTACCTCTTGATATCCCTTCCAGCCCTGTTTTTTTATGACTCTATTAGATCTGACAACAACAGAGCTGTATACTTTGTTCCAAAGGATTCTTCCATTAATTAGTACTTTGTGGTGCACAGCTCCTCTTCCCTTGAGGAGCTCTAAGAGGTTGACAAGTGCTAATTAAGTCCTACAAGAACTGGTGTGTTGGGTAATTATTATTTTACAGGTAGAGAAACTGAGGTGCAAATGTAACCCACAGGAAGTTTTGGGACAGAATCTCGCTCCGATGCTTAGCATTTTAGCTACTTAAAATTCTTGCCGAGCCGTGCCTCTGGGCTGTTTTTGCCAATGGAGAATACTGCTGGTGCTTCCCTCCTCCTGCCCACATCTGAGCTAGCCAAGGCTCTAACAGGCTCGGCAGCCACATTTGGGCTGCATCAGTGTCAGAGGGGGGCTGCTAGCAAAATGAATCTGGCCTGGGTGCCAAAAATAAGTTTATTTTCTCTCTATTTCCAGGCCTTCTGTACTTGTAGAATTATACTGCCTTTAAAGGGGAGCTGCCCCAGAGTCCCAAATCAGGCCTTCTGTACTGGGAGGGAGGTAACCTCTGGCAGTCTACGTTACTCAAGGGTAATTTTCAGTCAAACATTTACCCGTGTAATTAATCTGCTTCAGAGTTCTCCGGTGTGAAGTGGCATGGCCAAGTGGCATTTGAGAACCCTTTAAAAGGAAATGGGATGACTGGTTTAGTTCTGGGTCAATAGTATAGCAGGAGCCATCGAGTCAGACTGGTACCTGGGTTAGTGGTGTTTAAGCTCTGTTCAGCCTGCAATGCCTGGCTAAAGGGGGGTCTCCAGGTATGGAAGATGAGGTGTGGCTGGAGTGATTTCCTTTGTCCTGCGCTACGGTTATTATCTGCCTCTGTCTACAGTATTGTACTGGAGCTATAGGAGAGAGATCATGGTAGTAGAACTAGCATGGAAAAGCTGCCCCCTGTGCCCCAGGACACCTGTTGGCAAGGTCAGATTTTGTGTGGAATTCCAAGAAAACCTGCAACTTCCAGGAATAGTAATATTTATTGTCTTCAGTCAAACTGTGTCCTGAATCTCCAGCAATTCCACTGAATTTCTTGGGTCTGTGTAGGCTGTGCACAAGGATCTGAATTTGATCTGTGGATTCTGGTGAAGCAAATTTAATTCCAGCAGTCCAGTTTTCAAGCCTGCCATCTGCAAATTATCCCCGTGAATTGACCCCTTAGGTCTGTGCTCACACAGCAAGAGCAAGTTCACAAGGGTTTTGCCTGGCTCCATCCGAGACACACAATGCATGCTGGCAACCCAGGAAGCACCAGGATTTGTGTGCTCCATGTGATGTAGGGGAGCTGGTTAGGCAAGTTAAACTCTGATTTGTAGCTTTCATGTGATAGAAATACTTGTCCTGTTTTCACTGTCCGGCTCTGTCATGCTGCTGCACATCAATTCCCTTCGCTCTTTCAGGGTGTGGTCTCGATTAATGTTTGCACACTGTAATTTGTGATGTTGCTCAGTTTAACAGGACAAAATTTGCCAGTCCAAACCCTGTCTTGGTGCGAGGGTGAGGTGCTTATTAAGATCAGGTTTCTTTCGTGATCAGACATCTGTCTCTTGTAATCCCACAAGCCAAATTTGTAGCGCAGCTTCGCACGGCAGCAGTGGCTGGGAGATAATGGGCTGGTTACGAGGAGGCCGGGGGGAAGTGGTAAGAACGAGCCCCACAGATATTTCTTGTATGAACATTGTTTTTCTCCCTTATGAAGAAGCTTTGTTGGGATGCAACGAGTAGGGCCACACAGGTCAGATTTGCAAGAAGTCTTTTTGCAAACCATGCTGGATGTGCAGATGTTCCTGTCTCTTGTCCGGGTGATTGCACCATGGCTGCTCCGATCACATCTGCTGTGCTGCAGTCTCTGTAGCAGCTTCTGTTTATGGGGAAGGCTACCATAGGGTCACAAGCCTTAAAGGAGCTATTTGTGCAGTTCTGGGTGTTTTTAGCAGTCCCTGTATTTTCAGAGATGGGCCTGGTTTCCTTTCAGAGGCAGCTGTTATATGATGTAGAAAGAGGACGTGCATCTCCCAGCTCTTCCCAAGCAGGCAATCCCGACCCGTTCGGCTGGAGCAGCAGCCAGGTGGGGAGGGAGGTACGGAGTGCTGGGACAGCGCCCCGCGTGTTTTCTCATGGTTGAAGAGATGAAAAGGCTTGTGAATGGACATCAGCAGCCTGGCCTCCCCCTCCTTGACTCATTGTGGGCCAAACCTCCTCAAACGCGTGTCCTGCTCTGTTGTGTATCCAAGTCTGGAGTCTGTGCCAGAAGGAGAGGCTGAGTTTATGGTTGTGCAGAGGAATGGGGCTGCTATGGGAAGGGCTGCAGTCGGGAGGGAGGCCTGGTTAAGCCGGAGAGCCCAGCTGGGTGGACTGGCCAGTTGCTCACGGCTAAGAGCTAAAACCGCAGAGCAGAACTGTTCCAGAGCGTTGCTGAGGTGGCCAATGAGTCTGTACGACAGCCTGGCTGAGAGCTGGGCATCTTCAGCCTGAGCACTCGTGTGAAACCAAACACGAAGCACAGAAGGGGACGGCATCTAACTGGTGTCTGGGGAGGGTGTGCTGAACACCCCCTTCCAGTGCAGCAAGCCCCTCTGAGCGCGTTAGCATCCATCTGGTGGGTAATTAGCTGGCTCTCTAGTAGAAGAATCAGCGAAGGGATCTCTCTTCCCACATCTTGTAAAGTGCTTACTCTAATTTTTGTGACATCCAGCTGCAGGGTCTCTGTGTCTGTCATTACAGACCATTAAACTGCTTCAGATCCGTCTATGTGTTTAAGTAGTTCCTGACCCTTGGGTGACAGTGGCCGAGAGGGATCTGACCTTTTTCCAGTTAAGGAACATTAGCTTGGGTGTAATGAGTCAAAACCTTCCTGGCTAAGGAGGGTGAGTGCTCACAGGCTCCTGTCCTGGCAGGCTGGGCACGGGCAAAAACCACCTTGCACTGCGGCGTTGTGTTGTATTGCACTGCCTTTACAACCTGTTGGGTTGCTCCTGCTCTTACTGGTGAAGGGGAGAGTCTTCTCTCCAGTGAGAATCCCAGTCTCGCTCGGGTTTGTGCTTCACAGCACTCTTAGTGCTGGTCGGCACAGATCCGCCTGGGAGAGGCAGGAGGCAGCTGATGTGCTGCAGGGAACAAAGCACGCTGCCCTGTCAGCTCCCGAGAGCTGCGAGGAAAAGGTTTCTTAAAAACAAACAAACAAAAAGCGGATTGAGGAGAGGTTGATGACACTAGCGGAAGGACCAAAAAAGGGAATAGGCTGGATAAAATATTGTTTGACTCAATGCATAATGCTTCCTTTCATTAAAGTGCCTCTAATCTTTTCTTCTTAATTGAAATTAATTTATTATTTTCAGTTCGAAACTATGTAAGCACTTTCAGGCTGATGACTCTTATTTTTCCAGCTGAAGTGACAAATCCAACATAAATTTGCAATGTTTTTGTTGACCCAAATATGCCTGTTTTCCTTGGGCAGGGATAAAAGTTCCAGCTGAGAAACTCAGCCTGCTTCTAATCTGGACAACACCTTCTGCCTAAGGATACTTTCATTCATAAATAAAAAGACAAATATCTGGATGGAAACGAAACACGGGAAGTCAGTACGTGCGCTGTCAGAGTTGAGAATTTCATACAAACTGACAAAAAGTGAAATTGAAAGAAACTGGGCAGCATGGTGTTAATTAAAACCCTCCAGCGAGCCAAACTTACAGGTTTATTTTCTCAGAGAGAATTAATGATAGCGTGTGTGAAAGAAGCTAGTTGTTCTGATTAGCCTGTCACTGCGTAAGGTGGTGTCGTGACTTCTGTGATGTTATCCCATCTCTGAGGTATCCTTAAGAGCAGTGAACTTCTATAAATCCCCTGAGCTAGAGGTTTGCATAAATCAATTAGTGTGTATGTAGGAATGCGTGGGGCAGCAGGGCAGGTAGGAGACCTGCCATCTCGGCCACTGGTCCCATGTCGTCTCACAGCAATGGTGAGACTGGTGTCTCTGTTGCCTGGTCAAAACAGAAGAGTTTTGAGCCTATTTTGTGCTAAAACAGAATCCTCTAGATACTGCACATGTCCAGGATGAAGATACAAGGCTTTCTTTAGTTGTCAACGAGTACTTTCTCCTCACAAAAAGATGACAGGAAAGCATTACAACATTAATTGCTGGCAGAAGCGATTCTCCGAAAGGTGGATCTGGTCTCAGCTGTTTAAATGTTTACTTGCTGGTGCTTGATTAATAGCTAATTAGAGAAATACGATTTTATGTAGTTTTTAAATCTGTGAAATGTTGTGTCATTCAAGGCTGTAATTATTTACCATGCTGGGCTGGACCTGCTGATGGTCTTCACTGATGTCCAAAGAAATAGCTGGCATGAATATAAGCGTGAGACTCCTTGGAAGGGATAACTTTCTGGAGGACTATACAGGCCCATGTGTGCGTATGAAATTAATGAACTGGAACTGGTGTTTTTTGTTCCTGTACTTTTTTCCCTTTAATGGAAAGTTAGAGGGTTGGTGTCTCTTCTAAGAAAGGTGGAAGGCACGCTTTTGGTTCTTTGTTTTCTGTTTTCAAGGCGTTCAGAGCTGAATTTAGGTAGCTAAGTAACAGGGTATTAAAGTGTGTCATGTTAGGTGGCACTTAGTAATGTTGGGACTTCTCCGAAAACTGCAGTTGTGAGGTATCTTGACTGTGGGCCAAACTCCTGAGCCATCAGCTCTGGTGCCACCGCGAGCATGCAAAGGGAAGTGCCTTTCCCAGGGGCACTCACTGGAAGCCATGTCTTTGGGTGTCTGCTGAAACAAATTGTGCTGTAAAGATTCAGTAACGAGTAAACGTGCATTTCTGCTACCCTTTAAGACACTTCCTTGTGTTTGGAAATCTTCCATGAAGTCCTTAAAGGCACAGAAGAAAACATAAGTAAATTTAACAATGCACATCAGTTCATGCAGAAGGGAAAGGTAAGGGCGGAGGAGTATAATTCTGAAGGAAATCAAAATACACTGGCCTTCTACAAATTCAGAGTAGATAAACTGTTTACCAGTGACTACCTAGTTTGGGAGAGTGATGTATTTTGAAATCCATCTCTAAATAAAAAAGCATTTTGTGCAGTTGCAGTAATTAATGGTTGCTTTCTTGCAATAGCCTCCAGAAAACTAACTCATGCGTTTGACAGCAAACATGAATATGCTTGTAAAACTGAAGGGAATCGTTAGGCTTGTGTGAGCTTGATCACTTAAAAACAAACCGAGAAGCTGAACATGGAAGCATGTTACGACTTAGGGGCTTGATTGAAGTCGATGGGAGTATGTCAGCAGTAAGCCCTATGGAAGGGGTGAGGGCCCAGCTCATTTGCAGCCTCGCCAGCTGGGGCACACGGGTTACACGAATGAGCACAATGTACGTGTTAAAGCAGCACACTTGAGGTGCTGAACTGACCAAGTGACGGGGATTTTAAAAGAGAAAGGAAATTGTAACACCTTTATAGGAGATTGCTTTGGAAAATTGGACCTCAGTGTAAGCTGGTGTGACACGACGGTGATGTGCTGAGATCACCGGGCGCTCTTCTAATGTCACTTCCTTCTTCCTCTGACTACATGGAGTTCCTGTAGGACAAAATCTGATTTATTTACGAGGGTAGAGAAGGGGAGGATTATGACAAACTATGTAAATACTAAAAATTTCAAAAAAAGTAAGCAAAAAGGTGATGCAGATTGCCTCTCTCTTTGCATTTGCTTACTATGGTTATCCCATCCAGTAAATTTGCAGGCATGAGTTTCCAGAAGTGTTCATTAGAAAAGCTTACGAGGAAAAATAGCCAAAAATAAAATAAAATAAAATAATGCTGTGGTGCTGCAGATGATTTTCTTCTATATATCTGGCCATGCATCTCAGGGTTTCTCAAAATTTCTTCTCAGGCAATCTGAATGTTTAAGGTTTGGTCTGTATGTTAGGAAGTTACCAAGGCATCAGTTTTCAAAATATTCTGAACTATAGAAAATTCATACACTGAATAATGTGAAGAAAATGCTATTTATTTGCTTTAAGTCTGCTCATCGAAGTGTAAGATGGCATAGCAACTTGTTGAAGATGAGGTGCATAAAGTATACTGAGAATAACTCATATTATAGAAATTAAATATCTGTTCTCTATCTGCTCCTAATCTGCATCACGGAGTGCAGAACATAGGGTTCTTACAGCCCAGATGCATCCAGGTACACCAAACATACTAGTTACCAGGCAATTTTAAATTTTCTACTTAAAGGGATGAAATCTTCATTTGGTTCTGGGGGTTTTTGCTCTTATAGAGAGGTGAATCAGGAATAACTCCACTCTGATCTACCCGTTTGGATAGAGAACAGATCACGTGAGCTGTAAATCAACACTTCTCTCCATAGCAGGGGCTTCACATAAGCTGTTCAGAACATCTTTATCATGTTTATCGTGTAATGGTTTGGGTTGGAAGGGACCTTAAAGATCATCTAATTCGTCCTCCCCACCCCCATGCTCTCTAATGTTGTTTCGAGTTGCCTGTTGGACCACGTAAGAATGCTTAGTCCCTGGCATTACCACAATTATGAGTTTGACAATTTCCTGATAGATTGTTTATCAAAGAAAATATTATGTCAATAATGTCTAAAAGCTGTAGCAATATTGCTCCCACCCCAGAGGTGTAAACACTGTGTTATCTCATGGCACAGCCTTAAATGACGCCACACATCTTGAAATAACATGTCCAAATGTGTCAGAGGAAGAGATTGTTAAAGCGTTTGCCTTATATTACCTGCCTGCCAGCAAATGGGTGGTGAGAGACCTAGAGTTTAATTTTTTTCTCCCCCCCCCCCCCCATTAGGCAGATCATGCAACTATCTAAACACAGTTCTGGAAAACCTGTTTGCTAGCTTACTCACAGCCCCAAATGGCTTTGGGTTGCAATAGTGCAATGCCTAATGCTTCGGGGGGGGGGGGATGAGGGGAGAGGGAAAAAAAACACAGCAAACCCAACCCAGTGCACCTTCTAGAACAACATCTTCCAAATTTGTGAATATTCTGGGGGAGGGATGAAGGTGGGGGGGGAGGGGGAATGGCCTGTGTGTGAAACCACGAATTATATTATGTCTGCCAAACCCCTTTGAGAATTGGACCAACTGTCGGTTCAAATGATTTGTGATTATCCAAACTTTACTCATCAAAGGTTTTTATGAGTTCACTTTGGCAAAGGCTGTGTTTTTCCATGTGGTGAAATCATACACCTGGAAAACATGCAGCCAAAATGGTGTGGAGGTTGAATAACCCTCCTTGTTCTCCAAAAGCTCTCGAGTTTTAAGCATCATGGTAGTTCAAGTGTTTGTAGTGCTATAAAATTTGTACAACTTTACTGTAAACCTGACTCTTGCATAACCCTCTTGGCCAGATGATTGGCAGCTTGGTTGTGATCTTGTAACACAAAAGGAACAAATATTGGCCTGAAGTTTTTACTGTATAGAGGGAAGAAAGCTGAAAATCTTTACCTTTGTACAAGCTGTGTGTGCATGGTGGCATGGAAGACATCCTGCAAAGCAGCAGCCTATGAATAATGCTATTTTATGGTTTGTTTCACAAACAGCGTACAGAGCCTGATCCAAAATCAGGCAGCTCTGGGATGGAGAGCAAGCAAGCAAGGTGGTGGCCGTGCTTCACAGAAGTGATGGTGGGAAGCTGACAGAAGATATTGGCAGGAAAGTCAGGAGAAAGGGTATGTCTCAGCAGTACTTGATGTTGACCTTGAAGTTACCTTACCCAGTCTGTCTGTGTTGCTTCTGGCAGCCTGTACCAAAGCCACTTTATATCGCCCTCCTAATTTACACGTTGGGCCCTCCTAAGACTTGTTTTGAGGCCAGCTTGCCTCTCCCTGTGGGCAGCAGGGAGAAGCAGAGCTGGGGAGAAGTGGGAGTGATAGCACTGCTGTGGGTTGGCTTCTTTGCCATGAGCCTGTGCTGGCTCCAGACAAGGTTCAGGGCAGCACAAAGTTGGAGGACTGGCAGTGGTGGGAACGATCGCTGATGTGTAACTGAGCAAAGGTCTCAGGATTGAGGTGGGACCAGTGGTAAATCGTGGCTTTGCAACCTTGAGGTTAACCCTAAGGGCTTCCTGGGTATTGGGTGGGTCACTGAGCGTGGCTGAAAAGGCGTAACTTGTTAATTGAAGAGTCCTTCCCCTATATGGTGTATAATTTTATTTTCCAGTTGCAATTAAGCTGGAGTTGTCTAGGAAAAATGGTACAGCAAAATTCTCAAAATGGTGCCATGAAGTAAAAGAGGCATAAAACTGGTATAACAGAACTTGTGAAGCTGTAAAGGAGTTGGGCATGGCAAACATCAGTTTCTAGAATGCAATGCCCAGTCACTTGCCTTTCTGTTTACACAACAAAATAGCCTGAAGAGAGTTAATATGTTTAGAAGACGGCACTTGCATGTCTTTCTAATGGGAGAGGAAGCTCAACAAATTGATGTGACTCAACAAATTGAGTATACAGAACAGATCATAGCCCTGATTAGGCTATTTGCAGAATGGTTTGAAGAGCGCTGGCCTCTGGCCAGTGAGCTACTTCTTACTTGCAAGGAACATAGCTCATGATCCTCGTTGTTTGCCTAATGCTGTTCTAGGCTTTGTCTGAAGCAATGATGATCTCGTACTCACTGCATACGCTCGCTGCTGCCTGCTTAGCATAATGCAGGCCTGCACCACGCGTGGCTACGGCCACACTACAGAGGCTTCACCGCAGCATAACTGCAGACCTCTTCCTCTAAGACTGTATAAATGGCACAGATTAAATATACTATGGGTAACATAAAATGGAATTTAAAAGAATATGGATAGCTTAATATGAAAGTCATGAATAATGCTGCATAAAATGCCTGAGCTATTAGTTCACTTATAACCAGTGTTCCTGTGCACAAATCTGTGTGCTGGTTTTGCGAACTGTAATATAAATGGTCTTTGTTCTTGTCTTTATGTAATAACACCCCTCCTAATATCTAGACACCCTTGTGTATATTTTATGCATACATCTAATTTAGTTGTTAAATATTGCTCCAAAACCCACACGTACACCAGAAGAACCATATATTGTCAAACTGGTTTGAAATCTATAAAGAAGCAGTGCTTGGGAAGGGAAGGGTTGAAAGCTCAAGAATTAATCAACATTCCTTTCAATTTAGTGGCCTTGTAATATGCTACTGAGTAGGAGGAGAAAAGAATGAGTCTGGTTGCTAGATTGGGTCCTCGTTTCCTGTGTTGACATGGGATGGGTGGAGCAGGATGGTAATGGTGTCCCCAGCCCTGGAAGGAAGAAACTGCCACTTGCTCTTGATGGGACTTTCAGGCTTTAACTCCGAGTGAAAGATGTTAGATTCTCTGCTCAGGATGGTTTTCTCCCTTTCAAGTTAATGCTAATGCTCCTTCTGTTAAATTTTAATCTCTTGCCTTTGAGGAAACCACTTCTTGTCCTGGAATACATCACTGTGGTCTTGACTTGGAGGGTCTCGCGGCTGCCGGGCACGGGACTGGGACCTCCCGGCTCTGTCCCGTGCTGGAGCCGTGGCAAGAGGCTGTGAGTGCCTGGAACCCCAGGGGCAAGCCAGGGAGAGGGAAGAGGCTTTGAATTACCCAGCAATCTCAGCAAAGCCAAAAAACAACAACAAAAAAAACACACTTGGGTTATTGGAAACCTGAACAGTGTTTGTGAATTCAGTGTTGGACTGATGGCTTTTGTCATTATTGCTTTCTTTTCTTGGTGTCTGCTATTGTGCGAGGGCAATAATCTGAAGGAGGAGGAAAGAAAAAAAAAAAAAAAAAGCCCAACCCCAAGGAGCCTGTAAACAAAGCTAAACTGTTAACACATGAGTCTGCCCTGAATGAGAAGGGAAGGGGAAGATGTTTTTCATTTTGTGATGAGTTGCTCGCTGGGAGCCAGTTTGCCATCTGTTTGTGGGAAAGCCCTAGGAGGAGCCTTTGACGTACAGCCCGTGGAGTTCCCTACCGCTCCCCCTCCAAACCATTCCTCGGCGTGGAAAGCCGAGCCTGCTGTGAAAGCACTGTGCTCTGGAAGTCTGCCATGTTCGTGCTGGGGAAGCCCGAGGCAAGATGCTTGCTCTGTGCGCCCTATGTCCCTCCCTGCACAGGAGGGACAGCCAGTGCATCCCTACCGTGCAGGGGTTTCGAAGGGGCTGTACTTGTTGTTTCAGGTGAGGTTGGGATGCTGAGTGGTGGGAGAGCACGAGCAAATCCTGAGTGATGGAGAAAGTGGGCATGGGGGATTTGTTCCCCAGTGGGAAGAGGCTTTTCTGCATGTTGTGGGGATGTTCAAAATTAAAAGCTCAGTGGTTGTGACCACCTGTAGATAAGTTTATCCATCAGCTGCAGATGTGCCCCATTCTTCTCCTCTGCATCCTCTCTCTGTCCAGCCAGTTCCCCAAAGAGGTTTCTCCAGAGGCCACAGAGAAGTTACTCTGTGGCTTCAGTTCTCAGGTGCCCATTACAGAGATGTTAAATACATAAATTAAAAACATCCTCCCTCCTCCTGTTCTCCCCCACACCATCTGGAGCACCCATCCCGTGACCTGCTTGGTAGAGCTGATGATGCAAGGGTAGAGATTACTTTTGCTTGCAAGAATCGCATGGCAGTTCCAGCCACGTATTATAATTCTGTGCCGGTTGGCGCCAACTAAATAATCTCTGTGATAGCCTTAGGAGCAGCTTTGCCATGAGATTTTAGAAATGATATGTTGTCTCCCTGTGAAAGTGCTGATTTAAACAAGTATTGGCAAATTTTCATGACAGTGAAATTCCATTCCCTGAACAGAACTGGGGAATTTTCCTGAATGTGTGGAAATGAGATATCTAGAGGAATACTGTAAATAGTGTGTCTGCCCTTTGGAGGAGACAAAAAAAAAAAAAAAAAAAAAGCTGCCCTCTGTTGTTCTTGCTTCTTTGAGAGTGAGAATTGTTCTAAAAATACAAGTGTTATGGTTCGATATGTTCTCTATCACAGGGAGGAAAGAATCTGTAACTCTTTTATTATTATTCCAGGAATTTTGCTCTGTAGCTTTCCAAAGCTAAGCACCTGCCCCTTCTATTGAGGGAAGGAGGTGAAGTTTATTAAGCCTGTTGTCTTGTTGACTTCAACACTTTGATGTCCCCCAGATTATCAAATTCTTTGCATTAGCATATGATAATTCCTAGCTATATTGATAGATAATTATACATGCAACTGCACTGTATCACATGATAGTAAATAAGTGAGTGATTCATCCTTTGTTCCTTGTGACTCTAGAAACTGGGTCTCCTGCCTCCTCAGACTGTCTCTAATTTAGACTACAAGCTTGAGGCATCAGGATCTGCTGTGCTACATCTATGGTTTGTCACAAGGGTTGTGGATTCTTCACCCAGTTACACCAGTGAGGGCAAGAGAGGTTTCCTCAAACCCAGGCTATGCTGGGAAGGTGGAAAGGCTGAGTCCTCCTGTACCTTTGACTCTTTTGAGGATAGTGGATATGTTCTTCCATTTAATGTATATTTAGAGCAGTGCTGCTTTAAGATCAAAAGAATTGCCCTGGATTTATACCAGGGCAGCTAAACATGGAATCATACATAATTCCCAAGCACATTTGTCTTGCAAGAGCCACACCTGATCTGCCTCCCAGCTCTTATTTACATAAGACATCTTCATTGTGTTGAGAACATCTGGGGTGGGGTTGCTTGCTGCCAGGGTGGGCAGCAGTCAGGGCCATGCGAGCCTGAACCCTACCGCGTCTGTAACCGTTGATCAGAAATGCTCACAACCCTTCCTCGGGCAGCAGGAGCCTCTCTCTGCTGGGTCTGTGCATTTCTGTGGTCTTAATGCTGTAACCTATTTTATCCCTGAACACAATGGGATGAAATCCTACGGAAGAAAGACATATCTCAAATGTTTCCAGGATGTGTACTTCAGTGATGCATGTGTAGTTTCTAGCACAGAGAGGATTAGAATAAATGCATTCTTTGTAGATGCTGTTTTAATCTTTCAAGCTAAACTTAGATCTCGGACACCTGTCTCTGCAGCAGTCTGTCTCTTGAGCTCATGAATTTTGTGCACAGCTGTCAGTGCTGTATGTGGGGTTCTCTTTTCAGCTGGCTCTATTCCCAGTTGGCTGAAAAGTGGAGCCTGTCTTAGAAAGAGAATTTCCACTCCTGCATACTTTGATGGAAACAAGAAGATATAAAACAAGATTTAATGACCCAGTTTTTTTTTTCTTTTTTTTTTTCTTTTTTTTCTGGAACCATTTATTAGCTGTTCTGTACATACTCAGTCTCTGGGGAACTAAGTTACATATTATGATAAGTATAGAGTGCCTGTTCCCTATGGACTTTGTTTCATGATTTATGTGGATAAAATAAAGCATATAAACTAAATAAATTACCTTGGATAGCTTACTTTGAAATAGAACTCCGGGAAGTACCACGAGGTGGCCAAATGAAATGCTGACCCCAAATCAGTGGTGCTAAAGTGAGGATAGCATCTCTTGCCCTTACTTTTAACTCAGAGATTGAAGATTGCAAAGGGAAGGGGAAAGGCTGTTAGGAAAAACATCCACCTATGTCATCTTGCTTCCTCTGGGACTGATTAGATGGAGGCAATGTGTCGGAAACAGACTGGCTTCACCGTGAGCTTAACTGCAGATGGTGTCTGTGGAGTCTGCGGTGTGGCTGGCTTTGCGCTGAGAAATGACCAGCTGAGATGTTGGATCCCACTGTGCTCCACTTGACTTCTTGGGACGGGAGCAAAAGCAAAGCTGCTTGAAATGAAGGATGTCTTGCTAGGACCTACAGCCTGTGCAAGCCTTGCTCCTGTGTAAATGGGTATCTTCAGTCTTCTAGTCCTAGTTGGCTTAGGTGCAATTCTTCAGCTCCAGATAAACAAGCAAGTCTGCGTTCTCAAAAAAGGTAGTTACTGGGTGTTCCTGCTCAGAGGGAAATCTTGCCCTCAGGTTTCTGCACAGAGTTTAAGAAGTCTGTTGCCATAGGAGGGAAGCATAAAAGTGACGTCTTGTCTTTTGTTAGCAGTAGCAGGGATGTGTTTCCAGAGGAATGCTTGACTTCTTGCTAAGGTCAAGGGTGAGGTTGCAAGTGGAGGTCAGGTTTGCAGAGGTGCAATAATTGTATATATACATATATATATATATATATATATATATATATATATATATATGTATGTATGTATATATACGTATATATATGCGCTAGTAAAATATATATATATATTTATATATATTATATTTTTATTTATTTTTTATTTTTTTTACTAGCCTGTCATGCCCTGAGTAGTAACAAGGTGGAAAGGGAGCTCAAAAGTTTCAGTGCCACTTCTTGCTCGCTGCGAGTTCAGGCAGAACTGGAACTATCAGCAGTTTTCACTGTGCCTGGCTGTCTCTGGAAATGTAGATTGTTGTGCCATACCCCTGAGAAAGCTGGCTTGTTGTTTTCGCACGTTCTCTATGATAACACTATGGGCAAAGTAATTCTATATTTGGGAAGCAAAAAGCATAGTGTCCCTCGGGTGAACACGAGCCACTCTGCAGTTTGCAAGAGGCTACGGAAGCCATCAGCCACGTACCATGGGGGAAGGAGCCTGCTGGAGCCGTATCCTCTCTAGAAAGGAGAAGCAGCAGCCGAAGGAATTTGGCTCGTGTTAGATGATACACCTACACTACCAGATAATGATTTGATCAATCGGCAAGCTTGTCAGATCGGACCCCAGATAGGATGGCGGCGTGCCAGATGCTGGATCAGAGAGACTTTGTTTGATGTTATCGGAGTACAATTAGGTTACACGCATTGCTTCACGGCCTAGGCCAAGCGCGGGCAACCAGGAGGTGCGTTCGCCTGCCACTGGAGGCCCTGGGTGTGCCTGGCACCCGCGTCCCTGCTGCGGCAGCCGGGGGGCAGTGGGAGGGCACCCTGCAGCCCCTGCCCCCTTTGGTTCCCCCCTCAAACCCTGGTCGGCCAGCAGAGGAGAGAACAAGTAGATTCAGTTTCAGGAGACCTCGGGGCTTAGTAAAAAAAAGAAAGCTCAAAGGAATTACTCTGTAGAAGAGTAAAATACCAGGTGTAACATGCAGCTAATTATGCCACTGGTTTACAGGAGGGATTTTAAATGTTTCTTTCTGAAAAGCCTGAAAGGAAAAAAAAATCAAAGGGGAAAGATTGAAAAACAAGTATGAGAAGATATAAAACAAGATTTATATCTAAATAATTTCCTCTAATTGCTGTTAGAAGACATTAATTTTCCTTTTGATGCTCCACTTTACCTTAGGCTTTGCAGTACCTGCCAGGATGGCAGGGAGTCAAAGAGGATTAGCTCAGCAGCTCTCTACCTTAGTAGCCTCTGTAAAAGATTTAGCAATGGGAAGAATATACAAGGGTTTAAAAAAAAAAAAAAAGAAAAACCAATAAAACCCTAATTTAAACAGGCCAACTTCAACCATCGTTTATCCTGTGTGATCATGATGACTTCACCAGCAACCCATGGGTACAAATGAGGTAGAATCTGGGTTCAAAGTGCCAGGGGTGTGTGTTGCTTTTTAAAGACACAGAAGTGCCTGATGTATATGTGACTGCACAGGTGTCAGCAGTGGTTTCAAAACCATTTCAAGTGGAAAACATTTTGACCATACAGAGAACCAGCCTAAAACCCATGCGCCAATTAAGGTTTACCTAAGTCTTGCTCTGGAAAGCAACATTAAAAAATGCCCAGGGATAAACTATGGCTTTGCCGAAGGGGAATTTTGCCTGGGGAGAATCCAGACAGAAGCAACATGATAATGTTTAATTTGCCCTGATTTTGATAAGCTTCCTTTCTAGCTTGCACACACGGGGGACATCTCACGCTGTCTGCAGCAGTGTTTGGGCTGTGATTCCACTGTTGTCCGTTTTTGTCTCTTCTCTGTCTGACAATTGTGCAATTTTCTTGATGGAGGCTGGGAGCGCAGGGATTGCAACTTGCCTGGGAGTTTGCTTGCTGAGACTAAGTCTGGTAGCGATGCCAGTTGGATGGGTCAAACGCTTTTTGTTTCACCTCTTTCTTTGTCAGAGATTTTCAGTTTAAGAGGACTTCTTGATCTCTGGTTGCACCTGAAACCCAAAATTGCTTTTAGTGGTTGTGGCAGCTACTTCCCAGCTTGACTCAGAGGTACAGATTCCCATTCAGTTCGACGGGAGTGGGAAAGTCCACATTCCTTAGGCTGCGCTGAATATCTCAGCCTGGAAGTGTTGTTTATCAAATCTTCTCTTAGATGAACCTTGCGGTAATTCTCCATTAATTTATTTCCTCCAGTTATTACAATGAGTTCTGCTCAGGGGTATCCTAGAAAACCACTTGGAAGCATCAGCGGAGAAAAATGAAGTGCGGTTGGCTGTAAGAAGCACCCTATGCCACATCATAAGGCTCGATCCCTTATTTTCCCACTGCTTTAATCTGTTCTGTTCTCTGTGTAGGGCTTAAACAAAAGTAACCGAAGAAGATACTGTCTCTTTGTTTTTGTCCTGCATATCATTTTGTACTAGGCAGCGATTCTTAAACAGCTCATAGCTCAGCAATCGTATAGACAGGCCTTTTGGGTGAACAATAAAAGAGATGCAGAAATAATGAGAATCAAAAGCTGCTTTTAAGTTGCAGGTAGAAGTTGCAAATAAATCACCTATGTCAGATGAAAATATAGGAATGTATAGTGTGTACTAACTGTCCGGTTCACTAAGGTCATGGTTTTCATGAGCGTCATTCTCATTTAAGCACTGTAATAAATAGCCAGGCTGTCCAAGAGAGTCAGCGTGTTGAAGACATGCACTAGTTGTTGAGCTCTCCTAAAAATCTGGTCCCACTAAATCAAGAGCAGACAGTCTCCCCTATTCATCTCCTTGTCTGGTGGTGGTTAAACAAATGCTTTTGAGTCTGAGGAACATTAAAATTCTGCAGCTTCCATAAATGACTTTGATTTTAAGATGAACAACGAGATGTTACAATCAAAACCAAAACCGCTGCAGAATGTAGCATTGAAGGAAGCTGTGCTAATTTCTTCAGAAACAAATGTAGAAGTTTGTAACATGAAACAGCTGACCACGAGCCAGATGCTTCAAAGTGATAACAAGTAGTTCAGGAAGCCCCCAATAACTTTGGCTTTCCAGAGAACTTTAAGATCCATATGTATACCTTTAGGGGGGAAAATACCTTGGTAAATACAATAGTTCTCCAGATACAAAAATATGAACGAATAGGCAATGCTTGCAAATGCAGTGAGTGCTTCTGGAAGGGTGGGATCAGTAGACTTGTCCTTTTGAATATCAAGTTAGGTTATTAAATTCTTTTGCACAAGAAGCACCTGCAGAGTAGAATCTGTAAGAACAAAAAAGGCTTTCAGTTGCTTTAATATTTGATGAAATCCCATTACTATCATATTTATAAGAAGTTCACAAATCCCTACCAACATTAGAAGATTTCAAACAACTGCTCAAGAAAACACGCATTATTTTTGATTCTTCATTCCTGCTTCAGAAAACTATTCAAAGGGGTCTATGCCATCTGTCAAATCCTTTACAGGCTGACCATAGTCTGACCTGTTACACCCTTTTTAGTCACAATATGACCACATTTAGCCCATTTACTCAGTTTTGTACGTCACACTGGGTAATGGTGCAGACTCTGAACTAGGTAACAGTGGCCTGAGTTCTAAGTAATAGCAGAGTTACTGGGACTTTCTAGGATCAGACGTTCTTAAAAGGACAGCCTGTTCTGCTGTCAGACTCCTCAGTTTCAAAACAATAGATGAGTGTTTGGGAATTGAGGGAAGGAAAGCTAGTCTCCTACAGGAGATAAGATCTGATATAGAGGTCTCGGAGAGAAAAGTATGGCTGAATTTATAGTTGCTGGAGTGACTGCTCGGTATCTTATTTATCTTTTTTTACATTCATCTGAACACATATTTATTGCTTCTCAAATGATTTTCTGTCACTAAACACGTTATGTCCAAAGAATTCAAGGAACTCTTGGAGGGGAAAAAAAAAAAACGAACAAATTTCATACAGCCTCCTACCTGCAGTTTCTTCTGTTGGGGGCAAAACTTTTAAAGGCAGTCAAATTGGTTATTATCTGTCATAACGAGATTTCTTTGTACTGCCAGGTGATGGATATCAAGTCTTCCTGAGGGGACATCATAGTGCTGGTTGCTGTACAAAACAAAGACAATAATATCTAAGTACGTTTCAGAATGTTTTTTATGTGGTCATGTGTCATGCCTAGGATTGCATACAAAATCCTGAGGAAGGTGAAGGAGAGGAAACTGCCATTTTCTAGGAGTGCTTCCGTACTTTATCCAGCAGGCTGATGCACAAACAGTGTTGAAGTAGCTTCCAGTCAGTGCCCTTATGGATGCCACTGGCATGATCCCTCAGCGGTGGGAGGGATGCTGGACAGGGAGCATGGAAGGGAAGACCTCATGTTCCAGCAGAGATGGAATTCACTAATATCAAATGTTCCTTTTTATCCATTTATTTTTTCCCAACTATCCTCCTATAAGCAAAATTTGAGAGTTACCAGTCAGGGAACTGCAGGTCTTGCTTTCCAGTTTTGTGCATCGTGTCTATCAGCTACACATGCTGAAATTCCCAATCTCGGTTTCAGGGTGCAGTGCTTTCCAGTTTCAACTCCTCCTGTCTCTGTCTGGGCCTTTTTTCATGTCTCTGTATCACACAGTGCTATATATTTTAGTATGGTATCTAAATGTCTTTGAATCCTTCCTTCTCTTTCATGGACTTACCTCAGCTCCCTTCCCCTAGTGACTTTGACTGGAGCTGTAAACACTCATAACCTCTGAAAGCTCTGAAAGTCAATCCCAAGCTCTCTGAATGACAAAAGCAAATTAGGGAGTGATTTTTTAAAGAAAAAAAAAAAATATATATATATATATATTTACTTATTTTGGCAGTGAGGGGCTTATTTACTTGCCTGGGAGCCTGGGGCATAGCCAAAGAGAGACCTGAACATGTTCACAGCCCCAGTTCATACTGGCTGTGCTAGACAGTGCTGCTGCCTTATATTAGAAGAAACTTGATGATTAAAAAGAAACAGCTAGCTATATCTAATTTAATAAGATACAACCCATGTGGATCATAAAAGGGAGATCATAGCTGATTAAAACTGCATGAATTGTTTTAAGTGCATTCCTCAATTTTTAGACTAGAACAAAGGAGATGACCTGATTTATCCTGGAATATGGAGATAGATAAGAGCAACTACCTCGGCTAGACTTTTCCTCTGCCAACTCAGGATTGTATATTTAAAAACTAGTCTGGACAAACACTAGCTGTGTGCCAAGCAGCAATGTTTCCATCGCTTCCCTTGGAAGATTATTCCATACACTAATAGATCTTCTTGTCAGGAGGTTTTTTTCTTGCAGCCTGATTCACCTCACAACATTAAGGAACTGAGGCAAGAGTCTAATAGGTTTTTTCCCTTGTGCCTTGCTCCTCTGCCTGTGTCTCTAGGCTGCAGCCACAGTATGCAGAGTGCTGCTCAACCAGATTATCAAGCATTTGGGAAGACTTTGTACGAAAGCAGCCTGCTCCGAAAAGCCAGGTTAGAGGCTGCTTAAAAATTGGCTTCCGGACAGCAAATAGAGGATGTCACAGCCAGGAAGCTGTACGGGACGGGGAGGTGTGGCAAGGGTCAATTTTAGCTATGCTTTTGTTTCCTTCATACATAGAAATGATCTCTGCATGTTTTAGGCTTGAAACAAATTGCTGTTCAGGCAAAAGGAGACCAAGAGAGAAGGCTTTTTTGTTAATGTCAGAGTGGTGGCATGACAGCGAAGTGAGCAGACCTGTCTGTACTTCTGTCCTTATCCCCGGTCAGTCAGCACTTACCCCCTGGGCTTTGTGGTGCTCGAGCATCATCCTTACGTGCTGCAGGTCATCTGTAAATAAATAAAAGCAAAGCAGAAGCAGTTTAAATAGGCTGCCTTAATGTATCGGTCTGATAACTGATTTATGGGACTCTTTCCACTCATGTGAATTGGCACAGCTCTGCTGGCTGAATTAGGGCTGCGCGGATTTACACCAGCTGAGGATGTGGCTCGTTGCGTTTAATATACTAGGAACTCTCAGGCCAAAAATAGCCATAGATACCTTGAAAGGAAATGCCATGTGAAATGCTGACCGAGAACAAGCCTGTTGGGAGGAGGAGGAGGGGAGAGTTGGTGGTGACTAATACACTACGGCCATCTGCACAAATTGGCAGCTGTAAAGTAAAAGCAAGGAGGTTATTGCACTATATATATATTGAAGCATTAAGTGTAAAGCATGTGGATATACTGTATGGAAGCATTCAGCATTAATCAGCGGGGAATGTGAAATAAAACACGTAGGCTATTGTGTGCAGTTTTAGTTACCTTATTATGGGAAGCGTGCCGCACATTTGAGAATGCAGAAGGAGCAGTGTAGGGCAACCAAAGTTATTCAGGGATTTGGGGAATGAATTATAAAGAAAGATTAGCTAGGCTTGGCCTCTCTAACTTTGAAACAAGAATCGTGTTGAGCTGAGCAGCTTGCTTAGGCATGGTGATACTGAATTGGAAGCTCAGGAAAATAATACTCAGCTGAGCTCTTTGACAGACTTGCTGGAAAAAGCACCGTGAAAGATTTGGAGGGTACAGCTCTGTTGCAATGAGCTGAGGCTGACCCTGAATCTACAGGCAGGATTTTAGAGCAGGTGCAGATGAGAGCACAGGGAATTTAACCACCTGAATTTCATTCTAAATTTGAAGTTGGAGGATACTTTTATGGTGAGGGAACAGAGAAAACATGGAACTGTGGCCTGCTGAGGCACTGGTGGTGCTGGCTCTTACCAAGGGACTCTATATTTCTTCTTTGTGTGCTGAAGTCCCAGTCATTGACTTCTCAGGATGTAAAAAGGAGGACCCAGAAGCCTGGACTCAAGTGGTTCTTAATTTCAGTGTGTCTTAGTTTTCATTGTGATGTTTTTAGTCAGGTTTTCTGGAAAGCTTTTTGGAGAATTCAGCCTATTTTTGCCTTTCTGTACAGAGGAGCTCTTTCCAACCTACCCTTTGTATTATTGGGAATTAAATTGGGACACTTAACCTGTCCACAGTATTTCAGATCACCCACCTGTAGTACAAGAGCAAAGACAAATCTGCAATACCTTGGTGATCTGGATATTTGTGACTGCATCTGTGCATGCGGAATTTGTGGCTTAATGAACATCTGAGAGGGGATTCGAGGTCCTCAGGTTAAAGGCCCATATCCTGTAAAACACCACATTATGATTATTATATTCCTCTTCATTGATCAGCTGTCAGGGAGACAGACTCCAGTGCCACTTCGCTGATGGAACGGCAGCAATACAAATACCAGCGCCGCTCCGCAGAGCAGCTTGTAGTAATGCTGCCAAGCGCAGCTCCAGTAATTGCCTGGCAGCGATACAGGCAGTAGTGCTGCCCCATTGATCAGCTGCTCGGCACCGACACTCCAGCGATGCTCGGCACTGCTGCGGCCTCCAGAGCTGCTCTGCAGACCCAGCTCCAGGAGGTCCTCATCCACCTGCTGGATGTCCTGCTCCAAGAACCACATCGGGCTGCCCAGATGGGGCCTTGATGATTTATTTGGTTTCCCACCTGATTTCTGTCTCAGCCATGGTGGAATATGCTGCACTAATGCAAAGTTGCTCCACTTGAAAGCCTGAGGCTCACAGCCTGATATTCTGAGTACTTGCCACAGTCCCCAGCCCTCTGCTCTGCCATCCAGCACTGCTCCACAGGTGGACAGGAATAAGTCTTTAAAAATAATAAGAACGGAGATACAGCGGTGCCTGCAAGTGAATCGTTCCCTAGTATTTCAAAGGCTGGGGGTGAGAGGTGGGAAAGGAAGTTGATCTGAAAAGCAGCCAGCACAGGCTGCTGGTATTTTAGCAGGGGACTCCCTAACAAATGTGCTCCTTTCACCTGGCTGATTGCTCCCGAGGAACAGGAAGCGTGCTGCTGGGGGAGGCAGGCAGGCGAAATAACTGAGCACATGAGGTGAGTTGGCACGGGCTGGTTTCCATGCTGTGCCGCTGGAAAAGGAACAGATGAAGGTGTTGCTCTGCTGCATCCTGCGGTGGCTGGTTCTGCTTGTCCTGACCGGTCCCCTGGGGCTGTACATCTCTTGCTGGTTTGTGTATATGTAGCAGGGGAAGATGCCCCCATCAAGGCTCCTACGTCTGTTCTTTTTTTTTTTCTTTCTTTTTTTTTTTTCTTTTCTTATATTCACCTAGGAAAGACGATTTCTGAGTTCAGCAAAGCTTGTACATAATGAAGGGAATCTGGACTTCTGCTGTGAGGAAGTTCACCAACACCAGCTCTGTATTGCTTTTTTCTCCTGGGGTTATGCTGATGAACATACTTCACAGTTAAATTCAGGTGGCTGGTCTTTACTTGGTGTTACTTTTTTTTTCTGTTTTGTGTTTTTTTTTTTTTTTTTCTTCACCCCAGGACAGTTCAAATGTGTTAATTACCCTGAGGTAAAGGAGACATCTTTTAATGTGAAGGCTATCCCTGCATATGTGAAATATTTAACACTTGGTACGCTGAGACTTGCTCTTCAAAGTATTTTTGTTAGCTTCAGGGGTAAATAATGTTTGGCAAGGAAGATTTAGCAGGCACCGGAGAGAGGGTGCCTTCATGCAAGGAAATCACCCAAACACCCCTCCAGTTTGCAGACTAATTTCAATATACCCTGTGTGTCTTGTTCTACCGTGCTGCAAAGCACAAAGTGCAAAGTGGGGGCAGATACTGTGCTCCATGGGAAGAATCACATTTCATCTTGTAAAGTTTATTAGCATCCTTTCATATGTAGCAAATATTCTATTGGCATTTACAGAAAGAAAACCAGTTGATTAAGTTGTAGATTCCTGATCTGGGACATGCACATGGTTAAACCCCTCATGTTTTCTTTACAAATTAATTCCTGGCCAATTTGGCTACATGAGGCAAAGCCTTCACTGATGGCTCCCCAGCACTCAGGCTTTGTGGAAAACTTTAGCCCACGTGATTAAAGGCTAAATCAACAACACAGAGGTCTTCTGAATCTTGGTATAACTGCAGTGCTGAACAGTTTGTTTCTTTAAAAAACAAGGAAAACTAGAAATAATACCATAATAAAGCAGACAATTAAAATGAGAACTACAAGGAAATCCATTTCAGGGAGATTTTTTGATCCACAGTTCCCAAGAAAAGTTCTTTTTTTATAGTTCAGAAATTCAAATACTGAAAAACTGAGGAGTTTAGACAAAATCCTTCTGGTTTTAAACATTTTGTTTTTCAGGAAAAATAAGGCAAAATTTTTCCACACAAACCAACATTTTTTCACAGCCTCTCATGTTTCCTTGGAAATTTTCTTTAATTTGTTTCTGTTGGAGAACTCGTGCTCCACCACCCCCAGGGGAAAGATCCCCAGCCTACCTGACTCAAGCCCTCAAAAGCAAGCTGATGCAAAGTTACTCCACTTAGAGGTGGTTCTGTGGGCAGAGAAGGGTTATCATCAGTGCAAGCATCTCACAGATACTCCTGTGCACTCTTAACCTTTCTTCTTCTAAACCCTTTACACACACTTGTTGCTCCACAGCTCCCAAATGATGGTGAGTTGAGGACATCTGATGAATGCTGTGCATGGCATGCATCAAACCATGGTTATGTGCGTGTTATGGCTTTGCTCGAAAGCTTGCTCCTTGAAGATATCAGGAAGAATTTCTTTCTGGAGAGGGTGGTCAGGCATTGGAAGAGGGCTGCCTGGGGAAGTGGTGGAGTCCCCATGCCAGGAGGCACTGAAGAGATGTGTGGATGTGGTGCTGAGGGACAGGGTTTAGTGGTGGGACTCGGTAGGTCAGGTCAATGGATGGACTCAATAATCTTGAAGGTCTTTCCAGCCTAGGCAATTCTGATCCTTTACTTACTGAAGGCTTGCCTGTGTCCCTCAGGGGTTGCTGCTCCCTGGGAATGCCTCTTCTAGTCCCGTGCCACAGCACAAGGCAGGCTCATTGGTGAGGAACAAAAGAGGACTCCTATTCTCCAAATGGTAGCTTTGCCGTTCTGGAAGCTGCGGGTTACAGGAGGAGCCAGGAAGGAGTACACAGAAAAGAGAGGGCTGCTTTTCAGCTGGGAAGAAGTATTTTGCAGGCAAAAATGGTGACAGTTCCTAAAAGCCTAAATCTGTGGTTTTCCTATAGCAGTTTGGACTTCAAGGAGTGTCTCCACCTTTAGTTACATGGTAAAGGAAGTACTACATATGAAGATTTGCAGAAAATGTGCCTTCCCTGCGTGGTTTCTGTTGCTGAAGCAGGGTGTGGATTTCCCTGGGAGCAGGAGGGGCAGGGTGCTGCTCTCACCCTCTGCCCTGTCCTCCCAGTTGGAGGTCAGTCCTCTGCTGATGCCACCCCAAAGTGGCCGTGTGTGTGTGCCAGTGCCCCTCTCTCCCTGCCACCGTCCTCGTTACAGCAGCATCCAGCCCTGAATGCTGAGGGTTGGGGTCTGGCTTCCCTCTGTGCTCTTTTGGTTGTATCCTGTTATGCTCCAATTTCCAACATGTATTCAGATGTTAGTCAGGAGTACCAAGACGCCCTATTTTTACAGAAAATCAATGGGGTTTAGCTGTTAAGTGCTTTCACCTGAGACTTTTGAAAGTGTCCCCCGTCAATAACAAAACAAAAGCAACTAGCTGTGTGTGCAAACCGAGAGCCTGCGATCTGGCTTCAGTTGTAGGACTAGCACCAAGATGTCAAAAGGTGCCCACGGACCCGTCTTACAGCAGTGAGCTGCACTGGTGAGTGCAAGGGATTATCTCTGAGCTGTAATTTCCACAGAGGAACAGTTCACACTGGTCTTAAAACGTTTATTCTCACAAAGTGAGTGTGCTGCAGAAGCAAAACACTCAGCCTTTTAATGTCTTGTATAATTAAGGACCACTTTATTTTCTCTTTTTATTAATGACTTACCTTTAATGTTAGCCCGATGACACAGTTGTGTAATTTAATGTGAAATGTATTATTCAGCTAGCTGCCGCCTTACAGAAAGGTTTTGACAGGCTGCAATGGTTTTGGTTTCAGGACAATAAACCATCTTTTCTATAAACGCTGGGAAGAAACTTGAAAAAAGTGAGGTGGCTCTTTTAGTAGTTTGATGGGATTTTGTATTTTTTTTTTAAAGTATAATTAAAGAAAAATACAGCGTATCATAGCAAAGGCAAATCAGTTATTCCGTTCCCAATTCAGAGGAAGCATTTAAGCATATGCCTAAGTCTCACTGGGGACTTGCCTCGATGGAGCTTATGCTCTCTTGACTAAAGACTGAGTTTAAGCAATTATTTACCCTTTGCATAGAGAAATTTGTGGAAAGAGATATAGCATCTTTTATTAAACCAATGTTTTGTAAGGGACTTCAACACGTGCACAGTCTTATAAAACACAAGCTGGTGTCTGTGGAAAAGTAACATTTGATTAAATTAAACAAATTTGTAACTGCTCCCATGGTTTTGTTGAACTGGGGGCAGAAATATTAATAATTAATTGGGTTGCATGAGGAGCTCTCCTGTGGGAGGAAAGGATTTGATTCAGTGACCCAGGCCTAAATTCCACTTGCAGAAGCAAAAACATCATATAGAGGAGAAAAAAAAAAAAAGAGAGAGAGAGAGAGAAAGCTGCTTGCAGCCCTGCACTCAATACTTTCTACTGAGTGAAAATGTGCAATCTCTTTTTAGTGCCATTTTCTTAGAAAACACAGCCAGTGCAATCAGCCTGTGGCACTCAGTTGCTTTAGATCTGATGGATGATTTCCCCCGAATTGAGTGGGCATTTAAAAACAACAACAAAACAACAGTTGACTTAAGTTTTGTCAGAAGAGGTGTCCAGGCAGAGGTGTCCTTAGCCAGGTCAAGGAGTGCCATGGGAACCTCGATGCCAAGGCAGCAGGGGCACAGGTTGGACACGTGCCTGAGCCATGGCCAAGCCCTGGTGGGAGCCCAGGGCCGGGCACACGCCTCCTTCGGGCAGGGGCTCTCTGTTTTTCACCAGCGTGCAAGCTGGCTGCCCTGCACGCTGTCTCAGTCACCTGCATTGATCTCTGACTTTGTACAGACAAGAAACTAATTTGTGCCCATGCAAAGTGCTATTGATACCCATCCCCACCTGTGGGACCCTCATTTCCCGACCGAGTGTGCCTGGAAGCATCACCTGGCATTGAGCAGTTGAGGTGCACCAGTACAGGTTGCTTCTCCAAAGCCAAGTCCTCAGCACTTTATATCACTCCTCCCCAGCCCTGAGGAAAGGGGTGTGCTTGTACCCGGTCCTGTAGCACCCAGCATCCATGTGGTCCTGCCCACCTATGTCCTGGCAGCCTGACCTGGGGGCAGGTGTGTGTTACTGCTCCTGTGCTCAGACCGATGGAGTGCCCAGGACTGTGCAGAGATGTCTGTGGCAGAGCTATCAGCTGAACCCAGACCCTTGAAGAGGGCAAAAGCTTAAACCACAAGGTCCTGCCTTCCCTTCCTCCCTATAATAAGCAAATAATTTAGAAGTGAGCACATTAAAAGGAGGGAAAGAGAGCTCCGCTGCTTAGGCCTTGCTGCTTGCTGCCTGCCCTGCAGAAAGTCTCAGCAGCATTTCCAGGGCCTCGCGAGTCCTGTAGCTAGACACCGGGTACAGGGGAACGGAGAGGAGTTTGTCTCACGTTCCCTGTACATTAGGCAGCACTGATATGCTTAAATTATGATCTTGCAATTAAAAACTGTATTAAAATCTTCTGCTGGTTCTGGAGTGGGAAGCTGTAGTAAATCAGATAGCTACATGGAGACTCTTAGACAAGTTACGAATTATTCATAACCAATTATGTAAATTCCTCTGGAGCTGTAATAGTAAAAAACATCCCAGAGCCCGGTACAAAAAGTGGGTTGGTTTGGTTACCCCCAGAGAAGGAGAAGCACTATTATTGTTTAAGTCTAGTCTGTAAATGTGTTAATGGATCCACTCTGAAGTATCTGAGGGGAGAAAGAACAGACGCAACCTATTAACTGCCCATGTCCTAGTAATCATCGAATAAATTGACTTTTATTGTATCCAAAAGTAAGAAATCTTCTGGGATAAAAAACCTTTTGCTACTTGGCTGCTGATAATTGGAATCAACAACTCAAGGAATTAAGGAGGCTAGATCAGCTACATGCTTTTAAAATGATTTGTAGCTGACGTATTGCCAGTTATGCACTCCATGGGCTAATCTCTAATTGTATTTTCATGTATGGTTCTGGACTGAGTGGGTGATTTATGTGACACACGGTTTGATCTACTCATCACCAGCCCTTAATATATGGAATTTGCCATTCCACGTCAAGCTATTTGTCCAACAAATCCAATCTGCTGCGTTTGGTAGTGGCTGAAGCAAGTCCTTTCAAGGAAGCACCCTTTGCTGCAGCAGGTGGGCAGAGGGGCTGCTGATAGCAGGGATGGCAGCAGGGATGGCTGTGGTGGTAACCCTGGCTGTTTCCACCATCAGGCTCCAGTCAGCCCTGACCACTTTTTTGTATGCAATAGAGGCCAGTGGCACTTTCCAAGGGCTCCTCAGAGCCACAAAGCCTCTGCCTTTGTCCAGTGCTGGGGAGCCATGAGGCAGGAGCTGACAGACAGCACCGAGACCCTCGTGCTCGGAGGGAACCCCTGTGGTTTAGGCTCCAGTTCAGAGGCCAGGAAGCTGTGAGCTAGCTCTGCTCTGGGAGCTATCGAATCAGTTACTCCATCTCTCTGAACTTGTTTCCACCCACTCCTTCTCTTGCATAATTAGACTGTAAGCTCTTCAGGGCAGGGACCATCTTTTTATAATCTGTTTTGTGTAACACCTAGCACAATGGAGTGCCAGTCTCACCTGAGGCCTGCAGGCACTGCTCTGTTATAGATAATTAGGATTTTTTTTAGGCACCACTGTAGTACAAATAACCAGGGTGGTTTTTTGTTGTTGTTTACTCTTGGCCAAGTCCTGCTTGCAGGCTGAAGGCACGCAGCGAGCAGCGGAGCAGCAGATGCACAGCAGGCGTTGTGGCACAGGCTGAGTTTAGAGAAGAGCAAAACACCCGTGTGAGCTTGTGGTGATGCCAGCAGAGCTCTGCAGGCCTCCTGCTTTATTCCTGGCTCGGCTGCTGCTTCCTGTGTTGCTTTCAGCAAGCCGCTTCGTTACTTTTCAGCAAAGTTTCCTTTCTAAGAAAAGTGGAATTAACGAGCGGCTCCCTTATTAAGGGCTTTGGGAGCTTTAGCTACAAACACCGAGTTTGTGGAGAAATAGTAAGAAATTAGGGTAAATTCTGTTTAATTCATCCTCATACTTGCACAGATATAAGGGGGTGTTCTCACAGCACATCTGTAGCATACCATATTCTGCATGGGCAGAACGAGGGAGAAATAACAGAAATTCAAGTACCAGAAGTGCACATGTTCATCTGACCGGCCATGTGTGCATATACACATGTGTGTGAGAAATGCCTTTTTTTTTTTTTTTCCCATTTTATTTTTTAAATTCATAGAACTGTTCTTTGTTTCCTTAATCTCACCGTAGTTGGTTTCCTCTTTGCATGCCCATTCTGTAATTCCCCCAGCAGACATCTGTCAGGAATACACAAAAACTAGCACAGCTTTGATGCAACAACAGAATCCTGGAAACTAATCAAGAAGAAAAAAAAAAATTGCCCTTGTAAAACTGGGTCTGTAATTATTATGGGAGCCAAGATATCGAGATAATAAGGAGACAGCCCTAAATAACTTGGGGGAATTACAGAAGGTAATAATGTACTGCACCGCTGCCAGACGGAGTTAGACAGACAGAGTGGCTATGGGTTTTGGCCTGGGTTCTGCATTGTGTTAGAGCGGCTCTGCTGCTGCCAGAGCAAGGAAGGTGAGCGAGGCGAGGGGCTGGGCAGCACTGCCCCGGCGGGCTTTAGCCCTCTGTCCTCCTGGGAGCTGACAGGGGCCGTCGCAGGGCAGCCCGAAACCCACTGTGATTTCCAGGACCGGCTTTTCCTTCCTGTGGCTGCTTGGCTGTGACATCTCGCACCAGCTCGGTGCCAGCAAACCTGCCTCGAGTGCAGGCATCTCAGCCATCGCCCCCCGCGACGCGATAGCAGCGTGGTACCCGGCCATGCGAAATAGGGAAAGGGTTACCAAAAAAAAAAAAAAAAAAAAAAAAAGAAAAGAAAAAAAGCAAAACTGTTGCTGTCTCTGAGGGAGGGAGTGTCAGCTCGGCTTTGCTGGTTATGGTAAACTGTTGTACACAAGCTCGTATCCTCAAACAGGAGTCTCTGTGCCAGAAAAGTCCGATGTAGCCCTGGAAAACAGATGGTGTGGGAGCGAGATAATCAGGAGTGGTTGCCCTGTTGCATTCGTGTGCTGCCAGAAGAGCCAAGCCAAGATCGTGTTGCTTTCTTTCGCAGCCACCTTCAGCGGGGCAAGAGCAGCCGGGTAAATTAGCCTGCAGAGGAAATCTGCTGGGTGCTGCTGCAGCTAGCCTGCTTCCAGTACCGGAGCGAGCTTGTTGAAAGCTGGCATGGGCACCTCGGTGCTGCGGTGTAGACATATCCTTTGGGTGTAATAACAATAGAAAGATGAGATACGTCGTTTTCAGAGGTTTTGGAGCAATAGGGTGTTGAGATAATACAGGCAATCAAGCTCAAAATATATCTGGTGGTGGTTTCTAACCCTACTGGTATTTCTCCTCGGGGTTCAGTGTGTTAGAAGAGGCCAAGGGCATGTTTTAAAGTACTCAGAACCCACAACCAGGAGTGAAGATTTCCAAGGATTTTAGCACTCGTTTAGACAAACAAAAATCAGTCTGAGGTACAAAGCTGCTCTGCAAACTGGGGGCTGAACTTGTTTGGAAATTCGGCTTTTATGTGCTGCCGATTTACTATTCAGCAAGACAAGATCTTTGCATCCTTTTCAGCAAAGCAAATGCTATTTAAAGGCGCAAATGCACACATCTTATTAAACAATGTTTCTGTTTTGCTGGGTTTCCTTACTCCAGGATGGGGATGTAGGGCTGCTATCCCTACAGACGACTGACTTCAACCCTCAAAACTGAATCTTAAATAGCAACCTCTTCACTCTTCCCCTTAATCTTGGAGATGCATTAAAATACTCTGAAATAGAAAAAACACATGTGTGTGAGCACTGGAAATCCCAGTGAAGCCTGAATCACCCTGTATAGCAGCACTTTCCAGGGACACTTCTTACCTCTCCTCTAATGTCCTAGTACTCAGTAATTGTAGGAGCATAGCATGCTACTGCTAAGTGTTTTTAAATTAGGATTTAAAAACTTCTCCTGTGGCTACCCCTGTTGATTACGAATCTGTTTTTTTTCCCTACCAAGACCCAGAATTTTGGCTCCAGCACCCTCATCAGTTGTAATTACTGTGCCCTTTTACATGGAAAATGTGATCAACTTCAGCTTGTCTGAGCTGCTTCATCCATCTGCACCTGTGGCTATGGAGGGAATGGCTCATGCTGGAAATTCTGACTTTATCAGAGCGGCAATTATTAATCCTAGGGAATTGCATTTAAAAATACCTTCCTTTTATTAGTATTATTAAGAGAAGTCTTGTCCTTGATGACCTGCTAATAGCTTATCCTGCTAATTCCAATGTAAAGTATAAAAACCTCTTTAGTTTGAATCAAAATCATGTTTTAAAGACATAGGAATATAGTTGACAAACGAATCTGGTTCACTGGGGGTAAATATGGCCAAGGTATGTTCTTTGACTCCCTGCTCTCTTTGAATCTTATTTAATTCACACACAAAAAAAAAAAAAAAAAAAAAAAAAAAAAAAAAAAAAACAATAGTTTGTTGTTGTTATTGTTGTTTTTGGGATTCAGTGGACTTCTGATTGTGTTAATCCCAGGTGGTCTTTATGGCTCTAGGATTCAGGGTGAGCTCAATGGGATCTTCCAAGGTTCGCAGCCACCAGGAACTTGAGCTAACTTTGCCTGCATGTCCTGCATCTTGCTGCAGCTCAGACCAAGGTTGGGATTCAACCTGTGGCTTTGGTTTCAACACAAAAATTTCTTCCAGTCAGGTCAGGAGGAGCTACTCCAAGGTCTGATCTTTTAGATGACTGTTTCAGCTGCTGCTTTTTACCACGGATTAATTGAGGTAAAAAGACAAAAGTTCACAGTCTATGCAAATAGGTACAGACACAAATAGGTACAGACACAATAGGGAGAGAACAGGAATAACTCCCAAGCCCTGCAGCAGCCCTGGAAGGCACTGCATGTCCCCTCCTCCTCTGCAGCACGTGGGCCCCTGCCCTAAAAGACCCGTGCTCAGATTAAACCTGTCCAAGAAGCTAGGGCATCCACCTGCAGCAATCGGGTCGGGCACCAGCTCACACTGCTGGACCCTGATGCAGTTCCCACCGTGCTCTGCCCACGTCTGTGCAGCCATCCCAAAGCCTGCAAACATCCTGTGTTTGCAAGCCTCAGAAATCCGCTTGTGCAGGGGAGAGGTGTGGCATGAGTGCTCCTTTTGCAATAACAAGCTTGTCTTTCCACCGATTCTGCCTGGGTGGCACAGTAACCACAGGCTCTCATCATTAGCAACAATTGGTGGGTCCCAGATTTAGCTCTGTCACCACAAACCCTGTCTTTTGCTCGAGCGGTCTCCAGCTTTAGCAAGTGGCAACTCCCTTAATTATACATTTTTATCTCCTCCACCCCAGCTACTGCACTCGGGGCTGGGGGAAGGGAGGAGAGAGCAAAAAAGGAGGAATCAAAGGGGAAAAGTTAAGTACCCGGGTGCAAGGAGCACTGCAGTCCATCTTACTGGCTATAACTCCATTCCCTGCAGCAGTTTTAGCAAGGGCCTTGGCCAAAAGATTTTTCCTTTCCAGATGTGGGGCCATAGCTTGGGGTGGTATTTTGGAGCTTTTTCCCCCCTTTTCTTCCAGCTCAGGAAGGCTTTTTTTGCAGCACCTCATCTCTGTCTTGGCTTGGGGTGAACCCAGCTTTATCCTAAGCCCACTGCCCTCTCCTTGGGCATCCTCCTGCCCCGGCCGGGGGCTCTCCAGGGCTCTCATCCTTCCCTGCTCCTTTCTTTTTCTTTTTCCTTTGCTGCCCCCTATCCCCCAGCCTTGCTCTACCGTCTATCACATGAAGCCATAATTTGCTGCATAGGCATAAAATACTGTGAACTGCTGCACCTTTTGCACATGGATAGGTCAAAAAGAAGTGTAGCAATTTGCTTGAACATGTGCACGGGCAGTATTAATGCAGATCAGTTGCAAGAAATAACGTAATACAGATTTGCCAACGTATGTATTGCATAAATGCTGACAGGTGCTGACAGAAGTGTGTGCGTAAACATTTAATAGCACTGTTAATTCATAGCACAACAGTTGCTGTTGGCATGGTTTGGAATTTATTATATTTTTCTATTTATTCCTAGTCAGCTTGTTGTCCATCATCCTTCCAGATGGCATGTCTACCGCGATTCCTTCCTCCTGAAATTTGCATGATGCTTTTCCTGCGAGCAAGGCAGGGTGGCCGATAGCTCAAGTTGTGCTTGCAGACTCCAAAGCCTCCTTTCTTGTTCAATACAAGCCCACTTCACGTCTGCAGAGAATTCCCCTAATCTCTTTATATCTTAATTGCTCTTTGTGAATAGGGGGAAATAAATATTTCATTCCCTTATAGATGCATTTCCTTTTTCTGTTTTTCTTTTATAATCTATTCAGATGTACGTGGTGAAAACCTGGCCCCACCAAAGGCAAAGGCAAAACCACCGCTGATTTCAGTTCAACAAAGATTCACCTTAACTGACTCTGCCTAAAAGTTAGGTACCTTGTCCAAGATAATCATCTAGGCTCCTTTTATAGTCCCTGTCGAAAGGTACTGGCACCTCCAGCATCAATTCACCCTCCCGTCTCAGATAGCTATCTTGGGATGGGATGGGATGAATGGCCCTCCGTAGGTGCAGTTTCTCTCTCCACTGACTGTGGTGGAGGCTGAAAGTTTGAAATTACACTAAGTTTCGGGTGGCTATTTTTTTCTTGTCAGTGACAGGGATGACTTCTTGCAATGTGGTGGCACTCCCCCGTCCTGGCTGAAGAATGCCAAACTGCTGCAACACTGCCGATATATTTCTAGCTGGAGCAAACCTTCAGTGTGATTGGCCTCAGGTATTCCTCTGCAAACACTGCTCAGGTGGCCTTGGATTGTGCCTTGCTCTGGCCACCTGCCAGCCCCACTGCATTAAGTCGTGACAAATTTCAGAAGCAGCAGCAGAAGTGTGTGTATGTGTATATATAAAATATATATATGCTGAGCAGTGCTTTGCTGGTTTTTGCCAAGGGAAAAACTGAAGCAGAAAACTGGAGTGTGGGTTTCAGGTTTTGCTTTTCTCAGTGGAAAAACTGGACACTATCAAATGACATGAACAGCTTTCCAAAAACATTTTCTTTCCAGCAATGAGTGAGAATGGGGCATTTTCACCATTACTGTCTAAAGGTAGACAGTAACTGGGTGGTGTTTCAGGTGGGAGGGACAGTAAATGTCTGCTTGGGGGTCTCAGTGCATCTCTGTTCATGCTGGTCATCCAAAGCAGGGGAGCTTGAATGAACAAGGGTGTGTGGCAGCCACTAAGATAGATGCCTGATAGGATTTCACCCACGACTGAGAGTGCTGGTTAGGAGGTGCCATTAATGAGGACACTCTCTGAAGAAGCAATCACCTTAAGGGATTCATTTAATTTCAGCAGGATCCCCATAGGAACTGCAGTGTGGCCTCCTGGTTGCAGGGAGGGAATTGCCACCTGCCAGGTCAGGGTGGCCATGTGTGCTGATTTACGGCCCTACAAGCCACTGGGATGTCCCACTGACAAACGAGAGGGAGAGAAGTTTCTTGGCTTTAACAGAGTCGCCACATAGGAAAAGTCAACATGGAAAAAAAAATCAAACCTTTATTCCTCTGAATTGTGAAAATGATTTCCTCTGGGTGTAAATTGGCAGGGGATATTCTGATTTATCAGGTAAGGAGCTGGTCTAATGGGCAGTAAAAGCTTCAAGTTTTGGCTGTAACTCGGGTTAGTCCTCTAGGTAGTCACACAGGAGGTTTTGCAAGGGGATCTGAAGGTATGGCTCTTGGGAACCCCAGGAAAAATAAACATAACCCAAAAAGCTGTGAGAGATTGTGTGACAGCCTCTGGTGAATGAAAAGTGGCTGAACACCAGGTTTTTCTCTTTCACAGCCATAAAAAACGGGCTAAGGAGGCTGTCCATTACATCTCTTCTATGGTATCACTCCCTGTGTTTGACATAGCTCACATGATCTACGAACTGGAGCCTGGTTTTGATTTAGCACTGTTTATTAACCTAACGGTGCTGACATATTTTAGTGCAACATATAAAATCTAAGGCTTTTTCTTAAGCTGAGGAAATGAGGTTATGTGACATTGATCCAAAATGGAGGGGAGCATTTTAGGTTTCACTTTAACAGACAAGGGGAACGAGGCAAGGGAAGTGTAGTCCTTCTGTCCACCCTGCCAAGTCCTCTGCAAATGGGGCAGAAATACCAAGTTTCGGTAAGTCCTGCACACATTTAAAACCAGCTGTAAATGACTTTAAAATTTTAATTGAGGCAGTAAGAAAATCAAAATAACAGGTAATGCTTCAGATACTCAGCTCATGCCCAGGTCTGAAAACACTTGGACACAGATGCCCTGTGACTACAGTGAAAGTACAAGACCTCGTCCCTATTTTACCAAAGAGGAAACTGAGGCCAGAAGGTGGGGGAATGATGAGTCTGACCTTATGGTGATTTGGGGGGTAGAAAGGAGCTTGGTCTTCTTGATTTTGGGCTTTTGCAGGTCCTTATGGAAAGCCACCAGTGCCTGAAATGTCAGTTAAGGATAACATTACTAGAATTAGGGAACTATAGAGCTTACTGGCGCAAAATAGTGATCTACGGACAGGCAATGACAAGCCATTAATAGACCTAGTAATATGGATTTGCATTAACAGTTTGGAGGTATTTTGTAAGCACCTTGGCCGCGTGTCAAATCACTAAGCCTGTACATTGTTCCGACATTGGAGTTACTGTTGTTGGTGTGAGTCCAGAGCTGCTGTGGTTGTGCAACTCCACCAAGTTCTTGCTTTTCTCCTGGTTAGCTTTTGAATGGAAGTCCTTTCCTTGATTTTGATAGCAGCTATTAAGTTTGGCTGCTCTCACTCAACATTGCCATGCTTCTCGGAAATAGGTCAGTGGTTGTGTAACTTCCATTCATCCGTCCATACAGAGCAGTTAATTTCCATTACTGAGGTTTCCCAACATCATAACAGAGTTGCATTAACGTGGCTTATCTGTGATAACCAGTGCAAACTAGTGCAGGAAAATCCACGAACAGAGCCAGTCCTGTTTAATTCAGCCTGGTGACTGAACATTGCACCACTACACTCCACCAGCGCCGCGTCGGGGTGCAGCCACGCCATCACTCAGCTGCCTGCTCCTCCCCACACCATTCCCCTCCTGAGCCATGCTGCAGTGTTCAGCCTCTGCTGGGATGCCCACCAGCTGTATTCTGATCCCAGTATCTGCTGGGGTTGGCTGTCACAAGTTACCACCATGTTGTAATTTCACCACATCCCTCTATTCACACCATGGCTGTGGTCAGCCAGCTTTGTCCTGCAGCTGGCCCAGGAGCCTGCTGGTGCAGTCCTGCCTTTCCCACCACCCCAATCACCCCGTGAAGAAGGGCTGAAGGAGCTTGCACGTTGCCCTGTGTAATCTTGCTGCTAGCTGACGTTTCTCCTCCTTTTCCTATCATTTATCCCAAATCCCTTCCTTTTCAGATCCCTTCATTTCCTCCTGCTCTGTTTTTAAGCCTTCTCTTATGTGACTTATTGTCTAGAACAGCTTCCCTCTGTGCTTCTCTCCTCTTTCAAATCCTTCGTTAAACCACAGCCGCTTCAGCAAGTCCTCCTTTTCAGAGGCAGTAATCCCCATTTATGCCGTAGCCCACAAACATTATCTGGTGTCATGTCAAGCATGTGCGCAGCCTCTAAGGTAGCCTGGTGAGGTTTCTGAGAGAGAGCAGAGCTTCTAAATCCCTTTGAAATGTAATAGAAATCAGGCACCTAATTCTCATTGGTTTAAAAACCCCAAATCTTCTCCTGGGGCAAGGCGTGCGTATTGATCTAGGTGATGTGCTCCGGTACCACTGCACAATGCTATGTGAGTTTTATATTGAACCATTAATCATCTGAATGCACAGCAACGTGCAAGTTAAGAGCATGTGCCCAATATTAAGATGGGCTGATTTAGATGTGTCTCGTGGGGCTGGTTCTTGCTCAATTGCTCATTTCCAGATGTGATTTTTGAGAAAGACAGAGCTTGCAAGTGCTGTGTCTGTCTTGTGTTAAGGATCCCCCATCTTCAGTACCTATCCCCGTGTAAGTGGGATTACTCCTGGCGGTGTCAGCAGCAGCAGGACTGTAGACACTTTGCTTCTCACTTACTTGCTCACTGTGAAGCAGGTTTGCTACTAGCCAGAGCAGGTGAGTTCCCTCTGTTCCCACTGAGGCTGTTGCTTCAGAAGCCCTGTACAAAAGGTGACTTTAAGCATCGTGGAAATGTCAGGAATTGTTAGCCAGACATGCTTCTCAGAGGAAAGGAGATCTGAGCTAGGATTTATGAGGGGCGTGGTACAATCATAAATGGGTTTAGGGCTAGGACTAGACTCGAGTGTGCCTACAAGGTAGCCAGGTGGATTGTTGTCCGGTGGGCAGAGCAGGTGGGAACAATTTAGGTGGTAACATTTTTGTGGGGAGCCAGTCAGATCTTAAGTCCTGAGCACTTCTGAGAATTTGCAGCCTCCTGATTTTTGATGCATTACATTTGTTCCTGTTGTTAGTGATTAAATCCCCGGGAGCATCGTTAGAAGTAGTCTGTGGGTAGATGGGACTCTGGCTCTTCCTGGTGCAGCTCCCAGGTGACCTTGGCCTGAGAAAAAGTGCTACCCAAGTAAATTCAAACTGTCAGTCATGGGCAGCCCTTAATGAAGGTTGTGTTAGATTCAGCTCAATTAGAAACCCACTTTGGGGGAAAGAAAAAAAAATCTACCATGTCAATGCTTATCCAGTAGAGTAAAAGGTGAGTGCTGGGAAGGAGCTGTGGTCTGCGGGCTCATGCTGGGCTCAGCTCCCCCCAAGCCATGGCTGACAGCAGATGCGACGCAGCACGTTCATGGGATGTGTTCTCCTCCATTAAAAAGATGAAAGGTAAAAGAAGGAGAAGAGGCTAATTCTGATCAATTGCCAAAATCATAAAATGCAGGGAGAGAGGAAAAAACCTGCCGTAAATTACCCCGTGAGTCCATGCTGGAGCTGGGGATTAAACCCAGGTCTGCAAAATTCCACTCAATTACTGCGAGCATGAGGCCACTTGCATCTGCTGACTCCCTGCTCCGGGTACTCCTCTTCTGAAGCAGCAAAGCTACTGCAAAATGTGAGAGTGGCAGAATTTGGGCTAGTCAGCACTGCTTTTCTAGGCGATGCAATTCACACGAGCCCTTGAGTAACTAAGGGGTGGCAGGATCATGTACCCTCCTGCTGCTGGGGCCCTGCAAGGAATCCATCAGCCTCATGAGTTCTTGGGCAGAAATACTGCGCTGGGTTTGCCTGAGTGGGGCTCACTGGTGTCGTTTGTGCGAGCAGGGTGGTGACTGAGTGACTGGAGAGGATGAACAGAAGCGAGGACAAGCTTTCCATTACCAAAGATCTGGATTTATTTCTGTTCAGTTGTTGCAAGTCAGAATCCATTCTTTTCATTTTTATTCTTCCTTGCTGTGACACCTTTAAAATCCACGGTACATTTAACTTTTGATTTTCATTTAATACCCTTTAAAGTGATCTAATGCAGACAGATTACGGATGGTGAGGGATACTGTCCTTTGGTGGAAATACCCTATTTAATAAAATATTGGAAGACAGATTAGCTACTCTGTACATTAAAAAAGAAAGATATCCTAAGTTTACATGCTATCACAGTAAAACTTTATAGGCCTATCAATTTTAGACAGTCACAGTCACCTGAAGTTTTCAAATCACTTTGCAGAGGTAGCTAGCTATCCTAGTTTTGAAATCAGAAATAGTTGTTGATGCAGTTTGCAGTATTTAATGTAGATCTATGTAAATTGCTAGGGGAGGGGGAGGAGAACAGTTTGATCTTAAAATATAATTTGGACTGTTCTCATCTTCTCTTGTAAAAGCTGTTTTGATCATTTGTTGCCACCTCCCAGTTTTCAAACATCTCAAGTCTCTCAAAAAGTTCTGGTACTTTTAAAGATAAGGATCAAATTTTATGTATTTTTGTCTCTTAGTTCTCATGCCTTTGACATTCAGGTTTGCAAACTTTTCCCCCTATCAAAGGGCTTTAACGTCTTTCCTTTTTTATTTTTAAATGAAAATTGACATTCTCGTTTGATAATGTGACTCTAGGAGCCAAGACTTTAAGAAAAATGCCAAATACCACAATACTTATGGGAATTTGCAAACTTATTATTAATAATGGGCTTCTCTCTCTTCTCTTAAAGTCTCCTGAGATTTTGATGTTTTATCTAAATCCACCCAGATTCTTGTGACCTTTGAAGGTGGGGAGACAGTGGAGAAGCACTTCCTTGGGAGAGGAACTGGAGTAAAATGTGGATCCAGTTTCCACGTTGGGCCTCTTTAAACATCTAATATTTTTCAGGTCTAAGGTTCTGTGGCCTGGAGCCTTGTTTTCCCCCCACTCCTTTTTGCTTTGCTGGTAGAATTAAGAATTTGATTTAACGTTATATGCCTGAAAAAATAAAGCATTTAATTTACATTTTACAAGGCAGTTATTGCAGGTTAATTAAATATCAATTGAGTGTTATAGGCCATATTAAGATTTATTAATAACCCAGGAGATAAATCTCCTTGGAATTCAATTAAATGAAAATCACATAAAAATATATGTGCAATTTTATTCATATAATACATAAAACTTGTGAATTATAGTGAAGCATTGTACAGTAACCTGATTAATGGAAATTAATTGCTGAAATAGAGAAAAATCAATTTAAACTTTCTGTAGCAGATACAGAAAGCAAGGTACACTTCTCCCGTACCCTTGGAAAGCTGAGTTTATTCCTGCAATCACAGTGTCGTGCTCCATACTGCAGGATGCATCTTGGCCATAACTGGGCTCCCTCTCCTTTCCTTTGCTCAGCGTTTTAGGCTTATGGAAGGGAACAACTCTGTACTGCCACTGTGTCCCCAGTGAGTTAATTGTAAGACTGAAGGTCTGAGAGATGAAAGGCAAGGCAGACCGACATGCTGGTGGATATCCCTGGCTTGGGAAGTGCACGTGGGTTCGTGCCTTGTGTCATGGGTATGATGGTCTCTGTCTGCAAGGGGAAGGCATGCAAGTGTGTACCAATGGATGTCTTTTGCCCTCGGTGCTTTTTAAAATCTCTCTCTAAACATTCATAAGATAGTTACCAGCAGAAACTCTGCTAGCCAAATTGCCTGCAAGCTCAGAAGCACACGGTGCACCGGGATTTTTCCAGGATTAGTGAGTATATCTAGTCCCGTTGGGGAAAGCGAAGCTTCCGATATCAGAGATGAGGTTGAGAAGCTGGACTTGGAAAATATCTTTCCAATATTTGCTGAACGATTGAGGCCTGGCGTGCTGCCATCTGTTCCCAGCGCATCCTGTGTTAAATACTGTCAATATGAGATTATGTTCCAATTACGGTACCAGACTGACTGGTTTAACTCCTACCATGAATCTATTTTCCTTTATTACTATGTACTAACTATGTGACTGATGTACCAGACACCAAAAGAGATGGTCTCTGCCCAGAGGGCTTTGTCTAAAAGAAACATGCCCGGAGAAGACAGAGCGCAATAGAAAATGCAGATGAATGAGTAACTCGGTTAAGATTTTCTTTTTAATTTGGGAATTCTTTGCTTGTTTGTGTGTTTGGCTTGAGTTTTAATGTTACTAAACTTGCTTCTTTCAGACATTGCACAAGAACAGAGACTTCCATAGAAACTCAAACAGGGTTAGGCATGCGGCTCTTTGAAGTGTGTGTGTGTGTGTTGGGGGGATGAACTCTCAGTACGCACATGGGAACATCGGCAGGCAGAAAACAGAGGAAAAACCACGTTCCAGCTCAGACAACTCCGCCAGCAGACGCCATGGCTCGCGCTGGGGAAGTTTAGCCAGCTTTAAAAAATAGCAGGTGCCTTTCTGTCAGTGCACTCCCTGCTCATCCTCCCTGCTCCTCCAGCAGAGAAGCATGCATCTGTCTCCTCTGTGCTTCATCTCTGCTTCTCCCTGCAATAGTTGTCAGGGATATTAGCATTAAATACTTACTGCCTGGCTTAACTAAGGGGTAAGATAGGATTTAATTTGTATGGCTGAAATCCAATTATATAATGGAGCCCCTGGGGGAAGCAGTTATACCTGCTGAATCTCTTGGATGAGTAATTGTGCACAAAGGCTCCTTTCCAGAAGTAGAAACAGATCTGAAATATTTTTTTTCCTCTTTTTATTTTTTTTTCCTACTTCTGCTGCTGTTACATAATAGGGCTGGGACCCTGAAAAGAAAAGCCAATGACAACCCAGTGCAGTAGAAAGAATTAAAGCACTGCCAGGAGAAAACAAGTTATAATCTGATAAAATCAAGGATCTAACAGGAAGTCTGCAGCAGCATTAGCTTGGAGGAGCCAAACTGCAGTGCAGCCAAAGGAAGCTTACTCATCTTTTTGGAAAACAGTACAGAGGCTTTGCTGTCTAACTTTTTCCCCCACTTCTACTATGTGCAGGGAAAGGGAATCCTCTGCTTGCTTTTGTCAAAGCTTGGGAGGTGGGTAGGTGTAAAAAAAGCTAAGTAGGTA